>NC_080694.1:19048053-20329968 GCF_030445035.2 Dasypus novemcinctus | reverse complement strand
TCATTATTGCTCACTCAAATGCAATTTAAATACATGACAAGACACCCTTTTCCACTGAATTGCATGGCAAAAGCTAACAGGACAAAAAAACTGTACAGTGGAGGTGGGGGTGACCCAGCCACCTTTACTCTCTGCTGGGGAGGTGTGACATCTACCATTCAGAATCACTATCTACTGACATTACACTAGTAGTCCCACTCTTAGCATTCTAGTCTGAGGCTTGAAGGAGCATGGGCCCCAGTAGAATGACATGCAAGGATGTTTACTACAGCATTGTCGATAGAGACCAAAGATGGAAAGAACCTGAAAGATTATAAGCTGGGGAACTGGTGAGTAAGTCCCATAAAATACTACACCACTTCGAAAAAGAACGTATTTGATCCACACATATTGGTCTTGAGGAAGGTCTATGTATACTGAACATAACAGTAAATTATATGATACACTGGACATAACAAAGAGAAAAGAAAATTGGTTTCCATATTTGTGTACGTTTGGCATAGAAAGCACAGTTACAAATTTGTTATTTCAGGGAATCGAGGTGGTTGGGGTTAACTAATTTTAGTGTTTATCTTTATAGGCCTTGGCATTGATAAAATTTTTTTAAAAGAAAAGAGTAATGACTTTTTATATATTTAGCTTTTACCAGAATATGATCCTGAGTCAAGTTTGAAGGACACAGAAGAAGGTGTTGAAATCTGTTGAGACTATTTCCAATCACACAAAAAAGGTGTGCTGTGAAATTTATGAGAGGGAATCTTTATAGCACAGATACCACCTAAACTAAAGTTTCCCAGAGAAGAGTGAAATTTCTGACTTGGTTTAAAAATGCACTCAGAAATAATTAGGATTTGTAGAGTTCAGAGATTCAGACTTTTTAATCAAATGGCTATTGTGCATGCTAAACCCTTTAAAACCCTTGAAGTGAATCAAGGAATACTAAGACTCATACACCTTCAACACTTGAAACCATCTAGAAATCTCATATAGCGGGAACTGGTCCTATAGGACAAGACAGAAATGGGGTCAATTTACCAAAGAAAAGGCCAGCTATTACACATAGCTCCAAGTAAATGAAAGTTTTCCTTTTTAATAAAGTTATGGAGACAAGTCAAAAGAGAAGTGACTTAGTTTTCAGAAGGGGCACAAGAAAACTGTTTGCCCTCAGTGAAATAATGCCATACACTTTTTGTTTTTACCTTATAGAAAGGATATTCTAGAACTGAGGATAAGTAGAGTTGTGTCAGTTGTGCTAGACTCAGTCTGTCCAGACATGATTCTTCACCTGAAATGAAAAGTATCCCAATCAGTTACGTTTCAATTTTCCTACATGTAATGAAAAAAATCATGAACATCCAGCACTAATTAATTCATTCCAGAAGTGTGATGGATTTTTAAGTGACACTAGAAAATGAACTTGTTAGAATTATGCCCTCATGCTTGCTTAACCAGTGACATCTTATTTTGACTTCTACAAACCCAAGTTCCAGCTTCTGCCCCTTGTTGGGAGTCAGGCAGTTACAGCAGCAGACCCCTGCTAATGGGAGCATCTCGATGATCCCCCACAGGAGCATGAATGGCCCATTGAGGTGCTGATGTCTTCCACCTTTAGGAAGCACATCCACCAGCCCATCAAGCCACTGAACCACACCATGGCAGCGCCAACCACGTGAGGGCTGATTTCTACAGGAAGAAGGACATCCCCAGCATCAAGGCTCCTGGCTTTAGGTACTTTTCTCCAGCCTGAGGGTCACCCCAGGCCCCAAAGGCCCAGGAGCTCCTTTCATGGGGGAGGAGGGACACCTGGGGCCTTAAATCCTCATTGTGCTGACATCTCGAAACTGCAGAGATTCCCCCATTTGGCCTTATGGTGGGGACAATGAACGACAAGCAGCTTCCCTAAGGGGCCCTGGTTAAGAACCTGGCAGACACCTTTAGAATGTAGGCACATCCAGCAGGTGGATTTTTACATGAGACTATTTCAGATTAAGTGATGCTGGTGACTCATTCAGTGCGGGCACCTTCACAACATTAAAAATATCCCCCCACCTTAAGTGACTGGGATTTGTGTTCATGGGCTTTCTGCATTTGTATTCTGGGAGGGGTGTGCAGTTATTTTCCTAATAGTCACAGAAGCCACTACTACCTGATATTATCTCTAGTGTACCTAAAATAATGCTTGCAATTTACTTTCCTCAAGAGGAAATATCAGGAAAGTTACATTTTAGCACAACTGAACACTAGATGTACTGCAGTGCAATTTCTCCCCAGTGGTCTGAACTGCAAATAATGGAATTTTGTTCACTTGAGGACAAAAATCCCTAGGAAGGATGGATGGCCCTGGTGGCCAGCATTTTCTGCTGTCACCCTGTAAGTGAGAAGCAGCTGAGGTCATGAGGAAAGCATGGAGCTTGGCATTCACCAGGGTTGGGTAGAATTCTGGCTCCTCCATTTTCTAGCTCTGAGGTCTAGTGTAAGTCTTGTCATCTCTCTGAGCCTACATTCCCCCATCTTTACAGTGTGGAATGCTAACCTTGTCTGTGTCTGAGTCTGAATTCAGTGTCTCAGGGTTTGGAGGCTAGACATCAGATCAAGGGATTAGCAACCACACAGTCCTGCAGGGGGCATCCTGATGTTGGCTCAGCCTCTGCTCATCACATGGCCATCTGAATCCTGTGGTCTCCACTTCTGCACAGGGGTACATCTGTCTAGATCCCCTCCTTGTGAGGTCTCCAGTCCTGTAGGATGAAGGCCCTCCTGGCTCAAAATTTGGTTTCATCTTAAAAGGATCTTTGAGATTCTTCCAAATGGCTCCCACCCACAGCACTAGGGACCAGGATTTGAATGTGTCTTGGGGAATATGAGTCAGCCCCCATCAGTAAGTCTGTGAGGGGCTTGGTGAGCTCACAGAGTTGGTCATAAAACAGGTGGCCCTCTGGTACACCACCGTGCTCATCAATCGTGCTGAAGATCATCAACTTTTGATGATTTTAAAGCAGACTGCTTTTTTTTTCAAATTCTACTCAGTTTATTCATTTTTTAAAAAGATATTACATTAAAAAAAATATGAGGTTCCCATTCACCCCCACCGCCCCCACCCCACCACTCCCCCCACAGTAACACTCTCCCCCATCATCATGTCACATCCATTGCATCTGTCGAGTACATCTCCAGGCATCACTGTACCCCATGTCCTGTATTCCACACCATAGCCCACACTTTCCTACGTTCCATCTGGTGGGCCATGGGAGGACAAACAACATCTGGCAATTGTCCCTGGGGCACCACCCAGGACAACTCCAAGTCCCGAGAATGCCTCCACATTTCTTCTCTTCCTTGCCTTCCCTGCACCCAGCAGCCACCATGGCCGCTTTTTCCTCATCAATGCCACATTTTCTTGATTATTAACCACAATAGCTCATAAATAGAATATCATTAAGTCCACTCTGATCCTTACTGTATTCCTCCTTCCTTTGGACCTTGGCTTGGTTGTGTCCATTTCACATCTATGTCAAGCGGGGTTTTAGATTCCACATGGATATTGTATGCAATCCTCCTGCTTTCAGTTGTAGGCACTCTAGGCTCCATGTTGTGGTGGTTGACATTCTTCAACTCCATGTTAGCTGAGTGGAGTAAGTCCAATAAATCAGAGTGTAGGAGCTGTAGTCTGTTGAGGGCAGGGCCTGCCTATCATATTGTCAGTCCAGAAATTCAAACCCCCAAGATATATCTTAAGCCCCAGCACCAACTACAATTCCAGTAAAGAAGCATGAAAGGCTTGTGAAAAGAGATCCCATCTGCGTCCAGCTTCATCATGCAGAAACACCAGTTCCAAAGAAGGGCCAACTGACATGGCAGTGAACCCCATCTGCCATGACCATAGAACCTGTGGGTCTCTTTAGCCCTCAAAAGGACCAATATCTGGGGGTGTATCTACTTTATCTGTCTCTAAGACTCTGCTCAGTTGTGCATATGGGCAATTCTTCTGACAACCTCCAGACTCTTTTTTAGAGACTCATAGACATATAAACTCATTTGTCCTTTCCATTTCCCCCTTAATTTAGGTCAAAAGGAATTTTTAACTCCTGTTATTATATGTAGATAGGGATATTCTGCTGGTCCGCATTGAACCTTTAATTCAAGGTCATTTTCTAGTTGCATCATCAGCTGGTACTTGGAAGTGATCCCTCGGTGCCAGGGAGGCTCATCCCCGGGTGTCATGTCACACGTTGTTGGGAAGGCATTGCATTTACATGCTGAGTTTGGCTTCGAGACTGGCCACATTTGAGTAACACGGAGGCTGTCAGGAGGGAACTCCTAGGCACAGTGCTGCTCTAGGCCTTGTTCTTATTTCAGGCATATAGGCTCACAAGCATAGTCATTAGTATCAGGGGCTCATTGTTGGACCCTCATTCCTTCCTGATCCTTACCGTTGCACCTGGGGTACTACCGCTGCTCCCCTCTGGACAACGGCAGAGCCCCCACTGGCCAGTAACCCAGTACCCCCCCAGCTGTTGTATTTAATTTTTTCCACTATGAGTATATCCAAACATTTCCATACCCTCTGGACGTATGCCCTGTATAACTCCCTGTCAATCAGATATCGCCTGTCAATAACATCCCATACCAGTATTCCTCCGCTGCCATTGTTGAACCACTCTGTGATCCAAAACTTACTGAAAAGTAAAGCCCAATATAATGTCAGGTTCCCTTACTAGTAAAATGGAATATAGCAATGAGTTTAAATGTTAGCTGTAGAATGCATAATGATTTGGAAAAATACTACATCTTATCTTTTTCTTTTCTTTTTTCCTAATTATACAGCTTCTCTTCAGAGGAGTCCCAGATCACAGTAATTCATATATACAATGTATAGTACTCCCACACATCCACCATAAAACCTTTTCCCTTCCACAGCGATAATCTTTCAACTTATTCATATCATATTTACTTAAACCGATATACAGAATCTGAGACAATAGCTTTCAAACAAGGTGACATTTGTGTTTACATTGTGGTCCATACTTTAGGATATACAGTTTTCTAAATTTTTTAGTTATCCTTTGTTTTACATTATGGTTTACATTATTAGTCTGTCATCCCCTATATGTTTTTGGTGTAATATTACATGTTTTATATTCATCCTTGTGTACTCTCACAAAACTCCTCTCTTGCCCCCACATTTACATGGTTCCATCCATTCAACATTCATTTTCCCCTCCCCTTGGGGCCCACAGCGACAGCCAATCTCCATTTCCCAAGGAGCCACGCCCAGATATACTTGCAACAGTGCTGAGGGCCTGACTTGCTCAACTGCCCTAATGCCCTGGGAGTCATCCTTTCTCTCGATTGATACAGTTCCCTCTATTTGATGGCATTAGTCCTCCCCAGGGTGTGGGTCCACCCCCACTCTCACTACTTGGGTCTCTACCCAATGGTACAACCCACCCTGGCAAAATGAGCATTCAGACATTCCCCAGGAGTCTGTCCCGCATCAGACCATTCCCTCCAAGCATCCTAAACAGATAACCCTCCTAATTATATTTTGATACGGTTTTCTCTGCATTTTACTCTCAACCAACACCTGACACTCTCATATGTTCATATGTTGTCCCTCCCTCCCCCAATTTTTTGGGCAATATTACCCCTCCGCCCATCCCCAGGCCCCCTCAAACCCCCAAAGCCCCACCCAAAGGCAACCCCTTGCCCCCATTTTATCTCTTCTTTCTGCGCATACTTACCGCCAGATCATCATAGATTCCACCCCTTCAGATGTCAGCTTACATCCTTCCTCTACCCCCCGATTTCCTGTAAGCCTATCTTCCAGTCTCTAGCTCTCTGAGACAGCTTGCTTATTTTATATCATTGAGGTTATGTACTATTTGTCCTTCAATGCCTGAGTTGCTTCACTCAATATAAGGTTCTCAAATTCATCCATTTTATCACGTGTGTTTGTAGTGTATTTGTTCTTAAAGCTGAGTAGTATTCCACTGTATAAATATACCATATTTTATTGATCCACTCATCTGTTAATGGGCATTTGGGTTGATTCCAACTTTTGGCAATAGTGAACAATGCTGCTATGAACATTCGTGGGCATATATCTGTTTGTGTCCTTGTTTTCAGTTCTTCTGGGTATATACCTGCAGTGGTATTGCTGGGTCAAATGGCAAACCTATGGTTAATTTTTTGAGAAACCACCAAACTGTCCTCCAGAATGGTTGGATCCTTCTGCATTCACACAAGCAGTGGATGAGGATTCCCATTTCCCTCACATCCTCTCCAGCATTTGTATTCTTCTGTTTTTTTCATAGCTGCCAATCTTAAGGGAGTAAGATGGTACCTCATTGTAGTTTTGATTTGCATTTTCCTGATAGCTAAAGATTTGGAGCATTTTTTCATGTCCTTTTTAGCCATTTGTATTACTTCTTTGGAGAAGTGTCTGTTTAAACCTTTCCCCCATTTTTTAAATGGGTTGTTTATCTTTTTATTTTCAAGATATAGGAGTTCTTTATGTATGCAAGTTACTCGTCTCTTATCAGATATATGGTTGAAAAATATTTTCTCCCATTGTGTAGGTTCCGTTTTTACTTCCTTGAAAAACTACTTTGAGGTGTAGAGGGCTTTAATTTTGAAGAAGTCCGATTTAACTATTTGTTCTTTTGCTGCTCCTACTTTTGGTGTGATGTTCATGAACCCATTTCCTATTACAAGGTCTTGTTTCCCTACACTGCTTTCCAAGGTCTTTATGTTTTTGGCTCTTATATTTAGGTCTTTGATCCCTCTTGAGTTGATCTTTGTATAAGGTGTGAGATGGTAATCCGCTTTCATTCTTCTACATATGGATATCCAGTTCTCCAGGCACCATTTGTTGAATAGGCCATTCTCTCCCAGTTGAGAGGGTTTGGTGTCTTTATCGAATATTATATGGCTATATATATGAGGTTCTATATCAGAACTTTCAATTCAATTCCATTGGTCTGTGTGTCTCTCCTTATGCCCATACCATGCTGTTTTCACTTCTGTAGCTTTGTAGTATATTTTGAAGTCAGGTAGTGTGATTACTCCAATTTTAATTTTTCTTTTTCAATACGTCTTTGGCTATTCGGAGCCTCTTTCCTTTGCAAATAAATTTCATAGCTAATTTTTCCAGTTTCTTAAAGATGTCTGTGTTGATTTTTATTGGGATTGCATTGAATGTGTAGATCAGCTTTGGTAGGATAGACATCTTAATAATATTTAGTCTTCCTATCCATGAGCAGGGAATATTCTTCCATTTATTTAGGTCTTCTTTGATTTCCTTGAACAGTCTTGTATAGTTTTTGGTGTATAAGTTTTTTACCTCTTTAGTTAAATTTATTCCTAAGTATTTGATTTTTTTCTTTAGTATTGTGAATGGTATTTGTTTCTTGATTTCCTCCTGATCTTGCTCATTATTGGTGTACAGAAATGCTACTGAGTTTTGCGCATTGGTCTTGTAACCTGCGACTTTACTAAACTCATTTATGAGTTCCAGAAGCTTTGTTGTAGACCTCTTGGGGTTTTCTATGTATAGGATCTTGTCATCTGCAAATAATGAAATTTTGACTTCTTCCTTTCTAATTTGAATTCCTTTTATATCTGGTTCTTGCCTCAGTGATCGATCAAGTACTTCTAAGACAATGTTTAATAGAAGGGGAGACAATGGGCATCCCTGTCTTGTTCCTGACTTTAGAGGGAAGCTTTTTAGGATTTCTCCATTGTAAACAATTTTAACTGTAGGTTTTTTCATATACACTCTTTATCATGTTCAAAAAATTTCCTTGTATTCCAATCTTTTGGAGTGTTTTTATCAAGAAAGGGTGCTGTATTTTGTCAAACACTTTTTCTGTATCTATAGATAAAATCATGTGATTTTTTTCCTTCAGTCTGTTTATATGGTGTATTACATTGATTGATTTTCTTATGTTGAAACATCCTTGCATACCTGGAATGAATCCCACTTGGTCGTGGTGTATAATTCATTTAATGTGTTGTTGAATATGATTAGCAAGTATTTTGTTAAGTATTTTTGCGTCTAAGTTCATTAGAGAAATTGGTCTGTAATTTTCCTTTCTTCTGGTGTCTTTGTTTGGCTTTCGTACTAGGATAATGTTGGCAAGAAAGAAGGAGTTAGGTAATGTTCCTTCTGTTTCAATTTTTTGGAAGAGCTTCACCAGGATTGGTGTTAGTTTTTTCCGGAATGTTTCATAGAATTCACCTGTGAAGCCATTTGGCCCTGGGCTCTTCTTAGCTGCGAGGTTTTTAATGACTGATTCTATCTCTTTACTTGTGATTGGTTTGTTGAGATCATCAATTTCTTCTTTCATCAATATAGGCTGCTTCTGTGTTTCTAGGTATTTGTCCATTTCCTCTGAATTGTCATTTTTGTTGGTATATAGCTTTTCAAAGTATCCTTTTATGATAGTCTTTATTTCTGTGTGGTCAGTGGTGATATCTCCTTTCTCGTTTCTTATTTAGTGTATTTGCATCTTCTCTCTTTTTTCTTTGTTAGTCTCGCTAAAGGTTTGTCAATTTTATTCATCTTCTCAAAAAAACAGCTCTTGGTCTTGTTTATCTTTTCAAGTGCTTTCTTATTTTCTATTTCATTTAGTTCTGCTCTTATCTTTGTTATTTCCTTCCTTCTTCTTCCTGTGGGATTACTTTGTTGTTGTTTTTTCTGATTCCTCCAAATATGCAGTTAGTTCTTCAATTTTTGCTCTTTCTTCTTTTTTGATGTATGAATTTATGGCTATAAATTTCACTGTCAGTACTGCTTTTGCTGCATCCTATAAATTTTGGTATGTTGTGTTAAAAGTATCATTTGTTTCAAGGTAGTCATTGATTTCTTTTGAGATTTCTCTTTTACCCACTGTTTTTCTAAGAGTGTTCTGTTTAATTTCATTATTTTGGTGTGAAATCTAGGCCTCTGGCCCTTGCAGATTTCTAGCTTAACTCCACTGTGGTCAAAGATTTTATTTTGTATTATTTCAATATTTCTGAATTCATTAAGCCTTTCTTTGTGGCCTAGCATAGGTCTATCTTGTAGAATGATCCATGTGCACTTGAGAAGAATGTATATCCTGCTGTGTTTGGGTGTAATGGTCTGTATATGTCTATTAGACAAGCTCCTCTAATAAATTGTTCAAATATTTCATTTCTTTAGTGATTCTGTTTTGAGATGTTCTGTCCAGAGTGGAGAGTGGTGTATTAAAATCCCCCACTATAATTGTAGATGTGTCTATTCTTTCCCTTAGTTTTTCTGGTGTTTGCCTCACGTATTTAGAGGAGCCCTTTTTGGGAGCATAAATATTTATGATTGTTCATTCTTCTTCACAGATTGTCCCTTTCACTAATATGTAGTATCCTTCTTTGTCTCTCACAATTGTTTTGCATTTAAAGTCTACTTTGTCTGCTATTAATATAGCTACTCCTGCCCTTTTTTTTTTTGGTTTTTGTTTGCTGATAAGATTGTTTTCCAACCATTCATTTTCAGCCTCCATGAATCTCTGGCTCTAAGATGCGTCTCTTGTTGATAACATATAGATGGGTCATATTTCCTTATCCAATGTCCCAGTCTGAATCTTCTCATAGGTGATTTTAATCCATTGACATTCAGTGTTATTACTTTCAAGGTATTATTTATGTTAGCCATATTTTGATTGGACTTCTGTTTGTCATATTTTGTTTTTTTTCTTCTTCTCTTTTTGTCTTTTTGTTGCTCTTTCACTCTCCTCCAACTCTGCCTGTCCTGTTTTATCCTTTCTTCCTGCAGAACTCCCTTTAGAATTTCTTGTAGGGAAAGTTTCTTGTTGGCATACTCTTTCAATTTCTGTTTATCTCTGAATATTTTGAACTCTCCATCATTTTTGAATGCTAGTTTAGCTGGATAGAGTATTCTTGGTTGGAAATTTTTTTCCTTTAGTACTTTGACTATATCATACCACTGTCTTCTTGCCTCCATGGTTTCAGATGAGAAATCAGCACTTAATTTTATGGAGCTTCCCTTGTATGTGATGGTTTTCTTTTCTCTTGCTGCTTTTAGAATTTTCTCTTTGTCTTGAGCGTTGGATAATTTGACAAGTATATGTCTTGGGGTGGGCCTGTTGGGGTTTATGATGTTTGGGGTTCACTGTGCTTCTCGGATATGTACATCTGTCTCTTTCAGTAGATTTGGGAAGTTTTCAGCCATTATATCCTGCAACACTCCTTCTGACTCATATCTCTTCTCTTCTCCTTCTGGGATGCCTATAATATGTATTTTTGTGCATTTTGCATTGTCATTCAGGTCCCAAAGTCCTAGCTGGATATTTTCTATCTTTTTATCAATCAATTTTCTATCTCTTTGATTTCCGGTGTACTCTCTTCCACATCACTAATTCTCTGCTCTGCCTCTTCTAATATGCTGCTATTTGCTGCAGGTGTATTTTTGATTTCTTGAACTGTGGTGTTCATTCTCATCATATCTGTTATCTTTTTGCATATGTCTGCAATTTCCCCTCCAAATGTTGACTTCATATTGTTAACCTCTTCCTTTACTTCATTAAATTTGTCTGTGATATATGTTCTGAGATCTTTAATTACTTGTGCAAAGTTCTGCTCCCCTTCCTGATTTTTAGTTTGTTCATTGGATTCAGCCATGTTTTCCTGATTACTGGTTTGTTTTGTAGTTTTTTTTGCTGTCTGGTCATCATTTTATCTTGATGGGTTAATCAGTTTCTTAGCTTCTTTGTCTAGTCTTGGGGATTAGTTAGCTGTTGTTTTTGTGTAAGTGGTATATCTTCTCTTTGTCACTTTGTTCTTCTTATTCTAATTTCTTGTTGCTGGGTGAGTTCACTTTGGAGGAAAGTATTAGGGCCAGGGAAAGGCAATTGTATAAGAAAGGAAAATGTGTAAAGTAGTATTGGTAAGAAATGTTAACAGAGCAACAATATGAATTCTGGGAGAATGGATAATAGATTCATGTATGTTGTGTAGAGTTATAGCAGTAGGTAGAGTACCTATAATGAGGTAGTTGACTGAATATGGGAGGAATATGGTATGAATTAAAAAGTTAGTGTTTTCGTGAGAGAGGGAAAGAGAAAAGAAAGGCAATAGTTTCAAGAGTGGATAAAAGACAGAAAACAAAACAAAGGTATTAGAAATTAACAGACAATTTTGGGGATCAAAGAAAGGGAGGTGGAATATAGGAGAGACAATAGATGATTGACGATGTCAATATGTGGGGGAAAGGAGATAGTGTAGGTAGCCAAAATCAATTAATACAGACATGAGGCAGTGGAGGATGAGGAAACCCAGCAAATGTGAGGTGTTCCCTCCAGCACATATTGTATAAGTAAGATAAAATAGGAAGAAAATGAGTGACAAGAGAGAAAGAAGAAAAAAAAGACCTTGGGGGATACAATGGGAGAAAAGATTAGGAGATAATGCAATGTTAGCAATCACTACAATAAAAAATTTAAAAAAAATTAAAAAAACAAAACAAAAACACAAAAAAGAAAAAACACAAATGTTGAGGGCTAGGACATTCAATGACATCAGATGTACCACAGGGCATGGTGGATTCAAGGAAGGAAAGTCTGTGATATTGCAGACTCAAGAGGTGTGATTCTTGGGGTGTAGGCCACCAGGGCTTAGGGGACACAGACCTGGCAACCTCAAATCTGGTTAACAGGGAGCCTGGGAGCACCGCAGTGCAACACAGCCTTCAGGGATCCCCACAGCTCAGTGCCAGACCTATGGGGGAGATCACATCCACAAACTCTGACCTATGCTTCAGAACCCCACATTTCACCCTCTCACTAGTGTCTCCTCTGTGGCTGTATCTCTAATTCGACTTCAGGACAGCTCCTGTCCTGCAATCACCTGAAACAGCCAACTGTGAGTCCCTCTACACTGCAGCCAATTTAATGACGCTGCACATCAGCAGCCAGGCCCAGCCGGCGTGGCTCCAGCCAGAAGCACAGATATCAGTGTCTGAACCTGAAATTCCCATGCCTTGCAAAATATTCCCCTAATCAGCTTCCAGACATCTCCCACCCTGCAGGCCCCTGAACCAACCTCCTGGTGATGTCTCTTTTTTGTGAGCGATTTAAGGCTGCTGCAGATTGGCAGCCAGCCTTGGGGGTGGGGCTCTAGCCGGAAGCACTATTATTCATGTCAGAAATAAAAAATTTCCCCACCTCACACAAAACTCCCGTCTGTCTCCCCAAATCGGTCTGCGAAGGCCTCCTGCAGGTCCGCCCACCCCAGGAGGGAGCGTCCCACACGCAGCCCCCACCACCATGTAAGAGAGCCTCAATTTTATCTTATACATGAATTTTCTCTATTGCTTTCCCACCAAATCAATGTCCAGACACCTCCTGCCCTGCAAAATCTTGAAACAGCCTGGTCCCAAAGAATTTCCAATGCTGCCCAGTTGCTTCTATGCAGGAGAGACACTCAGGTGCACTCTCTCAACCACCATCTTGCCCCGTCCCTCTCCCCCTGCCTTTGAATTCAGCCCCCTGCCCTCCAGCAAGTGTGAGGGAGGAACAATTCTTATCCAACAGTGGCCCCTAGTGGTGGTAGTTTTGCCTCTGACTTTCCGCCACAGAGCCGCTTTCTTTTTCCTGTAGCTTCTTCTGCCTCTTTTCTTCCCATCAGACATACATGAGAGAACTGTCCAGGACACAAGAGCAGAGGTTCTCTTCTCACAAAATGATTTTAAGAGCCAAAGATGGGTTCCATATATTAGTAAAAGGGGTAAACTTTCAGGAAGAAAGAACAAAAATAAACATTTATGCACCTAAACACGAGGCTCAAAATACATGAGGCAAACACTGGGAAAATTAAGTGGAGAAATAGATGCTTATACAAGTATAGTGGGGTAATTTAATACAAAATTATTATGACTAGACAGAACATCTCAACAAAGAATCAATAAAGAAACAAAGACTCTGAATAATACATTAGAGGATCTGGACCTAATTGACATATACAGAACAATACACCCAAATACAGTGGGATATACTTTCTTCTCAAGTGCACATGGAGCATTATCCAATATACACCACATACTAAGACACAGAATAACACTCAAAGAATTAAAAAAGATTGAAATTATACAAAGTAATTTCTCTGATTATAATGGTATGAAGCTTGAAATTAGCAGGGGCCAGAAAACTAGGTCAGACACAAATATATGGAAATTAAACAACACACTCTACAACAAACACTGGGTCAAGGAGGAAATTACAAAAGAAATCAGGAAATACCTTGAAATGAATGAAAATGACAACAATACATATCAAAACTTATTGGATTCAGCCAAAGCTGTACTGAGAGGGAAATTTATAGACATAAATATTTAAATGAAAAAAAAAAAAGAAGAGCAAAAATCAAAGACCTAACTACACACCTGTAGGAATTAGAAAAAGAAAAACAAACTAACTGCAAATGAAGTAGAAAGAACTAAATAAAGATTAGAGTAGAAATAAATGAAATAGAAAATAAGAAATCACTAGAAAAAATTAAGAAAACTAAAACATGGCTCTTTGAGAAGATTATTAAGATTGAAAAACTCTTAGCTCTATCAACAAAGAAAAAAGGAGATAAGATGTAAATACACAAAATAATAAATGAAGAAGGGGTTATCACCATTAACCACACAGAAATAGAGTACCAGAAAAGCATACTTTGAGAAATTATATGCCAACAAGAAGGATAATTTAAAGGAAATGAACTAATTCTTAGAAACACACAAGCAGCTTACATTGACAAAAGAATTTGATGAACTCAACAGACCAATCACAAGTAAATATGGTATCAGAACCTCCCAAATAAGAAGAGTGCAGGATCAGACAGCTTCACAGGTGAATTCTACCAAATATTCCACAGAGAACTAACACCAATCCTGCTTAATCTCTTCCAAAAAAAAAAAAAACAAAAGTAGAAGGACCATTGCCTAGCTCATTCTATGATGCCAACATTACCCTAAAAACAAAGCCAAACAAAGACACCACAAGAAAGGAAAATTACAGACTAATTTCTGCAATGTCCAGATGCTAAAATCCTCAAAAAAATACTTGCTAATCATATTCAAAAGCACATCAAATGAATTATATACCATAACCAAGTGAGTTTAATCCCAGGTATATAAGGATTATCCAACAAAAGAAAATCAATCAATGTAATACACCATATAAACAGATTGAAATAAAAAATCACATGATCATATCTACAGATGCAGAAAAGCATTCACCAAAATACATTACCCTTTTCCTGATAAAAATCCTGCAAAAGAGATAGTAATAGGAGGAAAATTTTTGAACTGGAATATATATGAAAAAGCCACTGCTAACAACATGTACAATGGTGAAATCCTAAAAACTTTCCCACTAAGATCAAGAACAAGACAATGATCTCCACTGCCCCTGCTTCTATTTAACATTGTGTTAGAAGTACTTACTCAAGCACTTAGGCAAGAAAAAGATATAAAATGCATCCAAATTGAAAGGAAGAAGTCAAAATTTCACTATTTGCAGATATCATGATCCAATGTATGAAAGGCCCTGAGAAATCTACACCAAAAATAGTAGAACTTATAAATGATTTCAGTAATGTCACAGGTTATAATATTAATGCACTAAAGTCAGTAGCATTTCTGTACACTAGTAATGAGCAATCTGTGAAGGAAATCATGACAAAAATCCAATGTACAAGAGCAAATAAAAGAATCCAATACCTAGGAATAAACTTATCGAAAATGTAAAGGATTTCTACACAGAAAACTACACAGCCCTGTTAAAGTAAATCAAAGAAGACTTTTTTAAAAATGAAGAATATTCCATTTTCATGGATGGGAAGACTAAACTTCATTAAGATGTCCATCCTACTGAAAATGATCTACACATTTAAAACAATCTCAATAGAAATCAACACATCATTTTTATTGAATTGGAAAAACTAAATATGAAATTTAAATGGAAGGGCAAGTGTCCCCAAATAGCAAAAGATATATTGAAAAAGGAAAATGAAATTGGAGGAATCACACTTTTTGACTTTAAAACATTCTATAAAGCTACAGTGGTCAAAACTTCATGGTATTGACACAAGGATAAACATACCAACAAATTGAGCCAAATTGAGAGTTCTGATATAGAATCAGATATTCAAAAAGGCCACCAAACATATTCAACTGGAGAGAATGGCATCTCCAACAAATTGTGCTTGGAAAACTGGAATCCATATCCAAAAGAATTTGAAAGAAACACCATCTCACACTATATACAAAAATCAACTCAGGATTGATCAAAGATCTAAATGTAAGAGCAAACAGCCTAAAGACCTTGAAAGATAATCTAGTGGAGCATTTACAGGACCTTGTAATAGGGAATATTTTTTCATCTCTTTATTGTTTTTAATGTTACATTAAAAAAATATGAGGCTTCCATATACCCCCCACCCCCCTCACCCCACTCCTCCCACATCAACAACTTCTTTCATCATTGTGGGATATTCATTGCATTTGGTGAATATAATTTGGAGCACATGGAAAATGGTTTACATTGTAGTTTACACTCTCCCCCAGTCCACCTAGTGAGACATGGCAGGACATACATTGTACAGTGTCTTTCCTTGCAGTACCACCGAGGACAACTCCAAGTCCTGAAAATGCCCCCACATCATATCTCTTCTTCCCTCTCCCTAACCTCAGCAGGTACTGTGGCCACTGTCTCCACATCAATGCTACAAATTCTTCCATTACTAATCACAATAGTTCCATAGTAGAATGCGGTCACCCCTCGGGCTGAAGTGTGGTTTGCTGGCCTGGCAGGGGAGCGGCCGTGGCAGGCCAAGCCACTGCCTCCATAATAGGGTGGCTGGTCGGACTCACCACCACCCCTGAAGGGAGCTTGGCATGGGCGCAGAGTGCCCTTGTGTCTCCCCTTCTCGGCAGCCATGCTTCCACGGCCGCCCCTCCTCCCAGATGGCGCCACACGATGCCTGTGGGGCGGCACCCTTCTTCTTCTTTCTCCCTGCACAGGCACAGGGCAGAAAATTCCAGTCTGCCCTTTTCCCCTCCCCCGACAGCAGCAACAGCCAGGCGTGGGCGGAAAAATCCAGTCTGCCCTTTTCCCTCCCCCCAACAGCAGCAACAGCCAGGCATGGGCGGAAAAATCCAGTCTGCCCTCTTCCCTTCCCCCGACAGCAGCAACAGCCAGGCATGGACGGGAAACTCAAATCTGCCCTCCACCCCAGCAACAGCAACCACCAATCCCTAAACCCTGCCCCTTCCCCCAGCAATAGCGACAGCCAATCCCTAATCACCACCCTCCCCCATCCAGTACCGCCTACTGACCTTTCTCCGGCAACCAATCAGAACAGGGCGTGGCTTCGACCAATCAGCCTTCCCCAGCCCCTATAAAACTGTTGCCTCTCCCTCAATAAAGTGGACTTGTGTGTTTACCTTGTCTCCACGGTGGTTCTTCTGCCGTGCGCCCTCCAGTCCTGAGAGCCCCCGACAAGGGCCTGGCCTCCCTTGTCTCCAGTTCATTGCCTGCTTCTCCGGGCAACCCCTTTGTTGCCGGCTTCGCCGGGTGACCCCATCAGCCGAACCGCGCAACCCCTGTGAGACCGATCCCTCGTCTGCTGCCGGACCAACCCCTCGTCCCAAGTGGGACCGACCCCTCATCCCAAGCGGGACTGAAACCTCGTCCAGAGCTGGACCGACCCCTCATCCGCAGCCAGACCCCACCTCTACCGACCGAGCAAACCGTCGCAGTAGAATATCAGTAAGTTTACTCTAATCCCTACTCTAATCCTCCAGCCTGTGGACCCTGGGATGTTTATGTCCACTCCACCTCTTTATTGCAGGAGCTTAGGTTCCACATGGATGAAGGATGCAATTTTCCTGCTTGCAGGTGTAGGCACTCTTGGCTCTGTGGTGTGGTGGTTGACCTTCTTCACCTCTCTGTTAGGCGGCCAGGGTAAGTCCAATAAACCAGACAGTATAAGTTGCAAGTCTGCTGAGGCTTAGGGCCTGACTATCACATGGACAGTCCAGAGATTCAGGTCTCCTGAATATACACCAACTCCAGTGCTAACCACAGGTCCAGTAAAAGTGACAGAAGAGGCATGTGTTGAAAGGTCATATGTGAATCCAACTCCATCACACTCAGGAACACAAACTCCAAAGTAGGGCTCACTGACATGGCACTGAACTCCGGAGCCATCTGCCATGACCATAGAACCTGTGGGTCTCTATAGCCCCCAGGAGAACCAGTACCTGAGGTTGTATCTACTTTGGCTGTCTCTGGGACCTTGCTGAGGTGTGTGTAAGCACAACCTCTCTGATGACCTCCTGACTCTCTTTTAGAGACTCATAGCCATATAAACTCATTTGTTCTTTTCATTTCCCCCTTTTATTCAAGATCATAAAGCAGTTTTTAACGCCTAATATTACATATAGGCTGAGGTATTCTGCTCTTCTGAGTTGACCCTTTTATTCAAAGTCTTTTTCTAGTTACATCACCAGCTGGTGCTTGGTAGTAATTCCTCAGCACCAGGGAGGGGCATCCCTGGGAGTTGTGTCCCATGATGGGGGGAAGGGAATGCATTTACATTCTGAGTTTGGCTTGAACTTCATATCCAAATCCCAAGCAGTGAAAGAAAAAATAGATAAATGGAACTCCTCAAAATTAAAACTTTTACACCTCAAAGATGTGATGGAAGAAAATATTTGGTAATTATATATCTGATAGGAGCCTAACATACAGCATATATAAAGAAAACATATCTAAAAACAAAAGACAAACAACCCTTTTAAAAATGGGGAAAAGAGAAAGACAAAGTAGATACAACTCCAGGTACTTTTGCTCCTGAGAGGTATGGAGACACACAGATTCTACCGTCATGGCAGATGCCTCTGGAGTGGGCCTTATTATGGAAATTGTGCTCCTGAGTGTGATGGAGTGGACTCAGATGTGACCTTTCTACACATGCCTCTTTTGTCACTTTTACTGAATTTGTAGTTTTTCACTGGGTTTGGTGTATCCTAAGAAGACTTGAAGCTATGGACTGGCCATGTGGCAGCTAGGCTCTAAGCCTCAGCAGATTTGAACCTCCTATTCTCTGGTTTGTTGAACTTGCACCGGCCAGCTAAGAGGAAAGTGAAAATGGCTAACCACCCCACCAGGGAACTGAGATTGCCTACAACTTTAAGTAAGAGAATCACATCCACCAACCATGTTGGAATAAGTCCCCTCTCAGTATAGAGGTGGAATGGACATCACCAACCCAGGGTCTACAGGATGGAGGAATAAATTATGGAATAGTGTGAGCTTAATGGTATTCTACTGTAGAATCATTTTGAATAGTAAGGGAAGCAGCTGTAGCATTGATCTGGGGAAAGTGGCTATGGTAGTTGCTGAGGGAAGGGAGAAGGAAGAGTTGAGATGTGGGACATTTTTGCTATTTGAGGTTGTCCTAAATGATATTGCAGGGACAGATGCTGGACATTATATATCCTGCCATAACCCACTGAATGTACTGGGGAGAGTGTAAACTACAATGTAAACTATAATCCATGCGGTCTGGCAGCGCTCCAAAATGTAGTCACCAAATGCAAATAATATGCCACAATGATAAACAAGGTTTTTGATATGGGAGGAGTGGGAGGGTGGTGTGTGGGAAATGGAAGAACCTTTTACTTTTTTTAATACAACTTTATTTTGTGATCTATGTATCTTTAAGAAACATACAATTTAATAAGTAAAAAGAAAGAATACGGAACTAGCTCATGGAATAACATGGATGAACCTTGAGGTCCTTATGTTGAGTGAAGCAAGTCAGACATTGAAGGACAAATATTACATGACTTTTGATATAAATTAAGCAAATCAAGCAGACTCAGAGAGCTATTGTCTGTAAGAGATATTTAGAGGAAATACAAAGGGAGAAGTTTGTGAGCCAATGCCCATATGGACCAAATCTATGATAAGGTGAAAGTGTGTCATTGGGTAGTGAAGGACTATGACAAAACATTGGTGATACTATTGGGTTAGGCATTGCTGGTTTGACAGGGGTAGGGTAGTGAGGGTAGGTTGGACAGCTCATGGAATTGGGGGAGGGTTGGGCAATGGACCATGTGAACGCTGGGAATTGTCAGGTATGTGGCTGACCGTAAAAAGTTGAGAACACTCCTATGGCAATATGACAAGGGAGGGTTACTGCCTTATGGTGTTGGATGGGGATCATTCAGGACAGGGTGCACGTGGTGCAGGCTTCCAGGGAGAGTGTGAGAGATCATTTTGTCATAATGTTTTGTGTCGGTGTGTGGAAACCCACATAATGAGTGGGAAGCTGTTGAACTCCCATCCTGGGGAGAACCTATATCTTTTCAAACAATGGGACAGGAGTCATTTGAGGGCATAGGTGACTCCTAAGAGGGGAGGACAAACCAGAATGTCAAGACTTCAGTGTTGCAAGTAACTATGAATCTTATCCAAGTAGTGAAGCCAGATGATCAATATTGGCCCCGGGGGAGGCAGGGGGAGCACATAGAGTACATGAAAGAGGGGTATTTATTGGGCAATGGAAGTGTTCTACATGATCTTACAATGATGGACACTGGTCATGTTAAATGTCATCAAAATTTATAAATGTATGTGCTGTAAAATGTAAACCACAATATAAACCATTGACCGTGGTTAGTAGCTATGATTTACTGCTTGTATAACAGTTGAAACAAATGTACCATCCACATGTAAAACAGTATTAACATGGGAAGGGGAAAATGGGGGAGGATGTTGGGTATATGGGAGTCCCCTATATGCTGTTTGTGACTTTTCTGTGACCTAAAACTTCTTTGAAAACAAAATTTTATAGTTTTGTTTAATGGAATAATCAAAATGGAGTAAATGGAAGGAAATGTCAGTATACACACAGTACAATATCTATTAAACTGATGAAAGAAAAAAGTTTTTAAAAAAATAATAGTTTTCATTATTTTGTAATATTCCAAATTTTAAATTTTATTTTAAATTTTTTTGTATTTTATTTTTAATATTTAACCTATCATTATTATTTGATTTTCCTAATAATTGTATTTGGCTATTTTATTGGCTTCATTTTTGAAGAAGCTTTGGATCACAGAAGAGTTACAATTGGAGAAGGGGAGAATCATTAGTGTGGAGTGTCAGTAATGAGGGATACATGGGAGGAATTTCACCTGGAAATACACATAAGGTATATAAATGTTTTCAAATATTCATGTGGCATTGCCACAGTGGATGGAGAGACACACAATAACTGAGAGAATATTGAATTCTAATCCTGGAGAGCTCTGCTACATTCTCTAATGGAACAGCAGCAATCCCCCAAGTACAGGGGCAATGACTAGTGAAGAAAAATGGCCCATTGATGGACCCTTGATATTGATGACTGTGCTTATGATCCTTTGCTCTTGAAATTGAAACTTAGCCTTGTGTTTAGGGTGCCTAAAAGTTACCTTCTGAGATCCTCCTTGTTGCTCAAATGTAGCCTCTTTCTAAGACAAATTCAGCATACAAATGCGTTGTCTTCCCCCCAGAGTAGGACATGACACCTCGGGATGAGCCTTCACCAATCACATAGCAGGGTAACTGGAAAAAGATGTAAAAGAAAAGGGGGGAATGCAAAGACAAACGAGTTCATAAGGCTGAGAGACTTCAAAGTGAACTGGGAGGTCATTTCAGAGGTAGCACTTATGCACATCTCAGCAGGATCTCATAGACTGCCAAAATAGATACTACCCCAAATAGTGAGTCTCCTGAGAGCTCTGGAGACACCTAGGTCCTATGGTCATGGTAGATAGGTCAGGAATTTGGTGCCTTCCCAGTGAGAATACCTTGGGGTTTGTGCTCCCCATTGTGACAGAGTTGGGACTCAGTTATGACTTCCCTACACATAGCTCATCTGTCCCTTCTATTTGAACTTATACTTGGTGATGGTGTTAGTAGGTGTACACCCAAGAAACTTAAGTCTTTGGACTGCCCATGTGCCAGCTGTGCCCTGAGCCTCAGTGGAGTTGCAACACCTACTCTCCAGTTCATTGGACCCACCCAGGGCAATTAACAAAGAGGTGAGGATGGGCAACCACTATACCAAGGAAATAAGAAAGCCTATAACTGCCAGCAAGAGCATCCCATCCATATATGGGATCAAACTCCCCTCTCAATTAGAGGTGGATTGGGCATCACCATCCCAGAATCCTTAAGAATGGGAAAGAACTATGGACTAGAGTGGACTTACTGGTATTCTTCTATAGCCTTATTGTCTATACTTATTGTTACTTATTGTAATTCTAGCAATGGAAGAAATTATAACATTGGTGTGGAGGCAGTGATCGCTGGAGGATCTGAGGGCAAGAAGAGGGAAAAACAGTTGTAACATGGGGGCATTTTGGGGACTTGAAGTTGTTCTGAATGGCTTTGCAATGACAGATAAAGGCCATTATATGTCTTCCCATAACCTACAAAATTATGTGGGAGAGAGTGTCAACTACAATGTAAACTATAATCAATGCTCAGTAGCAACATCCTGAAATGTGTTTATCAATTGCAATGAATGTATGTCCCTAATGAAAGATGTTGTTTATGTGGGAGAATGTGGGAGGTACGAGGAGCAGGGCATATAGAAATTCCTACACATTTTATGTAACATTTATGTAATCTAAGTACCTATAAAATAATTTAAAAAAATATTTTTTAAAAAAGAAACCAGTCTAAGTAGGATAAGACAAAACAGCAGAGATATTAGAATGATCACTGTTTGCCCAGGCCTTAGGCAGAGGGAGGTACATTGAGTAGGTGAAGCTCAGAAATTTTCAGAACAGTGAAATTATTCTCTGTTATACTGGGATTGCAGGCATATGACATTATGTATTTTTCAAAACCCATTGAACTTGACAACATCCAAGTTCAAACATAATCTAACTGTATTGTAAATGCATCAAATGCCCTATCTGAGGGGTATGGGAGGAAAAGATGCTGGATTAGTAATATTGGATATGAACAGTATCTGTAATATGAAATCAATGGGCACTGTACACAGGTATGCTACTCTATTTGATATTGTGTCCCATCAGGGTATGGGTTAACAAATTTTACTTTTATACATGTACACTGGAATTAAGCAATGAAGTAAATGAATGGAATATGGGAAATATGCTTCCCAACATGGTGTGGAAGGATTCAGATAAGCAAGGGGAGGATGTTAGATTGTTCTGTTAATGAGTTAGGGACAGACACATCAGTGTGAATTTGTGTGGAGGTAAATATAGTTACACAGGGTTGCATGTAGAAATAATTGCAGATATGTATATATACATAGGATTGTGTACACACATGTGTGTTCTTGTAATATCCATGGAGATGGCCCAGTAGCAAGGCACATATAGTGCCCAGACTTTAGATATTAAAAGCATTTTTGCAAGAAGAATTTTCTTGGAGAAATAGCTGCCTGCAGGACTAGGTCAAGAAATATACAAAAAGAGTCTGGAGTATCTCTTAGTACCAAAAAGTTAGTATGTGTTAAAATAAAACTGGTAATATTGGGGATAATTTCAAATAGACACAGGACATAGCCAAAAGGGTTCCAAAGTTCAAAACTGGAATAAACTGAAAAACAAAATAAAGTAGTACTGTATCACAACCCAAAGTAAGAAATAAATGTCATGAGGCAATCCTAATATAAATAATTGATTTTTAAAAGATACATATTTATTGTGAAGATGAATTCCATAATATATGGAGATATTTTCTCTCAAGGCAGTGGCACAAACATCACACTCCTGAATGTGGGCTTCACGTATTAATTTCATTCCAAAAGCCATATATGGAATTGCAGAGAATTGATGAGTATTGGGGAAGCTGGGGAAGCTCCAAACACTGTTGATCAAGGTCAACATCAAGAGTGATAAGTCATGTTGATAGGATGCACCCTAGATATGATGCAATGAAAATAACACATTATCCTGGGATCTTCCTCCAAAATCCCATTAACCCTGTCTAAACATGAGAAGAATATCAGGCAAATTCAGAGTGAGGGGCACTTTACAAAATACTCGACCTACACTCCTGAAAAGTATACAACTCATAAAACATGAGGAGAAAATCTGAGACGTTGTCACTGCCTGAATGGCTTAAGAATTTTTGAAAATAAATATAATTTGCTATTCTGGCTTGGAGGTGTTAAGATGTTGGAAAAGTATTTGAGAAGTTCTTGAAAATCGTCTCTACTATCCTTGCAGCTTTTCTGTAAATCTAACACAGTTTTAAAATATTAATGTTATTAATAAATAAGTTATTAGTGAAGTACAAAATTCCAGAAACTTTGAACTCCAAGGTTCAATCCATGACAATTACATTTACATATCTTGGATAAGAATATAGCATTGCTGCCTCATATTATTCTTCCATTAAATCAGAATAGTGAAAAACAATTTCATGGAATAATTGAATTAAATGAAATAATGAATAGAAAATGACTGACACTGTGCTTAGGATAAAAATGAATATTTTTCTTTGTACTCCAAGCCCACACAGATTCACTTCCCACTACAATTGTGCTATTTCCATCCCTCATCCTCTCTGTAGGGTTTTGGCAACAGCGATCGTCATGTTGACTGAGAGTAAGCTTTCATCATGGCAAGTAATTTCACGACCATCACCTTCTATAATCCTGCCCTGACTCTCAATAATTTAAAACATAAATATCCATGTTCTGCACAAAACACCAGGCTCTCTATACTATGGCTACTGCCAAACTGGTCAGGATGCTCATCCCCTTTTCACATCCTACCCCTTCATTGTTCATCAGATAGCAAGAACTAATTTTAAAACCTCACCACACCATATGGTTATCTTGATTGGATTGTTTCCCTCTTGTTTCTTCTTGGTGTGCTTCTACACCTTTCTCCTCTTGAAGTTACCCCAATCTCTACTTTCAGTGTCAGTGCAGTCATCTCCCTTGTGAAGCCTTCACTTGTCTCCACAGAATGAGCATAAACTTTTAGATCCACTTCACCAGGATGTCAGTGCCATCTCAGGGTATTTCATGTAGTCACTACTATTTTTGCTTGCACATAATCTCTATAAGATGTGGAAGAATATTTTACTTATCTCTTTATTCACAAAATATTATTTAGTAACTTCCATGATGTGTTTGATGACTAAATGGTTGTTGAATGACTAAAATTAAAAATGAATGAGGGATGTGCAGAAAGGTCACATCTGAGTAAAATTCCATCATACTCAGGAATACAAAATCCAAAGTAGGGCCCACTGATATGGCGATGAACTCCAGAGCCAGCTGCCATGACCACAGAACCCGTGGGTCTCTGCAGCCTTCAGGAGAACTAGTACCTGGGCTTCTATCTACTTTGGCTGTCTCTGGGACCCTGCTGAGGCATGCTTAAGCACGACCCTTCTGATGACCCCCTGACTCTTTTTTGGAAACTCATAGCCATATAAACTCATTTCTCCTTTTCATTTCCCCCTTTTATTCAATCAAAAAAGAGTATTTAACAACTGTTATGACGTTATTACGTGAAGGTTGAGATATTCTGCTGGTCTGAGTTGACCCTTTTATTCAAAGTCTTCTTCTAGTTACATCATCAGCTGGTGCTTGGTAATAATCCCTCAGCACCAGAGAAGCTCATCCCTGGGAGTCATGTCCCATGCTGGGGGAAAGTAATGCATTTTCATGCTGAGTTTGGCTTAGAGAGTGGCCACATTTGACCAACATGGAGGATCTTAGGAGGTAACTCTTAGGCAAACTGCACCTCTAGGCCTAGTTCATATTTTAGGCACACAGGCTCATAAGCATAGTCATCAGTATAAAGGGCTCATTGTTGGACCATCCTTAATAGTCTTTGTCATTGCATTTGGGGATTGATGCTGTTCCATTGGGGAATGTGATAGAGCTCCCTAGTTTAGGAACTCAACATTTCCTTATTTGAAGTTTTTAATTGTAACCACTATGAAAATATCCAAACATTTTTATGTACCCTATATACATGCCTGGAGAACTCCCTCCCAACCATGTGGCTCCCATCAATAACATCCCACACAGTGTTCCTCCCCTGCCAGAATTGAACCTCTCTGTTCACACTGAGACTATTTTAATACTTACTCTTTGAAATCTATATGTGATTTTGAAAATAATTGATTCTTCCTTCCAATGTACAATATATAGTCAAAATAACCTGCTGGATGTTGATTAAATTTAGAATATTAAAATTTTGTTCAACACACACACAAAAAAAAACTTCTTAAAAAATGAAGCCTAATATATTGTCAAGTTCCACAAATAATAAAGTGGAAGATAGTGATGGATTTAAAAGTTAGATATAGAATACATAGTAATTTAGAAAAACTAAATAAAGTAAAAATAAATTGGGGTATCAAAAAATGAAAATGCTTCATTTTTGATGTTTTGTCTTTCATTAATGCAATAGGTGTTGCCCCGTATGTACAGTGGCAAGGCAATTTCATTTCTTCCTCAGTGTCTATACCCTTTCTTTTTTTCTAATTATTTTTTTCGTCTTCACAAAATGTTTAGATCACAGTAATTCACATATATAATATAGGGTATTCCCACATATCCAATATCAAACATTTTGTTCCTTGCCTAGCAATGATATTTTTACATGTTCATATTGTGTTTGCTGCACTTGATGTACAGATATTGAAACATAAATTTCAACCAAGGTTCCATGTTAGCTTACATTATGATCTATATTTTAGACTATACACTTTTCTAAATTTTTAGTTATCTTATGTTTTACATTATAGTTTACATTTTAACCTATAGACTTTTATACAATTTTGGTGTAATTTAACATGTCCTATATCCATCATTGCATGATCTTGTGGAACACTTCCATTACCCTACAGTAACCCTGATTCCATCTATTCAATACCCCTCTCCCCCTCCCCAGAGCACCCACTGTGACAATCAGTCTTCATTACTTGAAGGACCATATTCAGAGATACTTGCAACAGTGTTGATGGCTTGACATACTCGACTGTCCTAACCCATTGAGAGTCACCAGTATTCTTGAGAGACACATTTCCCTGTTTGAGAACATCAGTCCTCAGGATGTGGGTATAACTTCACACTAATTGTATGGATCTCCACCGAGTGATATAACCCACTATGACAAAATGAGCATTCACACACTCCCTGGAAGCCTGACCTGTGTAAGATGTCCCTGCTTAAGCATCTTAAACAGGTATACTTCCTTATTATATTTTCTAAAAAGTTTTCTCAACATTACAGTTGCAACCACATACCTGACAATCTACTATGTCCAAATATTTCCCCACCCTACCCCCAATTTCTAGGGCCATCTGACCCTTCCTCCCATCCCTAGCCCCCCTCAAGCCATCAAAGCTCCACCCAAGGCATCCCTATGCCCCCATTTTATCCCTTCCCTCTACAAATACTTACATACAGCTTATCATAGATTTCACCCATGTAGGTGTTAGCTCTCTTCCAAACTTTCTTTAAGCCTATCAACCAGTCTGTAGCTCTCTGAGACAACTTATCATGTAATATTTGTGCTTCAATGCCTGGGTTGCTTCACTCAACGTAAGGTTCTCAAGATTCATCCATGTTATCACATGTGTTTGTACTGTATTCCATCTTATAGCTGAGTAGTAGTCCATTGTATGTATATGCCACATTTTATTTATCCATTCATCTATTGATGGGCATTTGCATTGATTCCAACTTTTGGCAATAGTAAATAATGCTGCTATGAACATTGGTGTGCATATATCAGTTTGTATCCTTGTTTTCAGTTCTACTGGGTAAATACCCACCAGTGGAATCGCTGGGCCATATGGCAAATCCATAGCTAGTTTTTTTTTTGACAAACCACCAAACTGTTCTCCAGAATGGCTGTATCCTTCTGCATTTCCACCAGCATGAGTGAGTGTTCCCATTCCTCCACATCCTCTCCAGTACTTGTAGTCTTCTGTGTTTTTGATAGCTGCCAGGCTCATGGGAGTAAGATGGTATCTCATTGTGGTTTTGATTTGCATTTCCCTAATATCTAGTGATTTTGAGCATTTTTCATGTGCTTTTTAGTCATTTGCATTTCTTATTTGGAGAAGTTTCTATTTAAGTGTTGCCACTTTTTAAAATGGGTGGGTTGTCTTTTTATTTTTGAGATATAGGAATTCTTTATATTTGAAGGATATTGGTCTCCTATCAGATATATGGTTACCAAATATTTTTACCCATGGGGTAGGCTCTCTTTTCATTTTCTTGACAAAGTCCTTTGAGGTGCAAAAGGCTTTAATTTTGAAGAAGTCTCATGTATCTATTTGTTCTTCTACTCGTGCTTCTGGTGTGAAGTACATGAAGCCATTTCCTATTACAAGGTCCTATAGGTGTTTCCCTACATTGCATTCTAAGGTCCTTATGGTCTTATGGTCTTGGCTCTTATATTCAGGTCTTTGATCCATCTTGAGTTGATTTTTTTATAAGATGTGAGTTGGTAATCCTCTTTCAGTGGGTTTGGTGGTCTTGTGAATATCATATGACTGTATCTATGAGGAGCTATATCAGAATTTTCAAATTGGTTCCATTGGTCAGAGTGTCTCTCCTTGTGCCAGTACCATGCTGTTTTCACTACTGTACTATGTTTTGAAGTCAGGTAGTGTAATTCCTCCAATTTTGTTTTTTCTTTTTCAATATGTCTTTGGCTATCCGGGGCCTCTTTCCTTTCCAAATAAATTTCTTAGCGAGTTTTTCTAGTTCATTAAAGAATGTTGTGTTGATTTTCATTGGGATTACATTGAATGTGTAGATCAGTTTTGGTAGGATAGGCATCTTAATAATATTTAGCCTTCTTATCCATGAACAGGGAGTATTCTTCCATTTATTTAAGTCTTCTTTGATTTCCTTGAACCGTGTTGTGTAGTTTTCTGTGTATAAATTTTGTACATCTTTAGTTAAATTTATTTCTAGGTATTTGATTTTTTAATTTACTATTGTAAATGGTATTTTTTCTTGATTTCCTCCTCAGGTTTTTCATTAGTGTTGTACAGACATGCTACTGATTTTTGCGCATTGATCTCATAACCTGTGACATTACTGAACTCATTTATAAATTCTAGAAGCTTTGTTGTAGATTTCTCAGGGTTTTCTATGTATAGGGTCATATCATCTTCAAATAGTGGAATTTTGACTTTTTCCTTTCCAATTTGAATGCCTTTTATGTCTTGTTCTTGCCTCAATGCTCAGGCAAGTACTTCTAACACAATATTAAATAGAAGGGGTAATAATGGGAATCGTTGTCTTGTTCCTGATCTTAGAGGGAAAGATTTTCAGATTTCAAAATTGTAAATGATGTTAACTGGGGGTTTTCCATATATATCTTTTATCATGTTCAGAAAGTTTCCATCTACTCCAATCTTTTGCAGAGTTTTTATTAAGAAATAGTGCTGTATTTTGTCAAATGCTTTTTCTGCATCTCCAGATATGATCATGTGATTTTTTTCCTTCAATCTGTTTATGTGGTGTTTACATTAGTGTATTTTCTTATGTTGAACCATCCTTGCATACGAGGAATGAATTCTTCCTGGTCATGGTGTATAATTTGTTTAATGTGCTGCTGAATATGATTAGTATGTATTTTGTTGAGGATTTCCACATCTATGTTCATTAGAGAGATTGGTCTGTAATTTTCCTTTCCTGTGGCATCTTTGTTCAGCTTTGATATTAGGGCAATATTGGCATCATAGTATAAGTTAAGCAATGTTCTTCTGTTTCAATTTTTTGGAAGAGTTTCAGCAAGATTGGCATTAGTTCTTTATGGAAAGTTTGGTAGAATTCACCTTTGAAGCCATCTGGCCCAGAACTCTTATTAGTTGGGAGGCTTTTAATAACTGATTCTATATCTTTACTAGTGGTTGATTTGTTGAGATTGTCAGTTTCCTCTTTCATTAATATAGGTTGCTTATGTGTTTCCAGGAATTTGTCCATTTTCTCTGAATTTTCATTTTTGTTGGAATATAGTTTTTCAAAGTATCCTCTTATGATAGTCTTTTTTCTGTGGGGTCAGTGGTGATATCCCCTTTCTCATTTCTTATTTTCTGTATTTGCATCTTTTTTTTTTCTTGTTAGTCTAGCTAAGGGTTTGTCAATTTTATAGATCTTGTCAAAGAACTGGCTCTTGGTTTTGTTTATTTTTTCAAGTGCTTTCTTATTTTTTCATTTAATTCTGCTCTGATCTTTGTTATTTCTTTCCTTTTCCTTTGCGTTTAGTTTGTCATTGTTTTTTTTAAGAAATCCTCCAACTGTGAAGTTAGTTTTTCAATTTTAACTCTTCTGTTATCACGTCTGTATTTATGGCTATAAATTGCCCTCTCAGTACCACTTTTGCTGCATCCCATAAGTTTTGATATATGCATTATCATTTTCATTTGTTTCAAGGTAGTTATTGATTTCTTTTGAGAGTTCCTCCTTGACCCACTGTTTTTCTAAGAGTGTTTTATTTAACTTTCATAACTTGTTGCCAAATCCGGGTCTCTGACCTTTGCAGATTTCCAGCTTCATTCCACTGTAGTCAGAGAAATTATTTTGTATGATTTCAAACTTTCTGAATTCACTGAGACTTTCCCAGCAACCTATCCTGTTGTCTATCTTGGAGAATGTTCCATGTGCACGTGAGAAGAATGTTTATCCTGCTTTATTTGGGTGTAATGTTCTGTATATGTCTATTAGGTCCAGTTCCTCTAATATATCGTTCAAAGTCTTTTCTTCTTTATTGATTTTCTTTTGAGATGTTCTGTCCAAAGGTGATAGTGGTGTATTAAAGTCCCCCACTATAACTGTAGAGGCATCAATTCCTTCCCTTAGATTCTCCAGTGTTTGTCTTACATATTTGTAGGCACCCTTGTTAGGAGTGTAATGTTTTTTGTTTGTTTTTGTTTTTGTTGTTAACGATGTATTTATTTATTTCTCTCCCCTCCCCCCCACACTAGTTGTCTGTTCTCTCTCTTTTTGCTGCATCTTCTTTGTCCGCTTCTGTTGTCAGTGGCATTGGAATCTGTGTTTCTTTTTGTTGCATCATCTTGCTGTGTCAGCTCTCTGTGTGTGCAGTGCCATTCCTGAGTAGGCTGCACTTTCTTTCCCACTGAGCAGCTCTCCTTACAGGGTGCACTCCTTACGCTTGGGGCTCCCCTACATGGGGACACCCCTGCATGGCACAACAATCTGTGTGCGCATCAGCACTGTGCATGGGACAGCTCCACATGGGTCAAGGAGGCCCCTAGTAGGTCCAGGGTTTGAACCGCGGACCTCCCATGTGGTAGACAGATGCCCTAATCACTGAGTCAAGTCTGCTTCCCAGGAGCATAAATGTTTATACCTGTTCTTTCCTTTTTGAATGATTATCCCTTTCACTAATATGTAGTGTCCATATTTGTCTCTCACAATTATTTTGCATTTAAAGTCTATTTTGTCTGATATTAACATAGTTACTCCTGCCCATTTTTGGTTATTATTTGCCTGTAAGATGTTTTCCAGCTATTCACTTTCAACCTCCTTGAATCCCTAGGTCTAAGATGTTTTTCATGTAGACAACATATAGATGGATCATACTTTCTTATCCAATCTTCCAGTCTGAGTCCCTTGACAGGTGAGTTTAATCCATTGACATTCTGTGTTATCACTTTCAAGGAATTATTTATATTAGCCATATTTTCTTTGGATTTGTGTTTGTTATATTTTGTTTGGTTTTTTACTTTTTTTTTTCTTTTTATTGTTCTTACACTCTCCTCCAACTCTGTCTCTCCTGTTTTTTATCTTTCCTCCTATAGAACTTCCTTTAGTATTTCTTGAAGGGCAGGATTCTTGTTGGTATAATCTATTAATTTCTGTTTGTCTGTGAATATTTGAACTCTCTATAATATTGAATGTCAGTTTAGGTGGGCAGAGTATTCTTTTTTGGAAATTATTTCTTTTAGTACTTTGACTATATCATACCACTGCCTTCTTGCCTCCTTGGTTTGAGATGAGAAATCAGCACTTAGTTTTATGAAGCCTCCTTTGCATGTGATGTTTCTCTTTTCTCCTGCTGCTTTTAGTATTTTCTCTTTGTCTTGAGCATTGGATAATTTGACAAGTATATGTCTTTGGGTAGGCCTGTTGGGATTTATGCTATTTAGGGTGCATTGTGCTTCCTGGATGTGGACATTCATCTCCCTCAATAGGTTTGGGAGGTTTTCACCCATTATTTCCTCCAACACCCCTTCTGTTCCCTTTCCCTTCTCTTCTTATTCTGGGATGCCTATAATGCATATGTTTTCACATTTTGCTTTGTCATTCAGGTCCCAAAGTCCCTGTTGAATTTTTTCTCTTTTTATCTATCAATTCTACTGTCTGTTTGATTTAGGATGTACTATCTTCCATAATAGAAGACAGTACATCACTAGTTCTTTCCTCTCCCTTTTCAAATCTGCTGTTATTTGCTGAGAGTGTATTTTTGATTTCTTGGATTGTGCTGTTACTCCCCATCATACCCATTGTCTTTTTTTTTGCATGATTGCAATTTCTTCTGTATGCTCTCCAAGTGTTTTCTTCATAGTCTTATCTCTTCCTTCACCTCATTAAATTGGCCCCTATTAAATATTTTGAGAGCTTTAATTACTTGTTGGATGTTCTGCTCTTCTTCCTACTTTTTAGTTTGTTCATTGGATTGGGTCATGTTTTCCTGATTATTGGTTTGGCTTGTAGTTTTTTGTGGCTGCCTGGTCATCATTTTATCTTTGTGGGTTGATTAGTTTCTTTGTCTAGTGTCAAGGTTTAATTAGTTGCTGCTTTTCATGTGTGTTAAGTCTTCTCTTTGCCATTTTGTTCTTCTTATTCTATTTCTGTCCTGTTGGCTAAGTTCACTTGAAGGAAAATATTAGGGTAAGTGAAAGCAAAAAGAGTAAGAAAAGAAAAAATTATAATAGTAGTATTGTTAGTAAATATTAGCAGAAGAACCATGTGAGATCTAGAAGAATGGGTATTAGACTCATGTAAGCTGTGTAGAGTTATAACAGTAAGAAAAATGGAGTATCTATAATGAGACAGTAACCTGAATATGGTGAGGAATATAGTATTAATTAAAAGACCAGTGTGGTCAGGAAAGTGGGAAGAGAAAGGAAAGGACAATAATATAGAGAGTGAATAAAAGACAGAAAACAGTACAAAGGTATTAGAAATAAAAATTGGGGGCTAAATTAAGAGCAGTGGAATGTAAGAGAAACACTAAATGATGGAGGATAGAAAGATGTGGAGGAAAGGGGTAAGTACTGGTAGCCAAAATCAGTACACACGGAAAAGAGGAAATAGAGGATGAGGAAACACAGCAAATATGAATCACTCCCTGCCACACCTAATATAAAAAATGTAAAAAAGAAGAGAAAGGGAAAAAAGGGGGAACAGTGGGGATGGAAATTCAAGCAAGAAAAGGGGGATGAAGAAGAAGAGGAGGAGGAGGAGGAGAAGTAGGAGGGGGAGGAGGAAAGGGCTGTGGGGTTATAAAGAGGAAGGAAAAACAAAAAAATAAACCAATAAAAAAGACCAAAGTTTCAAGCAAAGAGTCCTCTTTGCATTTAAATAAAATGCTTAGGAGTCTGACCTTCCCCCTTTCTCCCTTTTTCCCTTCTCTCTCTCCCAGGGCAGCAGGAAAGCTGTGTGAGGTGTCCAGTAGGAGAATCAAGTGGGTCCTTGGTGAACCAAATCACCAGAGAAAACAATGTCTTAATTTCCAAAGAGAGCGTGCCCACACATCACCAGGAACACCAAATATGCTAATAGAAGTTTTCAAAACACATCTTACAGTCCATCTCCCTTAGTTGTACTACAGGAGGGCTAGTTGAATTTTTTCAAAAAGATTTATTTATTTATTTATTTCTCTCCCCTTCCCCCCCCCCCAATTTTCTGTGTCTATTTGCTGTGTCTTCTTTGTTCGCTTCTGTTGTTGTCAGTGGCATGGGAATCTGTGTTTCTTTTTGTTGCATCATCTTGTTGTGTCAGCTCTGTGTGTGCGGCATCAATCCTGGGCAGACTGCACTTTCTTTTATGCTGGGTGGCTCTCCTTACAGGGTGCACTCCTTGCACATAGGGCTCCCCTACGTGGGGGACCCTCCTGCTTAGCAGGGTACTCTTTGCGTGCATCAGCACTGGGCATGGGCCAGCTCCACACAGGTCAACGAGGCCCGGGGGTTTGAACCGCAGACCTCCTATGTGGTAGGCAGACACTATAACAACTGGGCCAAGTCTGCTACCTAGTTGATTTTCTGACTCCACCTTCTCCCAGACCAAGTTTCCGATCCCAACATTTTTAGGTAACTTGGGCTTTCTTGGCAGATTTGCCTTTCCTTTCTTACCCAGTTTTCCCCAAACCAGCTGGAATGCTCCTCAGCTCAAAAAAAAAAAAAGGGGGGGGTGGCAGGACCTGAAAATTGAACCCCCATCTAATTTGGCCCCTCTGCACCTCCCACCAAAACCCTCCACCTCACAGAGTCACTCCAAAACTGAACGTCTAGTGTATTCCCTTACCGCAGGGAGCACTGGATTTGGCAGAGCGCTGGATTTGGGAGTGGGAAGTCTGGGATATTGTCGGCTTGGGGTCTGTGGGTCTGTGGAATGTGAGCTGTGGTGGCTTAGGGGTCATGGACCTGGGGAGCATTCTTCTGGGGAACACAGGGCTTGGGAATATCGCCACACTACTAATAGTCCAGGGAATGCCCTAGGGGGAAGAGTCCCACCTCGCCACAACTTCTGACCTCAGTGTTAGAAACCCACAATTCTACCCTTAGCAAGCACGACTTCTGTTCCAGTCTCTCCAAATCAATGTCCAAACACTTCCTGCCTTGCACGTCCCCGAAACAGCCCACCGCAGCAAGATTCCAACTGTACTCAGCCGGCCTTTTGCAGGAACAATTATGAAGTGCATTCACTCAGGTGCCATCTTTCCCCACCCATCAGCTATCATCTTTTAATATCTCCATTTGTTCATCCCAGCTTGTCCTTAAAGGGAAAGTACGTCTGCCTCATTATCTAAAAAAGATGAAGAAATGCACTTGCTAGCTGTTCTTTAATCCTCCCCTGGTTAGCCATGTATATCACTTTGGCTGCTTATATCCTCCCGACAGTGAACTCAGACACGTGGTCTTGCTGGATTTGGGCAGGATCAGGTCTCGAACCTAATGCCAGGTTGCCTAAGTTTGTTTTTGCCTTACTTTTTTCCTCTGGGTGGGTAACAAAAGGAAGCATTTCTACCAACTACAAGGCACAAGGTAGAAAGTACAGTTAAGAGAATGCAGCACATATGCAGAGTATGTTGGAAAACCCAGTAATCCCCAAGCTCACTGACTCCAGGAACTCAGACTGGGTGAAAGCAGCTTCAACTGAGTCTCTACAGACCCTTCACACACCTTCCATCCTGTGCAAGACACCTGGTCATTCTGGGGGAGGTGTGAAGATAAGTCAGCCTGGTTGTTGTCCACAGCCACATGCTAAGGCCAACAAGGCAATCCTTAGTATTTTCTTAAAGTTCTTGAGAATTCCAGGGGTGCCATACTAAAGGAACTTGTCCCATGGCTGCTGGAAATCCTGGTGTGCCTGTGCTCCAAGTCACTTTACAGGACGGGGAGGACAGAAAACCTCCCAGCATGGGCTCAGGGCTCCTGCTCCCACACGACGGCTAGCCGGAACCAGCCCACCACATCCGAGCTTCCTTCCACTGCTGCCTTCAAGCTTGTCCACTTCTGGCATGGTCACAGGGTGCCCTGGTCCACTGTGGCTTTCACTTCTGTGGAAAGCATCACCTCCAGTATGGCTCCTACACTCCTAGGTTAACAAGAAGCCCAAACCATGGCCAGTGATAAAGTTTTCAGTGTTTGGTACTGTGAAAACTGGATAGCTCTTTGGGTTAAAAATAAACTTGTATTTTCCCACTTCATTGCAGACAAAAGAAAATTCTGGATGGATTTTAAAAGGTAAGTGAAAAAACAGCTCTAAGGGCCTTTTAATCATCAAAGCAATGGGGAGAAATCAAAAAGAAAATATCAAACACTTTGACTATATGCATTAGTCAACAAAAGGGGTACTGATGCAAAGTACAAGAAATCTGTTGGCATTGACAAAGGGGACTTATTTTGGTTAGAAGCTTACAGTCGCAAGACCATAAAGTGTAAGTTACTTTCGTCACCAAAGTCTGTTACCACATGTTGGAGCAAGATGGCTGCTGGTCTCTGTGAGGATTCAGCCTTCTTCTTCAGACTCCATGGTCCCAGCTTCTTCTGGTCTCAGCTGTAGGCTGGCATAAGGCTTGTCTCTCTGTCTGGGGCTTGTTTCTTTATTGGCTTGGCTGCTCTGGTGTCTTCACAAGGTCAGCTGTAGACCATCAGGTTCTCTCTCTTTCCAGGCTTCTGCCATGTCTATAGAGCCATCTCTGTTCCTCTGTGTTCTTCTCCTGTGTGTTTATTTCCCTGGGATCCAGCATGAAAACTCCAACTACTTCCTTTGGCATGTCTTTTATTAGTGAGTCCCTGCCCACCAAGGGGGTGAAGACTCAATGTCCTACTGACATGGGCCATTTCAACCCTTGATCATAATTTAATAAAGTAAAAGTGAAACCTCTGAAGTTAATACAATCTATTATGCCCATAGGAAGAGACCAGTTTACAAACATAATCCAATATCTATGTTTGGAATTCATAAACAGTATCAACTGGCTACACTATATAAAAACTAAAGATAATTGAATTAAATCAAATAAAATCCAACATTTTAAGAAACGTAATGCACCATGGAGAGATCACATTATCTTTAACATACATAACATAGGATGTTGATTGGCCGAGAGTCACCTCTTGCTGGCAGTGTTATGTCCTCTTGAAGGAAACTTTGTAGGTAAACCCCCAGATCAGAAGGCCCTTCAGGAACCCAAGGAAACCCAAGCATCCCACCCACTCTTCTGGGATGATACAAGGTCAATTCTCCAAAGGAGGAACTTGGTCTCCTGTCAGGGAAAGTTCTGGAATCCAGACTCTCCCCTCTGAGGTTCAGAGTTACTGCCCAGCCCACTTGAGGCCAGCTGGAAAGAAAAAATGATAACATGGTCCCCATCACTCACATCACCTCCATATGCCCAGTAAATTAAGGATTTAGAAGGAAGCTGGGCTCCTGGTCATTCTGTGGCTTAAGTCCTTCCTGGCCAGCCCACCAGTGGAACACGTGTGGCTGGAGAAGAGCCACAGGGTCCAACACATAGACCAGGCCTCCAGACACGTGGTGGGGAGGTGGGAGGCACCTTCCTCTCTCACACCTGAAAGCCTGGTGCCAAAGGGGACAGGGCAGCAGGTCAGCCAGCACGGGGCAGTGCTAACAGCAGGGGAACAAGGAAACAGAAGATCCTCCTGGAAAAGGCAGGGCTTGTGCTTCCTCTGACCCTTCTGAGCTGAGTTAACCCCTAGGGTTCTTATTCTGAGAGAAAGATCCTAAAGGGGAAGGATGGACTCAAGAACAGAACATGCAATCACCCTACACTGAATGTAAGAGCTAATGGCACTTTATTTTGTTCCCTAAGCTGGAGAAAACCAGCATAATAGAGTATGATATGCAACATTATTGAAAAATGCCCATTTCTTTTCCTAATGAGTTCTAAAACTCTCTTTAAAGTAAGAATGATGAGTAAGCAGCAATGCCTGTCCCCCAAGCCCTGGATTAGTTACCAGGAGCATATCATAGCTCAGAATAACTTTCCTTAGCAATGCTGGTGGATGTTATCACAATCTTAGACAGCTCTTCCTCGTGGGGATTTTGCATATTCAGAACTTTTGCAGAACAAAATGAAATTTTCTATCACAGAAAAATAAAGAAAAAAATATCACCAGCCAGCCTCAGTTAGTAACATGACTATCCATTTCCAAAAACTAATCAAACTGAAAAATCTGCTTTTCCTTGATTTGTTTCACCAATTTTTTTTCTTTCCTCTTTTTTTCTTTCACTACTTTATGGATTGAAGCAGAATGTCATTAATAAAACTGACTCAGATTTACATGCTACCACAAAACGGAGCTTCTGGGTTTATTGGTATTTCATTATGACCATTTCTCAAGGGATTTCTTGTTTCACACAGGATGTTGCTTTTAAAACACAAAGCAAAAAGAACGCCACTTACTTTTCTCTCTTGATGTCCATTTGGCCCTTTGTGTTTTGAGTATTATTGAAATTCAGTGTTTCCTGATACTGGTTTGGCCCTTGCTGTCTACCATCACTTTTCCCTCAGAAAATAGCTGAGGTGTGAACATAGTGCAGGGTGACACAGAAGGAGGGTTGCTGAGGTTGTTGGTGCTGGGGGTAGGAAACAGATGTGACAGCAGAGGAGACCTTGCTACTGCAGGTAGAGCTGCTGGCTGAGAAAGGGTACTTGGTAGGAGAAGCAAGGGTTTTCCAACAGTGGGAAGTGGAGCCAGAGACACAACCTCAGAGCGTTGTTCAGGATCAGGTGAGTGGTAGATGGCACCAATAGCCAATTCTCCTCCACTCCTGGTCACCCACAGGAGTAACCATCCCTGCTCCTCTGCTAAGTGCTTGCATGTGACCAAGGAGCCATGTGCAACTCTTCAGGCAGAAGCATGTAAGCACCCATGGCCAGGAGCTCCAGAGACTTCACACTGAAAGGACAACAGCCTGAGTGGTGGCCCTCCCTCCACCTGGGTTCCTGAGACTGGACTGGGCAGAGCCTCACTGCCACATACACAAACACAGACACACAGACACACACCCCTTGGCATGGGAAGTCTATCTTTACTTTTAGTCACTGTCTCAGTTTGCCAGGGCTAGTCTGACAATGCCCCAGAACTGCTTATTTAAGCCCCCAGGTTGATGGTTCTATCATGTGCCTCTCTGACAGTGATCAGATCAGGAAGGAAAGGCTTGGCCCTGTGGACCCAGTCCTTAGCAAAAGGGCACTGACCATCACTAGCCAAAGACAATTAGTCTATGGGGTGCAGGAGTGCTCCAAAATGTATTCACCAAATACAATGAATGTGTCACACTAATGAAAGAGGTTGTTGATGTGGGAGGAGTGGAGTGAGGCAGTTGGGGGTATATGGGAACCTCTTATATTTTTTGAATGTAACATTTTTTGTGATCTATGTATCTTCAAAAAATACAACTAAAAAATTGATAGGGGTGGGGGTGGGGAATGGGGTATATGGGAACCTCTTATGTTTTCTAATGTAACATTTTGTGTGATCTATTAACTTTGAAAAAAGATAATTAAAAAATAAAAAAATAAAAACAAAACAGTAATTAGAGCTCCACCGACCCAGGGCTTACTGTGAGCCACTGTATGCGCACTAAGCACATTCATTCTCTTAAGTGGTCCATGAGGTCAGTTCTGTTTGTTCTGTCCTAGAATGGCAAAGTGAGACAGAGAGGCTGTGACTTGTGAAGGCTCCACAGCTAGTCACCACACAGCTGATACTCCATCCAAGACTCCTCAGCCTGGGCTGCTAACCAACACACTGACTACTGGTAACTGTGCTCCAAGGAAATTGATTTAGGAAGAATTTGATCATCTTTAGTACAGAGTTTGATCAGCTGTAGTACAGAATTTGCCCTCTTTATGACCAATGATCCCAAGGTCAGAGAAACTGCTCCTGGAGCCCTGGAGCTGATCAGATACCAGTGCCCATAATCCCAATACCACGGTGTGAACATTGGTTCAAATAGACTTTGAAATGCTTTTTGCTGTTCTTGTTGCTTTTAAGGCTCTTTTCTTTAGATTTTAATTAATATTTATTTCAGTTGCATAATTTCCTTTTGGCATGCACAAAGCCCCAGGACTTGAATTTGCCTGTAACCTCAGCTAAACAAAACTGCCCTGAAATGCTTTAAACACATAAAATCCCATTTGAATGCATGCGTTCTAAAGACAGTTACCAGACATTGTATGTCCTCCCATGGCCCACTGGGTGGACTGTGGGAGAGTGTGGGCTATAATGTGGACCATTGACCATGAGGTGCAGCGGTGCTCAGAGATGTATTCACCGAATGCAATGAATGTCTCATGGTGATGGAGGAGATTGTTGCTATGGGGGGAGGAGAGGGGTGAGGGGAGTGGGGGATATATGGGGACCTATATTTTTTGAATGTAATATTAAAAAAATAAAGACAAAAAAATAAATAAATAAAGACATTTCCCTTTTTCCAGGAGGCAATAAGGCATTCGAGCAGCAGTCAGCAACTTTCTTTCTTGAGGGCCAGGGGGAACTCTTCTGGCCCTGTGGGCTCTGTCGTTATCACTCAACCCCAACATCCTGCACAGGAACGTTAAAGAAATGAATGGGTGTGGGTGTGTTCTAATAAAACTTTATCAAAACAGGCAGGCGGCCAGATTTGGCCTGCAGGCCTTAGTTTGCTGACCCTGTCATATAGAAAAGTGTGCTTATGGCTCATTCCTGATGTCCTACCAAGAGATAGAGCCCTGGTCACTTCTTACCTCGGGGCCCCTCTCTGGCCCTTGTTCAGTTAGCCCTGGAAGGCGGGGCCATTTATCAGACCACCAAATTCTGGAAGGAGACACTGAGTCTTCAGGCTCACTCTGCCCTTCTCCCTCTTGGGCCTGGCCCTCAGGGAGCAGGGGCTCTGCTCTGCATTTCTACCACATTTAAGCTTCAGAATCCACAAGCCCCACTGTGCAGTATTCAGCGGTACCTTCCATCAGTGACATCCCATCAAGGAGCAGTCTGCAGTCCACCTTATGGAAAGGGACTCTTCAAATGTACAAACAAAACGGTGTAGTGTGAACTGTCTTTGTTATGCTGAAAATCCAGATGAAATTTATATTCTCTAGATAAAGAAGATTTGAACAACTTCATACACCAAGAGTCCTGACTTTTTGACTATTATCTCATGATGGCCATCAACTCACTGGCAGTATCATAGGTACCGTAGACTCAAAATGTAAACCCCACTTAGTAGTGAAACTATTTACAGTTGTTCAAAAGCTATTGCTCACAGGAAGAAAACAGATGAGGTGTGTGTTTACAGAAGGTCAGGAACCCTTCCGTTCCACCCCCCTCCTGTTTTAATGGCCAGCAGAGATAGGTACCTTGTCAGACGGCCCCAGAAGTCCCCTTCCTCCATCCAGTTCTTCCACATGCTAGAAGCCAGGCAGAGGGGTACCTCAGATTCAAGAGACATCCCGGGGGGCAGGCTGAGGGCCATGGTTGCTTCAACTGGAAACTACGCTTCTATGTGTGAAGTGAAGCTCATGAGACTCAAGGGGCCTCCCATCAGTACTCGAGAGAGAGTTGACATGAACTGGGGACTCACCTGGGCACCACTGATTGTGGGTAGCTAGGAGAAGAGGAAGGAGGCATTTTGTGGGATTATTTTATACACCATTCACTTCCTTTCCAATGGAATCTGTGTTCCACGTTATGGGTTGAGCTGTGTATCCCAAAAAGATACCTTAAAGTCCTAATCCTGGGTACCTGGGAACATGAACTTTTTGCAAAAGCGTTATTGCAAGCAGAATCATTTAAATTGAATGAGGCTGACTGCAGTGGGTGGACCCTTAGTCCAGGATGGCTGGTGTCTTTAGAGGGGGGGGGGTGGACACAGACAAAGTGGGGGGCGGGAGCACCATGGGAAAAGAGACAGAGCAGGCCATAGGGTGACTGAGGAGGCACTGAAAACCCAAGGCTTGCTGGCCAAGGGACAGGCGCCCCAGCGGCCAGGACTGACACACCAGCACGGCCCACGCACTTGCGGCTTCAGCCTGCCGGGCTGAGAGAGCCGTTTCTGGTGTTTTTAGCCACCCAGTTCATGGCACTTGTGACAGCAGCCTGAGAAAATTGAGGTGTCCCTCTTCTGGCAGTCCCATCCCTCCAGGAGGCCTGAGGGATAGCCCAGGTGCCCAGCTGTCTGCCAGGCTGAGGGTCCCCAATCAAGGCTTTTATCTAATCAGATGCCCTGAGGAACACCCTGGGGACGGACAGAAACAATGTTGAAAAGAAAGGAATGGGTGACCTGGACAACTCTGAACACCCTTCTCTTCCTTCCTTCTGCCCTCTCTTGGGGGCTTCGGCTGCTTAGACCCCCGAGGTCTTCCCACCACGCACACCTTCCCAGAGTGGCTGGGCCAGATGGTGCAGACCTATTCCTGGTTCTCCTTGTCGGTGGGAAGGCGGCCCGAGGGCTCCAGTGGCCCAGGACCGTCCATCAGCCTGGTTGCTTATTCACGGTGGCGGGAACCACCGCACATACTGCTCAGGGGGCCGCATCCTGCACACTGGATAGCCTCCGGGCTCCCTTTCCAGACTGTCCGCGCACCCCCGGATTGCTGCAAGGCCCCTCCAGCCCGGGGGAGGGGTGCCTGTGTGTCTCGCAGTACTAAAAGCTCTGCTCTTTCGGGTCCAGGCGCCCATCTCACCGACCCTGCCGAGCAGCCCCTGCCCCCACCACCCCCAGGCGCCCCATCGAGTCTTCCTCCCTGGTGAGCACTCCCTCCTTGCCCGCCCCCCTCTTGACCTTCCCGGTAGCCCTTTCCCACTATGATGTCCTGCTCCCACCCCCACAGAAGCATCCCCCACCCTGCTCGGATCCCGCCCCCACGCCCTTGCTTGGCTCCCAGATCCCTTCCACGCGGTGCCGCTGGGTGTCCAGTCCCCGCTCCGGGTGGCACAGCCCTGCCCCAGCCCCTCCCTGGCAGGGGAACCCTGCCCCCAGCACCGCCTCACCCCCACCGCGCGGTGCCGCCCCTCTGGCCTCACCCGGGCCTGGCGGGAGAAGTAGCTGCGCTCCTTGGGGTCCAGGCGCCGCTGCGGGACATAGCTGAAGGCGGACTGCGCGGAGATGGGCGGCGGCCCTGGCGTGCCCCACAGCGTGGCGGCGGTGATCTCCTCCTCATCCGCCAGGCCGCCCGCGTCCAGCTTCTCTGCCCAGGCCATGTCGGTCCCACCCGCCCAGGGGCCCCGCCCGAGTCCGCCTCCCTGGCTGCCGGGCGCCCGCGTTCAGCAGTTGCCGGGGAACCGCGGTCTCGCGTCACAAAGCTGGGCGGCAGGCACAGGGCTGGGGCGCAGGGCCAGGGGCGCAGGGCGGAGGGCGCAGCTGGGCTGGGGATGGGACCGTGCCCTCCCGTCTCCTTGCGGGTCCCTGGAGGGCCCACTTGGGACACAAGGAGTCGCGTCTGCTGGACTGGGGGCCTGCGCCGGCTTGCCCTTGCCCTTGCCCTTGTGCTCCCGGAGGGTTCCAAGCGGTCTGTCCGATAGAAGTGCAGGCCACGCCACCGCGGCATCTGAAACTCTCCAGGAGCCGCGGAACAGTAGTGGAAGACTCAGGTGGAATTCACTGCCATGGTATATTAACTCAGTGTGTCCGCAGCAGCATCTTGTCAACGTGCAACGAGTCGGTTTTCAGCGCCTCGGTCACCACGAGGGGCCACCGCTCACGGTACTGGCAGGTGCTGTTGTGCAGCGGCACAAATCGAATCCATTCAAGTGGTATCTGGCAAAACTGAGCTGTTCCGCAGCGCTCTGCTGTTTCTTGAGTCAAATGCTGGTTCAAGAGGTGTGTTCCTTCTGTCGAAAATTCGCTTAACTCTCAAGCCTGGGATGTGTGTGTATCAGTAAAAAGGAAAAGGAGAACTAAACAGGCCTTGGGAATACTTTAACCACGGCAGCTCTAGGAAGACTGGCTTGAAACATAAATGATAATGAGGGGCAAGACTTGTGAAATCTGGGGAACAGTGGGTCATTCCAGGCAGAGGGAAGAGCATCTGTGGTGGCCCTGAGGCCTAGCCCATTGATGTGCGGGTGGCAGAAAGGGAGGAAAAGGGCGGTGCAGCTTTCAGAAGGGGAAGGCAGTAGGGAGTGCAGGTGGACAGGCAGGCAGGGGAGGGGGCGGTCTCAGGCCCGGACCAACGAGCACCCCTCTCAGGAGGCTTCTTGCCTGTATGTCCTTGATTCAGGCAGAGGTTTCAGAGATGTTTCAGTACCATGTCCTTGATGCTAATTAACAAAAGCAATAACCACACACTTTCAGTGGCACCCCTAGAAGTAGAGCACCCTAGAAATATGGCACCCCTAGAAGTACAGCACACCTAGCAGTAGGGAACCCTAGAATTATGGCACCCCTAGAAGTATGACCCAGCAAGCCAGTCTGTGCTCCTCCTACACCACCTTACACATGGACACAACCATTCTAAGGTCCACAGGATGGAGGAATAGAGTATGGATTGGAGTGGACTTACTGATATTTCTATTCATGAACTATTGTGATTAGTAATTGAAGAAAATGTGGCATTGGTGTGGAGAAAGTGGCCATGTTGGCTGCTGGGGGTGGGAGTGGGAGGAAGAAATGTAAATGTGGGGGCATTTTCGGGATTTGGAGTTGGCCTGGGTGTTGCTGCAGGGACAGTTACTGGATATTGTATGTCCTCCCATGGCGCACTGGGTGGACTGTGGGAGAGTGTGGGCTATGGTGTGGACGATTGATCATGAGGTGCAGCGGTACTCAGAATTGTATTCACCAAATGCAATGAATGTCTCATGATGATGGAAGAGATTGTTGTTATGGGGGTTGGAGTGGGGTGAAGGGGGTGGGGGGTATAGGGTGTGACAGGGAGGGACAAGAGAGCTCACAGAAGGCAGAAGTGACACTGGGCTTGGTCTGGGTAGCAAAGAGGGACTGTGGAAGGGTTTCCGAGGCATAGTATGATCCAGAACAGGCCTCAGGCCCAAAGCCATGAAATGCTCTAAGAACTGTAAGTGAGACCACTTCACAGGTTTCCCAGAGATGTGGGAATCCTTTTGGCCTGGCCCCCAGGTGAGCGGGAATTCACTTGGGTATATGAACACATCCGAATCGATTGCAGCTCTCTCCTGGTCAATCTTTCATTTGCTTCTATTTGTCTCATTCCTTCTCTGCAAAGAAGCATAAAATTTAAAAGTGAACTTAGAGCTCTAGAACTCATAGAGTTTCAATAACCTATACTAAAGCTTAAAAAGCCTTAAAAAGTAAAGATAAAGAGATCTAAAATGTTACAGCATGATGGGGTCATGCGATGGTTTATCACCATCCAGTTGGTGCCGAGTCAATGGATGATGCAAGCCCTGGCCTGCCAGTGTGAGGGCAATCTGTAGGTGGCTTTAGACCATTAGGCAGTTGCAGTTATGGCTGATGACATCCACAAACAAGGGCGACTGCCTTCAGCAAGGAGGGGAGTCCCATCACCCCAGCAGCTGGAGGTCTTAAAGCAACACCAAGGCCCTCAGCAGTGGCAAATCCTTTCTCGCCTTCTCCAGCTTCTCCCAAGGAAGTCATCCCCTGTGCTGTCTCCAATGCATGGCCTGCCCTAGGAAATCTGAACTTGCCTATCCCCAGGGTCACTGAACCAATTCTACTAACAAATCCCTCCGTATTTACGTATGGACCCATATCCTGTTGGCTGTTTCTTCAGAGAATCCTAATACTGGTAGAAATGCAGACGTTATTAGCTAATATGTCCTGTGATTACTTTGTGGTGGGCCTTTTGCTAAATGTTTTTATGTGTATTAACTCATTTCATCCTTATTTTCTGATTAGCCATTTGGAAATGAGGCCCAAGGTCATACAATTTGCAAGAGAGGTTGAAATCAACCCCACGTGCCTGACTCCTGAAAACAGATTCTCAGTCCTCTGCTGTATCGCTGCTCAGACCAGGTTCAAGTCTCATCTTCACCCGTGGTTCTGTATCCAAGGCAGGTATTGACCATCTGTGAGCTTTGGAGAGGAAACACTGCCCAAGTCCAAGGCCCCTGGAAATCATACAAGCCTGTGTTCAAGTGCTTAGCATAGAGCTCAGCACAGAGCGGGTGAAAAGTAAATGGAAGCTCCTTTCCCTGTCCAAGGCCCCGGAACTAGCCAGAGGTAGAAACCCAGTCTCCAAACTGGGCGGCCCTTTCCACATCTGCCTGCCTTGTCTCACTCTCCCCTCAAGCTTTAACCTGACCGTAATTGGAGAGTGAAGCATCTGTACTTCACTAAATACAATGTAATTCACGCATGATTTACATTTTAGATTTTCCCCCAATCAAACCTGCCCCCTTACAACCCTACCTAAATTTACTTTACTTCATTGTATATTTAAAAAGAGAATACTCCTGAATATATATATACTTAAAGATTTTATTTTAATTTACCCCTCTCCCCGGTTGTTTGCACTTGCTGTCTGCTCATCTTCTTTTTAGGAGGCACTGGGAACAGAACCTGGAGCCTCCCATGTGGGAGGGACGCACCTAATTACTCAAACCACCTCTGCTCCATTTCATATGTCTCATTGTGTTTCTTCACTGTGTCTCTTACTGCATCATCTTGTTGCATCAGCTAACTGAATCATCTTGTTGCATCAGCTCACCAAGTCAGCTAGTCCTGTCAGCTTGCTATTTGGCTCATCATCTTTACGAGGCACTGGGAACTGAACCTGGGATCTACCACAGTGTGGGTACGAGTCCAGCTGCTTAAGACACATCCACTTCCCTATATTTTATTAAAGGATTATTTCTGTATAATTCTACAATTATAAATGTTATAGTAATCCAAAGTGCTGTCATCTGTTTTCCCATTGCTCCTCCTCACCATACATTATATCTGCTAACAAAGTACATCAGGAAATGGGAAAAAAAAATTTCTTATATTTGTAGGAGGAGGAAATGAAGGTCTCTAAAAAGCATACTCTTTTCATTTAGCAGATAACTGTTACAAGATGGCAGATTTAAAAATAGTCATTCATTGTATTCATTTATTGTACTTGATCGATTCTGTTTGACATATAAAATCAAGTATCTATGATACTAATATTAAATTGAACTTTAATTTTAAATCAATCACTGACACTTTGTATTCATGGTATAGGGAAAATAAAGCCTCCTTCCATGTCTCTGTAAGATCTAGACAGATACTTTTCAGATCACCAAATAGTCCATAATTCTGCAAAATGGCTAATTCACAAATAAGGCTCTTTTTATGCTGAGACCCATAAAAACACAACTTCTTTCATGATCTGAGTTCTGAAGTCACTATTCCTTCTTGTCAGCACTGAACCCCGGGGTTTTGAGAAAACAATTTTCTCGATAAAGATTTGACAAATTCAAGCCTTGATTTTAGCATCTCAGCCTCATGAAAATGGATCTGTTAAGGGAAGAATAAAAAAAAAAAAGGAACTGGCTAGTATAATCCTTCACAATTGAAATCACCATGTTGAAATTGTTTGTCTCTAACAACCTGCCCACAAATACTTGCACACACATAAGAATGGAAGCTCCTCGAGGGCAAAGTCACAGCTATCTTACTTGTGTACTCCCAGAGCCCAGAACAATGCTTAGTACATAATAAGAGCTCAATAAATATTAGTTGCTTAAATAAGAGGGATATTTAAAGGATCAAAGATGATTCCTGTCCTCGAAGACACAATCAATACTAGAAGTATGCAACAAGCCAATGCAGAGTGTGTGAAGAAAATCAACATTCCAGCCCTCAGAGGAGGTCAGGGTTTTAGGTTGTGGGGAAAGAAGAGACCTGAGTGGGGTGTTGCTGAATGGACAGAATTTAGTCATGAGGAGATGCTGTCTGGAGGGAGAGGGGGCACCTAGTCAAAGGAGCAAGGGGAGAGAGAATGGAGTGGGTTAGGTGGGAGGGAAGAGACCACCAGCTTGAAGACAGGTAACAAGGTGCAGCCTCAGGGGATCCCAAAAGTCAGAGCGAGGACTTTCTACTGTATCCCGTGAGTAGGAAAGAAACAAGGTTTCTGATCACAGGCTGGCATGCAGAGGGTTTTCAGAAGATTAGTCTTGGCTGTGCAAGATGAACTGGACAAGAGTAAGCCAGAGAGGAAACCAGGGAGCAGACTAGCACCAATACCTTAGAGAACTTGGGAAATTCATCTACATTCTAGTCACTCATCATCATAATGCCTTATTAAGTAACTTACAAAGGAAACAATAAGGTCTTAGACATTAGGTAGTGATGAAGATACTGGTTTTAGTGAGTCATCCTGTCCATTCTTACACTTACATCAGGGGGAAATTAAAACAGATATTCCAATAATTTAATAACTCTAAAAGCAGAGTTGAGCATATCTTATGAAGAATATAGGCATATTCTGCTTTTGGAAAACTGAAGATCAGAAAATTCTGTATTTCAAGGGAAGGAGACTTGGCCCAGTGGTTAGTGCATCTGTCTACCACATGGGAAGTCCATGGTTCAAACCCCGGGCCTCCTTGACCCGTGTGGAGCTGGCCCATGCACAGTGCGGATGCGCGCAAGGAGTGCTGTGCCATGCAGGGGTGTTCCCCGCATAGGGGAGCCCCACACGCAAGGAGTGCGCCCCATAAGGAGAGCAACCCAGCATAAAAGAAAGTGCGGCCAGCCCAGGAATGGTGCTGCACACACGGAGAGCTGACACAACAGGATGACGCAACCAAAAGAGAAACAGATTCCCATGCCACTGACAACAACAGAAGCAGACAAAGAAGATGCAGCAAATAGACACAGAGAACAGACAACCGGGGTGGGGGTTGGGAGGGGAGAGAAATAAATAAAATAGATAAATCTTAAAAAAAAAAGAAAAGTCTGTATTTCATAACATAAGCCAAAGATTTATAAAAAATATCAAGTACACTGAAAAGCCTAATTAACAAAGTGGGTACTTCAATTAGAGATATGAGATTCTCAGCCCACTGTCCTAGCAGACTACTTAGGACCCTGGAAAAAGCAAGTATGAATGAGGGATTACTTTGGGGGGTGGAGGGAATGGACCCATACCTGGACAACTTGATAACCAAGTAAATGGAGTTGCCGTTGTTTAATAGCCTCTTTTCCCAGTAAATTTTTGCTGTTAAAACAAACTCTTTTGGGGCCCTTAATGCATAGTGCTACTCTGAAGAAAAAATCAAAGAGAAATAAACTTAGTTTTTATAACAATCCAAAACATTATTTTTTCGGCCAAAATTTACTCAAAATGTGGCTTTTCCTAATGGCCAATACTCTCACATCAATCATGAATGTGTTACTCTTTAGCCTACTGAAAAAGTACTTGGCTTAATTAATGATGCTGTTTATAAAATATTACAAGGAATTTCCAGAAAACATATCCTGAAATGTAGTTTTATTTCTGGAATCATCTATTTTTCTCACCTTTTTAAGAAAATGATCCTTTCCTATTCACCTCAACAGGCCTTTTAACATAAAAACTAGAACAATTTCTTTATCTTTTGTGTACATCTTCATCAACTGTAAAAGGTAATACAAATCCTTCTTTATCTAATTTAATTTCAATATCTAGTGAGAGAAGGAAAAAATTCTTCATGTGATACCCTCAAAAACACTATCTTCCTTTACTTCTTTGTTCTGTTTTGATTTCTTCCAAACTGTATTTACCAATAGGACACAAGGCTGCAAAGTAATGACCACAACCAAATGAGGATGTTCACTCACTCAGTTTCAAGAACAAGCCTGTAAGCCTGAAATTAAGGAGGCTTCCTGGTCTAAAGCAAGGAGTAGGTCCTCAAATTAACAGGGGAGCAGTAGGAACCACACACTTCCTCCTTCTCCTTACAAATGGTGGCACACTTTCAATTCAGACAGTGAAGAAAATGTTCTAAGTTCAGCAAAATTAGACAACTAAGCAGCTCAACACATCCCTCTCTTCCATGTCTCCTGAAAGCTAATGCAGCCCATGACCGTGGCACCCCACAACTGCAACATGTGGCCAAGGGGAGTGGCTGGTGTTCCCTTCCAAGCCCTCTGTTATATGCCATTCCTTCTGTAGAAAGGGCCATGAGAGCAGGAGAGGTGGAACATGTGACCATTTGAAGCCTATCACAGATGGTTCTCTTTGAGATGATTTTTTAATTGATGAAAGGAAGGACTTCGACTCAAAGTCAGCATAGTCCAGCAGCTATTTCTGGGAGGATCTGTGTGCTTATATCAGTGCTAATGTGGTAGCCACCAGCTATGGGAGGCTTTGGAGCACTTGAAATGTGATATAAACTTTACTTATGTTTAATGTAAATTTAAGTAGCCATCTGCACTAGTGGCTACTATACTGGACAGTGCAGGCCTAGACTATAAGAGCAACTAAACAGACATTAGCACTTACTGTGTTATTCCCTCATTTATTCCTTCTTACCATAAGTGTTTGAGGTCAATATTCTTCTTACTCACATTTTACAGAAGAGGAAGCAAACAGAAAAAGGTTAAAAAGGGTAAGTACACTATGCAAAGACATTCTGCTACTCTGTGGCAAGCTGGATTCAAATACAGTCTATATACTATATTCTACCATCTACACTCTAGAGCCTCATGTGGGGCAGGGAAGATTCCATTTTGCATTCTGTGGCTACTAAGCTCCACCTGTCTCCCAAAGAGATAACAACCACTAAGGTTCTGTAAATAAATCCCCTGTTACTTACCTACTGTACACCAATAGGTTATTAACATTTTGGAAGCAAAGTAGGATCTTGCTCCTAAAAGGTCGATCAATTCAATTACCAGAGATTTATGAAAGTGAAAATTCACAGGGGTCTCCAGGGAATGGTATGGAGTAAAAAATGATTTCATTTGATATTTAGGAAGGAGTTTGGGATCCTAAAAATCATATATTCAAACATGAGAGAAAAATAAGATACAAAACCAGAGAATAAAGTGAAGGTAGTGAGTTACCTATGTATAAAAGTTTGATACAAAATTCCTTTAATGAATGATATTTTTCTAGGACTTAGGACTGATATTTTTCTTAGCACAGCAGTGAAAAATACTCTTGTCATAGTTAAAGTCTAATAGCTCAACATATTCTTAAAATGTGTTTTAAAAGTAGTCACTGAAAAAAGAACAATAAACATCATGACAATGCTGTCAAATTCAAGAAACATCTCTGAAACTCTCAGAATTGCTTTAAGGAGGACACTCAGTTAAAATTTTTAATCCAAGAAGAAATGATAAAACTGACATCTCAATTCAATAAATAAAGGATTGCAATGGAACAACTAGTGCTGGAAAATTAGTTATCTGTCTAGTAAAGAAGAGTTAAACTCCTACCAAATATCAGACTATGAGCATATCTCCTTTTACTGAGTTTTGCTTTATTGCACTTTGCAGATATTGTGTTTGTTTGTTTTTTTAAATAAACTGAGGGTTTGTGGCAATCCTGGGTCAAGCAAGTCTATCAGTTCCAGTTTTCCAACAATGTGTGCTTTCTTCATATGTGTCACATTTTAATTGAGGTATATACATTCAAAAATAAAAATAATGCTTTTGCATATTTAAAAGGCTATAGTACACGTGCACTGGGAAACCAAAACATGCATGTAACTCACTTTATTATGGTGGCCTGAAACTCGACCAGCCAAATGTCTGAGGTATACCTATATAATAAATCACAGGTGAATTAAAGATCCAATGGGGAAAAATTAGTAAATATTTGCACTAACACATATTTTGTGAAATAATCTTATGCATGATGGAAAAGTCAGGAACCATTAAAAGACAGGTAGATTTGGTCACACAAAACTTAAAAACACAAAGCAATAGAAAGATGAATAAGGGAGCAGGAAGGCAATACCTAGGAAATACAAATGGCCAATAACATTTGACAAAATGCTCAACTTCATTACTGCTCACTCAAATGCAATTTAAATACATGACAAGACACCCTTTTCCACTGAACTGTGTGGCAAAAGCTAACAGGACTAAAAAAACACAGCCACCTTCTCTCACTGCTGGGGAGGTGTGACATCTACCATTCAGAGTCACTACTGACATTACACCACTGGTCCCACTCTTAACATTCTAGTCTGCAGCTTAAAGGAACATGGGCTGCAGTAGAATGACACACAAGGGTGTTTACTACAGCACTGCTGATAGAGACCAAAGTTGGAAAGAACCTGAAAGATCATAAGCTGGGAAACTGGTGAGTAAGTCCCATAAAATACTGCACCACTTTGAGGAAGAACATATTTGTTCCACACACATTGGCCTTGAGGAAGGTCTATGTATACTGTACATAATGGTAAATTATATGATCTACTGGACATAAAGAGAAAAGAAAATTGGTTTATATATTTGTGTATGTTGGGCATAGAAAGCACAGTTACAAATTTGTTATTTCAGGGAAGGGAAGTGTTTGGGGTTAACAAATTTTAGTGTTTATATGCCTTGGTATTGTTAAAATGTTTTAAAAGAGAAGAGTAACGACTTTCCACTTCTTTACCTTTTAACAGAATATGATCCTGAGTCAAGTCTGAAGGACAAAGCAGGAGGTGATGAAGTCTGTTGGGACTATTTCCAATCACACAAAAAAGATGTGCTGTGAAGTTGATGAGAGTGAATCTTTATAGCACAGATACCACCTAAAATAAAATCTACCAGAGAAGAGTGAAATTTCTGACTTGGTTAAAAAATACACTCAGAAATAATTAGGATTTGTAGAGTTCAGAGATTCAGACTTTTTAATCAAATGGCTATTGTGTGTGCTAAGCCCTTTAAAACCCTTGAAATGAATCAAGGAATATTAAGATTTGTATGACTTCAACACTTGAAACCATTTAGAAATCTAACACAGCAGGAATTGGTCCTATAGGACAAGACAGAAATGGGGTCAATTTATCAAAGAAAAGGCCAGCTGTTGCACCTAGCTCCAAGTAAATGAAAGTTTTCCCTTTTAATAAAGTTATGGAGACAGGTCAAAAGAGAAAAGACTTAGTTTTCAGAAGGGGCACAAGAAACCTGTTTGCCCTCCTTGAAATAATGCCATACACCTTTTGTTTTTACCTTATAGAAAGGATATTCTATGACTGAGAATAAGTAAAGTTGTGTCAGTTGTGCTAGACTCAGTCTGTCCAGATATGATTCTTCACCTGAAATGAAAACATCCCAATCAGTTATGCTTGAATTTTGGTACATGTAATGAAAAAAATCATGAACATACAGCACTAATTCATTCATTCCAGAAGTGTGATGTATTTTTAAGTGACACTAGAAAGTGAAGTTGTTAGAATTATGCTCTCATGCTTGTTTAACCACTGACATCTCATTTTGACTTCTATGAACACAAGCTCCTACCTTCTGCGCCTTTGCATGATTCAGGCAGCTACAGCAGCAGACCCCTGCTAATGGGAGCATCTCAATGATCCCCTACAGGAGCATGAATGGCCCATTGAGGTGCTGATGTCTTCCACCTATGGGAAGCACATCCACCAGCCCATCAAGCCACTGAACCACCACCATGGCTGTGGCAACCACGTGAGGGCTGACTTCTACAGGAAGAACGACATCCCCAGCATCAATTCTCCTGGCTTTGGGCACTTTCCTCCAGTCTGAGGCTCACCCCAGGCTCCAAAGGCCCAGGGTCTCCTTTTACAGGGGGTGGGGAAGCTAGCGCCTTATATCCTGGTTCTGCTGACATCTAGAAACTGCAGAGATGCCCCCATCTGGCCTTATGGTGGGGACAATGAAAGACAAGCAGCTTCCGTAAGGGCCCTTGGTCAAGAGCCTGGGAGACACCTTTAGGATATAGGCACATCCAGCAGGTGGACTTTTACATGAGACTATTTCAGATTAAGTGATGCTGGTGACTCATTGACTGCAGGCACCTTCACAACATTAAAAATACCCCCCCACCTTAAGTGACTGGGATTTTTGTTCATGGATTCTCTGCATTTGTATTTGGGGAGGGGTGTGCAGTTATTTTCCTAATAATCACAGAAGCCACTACTACCTGATATTATCTCTAGTGTACCTAAAACAATGCTTGCATTTTACTTTCTTCAAGAGGAAATATCAGGAAAGTTACATTTTAGCACAATTGAACTCTAGATATACTGCAATGCACTTTCTCCCCAATGATCTGAACTGCAAATAATGGAATTTTGTTCACGCGAGGACAAAATCCCTAGGAGGATGGATGGCCCTGGTGTCCAGCATTTTCTGTTGTCACCCTGTAAGTGAGAAGCAGCTGAGGTCATGAGGAAAGCATGGGGCTTGGCATTTACCAGGGTTGGGTAAAATTCTGGCTCCTCCTTTTTCTAGCTCTGAGGTCTAGTGTAAGTCATGTCATCTCTTTGAGCCTACATTCCCCCATCTTTACAGTGGGGGATGCTAACCTCGTCTGTCTGAGTCTGGCTGGTTGATTGTGACACATACCATAGGCAGCAGGAATTCAGTGTCTCAGGGTTTGGAGGCTAGACATCAAATCAAGGGATTAGCAGCCACATGGTCGTGCAGGGGGGCATCCTACTGGTGGCTCAACCTCTGCTCATCACATGGCCATCTGAATCCTGTGGTCTCCACTTCTGCACAGGGGTCCATCTGCCTAGATCCTCTCCTTGTGAGGTCTCCAGTCCGGTAGGATGAAGGCCCTCCTGGCTCAATTTGGTTTTATCTTAAAAGGATCTTAGAGATTCTTCCAAATAGCTCCCACCCACAGCACCAGGGACCAGGACTTGAATGTGTCTTGGGGAATATGAGTCAGCCCCCATCACTAAGCCTGTGAGGGGCTTGGTGTGCTCCCGGAGTTGGTCATGAAACAGGTGGCCCTGTGGTACACAACCCTGCTCAACAATCGTGGTGATGATCACCAACTTTGGGTGGTTTTTAAGGCCGTCACTTTTACCCTCATTTGGAAATGTTTACTTTGGATAGAATACGAAAAATTGTTTGAGTGTTAAGATACTATCTATATTTTTAATGAAGTGATCCCTTGGAAAAATAATCCCTCATCTTTTGTGATTAAATTCTCCAGTTTAGTAGTTGAAAGGTAGGTGATTCAGTTGATTTCAACCCTGATTCCTCAATCATTGGTTTTATTGTTTTGAAGACCAGGTCATTCTCAAAGGACACATGACATTGAGTTACTGGTAATTTCACGGCTGAGTGACTTCTAAATATGTCTTTATTAATTTGAAGCCAGCTTTATTCACAATATTTGCCTTTTATTTTTTTCAAACAATTAACAATATTTTATTCAGAATGCCTTTGGGTCCATGATATCATATTAGTAATGCCAGAAAAGAAAATATATAAAGTTTGGGTTATAGACAGTTTTATAAATAACTCTTTCTTCAGTCTAGATTACCAAGAAAAACAATGCATCTGTGGGAGATGCCTTCATCTGAAAGTGACAGCAATAAATTAATTTCAAACTTAAGTTATTTTCATTTAGTTTAAATTAGACCTTTAACCTTTTAGTGCTTACTTTTAATAAGCAGGGTTTGAAATGGGCAAGATTTCAAAAGCTCTCATGTTTGTTAGACAGCTAGGGAAATTAAATGTATTTCTGTAGATGAGACATTTTCAACTTAAATATGTTAAGTATGCCCATTAGAGCCATATCAAGCAGAAACATATTCTTAGATTAAAATAATTTGTTTTACTTAATCAGATATCCACCATTAGTCAAAAATGAATTTTCTATTGTTAGACATATCTAGAGCAAGGGGAAGTGGAGTGGTTGCTGGCTTTAAGAATTGCACATTGAGTTTGGAAAAAGAATAATATAGAGGATTCAAGACAAAGCCTAGTTATTTCTAAACAGATGCTTTGAAATACTGGAATTTTAAAGGGTGTGGACTTAAAGTGTTTTTGTGTTTTCTAAAGATTTTATTATTTATTTATTTATTCATTTATTTATTTAATTTATCTCTATATTTCTCACCCTCTCATTGTTTGTACTCACTGCCTGCTCTCTATGTCTAGTGTTTTTTTTGTTTTTGTTTTTTTTAGGAGGCATCTGGAACAGAACCGAGGATCTCTCATATGGGTGGGAGGTGTTCAGCCACTTGAGATACATCTGCTCCCTGCTTGTAGCATCTTTTGTACTGTTTCCTCATTGTGTTGTCTCATTGTGTCATTTTGTTGTGTCAACTTGCTGCACCAACACTTTGCATCAGCTCTCTGTCTTGTTAGTTTTCTTTAAGAGACACTGGGAACTGAAGCTAGGACTTCCCAAGTGGTGCCCAACTGCTTGAGCCAATTCTGCTTCCCCTAAAGTGCTTTTAATGAAAGAATACTTCCTACAAAGCTTAAGCGTTTAGAAGAACTTTGAGTATGGGCATTTTTACTCACCTATGGATGTCACTGTTCATTGGCTTGACAGAAGTGAACTCCAAGGCTTCTGATTTGCATTTTTAGTTCATAGAGTTGTTCAGTTGCCTGAAGATTTGCATAGGTTTTACTCTGTCTTGGAATTCAGGGAAGAGGCAATTTTCCATTCCATTCTTGCCTCAGCCATTGGACAACTGTGAAAATTTGGAGATGTCCCTTATCCTCTCTGCAATTCAGTTTTGTTTTTGTAAAATACAGGGGCTGGTCTAGTGCCTGGACTCTCAGCCACAGGGTCTCAAGATTGACCTTGAATCAGAGTCTCCTGAACAACTGTTAACTAAAACAGCCTGCCCTATCCCTGGAGTTTCTGATTCAGCAGGTCTGGATCTGGGTCTGAGAATTTGCCTTTCTAACAAATTCCCAGGTGATGCTGTGGCTGCTTGTAGGTGGGTTGGTGGAACCCCACTCAGCCAGGCCCTTGTATGCATAGAGTTTCATCAGGTAGACTCTGATCATAATGCTGATTGCTTTTAAGGCCTATTGGTTAGAAAGACTGCTGATAAAGCCTCAGGAAAGAAAAATCTTCCCTTTGTGTTCTTTTTGCCATAACCCCCAAATTGAGATAATCTCATGGGGGTAGAGGGGAGGGACCATATTTGAGAGGATTTAGCAATCACTAGCTGTGGACATTTCCATGGGCTAGCAAAGGGGACGGCTGTGCTACCTCAGGAAGGTCTCTATGACATGGGCTATGGGTGGGAGGCTCTTTGTCTCTTCAGAGATAACTTAAACTGTCTGACTTGTGGGTGTGAAATGGTAAGAGGCTGCAGTCCTACCCTTGGTGACAATGGCAACAACTCCAGTCCCAGGAAACAGTTTAACATGCAAGGTCTATAAACTTTAAGTATTAAGGGGAAATGTAAACCAAATATGCTAAAAGCTTATCTAGAATGTATGAAGTCCATGCTAAAACCTAACCTAGGATGTGGAAGATATATATGCTAATTCAAGCCTATTGAGAACTGAAACAAAGGGACCATTTAATGTTTCCTCCATATAAAAGGGATTCAAAAATCTTGTTCAGGGCTCAGGATTGAAACAGAAACCTCCTGAGTCCGACCACCATCAATAAACCATTTTTCCTTCTCAAAATCATTCCTGAGTCCTGGCCTCTCTATACACAAATAATTGAACCTCTCTCAAATTCTATAACAATATCATACTATTTTCTGTCTTTTAACCATTTATTTCACCCTTTGTAATAATCTTCATTTCAACACTATTCTCCAAGTCTCTCTCTTTTTTTCCCTTTCAGGATGCAGTAGTCCCTTTTGTATCTCTTGTAAGTCTTTTGGTAACATTCTATTAGTGTTCGTTTTTTTTTTCCTGTGAAAATTTTGGACTCACCCTCATGTTTGAAGTTCAGTTTTACCAGATACAAAATTCTTGGCTGATGGATTTTTCTTTTTAAGTACATTAAGGACTTCATACCACTTTCTTCTCTTCTTCATGGTTTCAGATGTGAGGTCAGCACTTAATCTTACTGAGGTTCTATTGCATGTGATGCTTTTCTTTTGCTGCTTTCAGAATTCTTTTATCTCTTACGTTTGTCATTCTGAATAGCATGTGTCTCAGAGTAGGTCTATTTGGATTTACTCTACTTCTGGTGCATTGTCCTTCTTGGATTTTGATATTTATATCTGTCATAAGGGTTGGGAAGTTTCCATTTGCTATTCCCTCAAATATTCTTTCTACCCCTTTTCCATTCTCTTCTTCTGGGAAACCAATAGTGCAAATTTGTGTACTTTGCATTGTTTTTTTATTTCTTGAACACTTGTTTCACTTTTTCCACTGTCATCTCTTTTACTCTCCTGTCTTTTCCAGTTCAGGTGTTCTGTTTTTGAAATCACTAATTCTGTCATTGAACATTGAAAATCTGCATTTATTGCCTCTAATGTATTTTTAAATTCATTGAACTATATCACTCATACATAAACATACATAAACAGTAAGTGTATAAGAGTTGTAAACTTACAAAACATATATAACATCAAACAAACATATATAATATCTCACCCTACCACCAATAACTTATATTATTTTTAAAACTTTTTAACTAATAAAAAGTATTGTCAAAATATTACTACTAAACAATTTTCCCCTAACCAATCCAATTATTATCTTTACATCATTCATATATGAGCATACATAAACAATTAAGTGTATAGTATAAGTTGTGAACTTACCAAGCAAACCTGCATAACATCATACAGGGGTCCCATACATCAACCCTCCACCAACACCTTGCACTGTCATGAGACATTTGTTACAAATTATGAAAGAATATTGTCAAAATCTTACTATTATTCATAGTCCTTATGTTACATTTGTTGTGTTTTCCCCCAACCCACCTCATTATTTTTTAAATATTTTCTATGACAGAAGTTGTAACCTTATAAAAAATCATGCATATGTACAGAATTCCCAAACAACACCCTCCATCAACACACCACAATGTGGTGTGTGTCATTTGCTACAGATGAAATAATATCAACTGATTGTTACCATGTCCATAGTGTACATTTGGCTCACTTTTTCTGTACTGCCTCAGTACCAACACAGTACATCTTTCACACAGATGCAAGAATATTATATTATTACTACTAACCACAGTCCATAGGTCACTCCAGCTGTGTTTTTCCCATCCTTCTCCATATTCCCAACACCCAGCAGTAGTGATCTACATTTGTTTTACCTAACAAAGGACACTCTTGCATCTGTATCATCAATCACAATTCTCACCCACCTCTTAGTTTACTATGCTACTCAGTTCCTAGATTATTTCCTAGCATTCTGTCAATTGGCATTTTCAGAACTAGACTACCATTTTCAGCCACATCTCCATTTATAAACTAGCTGTTACTCACTGTGTGTTACCATCCACTCTATATATTTCCATACCTTTACAGTAAAGCTAATTAAAAATTCTACATACATTAAACATCAGTAGTCCACTCAATAATTCTCTTATCTCTTCTAAGAATCCACCACCCACCACCAGGTATTGAAGATATTTTCCTAAAATGTCTTCTATAAGTTTTATGGTGCTTGCTTTTATTTTCAGTTTGTGATATATTTTGAGTTAATTTTTGGATAAGGTGTGAGATAGGAGTCCTCTTTCCTATTGTCAGCTATGGATGTCCAATATTTTCAGTGCCATTTGTTGAGTGGATTGTTCTGTCCAAGCTGTGTGACTTTGACAGGCTAGTAAAAAATCACTTGAACATATATGTGAGTCTGTTTCTGAACCATAAATTTGATCCCATTGGTCTATTGTGTCTGTCTTTAGGCTAGAACCATGCTATTTTTACCACTATATGTAGGTATTATGATTTAAAGTCTGGACATGAGGGCTTGCTTTTCCTTTTTATGATGTTTCTGCCTATTCAGGACTTCTTAGCATCCCAAATAAATTTAATGATTGTGTTTTCAATTTTTTCTTTAATGCTGGTGGAATTTTTATTAGGATTGCATTAAGTTTATATATCAACTTGAGTAGAATTGACATCTTGATGATATTTAGTCTTCCAATCCATGAGCATGGAATGTTCTCCCAGTTATTTAGGCCATTTTTGAATTGTTTTAACACTGAGTTGCAGTTTTCTGAATACAAGTGCTTTGCAACATTGGTTAGGTTTATTCCTGACTATTGAGTTTTATCTGTTATATTGTATTTTCACCACTCTTTTGACAGTATTAGTTACTTTTATTGATATAATCTTCATTTCTATACTTTCTTCCAGGCCCCTCTCTCCTGTCTTTTCTTTTCAGGCTCTAGCACACCCTTTAGTATTTCCGAAAAATCTGGTCTCTTGCTTAGAAATTCTCTCAGTTTCTGTTCATCTGTGAATATTCTAATCTCACCCTCATTTTTGAATGACAGACTTGCTGGATATAAGATTCTTGGCAGGAAGTTTTTCTCTTGTAGTATCTTAAATATATCAGACCACATGTCTTCTTGCCTCCATGATTTCTGGTGAGAAATCAGCATATACTCTTATTGGATATTCCTTATATGTTATGTATTTCTTTTCTCTTGTTGCTCTCAGAATTCTCTGTCTTAGGCCCTTGACATTTTGATGAATATGTGTCTCGGAGTTGGTCTATTTGGATATTTTTTGGATGGAAGTATATTGTGCTTCTTGGACAGGGATCTGTCCTTCAATAAGGTTGGGAAATTATCTACCATTTTTTCTTCAAATATTTCTTCTGCTCCTTTTCCCTTCATTTCTCCTTCTGGGAAACCCATGACTTTTATGTTTGCATGCTTTTGCTGTCATTTCTTTCCCCAAGACCTTGTTCAATGTTTTTCCATTCTTTTCTTCATCTGTTCTTTTATATGTTCACTTTCAGAGGCCATTTCTTCAAGTTCACCAATCCTTTCTTCTGCCTCCTCAAATCTGCTCTTATATGATTCCAATGTTTTTAAAATTTCATTGATTGCACCTTTCATTCCCGTAAGATCTGCTGTTTTTCTATGTATGTTTTCAAATTCTTCTTCGTGCTCATCCAGTGTTTTCTTTTTTATTTTTTATTTTTTGTCTTTATTTTTATATTTTAATATTACATTAAAAAAATATGAGGTCCCCATATACCCCCCACTCCCTCCCTCCCCCTCCCCCCATAGCAACAACCTCCTCCATCATCATGAGACATTCATTGCATTTGTTGAACACATCTCTGAGCACCACTGCACCTCATGGTCAATGGTCCACATTATAGCCCACACTCTCACATGTTCAATCCAGTGGGCCATGGGAAGACATACAATAACAGTCCAGTAACTGTCCCTGCAGCATCACCCAGGACAACTCCAAGTCCCAAAACACCTCCAGTGTCTTCTTAATATCCTTAATCTCTTTGGCCATCTCATTGAATTTATTAAGAAGATCTCTTTGAACATCTATAGTTAGTTGTCTCAACTCTTTTATGTCATCTGTAGGCTTATCTTGTTCCTTTAACTGGGTCATAGCTTCCTATTTCTTGGTGTGGATTGTACTATTTTTGTTGGTGTCTTGGCATCTGGCTTACTAGAGAATTTATTCTGGGTGCAGGTTTTCTCTTTAGTTTAGGGCTTCCTATCATTTCTCCCTTGCTGGTTGAGCAGTAGGAGCCAAGCATGTAGTTGGTGCTGTAAGCTATGGAGGCTCAAGCTGCCCTCATTGTGCCAGGGGCCAATGAAGCTTCTTCCAACTTTCTCCTTTGCCAGGGGTAGGGACAGAGTCACAGCTATGTAGAATAACCCAAGTGTAGGCCTAGACTGTAGTTGCTCAGAGAGACTGATGAAGCTTCATAACTTTTTCTTCCCTGCCTGGGACAGGGATGGAGCTGCAGGTGTGGGCAGCAATCTATGCAGTGCAGGTCCAAGGTGACTACAGTTGCCCTGGTAGACTTCTGATTTTTCAGTCTTTTACAGCCAAAGTTACCAGCAGTTACCTGTATAGGCTGGTGCAGGGCTCCTCAGGCTTCTCCCTGCCAGAGGCAGGGCTGAAAGCCTAGGTGGGCTGCAGGCTGATCTGCATGAAAGAAACTGGTTCCTGCCAACACTGAGAATTTCAGTCAGCCTGACTTCCCCTCAGGCTGGAGGTGAAGTCAGAACAGTGGCTACTGGCCTCTTTTTGACTTGGGCTGGTTCACACCCCAGCTGTTCCCAGGGTTATATCTTAGCCAGCTGAGTCTACCAATCAGCAGCCCAAATTGGCAGCCAACTGTCTCCTCCTTCCCCATTTCTGGGAAATGGAGCTTCCAATTCCAGCCACAGAATAGCCTCTGGGGTGGCTCCTGCAGACAGAGTAGGATAGTCACCAGCCTCCATGGCTTGGCTGGTAATTTCCCAGAGAGACTGATGCAGGTCTCTGCAGCTTCCTCCCTGCTGAATAAGGCACTGGGGCCTAGGCTTGAGCTGTAATATGATCTGGGTGGGAAGAAGCCGGTCCCCACCAGCACTGGGATCCTTGGTCTACCCTGCTTCCCCTCATGCCAGGCGCAGAGTTAAGTTGGTGGCTCCCCACTTCTTTCTGACTTGGACAGTCTCAAACTTTAGCTGTTCTCAGGATTATATCATAGCACACTGAATTTACTCATCAGTAGCTGAAATTCGTGCCCAACTGACTCTTCCTCCCCCATTTTGGGGAAGTGGAGCTTTCAGTTCCAGCCATGGAACAGCTCCCAAGGTGGCTTGTGCCTTCAGTGGATGATAAGCACCGACCTCCGTGGCATGGAGTACTCTACTTATGAGTCTTCTCTGAAGATTCATCTTCAGATGAATCGTCTACTCCTTCAAGGACATTGCAGGATGCTCTTCTGGCTTCCTGGAGCACCCAAAGAGGTGCTTCAGCTAGCTCCAGAGAGCTCTTTGTGTTTACTAACTGCCCCGTAGCAGGACCTGATTCTAGGAGCTCCTTACTCTGCCGCCATCTTGCTGGTTCCTCTAATATATATTTCATATATATATAAATATTTTAAAGATACATAGATTACACAAAATGTTACATTAAAAAATATGGGAGGTTCCCATATGGCCCACCCCCACATCCCCCACTTTTCCTTCATCAACAACTTCTTTCATTAGTGTGGTGCATTCATTGTATTTGCTGAATACATTTTGGAACACTGCTACACAGCATGAATTATAGTTTATGGTGTGGATTACACTACCCCAGTCCACCTAGTGGGTTATGTCCCTGCAATATCATTCAGGATAACTCCATGTCCCCAAAAAGCCCCATATCACACCTCTTACTCCCTCCGCCTGCCCTCAGTAGCTTCCATGCCCACAATCTCCACATCAGTGACATAATTTTCTTCCATTGCTAGAGTCACAGTAGTTCTATAGTAGAATACCAGCAAGCCCACTAAAATCTGTAATATATTCCTCCATCCTGTGTAACTTGGGATGGAGATGTACACTCCTCCTCTAGAATCAAGTGGGGACTTAGATTCCACATGACTGACGGATGCAATTCTCCTGCTTGTAGTTGTAGACATTCTTGGTTGCCTGGTGCGGTGGTTGACCATTATACTTCCCCATCAGCGATCTGGGTAAGTCCAAGGAAACACAGAGTAGGTGTTCCAACTCTGTCGAGGTTCAGGGCCCAGATGACACATGGACCATCCAGAGATTCCAGTCTTCTGAGCATACACAAACTGCAGCATCAGTCACAGGTTCAGTAAAAATGACAGAAGAGGCATGTGTAGAGAGGTCACATCTGAGTCCAACTCCATCACAGTCAGGAGCACAAATTCCAAAGTAAGGCCCACTGCAAGGCAATGAATTCCACAGTCATCTGTCATGACTATAGGACCTGTGTGTCTCTGTAGCCCTCAGGAGCACCAGTATCTGGGGTTGTATCTACTTTGGCTGTCTTTCAGATCCTACTGAGATGTGCATTAGTGCGACCCCTCTGATGACCTTCCAACTCATTTTGAAATCTCTTAGCCATATAAATTAATTTGTCTTTACCACTTCCCCCTTTGATTTAAGGTCTTTTTCTAGTTGCATCACCAGCAGGTGATTGGTAGCAATCCATCAGCACTAGGTAGGCTCATCCCCGGGTGTCATGTCCCACGCTGGGGAGAAGGCAGTGCATTTACATGCTGAGTTTGGCTTAGAGAGTGGCCACATTTGAGCAACATGGAGGCTCTGAGGAGGTAACTCTTAGGCACCCTGCAGCTCATGGCCTAGTTTAAATATCAAGCACAGAAGCACATAAGCATAGTCATCAGTAAAAAGGGCCCATCATTGGGCCATTCTTCTTCATGGGTCTTTTCCCTTGCACCTGGGGGATTATGCTCTTCCACTGGGGGATGCAACAGAGCTCCCCAGGATGGGAACTCAGCACTCCCTCAGTTGTCATGTGTAACTCTATTCACTATGACAATATCCAATGAACATCTGAACATATCTATATATCCTATATGCATACCCTGGAGAACTCCCTCCCACCCATATATTCCCTTTCAATGACACCCCTCACCAGTACTCTTCCCCTGTCATAGTGGATCCTCTCTGTAATCCAAAACTTCTTCAAAAATTAAGTCTAATATATTGCCAAATCCAATTAGAAGGATAATGAAACAGTATTGACATGCTTATAGATTAGACATAGAATTTATAATAATTTAGAAAAACTAAAATAAAGAAATAAATTGGGGTATTAAAAAATGAAAAATATCATAAAACTTTGTTCCTGATGTTCTGTGTTTCATCATTGTAATAGGTGTTGCCCTGCAAGTAGAGTGGCAAGGCAATCTCTTCCATTCCTTCTGCAGTATCTACATCATTTTTAAAAATTTTAATTTTAACTTCTAAAGTTTTAGATCACAATAAAATCACATATACAATTAGGGGACTCCCATATACCCAATATCAAACCCTTTTCCCCCTTCCTCAGCAATGATCTTTTTACATGTGCATGTTGCATTTGCTACAGCTGATGTACAGATTTTAAAATATAACTATTAACCATGATTCCGTTATGGCTAACATTATGGCTTATATTTTAGACTGTATACTTTTTGGTTACTGTATAGTTTACATTATGTTTTACATTTTTGACTATTCACTTTTATATATTTTTGGTGAAATTTAACAGGGCTTACATCCATTTTTGTAAGATCTTGTGGAACACTTCCATTGCCCTCCAGTAAACCCCACTTCCATCTATTCTATTGCTCTCTCCCACTCCCCTCAGGGCCCACAGCGACAACCAAGCTTCACTGCTTGGAGAACAAGATTCATAGATACTTACAACAATGCTGAGGGCTTGACACTCTAGTCTATCCTCCCCCTTTGGGAACCACCCATGCTCTTGAGAGACAACTTCTCCTCTGTTTGAGAACATCAGGCCTCCCCAGGATGGGCGTACAATACCTTCCCACTCATTGTAAGTATCTCCACCCACTAATAAAACACAATATGACAAGATAAACCCTCACACACTCCCTAGAAGTCTGTCCCAGGTACATCCTGTGCCAAATGTTCCCCATCAAACACCTTAAACAAGTATCCTTTCCTTAATATATTTTCTAAAGAGTTTTATCAACATGTAGTTTTAATCACATACCTGACAATCTCCCATGTTCTCCCCCTCCCCCAACCCTTGTCCTCAACTACATGGGCCAGCTGACCCACCCTCCCAATCCTAACCCCCCAAGCCTTCAAAACCCCACCCAATAGTATACCTATGCCCTCATCTTATCCCTTCACTCCACAAAAACTTACCCACATTTTATCATAGATTTCTCTCATGTAGACATCAGCTCACACACACACACACACACACATTTCCTATAAGCATATCGTCCAGTCTCTAGCTCTCTGAAACAGTCTGATTTGCTTAATTCATGTCAGAGAAGATATGTAGTATTTGTCCTTCAATGTTTGGGTTACTTACTCAACGTAAGGTCCTCAAGGTTCATCCATGTTATACCATGTGTTAGTACTGTATTCTTTCTTACAGATGAGTAGTATTCTGTTGTATGTATATACTACATTTTGTTTATCCATTCATCTTTTGATGGGCATTTGGGTTGATTCCAACTTTTGGCAAAAGTGAATAATGCTGCTATGAACATTGGTGTGCATGTATCAGTTTATGTCCTGGTTTTCAGTTCTTCTGGGGATATACCCAGCAGTAAAATTGCTGGTCATATGGCAAATCTATAGCTAGTTTTTGAGGAACTGCCAAACTGTCATCCAGAAAGGCTGGATTCTTCTACATTTCCACCAACCGTGGATAAGGGTTCCCATTCATCTGCATCCTCTCCAACACTTGCACTTCTCTATTTCTTTAATAGCCTCAAGTCTAATTGGTAAGATGGTATCTCATTGTAGCTTTGCTATGTATTTCCCTAATAGGTAGTGATGTTGAGCATCTTTTCATGTGTCTTATATCCATTTGTATTTCTTCTTTGGAGAAACATCTGCTCAAATCTCTTGCCCACATTTTGAATGGGTTGTTTGTCTTTTTATTTTTGAGAAATAGGATTTTTTATATATGTTGGATATTAGGATCCTATCAGATATATGGTTACTAAATATTTTCTTCCATTGGGTAAGCTGTCTTTTTACTTTCTTGATAATCTCCTTTGAGGTGCAAAATGCTTTAATTTTGAGGAGGTCCCATTTATCTATTTTTTCTTTTGCTTTTGTGTTTTGGGTGTGAAGTTCATGTAGCAATTTCCTATTACAAGTTCCTGTAGATGCTTCCCTACATTGTCTTCCAAGGTCTTTATGGTCTTGGCTCTTATATTTAGATCTCTCATTTATTTGAGTTGATTTTTGTATAAGGCATGAGTTGGTAATCCTCTCGTTCCTTTGCATATGGATATCCAGTTCTCCAAGGACCATTTGTTTAAGAGGCCATTCTTCCCAGTTTAGTGGGCTTTGTACTTTCTTGAATATCAGATGACTGTATATATGAGGATGTGTGTCTGAACTCTCAATTCAGTTTCATTGGTCAGTGTGTCTATCCTTCTGCCAATACGATGTTGTTTTGACCACTGTAGCTTTATTGTATGATTTAACATCAGGTAATATGGTTCCTCACATTTCATTTTTCTTTTTCAAATGTCTTTGACTGTTTGGGGCCACTTTCCCCTCTAAATAAATTTCATAGTTAGACATTCCAGTTCATTAAAAAGTGCTGTGTTGATTTTTATTGGGTTTGCATTAACTGTGTAGATGAGTTTGGATAGGATAGTTATCTTAATGATGTTTATTCTTCCTATTCATGAACAGGGAGTATTCTTCCATTTATTTAAGTGTTTTTTAATTTCCTTTAACAATGTTGTGTAGTTTTCTCTAATATAAGTCCTTTACATGTTTAAATTTATTCCTAGGTATTTGATTTTTTAATTGGTATTGCAAATGGTATTTTTTTCTTGATTTCCTCCTCAGATTGTTTAATATTGGTGTGGAGAAATCCTACTGATTTTTACACATTTGATATTATACCCTGTGACTTTACTGAACACATTTATAAGTTCTAAAAGCTTTGTTTTAGATTTCTCATGGCTTTCTATGTAGAGAATCATGTCATCTGCAAAGAGTGAAATTTTACCTCTTCCTTTCCAATTTGGATACCTTTTATATCTGTTTCTTGCCTCATGCCCGACAAGGTACTTCTAACATAATTTTAAATGGGAGAGGTGATAATTGGTATTCTTGTCTTGTTCCTAATCTTAGAGGGAAAGATTTTACAATTTCAGCATGTATATGATGTTAGATGTGTATTTTTCATATATATCCTTTATCCTGTTCAGAAAGTTTCCTTCTATTCTTATCTTTTGCAGTATTTTTATTGGGAAAGGGTGGGTATTTTGTCAAATGCTTTTTTCTACATCTATAGACATGATCATGTGATTTTTATTTGACCTGATTATATGGTGTATTACTCTGATTAATTTTCTTATGTTTAGATTTCATTGCATACTAGGGATGAAATCCACTTTGTCATGGTGGATAATTCATTTGATGTGTTGCTGAATAAAATTAGCAAGTATTTTGTTAAGGATTTTAGTATATAGGTTCATTTGAGAGTTTGGTCTGTTAATTTCCTTTCTTGTGGTGTCTTTGTTTGCCTTTGGTATTATGGTAATGTTGACATCCTAGAATGAGTTACACAATGTTTCTTTTATTTCAATTTTTTGTAAGAGTTTAAGCAGAATTGGAGGTAGTTCCTTCCAGATGTTTGGTGGAAGTCACCTGCGAGGCTGTCTGACGCAGGGCTCTCCATATTTGGGTGGATTTAATGACAGGTTTTTTCTCTTTACTTGTGATTGGTTTGTTGAGATCATCAGTTTCTTCCTTTGTGAATGTCAACTGCTTATGTGTTCTTGTTGGTATATAGTTTTTCAAAATATTCTCCTATGATTCTTTTTATTTCTGTAGGTTCAGTGGTAATATCCCCTTTCTCATTTCTTATTTTGTCTATTCACATCTTTGGTCTTTTTTCTGTGTTAAAAAAAAACACAGGAAAAAGCTAAGGGTTTGTCAATTTTATTGTTTTTTTCAAAGAACTCACTCTTTGTTTTGTTTATTTTTTCTAGTGCTTTCTTATTTTCTTTTTCATTTAGTTCTGCTCTGATCTTTGTTATTTCTTTCTTTCTTCTTCCTTTGGGGTTATTTATTCTTTCAACAATTTCTCTAAATGTGCAGTTATTTGTTTGATTTTAGCTATTTTTTCTCTTACGATATATGAATTTATGGCTAAGAATTTCCCTCTCAGTACAGCTTTTGCTGCATCCCATAAGTTTTAATATGTTGTGTTATCATTTTCACTTATTTCAAAGTAGTTGCTGATTTCTTTTGAGATTTCCTCCTGGGCCCACTGTTTGTCTAAGAGTGTGTTGCTTGACTTCCATATCCTTGTGCCTAATCTGGTTCTCCAGCCCTTGCAGACTTTCAGTTTCATCCCACTGTGGTCAGAGAAATTATTTTGTATGATTCCAATCTTTCTGAATTCATTGAGACTTTCTCTGTGGCCTAGCCTGTGGTCTATCTGGGAGAATGATCCATATGCACTTGAGAAGAATGTATTTATGCTGTATTTTGTTGTAGTGTTCTGCATATGTCTATTAGGTTCAGATCCTCTAATGAATTATTCAAATCTTTGTTTCTTTACTGATTCTCTGTCAAGATGTTCTGTCTAGTGATGATAATGGTATATTAAAGTCTCCCACAATGATTGTGGAGTCATCTATTCCTCCATTTATTTTATCCAGTGCTTGCCTCATGTATTTTGAGGCTCTCTGATTAGGTGCATAAATATTTATGATTGTTCTTTCTTGATAGATTACCACTTTTACTGATATGTAGTGCCCATTTTTGTCTCTCACAATAGTTTTGTTTTTAAAGTCTGTTTTGTCTGATATTAGTATAGTTACTTTTGCCTTTTTTGGTTATTAGTTGCTTGTAATATTATTTTTCAGCTATTCACTTTCAACCTTCTTGAATCACTGGTCTATGGTGAATTTCATTTAGACAGTATATAGATGGGTCACATTTCCTTATCCATTCTGCCAATCTTTGTCTCTTGACAGGTGAGTTTAATCCATTAACATTCAGTGTTATTACTCACAAGAAATTACTTACATTAGCCATATTTTCTTTGAAGTTGTGTGTGTCATATGTTGTTTTTATTTCTTTTTTGTCTTTTATGTTCGTCTTAAACTGTCCTCCAACTCCGACTTCAGTTTTTTTCTTTCAAGCTACAGAATTCCCCTTAGTATTTCTTGAAGAGCACATTCATTATTGGCATACTCTCTTAGTTTCTGTTTATCTGTGAATATTTTGCGCTCTCCATCAATTTTGAATGCCAGTTCTACTCAATAGAGTATTCTTGGCTGGAAAATTTTTTCTTTTAGTATCTTGACAATGTCATACTACTGTATTCTTTCATCCATGGTTTCAGATGAGAAATCAGCACTTAATCTTATTGAGCCTCCCTTGTGTTCGATGGTTCTCTTTTCTCTTGCTGCTTTCAATATTTTCTCTTTGTCTTGAGCATCAGATAATTTCGCAGTTATGTTTTGTATTAGGTCTTTGGGATTTATACTGTTTGGGTTGTGCTGTGATTCCTGGGCATGTACCATCCATCTCCCTCAGTAAGTTTGGGAATTTTTCAGCCATTATTTCCTCCAAAAAACCTTCTGTCCCCTTTCCCTTATCTTCTCCTTCTGGGATATTTGTGTATTTTGTGTTGTCATTCAGATCCCTAAGTCTCTATTGGATTTCTTCTAAATTCTTATCTAATAATTCTACTCTTTCTTTGATTTTATATTTAATGTTTTCCACCTCAATGATTCTTTCCTCTGCCTATTCAATTCTGGTGTTATTTGCTTAGGGTGTTTTTATTTATTTATTTATTTTTTATTTCTTGGATTGTGCCATTCATTACCAACAATTCTGTTATCTTTTTCCATATGTTTACAATTTCTTTAGTAGGCTCTGCAAGTGTTTTCTTAATATCCTTAATCTCTTCTTTCACTTCATTATAATGAGCCATGATATTAGTTTGGACATCTTTGTTTAGTTGTTCAAAGTTCTGCTTCTCTTCCTGGTTTTAAGATTTCTCATTGGTGTGAGCCATGTCTTCCTGATTATTGGTATGTTTTGTAATTTTTTGTGGCTCTCTGCTCATCATTTTATCTTGATGGGTTTCTTCAGTTGGTTATGTCCTCCATGTAGTCTCAGGTTTTATTTAGTTGCTGTTTTTGTGGGTGTATTAAGTTTTCTATTTTACACTTTGTTCTTCTTATTCTATTTCCTTGTTGTTGTCTAAGTTCCCTTGAATGAAAAAGTTTACATCCAGGGGAAGCAAAAGAAGTTAAAAAAAAGATTTAATAGTAGTGTTGATAGTAAATGTTAGCAGAAGAATCATATAAGACCTAAGAGATTGAATATTAAACTAATGTAACTGTGTAGAAATACAGGAATAAAAAAGTGGTGCACCTACAAGGAAATGGGAAACTGAATATCAAAAAGAATATAGTGTGAATTAACAGGTCAGTGTGATGAAGAGAGAGGGAAACAGAAAAGAAAGGTTAAAAACAGAAAGGTAATAAAGGATAGAAAACAGAACGGTTAGAATTAAAAAGTCAGGAAAATTGGGGACTAAACAAAGGTAATTGGAATGTAAGGACAACAACAGAAGGTGGAAGTTAGAAAGATGCAGGAGGGAAATGAGACAGCATTGATTGCCAAAATAAGTACACACAGAAATGAGAAAATCAAGAAAGTGGAATCACACCAATCAAGAAACAAGCTGGCAGCATCGAAATGACTCTCAGTCTCTTTGAAAGAGAGCACCCACACCTTGCTGGGAACCCTAAATATGCTCTTGGAAGCTTATTAAGCACTTCCTACTGTCCCCCTCCCTTAGAGGAGTTGCACAGGACTAGTTAATTGCCTGGCTCCCCCTTCTCCCAGACCAATTTTCCCTATCCCAGGGAGGCTAGGTAAATCAGACGGCCTCAGCAGATTTACCTCTCCCATCTTCCTGGTTTCTCCAGAGGCCAGCTGGTATGCTTCTGAAAGCTAAAAAAAGGGGGTCCAGACCATAGAACCCACACTCAGGGGATCCCTCTCCACCTTTCACCAGAACCCTCCCACTCTCAGAATTTGTCTCTTTTAGATGACTGACTGGCAAGGGTCAGGGTATGCTGTGGCTCCTGCCCTGAGGGAGGGGCTCAGCTGTCCAATAGCTCCTGCCTGAAGCATCAGAAACTCATGGTTTGACCTTGCACAATCACGCTTTGTGTTATGCTCTCTGCAGATGGATGCCCTTTAGCCTCCTGCTTTTTGGGTTCCCAAAACAGCTCAGTCAGGAAGGATTTTGCTGAACTGAGTTGTTTTACTTAGGAGAGATGATGTAGGTGTACTTAATCTGTCACCATCTTGCCTCTCTCCATTTTTTTTTTCTTGATTGAATTTTTTATACAAAGTCTTTGTTAACTTCAGAAGAAAAGAAGTTAATATAGGAAGGAAGAGAAGTTGGGAAGAGTGCTGGTGAAGGAAGGGATGGGTCTGTGTGAAAGGACCTTTGTGCAGGAATGCCAAACCCAGCAGTTAGACAGGGTGAAGGACATGTCACTGCTATTTGATAGGATTTGTTATCTTGTTGGTGAATGAATTGCAGTTGCTTAAAGAATTTTATCATATCACAGTTTACATAATGATTTCAAGTACTTTTCACAAGTGAATCAATTTTCTCAGTTTATTCAACTATTTTAAAAGCAGAAACCTGGGAATGATATCTACCCTTGCCCCCCACATACCAACTAACTCTGTAGGGCACAGCTTTCTACTGGGATTCCCTCATTTTTGTCTGGAGCCAGAACCCTCAGCCCAGAAGAGAAGTGGCTCTTCTCATTCAAGACCCCCAGCACTTGCCCTCTGAATTTGAGTCATTTTCTGGTTGCATAGCAAACAGGAAATCTGCTTCTCCTCCCTTGGGTCTGACCAAGGCCACCAGACATTGAGCAGTGGGGCCAGGGCTGATGAGACCACAGTAAGCAGTCGCCATGTTTAAGGGTAAAGAACACATGTTGAGGTCTAGACCTCAGAAATTCAGGGTCACCCCATTCCTCTCTGCACCCCACCTTGTTCTGCAGGCAACATCTTCAGACTATCACACATAGCTTCAGAGAGAGGGAACCCACCCCATTCCCCACAGACAAAACACCAAAGGTCAGCCCGAATAGGGGTCCTGAATGTGAAAGAGAGACCAGTGCTGACCCTGGTTCTCCCTTGCCTCTTCACGTTTATGGGTCTTGGTCTGTCCCTTTCCTTCACATGGCCTCAGTGTCCCCATCCCTAAATGAGGGCCTAGGACTCATATGTCAGTTGTAGAATTGGAATAGAGCCTGAGGGAGCTTTTGTTGATTCACTATCTTTTACTTTATTTATCCTTGAGTAAGCCAGCATAAGCAAACTATGTCTAGAATTAAATTCATGATCATCTTTGGGAATGGTTATTATGAAACGGAAACTAATATTTTAATCACAGATTTTTTTTGTTTAAAAATTATTTCAAAGCTGTTTTGACTCTTGACCCCTAACTGAAATCCTAAAATGACTGGGCATAAATAAGACATTAACAGAGTAAGGGATTTATTGTTCTTTTATTATTCTCCCAATTACTATGAACAATTAAAAGAATCAGGGAGTTATTGTTAAGTAAAAACAGTTCAGGAGAGTGACTGTGGCTCATGTATTGAGTGCCTGTCTCTGATATGGGAGATCCTGGGTTTGGTTCCTGGTGCCTTCTGAAAAACACAACAAAAAAGAAACACCAAGGAAACAAATGAAAAAAAAACCTCAGGGGATAAGTGATGATTTCTCACTTAAAATGTCCGAGGTTCAATCTCTGGCCCTGGGACCTCAAAAAACCCCACCACATCACAAAAATTCAAAGCCCCTTACCTGGCAGATCCAGTCACAGAAATTCCTCTATTGTTTTATTTTTCCATAAATAATATAACACCAGTTTGTTATTTCATTTATATACCAAACTCTCCTAACTGGTTCTCCTGTTCATAGAAATCCTTTAAATAAAATACATTCCAAGAACTAAAAGCATCTGTAAGTAGTTAAGATTTCTACTTTGAAATCATCATCAGGACTAACAGGGATGCCTAGGCCCGCCATGACCCTGGACCACCACGTGGCATTAATCTGCATCTTCTGCCCACAGGATCAGAGCTGTGAAAGGGGGGCTGTGTATCTGTGGGTCTCAGGCCCAGGAGGAACAGGACTCAGAGAAGGTAACCACTCAGGGGATGGCTGGTGGGGAAAGACAGAGAATGAGCAGGATTCTGCTGACCAAAAACAGCATTTGTCCTGAGCTTATGGAGGAATGGGAGGGTTAGGGACTATATAAAAAGGACAGGGAGGGGGAAAGGAGTTGTCTTAAATTGTCATGTTTCCATGCAAAAAAAAATCATGTACAATTGTGTTAAAGCACCTGTAAACAGAGTGATAGAGAGGGTATATTGTGTACTTTTAAGTTAATATGCATAGACAAATATAAATAGGTAAAAATTAATATTGGTGTGAATGTGTCTGTAGGTAAATATAGCCACAGTTAGTTTGGCGTTACTGGCCCCAGGGCCTATAGTCAGTCTTATTTAGGCAACTGCGTGAAGTAGGAAACAGGGTTGTGGTCTGTAGACCAGGACAGAAAGTGGTCATAAGAGACCCAGGTGGGACTTTGCCTTGATTTAGGAGTCCCCATGGGAGTTTACTTTAAGAAAGTCAGTTGACATTAAAAAAAGGATCAGGAAGCCATTATAAATGGCATTACTTGGCCTAGAATTGTCTCTTAATAAACAAACATCTATCTACTGTTATGGATTAGTGATATTAACCAGACTCAGACTTTGAATAAAGTTCCAATTGAGAGCTTCATTAGCTGTGCAGTGACTGTCTCATCCTATGCGGAGGAGACAGCAGCCCTGAGTTAAGGGAAGAGGTGTTTTTATAGCCTTTGAGGATGGGGGGGGAGAGTTACTAGCAAGCAAGGAGGCACAGAAGCAGAACACTGTGGTTAGCTGAAGATAGTGTATCTATTTTTTTCTTTTTTCAAAGCCCTTTCTTGTGATCAGTCCCATGTTATTTTTTGGCCCTTTTCTTGGGGACAGCCCTAAGTTATTTACTGGCACTCTCCTTGGAGACAGCCTAAGTTATTTATTTATCTGAAGGCACATGCAATTCCCATTTCCTAATGTAGTTCTATTCCTATTTTCCCAATGTGGCCTTACCCTTACACTACCAAGAAATGAAAGACCTTCCAAATGGTGTGTTTAACTTTATGAGGATTGTCATCCTGTGCAGCAGCCCTTGGGGATGCATCCCTAGGAGGAGGCTTCCCTAGGAATCCCTCCACATTGAAAGCCCTCAGCACAGGGTCAGGGACAAATCATTTGTGGGAGGGGCTTAGCAGTGTTGGGAATGCTGATGAGTCATTTCAGATATAGTAGCTTTAAAACTCTCATGACTGGCTTGCCTAGCTGTCACTTTTGCAGAAAATCCTCTTGAGAAAATACCTGTGAATAAATAAATTTATTTTGAGATCTTTGAGGCACAGCTAAACTCAAATAATTACACTTGCAATTGTCTTAAAATTAGCCCAATAAACATTTTTTAGCCATTTAGCATTAACTGGCTTTGCATACCCCAGGAAACTAGCTCAACATAGGCTCTCAATTTGTGGGTAAGCAGGGATGTTTATATGGTCCCAAGCTGCCTTGGCACTCCTTGCCCTGCTTCCCCTTCAGCGGACTCCTTCCCACCTGTGGCCTTTGGAAGCTTTTCTGTAGGGGTCCATCCTACAAAACAGTCAACACCATGTCCAATGAATAGATTGTCACTGCCATCTGGTGGTTATGTCTTCTGGGTCAACGACAAAATCCTCCATTTAAATTCCCCACAGTTGCACATCCTGTTAATGTGCTTCCTGTGTTCCCTGAGCATGTGAATTGTGGAATTTCCTTTCCGACCCAAAAAGGGGCTTCACCTGGTGTTCCACTGCTTTTTCTTTAGCTGCCCCAAGGGTAGAGAGGGAAGCTGTGGAAGGGGAGCAGGTACCTGGATCCTGGCCCCAGATTTGGACAGGAGTATGTCCCAAGTGGGAAACATATCATGGGGAGTCAAGAAGGAGGAACAGGTGCCTGAGAGCATCCTTCCTTCACCCAGACTCTTCTCTCCATATTTTATCCCAGCTCCAGCTGTCACACCCAGGCTCCGATTGTAGCACAGGGGACATCTTGATCACACATATGTGATGTTATACTGGGGCACCACTTCACATCACCCTCCTCCCCCCAGGTGCTTGGCTCCCTCCATGGAGTCCCCACCCTCTCAGAGCCCTCCCTCTCTTATGCCCATCAACTCTCTGCTGTGTCCTTTTAGGAAATGTCCACAGAGATCTAGAAAGTTCATCTGGGTAGAAGCTAAATGTCTGCCTCCATGCCAGTGATTCTCTATGAGGGCTAGGAAAAGTGAGGAATGGGATTTGCCCCAGACTGGGGGTTTCCCAGAGGCCCTCTAATTTTCAACCTGCGACCTGGGTGGGGGGGGAGGAGTAGTTGAAAGAAGCCTGTGGCTGTATCCCATACTCCATTTACACTGATGCTTCTAGCTTTCAGAATGTCTGCATTTGAAAGAAGTGATTGAAATCTGCTATGGGTTTGGGAGCAAAGGTAAGGGATTGTATCTTTTTTTTCTATCTGGTTGCACCATCCTCTTTTTGGTGCTTCATTTTGCATGTGGGGTCAGGGGCTGCACCTCACTGCACAGGTCTGGGATGCCTTTATTTTTTAACAGGAGGTTCCAGGAATTGAACCTGAGTCCTACATATGGTAAATGGGAGCTCAATTGCTTGAGCCACAGCTGCTTCCTTAGAGTTGCATCTTAAACGATCAACCAAGCCTGAAGCCATCTATAGGAAATTATTCTCAGATAACTAAAAGAACTTCATTAATGCCACATTTGGCAACCTGCACTAAATTCCTGTGACAGGTGACATCCTTCCATCTAAGCTCAGAAGCTTCCTGTGGAATAACAGTGTGAGGACTGGTCTCTAAAGGTCATTTCATTCTTAAGCTGAAATTCAACAAGTGTTTTAGGCAAAGTCCCCATAGTGGTGACCCATTTGGGGATGAGACCTTTATCCTGGGATTGCCCTTCATATATCTCTGCTTTGGGATCTGGTTTTGGCTGTGAAAATCCTGGGGAGGCCTGTGGAAGGAGGTTGGTAGGGGAAGACGATAGGATGGCCAGCCAGTGGCCACTGTATGGAGCTGATGCCACCCTTGACCTGAGAACACAGAGACCTCTGATCCCCAGATCTTGGGGAAGGGCAAATGGGAACCATCTGTGATCTTATGTATGCAATTGTCAGGGATTCTGTTTATTCCAGGCAAGGTGTTAAGACATCAATAACAATACTACGGGAAGTAATACCAATAGAAGTGACTACTAGTCACTGCTCTCGGATAAGAATTGTTTCAATATTCACAGTTCCTCAAGGGGCAGGGGACTGGGCTTTTTATACAGGAGGAGGAGGCAGGGACACTTCTGTAAAGGGGTGTGTGGACCCATGTAGAGTGGGTGCCTGGGTTTGATCTGTGACTGATGTGTGACCCTCCCTCCTGCTGATAGCTCACCTGGCCCAAGGCTTGCCCGCAGTAGGAGCCTTGGTTGATCCAGGCTGCCTGGTAACATGGGCAGAGGGATTTCCTCACAAAAAATGTTCCATGACTGTGTCAAAGGGGCCTCCCCAAGGCTGGAGATATACTCAGGGTATCTTCTATCACAAGGCTCAAAGAAAAGTTCTGTCCATAGCATCATCTCCATCTTTTTATGTAAAAACGTGGCCTTATGAATTGTTGGTGGGAATCTGCCTTGTCTATCAGCCAGCTCTGCAGAGAACTGTCTCTCTCCTTTTGTATGTAAATAGAGGAGGGCCTCAGAGTCTTTAGTGTTAGGAGTCAATTACCTCTGTCTCTTTTCTTTCTGGGATGAGAGGGGCCACTCACACCCCCAGTTACACTTACCAGGCTGCCCTTTCTCCTCATTCCTCTATTTTTCACCCTGTTCATGATCATTTTTATTGTTATTTTTTTGAGTTCTTGTGACCAAGAAAACAGCCGCTTAAAGATTTGTGTACAAGATTGTATGTGGAAATATTTTCCATTCTCTTGAGTAAATATTTACAAGTGGGACTAAAGGAATATTTGTTAAGTGTATGATTTACTTTAGAAGAAACTGATATTATATTCCAAAGTGGCAGTTTTGTTTTGTTTGGTATTCATATGAGTAAAACATATGAGTTCCTGTTGTTCTGCATTCATGCCACTATTTGATATTCTCATTTTTTTCAAACTAGTGGTAGTGTTGTCCTACGATGTTCTAATTTGCATTTCCCTCATGGCTAATATGTAGAACTTTTTTTCAAATATTTTTTCCTACCTATGTATTTTTTTAAAAGGTACTATTAGGATCACTTAGCTATTTCTAAAATTAGAATGTTTGTATTCTTATGGTTGAGGTTTTTTCTAATGGTCAGAGAAGAAGCTTCCTTCCTTCATTTTTCTCCCCTTTGAAAGTAACTGTGACATTCAGAACATAGCCTGCTGCAAACACACAATGAGACATTTAATCATGAGCTATACTAGGTTATACATGCTTATGATTAACCAGGAAAATAGATTCATGTGTTATGTTTCATTTTTAATTCTCCATCAATGATAGAAACAGGAGAATATATATGGGTGAGTTTTGAGTATTCTTTGTATATATCTCTAAGGAAGAAATACAAATGGCCAAAAAGCACATGAAAAGATCCACAGTTCTGTGGTAACCGCTCTGGTCAAGGGCAGTCTGGGGCACCTCCCTGAAAAAAAACCCTCTTCCGAGTCCAGAGCTTATACTGACTTGCTTAGGCTAAGAGGCGCCTTGTGTTCCCACAATGGACACAGCTGGGGATGGTTGAAACAAAAGTCTGAGTGAGTGTTGTGCAGTGTCAACACACAGAGGAAACATGGGAAGCACAGAAAGTAGGACCCCATTAAGTTATATGCAGTAAAACTATCCCTGAGTTTTCCACGAAGATGTGGCATAAAGTTCTAACCAGGAAATGTTAGAATGCTTTGTGAACTACAATGGCTGGCTTTTGGCATGTGCTGGCCCCAGGAGGGCACCTTTGACCCCGGATCATCTGTAAAGTCCATGAGATGTTAACGAGAAAACCAGAGTGCCCTGGCCAGTTCCCCTACATTGATGCCTGGCAGGACACTGCAAGTCAAAGTCCGCCCTAGTTAAGGGTGAGTAAGGAAGCCAGGACTTGCCTGATACAAAAGCCCACAGGTGCTGTCTCAGGAACCAGGCCAAACAGGTGCCTTGCAAAGGGTCCAGAGAAAGTAAGCCCCAAATCTAGTGACAACCCACCCATTCTAGAGGGGCCACCAACTTATGAGATTGTTCCTACAGTGCCAGTGCCGAGGAGTGGGGATGAGCCAATTTTCCCAAGCAATGCAACCTCGCTGCCCCGACTGCCATCTCCACTGCCGTCCTCCCTGAGCAGTATGACCTCGCTACCCTGACAGCTGTCTCCACTGCCATCCTTCCTGAACAGCGTGACCTCACTGCCCCCACACCCACCGTCCTCCCTGAGCAGCGCTACCTCGCAGCCGTTCCTGCAGCCGCTTCCACAGCCATTCCCACAGCCGATTCTGCAGCTGCTTTCTCCAAGCAACACAGCCCAGCTGTTCCTACAGCCCCTCCCACAGTCCTTTCCACAGCCGGTTCAGTTCCACGGCCGCTTTCTCCAAGAAACAGGAGCCAGCTGCTCCTGCAGCTGTTTCCACAGCCGGTTTCACAGCTGCTTTCTCCAAGCAACACAGCGCAGCTGCTGCAGCAGCCGCTCCCACAGCAGGTTCTGCTGGCAATTTCTCCAAGCAACATGGCCCAGCCACTCCCGCAGCCACTCCCACAGCCGCTTTCTCCAAACAGTGCAGCCTCTGCACCTCTGCAATGGCTGTCTCCACCAATCTTGACCACTGGCAGCATAGTGCTGGCCATCCCTCAGGAGGAGTCCCTGAAAGATAGCATCTCAGACCACGAGGAGCCCCAGGGACAGGTGGAGCAGGGAGAAGGGCCACCCTGCAGGTACCTCTCTCTGAAGCCTGGGCTCCAATTTATTATGATGCTGATGACCATATACAAGGAGGACACTTCACTACTACTGATCTCTTTATCTGGAAAAGTCACACCCCACATACCTGGAGAAGCCTCAGGTCATGATGGACCTCTTCCAGTCCATCATTCAAACCTGCAAACCCACCTGGGCTGACTGCCTGTAAGCAGCTCCTTATGACCTTACTCAACTTCAAGGAGAGAATGTGAGTCACAAAAGGAGCTTTCACCTGGCTTAAAGAGCACCCATCTGGTGGAAGCCTGGACAGGGATCAATATGCCCACACTCAGTTCCCAGACAAGGACCCCCAATGGGATCCCAATGACATGACCAGGCCCAACTGTTTAGAAACTTTCCATAGGGCCTTAGTTGAAGGTTTCAGAGCTGGGAGACAAAAGGTAGTAAACATGGCAAAGACCACCCAAGTCCTACAGACTCTCGAGGGAAGTTGGCTCAATTCTGACAGGATTGACTCCTGACATTTATTTCAAACTTTGGGGTGTGATACGATACTACTTTTGTTGTTGATTTTCAATTTGTTCTACTTTTTAGCCATGGTAAGCTCTTTGCAGTGCATCCTATTGCTCTTTACTATAACCCTATCATTGACGGGTTTATTTTATATCTATTTCCTTTTTGGTACTACAAAATATTCCAGATCCTTCTTGCATATTTCTTTCCTAGAAAGAGCAATTTCTCTAAGAAGGCATTTATTGGAGAATGGTTTTAAAACCTAAAATCTGGGCATTATCTCTGCTCATTGTTATGCAGCCTTGAGGGCCTCTCTGCAGAGAGTGTAAGGAAATATATGTGTATATACTAAGATGTGTACATGCACATATCTAGAACAACAAGAAACCTCCCCTTTAAGAAATTCTAAAGAGAATTCTGCAGGAAGAAAGGAAAAAACAGGACAGGCAGAGTTCGAGGAGAGTGGAAGAGCAACAAAAAAGACAAAAAGACAAGGGAAAAAAAGCACACAAAATATGACAAACACAACTCCAATCAAAATATGGCTAACACAAATAATTCCTTGAAAGTGATAACACTGAATGTCAACGAACTTAACTCACCTATCAAAAGATTCAGACTGGGACTTTGGATAAGGAAATATGACCCATCTATATGCTGTCTACAAGAGACACATCTTAGACCCAGAGACTCATGTAGGTTGAAAGTGAATGTTTGGAAAATAATCTTACAAGCAAACAATAATCAAAAAATTGCAGGAGTAGCTATATTGATATTAGACAAAATAGACTTTAAATGCACATCAATGTTGAGAGAAAAAGAAGGATACTACATTTTAGTAAAAGGGAAAATCTGTCAAGAAGATCAAACAATCATAAATATTTATGCTCCTAACAAGGGGGCCTCTAAATACATGAGGCAAATGCTGGAAAAACTAAGTGAAAGAATAGATGCATCTAAAATTATAGTGGGGGATTTTAATACACCACTATCAACTCTGGACAGAACATCTCAAAAGAGAATCACTAAAGAAACAAAACATTTGAACAGTATATTAGAGGAGCTGGATCTAATAGACATATATAGATCATTACACCGAAACACAGCAGGATGTACATTTTTCTCAAGTGCACATGGATCATTCTCCAGGATAGACCTTATGCTAGGCCACAAAGAAAGGCTTAATGAATTCAGAAAGATCAAAATCATACAAAATAATATCTCTGACCACAGTGGAGTGAAGCTGGAAATTTGCAAGGGTCAGAGGCCCAGATTTCAGACCGTGATTTGGAAATTAAACAACACACTCTTAGAAAACCAGTGGGTCAAAGAGGAAATCTCAAAAGAAATCAAAGACTACCTTGAAACAAATGATAATGATAACACAACATACAAAAATTTATGGGATGCAGCAAAAGCAGTACTGAGAGGGAAATCGATAGCCATAAATTCATATATCAAAAAGAAGAAAGAGCAAAAATTTAAGAACTAACTGCACCTTTGGAGGAATAAGAAAAACAACAACAAAGTAATCTAATAGGAAGAAGAAGGAAGTAAATAACAAAGGTAAGAGCAGAACTAAACAAATTAAAAAATAAGAAAGTACTTGAAAAGATCAACAAGACCAAGAGCTGTTTTTTTGAGAAGATCAATATAATTGACAAACCTTTAGCGAGACTAAAAGTAAAAAAAGAAAAAAGATGCAAATACACAAAATAAGAAATGAGAAAGGCGATATTACCACTGACCCCACAGAAATAAAGACTCTCATAAGAGGATACTTTGAAAAAACTATATTCCAACAAAAATGAGAATTCAGAGGAAATGGACAAATTCCTAGAAACACATAAGCAGCCCATATTGACAAAAGAAGAAATTGATGATCTCAACAAACCAATCACTAGTAAAGAGATAGAATCAGTCATTAAAAACCTCCCAACTAAGAAGAGCCCAGGGCAAGACGGCTTCACAGGTGAATTCTACAAAACATTCCAGAAAGAACAAACACCAATCCTGCTGAAACTATTCCAAAAAATTGAAACAGAAGGAACATTGCTGAACTCCTTCTATGATGCCAACATTACCCTAGTACCAAAGCCAAACAAATACACCACAAGAAAGAAAATGACAGACCAATTTCTCTAATGAACCTAGACGCAAAAATACTTAACAAAATACTTGCTAATTGTATTCAACAACACATTAAACGAATTATACAAAATGACCAAGTGAGATTCATTCCAGGTATGCAAGGATGGTTCAACATAAGAAAATCAATCAATGTAATACACCATATAAATAGATTGAAGGAAAAAAATCACATGATTATAACTATAGATGCAGAAAAACCATTTGACAAAATACAGCACACTTTCTTGATAAAAATCCTCCAAAAGATCGGAATACAAGGAAATATATTGAACATGATAAAGAGTATGTATGAAAAACCCACAGCCAACATCGTTTACAATGGAGAAATCCTAAATTCCTTCTCTCTAAAGTCAGGAACAAGACAAGGATGCCCATTGTCTCCCCTTCTATTTAACATTGTCTTAGAAGTACTTGCTGAAACACTGAGGCAAGAACCAGATATAAAAGTATTCAAATTGGAAAGGAAGAATTCAAAATTTCATTATTTGAGGATGACATGATCCTATACATAGAAAACCCTGAGAGATCTACAACAAAGCTTCCAGGACTCATAAATGAGTTTAGTAAAATCGCAGGTTATAAGTTCAATGTGCAAAAATCAGTAGCATTTTTGTACACCAATAATGAGCAAGATCAGGAGGAAATCAGGAAACAAATACCATTTACAATAGTAAGTAAAAAAAATAAAATATTTAGGAATAAATTTAACTAAAGATGTAAAAAACTTATACACTGAGAACTATACAAGACTGTTCAAGGAAATCAAAGAAGACCTAAATAAATGGAAGAATATTCCATGTTCATGGATAGGAAGACTAAATATTACTAAGATGTCTATTCTACCAAAACTGATCTACACATTCAATGCAATCCCAATAAAAACCAACACAGCCTTCTTTAAGGAACTAGAAAAACTAACTATGAAATTTATTTAGAAAGGAAAGAGGCCCAAATAGCCAAGGACATATTGAAAATGAAAAACGAAATTGGAGGAATCACACTACCTGACTTCAAAACATACCACAAAGCAACAGTAGTGGAAACAGCATGGTATTGGCATAAGGAGAGACACACAGACCAATGGAATCGAATTGAAAGTTCTGATATAGAACCTCATACATATAGCCATATAATATGTGATAAAGCCACCAAACCCTATTAACTGGGAGAGAATGGCCTATTCAACAAATGGTGCCTGGAGAACTGGATCTCCAGATGTAGAAGAATGAAAGAGGATTACCATCTCACACCTTATACAAAGATCAACTCAAGATGGATCAAAGACCTAAATATAAGAGCCAAGACCATAAAGACCTTGGAAAGCAGTGTAGGGAAACATCTACAGGACCTTGTAATAGAAAATGGCTTCATGAATATCACACCAAAAGTACGAGCAGCAAAAGAACTAATTGATAAATGGGACTTCCTCAAAATTAAAGCCTTCTGCACCTCAAAGGAGTTTGTCAGGAAAGTAAAAAGGGAACCCACACAATGGGAGAAAATATTTGGTAACCATATATCTGATAAGAGACTTATAACTTGCATATATAAAGAACTCATATATCTTGAAAATAAAAAGATATACAACCCGTTAAGAAATGGGAAAAAGATTTAAACAGAACTTTTCCATAGAAGAAATACAAATGGCTAAAAAGCACATGAAAAAATGCTCCAAATCTCTAGCTATCAGGGAAATGCAAATCAAAATTACAATGAGATACCACCTTATTCCCATAAGATTGGCAGCTATGAAAAAAACAGAAGACTACAAATGCTGGAGAGGATGTGAAGAAAGGGGAACACTCATCCACTGCTGGTGGGAATGCAGAAGGATCCAGCCATTCTGGATGACAGTTTGGTGGTTTCTCAAAAAACTAACCATAGATTTGCCATATGACCCAGCAAAACCACTCCTGGGTATATACCCAGCAGAACGGAAAACAAGGACACAAACCAATATATGCACACCAATGTTCATAGCACTATTGTTCACTATTGCCAAAAGTTGGAATCAACCCAAATGCCCATCAACAGACGAGTGGATCAATAAAATGAGGTATATACATACAATGGAATACTACGCAGCTGTAAGAACAAATACACTACAAACACACGTGATAACATGGATGAATCTTGAGAACCTTATGTTGAGTGAAGCAACCCAGGCATTGAAGGACAAATACTACATGACCTCAATGATATGAAAAAAGCAAGCTGCCTCAAAGAGCTAGAGACTGACTGGAAGATAGGCTTACAGGAAATCGGGGGGTGGAGGAAGGATGTGAGCCGACTTCTGCAGGTGTGAAATCTATGATGAGCTGATGGTAAGTATGAGCACAAAGAAGAGATAAAATGGGGGCAAGGGGTTGCCTTTGGGTGGGGCTTTGCAGATTTGAGGGGGGCTAGGGATGGGTGGATGGGTAATATTGCCCAAAAATTGGGAAGAGGGAGGGGCAACATATGAACATAGGAGAGAGTCAGGTGTTGGTTAAGAGTAAAATACTGAGAAAATCGTATCAAAATATAATCAGGAGTGTTACCTGTTTAGGATGCTCGGAGGGGATGGTCTGATGCGGGATGGACTCCTGGGGAATGTCTGAATGCTCATTTTGCCAGGGTGGGTTGCACCATTGGGTAGAGACCCAAGTAGTGAGAGTGGGGGTGGACCCACATCCTGGGGAGGACTAATGCCATCAAATAAAGGGAACTGTATCTCTTGAGAGAAAGGGTGGCTCCCAGGGCATTAGGGCAGCTGAGCAAGTCAGGCCCTGAACACTGTTGCAAGTATCTCTGTACGTGGCTCCTTGGGAAATGGAGGTTGACTGTCACTTTGGGCCACAAGGGGAGGGGAAAATGGATGTTGAATGGATAGAACCAAGGTAAATGTAGGGATAAGAGAGGAGTTTCGCGAGAGTACACAAGGATGGATATAAAACATGTAATATTACACCATAAACATATAGGGGACGACAGACTAATAATGTAAACCATAATGTAAAACATAGGATAACTAAAAATTTAGAAACCTGTGTATCCTAAAGTATGGACCAAGATGTAAGCACAGATGTCACCTTGTTTGAAAGCTATTGTCTCAGAGTCTGTACATCAGTTTCAGTAAATATGATATGAATAAGTTATTAGAATATCACTGTGGAAGGGAAAAGGTTTTATGGTGGATGTGTGAGAGTACTGTATATAATGTATATATGAATTACTGTGATCTAGGGCTCTTGTGAAGAGAAGCTCAATAGTTAGGAGAAAAGAAAAGAAAAAGAGAGGACATAGACACTGAGGAAAAGACGGAAGTACTTGCCTTGCCTATTTGCATACAGGGCAACACTTATTGCAGTGACGGAAGGTAAAACATCCAAAACAAAGCTTTTGCATTTTTAAATTTTTTGATACCCCAATTTATTTTTACCTTAATTTTTCCAAGTTAATATGTATTCTATATCTAACCTTTAAACTCATCACTATATTCCATTTTACTATTAATGGAACCTGGCAATATATTGGGTTTCACTTTTCATGATGTTTTGGATCACAGAGAGGTTCATCAATGGCAGGGGAGGAATACTGGTGTGGGATGTTATTGACAGGGGACACATGGTTGGCAGGATGTTCTTCAGGGCATATATCCAGGGTACATAAAAATGTTTGGATATTTTCATAGTGGATACAATTAAAAACAACTGAGGGAGTGCTGAGTTCCTAGCCAGGGGAGCTCTACCACAGCCCCTAAAGGAACAGTAACAATCCCCCAAGTGCAATAGCAAAGACCAAAAAATAAGTAAGGTCCAACAATGAGCCCTTGATACTAATGATTATGCTTGTGAGCCTGTGCACCTGAAATAAGAATAAGGCGTAGAGCTGCAGGGTGCCTAAGAGTTACCTCCTGAGAGCCTTCGTGTTGCTCAAATGTGGCCAGTCTTGAAGCCAAACTCAGCATGTAAATGTGTTGCCTCCCCCTCAGATTGGGACATGACTCCCAGGAATGAGCCTCCCTGGCATGGAGGGATTACTACCAAGTACCAGCTGATGATGTAACTAGAAAATGACCTTGAATAAAAGGTCAACTCGCACCAGCAAAATATCTCAATCTACATAGAATACCAGGAGTTAAAAATGCTGTGTGACCTGAATCAAAGGGGGAAATGGAAAGGACAAATTAGTCTATATGGCTGTGAGTCTCCAAAAAGATCCAGGAGATTATCAAAGGGGTTGCCCTTATGCATTCCTCAGCAGAGTTCCAGTGACAGATAAAGTAGATACAACCCCGGGTATTGGTTCTTTGGAGGGCTACAGAGATCCACAGGTCCTATGGTCATGGCACTTGGAGTTCAGTGCCATGTCAGTTGGCCCTACTTTGGAGTTTGTGTTTCTGTGTGATGGAGCTGGACTCAGATGTGATCTTTGTTCACAAGCCTCTCCTGTTGATATAGATGTGGAGTGGACACAACCATTCCAAGGTCCACAGGATGGACGAATAGAGTATGGATTAGAGTGGACTTACTGATATTCTATTCATGAAATATTGTGATTAGTAATCAAAGAAAATGTGGTATTGGTGTAGAGAAAGCGGCCATGGTGGCTGCTGGGGGTAGGGAATGGGAGGAAGAGATGAGATGTGGGGGCATTTTCAGGACTTGAGGTTGTCCTGGGTGGTGCTGCATGGACAGTTACCAGACATTGTATGTCCCCCCATGGCCCAGTGGGTGGAATATGGGAGAGTGTGAGCTATGATGTGGACCATTGACCATGAGGTGCAGTGGTGCTCAGAGATGTATTCACCAAATGCAATGAATGTATCATGATGATGGAGGAGGTTGTTGTTATGGGGGGGAAGTGGGGTGAGGGGGTTGGGGGGTGTATGGGGACCTCATATTTTTTTAATGTAATATTAAAAAATAAAGACAAAAAAATAAATGATATTCACCTATTCCTAGAAAAAAAAAGTTGCCAAAAAATAGTCCCCCAAAATAAAAAATCTGAAAAGATTCATATCTTCTTCAGTGATTGAATCTATAGATGAAAACATTCTCATAAATTTTCATATTGACCAATGGACTTATTGGGGAATTCCAATAAACTTTCAAGGAAAAAATAATACTTATTTACTCAAACTTTTCCAAGGAATAGGAAAAAAATGGGAAAATATCTCCATTTATGATTACGGCTTAACATTTGTATCAAAATCTTATAAGGCCATTAAAAATAGGAAATTTACAGGTTTCTAGCTTTTTTAAACATAAGCTCACATATCATAAAAAAATAATCTGCAGTCTAATTCCAGCAATATTTTATAAAGAGGATTTATCATGGCAAAGCAAGGTGATTCAGTATATGTACCCCCTGAAAAGTAGAAACTGTCATCTCAGTGAATGAAGGAAAATACTTAATAAAATTCAACACCCACCAGTGATTTTAGAACAAACAACAAAAGCATAACTTATCAAATAAAAATTGAGAAGAACCATCTTCATCCTTTAAAAGATACTTCCTGAAAACTAACACAAATTTCACATCATATTGAAGTATTTCATGCCTGGGAGATCAATAACAAAACAAAAATTTTCAATATTAACACATCTAACAATGCACCGGAGATCCTTCCCAAAGCAATATTGGCAAGAAAAAGATTGGAAGGAATAATTAATTGAAAGGATAAAGTAAAATTGACATAATTTGGAAAGGAGTTTATTGCATAAGTTGAAGATCTGGAAGATTTTATAAACTCAGTTTAGTGGTCTGAATACAAGGGTAATATAAAAGCTTCTTATATATGCAACTCATAGGGCTTTATAAAATGAAACTTCCAAACATGATATTTAAAATATCTTGAAAGTATTAAATGCCTAAAAATAATATTTAGGAAAGTTTGGAAAGACTTCTGTATAATAAAGGTATCAAGAAAATTTTAAAGAAAACTAAATAAACGGAGGGATGACCCATGTTCATAATTGAAAGGACTCAATATTGTAAAGATATCATTATTCTCCAAATTGATTGACTGAGTCAATGCAATTGTTATCACAATCACAACTTTATGGGGCAATTACAACTTATTAAATCATTCCTATGAGATCATTTTCAAAAAGCTTTGCTAAGACAAACTTTAAAACAAAGAGTGAAATGGGAATGTATATTCTACCTGTTTCTTTTTTTAAGTCACTATAATGTTGTTTCATCATAAGGTTAAAAAGGAAATAAAATGAACCAAATGACATATCTAGAAACAAATTGGTCACATGCAGATTCATCAATATCAGGAAAATTGTAATTCTAAATGTAAAAATAAAAACCTTAAAGAAACATAAAGGAGAAGAATGTTTTCATTTTCAAAGGAGAAAATTTGTTTAATAAGACATGTATCATCATATATCATCAACCTTAAAGGAAAAGTTTAATGAATGTTAATTATATTAATACTGATATTTTCTGTTTGGCAATGAATGGTCAAGCCACAAGTGGAATAAATTATTTAACATAGATCTAGTCAATAGTGAATTACATCAAAATTATACAGGGACCATCTACAGAAACAAGCAGAAAATCCACTAGAAAAAGTATGATGTGTGGACAAGAAAAGAATGGAAGCTCAACAGTAAATAAATTACACTGTTATCAAATTGATGGACTGAATGTTTAAAAGAAAGCCAGAGGTCTAAGAGAAAGTTTAGGGAAGGAACAACAAGCACATTAAAGCACAGGGTTATTTAAAATCATCACAAGCTGGACAAATTTGGCTGAAATTGTCCAATGTTATTCTTTTGGGTCAAGTGAATAAGTGAGAATTACTGAACATGGGCTGATGACACTTTGCATTTCTCACCAGATGTAGAACACTGTGTGAAGTGTCCAGATCATCAGAATGCAAACAATGAGAGAACTCATTCCCTCCAAAGACCCATTGGGGTTGACTCTGGTCTGCACAGCTCTTTGCTTCTCTTTCCTCACTACTGTTATTCTTGGGGTCTTTGTGAAGCACCAAGACACTCCCACCGTCAAGGCCAATAAATGGATCCTCAGCTACATCCCGCTCATCTCCCTTACCCTGTGTTTCCTATGCTCCTTGCTCTTCATCATTTATCTCAACACAGCCATCTGCATCCTCTGACAAATCACATTTAGAATTGTTTTTGCAGTGGCTGTGCCCACTGTTTTGGCCAAAACAATCACTGTGGTTCTGGAATTCAAGGTCCCTGCTCTAGGGAGAAGGATGAGGCAGTGTTTGGAATCAGGTCCACCTAACTTTGCTATTTCCATTTGTTCCCTAATCCAGATGATACTCTCTGGAATCTGGTTCAGAACCTCTCCCCCATTCATTAATAAAGATGCACACACTGAGCCTGGTTATATTACCATTGAGTGTCTTAAGGGCTCAGCTACTGCCTTCTACTGTGTCCTGGGATACCTGGGCTGCTTGGCCCTCTGGAACTTCAGTGTAGCTTTCATGGCCAGGAACCTGCCTGACACCTTTGTTGGTGTTCTGCAGGGTTTGGGTCAGTTTCCTCTCTGTCTACCACAGCACCAAGGGGAAGGTCATGGCAGCCATTGAAATCTTCTCCAGCTTGGCTTCCAGTGCTGGATTACTAGGCTACATCTTTGCTCCTAGGTGCTATATTATTTTATTAAGACCAGATAGGAACACTCACCATGGATTATGGTATAGAACATATTCTCTGGACAATAAGACTTCTTAAGTTGTAACTGAATATTGTCCTGCAATAAATAGAATGCCTGAAGAAAATCAACACCATGCTTGCATTTACCTTCACCAATTAAGAAGTGAATCACATTTTTTCTCTAATAATGTCAGGAGAATGACAGTCACATAATCCAACTTTTCAACATTAAATTACGTTTTTTTGTCCTTTTTCATTACATTAAATCTAATATTGAATACTCATATTGTAGTTAATTTTGTATGTTTGGAATACATTTGAATAGACTTCCAATTTGGTTTTCAGTTTTTTGTTTATAAATTTCCTTTTTTCCTAATTATCCTGGAATGCATGATAAAGGTTTCCCTCCTTTCTTCTGTCTGTGGTTATTTTAAAGATCCAACAACATTTTGGGAATATTCCTTATTTTTCCACATATTTGAATTGCTATATATTGAGGATAATAAATACCGACATATAAGTTCTGTTTCTGGACACACTCTGTAGCAGTTTGATATTGATTATGAATTCCAAAAATAGATGTTAGATTTTGTTTGTGAACTGGTCAGCTCCTCTGGGCATATTAGATTAAATTGATTCAGAGGTTTCAATTTTACTTGATTGAATAATGAGCAAAGCTTTGATCGGGCCACATCTGTAGCACACTGGGTGTCCATAAATTTGGTTTCTGAGATTCCAGCTTTTGGATTCAGAAACCAATAATTCCCCAACATCAGAATAGTTTGCAGTGCAAACAGTGCACAGATGAATACCCTGTTGCCCCTAGCCCTAGAGGTGCTCGCAGTCAAGACATGGAGACCAAGCTGATACGTAAACTTTATCTGACTTCTGTACCAAGAAACACAGCATTTTTCCATTACTAGAGGCTGCAGAAACAATGGCAGGCACAGACAAGTAGTTTATTGAGGAAATAGCATGGACCAGGTGTGAAAACCATGTGGTGTATGAATGGTGGAATGGACCATTGTATAGCTCTTGCCCAGTCATTTTAGGTATCATATTAAAACAATTTTTGTACCCCTCTTTCACCTGAATGCATTAAAAATGAATATACTTGCTTACTGGAAGTACTAAAGTGGAAGATGGGGTCAGATTTTTAATCACTCTACTTCTGAATCACATTTAACCTGGTATAATTTATAGTCACTAGTACTGAATTACTGGACCTGAATTTACCCTGACATTGAAATGACATTATGGTTTTACTCTTTAAGCCTTCAGAGGAAATGTTTCCTGTGCACAACACCTTGTGCACACTAGACATCAGTATGTTAATTGAATAAATTTTGTGAATGTATAAAAGTGTGATACTATGTGTGCATTTCATTTGTGTGTGTATGTTCATTCCTTCAACATGTCTGCATTAATATACCTTAAGTATTTATTCCATGAAGATACAAAATTGAATACCATAGAGCCAGAAACTGTCCTCATTAGTCTAACTGAAAAGTTCAATTGTTGGCATTGGCCTTTGAAGGGCGATTCAGGATGCAATGAGAAAATAGAATGGGATGCCCTAATCTGGATATGGCAATAAGAAAAACCCTTCCATGGTAAGGAAATTAGAGAAAATACCTCGAGGAGGAGTAGGAATTGAGACTAGGCAGGGAAAGGGGACATAGATGTAGAAAATGATATTACAAGCATTGGGACAAGCTGAGCATAGACCCCAAGTTTGACAGGTGCATTGAAGAAGACAGAGGCTCTGGAATCAAATGAGGAGGGAGAAGTGAGAATAGATAGGCATGAGTCAGACTGTATGGTTTTTGTAGTTCATTTTAGGGGGAGTATGAACAATTTTATCCTACTTTTATGCTAAAAAAACTAGACAATGTAGATAAAATAGAAAACTTCCTAAGAATTTACAAACAACCTACACTGATGCTCAAAGAAATAGAAGACTCAACAAACAAATCACAAGTAAAGAGATTGAAACAGTCATTTAACAGTTCCCCAAAATGAAAAGCCCTTGACCAGACAGTTTCACAGGTGAGTACTACCAAGCATTCAAAGAAGATTTAATACCAATGTGACTCAAGTTCTTCCAAAAAATCGAACAAGAAGGAATGCTACAAAACTCATTCTATGAAACCAATATCACCCTAACACTAAAGCCAAATAAAGCTATTACAAAAAAATAAAGTTATAGGCCCATTTCTCTAATGAATATAGATGCAAAAATCCTCAATAAAATACTTGTTAATCAAATTGAACAACACATTAAAAGAATTATCCTTCTTTATCAAGTGGATTATATACAAGGCATGTACGGCTGGTTCAACACAAGAAAATCAATCAGCGTAATACACCACATTAATAAGTCAAAGAAGAAAAATCACATGATCTTATCAATTGACACAGAAAAGGCATGTGACAAAATACAGTATCCTTTCTTGAGAAAAATACGCAAAGAAATAGGAATTGAAGGAAACTTCTCAACATGATAAAAGCCATATAAGAAAAACACACAGCTAACATTGAATTCAATGGTGAAAGACTGAAAACTTTCTGATTGACATCAGGGAAAGTACAAGGATGCTCACTAACCACATTGTTCTTCAATGTAGTGGTAGAGTTTCTAGCTTAAGCAATTAGACAAGAAAAAGAAATAAAATGCATGCAAATTGGAAAAGAAGAATTAAAATTTTCACTATTCGCAGATGATGATTATATATCTAGAAAGTCCTGAAAAATCTACAACAAAGCTGCTAGAGCTAATAAATTATTTCAGTAGAGTGTCAGTATTCAAGATCAATAAGCAAAATTCAGTAGTGTTTCTTTACATGAAAAATGCACAATCTGAGGAGGAAGTCAAGAAAAACACTTCATGTACAATAGCAACAAAAGAATCAAATATTTAGGAATAAACTTAACCTAGGATGCAAAACACTTGTATTCAGAAAACTATAATGCATTGCAAAAAGGAATTTAAAACACCTAAATAATTGGAATAACATTTCTTGCTCATGGATTGGAAGACTAAATATCATTAAGAAGTCAATTCTACCCAAATTGATATACAGATTCAATGCAATACAAATAAAAATTCCACCAGTATTTTTTTTTAGCAAATGGAAAACACAATTATCAAGTCTATATGGAAGTGTAAGCGTCCCCAAAAGGCCAAAAACATTTTTAAAAGGAAAAGTGAAGTTGGAGGACTCTCACTTACAGACTTTAAATCATATAATTAGCTACAGTGGTAAAAACAACATGGTATTGTCATAAACATAGACACATAGACCAATGGAAACAAATTGATGGTTCATAAACAGACACTCACATCTATGGCCAAGTGATTTTTGACAGTCCTGTCAAGCCCTCCCAATTGGGGAAGAAAAGCTTATTCAAAAAATTTTGTTGGGAGAACTGGATATCCATAGCCAAAAGAAAGAAAGAAGACCCCTATCTCACATATTATACAAAAATAAACTCAAAGTCGACCAAAGACCTGAATATAAAAGGAAGTACAATAAAGCCTCTAGAGGAATATGTAGGAAAACATCTTCAAGACCTGGTGGTAGGTGAAGGATTCATAAACCTTACACCAAAAGCACGAGCAAAAAAAGAAAACATGGATAAATGGGACCTCCTCAAACTTAAACATTTCTATGATTCAAAGGGCTTCATCAAGAAGGTGAAAAGGCATCAAGACAATGGGAGAAAATATTTGGAAACCAATTATCTGATAAGGGTTTGATTTCCATGCTATATAAAGAGATCATACAACACAACAATAAAAAAGCAAGCAATAAATTTAAAAATGGACCAAAGGTTTAAATAGACATTTCTCCAAAGAGGAAATACAAATGGCCAAAAAGCACATGAATAAATGTTTCATATCACTAGCTATTAGGGAAACGCAAATTAAAACAACAATAAGATATCATTTAACACCACATAGAACGGCCATTATTAAAAAAAATAATAAACAGACTACAATATGTGCTGGAGAGGATGTGGAGAAACAGGAACACTCCTTCACTGTTGGTGGGAGTGTAAAATGGTGCAGCCTTCATGGAATACAGTTTGGAGGTTCCTGAGGAAGCTAAATATAGAACTGTCACATGATCCAGCAATTCCTCTACAAGGAATATATCCAGATGAACTAAAAACTAGGCCATAAACAGACATCTGCACACCAATGTACATAACGAAGTTGTTCACAATTGCCAAAGATGGAAACAACTCAAGTGTCCCTTCATGATTGAATGTATAAACAAATGTGGTCTATACAAAGGAATATTATGCTGCAGTAAGAAGAAATGAAATTGGGACATATGTGGTAACATGGATGAGTCTTGAAGACATTATACTAAGTGAAGTAAGCCAGACACAAAAGGACAAATATTGCGTGGTCTCATTAATATAAACTAAATACAAATAATAAACACATGGAATTGTATATGTTATTAGGAGATAAGAGGATTTTTGAGAATAAAGATGCTTAATGTATGTAGAAGTTTTTTTCTTTATTTTCTTTTAAATGTTACATTAAAAAAATAACAGGCCCCTTTATACCTCCCACCACCCTCACCCCACTCCTCCCACAACAACAACCTCTTGCATCATCATGGCACATTCACTGCACCTGGTGAATACATTTTGGAGCACTGCAGTCCCGCATGTACAGTGGTCTACATAGTAATCTACACTCTTCTCCAGTCCACCCAGTGGGTCATGGCAGGAAACACAATGTCCGGCAGCTGTCCTGCATCATCACCCAGGACAACTCCAAATCCTGAAAATGCACCCACATCATATCTTTTCTTCCTTCTCCCTAACATCAGCAGCTACCGTGACCACTTTCTTCACATCACTACTACAATTTCTTCTCTTACTAATCACAATAGTTCCCCAGCAGAACACCAGTAAGTCAACTCTAATCGATATCCTACTCCTCCATCCTGTAGACCCTGGGATGGTTCTGTCCAGTCCACCTCTACATCAAGAAGGGACTAACATTCCACATGGATGATGGATGCAATTCTCCTGCTTGCAGTTGTAGGCACTCTTGGCTCCCTGGTGTGGTGGTTGACCTTCTTCACCTCCCTGTAAGCTGGCCAGGATAAAAGCAATAAACCAGAGGGTAGGAGTTGCAAGCCTGCTGAGGCTCAGGGCCTGGCTGTCACATGGACAGTCCAGAGATTCAGGCCTCCTGAGTATACCCGAAACCCAAAGCCAACTACAGGACTGGTAAAAGTAACAGAAGAGGCATGTGTAGAAAGATCACATCTGAGTCTAACTCCATCTCACTCAGGAATGCAAACTCAAAGCAGGGCCAACTGACATGGCACTGAACTGCAGAGCCATCTGCCATGAACATAGGGTCTCTGCAGCCCTCAGGAGAACCAGTACCTGGGTTTCTATCTACTTTGGCTGTCTCTGGGACCCTGCTGAGATGTGCATAAACGTTACTCCATTGATGACCTCCCAACTGTTTTTGGAGAATCATAGCCAGACAAACTCATTTGTCCTTTCCATTTCCCCCTTTTGTCCAAGACAAAAAGCAGTTTTAAACACTTGATATTACATGTAGGCTGAGATATTCTGCTGGTCTGAGTTGGCCCTTTTATTCAAGGTCTTTTTCTAATTACATCATCAAATGGTGCTTGGTAGTAATGCCTTGGCAGCAGGGAGGTTCATCCCCAGAAGTCATGTTCCATGCTGGGGGGAAGGTAATGCATTTACATGCTAAGTTTGGCTTAGTGACCACATTTGAGCAACATGGAGGTCCTCAGGAGGTAACTCTTCAGCACCTTGCAGCTCTACGCCTAGTTCATATTTCAGGCACACAAGCTCATAATCGTAGCCATCAGTATCAAGGGCTCATTGCTGGGCCGCCCATCTTTATTGGTTTTTGACATTGCACTTGGGGTATTGTTGCTGTTCATTTGGGAATGTGATAGAGCTCCCCTGGATTGGAACTCAGCACTCCCTCAGTTGTCATTTTTAACTGAAACCACTATAAAAATACCCAAACATTTTCATGTACCCTGTGTACACACCGTGGAGAACTCCCTCCCAATCACGTGCCCCCTTTCAATAACACACCACACCAGTATTCCTCCCCTGCCATAGTTGAACCCTTCTGTACTCCAAAACTTCTTTAGAAAGGAAGCCTAATATATTGCCAGATTCCATAACTAGCAAAATGGTGTATAATGATGGGTTTAAAGGTTAGATACAGAATATATACTAATTTAGAAAAATTTAAAAAAGGAAAAATAAATTGGAGTATCAAAAAATGAAAAACTGAAAGTTTTGTTTTAACATTTTGCCTTTCATCACTGCTGTAGGTGTTGCCCTGCAAGTACCGTGGCAAGGCAATTTCTTCCATTTCTTCCTCAGTGTCTACATACTTTCTTTTTTTTCTTCTTCCAACTATTAAGTTTATCTTCACATAAGTTTTAGATCACAATAATTCACATATACAATATATGGTACTCCCACATATCCAACATCAAACCCTTTGTCCGTTCACATTGATCTTTCTACATGTTCATATTCTATTTGCTGCAGTTCATGTACAGATATTGAAACAATAGCTTTCAAACATGATTCCATTTGAGTTTCCATTATGGTTTATATTTTAGACTATACAATTTTCTAAATTTTTAGTTATCTTATGTTTTACATTATCATTTATATTTTAGCCTATAGACTTTAATACATTTTTGGTGTAATTTAACATGTCCTATATCCATCATTGCATGATCTTATGGAATACTTCCATTGACCCACAGTTACACTGATTCCATCTATTCAATACCTTTTTCCCCATCCTCTCAGGGCCCACTGTGACATTCAATCTTCATTACATGAAGGACCATATTCAGAGATACTTGCAACAATGTTGAGAGCTTGACGTACTCGACTGCCCTAACCCACTTGGAGCCACCAATTCTCTCAAGAGGTAAAATTCCCTCTATTTGAGAACATCAGTTCTCCCTAGGATGTGGGTATACTTTCACCCTCATTGTATGGGTCTCCACCCAATAGTATAACCCATTATGACACTCTCCCTAGAAGCTTTCCATGTGTCAGAACCCCCCCTTAAGCATCTTAAAACAGGTAACCTTCCATACTATATTTTCTAGAGATTTCTCTAATTTATAATTTCAACCACATACCTGACAGTTTCCTATGTTCAAATGTACTGCCCACCATCCCCCCCAAAAATTGGGCCATCTGATCCATCCTTTCATCTCCAGCCCCCCTCATGCTCACAAAGCCCTGCCTCAAGGTATCCTTATGCCCCCATTTTATCCCTCCTCTGTACAAATACTTATATTCAGCTTATCAAATCTTTCACCCATGCAGGTGTCAGCTTGCACCCTTTCTCTACTCCCCAACTTCCTTTAAGCATATCATCCAGTCACTCTGAAGCTGTTTCTATCTCTCTGAAACAGCTTGGTTTACTTATTTCTTATCAGAGAGGTCATGTAGTATTTGTCCTTCATTGCCTGGGTTACTTCACTCAATATAAAGTTCTCAAGATTCATCCATGTTATCAAATGTGTTTGTAGTGTATTTGTTCTTATAGCTGAGTAGTATTCCATTGTATGTATACACCACATTATATTTATCCATTCATCTCTTGATGGCATTTGGATTGATTCCAACTTTTGCCAACAGTGGATAGTGCTGCTATGAACATTGGTGTCTGTATATCAGCTTGTGTCCTTGTTTTCAGATCTTCTGGGTATATACCCAGCAGTGGAATTGCTGGTTCATATGGTAAATCTGTACCTAGTTTTTGAGAAACTACCAAACTGTCCTCCAGAAGGGCTGGGACCTTCTGCATTCCAACCAGCAGTGGATGAGAGTTCTCATTCCTCCACATTCTCTCCAGCACCTGTAGATCTCTGATTTTTTGATAGCTGCCAGAATTATGGGAGTAATATGGTATCTCATTGTGTTTTGACTTGCATGTCCCTAGTAGCTAGGGATTTTGAGCATTTTTTCATGTGCCTTTTAGCTATTTGTAAAACTTCTTTTGAGAAGCATCTGTTCAAATCTTTTTCCCATTTTTTAAATGGGTTGCTTGTCTTTTTATTTTCAAGATATAGGAATTCTTTATAAATGCAGGATATTTCTCCCATAAGATATATGGTTACGAAATATTTTCTCCCAATGTGTAGACTCTCTTTTCACTTTCTTGACAGAATCCTTTGAGGTGCAGAAGGCTTTAATTTTGAGGAAGCCCATTTATCTATTTGTTCTTTGGCTGCTCATGCTTTGGGTGTGAAGTTCATGAAGCCATTTCCTATTACAAGTTCCTGTAGATGCTTCCCTACATTGCTTTCCAAAGTCTTTATGGTCTTGGCTCTTATATTTAGGTCTTTCATCCATCTTGAGTTGATTTTTGTAAAAGGTGTGAATTGGTAATCCTCTTTCATTCTTTAAAATATGGATATCCAGTTCTCCAGGCACCATTTGTTGAAGAGGCCATTCTCTCACAGTTGAGAGGTTTGGTGGCCTTGTTGAATACCATATGGCTGTTTATTTGAGGATCTATATCAGAACTCTCATTTCAAGTCCATTGGTCAGTATGTCTATCCTTCTGTCAATACGATGCCATTTTCACAACTGTAGCTTTGTAGTACGTTTTGGAGTCAGGTAGTGTGATTCCTCCAATTTCATTTTTCTTTTTCAATATGTCTTTGGCTATTTGGGACCACTTTCCTTTCCAAATAAATATCATAGTAAGTTTATCTAGTTCATTAAAGAATGCTGCGTGGATTTTTATTGGGATTGCATTGAATCCATAGATCAGTTTTGGTAGGATAGACATTTTAATGATATTTAGTCTTCCTATCCATGGGCAGGGAATATTCTTCCATTTATTTAGGTCTTCTTTGATTTCCTTGAGCAGTGTTTGTAGTTTTCTGTGTATAAGTCCTTTACATCTTTATTTAAATTTATTCCTAGGTATTTTATTTTTTTTATTTACTATTGGAAATGGTATTTGATTTCTGATTTCAACCTCAGATTGATCATTATTGATATACAGAAATGGTATTGATTATTGCATATTGATTTTGTAACCTGTGACTTTACTGAACTCATTTATGAGTTCTAGAAGATTTCTTGTAGACTTCCCAGGGTTTTCTATGAATAGGATCATATCATCTGCAAATAGTGAAATTTTCACTTCTTCCTTTCCAATTTGGATGGCTCTTATGTCTGGTTCTTCCCTCAGCGCTTGAGCAAGTAGTTCTAAGACAATGTTAAATAGAAGGGCTGATAGTGGGCATCCTTCTTTTTTTCTTGATCTTAGAAAGATTTTAGATTTTCAACATTGTAAATGATGTTAGCTGTGGGTTTTTCATATATGCTCTTTATCATGTTGAGAAAGTTTCCTTCTATTCTGATCTTTTGCATTGTTTTTATTAGGAAAGTGTGCTGTATTTTGTCAAATGCTTTTTCTGCATCTATAAATATGATCATGTGATTCTTTTTCCTTCAGTCTGTTTATATGGTGTATTAAATTAATTGATTTTCCTATGTTGACCCATCCTTGCATACCTGGAATGAATCTCACTTGGGCATTGGGTATAAATTATTTAGTGTATTGTTGAATATGATTAGCAAGTATTTCTTTGAGGATTTTCATGTATAAGTTCATTAGAGGGATTGGTCTGTAATTTTCCCTTCTTGTGGTGTCTTTGGCTTTGGTATTAGAGTAATGTTGGCATCATAGAATGAGTTAGGCAATGTTCCTTGTATTTTTATTTTTTGGAAGAGTTTAAGCATGATTGGTGTTAGTTTTTTCTGGAATGCTTGGTAGAATTCACCTGTGACGCTGTCTGGCCCAGGGCTCTTCTTAGTTGAGAGGTTTTAATGACTGATTCTATCTCTTTACTTGTGATTGGTTTGTTGAGATCATCAGTTTCTTCTTTCATCAATGTAAGCTGCTTATGTGTTTCTAGGAATTTGTCCATTTCCTCTAAATTGTCCTTTTTCTTGGAATATAGTTTTTCAAAGTATCCTTTTATAATAGTCTTTATTTCTGTGGGGTCAATGTTGATATCTCCTTTCTCATTTCTTATTTTGCATATTTGCATCATCTTCCTTCTTTTTTTCTTTGTTAGTCTAGGTAACGGTTTGTCAATTTTATTGATCTCAAAAAACCAGCTCTTGGTTTTGCTCATTTTTTCAAGTGCTTTCTTTTTTTCTATTTCATTTAGTTCTGTGCTGATCTTTGTTATTTCTTTCTTTCTTCTTCCTTTGTATTTAGTTTGTTGTTTTTTTCACTAATTCCTCCAATTGTACAATTAGTTATTCAATTTTAGCTCTTTCTTCTTTTTTGATGTATGAATTTATGGCTATAAATTTCCCTATCGGTATTGCTTTTGCTGCATCCCATAAGTTTGGATATGTTGTGTTATAATTTTCATTAGTTTTAAGGTAGTTATTAATTTCTTTTGTCATTTCCTCCTTGACCCACTGTTTTTCTAAGAGTGCTGTTTAACTTCCAAATCTTGGTGCCAAATCTTGGTCTCTGTCCCTTGAAGATTTCCAGCTTCATTCTACTGTGGTCAGAGAAATTATTTTGTATGATTTCAGTCTTTATGAATTCATTGAGACTTTTTCTGTGGCCTAGCATGTAATTGTACAAGTATATGTCTTGGGTAGGCCTGTTGGAATTTATGCTGTTTGGAGTGAATTGTGCTTCCTGGACATGTACATCCATCTCCCTCAGTAGATTTGGGAAGTTTTCAGCCATTATTTCCTCCAACACCCCTTCTGTCCCTTTTCCCTTCTCTTCTCCTTCTGGGATGCCTGTAATGTATATGTTTGTGTGTTTTCCATTGTCATTCAGATCCCTAAATCCATGCTGGAATTTTTCTTTCTTTTTATCGATCACTTCTACTATCTGTTTGATTTCAGATATACTGTCTTCTACACCACTAATTCTTTTCTGTGCCTCTTTGAGTCTGCTGTTATTTGCTGAGAGTGTATTTTTGATTTCTAGAATTGTGCTGTTCATCACCATCACATCTTTTATCTTTTTGTGTATGATTGCAATTTCTTCTGTATTCTCTCTAAGTGTTTTCTTCATATTCTTAATCTCTTCCTCCACCTCATCAAATTTGTCCCTAATATATGTTTTGAGAGCTTTAATTACTTGTTTGATGTTCTGTTACTCTTCCTGATTTTAGTTTGTTCATTGGATTGGAGCATGTTTTCCTGATTATTATTTTGGGTTGTAATTTTTTGTTGCTGTCTTGTCATCATTTTATATTGATGGTTTTAATCAGTTGCTTATGTTCTTTGTCTAATTTGGTGTTTAATTAGTTGTTTTTGCATGTGTGTTAATTCTTCTCTTTGTCACTTTGTTCTTCTTATTCTATTTCCTTGTTGTTGGCTAAGTTCACTTGAAGGAAAATATTAAGGTTAGGGAAAGAGAAAAGAGTAAGAGAAGAAAAATGAACAATAGTAGCATTGATAATAAATATTAAGAGGAACCATGTGTGATCTAGGAGAATGGATATTTGACTCATGTAAGGTATGTATACTTATAACAGTATGAAAAGTAGTGTATGTATAATGAGACAGTAAACTAAATATGGGGAGGAATATAGTGTGAATTAAAAGGCCAGTGTGTTCAGGGGAGAGGGAAAGAGTAAAAAAAGGACAGTAATATAAAGAGTAAATATAAGACAGAAAACAGAGCAAAGGTATTAGAAATAAATTCAGAAAAATAGGGGGGCAAACAAAGAGATGTGTAATGTAAGAGAAACAATAAATGATGGAGGATAGAAAGATGTAGAGGAAAGGGGATTGTGTTGGTGACCAAAATCAATATACACACAAAAGTGGAATGGAGGATGAGGAAATACAGCAAATGTGAATCACTCCCTGCAGAACCTAATATAAAAAAAATAAAAAAAGAAGGGAATGAAAGAAAGAAAAGGAAAAAAAGGGACAAAAAGAGGGGGTAAGTAAGCAAGAAAAAGAAAAAGAGAAAAAAGAAAAAGAAAGAGAAAAAGGACCTTGGGGGATTAAGAGAAAGAAAACAAGAAGACAACCCAATAAAATGCCAGACAAAGTTTCAAGCAAGGTATCTCTTTGCAGTTAAATAAAATGCTTAGGGATTTGACATTCTCCCCTTTTCCCCTCCTTACTTCCCTGTCACCCAGGGCAGCAGGAAAGCTGCCTGAGAGGTCCAGTAGGAGATTCAAGTGGGTCCTTGTTGAACCAACTCTGCACAGAAAACAGTGACTTTTGTTTTCCAGAGAGAGATCACCCACAGCTCACCAGGAACCCCAAGTATGCTATTGGAAGCTTGGAAAGCACCTCCTACAGTCCCTCACTTTTAGGTGTGCTATGAGAGGGCTAGTTGATTTTCCGACTCCACCTTCTCCCAGACCAAGTTTCATATCACAGGGTATTTAGGTGAATTGGGTTTTGTCAGCAGATTCACTACTCCTTTCTTCCCAGGCTCTCCCCAAGCCAGCTGGTATGCTCCTCGAAGCACAGATACACAGAAAAAGGAGGGAGGGAGAACCAGAAAATTGAACCTTCACTCGCTTGGCCCCTTTGCTGCACCTTCTACTGAATCCCTCCCACTCATGGAGTCAGTCCAAAACTGGAGGGCTTGGGCAATCCCGGACCTCCAGAAGTGCTGGACTTGGGAAACGGAAGCCCAGGACACTGCAGACTCAGAGTATGTAGGTGTGTGGAATGCGGGCTATGGAGCTTAGGGGACACAGACCTGGGGACCACGTATCTGGGGATCATGGTGCCCAGGGACACCACCACACAACTGACAGTTCTCAGGGAACATTGTGGCCACCAGCCATAAGTGGAAGGGTCCCGCCTCCCCACAGCTTTCAACCTCTGTGCTTGTAACCTGCAATTCTACCTTTAGCAAGCACTACTTCTGTCACTGTCTCTAAAAAACAGACGTCCATACACCACCTGCCTTGCAAGGTCCTGAAACAGCCTGCTCCGGCAAGACTCCAACACCACTTTGCTGCTTCTTTGCAGTTGCACTCACTCAGATACCACCTTGCCCTGCCTCCTCCTGTAGAAGTTTTAATTAACTGGACTTAAAAGTGTAGTGATGGATAGAGTTGATAATAACATATTATAGTGAGTAGTAACTGGATTATAAATGGGATTGTGGCTGAAAAATTTAGTCTGGAGAAGTAAATGTCAATAGAAAGAAAGCTAAAGAATAACTGAGAGGGAAGCAGACTTGGCCCAGTGGATAGAGCATCCATCTACCACATAGGAGGTCTGCAGTTCAAACCCCAGGCCTCCTTGACCCATGTGGAGCTGGCCCATGTGCAGTGCTGATGCACACAAAGAGTGCCCTGCCACGCAGGGTTGTCCCCGCATAAGGGAGCTCCATGCGCAAGGAGTGAGCCCCATAAGGAGAGCCGTCCAGTGCAAAAGAAATTTCAGCCTGTCCAGGAATGGCAGGCAGCACACAGCAAGATGACGCAACAAAAAGAAACACAGATTCCTGTGCCACTAACAACAACAGAAGCGGACAAAGAAAAGCACACAGGAGATAGACACAGAGAACAGACAACTGGGGCAGGGTGGGGGGGAGAAATAAATAAATAAATCTTTAAAAAAAATAAAAGAATACCTGAAGGACTGAAATACACAGTAAACCCAGAGGCAGTTGAGAATTGTGGTTAAGGGTGCAAATACAAGCAAGTTCTTCTGTGAACTAGAGCAGATGTATATCACTATTGTATATACATGGAAAACTACAATTAGTGTGACCTATAGACTGTGGTTAACAGCAATACTATAATATTCTTGCATAAATGTCAAGCTGTACTGTGTTGATAAAGGAGGTGTATGGAAAAAGTGTGCTAAATGTATGCTATGGGCAGAGGACGTGGCCCAGTGGTTAGGGCATCCATCTACCACATGGGAGGTCCGCAGTTCAAACCCTGGGCCTCGTTGACCCATGTGCAGCTGGCCCATGTGCAGTCCTGATGCACACAAGGAGTGCCCTGCCATGCAGGGGTGTCTCCTATGTAGGGGAGCCCCATGCACAAGGAGAGCACCCCAGAAGGAGAGCTGCCCAGCGTGAAAGAAAGTGCAGCCTTCCCAGGAATAGTGCCACACACACACAGAGCTGACACAATAAGATGACACAACAAAAAGAAACACAGATTCCTGTGCTGCTGACAATAACAGAAGCGGACAAAGAAGACACAGCAAATAGACACAGAGAACAGACAACTCGGGTTGGGCTGGGGAAGGGTAGAGAAATAAATAAATAAATAAATCTTAAAAAAAAAAAAGAAAGATAAAGATTTGCATGACTCTAAAAAAAAAAGGATGCTAATGGACCATGATTGGTAGTAATAGTCTGGTCATATTGTCTCATAATCTGTAACAAATGTTCAACAAGGGTGTGGAATTGTATGGGAAATTTACACATCTGTATGATTGTTTTGCAAGTTCACAATATTTGTAATAAAAATATATTTAAAAAATAATATGGGTTGGGGAAAAACTACACCAAATGTAAGATAGGAACTATAGTTGGTAGTAATATTGTGATGATGTTCATGCACAGTTTGTAACAAATGTTTCACAATGCAAAGAGTTGGTGAAAGGGTGATGTATGAGACACCTGTGTGATGTTATGTATGTATATTTTGTAAGATCACAATCTTTAGTGTGCATGTTAATGTATGAATGATATACTTCCATAAAATATAAAAAGTTTTTTAAGAATAGAGTGTTCAGAGATGAAGAAGAGTTGGCCTTGCTGATTCTGAAACTTCAAGGTTCAGAGAGCCACTTACGCACACATTGTTGTGACTGGCAATGGAAGAAATTGAGCATTGATGTGGAGTAAGTGGCCACAGTAGTTGCTGAGGGCAGGGAGAGGGAAGAAAAGAGGTGATGTGGGGACAATTTTGGGACTTGGAGTTGTCCTAAATGATATTGCAAGGACAGATGCTGGACATTATATATCCTGCCATAACCTACTGAATGGACTGGGGGAGAGTGTAAACTAAAATGTAAACTATAATCCACGTGGTGCAGCAGCGCTCCAAAATGTATTCACCAAATGCAACAAATGAACCACAATGATGAATGAGGTTGTTGATGTGGGAAGAGTGGGGTAGGGGGTTTATGGGAATCTCTTATTTTTTTGATTAATTTGTGATCTATGTATCAATACAATTAAAAATGATGCAATTGGGGGTGGGGAGTGGGGTGTAAAGGAACTTCTTATATTTTTTCAGTGTAACATTTTGGAAAAAAATCTACTCATTCCCTATAAATGTGTATTATTTTCATAATTAATTATCTTTAAAGACATTTTCAATGATATGTTTTAAACTTTAAAGAAAGAAGTAATATTCGATATGAATGGACTCTGTAAAATAAAGCCAAAAGAAACTATGAAAGTACAGTTCTATAATTAACAATGTACCACCCACCATGTATGGATTAACAATTCTAATACTTCTATGCATTTGCACTGGAATCAAGTTTCATAGATAGTTGACAGATGAGGGAATATTTTTCACACTGTGAAATAGGTGATTATAGATAAGCAAGGGAGGAGACTAGAATGTTCTATATGTTAATAGTTTAGATTTATTAATTCATGTATCAGTAAATATAGAGTGTTGTATGTAGGCATATTTATAAACATGTATATACACACATATGTTTCCTCACACTCTCTTCAGAGAGGCCTTAGAAGGCACAGTACCATGGAACTCAGAACATGGAATTTATCACCATTATCCAATAAGTGTCTTCTTGGAGAAATTGTTGACTCTAGGAGAGAACCATGCAAGAAATGACTGGCACAATTTATAGTACCATAGAGTAAATATGTGCTAAAATAATACTCTCAATGATGGGGTTATACTACAGATAAAGAGTACAGCTGACATTTTACCCCCATGGCCAAAAGTGGAACAAATTAAACAAGAAAAGTAATATTGTATCACTACTAAAAGTATCATATAAATTTCATGAGTTCATCCTGATATTAATAAATAATTGATTAAATAAATAAGAAGAGACAAATCTCTCTTACAGGAAAAAAATCAATAATTTATGTAGATATTACTTTTTCAAGGCCATGGAGAAAAATCCCACTCTTGAAGTATGGGTTTCACTTAGTGACTTCTTCCCAAAAGTGATATAAGGAAGGTTAGAGAAATGAGGAACCTTATGCTGGGGAACCACAAACACTGCTGAAAGAAGTCAATATCAACAATGATAAGTCATGTTGATAGGATGCACCCTGGTTATGATGGTATGAAAATGATACTTTATTTATGGTGCATTCTTCCAAAAACCCATAAGCTCAGTCTAATCATGAGAAGAACATCAGAAAATTCAAACTGAGGGAAACTTTACAATATATCTTACCTACACTCCTCGAAAGTATCCAGGTTATCAAAACCAAGAAGAGTCTGAGGAGCTGCCACAATCACAAAGTGACTAAGAAGTTATGACAAATAAATAAAAGGTGTTATTTTGGATGGCAGATGGTACAAACAGGGGAAAGGGGGTAAGAGGTTCTTGGAAACTATCTATAACATCCTTAAAGGATTTCTGCAACTCTAAAACTGTTCTAAATATTAAGTTTATTAAGAAGTAAAATTTTTAGTGAAATGCAAATTCCTGGGATGATAAAACTCCAAGATTCAATACCGACACAATTATATGCATTGGAAAATTACTCCGATTTCACAGAGTAATTGGAATAACTAAATAAAATGATAAACATGAAATGACTGACATTATGCCAAGCATTAATAGTGAAAACTTTATGATTCAACCCCACATATACTAACTCATCACACCTCCTTCCATGCATCCACTCTTCTCTTTTCATCCCTCATCATCTTTCCAAAGTTTTTACAACAGGTAGAGTCATATTAACCCAGAGAAATCTTTCTACTTGGCAAGGGTTTTCATGAACATCACTCTCTCTAAACCATACACAGACTCCAATAACCTCAAACATAAAGATCCAATTTGTGGACAGAATACAAGACTCTCTTTTACAAGGCTCATTTTCAACTTTTCATGAATGCCCATCATTGTTCATCAGGTATTCAGAATTATTTCTAAAACTGCACCACATCCTATGGTTATACTGAACTCACATTTGTGTCCCTCTTATCTCTTTTTGTTGTGCTTCTACCTCCACATCCTCATGGAATTATTCCAATTCCTCCTTCAAGGCTCAGTTCAATCATGAGGTCCCATATGATGCCTTCATTAACTCGCACAACAAAGGATGAGTCCATAGTTCTAGACCCTCTTCACTAGGAATTCAGAGCCAGCTCAGGATATTGCATGTACTCATTTCTATGTCTCTTAAATTGTTTAGATATAATCTTTTATAAAAGAAACAATGTGTCACTCAATTCTTCATTCCAAATTCATATTTAGTTCTTCATATTGTTTGATGACTAAATGTCATGTGTTGAACCGGATTCTTCCCAAAATTTTAGAAAAAGAAAAAGCAGTGAAACAAAAATCTCTATCTATGAAATTATGTTCCACTGTGTGTCTTCTCCAGTGTATCTTCATGAGTGAGTGTTCATTTATATAGGACACCAAGGGGGCAGGGACTCAACCATGACTACCGCCAGTGATATGATCAAATCAAAGCTCTAATCTTGAGTTAATTAAGTAAATGTAAAAAAAATGAATTAAAATCAATCAAAGGATATCATATACAGAGGAACAGACCAGTTTATAAACATAATTGAAATCTCTTCTTGGAATTCATAAATAGTATCAACCTGCCACAGAGACCTTTAGGGATTTCATTCCCATGAAACTCATGAATGAATTATTCTTTTCTCTCTCTTCTTGATAAGATACATACTTCTCTGGAGGTAAGAAAGAAAACCACAAAGCAAACTCGTGCCAGTTTTGAACCTCAGAAGACAGATAAGGAGAATCATGTCCATCTCTTATCCCACTGAACACCTTCCTTCCCTGTAGGAAGTCACCTTTCTTTAGATGTGAACTCTAATATTACAAGGTTTCCCAAAATGGTTTCTCTATCACTGATAGTAAAAAAGATTCTGGGTACACTAAAATATCTTGTTTCCAATCTGTCTCCTTTGGAGTCATGGGACTTCCCTCTCTCAACAAGATTTCCTTTTCTCTCACTTCTTCTCCATTCTCCCCAAAACTTAGCAATATATGTGCAAATCACTCAATCATTTATTTCTTAATCATTTGACAAATATTTATTCAACAATACTGTATTAGTAAATAGTAAGGTATATTCTGGGAATGAATAGAAGAGTGAGATATTTTGCTTCTGCTCAAACAGCTCACAGACTTTAGAAGGCATGAGATAAGCAAATAAGTAAATGCAACATAATAAGATGGTACTGGAATCCTCCTGGTTTATATTTCCATATATCAGGATCAGCTTTTCCATTTCTGCTAAAAAGGCTCTTAGGACTTTGATGGGAATTACATCGAAGCTGTAGATAACTTTGGGTAGTACTGACATCTTAACAATATTAATTCTCCCTATTCATGAACACAGAATACCTTGCCATTTACTTAGTTCTTTTATTATTTCATTCAACTCTTTTTTTGAAGTTTTCATTGTGCATCCTTTTTAGTTAAAGTTATTCCTATGCATTTTCTTCTTTTAGATGGTATGGTGAGTGGATTTTTTTATTGTCCATTTAAGAATGTTCTTTCTGTTGTATAATATAAAACTTTTTTTTTCATGTAAACCTGATAGGTTTCATTTGGTTGAATTCATTTATGATCTCTAGGGTTTTCTTGGGGCAGCTTGTCATGATATAGATAAGGATCACCACATTTCTTAAAACAGATGATTTTTCTTTTTCTTTCTAAATTGGGTAGACTTTATTTAGTTTTATGGCCTAATTTCTTAACTTCCAGTATAATACTGAATAGCAATATTGAAAGCAGTCATCCTTGTTTTGTTCCAGATCTCAAAGAGATAACTTCCACTCTTTCAGGATTGAGGATAAGATTACCTGTGTTTTCTTATATATTTTGTTTATTCTGTTTAGGGAGTTAATTATATTCTTATTTTTCTAAGTACTTTTATCATGAAAAGGTGTTGGAATTTATCATTCACATTTTCTGCATCAATTTAGATTTTCATGTGATTTCCTTTTCATTAGGTTAATGGGTATATTACATTGATTTTCTTAAATTGAACATGCATTTTAAATCCCATTTTGTCTTAGTGGGTAATTCTTGTAATATTCTCTTGGATTTGACATGCTAGTATTTGTTAAGTGCTTTGCATCTATATTTATGAGAGAAATTGCTCCTTGCTTTACTTTCTTTGATATGCTTTATGTAGTTTTGGCATCAAAATAACTTTAGTCTCATAGAATGAGTTTGGAAGCTATATGTATCTTGACTTCAAGTTGGAAGGTTATGAAAAACTATTGTCACTAATTCTTCTTTGAATATTTCATAGATTTCATTTTGGAAGATGTCTGATCCTAGAATTCTAGTTTTGAGAAGATTTTGATAACTAATTGAATTTCTTTACTCATTATGTTTTTGTTGAGATCTATTTCTTTTCAGTCAATTTAGATAAATTGCATGTTTTTAGGAATTGGTCCATTTCTTCTATTTTCTAGATTTCGGTAGACAATTATTCATAGATTTAATTCATAATCCCTTTAATGTCAGCAATATTTAGCAACATCCCTGATTACATTTTTTATTTCGGTAATTTACATCCTCTTTCTTGTTTCTTTTTCAATCTAAATAAACCTTTTCTATTTTATTGATCTTTTCCAAGAAACAATTTCATTGGTTCACACAATTGTTTTTTCTATACTCTAGTTCATTTCTCTTCACTGAAATCTATATTGTTTTTCTCCTTCTTCTAGATTTAGGTACAGTTTGCCCTTCTTTTTCTATTTCCCACAAATCTGTAGTTAGGCTTTTTAAAAAAAATTTTCTTTCCCCTTCTCCCTGCCCCCACCCCCCAGTTGTCTGTTCTCTGTGTCTATTTGCAGCATGTTCTTTGTCCGCTTCTGTTGTTGTCAGCAGCATGGGAATCTGTGTTTCTTTTTTGTTGTGTCATCTTGCTGCATGAGCTCTCCGTGTGTGCGTTGCCATTCCTGGGCGGGGTGAACTTTCTTTCACACTGGGTGGCTCTCTTTATGGGGTACACTCCTTGCGCATGGGGCTCCCCTATGCAGGAACACCCCTGTTTGGAATGGTACTCCTTGCATGCAATAGCACTGTGCGTGGCCAACTGGACACAGGTCAAGGAGGCCCTGATTTGAACCGCAGACCTCCCATGGGGACCTCCCATGTGGTAGACAGATGCCCTATCCACTGGGCCAAGTCTGCTTCCCTGTAGATAGGTTTTTGATGTGTTATTTTTTAAAATATGAGGATTCACACCTACAAATTTCCCTGCATATTTCAAATTCATCCCAAATCTGGCCTAACAGAATGAATTAGTTTAGCCACAAAATAAATAATAAAATGGACTGTGATGTGTAGTGGATTTCAAATGCCAGCTGCAGTTTTGAGAGACTGTCCACATTAAGGAATTTGAGATTCCATATTACTAAATAAGTTCTATATGAAAATGAATTAGAAAATTATCCTAAGTGGGAACTCTGGTAAGAGATTCCTGTATAAAAGATGGATCCTTAGAATTATAGTTGCATTGTAAAGGTTAACAAAGTATAAATACATTAATCAAGTATGTGTATGAAGAGACACACTTCTCCTGACCATGGTGCTACAAGTGCCAAAGCTCTCTGAATGAGGATCCAGCACGCAGTCTGAAATCACAGAAGCTTTGTGACCTTAAAGGCTCAAGGTGCACAACTTAACATTAAATTGTTTTACCTTGCTAATTTCCAAATAATGTAAAACGTGAATCCTCTCTTTTCCACTGAGACCTCAAAGAATTCACACAAATATGTCCTCTAATTAAACAGCAGAATTTTAATACTCAGTATATCAATGGATAAATTCTTACATTGCTAGAATCACAATAAGTCCATAGTAAGATACCAGTAAGTCTACTTTAGTCCAAATTTCATTCCCCAAACCAGAGGATTCTGGGATGGTGATGTCTACTCCACATCTAATAGAGAGGGGCTGTGATCCTTTAGAGCTGACTGATGGGACTATGTTGCTTGCAGTTTTAGGCTTTCTCTGTTACTTGATATGTAGTTGTCCATCATCACGCCCTTGCCTGTTGTCTTGGGTGAAAGCAATGAACTGGAGAGTAAGTGTTGCAAATCTATTGAGGTTCAGGGCCCAGCTGGCACATGGGCAGCCGCCAAACTTAAGTCACTTGTACATAAACCTACAAACTCTAGTACTAATTACAAGTACAAATGAAAGGACAGAAAAGCCACATGTAGGGAATCTGAAGGTAGTGGTCACTGGAGGTTCTGAGGGTAGGAAACAGTAAAAAGTGTTATAAGACAGGGGCATTTTTTGGAATTGGGAATTGTCCTAAAAGACATTGCAATAACAGATGCAAACCATTATATATCTTGCCATAACCTATGGAATTATGTCGAAGAGAGTGTAAACTACAATGTAAACATTTGTCCATGCTTAGTGGCAATGCTCCACAGTTTGTTCATCAATTGCAATGAATGTACCTCACTAATGAAAGATGTTGTTCATGTGGGAAAATGTGGGGAGTGTGGGGAGTGGGGCATATTAGAAACCCCTATCTTTTTCATATGATATTTGTGTAATCTAAGTATCTTTTCAAAAATTAAAAATATCTATACAGACCCTAAGAAAGCAAGTTATCACGACTAAAAGACAGAAAAAAGACAGACAATAGGAATAAAAGCTTTTAAGTTTTTCAGATTTTGAAAATATTCAGAGAATATGAAACAACACTTTTTAATGTGTTTTAGAAGATTAAAAAGAATATTGCAATTATATTAAATGGTATATTTCAATAATTAAATAAATAGAACCTCTGAAGCTAAAATGTACAATGATGAAAATGTAAAATTTCGAAGTAGGAATGGGAGAAATTTATCTACCATGGGAATCAAAGACCCACTAATCCTGAAACACAAATGGAAAATAAACCAAATTTATATCTGTGGACCTACTACACTTGACATTTTATCCATGTCCCTCCATTTACTGCCAGTAAAACATTCCCTTTCATATTTTCTTTGCACAGTGAAACAGATCGACAGGTTGATTTCAGTGATTTATTGTTCCACTGATGTTTTCCTTCTTGGATAATAAATAAATGCAAAATATTTTCATTCAGGAAATGAAATATATATATATATATATATAACCACACTTAGGATGATGTATCTCAGAGCTATTACTATGCAGGTGCTTCCAATTCTTCTGAGAGGGATGATCTGGAAATGAGGAGAAATGGGAAGTGTGACATTGGAGAAAGACATTAGAATGTGAAATCCAGGACCTTCTCATTCAATACTGTTACTCTAGAATTTGCTTCTCTTGCAAACTCAGTTCTTGGCAGTGGAGGGAGGAGTAATTGCTCCTATGTTTGAAATATACTCACTTAGGCATGGGCTACCTTATTACAATGCATTATAATAGGTAAGCATTCTGTTACAGTTTTCTACTTTCTCTTGGTTTAAATGATGTTCCTTGGACCTGGGTGTGTTTATTCTCACTTCCCCACTCTGGACAGTAAATCTTCAATTGGCAGTATTCATCTTTTCTAAATTTCTCATGTTAGGGTCCCAAAGTATTTATTCTACTCATAAAACATTCAATTAAACAGAACACAGATCACTCAAAATGTATCTTGCCCTCCTTCTATGTAACATATATTTCATGGTTTTCAGACAGCAAATAAATCCCCCACTTATCCAGGAAAAAAAACAGTTTTTCCCTCTGTAACTTGGTGTTTATCTCTCACTGAAATTATGGAAGTGTCTTTCGATGAAATCTATATTTTAGGAACTCTCTGCAAGGTTTCCCTTTTTAAAAAAACCTAACTGTACTTAAGTTTCACTGATAAAAGACAATATGATGCTTTTTTCCCCTTATAGCCATTTATAGACTCTTAAGGAATAAACTTTGTTTTACATGAGAACAAATTGTACCCTCAGTTTAGAGTGAATCATTGTTTTCACATATTTTAGGATCCTGGAGAAGAATAAAATTCTACTGACAAAACCAGGAATACTTTTTTATTTTAAAGGAAAATAGAAGATGCAGGAATGGGGAAATAAGAAAAGATCTTTTTAATAACATAAGTTCGAGGAGAATATAAGAGAGTTGAAAAGGTCTCCATCACTCACATATGATATTTGCTTAATAAAAATGTTACCTTATGAATCAGTGTACCAGCTAAATATTTAGAAACGAAACAGGAAGTTTCTTAGGGGATTTTGAAAGATACCAATCACCCTCTCTTCATAAATACAATCAAAGTGTAAGTAAGTTTGGCATCCACAACTGAGTCTTCTTACGGTGTGACTTCAGTAGGGTAGGTGATTCTTAGCAGTCTTTTCTCCCTCTTTCTGGTTTGTATTCCTGTCCTCCAGATGGGGAAACTGCAGGTGGTGGTGCCTATTTAATCAATACTGAAGACATGAGCCTCCTTCTCCCTGACTGCAGAAAGGGGGCATATTTGTGTGCTCAATAATTCCAGTGGGGTCTTCTTGATTATACAGTGTTCCTGATTATAACAGAAGTATCACCTTTCTTAGCTGGACTGTTTTTCACTCTTTTCCATACTTCCAAATATTGAAAGACATAACTCTAGTTTCTTCAGTAACATGAGTGTTCATGACTACCACGTTTTTTCTCGATTCTTTTTCAAAATTTTCTTAATGTTTTTATTTTTAAAGAAGCTTTAGATTACATAAATGTTACATTAAAAATTTAGGAGATTCCCATATGCTCCAGCCCCTCAAGATCCCACACTTTACCACATTAACAACTTGTTTCATTAGAGTTGTACATTTGTTAACATTGAAGGACACATATTGAAGCATTGCTACTAACCATGAACTACACTGTAGATTATAGTTTACCCTCAGTCTCAGACAATTTTATAGGCTGTGACAAAATGTATAATGGCCTTGTTTCCATCACTGAAAGGTCATGTAGGAGAATTCTTATGTCTCCAAAATGTCTCCATATTACTCCTTATTCTTCCCTTCCCTCCCCTCAGAACCTCTGGTGGACAATGCCTTTATTTCAATGATAAAATTCTTTAATTATTATAATAACACATCTATAATAGAATAATAATATCTAGTTATTATAATGTACAATGGATTAAAGTAAAAATTCTTAAAAGCTTTTATTTGGAAAGAGATTTCTGCTCAAAAATAAGCCTTTCATGTAAACTATTTTGTACCAGAACTGATTACAAAATAGCAGTCTTGCAGGGTAGCAATTGGGAACTGATACATCAAATTGTTGGGAGTGAGAAGACCACTGACACTATTTCCATGTGGTAAATGTACATAATTGCTCTTGTATAGCTTGGAAAAAATGATTCACAATATATTGTTTGCAGTAACATTTAAAGAAAGCACCTAGGAAAGGTATTGACAAACTGGTTTGTGTGAAAAATGATTTTACTGAGAATCCTAATTCAAGTTAATGTGGAATAAGGTGGGGCTCTTACTTGCACTGGAGAGAATTCCAGAAAAAAGTGACAAGGTGAGGATTTTTAATTTTCAGATTAAGGTGTAATCAAAACATAGACATTTTATAAAACTGCAGGAATGAAATATCTTTTCCTGAAAATTTCAGTTCTGATAAGTGTATGACTCACATCAGAGACTGAACCTGTGTGTCAATAAATTACAAGTGAAAATGAATTCACAGCTTTGCCAAAGAATTTGAAGTGAATACAAATATGTAAGCAATTATTAACATCTTCAAATATGACCATTAGCTCAGAGAAATCATTACCTCCAAAATGCCACTCTGGTTTGCCATTTGTAGTGATGGCAAGGAAATCAGTTGATGAATGAAGCATTCACCTTAGTCTACCCAGAAGAAAACAGCAAGCTTACATAAAAGTCTGAAATTATGTCTTAATATCTGGGTTTAATATAAGAATAAGATATAGTAGGAAAGGCAGAAAAACACATATTTGCTTTTTATGACCCATAAATGAGGACTATTATTGTCGGGTGTGCTGAAAGAAATTTCCAGAAAATATCCTTCAATATGGAAATATTTTTTAAAGGGCTAACTTACATCGCTGGAAGAATGATAGAAATTATTGAAACCATCATTGTTTGAAAAATCAGGGAATGTGTTGTTGATTACAACCTCGCTTGAATTATGATTTTGAAGGTGCAGGAGAAAGGCACGTATTGGAGATAGAATGTGGATTAATATAAAGCAGTCAGATGACATCTCCAGTTCAGGATGTGACCTCTTTCAGGAACTAATGAACAAGCCCTGGTAGCTGGTACAGAGCCTTTGCTAGGAGAGCTTATTTTTCACTAACACCATAAAACACAAGCAGTTTCTTTCATCTGGAGTGACTGCAATACACTTTCATCCCTCCAGCACCTGCTATAATTTTATATATACAGAATAAACTGAATGAAATATTTTACTGCTGAAAATCCAGGCAGCAGGTTCTATCTTCAATCCTGATTCCAGGAATACAATGAGAGAGCACATGATGTAAAACAATACAAAATAAATAGGAATCCATGATATACAAAAATGAAACAAATGTAAGTTTTTATTGGGTGAATGCCAGATTATCTCTCTATACACTTACAAAGTACCTAGATTAAGATCTCCTCTAATCCATATTTTATTCCTCCACCTTGTGTACCCTGGGATGGTGATGTCCACTCCACCTCTAAATTGAAAGTTGGCTTAGGTCCCACATGGCTGATGGGTGGAATTCTCCTGCTTGCACTTGTAGACTCTCTCGGTTCCCTGGTATGGTGGTTGACCATCCTCCCTCCCTGTTAGCTGACACTGGCAAATCCAATGAATTTGAGAGCAGGAGTTGCAACTCTCCTGAAGCTCATTCAAGTCTCCTGACCATACAACAACCCCAGCACCAACAAAAGGTTGAGTAAAAGTGACAGAGAGGCACATGTAGAAAGATCACATCTGAGTCCAACTCCATCACACTTCAGGGTACAAATTCCAAAGTAGTATCTTCTGGCAAGGCACCGAACTCCAGAATCATCTGCCATGACCATAGGAAAGAGGTGTCTCTGTAGTCCTCAGGAGAACCACTACCTGGGGTAGTACCTACTTAGGCTGTCTCTGAGATCCTGCTGAAAGATGCATAAGCCCAACTCATCTGAAGACCTGACTCATTTTGAAGTCTCTTAGCCATATGAACTCATTTGTCATTCCCATTTCCCCTTTTTATTCAAGGTATTTTTCTAATTGTATCATGAGCTGGTGGTTGGTAGTAATTCCTCAGCACCAGGGATTCTCAACCCAGCGGATATGTCCCATGCTGGAGGGAAAGTAATGTTGAGTTGACTTAGGGAGTGGCCACATTTGAGCAACATGGAGGCTCTCAGGAGGTTACTCTTAGGCACCTTGCATCTCTAGACCTAGTTGAAATTTCAAGCACACAGGCTCATAAGCATTGTCATCAGTATCAAGGGCCCATCATTGGACCACCCTTCTTCACTGGTCTTTGTTCTTGCACTTGGGGGATAGTTGCTCCTCAACTGGGGAGTGCAACATAGTTTCCCAGAATAGGAACTCAGCACTTCCTCAGTTGTCATGTCAAACTCTATCTAATATGACAATTAATATCCAAAATATATTTATATACCCTGCATGAATGCCCTGGAGAACTGCCCCCTGCCGATGCATCCCCCATCAACGACATCCCACAAGAGTGCTCCTGCCCTGCAATTGTTGAAACAGTCTGTGATCCAAAACTTCATCAAAACTATATGCTAATATATTTCTAAACTCAATTAACAGGAAAATGAAATATTAGTGATAGGTTTAAAGATAAAAAATAGAATATTTTTATTCTATATTTAAGAAAAACTAAAAGTAAAAAATAAATCAGGGTATTAAAATGCAAAATATCATAAAATATATTTTACATTTTGCCTTCATCACTGTAATAGGTGTTGCTGTGTATGTACAGTAGAATAGCTCTCTCTCCCATTCTTTTCTCAGGGTCTTCATCCTTTGTTTAAAAAAAATTATAATGTCTTCAAAAAAGTTTTAGATCACAATAAAGTCACATATACAATATAAGGGAATCTGATATGCCAACATCAAACACTTTTCTCTCTTCCCCCTGCAATTATCTTTTTAATGTGCGTATATTTGCTATAGCTGATGAACAGATATTGAAACATAGATACAAACCATGGTTTCACTATGGTTTACATTATGGTTTATATTTTAGATTGTACAATTTTATAAAAATTTGGTTGTACTATGGTATACATTTAATTTTTTAGGGAAATTTAAGAAAGCCTATATCCATCACTGCATAATCTTGTGGAACACTTCCACTGCCCCCAGTTGTCCCATCTTCCATCTATTCTATTCCTCTCTCACCCACCCCTTGGGGCCCACAGTGACAACCAAGCTTCACTGCCTGAAAGACATGATTCACAGATACTTGCAACAATGCTGAGGATTTGACACACTAGTCTGTCTGGAGACAGTGGCTGTGGGAGTTGCTGAGTGCTGGGAGAGGGAAGATGTGTGATATGGAGGCATTTTTAGGACTTGAAGTTGTCCTGAATGATATAGTACGGATAGATGAAGGACATTACATATCATGCCATAAGCCATTGAATGGACTGTGGGGAGTTGCAAACTACAATGCAAATGATAATCCACACAACCATAAGTTGTTGGTGTGAGAGGAGTGGGGGTGGGGTGGGGAGTGGTATATATGGGAACCTCATATTTTTAATGTTACATTTTGCGTTATCTATGTATCTTCAAAAAGACAACAAAATATTTCATTTTCAAAAAAAGAATCTTCTAGTGTTTGATCTCTGTTAATCATGAGCACTTTTGTAAACTTGAGACAATGTATCCTTTTATAGACAGAATGTTTCCCAGCTTTTTAAAGGCCTGCTTTATGTCCTTGTTTCTAAGAATGTAAATAAAGGGGTTCAACATGGGAGTAATCACTGTGTACATCACTGAGCCTATTGCATTTGCCTCTGAGTTTTTGGTAGCAGCAGAGCTAAGATACACTCCAATACCTACCATAAAACAAGGTCACTACTGAGAGGTGAGATCCACAATTAGAAAATGCTTCATATTTACCACGAGCTGTTGAGATTCTCAAAATTGAGGATATAATTTTATAGTAAGAGAAAAAGATCCCAGTGAGTGGTATAACCCCCAGAAGTCCACCTGCAAAATACATGACAAGGTCATTGAGGAAGGTGTCAGAACAAGCATGTCTGACTACCTGATTAAGTTCACAGAAAAAGTGGGGCATTTCCATCTCTGTACAAAAAGACAATTGTAAAACCATTAAGTTATGCAAAAGAGAGTCCAAAACACTCAATAACCAGGATACCAGCAGTAGGAGGCCACAGAGCCAGGGGTTCATGATGACTGTGTAGTGCAGGGGGTGACAGATGGCCACGAAGCGGCCATAGGCCATTGCAGTCAAGAAGGAGTTATCTAATTGTCCAAAAAGCATGAAAAAATACATCTGGGTGAGACGGTTTTCAAAAGTTATGATTTTGTTGCCTGTCTGAATGTTCAGCGGCATCTTTGGTTTCGTGGTGGAGGTGAAACAGATATCAGTAAAAGACAGGTTGGAGAGGAAGAAGTACATGGGTGTGTGGAGATGGGAGTCCAAGATGATGGCCAGGATGATGAGCAGGATGCCAATGAATGTAACCAGGTACATGGACAGGAACATTCCAAAGAGGAGGGACTGCACCTCTGTATTTTCTGAGAGCCCCAGGAGGATGAATTCTAAAGCATATGTTTGGTTTTCTGTTTCCATGTGGATGATGAATTTCCTGAGGAGATATTCAATACAATGCAATTTAGCCTAAAGCCATAATCAGAAAAATATAATAAATGGTACTGTTTGTATTGTAATTACATTAAGCTAATATTTTTATGGATTTTATAGAGATCTAGTACCCTTTTCTGAAAATAGGGAAAACATATGTTCCTGCTTCTCCTTGATAGTTGTGATGGCTAGAAACCCTTGGTCATAATAGAATACACTTTGCCAAGGCAATAATTTCCATGATAAATTCTCTCAGACTTTATTTTAAGCAACAAACATTATGACCATGTTTTTGTACCCTGTGACAAAATAGAAAAGAAGAACAAAGTAGTAGGAACCAGGTTATTTGGTTGTAACAGTTATTATAAAAACACAATAATTTAAAAAATCTTTTTGGTGAAATGGACAAATGACCCCACACAAATGTGTTCCACTGATGTTTCACAGAGGACAAGGGTAATTCAGTGTAGAAAGTATGATCTTTTCAAGAAGTGGTGTTGGAACAAAAGTGAAGCAGGCTAGTAAGATAGGGAATAGATGGATCTAGAACCTGACAGAGTCCACATGGATATCAAAACCCCCTAATGATGGCTGCTGGAGGAATCTCACCCTGGGATTTGCTACCCAGAACTAAGCCTCCCTCCTGAGAATATGGAAAAGCCTGGATCTTCCCTAGGAACTTTATCACTGGGTCCTCACTAAGGAATTGATGGGCAGGGTAATCAATCCAAAGAGCAAACAGCTGAAACCCCCTCCCCTGCCATTAGCAAAGGGATGGATAACTAGCAGTTTAAAAGCAAACCATGAGGTTTGAGCTTGCTCTTGCCTAGCTTTTTGCCTATTGACCCGTCTTGCCTTCTGCATGTCACTTTCATCATTTTTCCTCTGCCATGTGGCCATGCAAGTTACCCTCGGGACTTATAATCTATAATGGGGAATTGTAGCTTGTAAATTAGCCCTCTTCATCCCTTTTCAGCCCCTTCCTCACTACCTACTGGGGCCCTGCTCTGTTATTTTCTCCCATTTCTCTTCCCTTCCTACCTGAATTAATTACTGGCCTAACTCACCTGGCGTGTTCTTGAAATTCACTTCTGCAGCATAGACAAGAACTTAGTTAGAATATGGTAACAATAGGATGCACTCATGCCAAATACAAAAGGAACTTAGGCACTGATTGAATTCATTTCACAAAAATTAAATCAAAATCAGTCATACCATTTTAAAGTAAAATGCATTGTGAAAGTGCTAGACTAAAATGTGAAGAAAATCTAAGGGCCCATAGGTTGGAAAAGAGTTTTTAGATATAGTAATGGAAGCATGATTCATGAGAGATTAAAATTTATAAGTCAGTTTTTATTCAAATGTAAAATATCTACTCTGTGAAAGACATTGATAAGGGGTTGTAAGAAAACATGCAGATTTGGAAAAATACTTACAAAACACATCTGATAAAAGATTTGTATACAAATGTAGAAATTAATATTAACACCACAAAATAAGAAAGCATAAGCTGAATTTAAAAATCTGCAAAAGATATAAACAGAATCCTAACTTAGGAAGAAATTCAAAATACAAATACAAAATACAATATATAAAAATAAATTCAACTTCACTGGCACCTAGGTATTATGACCAAATGCCAACTAGCAATGTCTCTGAAAAAGACCTTGGCCAAAAAGGGGAAATATTCAGTGCAGATGAAATTTTATGTTTAAGAGATTTTAAAGTGAGTTTGGTGGTCATTCCAGAGGTTATGCTTATGCTCATCTCAGCAGAATCTCACTATCTGTTACAGTAAACAGTGCCTCAAACAGTAGGGATCCTGATGGTTCTAGAGATATCTAGACACTGTAAATAGTGCAGGGAATCTCAGGAATTTGGCACCCTGTCAGTATACCTTACTTTGGAATTTATGCTCCCCAGTGTAAAAGAGTTAGCCTCATTTGTAGATTCCCAACATGTGGCTCTTCTCTAAATGTTATTTACATAAAGCCATGTGTTGGCACTACCCTTGTTAAATACATGAGCCAGAGCATTATGTTTTTGGTCTGTTCATGTGCCAGTTGAACCCTTAATCTAAGCAGAGTTTCAACACTTACTCTCCAGTTCATTGGACCTATGTAGAACAACTAATAAGGAGATGGTAATGGACAACACCTATCCCAAGGAGCAAAGAATGGCTGCACCTCTAAGCAAGCTAGTTCCACCCATATATCCCAAGGGATCTAAGCCCCCTCTCAATTAGAAACAGTGGGCATCACCATCACAAAATCCTGAAGATTGGGGAATGAACAATGGACTAAAGTAGACATTATTTTTATATTATAGACTTACTATTCTAGCAATGGAAGAATGTTTATCATTGATATAAAGGCCATGGCCACCAGAGATTCTGAGAGGAGGGAGCAGGCAGAATAGGTGTAATATCAGGGCATTTTCAGGACATTGGGATTGTTCTGCATGACATTGCAATGATGGATACAGGCCATTATATGTTTTATCATTACCTAAAATTGTGCAGGACAGGCTATTAACTATAATATAAACTATAATTCATGGTTAGCAGCATTGTTTCTATATGCATTCATCAATTGTAGCAAATGTACTATACTAATGAAAGTTGTTGTTACTATGGGAAAGAGTGGGAGGGTGAAGGGGTGGGGCATATGGGTCCCCTCTATATTTTATGTAACATTTATGTAATCTAAACCTATTTTAAAATTTTTAAAATTTAAACAAATAAATGAATAAATAAACTCATTAAAACTCTTTTAAAAATTAAACATCATCTGTCATTAGGGACTTGGAAGACTATGAACACAATAATATATGACCACATGTTTATTAGAAGAGATAAAAACCTAAAAACTGAGAATACCAATTGCTGTTGAGTATATGGAGCAATACATCTCTCATTCACTGCTAGTGAGAACACAAAATGGTTCATCCAGAAGACAGTTTCTTTTAAAACTAAACATTGTCTTACCATACAACCAGCAGTTTTGCTTTTAGGTGTATATATATATATATATATATATATATACACACCATATCATATATATATATATGATATGAAAATGAGAGTCCACACAAAAGTCCACACATGAACATTTACAGCAGCTATATTTTTAAACTCCAAATCTGAAAGCAAACAAAATGTTGGTCAACCACCACACCAGGGAACAGAGAGAGTCCACAACTGCAAGCAGAATTCCATCCATCAAACATGTGGGATCTAAGGCCCCTCTTGATTTAGAGGTGGAGTGGTCATCACCATGCCAAGATCCTCAAGATAGAGGAATAAAATAAGAATTAGAGTGGGCTTAGTGGTATTCTACTATAGACTTATTGTGACTCTAGCAATGGAAGAAATTGTGTCACTGTCATGGAGACAGTGACCACTGGAGTTGTTGAGTGCAGGGAGAGGGAAGAATGATATGGTGGCTTTTTTGGGGACTTGGAGTTATCCTGAAATATATCTCATGGACAGATGCCGGATATTATATATCCGGCCATATCACACTGAATGGACTGGAAGAGAGTGTAAACTAACATGTAAACAATAATCCAAGCTTTGTAGCAATGATCCAAAATGTATTCATTAAATAAAAGGAATGTGCCACACTGATGAAAGGTTGTTAATGTGGGAGGATGGGGAATTTAGGGAGTGGGGTATATGGGAATGTCATATTTTAAAATGTAAAATTTAGTGTGATCTATGTATCTTAAAAAAAGAAGACCATAATAATTTTTGCTAAAGAAATCTCATAGCGAATTTATATAAACAAACAAGAAAAATCTTTACATCTCAGTGAACATACTCTAATAATGACTGAAGTAATAAATGCTCAATTATGTCATTAAGGCAAATACAACAAATTTTACATGTCACAGGAATTGTATGCTTTTTAATATGTATCAATAAACTTGATTTCTTTTTTAAAAAGAACTATTTTAAAAACCACACCACACCATATAATTATTGACTCCATATTTGTGTCCATGTCATCTCTTCTTCATGTATTTCTATCCTTTTCTCCTTCTGAAATTACTCCAAATCCTCCTTCAAGCCTTATTGCAATTAAAATCTCCCTTGGATTCCTTTACTAACCTCCCCTGGATGAGTCGGTAATTTCTGATCCACTTCACCAGAATTCCACAGCCACATATATTGAATGACTAAAAGAAAAAAAATGAATAAACACAGGTAAACAGATAATTTCTACAAGTATAGAGAAAGAAGAATGAGTGAAACAAGGAAACAATGCTTCTGAGAGAGGGAAGACCCAAGAGTAAGAGATCAGAGGAAGCAGATTGGGGAAAAAAATCTATTTTAGTTTATCTGCTATTTTCACTCAGGCTTTTTAATAAGACCGAACTTTGTGTTTTAAGTTTTCTCAGTGGTCATAATCTGCTGATTTCCTTAAAGCTTCTACCAATAAAAGGTGTCCATGGAGTCAAAAATATATTCCCCCAGTACCTGTGAAGATTCTGTAAGTTGCTCTGAAATTATCAAGTCAGGGTCTAAATTCACCAATGCAGGTTCTTCCTTGACAGATGAATGAAGTTGGAAACTCTGTTCCCAAGAAGTGAAGTGAGATGGAATGAGTCATAAGGTCTGTAGAAGACAAATTGTGTTTTCTTTGATACAGTGAAGGAGAAGCACATAGAGTATCTGAGCAATTAGGGATTCCATTCCCATGAACCACATTAATGAAGTATTATTTTGTATCAATCTCCCTGAGGTAATTATTTCTCTGGAGATAAGAAAGGAAAACACAGTGCAAATTTGCACCAGTTTAGTCCCTTGTGACAGCTTTGGAGCGCCATGTTCATCTCTTATCCCTGTGGACACCTACCTCCCAGGAGGAGTCACCCCTATTAAGGTGTGGGCTCTAGTCTTGTAAGGTTTCCCATACTGATTTCCCTCTTGTTGCTTCTGGGGTAAGATTCTGAATACACTAAACTATCTTATTTCCCAATTTTTCTCCTCTGGAGTTGGCTGTCATGAATGGAGACACCCACTCACAAGTGAATTTCCTCTTGTCTCACTGCTTCTCCTTTCTCCTCCATAATTAGCAATATCTGTTCAACCCACACAACCATCTGGTTTCCTAGTCATTCAACAATATTTATTCAGCAATACTGTATGGTAAATCCTAAAGTACATTCAGGGAATGAAGAGAAGACAAAGGTACTGTGTTTCCTAACAAACTGTTCACAGTTTTAAAAAGCCAAGAAATGGGCACTCACACAATCCTTAGAAGCCTGCCCCTGGTGCACCTTGTGCCAGATGTCCACCATCCAATACCCTAAAACAGTAAGCCTTCCTTATTATATCATCAACAGTGTTTTCTCAAGGATGGTTATAAGACATTTAAAATTACACAAAAAATATATAGGGGCTGATAGGCTAAATATAAATCATAATGTAAAACATAAGATATCTAAAAATATAGAAAATTGTATAGTCTAAAAAATAAACCACAATGTAAACACAAATGTTACCTTATTTGAAATCTATTGTCTCATATCTGTACATCAGTTTTAGTAAATATGGTATGAATATGTTAAAAGATTACTGCTGTGGAAGGGAAAAGATATTATGCTGGATATGTGGGATTACTGTATATTGTATATATGAATTACTGTGATCTAAAACTCCTGTGAAGATAAGCTTAATAATTAGAAAAAAGAAAAGGAAAAGATAGGATGTTGAATTTTTCCAAATTAATATGTACTGTATATCTAACCTTTAAACTCATCGCTATATTCCATTTTACTATTAAGGGAACCTGGCAATATATTGGGCTTCACTTTTCAGGAAGTTTTGGATCACAGAGAGGTTCAACAATGGCAGGGGAGGAATACTGGTGTGGGATGTTATTGACAGGGGACACATGGTTGACAGGGAGTTCTACAGGGCATATATCCAAGGTACATAAAAATGTTTGGATATTTTCATAGTGGAAACAATTAAAAACAACTGAGGGAGTGCTGAGTTCCTAGCCAGGGAAGCTCTATCACAGTCCCAAAAGGAATAGCAACAATCCCACAAGTGCAACAACAAAGACAAATAAGAATGAAGGTCCAACAATGAGCCCCTGATACTAATGACTATGCTTGTGAGCCTGTGCACCTGAAATAAGAACAAGGGCTAGAGCAGCAATGTGCCTAAAAGTTACCTCCTGAGAGCCTCCGTGTTACGCAAATATGGCCAGTCTTGAAGCCAAACTCAGCATGTAAATTTGTTGCCTTCCCCCCAGCATGGGACATGAATCCCAGGGATAAGTCTCCCTGGTGCCGAGAGATTAATACCAAGTACCAGCTGATGATGTAACTAGAAAATGACCTTGAATAAAAGGTTCAACTCGGACCAGCAGAATATCTCTGTCTACATATAATAACAGGAGTTAAAAATGCTTTTTGACCTAAATCAAGGGGCAAATGGAAAGGGCAAATGAGTTTATATGGCTATGAGTCCAAAAAAGAGCTGGGAGTTTATCAGAGGGGTTGCCCTTATGCACAACTCAGCAGAGTCTTAGAGACAGATAAAGTAGATAGAACCCCAGGTATTTGTTCTTCTGAGGGCTACAGAGACCCACAGGATTTATGGTCATGGCAGATGGAGTTCAGGGCCATGTCAGTTGGCACTTCTTTGGAGTTTGTGTTTCTGTGTGATGGAGCTGGACTCAGATGTGATCACTTTTCACAAATCTTTCCTGTTACTTTACCAGAATTGTAGTTGGTGATGGGGATTAATATATACCCTGGGGATCTGAATCTCTGGACTGACCATATGATAGCCAGGCCCTGAGCCTCAACAGACTTCAGCTCCTACAATGGTTTATTGGACTTACCCCACTCAGAGAACATGGAGTTGAAGAAGGTCAACCACCACACCATGGAGTCAAGAGTGCCTACAACTGAAAGCAGTAGAATTGCATCCAGCATCCATGTGGAATCTAAGCCCCCTGTTGACATAGATGTGGAATGGACACAACCAATCCAAGGTCCACAGGATGTAGGAATAGAATATGGATTAGAGTGGACTTACTGATATTCTACTCATGTACTATTGTGATTAGTAATCGAAGAAAATGTGGCATTGGTGTGGAGAAATTGGCCATGGTGGCTGCTGGGTGTGGGGAATGGGATGAAGAGATGAGCTGTGGAGGCGTTTTTGGGGACTTGGAGTTGTCCTGGATGGTGCTGCAGGGACAATTAGTGGACATTGTAGGTCCTCCCATGGCCCAATGGATGGAACATGGGAGAGTGTGGGCTATGATGTGGACCATTCACCATGAGGTGCAGCGATGCTCAGACATGTATTCACCAAATGCAATGAACGTGTCATGATGATGGAGGAGAATGTTGCTATGGGGGGAGTAGTGGGGTGAGGGGAGTAGGGGATATATGGGGACCTCGTATTTTTTGAATGTAATATTAAAAAAATGAATAAAGACCAAAAAAGTGAAAATAAAATAAAGATGCAGAATCAGGATTATAGTGAAAAAAAAAGTGTTTTCTCAACATTATAATTTCAACCACGCACACATCAATCCTGCGTGTTCACCTTTCCACACCGAACATATCCACAATTCCATGGACCATCTGACCCAGTGTGTTATATTCGTGAGTGTAGAGCAATACAATGAGCAAGAATTGTTGTACACCGATAATGGAGAGGACACTTAGATGTTCTCAAATAGAGGGGAGAGTATCTCTCAAGAGCAAGGCTTGCTCCTAATGGGAGAGGATAGACAAGTTTGTCAAGCCCTCAGCATTGTTGCAAGTATCTATGAATCTTGTCCTTCAAGCAATGAAGCTTGGTTGCCAATGTCGGCCCCAAGGAGAGGGAGAGAGAGAGAAAATAGATGGAAGAGGGGGTAAATGGGGGTAAATGGAAGTGTTCTGTATGATCTTTCAATGATGGATACAGGCCATGATAAATTTCAACAAAAATTTATAAAAGCGTATGGTCTAAATTGTAAACCATATTGTGTACTACTGAGCATGGTTGGTAACTATCCAATATTTGTACATCAGTTGTAGCAAATGTAACATCCACAAGTAAAAACATCATTGGTGAGGAAGAGGGATGATGTTGGGTATATGGGAGATACCTATATTCTGTGCATGATTTTACTGTGATCTTAAACTTTTTTGAAGATATAATGAAAAATAAAAAAGGCAAGACACTGAGGAAGAAATGAAAGAGATTGCCTTGCCACTATATATACAAGACAACACCTATTAGAGTGATAAAAGGCAAAACCTTAAAAAAATTTATAAAAATTTTCATTTTTGTTTTCTTTATATGAGGTCCTCATATATCCCCTCTATATGAGGTCCCCATATACCCCCACACCCTCACCACACTCCTCCCCCCATAACAACAATCTCCTCCATCATCATGAGACATTCATTGCATTTGATGAATACATCTCTGAGCACCACTGCACCTCATGGTCAGTGGTCCGCACCATAGCGCACACTCCCACATTCCACCCAGTGGGCCATGGGAGGACATACAATGTCTGGTAACTGTCCCTGCAGCACCATCCAGGACAACTCCAAGCCCAAAAATCGCCCCCACATCTCATCTCCTCCCACTCCCTACCCCCAGAAGCCACCATGGCCACTTTCTCCACACCAATGCCATATTTTCTTCGATTACTAATCACAGTAGTTCATGAATAGAATATCAGTAAGTCCACTCTAATCCATACTCTATTCCTCCATCCTGTGGACCTTAGAATGGTTGTGTCCACTCCCCATATATATCAAGAGGGGGCTTAGATTCCACAAAGATGCCGGATGCACTTCTCCTGCTTTCAGTTGTAGGCTCTCTTGGCTTCCTGGTGTGGTGGTTGACCTTCTTGACCTTCATGTTATCTGAGTGGGGTAAGTCCAATAAACCAGAGTACAGGGGTTGCAAGTCTGTTGGGGCTCAGGGCCTGGCTATCAGATCATCAGTCCAGAGATTCAGGTCCTCTGGGTATACACTAAACCCTAGCAACAACTACAGATCCAGTAAATCAACAGGAGAGGCTTGTGGACAAAGAACACATCTGAGTTCAGCTCCATCACACAGAAACACAAACTCCAAAGTAGGGCCATCTGACATGGCACTGAACTCCATCTGCCATTACCATAAAACCTGTGGGTCTCTGTAGCCCTCAGAAGAACCAATACCTGGGGTTGTATCTACTTTATCTGTCTCTGGGACTCTGCTGAGGTGTGCATAAGGGCAACCCCTCTAATAAGCTCTCAGCTATTTTGGAGACTCATAGCCATATAAACTCATTTGTCCTTTCCATTTTCCCCTTTTATTCAGGTCAAAAAACATTTTAACTCCTGGTATTCTATGTAGACTGAGATATTCTGCTGGTCTGAGTTGACCGTTTTATTCAAGGTCATTTTCTAGTTACATAGTCAGCTGCTACTTGGTAGTAATCCCTCGGAACCAGGAAGGCTCATCCCCAGGAGTCATTTCCCACACTGGGGGGGAGACAACACATTTACGTGCTAAGTTTGGCTTTGAGACTGCCCACATTGTAGCAACACGGAGGCTCTCAGGAGGTAACTCTTAGGCAACCTGCAGCTCTAGGCCTTGTTTTTATTTCAGGTGCACAGGCTTAAGAGCATAGTTATTAGTTTCAAGGGCTCATTGTTGGACCTTCCTTCTTTTTTGGTCTTTGCCATTGCACTTGGGGGATTGTTGCTGTTCCTTTCAGGATTGTGATAGAGCTCCCCTGGCTAAGAACTCAGCACTCCCTTAGTTGTTTTTAATTGTAACCACTATGAAAATATCCAAACATTTTTATGTACCCTGGATATATGCCCTAGAAAACTCCCTCCCAAACGTGCATCACCTGTCCATAACATCCCACACCAGTATTCCTACCCTGCCATTGTTGAGCTTCTCTGTGATCCAAAACTTCTTCAAAAATGAAGTCAAATATATTGCCAGGTCCTTTAATAGTAAAAAGGAACATAGTGATGAGTATAAAGGTTAGATATAGAATACATATTAATTTAGAAAAAATAACGTACAAATAAATTGGGGAATCAGAAAATTAAAAAATTCAAAGCTTTGTTTTTGATGCTCTGTCTTCCATTACTGCAATAAATGTTGCCCTGTATGCACATTGGCAAGGCAACTTCTTCCGTCTTTTCCTCACTGTCTATGTCCTTTTTATTCTTTTATTTCCTAATTATTAAGCTTACCTTTAGAAAAGTTTTAGAGCACTGTAATTCACATATACAATATACAGTACTCTCACATATCCAACATTAAACTCTTTTCCCTTCCACAGCAATAATTTTTTTACATATTCATACTATATTTACTGAAACTGATGTACAGATATTGACACAATAGCTTTCAAACAAGGTAACACTTGTGTTTACATTGTGGTTTATATTTTAGACTGTATAATTTTCTAAATTTTTAGTTATCTTATGTTTTACATTATGATTTACATTTTAGCCTATCAGCCCCTATGCATTTTTGGTGTAATTTAACATGTCTTATATGCATCCTTGCAAAACCTTGTGGAACACTTCTATTGCCCACACAGTTATATTGGTTCCATCTATTCAATACTTCTTTCCCCCTCCCATCAGGGCCCACAGTGACAGCCAATCTTCACTGCTTGAAGAGCCATGTACAGAGATACTTGCAACAGTGTTGAGGGCTTGACATGGTCAACTGCCCTAATGCATTGGGTGCCACCATTTCTCTCAAGAGATACAATTTCCTCTAATTGAGAACATCAGTCCTCCCCAGGAAATGGGTATAACTTTGCTCTCATTATATGGGTCTCTATCCAATTATATAACCCGCTATGGCAAAATGAGCACTCACACACTCCCTAGAAGCCTGTTCTGCATCAGATTATCACCTTTGAGCATCTTAAATAGGTAACTTTCCTTATATTTTTGAAAAAGTTTTCTCAGCATTGTATTCTCAACCAAATACCTCAGAATCTCCTATGTCCCTATGTTCCCCCACCGTCCTCCTAATTTCTTGGGCAATATTACCCATCCTCCCATTGCTAGCCCCCCTCAAGTCCACAAAGCCCTACCCAAATTTAGCCCTATGTCCCATTTTACCCCTTCCTTGTGCAAATACCTTCAGCTTATATAGATTTCTCCCATGTAGGTGTCAGCTTACATCTTTCCTCTACCCCCCAATATTCTTTAAACCTATCATCCAGTCTCTAGCTCTCTGAGGCAGCTTGGTTTCCTTATTTCATATCATTGAGATCATGTAGTATTTGTCCTTCAATGCTTGGGTTGTTTCACTCAGTATAAGGGTCTCAAGATTCATCCATGTTATCACTTGTGTTTGTAGTGTATTCATTCTTAAAGCTGAGTAGTATTCCATTGTATGGATATACCACATTTTATTTATTTATTTATCCATTCATCTGTTGGTGGGCATTTGGGTTGATTCCAACTTTTGGCAATAGTGAACAATGCTGCTATGAACATTGGTGTGCATATATCGGTTTGTGTCCTTGTTTTCAGTTCTACTGGGTATATACCCAGCAGTGGAATTGCTGGGTCATATGGCAAATCTATGGCTAGTTTTTTGAGAAACTGCCAAACTGTACTCCGGAATGGCTGGATCCTTCTGCATTTCCACCAGCAATGGCTGAGTGTTCCCATTCCTCCACATCCTCTCCAGCACTGGTAGTACTCTGTGTTTTTGATAGCTGCCAGTCTCATGGGAGTAAGACGATATCTCATTGTAATTGTGATTTGCGTTTCCATAACATCTAGTGATTTTGAGTATTTTTCATATGCTTTTTAGCCATTTGTATTTTTTATTTGGAGAAGTGTCTGTTTAAGTCTTGCCACTTTTTAAGATGTGTAGGTTTTCTTTTTATTTTTTGAGATTTAGAAGTTCTTTATATTTGAAGGATATTAGTCTCCTATCATATACATGGTTACCAAATATTTTTTCCCATTGGGTAGGCTCTCTTTTCATTTTCTTGACAAAGTCTTTTGAGGTTCAAAAGGCTCTAATTTTGAAGAAGTCTCATTTATCTATTTGTTCTTTTGCTGCTCGTGTTTTGGGTGTGAAATTCATGAAGTCATTTCCTATTACAAGGTCCTGTAGATGTTTCCCTACATTGCTTTCTAAGGTCCTTATAGTCTTGGCTCCTATATTTAGGTCTTTGATTCACCTTGAGTTGGTTTTTGTATAAGGTGTGAGTTGGTAATTCCCTTTCAGTGTGTTTGGTGGCCTTCGGAATATCATGTGTCTGTATCTATGAGGATCTATATCAGAATTTTCAAATTGGTTCCATTGATCAGTGTACCTCTCCTTGTGCCAATACCATGCTGTTTTCACTAGTGTACTATGTTTTGAAGTCTGGTAGTGTGATTCCTCCAATTTCATTTTTCTTTTTCAATATATCTTTGGATATTCGTGGCCTCTTTCATTTCCAAATAAATTTCATAGCTAGTTTTTCTAGTTCCTTAAAGAATGCTGTGTTGATTTTTATTGGGATTGTATTGAATGTGTAGATCAGTTTTGGTAGGATAGACATCATACGAATATTTAGCCTTCCTATCCATGAATGGGGAATATTCTTCCTCTTGTTTAAGTTTTCTTTGGTTTCGTTGAATAGTGTTGTGTAGTTTTCTGTGTATAAATTTTTTACATCTTTAGTTAAATTTAATCCTAGGTATTTGATTTTTAAATTTACTATTGTAAATGGTATTTTTTTCTTGATTGCCTCCTCACATTTTTCATTATTGGTGTACAGACATGCTACTGATTTTTGCACATTGATTTTATAGCCTTCAACATTACTGAACTCATTTTTAAGTTTTAGATGTTTTGTTGTAGACTTCTCAGGGTTTTCTATGTATAGGATCATGTCATCTGCAAATAGTAAATTTTGACTTCTTCCTTTCCAATTTGAATGCCTTTTATGTCTGATTCTTGCTTCAATGCTCACCCAATATTCTAACAAATATTAAATAGAAGAGGTGATAATGGGTTCCTTCCTTGTCCCTGATTTTAGAGGGAAAGATTTTCAGATTTCAAAATTGTAAATGATGTTAACTGGAGGTTTTCATATATATCTTTTATTATGTTCAGAAAGTTTCCCTCTACTCCAATTTTTGCAGTGTTTTTATTAAGAAATAGTGCTGTATTTTGTCAAATGCTGTTTCTGCATCTATAAATATGATCATGTGATTTTTTTCCTTCAATCTGTTTATGTGGTTTTTACATTAATGTATTTTCTTATGGTGAACAATCCTTGCACACCAGGAATGAATTCCACCTGGTCATGGAGTATAATTGATTTATGGTGCTGTTGAATATGATTAGTAAGTATTTTGTTGAGGATTTCCACATCTATGTTCATTAGAGAGATTGGTCTGTAATTTTCCTTTCCTGTGGTGTCTTTGTTTGGCTTTCATATTAGGGTAATTTTGGCATCATAGTATGAGTTATGCAATGTTCTTCTGTTTCAAATTTTTGGAAGAGTTTCGGCAAGATTCGTGTTAGTTCTTTATGGAAAGTTTGGTAGAATTCACCTGTGAAGCCATTTGGCCCAGGGCTCTTAGTTGGGAGGTTTTTAATGACTGATTCTATCTCTTTACTAGTGATTAGGTTGTTGAGATCATCAATTTCTTCTTTCATCAATATAGGCTGGTTATGTATTTCTAGAAATTTGTCCATTTCCTCTGAATTGTCATTTTTGTTGGAATATAGTTTTTCAAAGTATCCTCTTATGATAGTCTTTATTTCTGTGGGGCCAGTGGTGATATCTCCTTTGTTATTTCTTATTTTGTGTATTTGCATCTTCTCTATTTTTTTCTTTGTTAGTCTAGCTAAGGGTTTGTCAATTTTATTGATCTTCTCAAAGACCCATCTCTTGGTTTTGTTTATCTTTTCAAGTGTTTTCTTATTTTCTATTTCACTTAGTTCTGCTCTTATCTTTGTTATTTCTTTCTTTCTTCTTCTGGCAGGGTTACTTTGTTGTTTTTTTCCTAATTCCTCCAAATGAGCAGTTAGTTCCTCAATTTTTCCTCTTTCTTCTTTTTTGATGTATGAATTTATGGTTATAAGTTTCACTCTCAGTACTGCTTTGCTGCATCCCATAAGTTTTGGTATGTTGTGTTATCATTTTCATTAGTTTCAAGGCAGTTATTAATTTCTTTTGAGATTTCCTCTTTGACCCACTGTATTTCTAAGAGTGTGCTGTTTAATTTCCATATCTTGGTGTGAAATCTGGGCCTCTGGACCTTGCAGATTTTCAGCTTCATAGTGGTGTATTAAAGTCCTCCACTATAATTGTAGAGACATCTATTCCTTCCCTTAGTTTCTCCAGTGTTTGCCTCAGATATTTGGAGGTACCCTTGTTAGGAGCATAAATGTTTATAACTGTTCTTTCTTTTTGAATGATTATCCCTTTCACTAATATGTAGTGTCCATATTTGTCTCTCACAAATGTTTTGCATTTAAAGTCTGTTTTGTCTGATATTAACATAGTTACTCCTGCCCTTTTTTGGTTATTATTTGCTTGTAAGATTCTTTTCCAGCCATTCATTTTCAACCTCCTTGAATCCCTGGGTCTAAGATGTTTTTCATGTAGACAACATATAGATGGATCATACTTTCTTATCCAATTTTCCAGTCTGAGACTCTGGACAGGTGAGTTTAATTCATTGACATTCAGTGTTATCACTTTCAAGGAATTATTTATATTAGCAATTTTTTCTTTGGATTTGTGTTTGTTATATTTTGTTCATTTTTTTAGTCTTTTTAGTTGTTCTTACACTCTCCTCCATCTCTGTCTCTCCTGTTTTTTTCTTTCCTCCTATAGAATTTCCTTTAGTATTTCTTGAAGGGCAGGATTCTTGTTGTCATACTCTATTAATTTCTGTTTATCTGTGAGTATTTGAACTCTATCATATTTGATTGTTAGTTTAGCTGGAAAGAGTATTCTTTTTCAGAAATTTTTTTTCATTTAGTATCTTGACTATGTCATAAGACTGCCTTCTTGCCTCCATGGTTTCAGATTAGAAATCAGCACTCAATCTTAGGAAGCCTCCTTTGTATGTGTGGTTTTTTTCTCTTGCTGCTTTTAGAATTTTCTCTTTGTCTTGAGCATTGGATAATTTGAGAAGTATATGTCTTTGGGTAGGCCTGTTGGGCTTTATTCTATTTAGGGTGCATTGTGCTTCCTGGATGTGGATGTACATCTCCCTCACTAGGTGTGGGAAGTTTTTATCCATTATTTCCTCCAACACCCCTTCTGTTCCCTTTCCCTTCTCTTCTTTTTCTGGGATGCTTATAATGCATATGTTTTCACATTTTGCATTGTCATTCAGGTCCCAAAGTCCCTGTTGAATTTTTTCTCTCTTTTTATCTATCAATTCTACTAACTCTTTGATTTCAGATGTACTGTCTTCCACATCACTAGTTCCTCTCCCTCTTCAAATGTACTGTTATTTGCTGAGAGTGTATTTTTGATTTCTTGGATTATGCTGTTCCTTCCCATCATATCCGTTGTCTTTTTTTTTTATTTGCATGATTGCAATTTCTCCTGCATGCTCTCCAACTGTTTTCTTCATATTCTTATCTCTTACTTCACCTCATTAAATTGGCCCCTATTAAATGTTTTGAGAGGTTTAATTACTTGCTTGATATTCTGCTCTTCTTCCTAATTTTAGTTTGTTCACTGGATTGGGTCATGTTTTCCTGATTATTGCTTTGGCTTATAGTTTCTTGTTGCTGTCTGGTCATCATTTTATCTTGCTGGCTTGATTAACTTCTTTGTCTAGTCTCAGGGATAACTAGTTGTTTTTGTGTGTGTGTTAAGTCTTCTCTTTGCCACTTTGTTCTTATTCTATTTCCTTGCTGTTGGCTAAGTTCACTTGAAGTAAAATATTAGGGCAAGTGAAAACAAAACAAGTAAGAAAAGAAAAAAGTAGAATAGTAGTATTGATAGTAAATGTTAGCAGAAGAAACATGTGAGATCTAGGACAATGGGTATTAGACTCATGTAAGCTGTGTAGAGTTAGAACAGTAAGAAAAATGGAGTATCTATAATGAGACAGTAAACTGAATATGGGGAGGAATATAGTATGAATTAAAAGACCAGTGTGGTCAGGAAAGTGGGAAAGAGAAAGGAAAAGACAATAATATGGAGAGCGAATAAAAGACAAAACCACACAAAGGTATTAGAAATGAAAATTGAGGGCTAAATTAAGAGCAGTGGAATGTAAGAGAGACACTAAATGATGGAGGATAAAAAGATGTAGAGGAAAGGGGTTAGCATTGGTAGCCAAAATCAGTACACACAGAAAAGAGGAAATCGAGGATGAGGAAACACAGCAAATGTGAATCATTCCTGGAACACCTAATATTAAAAAAAGAAGAGAAGGAAAAAAGGGAGGGAAGGGGGGGAAACGGGGGTGGAAATGCAAGCAAGAAAAACAGGAAGATGAAGAAAAAGAAGAAGAAGAGGAGGAGGAGGAGGAGGAAAGGGCTGTGGGGGTATAAAGAGGAAGGAAAAAATAAGAAAATAAACCAATAAAAAAGACCAAAATTTCAAGCAAGGAATCCTTTCTGTATTTAAATAAAATGCTTAGGAGTCTGACCTTCCCCCTTTCTCCCTTTCTCACTTCCCTCTCTCCCATGGCAGCAGGGAAGCTGTGTGAGGTGTCCAGTAGGAGATTCAAGTGGGTCCTTGGTGTACCAAATCACCAGAGAAAACAATGTGTCTTAATTTCCCCACCTCACCAGGAACCCCAAATATGCTAATGGAAGTTTTCAAAACACATCTTACAGCTATCTCCCTTAGGTGTGCTACAGGAGGGGCAGTTGATTTTCTGACTCCACCTTCTTCCAGACCAAGTTTCCTAACCCAGCATTTTTAGGTAAATAGGGCTTTCTCGGCAGATTTGCCTCTCCTTTCTTCCCCAGCTTTCCCCAAGCCAGCTGGAATGCTCCTCCAAGTTCAAAAAAAAAAGGGGGGTCAGGACCTGAAAATGAACCCGCACTCATTTTGCCCCTCTGCACCTCCCACCCAAACCCTCCAACTCACAGAGTCAGTCCAAAACTGAATGGCTAGTGTATTCTTTTACTGCAGGGAGCTCTGGATTTGGGAGTGGGAAGTCTGGGATATTGTAGACTTAGGGTATGTAGGTCTGTGGAACGTCCGCTATGGTGGCTTAGGGGACATGGATCTGGAGACCATGCTTCTGGGGAACACAGGGCCTAGGAATGCCACCACACTACTGACAGTCCAGGGAATGCCTAAGGGGGAAGAGTCCCACCTCTCCACAACTTCCGACCTTGGTGCTAGAAACCTACAATTCTACCTTAGCAAGCATGATTTCTGTCTCTCCAAATCAATGTCCAAACACCTCCTGCCTTGCAAGTTCCCAAAACAGCCACTGCAGCAAGATTCCAACCCTACTCAGCTGCTCTTCTGAGGGCGCAATTATGAAGTGCATTCACTCAGATGCCATCTTGCCCCACCCATCAGCTATCATCCTTTAATATCTCCATTTGTTCACCCCAGCTTGTCCTTAAAGGGAAAGTACATCTGCCTCATTATCTAATAAAAGATGAAGAAATTCATATGCTAGCTGTTCTTTAATCCTCTCCTGGTTAGCCATGTATATCACTCTGGCTGCTTAGATACTCCCAACAGTGAACTCAGACACTTGTTCTTGCTGGATTTGGGAAGTATCAGGTCTCGATGCCAGGTTACCTAAGTTTGTTTTTGCATTACTTTTTTCCTCTGGGTAGTAATGCTAGGAAGCATTTCTACCAACTGCAAGGCACAAGGCAGAAAGTACAGTGAAGAGAATGCAGCACATATGCAGAGTATGTTGGAAAACCCAGTAACCCCCATGCTCACTGACTCCAGGAACTCAGATTGGGTGAAAGCAGCTTCAATTGAGTCTCTACAGACCCTTCACACACCTTCCATCCTGTGCAAGACACCTGGTCATTCTGGGAGAGGTGTGAAGATAAGTCAGCCTGGTTGTTGTCCACAGCCACCTGCTAAGGCCAACATGGCAATCCTTAGTATTGTCTTAAAGTTCTTGAGAATTCCAGGAGTGCCATACTAAAGGAACTTGTCCCACGGCTGCTAGAAATCCTGGTGTGCCTGTGCTCCAAGTCACTTTACAGGACGGGGAGGACAGAAAACCTCCCAGCATGGGATCAGGGCTCCTGCTCCCACACCACGGCTAGCCAGAACCAGCCCACCATACCCGAGCTTCCTCCCACAGCTGCCTTCAACCTTGTCCATTTCTGGGATGGTCACAGGGTGCCCTGGTCCACTGTGGCCTTCACTTCTGTGGAAAGCATCACCTCCAGTATGGCTCCTACATTCCTAGGTTAACAAGCAGCCCAAACAATGGCCAGTGATAAAGTTTTCAGTGTTTGGTACTGTGAAAGTTGGATAGCTCTTTAGGTTAAAAATAAACTTGTATCTTCCCACTTCATTATAGACAAAAGAAAATTCTGGATGGATTTTAAAAGGTGAAAAACAGCTCCAAGGGTCTTCTAATCATCAAAGCAATAGGGAGAAATCACAAAAAAATATCAACCACTTTGACTATATGTATTAGTCAACTAAAGGGGTACTGATGCAAAGAACCAGAAAGCTGTTGGTATTTACAAAGAGGGTTTATTTTGGGTAGAAGCTTACAGTCACATGATCATAAAGTGTAAGTTACTTCCCTTACCAAAATCTGTTGCCACATGTTGGAGCAAGATGGCTGCTGGTCTCTGTGAGGATTCAGGCTTCTTCTTCACACTCCATGGTCCCAGCTTCTTCTGGTCTCAGATGTAGACTGGCATAAGGCTTGTCTCTCTGTCTGGTGCGACGGTTTGCTCGGTCGGTAGAGGTGGGGTCTGGCTGCGGACGAGGGGTCAGTCCAGCTCTGGACGAGGGGTCAGTCCCGCTTGGGACGAAGGGTCGGTCCCACTTGGGACGAGGGGTCGGTCCGGCAGCAGACGAGGGATCGGTCTCACAAGGGGTTGCATGGTTCGGCTGACGGGGTCGCTCGGCGAAGCCGGCGACGAAGGGGTCGCCCGGAGAAGCCAGCGACGAAGGGGTCGCCTGGAGAAGCAGGCGACGAAGGGGTCGCCCAGAGAAGCAGGCGACGAACTGGGGACAAGGGAGGCCAGGCCCTTGTCGGGGGCTCTCAGGACTGGAGGGCGCACGGCAGAAGAACTACCGCGGAGACAAGGTAAACACGCAAGTCCACTTTACTGAGGGAGAGGCAACAGTTTTATAGGGGCTGGGGAAGGCTGATTGGTCGAAGCCACGCCCTGTTCTGATTGGTTGCCGGCGAAAGGTCAGTGGGCGGTACTGGACGGGGGAGGGGTGGTGGTTAGGGATTGGCTGTCGCTGTTGCTGGGGGAAGGGGCAGGGTTTAGGGATTGGTGGCTGCTGTTGCTGGGGTGGAGGGCAGACTTGAGTTTCCCGCCCACGCCTGGCTGTTCCTGCTGTCGGGGGAAGGGAAAAGGGCGGGCTGGATTTTTCCGCCCACACCTGGCTGTTGCTGCTGTCGGGGGAGGGGAAAAGGGCAGACTGGAATTTTCTGCCCTGCGCCTGCGCAGGGAGAAGGAAGAAGAAGGGTGCCGCCCCACAAGGCATCGGGTGGCGCCATCTGGGAGGAGGGGCGGCCGCGGAAGCATGGCTGCCGAGAAGGGGAGACCCGAGGGCACTCTGCGCCCATGCCGAGCTTCCTTCAGGGGTGGCGGTGGGCCCGACCAACCACCCTATTATGGGGGCAGCGGAATTAGGCCTACCGTGGCCGCTCCCCTGCCAGGCCAGCAAACCACACTTCAGCCCGAGGGGTGACCGCAGTCTGGCACTTGTTACTTTATGGGCTTGGCTTCTCTGGTCTCTCCACAAGGTCAGCTGTAGACCCTCAGGTTATCTCTCTTCCCAGGCCTCTGCCATGTCTAAGGAGCCATCTCTATTTCTCTGTGTTCTTCTCCTGTGTGTTTACTTCCCCAAGTTCCAGCATCAAAACTCCAACTACTTCCTTTGCCATGTCTATTTCTTGCTTAGTCCCTGCCCACCAAGGGGGTGAAGACTCAATGTCCTACTGACAGGGGCCATTCAAACCCCTGATCATAATTTAATACGTAAAAATGAAACCTATGAAGTTAATACAATCTATCATGCCCAGAGGAACAGACCAGTTTACAAACATAATCCAATATCTATGTTTGGAATTCATAAACAATATCAAATGGCTACACTATATAAAAATTAAAGATATTTGAATTAAATCAAATAAAATCCAACAGTTTAAAAACGTAATGCACCATGGAGAGATCACATTATCTTTAACATACATAACATAGGATGTTGATTGGCCGAGAGTCACCTCTAGCTAGCAGTGTTATGTAGTAGAAGAAAACTTTGTAGGTAAGCCCCTAGACCAGAAGGCCCTTCAGGAACCCAAGGAAGCCCAAGCACCCCACCCACACTCCTGGGATGATGGAAGGTCAATTCTCCAAAGAAGGAACTTGGTCTCCTCTCAGGCAAAGTTCTGGAATCCAGAGGTTCAGAGTTACTGCCCAGCCCACTTGAGGCCAGCTGGCAAAAAAGAAAGATAACATGCTCTCCATCCCTGACACCACTTCCATATGCCCAGTAAATTAAGGACTTAGAAGGGAGCTGGGTTCCTGGTCATTCTGTGGCTTAAGTCACTCCTGGCCAGCCCACCCGTGGAACACATATGTGGCTGGAGAACACATAGACCAGGCCTCCAGACACCTGGTGGAGAGGTGGGAGGCACCTTCCTCTCTCACACCTGAAAGCCTGGTGCCAAAGTGGATAGGGCAGTAGGTCAGCCCGCTGGGGGCAGCACTAACAGCAGGGGAACAGGGAAAGGGAAGATCCTCATGGAAGAGGCTGGGCTTGTACTTTCCTCTGATCCTTCTAGGCTGAGTAAGTCCCTAGGGTTCTTATTCTGAGGGGAAGATCCTAAAGGGGAAGAAGGGACTCAAGAACAGAACATGCAATCACCCTACACTGAATGTGAGGGTAAATGGCACTTTATTTTGTTCCCTAAGCTGGAGAAAATCAGCATAATAGAGTATGATATGCAACATGACAGAAAAATGCCCATTTCTTCTCCTTCTAATTAGTTCTAAAACTCTCTTTAATGTACGAATGATAAGAAAGCAGCAATGCCTGCCTCCCAAACCCTGGATTAGTTACCAGGAGCCTATCATAGCTCAGAATAACCTTCCTTAACAATGCTGGTGGATGTTATCAGAATCTTAGACAGCTCTTCTTTGTAGGGATTTCGTGTCTTCAGAACTTTTGCAGAACAAAATCAAATTTTTTTATCACAGAAAAATAAAGAAAATAATATTCATCACCAGTCAACCTCAGTTAATAACATGGCTATCCATTTCCAACAACTAATCAAACTGAAAAATCTGCTTTTCCTTGATTTGTGTCATCAATTTTTCTTCTTTCCTCTTTTTTTTTTCTTTCACTACTTTATGGATTGAAGCAGAATGTCACTAGTAAAACTGATCCAGATTTAGATGCTATCACAAAATGGAGCTTCTGGGTTTATTGGTATTTCATTATTACCATTTCTCAAGGGAGTTCTTTTTTCACAAAGGATGTTGCTTTTCAAACACAAAGCAAGGCTATACTCAGGCAAGACGGCATCTGAGTGAGTGCACCTTATAACCTCTCCTGCAAGGAAGCAGCTGAATAGGGTTGGAATTTTGCTGGACTGGGCTGTTTCAGGCATTTGCAGGGCAGGAGGTGTCTGGATATCAAATTAGTGGCACAGTGAAAAAGAAGATTCGTGTATAAAGTAGAATTTTGGGTCTCTTTCATGGAGATTGGAGCTGCTCATACGAAGCTTCCCCCTGGGGTGGGCAGTCCTGGAGACTTTGCTGAACCAGGGAATTCCCAAGACCTGAGTGGGCTATTTGGGGGCTTGCAGGCTGGGAGGTGTCTGGGAGTCGATTTGGTGAGACAGAGATGGAGGCATTCTTGCGAGACGTGGAATTTTTGGTTTCTGACACAGAGATCAGAGCTTCCAGCTAGAGCCCCTCCCACTAGAGCAGACAGCCCATCTACCGCATCCCCAAACTGCTTGTAGTACAGCGGTGCCCCCAGCAGGCTGTTTCAGGGACTTGCAGGATGGGAGGTGTCTGGAAGCCAATTAGACAAAGACGGAGATTTTTGCGAGATGTGGAATTTTGGATTTCTGAGATGGAGCTCAGAGCTTCTGGCTAGAGCCCCTTCTCGTAGGGCTGGTGGCCCATCTGCAGCAGTCCCTGAATTGTCTATAGTACAGTGGCATCCCCAGCAGGCTGTTTCAGGGGCTTGCAGGGCTGGAGGTGTCCTGAAGTTGACTTGGTGAGACAGTGACAGAAGAGACTCTTGTGAGAGGGGGAATTTTGGGTTTCTGACACAGAGGTCAGAGTTTGTGGGCGTGACCCCTCCCCATAGGGCTGGTGCCCAGCTGTGGGGATCCCTGAAGGCTGTGTTGCACTGTGGTGCTCCCAGGCTCCCTGTTAACTGGATTTGTGGTTCCCAGGTCTGTGCCCCCTAAACCCTGGTGGCTTACACCCCAGAGACTCACACCTCCTGAGTCTGCAATATTACAGACTTCCTATCCCTGAATCCTCCATGCCCTGAGGGCCATCAAGGTCCTTGACTGTCCTAGCCCTTGGCGTTTGTGGGTTTTTTTTTCCTTTTTTTTTTTTTTAACTGTCTTGGTTGCTAATATTGCATTATCTCCTGGTTTTTCTCCCATTGTATCCTCCAAGGTCCTTTTTTGTTTATTGGGTTTTTTTTTTCTTTCTTCTTTTCTTTTTCTTGCTTGTTTCCCTCTCTTTTCTTTGCCCACCCCCTTTTTTCCTTCTCTTTTTTTTCTTTTCTCTCTTTTTCTTCCTATTTTATATTATTTTATTTATACAATAGGTGCTGTAGGTAGCGCCTCACATTTGCTGTGTTTCCTCATCCTCCATTTACTCAGTTCTGTGTGAATTGATTTTGGTCACCTACACTAACCTCTTTCCCCCACATCTTTCTATCCACCACAATCTACTGTTTTTATTACATTCCACCTCCATTTCTTTGGTCCCCAAACTTTTATTTTCTAATACCTTTGTTCTGTTTTCTGTCTTTTAACCACTCTTGATACTATTGTCTTTCTTTTCTCTTTCCTCTCTCATGAAAACACTGGCCTTTTAATTCATACTATATTCTCCCCATAATCAGTTGACTGTCTCATTACAGATCCTTTAATTACTGCTATAACTCTACACAACTTACATGAATCCAATATCCATTCTCCCAGATCTCATATTGTTGCTCTGTTAACAATTATTACCAATACTACTTTAAACATTTTCTCTTCTTATACAATTTCCTTTCTCTGGCCCTAATATTTTCCTTCAAAGTGAACTCATCCAGCAACAAGAAATTAGAATAAGAAGAACAAAGTTACAAAGGGAAGATAGGACACTTATGCAAGAACATCAACTAGTTAATCCCCTAGACTAGACAAAGAAACTAAGGATGATTAAACTCATGAAGATGAAATGATGGCCAGACAGCGAAAAAAAGCTACAAACCAAAAGAATAATCAGGAAAACATGCTGAATCCAATGCACAAACTAAAAACCAGGAAGGGGCAGAACATTGGACAAGTAATTAAAGATCTCAGAACATATATTAGAGACCAACTTAATGAAGTAAAGGAAGAGTTTAAAAATATGAAGAAAGCACTTGGAAAGGAAATTGCAGACATACACAAAAAGATAACAGATATGATGGGAATGAACACCACAGTTCAAGAAATCAATAATACACCCACAGCAAATAGCAGATTAGAAGAGGCAGAGTAGAGAATTAGCAACGTGGAAGGCAGTACATCGGAAATCAAACAGATATTAGAATTCATCGATAAAAAGATAGAAAAAATCCAGCTAGGACTTAGGGACCTGAATGACAATGCAAAATGCACAAACATAAGTATTATAGACATCCCAGAAGGAGTAGAGAAGGGAGAGGGGTCAGAAGAGGTGTTGCAGGAAATAATGGCTGAAAATTTCCCAAATCTAATGAGAGAGACAGATGTACATATCCAGGAAGCACAATGCACCCCAAACAGCATAAATCCCAACAGGCCCACCTCAGGACATATACTTGTCATATTATCCAATGCTCAAGACAAAGAGAAAATTCTAAAAGCATTAAGAGAAAAGAAAATGATCACATACAAGGAGGGTCCATAAGATTAAGTGCTGATTTCTCATCTGAAACCATGGAGGCAAGAAGGCAGTGGTATGCTATAGTCAACTTACTAAAAGAAAAAATTCCAACCCAGAATACTCTCCCAAGCTAAACTAGCATTCAAAAATGATGGAGAGTTCAAAATATTCACAGATAAACAGAAATTGAAAGAGTATGCCAACAAGAAACCTCCCCTTCAAGAAATACTAAAGGGAGCTCTGCAGGAAGAAAGGAAAATACAGGAGAGACAGAGTTTGAGGAGAGTGTAAGAGGAACAAAAAAGACAAAAAGAGAAGGAAAAAAACAAACAAAATATGACAAACACAAGTCCAATCACAATATGGCTAACATAAATAATTCCTTGAAAGTAATAACACTGAATGTCAATGGATTAAGCTCACCTATCAAAAGATTCAGACTGAGACATTGGATAAGGAAATATGACCCATCTATATGCTGTCTACAAGAAACACATCTTAGACCCAGGGATGCATGGAGGCTGAAAGTGAATAGTTGGAAAACAATCTTACAAGCAAACAATAACAAAAACAAAACAAAAAAAGCAGCTGTAGCTATATTTTTATCAGACAAAATGGACTTTAATTGCAAAACAATTGTGAGAGACAAAGAAGGATACTACATATTAGTGAAAGGGACAATCCCTCAAAAAGAATGAACAATCATAAATATTTATGCTCCTGACTAGGGCGCCTCCAAATACGTGAGGCGAACACTGGAAAAACTAAGGGAAAGAATAGATGCCTCTACGACTATAATGGGAGACTTTTTTTTTTTTAATATTACATTCAAAAAATTTGAGGTCCCATTCAACCCCACCGTCCCCACCCCCGACTCCCCCCACAGCAACACTCTCTCCCATCATCATGACACATCCATTGCACCTGGTAAATACATCCCTGAGCATCACTGTGCCCCATAGTCAATGTTCCACATCATAGCCCACACTCTCCCACGTTCTATCCAGTGGGCCCTGGGGGGATCTACAATGTCCCGTAATTGTCCATGAAGCACCACCCAGGACAACTCCACGTCCAGAAAACCTCCCCATCTCATCTCTTCCTCCCATTTCCCGCACCCAGCAGCCACCATGGCCACCCTTCTCACCCCCATGTCACATTTTCTGTGTGGACATTGGATTGGTTGTGTCCATTGCACATCTATGTCAAGTGGGGGCTTGGACTCCACATGGATACTGGATGCACTCCTCCTGCTTTCAGTTGTAGACACTCTAGGCTCCATGGTGTGGTGGTTGACCTTCTTCAACTCCATGTTAGCTGAGTGGGGTAAGTCTAATAAATCAGAGTGTAGGAGTTGAAGTCTGTTGAGGCTCAGGGCCTGGCTATCATATTGTCAGTCCAGAGATTCAAATCCCCCAAATATATTTCAAACCCCAGCACCAACTACAATTCCAGTAAAGTAGCATGCGAGTCTTGTGAAAAGAGATCCCCTCTGAGTCCAGTTCCATCATGCAGAAACACCAACTCCAAAGAAGGGCCATCTGACATGGCAGTGAGCCCCATCTGTATAATGGAAATAAAGACTATCATAAGAGGATACTTTGAAAAAGTATGTTCCAACAAAAATGACAATTCAGAGGAAATGGAGAAATTCATAGAAACACATAAGCAGCCTATACTGACAAAAGAAGAAATTACTGATCTCAACAAACCAATCACAAGTAAAGAGATAGAATCAGTCTTTAAAAACCTCCCAACTAAGAAGAGCCCAGGGCCAGATGGGTTCACAGGTGAATTCTACAAAACATTCCAGAAAGAACTAACACCAATCTTGCTAAAACTCTTCCAAAAAACTGAAACAGAAGGAATATTTTCAAACTCATTCTATGATGCCAACAATAAACAATACCCTAGTACCAAAGCCAAACAAAGACACCACAAAAGGAAAATTACAGACCAATTTCTCTAATGAACTTAGACGCAAAAATACCTAACAAATACTTGCTAACCATATTCAACAACACATTAAACGAATTATACACCATGACCAATTGGGATTCATTCCAGGTATGCAAGGATGGTTCAACATAAGAAAATCAATGAAAGTAATACACCATCTAAACAGACTGAATGAAAAAATGACGTGATTATATTTATAGATGCAGGAAAAGCATTTGAAAAAATACAGCACCCTTTCATGATAAAAACACTGCAAAAGATTGGAATACAAGGAAATTTTTTGAACATGATAAAGAGTATATATGAAAAACCTACAGCCAACATCGTTTACAATGGTGAAATCCTAAAATTCTTCCTCTAAGATCAGGAACAAGACAAGGATGTCCACTATCACGTCTTCTATTAAACATTGTCTTAGAAGTACTTGCTCAAGGACTGAGGCAAGAACCAGATATAAAAGGCATTCAAATTGGAAACGAGGAAGTAAAAATTTCATTATTTGCAGATGACATGATCCTATACATAGAAAACCTGAGAGGTCTCCAAGAATGCTTGTCGAACTCATGAGTTTAGTAAAGTCGCAGGTTATAATATCAATGCACAAAAATCAGTAGCATTTCTGTACAACAATAATGAGCAAGCTCAGGAGGAAATCAAGAAACAAATACCATTTACAATAGTCACTAAAAAAATCAAATACCTAGGAATAAACTTAACCAAAGAGGTAAAGAACTTATACACACAGAACTACACAAGATTGTTCAAGGAAATCAAAGAAGACCTAAATAAATGGAAGAATATTCCCTGTTCATGGATAGGAAGACTAAATATTATTAAGATGTCTATCCTACCAAAACTGATCTACACATTCAATGCAATCCCAATAAAAATCAACACAGCATTCTTTAAGGAACTAGAAAAAAGTAATTGTGAAATTTATTTGGAAAGGAAAGAGACCCGGAATAGCCAAAGACATATTGAAAAAGAAAAATATAATTGGAGGAATCACACTACCTGACTTCAAAACATACTACAAAGCTACAGTAGTGAAAACAGCATGGTATTGGCATAAGGAGAGACACACAGACCAATGGAGCCGAACTGAGAGTTCTGACATAGATTCTCATATATAAAGCCATATAATATTTGATAAAGCCACCATACACTCTCAAAAGGGAGAGAATGGCCTATTCAACAAATAGTGCCTAGAGAACTGGATATCCATATGTAAAAGAATGAAAGAGGATTACCATCTCACACCTTATACAAAGATCAACTCAAGATGCATCAAAGACGTAAATATAAGAGTCAAGTAATAGGAAATGGCTTCATGAACTTCACACCAAAAGCACTCGCAGCAAAAGAACAAATAGATAAATGGGACTTCCTGAAAATTAAAGCCTTCTGGACCTCAAAGGAGTTTGTCAAGAAAGTAAAAAGGGAGCCTACACAATGGGAGAAAATATTTGGTAAACATATATCAGATAGGAGACTTATAATTTGCATATATAAAGAAATCCTATATCTTGAAAATAAAAAGATAATCAACCCATTTAAAAAATGGGGGAAAGTTTTAAACAGACACTTCTCCAAAGAAGAAATACAAATGGCTAAAAAGGACATGAAAAAATGCTCCAAATCTCTAGCTATCAGGGAAATGCAAATCAAAACTACAATGAGATACCATCTTACTCCCATAAAATTGGCAGCTATGAAAAAAACAGAAGAGTACAAATGCTGGAGAGGATGTGGAGGAATGGGAACACTCATCCACTGCTGGTGGAAATGCATAAGGATCCAACCATTCTGGAGGACATTTTGGCTGTTGCTCAAAACTAACCATAGATTTGCCATATGACCCAGCAATTCCGCTGCTGGGTATATACGCAGCAGAACTGAAAACAAGGACACAAAATGATAGATGCACACCAATGTTCATAGCAGCATTGTTCACTATTGCCAAAAGTTGGAATCAACCCAAGTGCCCATCAACAGATGAATGGATCAAGAAAATGTGGTATATACATACAATGGAATACTACTTGGCTTTAAGAACAAATACACTACAAACACATGTGATAACATGGATGAATCTTGAGAACCTTATATTGTGTGAAGCAACCCAGGAATTGAAGGACAAATACTACATGACATTAATGATATGAAATAAGTAAACACAAGGTGCCTTACAGAGCTAGAGACTGGATGATAGGCTTACAGGAAATCGTGGTGTAGAGGAAGGATGTAAGCTGACATCTACATGGGTGAAATCTTTGATAAGCTGGAGGTAAATATGTGTACCCAGAAGGGATAAAATTGGGGCATAGGGTTACCTTTGGGTGGGGCTTTGTGGGCTTTAGGGGGGCTAGGGATAGGCAAATGGGTAATATTGCCAAGAAATTGGGGGGAGTTTGGGGCAACATACAAACATAGAAGATTGTCAGGTATTTGGTTGAGAGTATAATGCTGAGAAAACCTTTTCAAAAATATAATAAGGAAAGTTACCTGTTTAACTTCCTTAAAGGGGATAATCTGATGCAGGACAGACTCCTAGGGAATATGTGAATTCTCATTTTGCCAGAGAGGTTTATATCACTGGGTAGAGACCCATATAATGAGAGTGAAGGTATACCCACATCCTGGGGAGGACTGATGCCATCAAATAGAGGGAACTGTATCTCTCAAGAGAAATGGTGGCTCCCAGGGCATTAGGGCAGTTGAGCATGTCAAGCCCTCAACACTGTTGCAAGTATCTCTGAACATGGCTCTTCAAGAAATGAAGATGGACTGTCACTGTAGGCCCTAAGGGGAGGGGGAAATAGGTTTTGAATAGATGGAACCAACATAACTGTGAGGGCAATAGAAGGGTTTCATAAGAGTACGCAAGGATGGATATAAGACATGTAAAATGACACCAAAAATACATAGGGGCTGATAGCCTAAAATGTAAATCATAATGTAAAACATAAGATAACTATAAATTTACAAAATCGTATAGCCAAAAGTATAAACCACAATGTAAACACAAATGTTACCTTGTTTGAAAGCTATTGTCTCAATGTCTGTACATCAGTTTCAGTAAATATGGTATGACTATGTTAAAAGATTATTGCTGTGGAAGGGAAAAGGTTTTCTGTTGGATATGTGGGAGTACTGTATATTGTATATATGAATTACTGTGATCTAAAACTCTTGTGAAGATTAGCTTAATAATTAGAAAAAAGAAAAGAAAAAGATAGGATGTTGAATTTTTCCAAATTAGTATGTACTCTATATCTAACCTTTAAACTCATCGCTATATTCCATTTTACTATTAAGGGAAACTGGCAATATATTGGGCTTCACTTTTCAGGAAGTTTTGGATCACAGAGTAGTTCAACAATGGCAGCAGAGGAATACTGGTGTGGTATGTTATTGACAGGGGACATATGGTTGACAGGGAGTTCTACAGGGCATATATATTTGGATATTTTCTTAGTGGAAACAATTAAAAATAACAACTGAGGGAGTGCTGAATTCCTAACCAGGGAGCTCTATCACAGACCCTAAGGGAACAGCAACAATCCCCAAAGTGCAACGGCAAAGACGAAAAAGGAATGAAGTTCCAACAATGAGCCCCTGATACTAATGACTATGCTTGTGAGTCTGTGCACCTGAAATAAGAGCAAGGCCTAAAGCAGTAGTGTGCCTAAGAGTTACCTCCTGAGAGCCTCTGTGTTGCTCAAATATGGCAAGTCTCGAAGCCAAACTCAGCATGTAAATTCATTGCCTTCCCCACCCCCCCACCCCCAGCATGGGACATGACTCCTGGGGATGAGCCTCCCTGGTGCTGAGGGATCACTACCGAGTACCAGCTGATGATGTAACTAGACAATGACCTTGAATAAATGGTTCAACTCGGACCAGCAGAATATCCCCGTCTACATATAATAACAGGAGTTAAAAATGCTTTTTGGCCTAAATCAAGGGGGAAATGGAAAGGACAAATGAGTTTATATGGCTATGAGTCTCTAAAAAAGAGCCTGGAGGTTATCATAGGGTTGCCATTATGCACACCTGAGCAGAGTCTCAGACACAGATAAAGTAGATACAACCCCAGGTATTGGTTCTTCTGAGGGCTACAGAGACCCACAGGTCTTATGGTCATGGCAGTTGGAGTTCAGTGCCATGTCAGTTGGCCCTTCTTTGGAGTTTGTGTTTCTGTGTGATAGAGCTGGACTCAGATGTGATCACTTTTCACAAGCCTTTCCTGTTACTTTATCAGAATTGTAGTTGGTGCTGGGGTTTAAGATATTTCTAGGGCATCTAAATCTCTGGACTGACCACGTGGTAGTCAGGCCCTGAGCCTCAACAGACTTCAGCTCCTACACTCTGGTTTATTGGACTTACCCCACTCAGATAACATGGAGATGAAGAAGTTCAATCACCACACCTTGGAGCCTAAAATGTCTACAACTGAAAGCAGGAGGAATGCATCCAGCATCCATGTGGAATCTGAGACCCTGTTGACATAGATGTGGAATGGACACAACCAATCTAAGGTCCAAAGGATGGAGGGATAGAATATGGATTAGAGTGGATTTGCTGATATTCTATTCATGAACTATTGTGGTTAGTATTCAAAGAAAATGTGGCATTGGTATGGAAAAAGTGGACATGGTGGCTGCTGGGTGTGGGGAATGGGAGTAAGAGATGAGATGTGGAGGCATTCTCGGGACTTGGAGTTGTCCTGGGTGGTGCTGCAGGGACAATTACTGGACATTGTAGATCTTCCCATGGCCCACTGGATGGAACGTGGGAGAGTGTGGGCTATGATGTGGACCATTGACCATGAGGTGCAGCGATGCTCAGAGATGTATTCACCAAATGCAATGAATGTGTCATGATGATGGAGGAGAATGTTGCTATGGGGGGAGTAGTGGGGTTAGGGGGATGGGGGGTACATGCAGACCTCATATTTTTTTAATGTAATATTTTTAAAAATGAATTAAAAAAATAAAAACACAAAACAAAACAAACTCCATTTACCTTTCTCTCTTGATATCCATTTGGCACTTTGTGTTTTGAGTATTGTTGAAATTCAGTGTTTCCTGATACTGGTTTGGCCCTTGTTGTGTACCATCAGTTTTCCCTCAGGAAATAGCTGAGGTGTGAACAAAGTGCAGGGTGACACAGAAGGAGGGTTGCTGATGTTGGTGGTGCTGGGGGTAGGAAATGGACGTGACAGTGGAGGAGACCTTGGTACTGCAGAGAGAGCTGCTGGCTGAGAAAGGGCACTTGGTAGGAGAAGCAAGGGCTTTCCAGCAGTGGGAAATGGAGCCAGAGAACCAACCCTGGAGGGCACTTCAGGATCAGCTGAGTGGTAGATGGCACCAATAGCCAATTCTCCTGCACTCCCGGCCACCCACAGGAGTAACCGTCCCTGCTCCTCTGCTAGGTGCTTGCATGTGATCAAGGAGCCATGTGTGACTCTTCAGGCAGAAGCATATAAGCACCCATGGCCAGGAGCTCCAAAGACTTCACACTGAAAGACAACAGCCTGACTGGTGACCCTCCCTCCACCTGGGTTCCTGAGACTGGACTGAGCAGAGACTCCCTGCCACACACACACACACACACACACACACACACACACACACACACCCCTTGGCATGGGAAGTCTATCTTTACTTTTAGCCACTGTCTCAGTTTGCCAGGGCTAGTCTGACAATGCCCCAGAACTGCTTATTTAAGCCCCCAGGTTGACGGTTCTATCATGTGCCTCTCTGACAGTGATCAGATCAGGAAGGAAAGGCTTGGCCCTGTGGACGCAATCCTTAGCAAAAGGGCACTGACAATCACTAGCCAAAGCCAGTTAGTCTATGGGGTGCAGCAGTGCTCCAAAATGTATTCACCAAATCGAATGAATGTGCCACACTAATGAAAGAAGTTGATGATGTGGGAGGAGTGGAGTGAGGGGGGTGGGGGTATATGGGAACCTCTTATATTTTTTGAATGTAACATTTTGTGTGATCTATGTATCTTCAATAAATACAACTAAAAAATTGATAGGGGTGGGGGTGGGGAGTGGGGTATATGGGAACCTCTTATGTTTTTAAAGTAATGTTTTGTGTGATCTATTAACTTTAAAAAAAGATAATTAAAAATAAAAAAATAAAAACAAAACAGTAATTAGAGCTCCACCGACCCAGGGCTTACTGTGAGCCACTGTATGCACACTAAGCACATTCATTCTCTTAAGTGGTCCATGAGGTCGGTTCTGTTTGATCTGTCCTAGAATGGCAAAGTGAGACAGAGAGGCTGTGACTTGTGAAGGCTCCATAGCTAGTCACCGTAGCGCTGATACTTCCACCCGGGACTCCTCAGCCTGGGCTGCTAACCAACACACTGACTAATGTTAAATGCGCTCCAAGGAAATTGACTTAGGAAGTAATTTGATCAGCTTTGTTAGGGGCTGAATGTACCTGCAATGAATTTTGGGGCAGTTTGGTCCTTCAGCAAACCTGTAGTACAGAATTCACACTCTTTATGATCAATGATCCCAAGGTTGGAGAAACTGCGCCTGGAGCCCTGGAGTTGATCAAATACCACTGCCCATAATCCCAATACCATGGTGTGAACATTGGTACAAATGGACTTTGAAATGCCTTTTGCTGTTCTTGTTGCTTTTAAGACTCTTTTCTTTAGATTTTAATTAATATTTATTTCAGTTGCATAATTTCCTTTTGGCATACACAAAGCTCCAGGACTTGAATTTGCCTGTAACCCCAGCTAATGAAAACGGCCATGAAATGCTTTAAACACATAAAATCCCATTTGAATGAATGTATTCTAAAGACAATTCCCATTTTCCAGGCGGCAGTAAGGTATTAGAGCAGGAGTCAGCGACTTTCTCTGTGAAGGGCCAGGTGGGAACTCTCCTGTCCCAGGGGCTCTGTCACTATCACTCAACCACGACATCCTACACAGGGAGGATAGAGAAATGAATGGGTGTGGCTATGTTCTAATAAAACTTTATCAAAACTGGCTGGGGGCCAGATTTGGCCCACAGGCCTTAGTGTGCCTACAGTGTCATATAGAAAGGTGTGCTTATGGCTCATGCTTGATTTTCCTCCAAGGGGCAGAGCCCCAGTCACTTCCTACCTCCAGGCCCCTCTCCGGCCCTTGTTCAGTCAGCCCTGGAAGGTGGGACTGCTTATCAGACCGGCAAATTCAAGAAGGAGATACTGAGTCTTCAGGCTCACTCTGCCCTTCTTCGTTTGGGCCTGGCCCACAGGGGGCAGGGGTTCTGCTCTGCTCTTCACCACATTTGAGCTTCAGAAACCACAAGCCCCACTGTGCAGTCCTCAACAGTACTTTCCATCAGTGACACCGTATCAAGGAGCAATCCACAATCCACCTTAGGGTGCTATGGAAAGGGACTCCTCAAAGGTACAAACAAAATGGTGTAGCATGAACTCTCTTTGTTATTCTGAAAATCCAGATGAATTTTATATTCTCTCAATAAAGAAGCATTGAACAACTTCAGACACCAAGAGTCCTGGCTTTTTCACTATTATCACATGATGGCCATCAACTCACTGGCAGTATCATAGGTACCATAGACTCAAAATGTAAACCCCATTTAATAAGTGAAACTATTTACAGTTGTTCAAAACCTATTGCTCACAGGAAGAAAATACATGAAGTGTGTGTTGGCAGAAGGTCGGGAACCCTTCCGTTCCACCCCTCTCCGTTTCAATGGCCAGCAGAGACAGGTACCTTGTCAGATGGCCCCAGAAGTCCCCTTCCTTCCTTCCTTCCTCCATCCAGTCCTTCCACATGCTAGAAGCCAGGCAGAGGGGTACCTTGGATTCAAGAGACATCCCGGGGGGCAGACTGAGGGCTATAGTTGCTTCAACTGGAAACTACGCTTCTATGTGTGAAGTGAAGCTCATGAGACTCAAGAGGCCTCCCACTAGTACTCCAGCGAGAGTTGACCAGAACTGGGGACTCACCTGGGCACCACTAATACTGGGTGGCTAGGAGAAGAGGAAGGAGGCATTTTTTGGAATTATTTTCCACACCATTAACTTCCTTTCCAAGGGAATCTGTGTTCCACATTATGGGTTGAGCTGTGTGCCCCAAAAAGATACCTTGAAGTCCTAATCCCAGGTACCTGGGAACATGAACTTTTTGCAAAAGCATTACTGCAAGCAGAATCATTTAAACTGAATGAGGCCGACTGCAGTGGGTGGACCTTTAGTCGAGGATGGCTGGTGTCTTTAGAAGGGGGGTGTGGGCGCAGATAGAAGGGGAGTGCGCCATGGGAAGAGAGACAGAGCAGGCCATAGGGTGACTGAGGAGGCACTGAAAACCGAAGGCTTGCTGGCAAAGGGACAGGTGCCCCAGCGGCCAGGACTGACCCACCAGCACGGCCCATGCACTTGAGGCTTCAGCCTGCAGGGCTGAGAGAGCGGTTCCTGGTGCTTTTAGCCACCTAGTTCATGGCACTTGTGACAGCAGCCTTAGAAAAGTGAGATGTCCCTCTTCTGGCACTACCATCCCTCCAGGAGGGCTGAGGGATAGCCCAGGTGCCCAGCTGTCCGCCAGGCTGTGGGTCCTTAACCAAGGCTTTTATCTAATCAGATGCCTTGAGGAACGGCCTGGGGACGGACGGAAACAATGTTGAAAAGAAAGGAATGGGTGACCTGGACAACTCTGAACACCCTTCTCTTCCTTCCTTCTGCCCTCTCTTGGGTGCTTCCGGTGCTTAGACCCCAGAGCTCTTCCCACCACGCACATCTTCCCAGAGGGGCCGGGCCAGACGGTGCAGACCTATTCCTGGTTCTTGGTGGGTGGGAAGGCGGCCCGAGGGTTCCCGGGACCCAGGACCGTCCATCAGCCTGGCTGCTTATTCACAGCCCCGGGAACCACCGCACATACTGCTCAGGGGGCCGCATCCTGCACACTGGATAGCCTCGGGACTCCCTTTCTAGACTCTTCGAGCACCCCCGGATTGCCACGGGGCCCCTCCAGCTCTGGGGGGGAGGGGTGCATCTGTGTCTCTCAGTAATAGAAGCTCTCCTCTTCAGGGTCCAGGTGCCTGTCCCAACGACCCCGCGGAGCAGCCCGTGCCCCCTCCACTCCCCGGCGCCCCATCCAGTCTTCCTCCCTGGTGAGCAATCCCCGTCCCCGTCCCGTCACTTGACTTTCCCGGTAGACCTTTCCCAGTATGATGTCCTGCTCCCACCCCCACAGAAGCATCCCCCACCCTGCCCGGGCCCCGCCCCCACCCCCTGCCTGGTCCCCAGACCCCTTCCACGCGGTGCCGCTGGGTGTCCAGTCACCGCACAGCCCCGCCCCAGCCGCTCCCTGGCAGGGGAGTCCTGCCCCCAGCACCGCCTCACCCCCGCCGCTCGATGCCGGCCTCTGGTCTCACCCTGGCCTGGCGGGAGAAGTAGCTGCGCTCCTTGGGGTCCAGGCGGCGGGACGTAGCTGAAGGCGGACAGCGCCGAGGTGGGGCGGCGGCCGGGGCTTTCTCCGCAGCGTGGCGGCGGCGATCTCCTCGTCCCCCAGGCCGCCCCCATCCAGCTTCTCCGCCCAGGCCAGGTCGGTCCCACCCGGCCGGGGGCCACGCCCGAGTCCGCCTGGCTGCCAGGCGCCCGCGTTCGGCAGTTGCCGGGAAACCGCGGCCTCGCGTCACAAAGCTGGGCGGGGAGCGCAGGGCTGGGGCGCAGGGACAGGGGCGCAGGGCCGAGGGCGCAGCCGGGCTGGGGATGGGACCGTGCCCTCCCGTCTCCCTGCGGGTCCCTGGAGCGCCCACTTGGGACGCGAGGTGCCGCGTCAGCTGGACTGGGGGCCTGCGCCGGCTTGCCCTTGCCCTTGAGCTCGCGGAGGGTCCCAAGCGGGCTGTCTGGAAGAAGTGCAGGCCACCCGCGCGCTGCATCTGAAACCCTCCAGGAGCCGCGGAACAGTAGTGGAAGAAAAAGGTGGAATTCATTGCCATCGTATATTAACTCAGTGTGTCTGCAGCAGCATCGTGTCAACGTGCAACGAATCAATTTTCAGCGCCTCGGTCATCATGAGGGATCACCGCTCAGGGTACTGGCAGGTGCGGGTGTGCAGCGGCACGAATCGAATCCAGCCAAGTAATATCTGGGAAAACTGAGCTGTTCCGCAGCGCTCTGCTGTTTCTTGAGTCAAATGCTGGTTCAAGAGGTGCGTTCCTTTTGTCGAAAATTCACTTAATTCTAAAGCCTCGAATGTGTGTGTGTATCAGTAAAAAGGAAAAGGGGAACAAAACTGGCCTTGGGAATACTTTAATCAGGGGGGCTCTAGGAAGACCGGCTTGAAACATAAATGATAATGAGGAGCCAGACTTGTGAAATCTGGGGAACAGTGGGCATTCCAGGCAGAGGGAAGAGCATCTGTGGTGGCCCTGAGGCCGAGCCCATTGATGTGCAGGCGGCAGAAAGGGAGGACAAGGACGGTGCAGCTTTCAGACGGGGTAGGCAGCAGGGAGTGCAGGTGGACAGGCAAGCAGGGGAGGGGTCGCTCTCAGGCCGGGACCAACTAGCACCCCTCTCAGGGGGCTTCTTGCCCGCAGGTCCTTGCTGCAGGCAGAGGTTTTAGAGATTTTTCAGTACCATGTCCTTGATGCTAATTAACAAAAACAGTAACCACACATTCACAGTGGCACCCCTAGAAGTAGAGGACCCTAGAAGTATGGTACCCCTAGAAGTACAGCACACTAGCAGTAGGGGACCCTAGAATTATGGCACCCCTAGAAGTATGACCCAGCAACCCAGTCTGTGCTTCTCCTACCCCTCCTTACAGGTACCCTCACCAAAAGCTGTGTCAATAAAATCTGACTGGAAAAGAAAGCACCCTAGCACCTCTATGAGAAGCGACGATAGCACCTGCCATTGACTAAGCATTCCCTTCACTGTTTGCTAGGTGCTGCCCTAAGTAATTCCATGGCATGTTTCATTGACTATCCTCCACTATTTAGACTACACTTATTTGAAATTTTGGGGATATCTCAGCCTCCAGAGGTGCTCAGTTCACCAATGAGCCAAAATCCCCTCTGGATTTGTGGCCCAAGCCCTTGTGATGGTGTAGCATTTTGGGAGGGAACTGAATGCTCTTCTTCCCCAGGACTATCTCAACTACACTGATTTCTGCTCCTCCCTAGTTTTCCATCCATCTGACAAGCATTCCCCAAATTCCTTATGCACCAGCCTATGAAGGCTTGGAAGGCAGCAACTTTAGGACCACACACTCCACAGGCACCTCTCCCAGCAGCACCATCCCTCTGCCTCCAGGCCTGGCTCAGGCAAAGTGCTTCTTCACTAGGAGGAAGGTAAGCAGTGCAAGAGAAACTGCTCCCCTTTTGCTCAGCCGGAACAGTCACTGTACTCTTCTGCAGCTACTGATCTGCCCAGCAATTACAGGATACAGGGACCATCCAGAGTTTCATGGGTGGCCAATAAATCTAAGCTTTGCTGCCCCCTACTGACCGGAGAATACCTCCATTGCTTAAGAGGTGATGCTCACAAGTACAGCTCTTTTTAATCATTTTCATTTCTCTGCTTTAATTTTGAAGACTAATGGCAAGAAGATGCTGTGTTCAAAATTATCTTCAAATGCATGGCTCCAACACTTCCAACAGGGACACTGGGAAATGTCTTACTAATCTCTAACCATTTATGTGAATGTCACCTCAAATTCTTCAGGGTCATCATCAGAGACCAGTGCTACGCAGTGAATACTAAAATGGTTTGAATCTTGGTTTCACTTGCTACTAGATGTCACCTGCTTTGTCTAACACCACTACAGGGTTGGTGGGCAGACTATATGAGGAAATTCAGATGGCCCCAGCATTATCACCCATTTGGCTTGTGTCTATAGAAACATTAGAATTAGATATACATGAGGATTCGGGTCGTAAGGACTGGACTTTGAAATCTAACAACTTGTCAAATCCCTCCTCTTGTAGTGGGATGGTTAGTGAAAGCAGCAGTCATGTACTCAGTAGCTTAAATTTTTCATAACAAGCACACGCATTCTTGCAGGATGAAACATTTTAAGCAGTTGCAGAGGGAGTGCCAGCCCCGTGGCCTGACTTTGCTTCATGCTTTGCACAGTGTGCTGCAGCCGGCGCCATGTCTCAGATGCTCCCCAGCCATGGCAGCCTGCAACTCAGGAACCCACCCAAGGACCTCCTCTCACTCCCTGGGTTGGCCTGAAGTCTCCTGCACTCCCGCAGAGGTTTGCAGAATGCCGGCTGCATGTCACTGGAATGTGGGCTCACTTATCTCTTTGTCCCACACAACTGCTAAGGCAAGCACAGGGGGTCTTTTCTCCTTTACCCTGGAGCACTTAGCACAACACCTGCAAGTGGGAATCCCTTATATGATAGATGTGTGAAGTGGGCAGGGGGAGGCCAGATGAGGCAAGGGGTCCATGGAGGAGGGAACTGAAAGAGCAATGCAGGAAAAGGCCATGATGGACGAGGACCTGAGTGGAGAGGGTGGAGGAATGTTCTAGGCTGCACATTTTCTTCACAGTATTCACAACCACATTACCAATGTGCATGGCAATGTAGTCAGGTCTCCCCTCTTTAAACTCTAAACTCAGGGTTTACTTTCATACCAAGGGTGAGCTGAGAAACAAGGAGGATTGCCTAGAGTTGTGGGTTGGTGGGGGAGGGCTGCAAGGTGAGGCAGAGAAGGACAAGAGAACTCACAGAAGGCAGACGTGACACTGGGCTTGGTCTCGGTAGCAAAGAGGGACTGTGGAAGGGTTTCTGAGGCATAGAATGATCCAGAACAGGGCTCAGGCCCAAAGCCATGAACTGCATGAACTGTAAGTAAGTACCGCTAAGAACTGTAAATGAGACCACTTCACATGTTTCCAAGATGTGAGAGTCCTTTCAGCCTGGCCCCCAGGTGAGTGGCAATTCACTTGGGCATATGAACACATCCGAATCGATTGCATCTCTCTCCCAGTCAATCTTTAATTTGCTTCTATATGTCTCATTCCTTCTCTGCAAAGAAGCATAACATTTTAAAAGGATCTTAGAGCTCTAGAACTCATAGACTTTCAATAACCTATGCTAAAGATAAAAAAAAAACTTAAAAAGTAAAGATAAAGAGATCTAAAAAGTTACATATGATGGTTAATCACCATCCAGTTGGTGCCGAGTCATTGGATGATGCAAGCCCTGGCCTGCCACTGTGAGGACATTCTGTTGGTGACTTTAGCTTATTAGGCAGTTGGTTGCATCTAAGGCTGGTTACATCCACAAACAAGGGTGACTGCCTTCAGCAAGGAGGGGAGTCCCATCACCCCAGCAGCTGGAGGTCTTAAAGCAACACCAAGTCTCTCAGCAGTCACAACTCCTTTCTCTACTTCTCCAGGTTCTCCCGAGGAAGTCATCTCCTGTGCTGTTTCCAATGCATGGCCTGCCCTAGGAAATCTGAACTTGCCTATCCCCAGGGTCACTAAGCCAATTCTACTAACAAATCCCTTCCTATTTACATATGGCCTCATATCCTATTGGCTGTTTCTTCAGAGAACCCTAATACTGGTAGAAATGCAGATATTACTAGCTACTATGTCCTGTGATTACTTTGTGGTGGGCCTTTTGCTAAATGTTTTTATGTGTATTAACTCATTTCATCCTTATTTTTTGATTAGCCATTTGGAAATGAGGCCCAAAGTTATACAATTTGCAAGAGAGGTTGAAATCAATCCCACGTGCCTGACTCCTGAACACAGATTCGCAGTCCTCTGCTGCATCGCTGCTCAGACCAGGTTCAAGTCTCATCTTCACCCGTGGTTCTATATCCAAGGCAGGCATTGACCATCTCTGAGCTTTGGAGAGGGAACATTGCCCAAGTCCAAGGCCCCTGGAAATCATACAGGCCTGTGTTCAAGTGCTTAGCATGGAGCTCTGCACAGAGCAGGTGCAAAGTAAATGGTAGCTACTTCCCCTGTTCAAGGTCCCAGAAATAGCCGGATGTAGAAACCCAGTCTCCTAACTCTGCAGCCCTTTCCACACCTGCCTTGTCTCACTCTCCCCTTAAGCTTTAACCTGACCGTAATTGGAGAGTGAAGCATCTGTACTTCACTAAATGCAATGTAATTCACTCATGATTTACGTTTTAGAAGATTTCCCCCACAATCAAACCTGCCCCCTCACAATCCTCCCTAAATTTACTTTACTTCATTGTACATTTAAAATAAAAGCTCCTGAATACATATATACTTAAAGATTTTATTTTATTTGACCCCCCACCCCCAGTTTGCACTTGCTGTCTGCTCATCTTCTTTTTAGGAGGCACTGGGAACAGAACCTGGGGCCTCCTATGTGGGAGGGAGGCACCTAATTACTCAAACCACCTCTGCTCCATTTGATATGTCTCATTGTGTTTCTTCACTGTGTCTCTTAGTTACATCACTCACTGCATCATCTGGTTGCATCAGCTCACTGTGTCACCTTGTTGCATCAGCTCACCAAATCATCTCGTCCTGTCAGCTTGTTATTTGGCTCATCCTCTTTAGGAGGCACTGGGAACTGAAACCGGGACCTACCACATTGTGGGTAGGAGTCCAGCTGCTTAAGACACATTCACTTCCCTGTATTTTATTAAAGGATTTTTTTCTGTATCGTTCTATAATTATAAATGTTATAGTAGTCTAAAGTGCAGTCATCTGTTTTCCCATTGCTCCTCCTCACCATACATTATATCTGCTAACAAAGTACATCAGGACATGGGGAAAAATATTTCTTATATTTGTAAAAAGAGGAAATGAAGTTCTCTAAAGAGCATACTCTTTTCATTTAGCAGATAACTGTTACAAGATGGCAGATTTAAAAATAGTCATTCATTGTATTCCTTTATTGTACTTGATCAGTTCTGTTTGACATATAAAGTCAAGTATCTATGATACTAATATTAAATTGAACTTTAATTTTAAATCAATCACTGACACTTGGTATACACAGTATAGGGAAAATAAAGGCTCCTTCCATGTCTCTGTAAGATCTGGACAGATCCTTTTCAGATCACCAAATAGTCCATAATTCTGCAAAATGTCTAATTCACAAATAAGGCTCTTTTTATACTGACTCCCATAAAAACACAACTCCTTTCATGATCTGAGTTCTGAAGCCACTATTCCTTCTTGTCAGCACTGAACCCCAGGGATTTGAGAAAAGAATTTTCTTGATAAATATTTGACAAATTCAAGCCTTGATTTTACCATCTCAGCCTCATGAAAATGGATCAGTTATGAGAAGAAGAAAGAAAAAAGGAACTGGCTAGTATAATCCTTCATAACTGAAATTACCATGTTGAACTTGTTTGTCTCTAACAACCTGCCCACCAACACTTGCACACACATAAGAATGGAAGCTCCTTGAAGGCAAAGTCACAGTTTTCTTACTGGTGTACTCCCAGAGCCCAGAACAATGCCTGGCACATAATAAGAGCTCAATAAATATTTGTTGGTTAAATAAGAGGGATATTTAAAGAAGGATCAAACATGATTCCTGTCCTCAAAGACACAATCAATACTAGAAGTATGCAACAAGCCAAAGCAGAGGGTGTGAAGAAAATCAGCATTCCAGTCCTCAGAGGAGTTCAGGGTTTTAGTTTGTGGGGAAAGAAGAGTCCTGAGTTGGGTGCTAATGAATGGACAGAATTTAGTCACAGGGAGATGCTGTCTGGAGGGAGAGGGAGCACTGGGCAAAGGAGCAAGGCAAGAGAGAATGGAGTGGATTAGGTGGGAGGGAAGAGACCACCAGCTTGGAGCCAGGTAACAAGGTGCAGCCTGCAGGGGTCGCAAATTCAGAGCAGAGGAGGTTCTACTGTATCCTGTGAGTAGGAAAGAGACCAGGTTTTTGATCACTGCCTGGCATGCTGAGGGTTTCAGAAGATTAGTCTGGGGTGTGCAAGATGAACTGGACAAGAGTAAGCCAGAGAGGAAACCGGGGAGCAGACTAGCACCAATACCTTAGAGAACTTGGGAAACTCATCTACATTCTAGTCACTCATCATCATAATGCCTTATTAAGTAACTTACAAAGGAAACAATAAGGTCTTAGGCATTAGGGAGTGATGAAGATATTGGTTTTAGTGTGTCATCTTGTCCATTCTTTCCTTTGTATCAGGGGGAAATTAAAACAGATATTCCAATAATTTAATAACTCTAAAAACAGAGTTGAGCATATTTTATGAAGAATATAGGCATGTTCTGCTTTTGGAAAACTGAAGGTAAGAAAATTCCATATTTCAAACAGAAGCCAAAGATTTATAAAAAATATCCAGTACCCAGAAAAGCCTAATTAATAAAGTGGCTACTTAAATTAGAGATATGAGATTCTTAGACCACTGGGCTAGCAGACTACTTAGGACCCTGGAAAAAGCAAGTTTGAATTAGGGATTACTTTGGGGGTTGGGGAAATGGAACCATACAAGGACAACTTGATAATCAAGTAACTAGAGGTGGCATTGTTTAATAGCCTCTTTTCCTAGTAATTTTTTGCTGTTAAAATCTTTTGGGGCCATTAATGCGTAGTGCTAATCTGAAAAAAAATCGAAAAATAAACTTATTTTTTATAACAATCCAAAACATTCTTAATATTTTTTGGCCAGTGTTTACTCAAGATTTGGCTTTTCCTAATGGCCAATACTTTCACGTCAATCACAAAACTGTTACTCTTTAGTCTACTGAAAATGTACTTTGCTTTATTAATGATGTTATTTATAAAACATTATAAGGAATTTCAAAAAGAAATATCCTGAGAAGTAGTTTTAATTTCTGAAATCATCTATTTTTCTCACCCTTTTAAGAAAATAATCCTTGCCTATTCACTTCAACAGGCCTTGTAACGTAAAAACCACAATAGTTTCTTTACCTTTTGTGTACATCTTCATCAACTGTAAAAGGTAATACAAATCCTTCTTTATCTAATTTAATTTCAATATCTGGTGAGAGAAGGAATAAAGTCTTCATGTGATACCCTCACAAACACTATCTTCCTTTACTACTTTGTTCTATTTTGATTTCTTCCAAACTATTTATCAATAGGACAGAAGGCTGCAAAGAAATAACCACAACCAAATGAGGATGTTCACTCACTCAGCTTCAAGAACAAGCCTATAACCTGAAATTAGGGAGGCTTCCTGTGCTAAAGCAAGGAGTAGGTCCTGAAATTAGCCAGGAGAAGTAGGAACCACCCACTCTCTCCTTCTTCTTACAAATGGTGGCACACTCTCAATTCAGACAGTGAAGAAAATCTTCTAAGTTCAGCAAAGTTAGACACCTAAGCAGCTCAACCCATCCATTAAATGACATGTAGATTTGGCCACACAAATCTTAAAAACACAAGGCAATAGAAAGATGAATTAGGGAGCAGGAAGGCACTTCCTAGAAAATACAAATGGTCAATAAACATTTGACAAAATGCTCAACTTCATTATTGCTCACTCAAATGCAATTTAAATACATGACAAGACACCCTTTTCCACTGAATTGCATGGCAAAAGCTAACAGGACAAAAAAACTGTACAGTGGAGGTGGGGGTGACCCAGCCACCTTTACTCTCTGCTGGGGAGGTGTGACATCTACCATTCAGAATCACTATCTACTGACATTACACTAGTAGTCCCACTCTTAGCATTCTAGTCTGAGGCTTGAAGGAGCATGGGCCCCAGTAGAATGACATGCAAGGATGTTTACTACAGCATTGTCGATAGAGACCAAAGATGGAAAGAACCTGAAAGATTATAAGCTGGGGAACTGGTGAGTAAGTCCCATAAAATACTACACCACTTCGAAAAAGAATGTATTTGATCCACACATATTGGTCTTGAGGAAGGTCTATGTATACTGAACATAACGGTAAATTATATGATACACTGGACATAAAAAAGAGAAAAGAAAATTGGTTTCCATATTTGTGTACGTTTGGCATAGAAAGCACAGTTACAAATTTGTTATTTCAGGGAATCGAGGTGGTTGGGGTTAACTAATTTTAGTGTTTATCTTTATAGGCCTTGGCATTGATAAAATTTTTTTAAAAGAAAAGAGTAATGACTTTTTATATATTTAGCTTTTACCAGAATATGATCCTGAGTCAAGTTTGAAGGACACAGAAGAAGGTGTTGAAGTCTGTTGAGACTATTTCCAATCACACAAAAAAGGTGTGCTGTGAAATTTATGAGAGGGAATCTTTATAGCACAGATACCACCTAAACTAAAGTTTCCCAGAGAAGAGTGAAATTTCTGACTTGGTTTAAAAATGCACTCAGAAATAATTAGGATTTGTAGAGTTCAGAGATTCAGACTTTTTAATCAAATGGCTATTGTGCGTGCTAAACCCTTTAAAACCCTTGAAGTGAATCAAGGAATACTAAGACTCATACACCTTCAACACTTGAAACCATCTAGAAATCTCATATAGCGGGAACTGGTCCTATAGGACAAGACAGAAATGGGGTCAATTTACCAAAGAAAAGGCCAGCTATTACACATAGCTCCAAGTAAATGAAAGTTTTCCTTTTTAATAAAGTTATGGAGACAAGTCAAAAGAGAAGTGACTTAGTTTTCAGAAGGGGCACAAGAAAACTGTTCTCCCTCAGTGAAATAATGCCATACACTTTTTGTTTTTACCTTATAGAAAGGATATTCTAGAACTGAGGATAAGTACAGTTGTGTCAGTTGTGCTAGACTCAGTCTGTCCAGACATGATTCTTCACCTGAAATGAAAAGTATCCCAATCAGTTACGTTTCAATTTTCCTACATGTAATGAAAAAAATCATGAACATCCAGCACTAATTAATTCATTCCAGAAGTGTGATGGATTTTTAAGTGACACTAGAAAATGAAGTTGTTAGAATTATGCCCTCCTGCTTGCTTAACCAGTGACATCTTATTTTGACTTCTACAAACCCAAGCTCCAGCTTCTGCCCCTTGTTGGGAGTCAGGCAGTTACAGCAGCAGACCCCTGTTAATGGGAGCATCTCGATGATCCCCCACAGGAGCATGAATGGCCCATTGAGGTGCTGATGTCTTCCACCTTTAGGAAGCACATCCACCAGCCCATCAAGCCACTGAACCACCAACATGGCAGCGCCAACCACGTGAGGGCTGACTTCTACAGGAAGAAGGACATCCCCAGCATCAAGGCTCCTGGCTTTAGGTACTTTTCTCCAGCCTGAGGGTCACCCCAGGCCCCAAAGGCCCAGGAGCTCCTTTCATGGGGGAGGAGAGACACGTGGGGCCTTAAATCCTCATTGTGCTGACATCTCGAAACTGCAGAGATTCCCCAATTTGGCCTTATGGTGGGGACAATGAACGACAAGCAGCTTCCCTAAGGGGCCCTGGTTAAGAACCTGGCAGACACCTTTAGAATGTAGGCACATCCAGCAGGTGGATTTTTACATGAGACTATTTCAGATTAAGTGATGCTGGTGACTCATTCAGTGCGGGCCCCTTCACAACATTAAAAATATCCCCCCACCTTAAGTGACTGGGATTTGTGTTCATGGGCTTTCTGCATTTGTATTCTGGGAGGGGTGTGCAGTTATTTTCCTAATAGTCACAGAAGCCACTACTACCTGATATTATCTCTAGTGTACCTAAAGCAATGCTTGCAATTTACTTTCCTCAAGAGGAAATATCAGGAAAGTTACATTTTAGCACAACTGAACTCTAGATGTACTGCAGTGCAATTTCTCCCCAGTGGTCTGAACTGCAAATAATGGAATTTTGTTCACTTGAGGACAAAAATCCCTAGGAAGGATGGATGGCCCTGGTGGCCAGCATTTTCTGCTGTCACCCTGTAAGTGAGAAGCAGCTGAGGTCATGAGGAAAGCATGGAGCTTGCAATTCACCAGGGTTGGGTAGAATTCTGGCTCCTCCATTTTCTAGCTCTGAGGTCTAGTGTAAGTCTTGTCATCTCTCTGAGCCTACATTCCCCCATCTTTACAGTGGGGAATGCTCACCTTGTCTGTGTCTGAGTCTGAATTCAGTGTCTCAGGGTTTGGAGGCTAGACATCAGATCAAGGGATTAGCAACCACACAGTCCTGCAGGGGGCATCCTGATGTTGGCTCAGCCTCTGCTCATCACATGGCCATCTGAGTCCTGTGGTCTCCACTTCTGCACAGGGGTACATCTGTCTAGATCCCCTCCTTGTGAGGTCTCCAGTCCTGTAGGATGAAGGCCCTCCTGGCTCAAAATTTGGTTTCATCTTAAAAGGATCTTTGAGATTCTTCCAAATAGCTCCCACCCACAGCACTAGGGACCAGGATTTGAATGTGTCTTGGGGAATATGAGTCAGCCTCCATCAGTAAGTCTGTGAGGGGCTTGGTGAGCTCACAGAGTTGGTCATAAAACAGGTGGCCCTCTGGTACACCACCCTGCTCATCAATCATGCTGAAGATCATCAACTTTTGATGATTTTAAAGCAGACTGCTTTTTTTTTTCAAATTCTACTCATTTTATTCATTTTTTAAAAAGATATTACATTAAAAAAAATATGAGGTTCCCATTCACCCCCACCGCCCCCACCCCACCACTCCCCCCACAGTAACACTCTCCCCCATCATCATGTCACATCCATTGTATCTGGCGAGTACATCTCCAGGCATCACTGTACCCCATGTCCTGTATTCCACACCATAGCCCAAACTTTCCTACGTTCCATCTGGTGGGCCATGGGAGGACAAACAACATCTGGCAATTGTCCCTGGGGCACCACCCAGGACAACTCCAAGTCCCGAGAATGCCTCCACATTTCTTCTCTTCCTTGCCTTCCCCGCACCCAGCAGCCACCATGGCCGCTTTTTCCTCATCAATGCCACATTTTCTTGATTATTAACCACAATAGCTCATAAATAGAATATCATTAAGTCCACTCTGATCCTTACTGTATTCCTCCTTCCTTTGGACCTTGGCTTGGTTGTGTCCATTTCACATCTATGTCAAGAGGGGTTTTAGATTCCACATGGATATTGGATGCAATCCTCCTGCTTTCAGTTGTAGGCACTCTAGGCTCCATGTTGTGGTGGTTGACATTCTTCAACTCCATGTTAGCTGAGTGGAGTAAGTCCAATAAATCAGAGTGTAGGAGCTGTAGTCTGTTGAGGGCAGGGCCTGCCTATCATATTGTCAGTCCAGAAATTCAAACCCCCAAGATATATCTTAAGCCCCAGCACCAACTACAATTCCAGTAAAGAAGCATGAAAGGCTTGTGAAAAGAGATCCCATCTGAGTCCAGCTTCATCATGCAGAAACACCAGTTCCAAAGAAGGGCCAACTGACATGGCAGTGAACCCCATTTGCCATGACCATAGAACCTGTGGGTCTCTTTAGCCCTCAAAAGGACCAATATCTGGGGATGTATCTACTTTATCTGTCTCTAAGACTCTGCTCAGGTGTGCATATGGGCAATTCTTCTGACAACCTCCAGACTCTTTTTTAGAGACTCATAGCCATATAAACTCATTTGTCCTTTCCATTTCCCCCTTAATTTAGGTCAAACAGAATTTTTAACCCCTGTTATTATATGTAGATAGGGATATTCTGCTGGTCCGCATTGAACCTTTAATTCAAGGTCATTTTCTAGTTGCATCATCAGCTGGTACTTGGAAGTGATCCCTCGGTGCCAGGGAGGCTCATCCCCGGGTGTCATGTCACACGTTGTTGGGAAGGCATTGCATTTACATGCTGAGTTTGGCTTCGAGACTGGCCACATTTGAGTAACACGGAGGCTGTCAGGAGTGAACTCCTAGGCACAGTGCTGCTCTAGGCCTTGTTCTTATTTCAGGCATATAGGCTCACAAGCATAGTCATTAGTATCAGGGGCTCATTGTTGGACCCTCATTCCTTCCTGATCCTTACTGTTGCACCTGGGGTACTACCGCTGCTCCCCTCTGGACAACAGCAGAGCCCCCACTGGCCAGTAACCCAGTACCCCCCCAGCTGTTGTATTTAATTTTTTCCACTATGAGTATATCCAAACATTTCCATACCCTCTGGACGTATGCCCTGTATAACTCCCTGTCAATCATATATCGCCTGTCAATAACATCCCATACCTGTATTCCTCCGCTGCCTTTGTTGAACCACTCTGTGATCCAAAACTTACTGAAAAGTAAAGCCCAATATAATGTCAGGTTCCCTTACTAGTAAAATGGAATATAGCAATGAGTTTAAAGGTTAGCTGTAGAATGCATATTGATTTGGAAAAATGCTACATCCTATCTTTTTCTTTTCTTTTTTCCTAATTATACAGCTTCTCTTCAGAGGAGCCCCAGATCACAGTAATTCATATATACAATGTATAGTACTCCCACACATCCACCATAAAACCTTTTCCCTTCCACAGCGATAATCTTTCAACTTATTCATATCATATTTACTTAAACCGATGTACAGAATCTGAGACAATAGCTTTCAAACAAGGTGACATTTGTGCTTACATTGTGGTCCATACTTTAGGATATACAGTTTTCTAAATTTTTTAGTTGTCCTTTGTTTTACATTATGGTTTACATTATTAGTCTGTCATCCCCTATATGTTTTTGGTGTAATATTACATGTTTTATATTCATCCTTGTGTACTCTCACAAAACTCCTCTCTTGCCCCCACATTTACATGGTTCCATCCATTCAACATCCATTTTCCCCTCCCCTTGGGGCCCACAGCGACAGCCAATCTCCATTTCCCAAGGAGCCACGCCCAGATATACTTGCAACAGTGCTGAGGGCCTGACTTGCTCAACTGCCCTAATGCCCTGGGAGTCATCCTTTCTCTCGATTGATACAGTTCCCTCTATTTGATGGCATTAGTCCTCCCCAGGGTGTGGGTCCACCCCCACTCTCACTACTTGGGTCTCTACCCAATGGTACAACCCACCCTGGCAAAATGAGCATTCAGACATTCCCCAGGAGTCTGTCCCGCATCAGACCATTCCCTCCAAGCATCCTAAACAGGTAACCCTCCTAATTATATTTTGATACGGTTTTCTCTGCATTTTACTCTCAACCAACACCTGACACTCTCATTTGTTCATATGTTGTCCCTCCCTCCCCCAATTTTTTGGGCAATATTACCCCTCCGCCCATCCCCAGGCCCCCTCAAACCCCCAAAGCCCCACCCAAAGTCAACCCCTTGCCCCCATTTTATCTCTTCTTTGTGCGCATACTTACCGCCAGATCATCATAGATTCCACCCCTGCAGATGTCAGCTTACATCCTTCCTCTACCCCCCGATTTCCTGTGAGCCTATCTTCCAGTCTCTAGCTCTCTGAGACAGCTTGCTTATTTCATATCATTGAGGTTATGTACTATTTGTCCTTCAATGCCTGAGTTGCTTCACTCAATATAAGGTTCTCAAGAATCATCCATTTTATCACGTGTGTTTGTAGTGTATTTGTTCTTAAAGCTGAGTAGTATTCCACTGTATATATATACCATATTTTATCGATCCACTCATCTGTTAATGGGCATTTGGGTTGATTCCAACTTTTGGCAATAGTGAACAATGCTGCTATGAACATTCGTGGGCATATATCTGTTTGTGTCCTTGTTTTCAGTTCTTCTGGGTATATACCTGCAGTGGTATTGCTGGGTCAAATGGCAAACCTATGGTTAATTTTTTGAGAAACCACCAAACTGTCCTCCAGAATGGTTGGATCCTTCTGCATTCACACAAGCAGTGGATGAGTGTTCCCCTTTCTTCAAATCCTCTCCAGCATTTGTACTCATCTGTTATTTTCATAGCTGCCAATCTTAAGGGAGTAAGATGGTACCTCATTGTAGTTTTGATTTGCATTTTCCTGATAGCTAAAGATTTGGAGCATTTTTTCATGTCCTTTTTAGCCATTAGTATTACTTCTTTGGAGAAGTGTCTGTTTAAACCTTTCCCCCATTTTTTAAATGGGTTGTTTATCTTTTTATTTTCAAGATATAGGAGTTCTTTATGTATGCAAGTTACTCGTCTCTTATCAGATATATGGTTGAAAAATATTTTCTCCCATTGTGTAGGTTCCCTTTTTACTTCCTTGAAAAACTACTTTGATGTGTAGAGGGCTTTAATTTTGAAGAAGTCCGATTTAACTATTTGTTCTTTTGCTGCTCGTACTTTTGGTATGATGTTCATGAACCCATTTCCTATTACAAGGTCTTGTAGATGTTTCCCTACACTGCTTTCCAAGGTCTTTATGTTTTTGGCTCTTATATTTAGGTCTTTGATCCCTCTTGAGTTGATCTTTGTATAAGGTGTGAGATGGTAATCCGCTTTCATTCTTCTACATATGGATATCCAGTTCTCCAGGCACCATTTGTTGAATAGGCCATTCTCTCCCAGTTGAGAGGGTTTGGTGTCTTTATCGAATATTATATGGCTATATATATGAGGTTCTATATCAGAACTTTCAATTCAATTCCATTGGTCTGTGTGTCTCTCCTTATGCCCATACCATGCTGTTTTCACTTCTGTAGCTTTGTAGTATGTTTTGAAGTCAGGTAGTGTGATTACTCCAATTTTAATTTTTCTTCTTCAATACGTCTTTGGCTATTCGGAGCCTCTTTCCTTTACAAATAAATTTCATAGCTAATTTTTCCAGTTCCTTAAAGAAGGCTGTGTTGATTTTTATTGGGATTGCATTGAATGTGTAGATCAGCTTTGGTAGGATAGACATCTTAATAATATTTAGTCTTCCTATCCCTGAGCAGGGAATATTCTTCCATTTATTTAGGTCTTCTTTGATTTCCTTGAACAATCTTGTATAGTTCTCGGTGTATCAGTTTTTTACCTCTTTAGTTAAATTTATTCCTAAGTATTTGATTTTTTTATTTACTATTGTGAATGGTATTTGTTTCTTGATTTCCTCCTGATCTTGCTCATTATTGGTGTACAGAAATGCTACTGATTTTTGTGCATTGGTCTTGTAACCTGCGACTTTACTAAACTCATTTATGAGTTCCAGAACCTTTGTTGTAGACCTCTCAGGGTTTTCTATGTATAGGATCATGTCATCTGCAAATAATGAAATTTTGACTTCTTCCTTTCTAATTTGAATTCCTTTTATATCTGGTTCTTGCCTCAATGCTCGATCAAGTACTTCTAAGACAATGTTTAATAGAAGGGGAGACAATGGGCTTCCCTGTCTTGTTCCTGACTTTAGAGGGAAGGATTTTAGGATTTCTCCATTGTAAACAATGTTAACTGTAGGTTTTTTCATATACACTCTATCATCTTCAAAAAATTTCCTTGTATTCCAATCTTTTGGAGTGTTTTTATCAAGAAAGGGTGCTGTATTTTGTCAAACACTTTTTCTGTATCTACAGATAAAATCATGTGATTTTTTTCCTTCAGTCTGTTTATATGGTGTATTACATTGATTGATTTTCTTATGTTGAAACATCCTTGCATACCTGGAATGAAGCCCACTTGGTCGTGGTGTATAATTCATTTAATGTGTTGTTGAATATGATTAGCAAGTATTTTGTTAAGTATTTTTGCGTCTAAATTCATTAGAGAAATTGGTCTGTAATTTTGCTTTCTTGTGGTGTCTTTGTTTGGCTTTCGTACTAGGATAATGTTGGCAAGAAAGAAGGAGTGAGGTAATGTTCCTTCTGTTTCGATTTTTTGGAAGAGCTTCACCAGGATTGGTGTTAATTTTTTATGGAATGTTTCATAGAATTCACCTGTGAAGCCATTTGGCCCTGGGCTCTTCTTAGCTGCGAGGTTTTTAATGACTGATTCTATCTCTTTACTTGTGATTGGTTTGTTGAGATCATCAATTTCTTCTTTCATCAATATAGGCTGCTTCTGTGTTTCTAGGAATTTGTCCATTTCCTCTGAATTGTCATTTTTGTTGGAATATAGCCTTTCAAAGTATCCTTTTATGATATTCTTTATTTCTGTGTGGTCAGTGGTGATATCTCCTTTCTCGTTTCTTATTTTGTGTATTTGCATCTTCTCTCTTTTTTCTTTGTTAGTCTCGCTAAAGGTTTGTTAATTTTATTCATCTTCTCAAAAAAACAGCTCTTGGTCTTGTTTATCTTTTCAAGTGCTTTCTTATTTTCTATTTCATTTAGTTCTGCTCTTATCTTTGTTATTTCCTTCCTTCTTCTTCCTGTGGGATTACTTTGTTGTTTTTTTTCTAATTCCTCCAAATATGCAGTTAGTTCTTCAATTTTTGCTCTTTCTTCTTTTTTGATGTATGAATTTATGGCTATAGATTTCACTGTCAGTACTGCTTTTGCTGCATCCCATAAATTTTGGTATGTTGTGTTAAAAGTATCATTTGTTTCAAGGTAGTCATTGATTTCTTTTGAGATTTCTCTTTTACCCACTGTTTTTCTAAGAGTGTTCTGTTTAATTTCATTATTTTGGTGTGAAATCTAGGCCTCTGGCCCTTGCAGAATTCTAGCTTCACTCCACTGTGGTCAAAGATTTTATTTTGTATTATTTCAATATTTCTGAATTCATTAAGCCTTTCTTTGTGGCCTAGCATAGGTCTATCTTGTAGAATGATCCATGTGCACTTGAGAAGAATGTATATCCTGCTGTGTTTGGGTGTATTGATCTGTATATGTCTATTAGACAAGCTCCTCTAATAAATTGTTCAAATATTTCATTTCTTTAGTGATTCTGTTTTGAGATGTTCTGTCCAGAGTTGATAGTGGTGTATTAAAATCCCCCAGTATAATTGTAGATGTGTCTATTCTTTCCCTTAGTTTTTCTGGTGTTTGCCTCACGTATTTAGAGGAGCCCTTTTTGGGAGCATAAATATTTATGATTGTTCATTCTTCTTCACAGATTGTCCCTTTCACTAATATGTAGTATCCTTCTTTGTCTCTCACAATTGTTTTGCATTTAAAGTCTACTTTTTCTGCTATTAATATAGCTACTCCTGCCCTTTTTTTTTTTTTTTGGTTATTGTTTGCTGATAAGATTGTTTTCCAACCATTCATTTTCAGCCTCCATGAATCTCTGGCTCTAAGATGTGTCTCTTGTAGATAACATATAGATGGGTCATATTTCCTTATCCAATGTCCCAGTCTGAATCTTCTCATAGGTGATTTTAATCCATTGACATTCAGTGTTATTACTTTCAAGGTATTATTTATGTTAGCCATATTTTGATTGGACTTCTGTTTGTCATATTTTGTTTTTTTTTTCTTCCCTTTTTGTCTTTTTTGTTGCCCTTACACTCTCCTCCAACTCTGCCTGTCCTGTTTTATCCTTTCTTCCTGCAGAACTCCCTTTAGAATTTCTTGAAGGGGAAGTTTCTTGTTGGCATACTCTTTCAATTTCTGTTTATCTCTGAATATTTTGAACTCTCCATCATTTTTGAATGCTAGTTTAGCTGGATAGAGTATTCTTGGTTGGAAATTTTTTTCCTTTAGTACTTTGACTATATCATACCACTGTCTTCTTGCCTCCATGGTTTCAGATGAGAAATCAGCACTTAATTTTATGGAGCTTCCCTTGTATGTGATGGTTTTCTTTTCTCTTGCTGCTTTTAGAATTTTCTCTTTGTCTTGAGCATTGGATAATTTGACAAGTATATGTCTTGGGGTGGGCCTGTTGGGGTTTATGATGTTTGGGGTTCACTGTGCTTCTTGGATATGTACATCTGTCTCTTTCAGTAGATTTGGGAATTTTTCAGCCATTATTTCCTGCAACACTCCTTCTGACTCTTTTCTCTTCTCTTCTCCTTCTGGGATGCCTATAATACGTATGTTTGTGCATTTTGCATTGTCATTCAGGTCCCTAAGTCCTAGCTGGATATTTTCTATCTTTTTATCAATCAATTTTCTATCTCTTTGATTTCCGGTGTACTGTCTTCCACATCACTAATTCTCTGCTCTGCCTCTTCTAATATGCTGCTATTTGCTGCAGGTGTATTTTTGATTTCTTGAACCGTGGTGTTCATTCCCATCATATCTGTTATCTTTTTGCATATGTCTGCAATTTCCCCTCCAAATGTTGACTTCATATTGTTAACCTCTTCCTTTACTTCATTAAATTTGTCTGTGATATATGTTCTGAGATCTTTAATTACTTGTGCAAAGTTCTGCTCCCCTTCCTGATTTTTAGTTTGTTGATTGGATTCAGCCATGTTTTCCTGATTACTGGTTTGTTTTGTAGTTTTTTGTTGCTGTCTGGTCATCATTTTATCTTGATGGGTTAATCAGTTTCTTAGCTTCTTTGTCTAGACTTGGGGATTAGTTAGCTGTTGTTTTTGTGTAAGTGGTATATCTTCTCTTTGTCACTTTGTTCTTCTTATTCTAATTTCTTGTTGCTGGTTGAGTTCACTTTGGAGGAAAGTATTAGGGCCAGGGAAAGGCAATTGTGTAAGAAAGGAAAATGTGTAAAGTAGTATTGGTAAGAAATGTTAACAGAGCAACAATATGAATTCTGGGAGAATGGATAATAGATTCATGTATGTTGTGTAGAGTTATAGCAGTAGGTAGAGTACCTATAATGAGGTAGTTGACTGAATATGGGAGGAATATGGTATGAATTAAAAAGTTAGTGTTTTCGTGAGAGAGGGAAAGAGAAAAGAAAGGCAATAGTTTCAAGAGTGGATAAAAGACAGAAAACAAAACAAAGGTATTAGAAATTAACAGACAATTTTGGGGATCAAAGAAAGGGAGGTGGAATATAGGAGAGACAATAGATAATGGAGGATGTCAATATGTGGGGGAAAGGAGATAGTGTAGGTAGCCAAAATCAATTAATACAGACATGAGGCAGTGGAGGATGAGGAAACCCAGCAAATGTGAGGTGTTCCCTCCAGCACATATTGTATAAGTAAGATAAAATAGGAAGAAAATGAGTGACAAGAGAGAAAGAAGAAAAAAAAGACCTTGGGGGATACAATGGGAGAAAAGATTAGGAGATAATGCAATGTTAGCAATCACTACAATAAAAAATTTAAAAAAAATTAAAAAAACAAAACAAAAACACAAAAAAGAAAAAACACAAATGTTGAGGGCTAGGACATTCAATGACATCAGATGTACCACAGGGCATGGTGGATTCAAGGAAGGAAAGTCTGTGATATTGCAGACTCAAGAGGTGTGATTCTTGGGGTGTAGGCCACCAGGGCTTAGGGGACACAGACCTGGCAACCTCAAATCTGGTTAACAGGGAGCCTGGGAGCACCGCAGTGCAACACAGCCTTCAGGGATCCCCACAGCTCAGTGCCAGACCTATGGGGGAGATCACATCCACAAACTCTGACCTATGCTTCAGAACCCCACATTTCACCCTCTCACTAGTGTCTCCTCTGCGGCTGTATCTCTAATTCGACTTCAGGACAGCTCCTGTCCTGCAATCACCTGAAACAGCCAACTGTGAGTCCCTCTACACTGCAGCCAATTTAATGACGCTGCACATCAGCAGCCAGGCCCAGCCGGCGTGGCTCCAGCCAGAAGCACAGATATCAGTGTCTGAACCTGAAATTCCCATGCCTTGCAAAATATTCCCCTAATCAGCTTCCAGACATCTCCCACCCTGCAGGCCCCTGAACCAACCTCCTGGTGATGTCTCTTTTTTGTGAGCGATTTAAGGCTGCTGCAGATTGGCAGCCAGCCTTGGGGGTGGGGCTCTAGCCGGAAGCACTATTATTCATGTCAGAAATAAAAAATTTCCCCACCTCACACAAAACTCCCGTCTGTCTCCCCAAATCGGTCTGCGAAGGCCTCCTGCAGGTCCGCCCACCCCAGGAGGGAGCGTCCCACACGCAGCCCCCACCACCATGTAAGAGAGCCTCAATTTTATCTTATACATGAATTTTCTCTATTGCTTTCCCACCAAATCAATGTCCAGACACCTCCTGCCCTGCAAAATCTTGAAACAGCCTGGTCCCAAAGAATTTCCAATGCTGCCCAGTTGCTTCTATGCAGGAGAGACACTCAGGTGCACTCTCTCAACCACCATCTTGCCCCGTCCCTCTCCCCCTGCCTTTGAATTCAGCCCCCTGCCCTCCAGCAAGTGTGAGGGAGGAACAATTCTTATCCAACAGTGGCCCCTAGTGGTGGTAGTTTTGCCTCTGACTTTCCGCCACAGAGCCGCTTTCTTTTTCCTGTAGCTTCTTCTGCCTCTTTTCTTCCCATCAGACATACATGAGAGAACTGTCCAGGACACAAGAGCAGAGGTTCTCTTCTCACAAAATGATTTTAAGAGCCAAAGATGGGTTCCATATATTAGTAAAAGGGGTAAACTTTCAGGAAGAAAGAACAAAAATAAACATTTATGCACCTAAACACGAGGCTCAAAATACATGAGGCAAACACTGGGAAAATTAAGTGGAGAAATAGATGCTTATACAAGTATAGTGGGGTAATTTAATACAAAATTATTATGACTAGACAGAACATCTCAACAAAGAATCAATAAAGAAACAAAGACTCTGAATAATACATTAGAGGATCTGGACCTAATTGACATATACAGAACAATACACCCAAATACAGTGGGATATACTTTCTTCTCAAGTGCACATGGACCATTATCCAATATACACCACATACTAAGCCACAGAATAACACTCAAAGAATTAAAAAAGATTGAAATTATACAAAGTAATTTCTCTGATTATAATGGTATGAAGCTTGAAATTAGCAGGGGCCAGAAAACTAGGTCAGACACAAATATATGGAAATTAAACAACACACTCTACAACAAACACTGGGTCAAGTAGGAAATTACAAAAGAAATCAGGAAATACCTTGAAATGAATGAAAATGACAACAATACATATCAAAACTTATTGGATTCAGCCAAAGCTGTACTGAGAGGGAAATTTATAGACATAAATATATAAATGAAAAAAAAAAAAGAAGAGCAAAAATCAAAGACCTAACTACACACCTGTAGGAATTAGAAAAAGAAAAACAAACTAACCGCAAATGAAGTAGAAAGAACTAAATAAAGATTAGAGTAGAAATAAATGAAATAGAAAGTAAGAAATCACTAGAAAAAATTAAGAAAACTAAAACATGGCTCTTTGAGAAGATTATTAAGATTGAAAAACTCTTAGTTCTATCAACAAAGAAAAAAGGAGATAAGATGTAAATACACAAAATAATAAATGAAGAAGGGGTTATCACCATTAACCACACAGAAATAGAGTACCAGAAAAGGATACTTTGAGAAATTATATGCCAACAAGAAGGATAATTTAAAGGAAATGAACTAATTCTTAGAAACACACAAGCAGCTTACATTGACAAAAGAATTTGATGAACTCAACAGACCAATCACAAGTAAATATGGAATCAGAACCTCCCAAATAAGAAGAGTGCAGGATCAGACAGCTTCACAGGTGAATTCTACCAAACATTCCACAGAGAACTAACACCAATCCTGCTTAATCTCTTCCAAAAAAAAAAAAACAAAAGTAGAAGGACCATTGCGTAGCTAATTCTATGATGCCAACATTACCCTAAAAACAAAGCCAAACAAAGACACCACAAGAAAGGAAAATTACAGACTAATTTCTGCAATGTCCAGATGCTAAAATCCTCAAAAAAATACTTGCTAATCATATTCAAAAGCACATCAAATGAATTATATACCATAACCAAGTGAGTTTAATCCCAGGTATATAAGGATTATCCAACAAAAGAAAATCAATCAATGTAATACACCATATAAACAGATTGAAATAAAAAATCACATGATCATATCTACAGATGCAGAAAAGCATTCACCAAAATACATTACCCTTTTCCTGATAAAAATCCTGCAAAAGAGATAGTAATAGGAGGAAAATTTTTGAACTGGAATATATATGAAAAAGCCACTGCTAACAACATGTACAATGGTGAAATCCTAAAAACTTTCCCACTAAGATCAAGAACAAGACAACGATCTCCACTGCCCCTGCTTCTATTTAACATTGTGTTAGAAGTACTTACTCAAGCACTTAGGCAAGAAAAAGATATAAAATGCATCCAAATTGAAAGGAAGAAGTCAAAATTTCACTATTTGCAGATATCATGATCCAATGTATGAAAGGCCCTGAGAAATCTACACCAAAACTTGTAGAACTTATAAATGATTTCAGTAATGTCACAGGTTATAATATTAATGCACTAAAGTCAGTAGCATTTCTGTACACTAGTAATGAGCAATCTGTGAAGGAAATCATGACAAAAATCCAATGTACAAGAGCAAATAAAAGAATCCAATACCTAGGAATAAACTTATCGAAAATGTAAAGGATTTCTACACAGAAAACTACACAGCCCTGTTAAAGTAAATCAAAGAAGACTTTTTTAAAAATGAAGAATATTCCATTTTCATGGATGGGAAGACTAAACTTCATTAAGATGTCCATCCTACTGAAAATGATCTACACATTTAAAACAATCTCAATAGAAATCAACACATCATTTTTATTGAATTGGAAAAACTAAATATGAAATTTAAATGGAAGGGCAAGTGTCCCCAAATAGCAAAAGATATATTGAAAAAGGAAAATGAAATTGGAGGAATCACACTTTTTGACTTTAAAACATTCTATAAAGCTACAGTGGTCAAAACTTCATGGTATTGACACAAGGATAAACATACCAACAAATTGAGCCAAATTGAGAGTTCTGATATAGAATCAGATATTCAAAAAGGCCACCAAACACATTCAACTGGAGAGAATGGCATCTCCAACAAATTGTGCTTGGAAAACTGGAATCCATATCCAAAAGAATTTGAAAGAAACACCATCTCACACTATATACAAAAATCAACTCAGGATTGATCAAAGATCTAAATGTAAGAGCAAACAGCCTAAAGACCTTGAAAGATAATCTAGTGGAGCATTTACAGGACCTTGTAATAGGGAATATTTTTTCATCTCTTTATTGTTTTTAATGTTACATTAAAAAAATATGAGACTTCCATATACCCCCCACCCCCTCACCCCACTCCTCCCACATCAACAACTTCTTTCATCATTGTGGGATATTCACTGCATTTGGTGAATATAATTTGGAGCACATGGAAAATGGTTTACATTGTAGTTTACACTCTCCCCCAGTCCACCTAGTGAGCCATGGCAGGACATACATTGTACAGTGTCTTTCCTTGCAGTACCACCGAGGACAACTCCAAGTCCTGAAAATGCCCCCACATCATATCTCTTCTTCCCTCTCCCTAACCTCAGCAGGTACTGTGGCCACTTTCTCCACATCAATGCTACAAATTCTTCCATTACTAATCACAATAGTTCCATAGTAGAATGCGGTCACCCCTCGGGCTGAAGTGTGGTTTGCTGGCCTGGCAGGGGAGCGGCCGTGGCAGGCCAAGCCGCTGCCTCCATAATAGGGTGGCTGGTCGGACTCACCACCACCCCTGAAGGGAGCTCGGCATGGGCGCAGAGTGCCCTCGGGTCTCCCCTTCTCGGCAGCCATGCTTCCACGGCTGCCCCTCCTCCCAGATGGCGCCACACGATGCCTGTGGGGCGGCACCCTTCTTCTTCTTTCTCCCTGCACAGGCACAGGGCAGAAAATTCCAGTCTGCCCTTTTCCCCTCCCCCGACAGCAGCAACAGCCAGGCGTGGGCGGAAAAATCCAGTCTGCCCTTTTCCCTCCCCCCAACAGCAGCAACAGCCAGGCATGGGCGGAAAAATCCAGTCTGCCCTCTTCCCTTTCCCCGACAGCAGCAACAGCCAGGCATGGACGGGAAACTCAAATCTGCCCTCCACCCCAGCAACAGCAACCACCAATCCCTAAACCCTGCCCCTTCCCCCAGCAATAGCGACAGCCAATCCCTAATCACCACCCTCCCCCATCCAGTACTGCCTACTGACCTTTCTCCGGCAACCAATCAGAACAGGGCGTGGCTTCGACCAATCAGCCTTCCCCTGCCCCTATAAAACTGTTGCCTCTCCCTCAATAAAGTGGACTTGTGTGTTTACCTTGTCTCCATGGTGGTTCTTCTGCCGTGCGCCCTCCAGTCCTGAGAGCCCCCGACAAGGGCCTGGCCTCCCTTGTCTCCAGTTCATTGCCTGCTTCTCCGGGCAACCCCTTTGTTGCCGGCTTCGCCGGGTGACCCCATCAGCCGAACCGCGCAACCCCTGTGAGACCGATCCCTCGTCTGCTGCCGGACCAACCCCTCATCCCAAGTGGGACCGACCCCTCATCCCAAGCGGGACTGACCCCTCGTCCAGAGCTGGACCGACCCCTCATCCGCAGCCAGACCCCACCTCTACTGACCGAGCAAACCGTCGCAGTAGAATATCAGTAAGTTTACTCTAATCCCTACTCTAATCCTCCAGCCTGTGGACCCTGGGATGTTTATGTCCACTCCACCTCTTTATTGCAGGAGCTTAGGTTCCACATGGATGAAGGATGCAATTTTCCTGCTTGCAGGTGTAGGCACTCTTGGCTCTGTGGTGTGGTGGTTGACCTTCTTCACCTCTCTGTTAGGCGGCCAGGGTAAGTCCAATAAACCAGACAGTGTAAGTTGCAAGTCTGCTGAGGCTTAGGGCCTGACTATCACATGGACAGTCCAGAGATTCAGGTCTCCTGAATATACACCAACTCCAGTGCTAACCACAGGTCCAGTAAAAGTGACAGAAGAGGCATGTGTTGAAAGGTCATATGTGAATCCAACTCCATCACACTCAGGAACACAAACTCCAAAGTAGGGCTCACTGACATGGCACTGAACTCCGGAGCCATCTGCCATGACCATAGAACCTGTGGGTCTCTATAGCCCCCAGGAGAACCAGTACCTGAGGTTGTATCTACTTTGGCTGTCTCTGGGACCTTGCTGAGGTGTGTGTAAGCACAACCTCTCTGATGACCTCCTGACTCTCTTTTAGAGACTCATAGCCATATAAACTCATTTGTTCTTTTCATTTCCCCCTTTTATTCAAGATCATAAAGCAGTTTTTAACGCCTAATATTACATATAGGCTGAGGTATTCTGCTCTTCTGAGTTGACCCTTTTATTCAAAGTCTTTTTCTAGTTACATCACCAGCTGGTGCTTGGTAGTAATTCCTCAGCACCAGGGAGGGGCATCCCTGGGAGTTGTGTCCCATGATGGGGGGAAGGGAATGCATTTACATTCTGAGTTTGGCTTGAACTTCACATCCAAATCCCAAGCAGTGAAAGAAAAAATAGATAAATGGAACTCCTCAAAATTAAAACTTTTACACCTCAAAGATGTGATGGAAGAAAATATTTGGTAATTATATATCTGATAGGAGCCTAACATACAGCATATATAAAGAAAACATATCTAAAAACAAAAGACAAACAACCCTTTTAAAAATGGGGAAAAGAGAAAGACAAAGTAGATACAACTCTAGGTACTGGTGCTCCTGAGAGGTATGGAGACACACAGATTCTACCGTCATGGCAGATGCCTCTGGAGTGGGCCTTATTATGGAAATTGTGCTCCTGAGTGTGATGGAGTTGGACTCAGATGTGACCTTTCTACACATGCCTCTTTTGTCACTTTTACTGAATTTGTAGTTTTTCACTGGGTTTGGTGTATCCTAAGAAGACTTGAAGCTATGGACTGGCCATGTGGCAGCTAGGCTCTAAGCCTCAGCAGATTTGAACCTCCTATTCTCTGGTTTGTTGAACTTGCACCGGCCAGCTAAGAGGAAAGTGAAAATGGCTAACCACCCCACCAGGGAACTGAGATTGCCTACAACTTTAAGTAAGAGAATCACATCCACCAACCATGTTGGAATAAGTCCCCTCTCAGTATAGAGGTGGAATGGACATCACCAACCCAGGGTCTACAGGATGGAGGAATAAATTATGGAATAGTGTGAGCTTAATGGTATTCTACTGTAGAATCATTTTGAATAGTAAGGGAAGCAGCTGTAGCATTGATCTGGGGAAAGTGGCTATGGTAGTTGCTGAGGGAAGGGAGAAGGAAGAGTTGAGATGTGGGACATTTTTGCTATTTGAGGTTGTCCTAAATGATATTGCAGGGACAGATGCTGGACATTATATATCCTGCCATAACCCACTGAATGTACTGGGGAGAGTGTAAACTACAATGTAAACTATAATCCATGCGGTCTGGCAGCGCTCCAAAATGTAGTCACCAAATGCAAATAATATGCCACAATGATAAACAAGGTTTTTGATATGGGAGGAGTGGGAGGGTGGTGTGTGGGAAATGGAAGAACCTTTTACTTTTTTTAATACAACTTTATTTTGTGATCTATGTATCTTTAAGAAACATACAATTTAATAAGTAAAAAGAAAGAATACGGAACTAGCTCATGGAATAACATGGATGAACCTTGAGGTCCTTATGTTGAGTGAAGCAAGTCAGACATTGAAGGACAAATATTACATGACTTTTGATATAAATTAAGCAAATCAAGCAGACTCAGAGAGCTATTGTCTGTAAGAGATATTTAGAGGAAATACAAAGGGAGAAGTTTGTGAGCCAATGCCCATATGGACCAAATCTATGATAAGGTGAAAGTGTGTCATTGGGTAGTGAAGGACTATGACAAAACATTGGTGATACTATTGGGTTAGGCATTGCTGGTTTGACAGGGGTAGGGTAGTGAGGGTAGGTTGGACAGCTCATGGAATTGGGGGAGGGTTGGGCAATGGACCATGTGAACGCTGGGAATTGTCAGGTATGTGGCTGAATGTAAAAAGTTGAGAACACTCCTATGGCAATATGACAAGGGAGGGTTACTGCCTTATGGTGTTGGATGGGGATCATTCAGGACAGGGTGCACGTGGTGCAGGCTTCCAGGGAGAGTGTGAGAGATCATTTTGTCATAATGTTTTGTGTCAGTGTGTGGAAACCCACATAATGAGTGGGAAGCTGTTGAACTCCCATCCTGGGGAGAACCTATATCTTTTCAAACAATGGGACAGGAGTCATTTGAGGGCATAGGTGATTCCTAAGAGGGGAGGACAAACCAGAATGTCAACACTTCAGTGTTGCAAGTAACTATGAATCTTATCCAAGTAGTGAAGCCAGATGATCAATATTGGCACCGGGGGAGGCAGAGGGAGCACATAGAGTACATGAAAGAGGGGTATTTATTGGGCAATGGAAGTGTTCTACATGATCTTACAATGATGGACACTGGTCATGTTAAATGTCATCAAAATTTATAAATGTATGTGCTGTAAAATGTAAACCACAATATAAACCATTGACCGTGGTTAGTAGCTATGATTTACTGCTTGTATAACAGTTGAAACAAATGTACCATCCACATGTAAAACGGTATTAACATGGGAAGGGGAAAATGGGGGAGGATGTTGGGTATATGGGAGTCCCCTATATGCTGTTTGTGACTTTTCTGTGACCTAAAACTTCTTTGAAAACAAAATTTTATAGTTTTGTTTAATGGAATAATCAAAATGGAGTAAATGGAAGGAAATGTCAGTATACACACAGTACAATATCTATTAAACTGATGAAAGAAAAAAGTTTTTAAAAAAATAATAGTTTTCATTATTTTGTAATATCCCAAATTTTAAATTTTATTTTAAATTTTTTTGTATTTTATTTTTAATATTTAACCTATCATTATTATTTGATTTTCCTAATAATTGTATTTCGCTATTTTATTGGCTTCATTTTTGAAGAAGCTTTGGATCACAGAAGAGTTACAATTGGAGAAGGGGAGAATCATTAGTGTGGAGTGTCAGTAATGAGGGATACATGGGAGGAATTTCACCTGGAAATACACATAAGGTATATAAATGTTTTCAAATATTCATGTGGCATTGCCACAGTGGATGGAGAGACACACAATAACTGAGAGAATATTGAATTCTAATCCTGGAGAGCTCTGCTACATTCTCTAATGGAACAGCAGCAATCCCCCAAGTACAGGGGCAATGACTAGTGAAGAAAAATGGCCCATTGATGGACCCTTGATATTGATGACTGTGCTTATGATCCTTTGCTCTTGAAATTGAAACTTAGCCTTGTGTTTAGGGTGCCTAAAAGTTACCTTCTGAGATCCTCCTTGTTGCTCAAATGTAGCCTCTTTCTAAGACAAATTCAGCATACAAATGCGTTGTCTTCCCCCCAGAGTAGGACATGACACCTCGGGATGAGCCTTCACCAATCACATAGCAGGGTAACTGGAAAAAGATGTAAAAGAAAAGGGGGGAATGCAAAGACAAACGAGTTCATAAGGCTGAGAGACTTCAAAGTGAACTGGGAGGTCATTTCAGAGGTAGCACTTATGCACATCTCAGCAGGATCTCATAGACTGCCAAAATAGATACTACCCCAAATAGTGAGTCTCCTGAGAGCTCTGGAGACACCTAGGTCCTATGGTCATGGTAGATAGGTCAGGAATTTGGTGCCTTCCCAGTGAGAATACCTTGGGGTTTGTGCTCCCCATTGTGACAGAGTTGGGACTCAGTTATGACTTCCCTACACATAGCTCATCTGTCCCTTCTATTTGAACTTATACTTGGTGATGGTGTTAGTAGGTGTACACCCAAGAAACTTAAGTCTTTGGACTGCCCATGTGCCAGCTGTGCCCTGAGCCTCAGTGGAGTTGCAACACCTACTCTCCAGTTCATTGGACCCACCCAGGGCAATTAACAAAGAGGTGAGGATGGGCAACCACTATACCAAGGAAATAAGAAAGCCTATAACTGCCAGCAAGAGCATCCCATCCATATATGGGATCAAACTCCCCTCTCAATTAGAGGTGGATTGGGCATCACCATCCCAGAATCCTTAAGAATGGGAAAGAACTATGGACTAGAGTGGACTTACTGGTATTCTTCTATAGCCTTATTGTCTATACTTATTGTTACTTATTGTAATTCTAGCAATGGAAGAAATTATAACATTGGTGTGGAGGCAGTGATCGCTGGAGGATCTGAGGGCAAGAAGAGGGAAAAACAGTTGTAACATGGGGGCATTTTGGGGACTTGAAGTTGTTCTGAATGGCTTTGCAATGACAGATAAAGGCCATTATATGTCTTCCCATAACCTACAAAATTATGTGGGAGAGAGTGTCAACTACAATGTAAACTATAATCAATGCTCAGTAGCAATATCCTGAAATGTGTTTATCAATTGCAATGAATGTATGTCCCTAATGAAAGATGTTGTTTATGTGGGAGAATGTGGGAGCTACGAGGAGCAGGGCATATAGAAATTCCTACACATTTTATGTAACATTTATGTAATCTAAGTACCTATAAAATAATTTTAAAAAAATATTTTTAAAAAAGAAACCAGTCTAAGTAGGATAAGACAAAACAGCAGAGATATTAGAATGATCACTGTTTGCCCAGGCCTTAGGCAGAGGGAGGTACATTGAGTAGGTGAAGCTCAGAAATTTTCAGAACAGTGAAATTATTCTCTGTTATACTGGGATTGCAGGCATATGACATTATGTATTTTTCAAAACCCATTGAACTTGACAACATCCAAGTTCAAACATAATCTAACTGTATTGTAAATGCATGAAATGCCCTATCTGAGGGGTATGGGAGGAAAAGATGCTGGATTAGTAATATTGGATATGAACAGTATCTGTAATATGAAATCAATGGGCACTGTACACAGGTATGCTACTCTATTTGATATTGTGTCCCATCAGGGTATGGGTTAACAAATTTTACTTTTATACATGTACACTGGAATTAAGCAATGAAGTAAATGAATGGAATATGGGAGATATGCTTCCCAACATGGTGTGGAAGGATTCAGATAAGCAAGGGGAGGATGTTAGATTGTTCTGTTAATGAGTTAGGGACAGACACATCAGTGTGAATTTGTGTGGAGGTAAATATAGTTACACAGGGTTGCATGTAGAAATAATTGCAGATATGTATATATACATAGGATTGTGTACACACATGTGTGTTCTTGTAATATCCATGGAGATGGCCCAGTAGCAAGGCACATATAGTGCCCAGACTTTAGATATTAAAAGCATTTTTGCAAGAAGAATTTTCTTGGAGAAATAGCTGCCTGCAGGACTAGGTCAAGAAATATACAAAAAGAGTCTGGAGTATCTCTTAGTACCAAAAAGTTAGTATGTGTTAAAATAAAACTGGTAATATTGGGGATAATTTCAAATAGACACAGGACATAGCCAAAAGGGTTCCAAAGTTCAAAACTGGAATAAACTGAAAAACAAAATAAAGTAGTACTGTATCACAACCCAAAGTAAGAAATAAATGTCATGAGGCAATCCTAATATAAATAATTGATTTTTAAAAGATACATATTTATTGTGAAGATGAATTCCATAATATATGGAGATATTTTCTCTCAAGGCAGTGGCACAAACATCACACTCCTGAATGTGGGCTTCACGTATTAATTTCATTCCAAAAGCCATATATGGAATTGCAGAGAATTGATGAGTATTGGGGAAGCTGGGGAAGCTCCAAACACTGTTGATCAAGGTCAACATCAAGAGTGATAAGTCATGTTGATAGGATGCACCCTAGATATGATGCAATGAAAATAACACATTATCCTGGGATCTTCCTCCAAAATCCCATTAACCCTGTCTAAACATGAGAAGAATATCAGGCAAATTCAGAGTGAGGGGCACTTTACAAAATACCCGACCTACACTCCTGAAAAGTATACAACTCATAAAACATGAGGAGAAAATCTGAGACGTTGTCACTGCCTGAATGTTAAGAATTTTTGAAAATAAATATAATTTGCTATTCTGGCTTGGAGGTGTTAAGATGTTGGAAAAGTATTTGAGAAGTTCTTGAAAATCGTCTCTACTATCCTTGCAACTTTTCTGTAAATCTAACACAGTTTTAAAATATTAATGTTATTAATAAATAAGTTATTAGTGAAGTACAAAATTCCAGAAACTTTGAACTCCAAGGTTCAATCCATGACAATTACATTTACATATCTTGGATAAGAATATAGCATTGCTGCCTCACATTATTCTTCCATTAAATCAGAATAGTGAAAAACAATTTCATGGAATAATTGAATTAAATGAAATAATGAATAGAAAATGACTGACACTGTGCTTAGGATAAAAATGAATATTTTTCTTTGTACTCCAAGCCCACACAGATTCACTTCCCACTACAATTGTGCTATTTCCATCCCTCATCCTCTCTGTAGGGTTTTGGCAACAGCGATCGTCATGTTGACTGAGAGTAAGCTTTCATCATGGCAAGTAATTTCACGACCATCACCTTCTATAATCCTGCCCTGACTCTCAATAATTTAAAACATAAATATCCATGTTCTGCACAAAACACCAGGCTCTCTATATTATGCCTACTGCCAAACTGGTCAGGCTGCTCATCCCCTTTTCACATCCTACCCCTTCATTGTTCATCAGATAGCAAGAACTAATTTTAAAACCTCACCACACCATATGGTTATCTTGATTGGATTGTTTCCCTCTTGTTTCTTCTTGGTGTGCTTCTACACCTTTCTCCTCTTGAAGTTACCCCAATCTCTACTTTCAGTGTCAGTGCAGTCATCTCCCTTGTGAAGCCTTCACTTGTCTCCAAAGAATGAGCATAAACTTTTAGATCCACTTCACCAGGATGTCAGTGCCATCTCAGGGTATTTCATGTAGTCACTACTATTTTTGCTTGCACATAATCTCTATAAGATGTGGAAGAATATTTTACTTATCTCTTTATTCACAAAATATTATTTAGTAACTTCCATGATGTGTTTGATGACTAAATGGTTGTTGAATGACTAAAATTAAAAATGAATGAGGGATGTGCAGAAAGGTCACATCTGAGTAAAATTCCATCATACTCAGGAATACAAACTCCAAAGTAGGGCCCACTGATATGGCACTGAACTCCAGAGACAGCTGCCATGACCATAGAACCTGTGGGTCTCTGCAGCCTTCAGGAGAACTAGTACCTGGGCTTCTATCTACTTTGGCTGTCTCTGGGACCCTGTTGAGGCATGTATAAGCACGACCCTTCTGATGACCCCCTGACTCCTTTTTGGAAACTCATAGCCATATAAACTCATTTCTCCTCTCCATTTCCCCTTTTTATTCAAGGTCAAAAAACAGTTTTTAACAACTGTTATTACGTTATTACATGAAGGTTGAGATATTCTGCTGGTCTGAGTTGACCCTTTTATTCAAAGTCTTCTTCTAGTTACATCATCAGCTGGTGCTTGGTAGTAATCCCTCAGCACCAGGGAAGCTCATCCCTGGGAGTCATGTCCCATGCTGCGGGAAAGTAATGCATTTTCATGCTGAGTTTGGCTTAGAGAGTGGCCACATTTGACCAACATGGAGGATCTCAGGAGGTAACTCGTAGGCAAACTGCACCTCTAGGCCTAGTTCATATTTTAGGCACACAGGCTCATAAGCATAGTCATCAGTATAAAGGGCTCATTGTTGGACCATCCTTATTAGTCTTTGTCATTGCATTTGGGGATTGATGCTGTTCCATTGGGGAATGTGATAGAGCTCCCTAGTTTAGGAACTCAACATTCCCTTATTTGAAGTTTTTAATTGTAACCACTATGAAAATATCCAAACATTTTTATGTACCCTATATACATGCCTGGAGAACTCCCTCCCAACCATGTGGCTCCCATCAATAACATCCCACACAGTGTTCCTCCCCTGCCAGAGTTGAACCTCTCTGTTCACACTGAGACTATTTTAATACTTACTCTTTGAAATCTAAATGTGATTTTGAAAATAATTGATTCTTCCTTCCAATGTACAATATATAGTCAAAATAACCTGCTGGATGTTGATTAAATTTAGAATATTAAAATTTTGTTCAACACACACACAAAAAAAAACTTCTTAAAAAATGAAGCCTAATATATTGTCAAGTTCCACAAATAATAAAGTGGAAGATAGTGATGGATTTAAAGGTTAGATATAGAATACATAGTAACTTAGAAAAACTAAATAAAGTAAAAATAAATTGAGGTATCAAAAAATGAAAATGCTTCATTTTTGATGTTTTGTCTTTCATTAATGCAATAGGTGTTGCCCCGTATGTACAGTGGCAAGGCAATTTCATTTCTTCCTCAGTGTCTACATCCTTTCTTTTTTTCTAATTATTTGTTTCATCTTCACAAAATGTTTAGATCACAGTAATTCACATATATAATATAGGGTATTCCCACATATCCAATATCAAACATTTTGTTCCTTCCCTAGCAATGATATTTTTACATGTTCATATTGTGTTTGCTGCACTTGATGTACAGATATTGAAACATAAATTTCAACCAAGGTTCCATGTTAGCTTACATTATGATCTATATTTAGACTATACAATTTTCTAAATTTTTAGTTATCTTATGTTTTACATTATAGTTTACATTTTAACCTATAGACTTTTATACAATTTTGGTGTAATTTAACATGTCCTATATCCATCATTGCATGATCTTGTGGAACACTTCCATTACCCTACATTACATTACCCTACAGTTACCCTACAGTAACCCTGATTCCATCTATTCAATACCCCTCTCCCCCTCCCCAGAGCACCCACTGTGACAATCAGTCTTCATTACTTGAAGGACCATATTCAGAGATACTTGCAACAGTGCTGATGCTTTGACATAGTCGACTGTCCTAACCCATTTAGAGCCACCAGTATTCTTGAGAGACACATTTCCCTGTTTGAGATCATCAGTCCTCAGGATGTGGGTATAACTTCACACTAATTGTATGGATCTCCACCGAGTGATATAACCCACTATGACAAGATGAGCATTCACACATTACCTGGAAGCCTGACCTGTGTAAGATGTCCCTGCTTAAGCATCTTAAACAGGTAAACTTTCTTATTATATTTTCTAAAATGTTTTCTCAACATTACAGTTTCAACCACATACCTGACAATCTACTATGTCCAAATATTTCCCCACCCTCCCCCAATTTCTAGGGCCATCTGACCCTTCCTCCCATCCCTCACCCCCTCAAGCCATCAAAGCTCCACCCAAGGCATCCCTATGCCCCCATTTTATCCCTTCCCTCTACAAATACTTACATACAGCTTATCATAGATTTCACCCATGTAGGTGTTAGCTCTCTTCCAAACTTTCTTTAAGCCTATCAACCAGTCTGTAGCTCTCTGAGACAACTTATCATGTAATATTCGTGCTTCAATGCCTGGGTTGCTTCACTAAACGTAAGGTTTTCAAGATTCATCCATGTTATCACATGTGTTTGTACTGTATTCCATCTTATAGCTGAGTAGTAGTCCATTGTATGTATATGCCACATTTTATTTATCCATTCATCTATTGATGGGCATTTGCATTGATTCCAACTTTTGGCAATAGTAAATAATGCTGCTATGAACATTGGTGTGCATATATCAGTTTGTATCCTTGTTTTCAGTTCTACTGTGTAAATACCCACCAGTGGAATTGCTGGGCCATATGGCAAATCCATAGCTAGTTTTTTTTGACAAACCACCAAACTGTTCTCCAGAATGGCTGTATACTTCTGCATTTCCACCAGCATGAGTTAGTGTTCCCAGTCCTCCACATCCTCTCCAGTACTTGTAGTCTTCTGTGTTTTTGATAGCTGCCAGTCTCATGGGAGTAAGATGGTATCTCATTGTACTTTTGATTTGCATTTCCCTAATATCTAGTGATTTTGAGCATTTTTCATGTGCTTTTTAGCCATTTGTATTTCTAATTTGGAGAAGTTTCTATTTAAGTCTTGCCACTTTTTAAAATGGGTGGGTTGTCTTTTTATTGTTGAGATATAGGAGTTCTTTATATTTGAAGGATATTTGTCTCCTATCAGATATACGGTTACCAAATATTTTTACCCATTGGGTAGGCTCTCTTTTCATTTTCTTGACAAAGCCCTTTGAGGTGCAAAAGGCTTTAATTTTGAAGAAGTCTCATGTATCTATTTGTTCTTCTACTCGTGCTTTTGGTGTGAAGTACATGAAGCCATTTCCTATTACAAGGTCCTGTAGGTGTTTCCCTACATTGCGTTCTAAGGTCCTTATGGTCTTGGCTCTTATATTCAGGTCTTTGATCCATCTTGAGTTGATTTTTTAATAAGGTGTGAGTTGGCAATCCTCTTTCAGTGAGTTTGGTGGTCATATGAATATCATATGAATGTATCTATGAGGAGCTATATCAGAATTTTCAAATTGGTTCCATTGGTCAGTGTGTCTCTCCTTGTGTCAGGACCATGATGTTTTCACTACTGTACTATGTTTTGAAGTCACGTAGTGTAATTCCTCCAATTTTGTTTTTTCTTTTTCAATATGTCTTTGGCTATTCGGGGCCTCTTTCCTTTCCAAATAAAATTCTTAGCGAGTTTTTCTAGTTCATTAAAGAATGTTGTGTTGATTTTCATTGGGATTGCATTGAATGTGTAGATCAGTTTTGGTAGGATAGACATCTTAATAATATTTAGCCTTCTTATCCATGAACAGGGAGTATTCTTCCATTTATTTAAGTCTTCTTTGATTTCCTTGAACAGTGTTGTGTAGTTTTCTGTGTATAAATTTTGTACATCTTTAGTTAAATTTATTTCTAGGTATTTGATTTTTTAATTTACTATTGTAAATGGTATTTTTTCTTGATTTCCTCCTCAGGTTTTTCATTAGTGTTGTACAGACATGCTACTGATTTTTGCGCATTGATCTCATAACCTGTGACATTACTGAACTCATTTATAAATTCCAGAAGCTTTGTTGTAGATTTCTCAGGGTTTTCTATGTATAGGGTCATATCATCTGCAAATAGTGGAATTTTCACTTCTTCCTTTCCAATTTGAATGCCTTTTATGTCTGGTTCTTGCCTCAATGCTCAGGCAAGTACTTCTAACACAATATTAAATAGAAGGGGTAATAATGGGTATCCTTGTCTTGTTCCTGATCTTAAAGGGAAAGATTTTCAGATTTCAAAATTGTAAATGATGTTAACTGGGGGTTTTCCATATATATCTTTTATCATGTTCAGAAAGTTTCCCTCTACCCCAATCTTTTGCAGAGTTTTTATTAAGAAATAGTGCTGTATTTTGTCAAATGCTTTTTCTGCATCTATAGATATGATCATGTGATTTTTTTACTTCAATCTGTTTATGTGGTGTTTACATTAGGGTATTTTCTTATGTTGAACCATCCTTGCACACGAGGAATGAATTCCTCCTGGTCATCATGTATAATTCTTTTAATGTGCTGCTGAATATGTTTAGGAAGTATTTTGTTGAGGATTTCCACATCTATGTTCATTAGAGAAAGGTCTGTAATTTTCCTTTCCTGTGGTGTCTTTGTTCAGCTTCGATATTAGGGCAATATTGGCATCATAGTGTGAGTTATTCAATGTTCTTCTGTTTCAATTTTTTGGAAGAGTTTCAGCAAGATTGGTGTTAGTTCTTTATGGAAAGTTTGGTAGAATTCACTTCTGAAGCCATCTGACCCAGAACTCTTCTTAGTTGGGAGGCTTTTGATGACTGATTCTATATCTTTACTTGTGGTTGATTTGTTGAGATTGTCAGTTTCCTCTTTCAATAATGTAGGTTGCTTATGTGTTTCCAGGAATTTGTCCATTTTCTCTGAATTTTCATTTTTGTTGGAATATTGTTTTTCAAAGTATCCTCTTATGATATTCTTTTTTCTGTGGGGTCAGTGGTGATATCCCCTTTCTCATTTTTTTTTCTGTATTTGCATTTTTTTTTTTCTTGTTAGTCTAGCTAAGGGTTTGTTAATTTTATAGATCTTGCCAAAAAACTGGCTCTTGGTTTTGTTTTTTTTTTTCAAGTGCTTTCTTATTTTTTCATTTAGTTCTGCACTGATCTTTGTTATTTCTTTCCTTTTCCTTTGGGTTTAGTTTGTCATTGTTTTTTTACTAAATCCTCCAACTGTGAAGTTAGTTCTTCAATTTTAACTTTTCTTTTATCAAGTGTGAATTTATGGCTATAAATTGCCCTCTCAGTACCACTTTTGCTGCATCCCATAAGTTTTGATATGTGCATTATCATTTTCATTTGTTTCATGGTAGTTACTGATTTCTTTTGAGAGTTCCTCCGTGACCCACTGTTTTTCTAAGAGTGTGTTATTTAACTTTCATATCTTGTTGCCAAATCCGGGTCTCTGACATTTGCAGATTTCCAGCTTCATTCCACTGTAGTCAGAGAAATTATTTTGTATGATTTCGAACTTTCTGAATTCATTGAGACTTTCTCAGCACTATCCTGTTGTCTATCTTGGAGAATGATCCATGTGCACTTGAGAAGAATGTGTATCCTGCTTTATTTGGGTGTAATGTTCTGTATATGTCTATTAGGTCCAGTTCCTCTAATATATTGTTCAAAGTCTTTTCTTCTTTATTGATTTTCTTTTGAGATGTTCTGTCCAAAGGTGATAGTGGTGTATTAAAGTTCCCCACTATAACTGTAGAGGCATCAATTCATTCCCTTAGTTTCTCCAGTGTTTGTCTTACATATATGTAGGCACCCTTGTTAGGAGTGTATTGTTTTTTGTTTGTTTTTTGTTTTTGTTTTTGTTTTTAAAGATGTATTTATTTATTTCTCTCCCCTTCCCCCCACAGCAGTTGTCTGTTCTCTGTCTTTTTGCTGCATCTCCTTTGTCCACTTCTGTTGTCAGTGGCACTGGAATCTGTGTTTCTTTTTGTTGCATCATCTTGCTGTGTCAGCTCTCTGTGTGTGCAGTGCCATTCCTGAGTAGGCTGCACTTTCTTTCACACTGAGCAGCTCTCCTTACAGGGTGCACTTCTTATGCTTGGGGCTCCCCTACACGGGGACACCCCTGAGTGGCACAACAATCCTTGTGCGCATCAGCACTGTGCGTGGGTCAGCTCCACATGGGTCAAGGAGGCCCCAAGCAGGCCCAGGGTTTGAACCGTGGACCTCCCATGTGGTAGACAGATGCCCTAATCACTGGGCCAAGTCTGCTTCCCAGGAGCATAAATGTTTATACCTGTTCTTTCCTTTTTGAATGATTATCCCTTTAATATGTAGTGTCCATATTTGTCTCTCACAATTATTTTGCATTTAAAGTCTATTTTGTCTGATATTAACATAGTTACTCCTGCATTTTTGGTTATTATTTGCCTGTAAGATGTTTTCCAGACATTCACTTTCAACCTCCTTGAATCCCTAGGTCTAAGATGTTTTTCATGTAGACAACATATAGATGGATCATACTTTTTTATCCAATCTTCCAGTCTGAGTCCCTTGACAGGTGAGTTTAACCCATTGACATTCAGTGTTATCACTTTCAAGGAATTATTTATATTAGCCATATTTTCTTTGGATTTGTGTTTGTTATATTTTGTTTGGTTTTTAACTTTTTTTGTCTTTTTATTGTTCTTACACTCTCCTCCAACTCTGTCTCTACTGTTCTTTCCTCCTATAGACCTTCCTTTAGTATTTCTTGAAGGGCAGGATTCTTGTTGGTATAATCTATTAATTTCTGTTTGTCTGTGAATATTTGAACTCTCTATAATATTGAATGTCAGTTTAGGTGGGCAGAGTATTCTTTTTTGGAAATTATTTCTTTTAGTACTTTGACTATATCATACCACTGCCTTCTTGCCTCCTTGGTTTGAGATGAGAAATCAGCACTTAGTTTTATGAAGCCTCCTTTGCATGTGATGTTTCTCTTTTCTCCTGCTGCTTTTAGTATTTTCTCTTTGTCTTGAGCATTGGATAATTTGACAAGTATATGTCTTTGGGTAGGCCTGTTGGGATTTATGCTATTTAGGGTGCATTGTGCTTCCTGGATGTGGACATTCATCTCCCTCAATAGGTTTGGGAGGTTTTCACCCATTATTTCCTCCAACACCCCTTCTGTTCCCTTTCCCTTCTCTTCTTATTCTGGGATGCCTATAATGCATATGTTTTCACATTTTGCTTTGTCATTCAGGTCCCAAAGTCCCTGTTGAATTTTTTCTCTTTTTATCTATCAATTCTACTGTCTGTTTGATTTAGGATGTACTATCTTCCATAATAGAAGACAGTACATCACTAGTTCTTTCCTCTCCCTTTTCAAATCTGCTGTTATTTGCTGAGAGTGTATTTTTGATTTCTTGGATTGTGCTGTTACTCCCCATCATACCCATTGTCTTTTTTTTTGCATGATTGCAATTTCTTCTGTATGCTCTCCAAGTGTTTTCTTCATAGTCTTATCTCTTCCTTCACCTCATTAAATTGGCCCCTATTAAATATTTTGAGAGCATTAATTACTTGTTGGATGTTCTGCTCTTCTTCCTACTTTTTAGTTTGTTCATTGGATTGGGTCATGTTTTCCTGATTATTGGTTTGGCTTGTAGTTTTTTGTGGCTGCCTGGTCATCATTTTATCTTGGTGGGTTGATTAGTTTCTTTGTCTAGTGTCAAGGTTTAATTAGTTGCTGCTTTTCATGTGTGTTAAGTCTTCTCTTTGCCATTTTGTTCTTCTTATTCTATTTCTGTCCTGTTCGCTAAGTTCACTTCAAGGAAAATATTAGGGTAAGTGAAAGCAAAAAGAGTAAGAAAAGAAAAAATTATAATAGTAGTATTGTTAGTAAATATTAGCAGAAGAACCATGTGAGATCTAGAAGAATGGGTATTAGACTCATGTAAGCTGTGTAGAGTTATAACAGTAAGAAAAATGGAGTATCTATAATGAGACAGTAACCTGAATATGGTGAGGAATATAGTATTAATTAAAAGAGCAGTGTGGTCAGGAAAGTGGGAAGAGAAAGGAAAGGACAATAATATAGAGAGTGAATAAAAGACAGAAAACAGTACAAAGGTATTAGAAATAAAAATTGGGGGCTAAATTAAGAGCAGTGGAATGTAAGAGAAACACTAAATGATGGAGGATAGAAAGATGTGGAGGAAAGGGGTAAGTACTGGTAGCCAAAATCAGTACACACAGAAAAGAGGAAATAGAGGATGAGGAAACACAGCAAATATGAATCACTCCCTGCCACACCTAATATAAAAAATGTAAAAAAGAAGAGAAAGGGAAAAAAGGGGGAACAGTGGGGATGGAAATTCAAGCAAGAAAAGGGGGATGAAGAAGAAGAGGAGGAGGAGGAGGAGAAGTAGGAGGGGGAGGAGGAAAGGGCTGTGGGGTTATAAAGAGGAAGGAAAAACAAAAAAATAAACCAATAAAAAAGACCAACGTTTCAAGCAAAGAGTCCTCTTTGCATTTAAATAAAATGCTTAGGAGTCTGACCTTCCCCCTTTCTCCCTTTTTCCCTTCTCTCTCTCCCAGGGCAGCAGGAAAGCTGTGTGAGGTGTCCAGTAGGAGAATCAAGTGGGTCCTTGGTGAACCAAATCACCAGAGAAAACAATGTCTTAATTTCCAAAGAGAGCGTGCCCACACATCACCAGGAACACCAAATATGCTAATAGAAGTTTTCAAAACACATCTTACAGTCCATCTCCCTTAGTTGTACTACAGGAGGGCTAGTTGAATTTTTTTAAAAAGATTTATTTATTTATTTATTTCTCTCCCCTTCCCCCCCCCCCAATTTTCTGTGTCTATTTGCTGTGTCTTCTTTGTTCGCTTCTGTTGTTGTCAGTGGCATGGGAATCTGTGTTTCTTTTTGTTGCATCATCTTGTTGTGTCAGCTCTGTGTGTGCGGCATCAATCCTGGGCAGACTGCACTTTCTTTTATGCTGGGTGGCTCTCCTTACAGGGTGCACTCCTTGCACATAGGGCTCCCCTACGTGGGGGACCCTCCTGCTTAGCAGGGTACTCTTTGCGTGCATCAGCACTGGGCATGGGCCAGCTCCACACAGGTCAACGAGGCCCGGGGGTTTGAACCGCAGACATCCTATGTGGTAGGCAGACACTATAACAACTGGGCCAAGTCTGCTACCTAGTTGATTTTCTGACTCCACCTTCTCCCAGACCAAGTTTCCGATCCCAACATTTTTAGGTAACTTGGGCTTTCTTGGCAGATTTGCCTTTCCTTTCTTACCCAGTATTCCCCAAACCAGCTGGAATGCTCCTCAGCTCAAAAAAAAAAAGGGGGGGGGTGGCAGGACCTGAAAATTGAACCCCCATCTAATTTGGCCCCTCTGCACCTCCCACCAAAACCCTCCACCTCACAGAGTCACTCCAAAACTGAACGGCTAGTGTATTCCCTTACCGCAGGGAGCACTGGATTTGGGAGAGCGCTGGATTTGGGAGTGGGAAGTCTGGGATATTGTCGGCTTGGGGTCTGTGGGTCTGTGGAATGTGAGCTGTGGTGGCTTAGGGGTCATGGACCTGGGGAGCATTCTTCTGGGGAACACAGGGCTTGGGAATATCGCCACACTACTAATAGTCCAGGGAATGCCCTAGGGGGAAGAGTCCCACCTCGCCACAACTTCTGACCTCAGTGTTAGAAACCCACAATTCTACCCTTAGCAAGCACGACTTCTGTTCCAGTCTCTCCAAATCAATGTCCAAACACTTCCTGCCTTGCACGTCCCCGAAACAGCCCACCGCAGCAAGATTCCAACTGTACTCAGCCGGCCTTTTGCAGGAACAATTATGAAGTGCATTCACTCAGGTGCCATCTTTCCCCACCCATCAGCTATCATCTTTTAATATCTCCATTTGTTCATCCCAGCTTGTCCTTAAAGGGAAAGTACGTCTGCCTCATTATCTAAAAAAGATGAAGAAATGCACTTGCTAGCTGTTCTTTAATCCTCCCCTGGTTAGCCATGTATATCACTTTGGCTGCTTATATCCTCCCGACAGTGAACTCAGACACGTGGTCTTGCTGGATTTGGGCAGGATCAGGTCTCGAACCTAATGCCAGGTTGCCTAAGTTTGTTTTTGCCTTACTTTTTTCCTCTGGGTGGGTAACAAAAGGAAGCATTTCTACCAACTACAAGGCACAAGGTAGAAAGTACAGTTAAGAGAATGCAGCACATATGCAGAGTATGTTGGAAAACCCAGTAATCCCCAAGCTCACTGACTCCAGGAACTCAGACTGGGTGAAAGCAGCTTCAACTGAGTCTCTACAGACCCTTCACACACCTTCCATCCTGTGCAAGACACCTGGTCATTGTGGGGGAGGTGTGAAGTTAAGTCAGCCTGGTTGTTGTCCACAGCCACATGCTAAGGCCAACAAGGCAATCCTTAGTATTTTCTTAAAGTTCTTGAGAATTCCAGGGGTGCCATACTAAAGGAACTTGTCCCATGGCTGCTGGAAATCCTGGTGTGCCTGTGCTCCAAGTCACTTTACAGGACGGGGAGGACAGAAAACCTCCCAGCATGGGCTCAGGGCTCCTGCTCCCACATGACGGCTAGCTGGAACCAGCCCACCACACCCGAGCTTCCTTCCACTGCTGCCTTCAAGCTTGTCCACTTCTGGCATGGTCACAGGGTGCCCTGGGTCCACTGTGGCTTTCACTTCTGTGGAAAGCATCACCTCCAGTATGGCTCCTACACTCCTAGGTTAACAAGAAGCCCAAACCATGGCCAGTGATAAAGTTTTCAGTGTTTGGTACTGTGAAAACTGGATAGCTCTTTGGGTTAAAAATAAACTTGTATTTTCCCACTTCATTGCAGACAAAAGAAAATTCTGGATGGATTTTAAAAGGTAAGTGAAAAAACAGCTCTAAGGGCCTTTTAATCATCAAAGCAATGGGGAGAAATCAAAAAGAAAATATCAAACACTTTGACTATATGCATTAGTCAACAAAAGGGGTACTGATGCAAAGTACAAGAAATCTGTTGGCATTGACAAAGGGGGCTTATTTTGGTTAGAAGCTTACAGTCGCAAGACCATAAAGTGTAAGTTACTTTCATCACCAAAGTCTGTTACCACATGTTAGAGCAAGATAGCTGCTGGTCTCTGTGAGGATTCAGCCTTCTTCTTCAGACTCCATGGTCCCAGCTTCTTCTGGTCTCAGCTGTAGGCTGGCATAAGGCTTGTCTCTCTGTCTGGGGCTTGTTTCTTTATTGGCTTGGCTGCTCTGGTGTATCCACAAGGTCAGCTGTAGACCATCAGGTTCTCTCTCTTTCCAGGCCTCTGCCATGTCTATAGAGCCATCTCTGTTCCTCTGTGTTCTTCTCCTGTGTGTTTATTTCCCTGGGATCCAGCATCAAAACTCCAACTACTTCCTTTGCCATGTCTTTTTCTTAGTGAGTCCCTGCCCACCAAGGGGGTGAAGACTCAATGTCCTACTGACATGGGCCATTTCAACCCTTGATCATAATTTAATAAAGTAAAAGTGAAACCTCTGAAGTTAATACAATCTATTATGCCCATAGGAAGAGACCAGTTTACAAACATAATCCAATATCTATGTTTGGAATTCATAAACAGTATCAAATGGCTACACTATATAAAAACTAAAGATATTTGAATTAAATCAAATAAAATCCAACATTTTAAGAAACGTAATGCACCATGGAGAGATCACATTATCTTTAACATACATAACATAGGATGTTGATTGGCCGAGAGTCACCTCTTGCTGGCAGTATTATGTCCTCTTGAAGGAAACTTTGTAGGTAAACCCCCAGATCATAAGGCCCTTCAGGAACCCAAGGAAACCCAAGCATCCCACCCACTCTTCTGGGATGATACAAGGTCAATTCTCCAAAGGAGGAACTTGGTCTCCTGTCAGGGAAAGTTCTGGAATCCAGACCCTCCCCTCTGAGGTTCAGAGTTACTGCCCAGCCCACTTGAGGCCAGCTGGAAAGAAAAAAAGATAACATGGTCCCCATCACTCACATCACCTCCATATGCCTAGTAAATTAAGGACTTAGAAGGAAGCTGGGCTCCTGGTCATTCTGTGGCTTAAGTCCTTCCTGGCCAGCCCACCAGAGGAACACATGTGTGGCTGGAGAAGAGCCACAGGGTCCAACACATAGACCAGGCCTCCAGACACCTGGTGGAGAGGTGGGAGGCACCTTCCTCTCTCACACCTGAAAGCCTGGTGCCAAAGGGACAGGGCAGCAGGTCAGCCAGCACGGGGCAGTGCTAACAGCAGGGGAACAAGGAAACAGAAAATCCTCCTGGAAAAGGCTGGGCTTGTGCTTCCTCTGACCCTTCTGAGCTGAGTTAACCCCTAGGGTTCTTATTCTGAGAGAAAGATCCTAAAGGGGAAGGATGGACTCAAGAACAGAACATGCAATCACCCTACACTGAATGTAAGAGCTAATGGCACTTTATTTTGTTCCCTAAGCTGGAGAAAACCAGCATAATAGAGTATGATATGCAACATTATTGAAAAATGCCCATTTCTTTTCCTAATGAGTTCTAAAACTCTCTTTAAAGTAAGAATGATGAGTAAGCAGCAATGCCTGTCCCCCAAGCCCTGGATTAGTTACCAGGAGCATATCATAGCTCAGAATAACTTTCCTTAGCAATGCTGGTGGATGTTATCACAATCTTAGACAGCTCTTCCTCGTGGGGATTTCGCATATTCAGAACTTTTGCAGAACAAAATGAAATTTTCTATCACAGAAAAATAAAGAAAAAAATATTCATCACCAGCCAGCCTCAGTTAGTAACATGACTATCCATTTCCAAAAACTAATCAAACTGAAAAATCTGCTTTTCCTTGATTTGTTTTACCAATTTTTCTTCTTTCCTCTTTTTTTCTTTCACTACTTTATGGATTGAAGCAGAATGTCATTAATAAAACTGACTCAGATTTACATGCTACCACAAAACGGAGCTTCTGGGTTTATTGGTATTTCATTATGACCATTTCTCAAGGGATTTCTTGTTTCACACAGGATGTTGCTTTTAAAACACAAAGGAAAAAGAACGCCACTTACTTTTCTCTCTTGATGTCCATTTGGCCCTTTGTGTTTTGAGTATTATTGAAATTCAGTGTTTCCTGATACTGGTTTTGCCCTTGCTGTCTACCATCACTTTTCCCTCAGAAAATAGCTGAGGTGTGAACATAGTGCAGGGTGACACAGAAGGAGGGTTGCTGAGGTAGTTGGTGCTGGGGGTAGGAAACAGATGTGACAGCAGAGGAGACCTTGCTACTGCAGGTAGAGCTGCTGGCTGAGAAAGGGTACTTGGTAGGAGAAGCAAGGGTTTTCCAACAGTGGGAAGTGGAGCCAGAGACACAACCTCAGAGCGTTGTTCAGGATCAGGTGAGTGGTAGATGGCACCAATAGCCAATTCTCCTCCACTCCTGGTCACCCACAGGAGTAACCATCCCTGCTCCTCTGCTAAGTGCTTGCATGTGACCAAGGAGCCATGTGCAACTCTTCAGGCAGAAGCATGTAAGCACCCATGGCCAGGAGCTCCAGAGACTTCACACTGAAAGGACAACAGCCTGATTGGTGGCCCTCCCTCCACCTGGGTTCCTGAGACTGGACTGGGCAGAGCCTCACTGCCACATACACAAACACACACACACAGACACACACCCCTTGGCATGGGAAGTCTATCTTTACTTTTAGCCACTGTCTCAGTTTGCCAGGGCTAGTCTGACAATGCCCCAGAACTGCTTATTTAAGCCCCCAAGTTGATGGTTCTATCATGTGCCTCTCTGACAGTGATCAGATCAGGAAGGAAAGGCTTGGCCCTGTGGACCCAGTCCTTAGCAAAAGGGCACTGACCATCACTAGCCAAAGACAATTAGTCTATGGGGTGCAGGATTGCTCCAAAATGTATTCACCAAATACAATGAATGTGTCACACTAATGAAAGAGGTTGTTGATGTGGGAGGAGTGGAGTGAGGCAGTTGGGGGTATATGGGAACCTCTTATATTTTTTGAATGTAACATTTTTTGTGATCTATGTATCTTCAAAAAATACAACTAAAAAATTGATAGGGGTGGGGGTGGGGAGTGGGGTATATGGGAACCTCTTATGTTTTCTAATGTAACATTTTGTGTGATCTATTAACTTTGAAAAAAGATAATTAAAAAATAAAAAAATAAAAACAAAACAGTAATTAGAGCTCCACCGACCCAGGGCTTACTGTGAGCCACTGTATGTGCACTAAGCACATTCATTCTCTTAAGTGGTCCATGAGGTCAGTTCTGTTTGTTCTGTCCTAGAATGGCAAAGTGAGACAGAGAGGCTGTGACTTGTGAAGGCTCCACAGCTAGTCACCACAGAGCTGATACTTCCATCCAAGACTCCTCAGCCTGGGCTGCTAACCAACACACTGACTACTGTTAACTGTGCTCCAAGGAAATTGATTTAGGAAGAATTTGATCATCTTTAGTACAGAGTTTGATCAGCTGTAGTACAGAATTTGCCCTCTTTGTGACCAATGATCACAAGGTCAGAGAAACTGCTCCTGGAGCCCTGGAGCTGATCAGATACCAGTGCCCATAATCCCAATACCACGGTGTGAACATTGGTTCAAATAGACTTTGAAATGCCTTTTGCTGTTCTTGTTGCTTTTAAGGCTCTTTTCTTTAGATTTTAATTAATATTTATTTCAGTTGCATAATTTCCTTTTGGCATGCACAAAGCCCCAGGACTTGAATTTGCCTGTAACCTCAGCTAACCAAAACTGCCCTGAAATGCTTTAAACACATAAAATCCCATTTGAATGCATGCGTTCTAAAGACAGTTACCAGACATTGTATGTCCTCCCATGGCCCACTGGGTGGACTGTGGGAGAGTGTGGGCTATAATGTGGACCATTGACCATGAGGTGCAGCGGTGCTCAGAGATGTATTCACCGAATGCAATGAATGTCTCATGATGATGGAGGAGATTGTTGCTATGGGGGGAGGAGAGGGGTGAGGGGAGTGGGGGATATATGGGGACCTATATTTTTTGAATGTAATATTAAAAAAATAAAGACAAAAAAATAAATAAATAAAGACATTTCCCTTTTTCCAGGAGGCAATAAGGCATTCGAGCAGCAGTCAGCGACTTTCTTTCTGGAGGGCCAGGGGGGAACTCTTCTGGCCCTGTGGGCTCTGTCGTTATCACTCAACCCCAACATCCTGCACAGGAACATTAAAGAAATGAATGGGTGTGGGTGTGTTCTAATAAAACTTTATCAAAACAGGCAGGTGGCCAGATTTGGCCTGCAGGCCTTAGTTTGCTGACCCTGTCATATAGAAAAGTGTGCTTATGGCTCATTCCTGATGTCCTACCAAGAGATAGAGCCCTGGTCACTTCTAACCACGGGGCCCCTCTCTGGCCCTTGTTCAGTTAGCCCTGGAAGGCGGGGCCATTTATCAGACCGCCAAATTCTGGAAGGAGACACTGAGTCTTCAGGCTCACTCTGCCCCTCTCCCTCTTGGGCCTGGCCCGCAGGGAGCAGGGGCTCTGCTCTGCATTTCTACCACATTTAAGCTTCAGAATCCACAAGCCCCACTGTGCAGTATTCAGCGGTACCTTCCATCAGTGACATCCCATCAAGGAGCAGTCTACAGTCCACCTTATGGAAAGGGACTCCTCAAAGGTACAAACAAAACGGTGTAGTGTGAACTGTCTTTGTTATTCTGAAAATCCAGATGAAATTTATATTCTCTAGATAAAGAAGATTTGAACAACTTCATACACCAAGAGTCCTGACTTTTTGACTATTATCTCATGATGGCCATCAACTCACTGGCAGTATCATAGGTACCGTAGACTCAAAATGTAAACCCCACTTAGTAGTGAAACTATTTACAGTTGTTCAAAAGCTATTGCTCACAGGAGGAAAACAGATGAGGTGTGTGTTTACAGAAGGCCAGGAACCCTTCCGTTCCACCCCCCTCCTGTTTTAATGGCCAGCAGAGATAGGTACCTTGTCAGACGGCCCCAGAAGTCCCCTTCCTCCATCCAGTTTTTCCACACGCTAGAAGCCAGGCAGAGGGGTACCTTAGATTCAAGAGACATCCCGGGGGGCAGGCTGAGGGCCATGTTTGCTTCAACTGGAAACTACACTTCTGTGTGTGAAGTGAAGCTCATGAGACTCAAGGGACCTCCCATCAGTACTCGAGAGAGAGTTGACATGAACTGGGGACTCACCTGGGCACCACTGATTGTGGGTAGCTAGGAGAAGAGGAAGGAGGCATTTTGTGGGATTATTTTATACACCATTAACTTCCTTTCCAATGGAATCTGTGTTCCACGTTATGGGTTGAGCTGTGTACCCCAAAAAGATACCTTAAAGTCCTAATCCTGGGTACCTGGAAACATGAACTTTTTGCAAAAGCGTTATTGCAAGCAGAATCATTTAAATTGAATGAGGCTGACTGCAGTGGGTGGACCCTTAGTCCAGGATGGCTGGTGTCTTTAGAAGGGGGATGGACACAGACAAAAGTGGGGGGCGGGAGCACCATGGGAAAAGAGACAGAGCAGGCCATAGGGTGACTGAGGAGGCACTGAAAACCCAAGGCTTGCTGGCCAAGGGACAGGCGCCCCAGCGGCCAGGACTGACACATCAGCACGGCCCACGCACTTGCGGCTTCAGCTTGCCGGGCTGAGAGAGCCGTTTCTGGTGTTTTTAGCCACCCAGTTCATGGCACTTGTGACAGCAGCCTGAGAAAAGTGAGGTGTCCCTCTTCTGGCAGTCCCATCCCTCCAGGAGGCCTGAGGGATAGCCCAGGTGCCCAGCTGTCCGCCAGGCTGAGGGTCCCCAATCAAGGCTTTTATCTAATCAGATGCCCTGAGGAACACCCTGGGGACGGACCGAAACAATGTTGAAAAGAAAGGAATGGGTGACCTGGACAACTCTGAACACCCTTCTCTTCCTTCCTTCCGCCCTCTCTTGGGGGCTTCGGCTGCTTAGACCCCCGAGGTCTTCCCACCACGCACACCTTCCCAGAGGGGCCGGGCCAGATGGTGCAGACCTATTCCTGGTTCTCCTTGTCGGTGGGAAGGCGGCCCGAGGGTTCCAGTGGCCCAGGACTGTCCATCAGCCTGGTTGCTTATTCACGGCCGCGGGAACCACCGCACATACTGCTCAGGGGGCCGCATCCTGCACACTGGATAGCCTCGGGGCTCCCTTTCTAGACTGTCCGCGCACCCCCGGATTGCTGCAAGGCCCTTCCAGCCCGGGGGAGGGGTGCCTCTGTGTCTCGCAGTACTAAAAGCTCTGCTCTTTTGGGTCCAGGCGCCCATCTCACCGACCCTGCCGAGCAGCCCCTGCCCCCACCACCCCCAGGCGCCCCATCGAGTCTTCCTCCCTGGTGAGCACTCCCTCCTTGCCCGCCCCCCACTTGACCTTCCCGGTAGCCCTTTCCCACTATGATGTCCTGCTCCCACCCCCACAGAAGCATCCCCCACCATGCCCGGGTCCCGTCCCTACGCCCTTGCTTGGCCCCCAGATCCCTTCCACGCGGTGCCGCTGGGTGTCCAGTCCCCGCTCCGGGTGGCACAGCTCTGCCCCAGCCCCTCCCTGGCAGGGGAACCCTGCCCCCAGCACCGCCACACCCCCGCCGCGCGGTTCCGCCCCTCCGGCCTCACCCGGGCCTGGCAGGAGAAGTAGCTGCGCTCCTTGGGGTCCAGGCGCGGCTGCGGGACATAGCTGAAGGCGGACTGCGCGGAGATGGGCGGCGGCCCTGGCGTGCCCCACAGCGTGGCGGCGGTGATCTCCTCCTCATCCGCCAGGACGCCCGCGTCCAGCTTCTCTGCCCAGGCCATGTCGGTCCCACCCGGCCAGGGGCCCCGCCCGAGTCCGCCTCCCTGGCTGCCCGGCGCCCGCGTTCAGCAGTTGCTGGGGAACCGCGGTCTCGCGTCACAAAGCTGGGCGGCAGGCGCAGGGCTTGGGCGCAGGGCCAGGGGCGCAGGGCGGAGGGCGCAGCTGGGCTGGGGATGGGACCGTGTCCTCCCGTCTCCTTGCGGGTCCCTGGAGGGCCCACTTGGGACACAAGGAGTCGCGTCTGCTGGACTGGGGGCCTGCGCCGGCTTGCCCTTCCCTTGCCCTTGTGCTCCCGGAGGGTTCCAAGCGGGCTGTCAGATAGAAGTGCAGGCCACGCCACCGCGGCATCTGAAACTCTCCAGGAGCTGCGGAACAGTAGTGGAAGACTCAGGTGGAATTCACTGCCATGGTATATTAACTCAGTGTGTCTGCAGCAGCATCGTGTCAACGTGCAACGAGTCGGTTTTCAGCGCCTCGGTCACCACGAGGGGCCACCGCTCACTGTACTGGCAGGTGCTGTTGTGCAGCGGCAGAAATCGAATCCATTCAAGTGGTATCTGGCAAAACTGAACTGTTCCGCAGCGCTCCGCTGTTTCTTGAGTCAAATGCTGGTTCAAGAGGTGTGTTCCTTCTGTCGAAAATGCGCTTAACTCTCAAGCCTGGGATGTGTGTGTATCAGTAAAAAGGAAAAGGAGAACTAAACAGGCCTTGGGAATACTTTAACCAGGGCAGCTCTAGGAAGACTGGCTTGAAACATAAATGATAATGAGGGGCAAGACTTGTGAAATCTGGGGAACAGTGGGTCATTCCAGGGAGAGGGAAGAGCATCTGTGGTGGCCCTGAGGCCGAGCCCATTGATGTGCAGGTGGCAGAAAGGGAGGAAAAGGGCGGTGCAGCTTTCAGAAGGGGAAGGCAGTTGGGAGTGCAGGTGGACAGGCAAGCAGGGGAGGGGGCGGTCTCAGGCCCGGACCAACGAGCATCCCTCTCAGGAGGTTTCTTGCCTGTATGTCCTTGATTCAGGCAGAGGTTTCAGAGATGTTTCAGTACCATGTCCTTGATGCTAATTAACAAAAGCAATAACCACACACTTTCAGTGGCACCCCTAGAAGTAGAGCACCCTAGAAATATGGCACCCCTAGAAGTACAGCACACCTAGCAGTAGGAACCCTAGAATTATGGCACCCCTAGAAGTATGACCCAGCAAGCCAGTCTGTGCTCCTCCTACACCACGTTACACATGGACACAACCATTCTAAGGTCCACAGGATGGAGGAATAGAGTATGGATTGGAGTGGACTTACTGATATTTCTATTCATGAACTATTGTGATTAGTAATTGAAGAAAATGTGGCATTGGTGTGGAGAAAGTGGCCATGTTGGCTGCTGGGGGTGGGAGTGGGAGGAAGAAATGTAAATGTGGGGGCATTTTCGGGATTTGGAGTTGTCCTGGGTTTTGCTGCAGGGACAGTTACTGGATATTGTATGTCCTCCCATGGCGCACTGGGTGGACTGTGGGAGAGTGTGGGCTATGGTGTGGACGATTGACCATGAGGTGCAGTGGTACTCAGAGTTGTATTCACCAAATGCAATGAATGTCTCATGATGATGGAAGAGATTGTTGTTATGGGGGTTGGAGTGGGGTGAGGGGGGTGGGGGGTATAGGGTGTGACAGGGAGGGACAAGAGAGCTCACAGAAGGCAGAAGTGACACTGGGCTTGGTCTGGGTAGCAAAGAGGGACTGTGGAAGGGTTTCCGAGGCATAGTATGATCCAGAATAGTGCTCAGGCCCAAAGCCATGAAATGCTCTAAGAACTGTAAGTGAGAACACTTCACAGGTTTCCCAGAGATGTGGGAATCCTTTTGGCCTGGCCCCCAGGTGAGCGGGAATTCACTTGGGTATATGAACACATCCGAATCGATTGCAACTCTCTCCTGGTCAATCTTTCATTTGCTTCTATTTGTCTCATTCCTTCTCTACAAAGAAGCATAAAATTTAAAAGTGAACTTAGAGCTCTAGAACTCATAGAGTATCAATAACCTATGCTAAAGCTTAAAAAGCCTTAAAAAGTAAAGATAAAGAGATCTAAAATGTTACAGCATGATGGGGTCATGCGATGGTTTATCACCATCCAGTTGGTGCCGAGTCATTGGATGATGCAAGCCCTGGCCTGCCAGTGTGAGGGCATTCTGTAGGTGGCTTTAGACCATTAGGCAGTTGCAGCTATGGCTGATGACATCCACAAACAAGGGCGACTGCCTTCAGCAAGGAGGGGAGTCCCATCACCCCAGCACCTGGAGGTCTTAAAGCAACACCAAGGCCCTCAGCAATGGCAAATCCTTTCTCTCCTTCTTCAGCTTCTCCCAAGAAAGTCATCCCCTGTGCTGTCTCCAATGGATGGCCTGCCCTAGGAAATCTGAACTTGCCTATCCCCAGGGTAACTGAGCCAATTCTACTAACAAATCCCTCCCTATTTACGTATGGACCCATATCCTGTTGGCTGTTTCTTCAGAGAATCCTAATACTGGTAGAAATGCAGACATTACTAGCTAATATGTCCTGTGATTACTTTGTGGTGGGCCTTTTTCTAAATGTTTTTATGTGTATTAACTCATTTCATCCTTATTTTCTGATTAGCCATTTGGAAATGAGGCCCAATGTCATACAATTTGCAAGAGAGGTTGAAATCAACCCCACGTGCCTGTCTCCTGAACACAGATTCTCAGACCTCTGTTACATTGCTGATCAGACCAGGTTCAAGTCTCATCTTCACCCGTGGTTCTGTATCCAAGGCAGGCATTGACCATCTGTGAGCTTTGGAGAGGAAACACTGCCCAAGTCCAAGGCCCCTGGAAATCATACACCCTGTGTTCAAGTGCTTAGCATAGAGCTCAGCACAGAGCGGGTGAGAAGTAAATGGAAGCTCCTTTCCCTGTCCAAGGCCCCGGAACTAGCCAGAGGTAGAAACCCAGTCTCCAAACTCTGCGGCCCTTTCCACATCTGCCTGCCTTGTCTCACTCTCCCCTCAAGCTTTAACCTGACCGTAATTGGAGAGTGAAGCATCTGTACTTCACTAAATACAATGTAATTCACGCATGACTTACATTTTAGATTTTCCCCCAATCAAACCTGCCCCCTTACAACCCTACCTAAATTTACTTTACTTCATTGTATATTTAAAAAGAGAATACTCCTGAATATATATATACTTAAAGATTTTATTTTAATTTACCCCTCTCCCCGGTTGTTTGCACTTGCTGTCTGCTCATCTTCTTTTTAGGAGGCACTGGGAACCGAACCTGGGGCCTCCAATGTGGGAGGGAGGCAGCTAATTACACAAACCACCTCTGCTCCATTTGATATGTCTCATTGTGTTTCTTCACTGTGTCTCTTAGTTACATCACTCACTGCATCATCTGGTTGCATCAGCTCACTGTGTCACCTTGTTGCATCAGCTCACCAAGTCAGCTCGTCCTGTCAGCTTGCTATTTGGCTCATCATCTTTACGAGGCACTGGGAACTAAACCTGGGATCCACCACAGTGTGGGTACGAGTCCAGCTGCTTAAGACACATCCACTTCCCTATATTTTATTAAAGGATTACTTCTGTATAATTCTACAATTATAAATGTTATAGTAATCCAAAGTGCTGTCATCTGTTTTCCCATTGCTCCTCCTCACCATACATTACATCTGCTAACAAAGTACATCAGGAAATGGGAAAAAAAAAATTTCTTATATTTGTAGGAGGAGGAAATGAAGGTTTCTAAAAAGCATACTGTTTTCATTTAGCAGAAAACTGCTACAAGATGGCAGATTTAAAAATAGTCATTCATTGTATTCATTTATTTACTTGATCGATTCTGTTTGACATATAAAATCAAGTATCTATGATACTAATATTAAATTGAACTTTAATTTTAAATCAATCACTGACACTTGGTATTCACGGTATAGGGAAAATAAAGGCTCCTTCCATGTCTCTGTAAGATCTAGACAGATCCTTTTCAGATCACCAAATAGTCCATAATTCTGCAAAATGGCTAATTCACAAATAAGGCTCTTTTTATGCTGAGACCCATAAAAACACAACTTCTTTCATGATCTGAGTTCTGAAGTCACTATTCCTTCTTGTCAGCACTGAACCCCGGGGTTTTGAGAAAACAATTTTCTTGATAAGATTTGACAAATTCAAGCCTTGATTTTAGCATCTCAGCCTCATGAAAATGGATCTGTTACGGGAAGAATAAAAAAAAAGGAACTGGCTAGTATAATCCTTCACAATTGAAACTACCGTGTTGAACTTGTTTGTCTCTAACAACCTGCCCACAAATGCTTTCACACACATAAGAATGGAAGCTCCTCGAGGGCAAAGTCACAGCTATCTTGTGTACTCCCAGAGCCCAGAACAATGCTTAGTACATAATAAGAGCTCAATAAATATTAGTTGCTTAAATAAGAGGGATATTTAAAGGATCAAAGATGATTCCTGTCCTCGAAGACACAATCAATACTAGAAGTATGCAACAAGCCAATGCAGAGTGTGTGAAGAAAATCAACATTCCAGCCCTCAGAGGAGGTCAGGGTTTTAGGTTGTGGGGAAAGAAGAGACCTGAGTGGGGTGTTGCTGAATGGACAGAATTTAGTCATGAGGAGATGCTGTCTGGAGGGAGAGGGGGCACCTGGTCAAAGGAGCAATGGGAGAGAGAATGGAGTGGGTTAGGTGGGAGGGAAGAGACCGCCAGCTTGAAGACAGGTAACAAGGTGCAGCCTCAGGGGATCCCAAAAGTCAGAGCAGAGGAGTTTCTACTGTATCCCGTGAGTAGGAAAGAAACAAGGTTTCTGATCACAGGCTGGCATGCTGAGGGTTTTCAGAAGTCTGGGGTGTGCAAGATGAACTGGACAAGAGTAAGCCAGAGAGGAAACCAGGGAGCAGACTAGCACCAATACCTTAGAGAACTTGCGAAATTCATCTACATTCTAGTCACTCATCATCATAATGCCTTATTAAGTAACTTACAAAGGAAACAATAAGGTCTTAGACATTAGGTAGTGATGAAGATACTGGTTTTAGTGAGTCATCCTGTCCATTCTTACACTTACATCAGGGGGAAATTAAAACAGATATTCCAATAATTTAATAACTCTAAAAGCAGAGTTGAACATATCTTATGAAGAATATAGGCATATTCTGCTTTTGGAAAACTGAAGATAAGAAAATTCTGTATTTCAAGGGAAGCTTGCATGGCCCAGTGGTTAGTGCATCTGTCTACCACATGGGAAGTCCACGGTTCAAACCCCGGGCCTCCTTGACCCGTGTGGAGCTGGCCCATGCACAGTGCTGATGCACGCAAGGAGTGCTGTGCCATGCAGGGGTGTTCCCCGCATAGGGGAGCCCCACACGCAAGGAGTGTGCCCCATAAGGAGAGCAACCCAGCATAAAAGAAAGTGCAGCCTGCCCAGGAATGGTGCTGCACACACGGAGAGCTGACACAACCAGATGACACAACCAAAAGAGACACAGATTCCCATGCCACTGACAACAACAGAAGTAGACAAAGAAGATGCAGCAAATAGACACAGAGAACAGAGAACTGGGGTGGGGGTTGGGAGGGGAGAGAAATAAATAAAATAGATAAATCTTAAAAAAAAAGAGAAAAATCTGTATTTCAAAACATAAGCCAAAGATTTATAAAAAATATCAAGTACACTGAAAAGCCTAATTAACAAAGTGGGTGCTTCAATTAGAGATATAAGATTCTCAGCCCACTGTCCTAGCAGAATACTTAGGACCCTGGAAAAAGCAAGTAGGAATGAGGGATTACTTTGGGGGGTGGAGGGAATGGACCCATACCTGGACAACTTGATAACCAAGTAAATGGAGTTGCCGTTGTTTAATAGCCTCTTTTCCCAGTAAATTTTTGCTGTTAAAACAAACTCTTTTGGGGCCATTAATGCATAGTGCTACTCTGAAGAAAAAATCAAAGAGAAATAAACTTAGTTTTTATAACAATCCAAAACATTATTTTTTTGGCCAAAATTAACTCAAAATGTGGCTTTTCCTAATGGCCAATACTCTCACATCAATCATGAATGTGTTACTCTTTAGCCTACTGAAAAAGTACTTGGCTTAATTAATGATGCTGTTTATAAAATATTATAAGTAATTTCCAGAAAACATATCCTGAAATGTAGTTTTATTTCTGGAATCATCTATTTTTCTCACCTTTTTAAGAAAATGATCCTTTCCTATTCACCTCAACAGGCCTTTTAACATAAAAACTAGCACAATTTCTTTATCTTTTGTGTACATCTTCATCAACTGTAAAAGGTAATACAAATCCTTCTTTATCTAATTTAATTTCAATATCTAGTGAGAGAAGGAAAAAATTCTTCATGTGATACCCTCAAAAACACTATCTTCCTTTACTTCTTTGTTCTGTTTTGATTTCTTCCAAACTGTATTTACCAATAGGACAGAAGGCTGCAAAGTAATGACCACAACCAAATGAGGATGTTCACTCACTCAGTTTCAAGAACAAGCCTGTCAGCCTGAAATTAAGGAGGCTTCCTGGTCTAAAGCAAGGAGTAGGTCCTCAAATTAACAGGGGAGCAGTAGGAACCACACACTTCCTCCTTCTCCTTACAAATGGTGGCACACTTTCAATTCAGACAGTGAAGAAAATGTTCTAAGTTCAGCAAAATTAGACAACTAAGCAGCTCAACACATCCCTCTCTTCCATGTCTCCTGACAGCTAATGCAGCCCATGACCGTGGCACCCCACAACTGCAACATGTGGCCAAGGGGAGTGGCTGGTGTACCCTTCCAAGCCCTCTGGTATATGCCATTCCTTCTGTAGAAAGGGCCATGAGAGCAGGAGAGGTGGAACATGTGACCATTTGAAGCCTATCAGAGATGGTTCTCTTTTAGATGATTTTTTAATTGATGAAAGGAAGGATTTCGACTCAAAGTCAGCATAGTCCAGGAGCTATTTCTGGGAGGATCTGTGTGCTTATATCAGTGCTAATGTGGTAGCCACCAGCTATGGGAGGCTTTGGAGCACTTGAAATGTGATATAAACTTTACTTATGTTTAATGTAAATTTAAGTAGCCATCTGCACTAGTGGCTACTATACTGGACAGTGCAGGCCTAGACTATAAGAGCAGCTAAACAGACATGAGCACTTACTGTGTTATTCCCTCATTTATTCCTTCTTACCATAAGTGTTTGAGGTCAATATTCTTCTTACTCACATTTTACAGATGAGGAAGCAAACAGAAAAAGGTTAAAAAGGGTAAGTACACTATGCAAAGACATTCTGCTACTCTGTGGCAAGCTGGATTCAAATACAGTCTATATACTATATTCTACCATCTACACTCTAGAGCCTCATGTGGGGCAGGGAAGATTCCATTTTGCATTCTGTGGCTATTAAGCTCCACCTGTCTCCCAAAGAGATAACAACCACTAAGGTTCTGTAAATAAATCCCCTGTTACTTACCTACTGTATACCAATAGGTTATTAACATTTTGGAAGCAAAGTAGGATCTTGCTCCTAAAAGGTCGATCAATTCAATTACCAGAGATTTATGAAAGTGAAAATTCACAGGGGTCTCCAGGGAATGGTATGGAGTAAAAAATGATTTCATTTGATATTTAGGAAGGAGTTTGGGATCCTAAAAATCATATATTCAAACATGAGAGAAAAATAAGATACAAAACCAGAGAATAAAGTGAAGGTAGTGAGTTACCTATGTATAAAAGTTTGATACAAAATTCCTTTAGTGAATGATGTTTTTCTAGGACTTAGGACTGATATCTTTCTTAACACAGCAATGAAAAATATTCTTGTTATAGTTAAAGTCTAATAGCTCAACATATTCTTAAAATGTGTTTTAAAAGTAGTCACTGAAAAAAGAACAATAAACATCATGACAATGCTGTCAAATTCAAGAAACATCTCTGAAACTCTCAGAATTGCTTTCAGGAGGACACTCAGTTAAAATTTTTAATCCAAGAAGAAATGATAAAACTGACATCTCAATTCAATAAATAAAGGATTGCAATGGAACAACTAGTGCTGGAAAATTAGTTATCTGTCTAGTAAAGAAGAGTTAAACTCCTACCAAACATCAGACTATGAGCATATCTCCTTTTACTGAGTTTTGCTTTATTGCACTTTGCAGATATTGTGTTTGTTTGTTTTTTTAAATAAACTGAGGTTTTGTGGCAATCCTGGGTCAAGCAAGTCTATCAGTTCCAGTTTTCCAACAATGTGTGCTTTCTTCATCTGTGTCACATTTTAATTGAGGTATATACATTTAAAAATAAAAATAATGCTTTTGCATATTTAAAAGGCTATAGTACACGTGCACTGGGAAACCAAAACATGCATGTAACACACTTTATTATGGTGGCCTGAAACTCGACCAGCCAAATGTCTGAGGTATACTTATATAATAAATCACAGGTGGATTAAAGATCCAATGGGGAAAAATTAGTAAATATTTGCACTAACACATATTTGGTGAAATACTCTTATGCATGATGGAAAAGTCAGGAACCATTAAAAGACAGGTAGATTTGGTCACACAAAACTTAAAAACACAAAGCAATGGAAAGATGAATAAGGGATCAGGAAGGCAATACCTAGGAAATACAAATGGCCAATAAACATTTGACAAAATGCTCAACTTCATTACTGCTCACTCAAATGCAATTTAATACATGACAAGACACCCTTTTCCACTGAACTGAGTGGCAAAAGCTAACAGGACTAAAAAAACACAGCCACCTTCACTCACTGCTGGGGAGGTGTGACATCTACCATTCAGAGTCACTACTGACATTACACCACTGGTCCCACTCTTAACATTCTAGTTTGCAGCTTAAAGGAACATGGGCTGCAGTAGAATGACACACAAGGGTGTTTACTACAGCACTGCTGATAGAGACCAAAGTTGGAAAGAACCTGAAAGATCATAAGCTGGGAAACTGGTGAGTAAGTCCCATAAAATACTGCACCACTTTGAGGAAGAACGTATTTGTTCCACACACATTGGCCTTGAGGAAGGTCTATGTATACTGTACATAATGGTAAATTATATGATATACTGGACATAAAGAGAAAAGAAAATTGGTTTATATATTTGTGTATGTTGGGCATAGAAAGCACAGTTACAAATTTGTTATTTCAGGGAAGGGAGGTGTTTGGGGTTAACTAATTTTAGTGTTTATATGCCTTGGCATTGTTAAAAATGTTATAAAAGAAAAGAGTAACGACTTTCCACTTCTTTACCTTTTACCAGAATATGATCCTGAGTCAAGTTTGAAGGACAAAGCAGAAGGTGATGAAGTCTGTTGGGACTATTTCCAATCACACAAAAAAGATATGCTGTGAAGTTGATGAGAGTGAATCTTTATAGCACAGATACCACCTAAAATAAAGTCTACCAGAGAAGAGTGAAATTTCTGACTTGGTTAAAAAATACACTCAGAAATAATTAGGATTTGTAGAGTTCAGAGATTCAGACTTTTTAATCAAATGGCTAATGTGCGTGCTAAGCCCTTTAAAACCCTTGAAATGAATCAAGGAATATTAAGATTTGTATGCCTTCAACACTTGAAACCATCTGGAAATCTAACACAGCAGGAATTGGTCCTATAGGACAAGACAGAAATGGGGTCAATTTATCAAAGAAAAGGCCAGCTGTTGCACCTAGCTCCAAGTAAATGAAAGTTTTCCCTTTTAATAAAGTTATGGAGACAGGTCAAAAGAGAAAAGACTTAGTTTTCAGAAGGGGCACAAGAAACCTGTTTGCCCTCCTTGAAATAATGCCATACACCTTTTGTTTTTACCTTATGGAAAGGATATTCTATGACTGAGAATAAGTAAAGTTGTGTCAGTTGTGCTAGACTCAGTCTGTCCAGATATAATTCTTCACCTGAAATGAAAACATCCCAATCAGTTATGCTTGAATTTTGGTACATGTAATGAACAAAATCATGAACATACAGCACTAATTCATTCATTCCAGAAGTGTGATGTATTTTTAAGTGACACTAGAAAGTGAAGTTGTTAGAATTATGCTCTCATGCTTGTTTAACCACTGACATCTCATTTTGACTTCTATGAACACAAGCTCCTACCTTCTGCCCCTTTGCATGATTCAGGCAGCTACAGCAGCAGACCCCTGCTAATGGGAGCATCTCAATGATCCCCTACAGGAGCATGAATGGCCCATTGAGGTGCTGATGTCTTCCACCTATGGGAAGCACATCCACCAGCCCATCAAGCCACTGAACCACCACCATGGCTGTGGCAACCACGTGAGGGCTGACTTCTACAGGAAGACCGACATCCCCAGCATCAATTCTCCTGGCTTTGGGCACTTTTCTCCAGTCTGAGGCTCACCCCAGGCTCCAAAGGCCCAGGGTCTCCTTTTACAGGGGGTGGGGACCCTAGGGCCTTATATCCTGGTTCTGCTGACATCTAGAAACTGCAGAGATGCCCCCAACTGGCCTTATGGTGGGGACAATGAAAGACAAGCAGCTTCCGTAAGGGCCCTTGGTCAAGAGCCTGGGAGACACCTTTAGGATGTAGGCACATCCAGCAGGTGGACTTTTACATGAGACTATTTCAGATTAAGTGATGCTGGTGACTCATTGACTGCAGGCACCTTCACAACATTAAAAATACCCCCCCACCTTAAGTGACTGGGATTTTTGTTCATGGATTCTCTGCATTTGTATTTGGGGAGGGGTGTGCAGTTATTTTCCTAATAATCACAGAAGCCACTACTACCTGATATTATCTCTAGTGTACCTAAAACAATGCTTGCATTTTACTTTCTTCAAGAGGAAATATCAGGAAAGTTACATTTTAGCACAATTGAACTCTAGATATACTGCAATGCACTTTCTCCCCAATGATCTGAACTGCAAATAATGGAATTTTGTTCACTCGAGGACAAAATCCCTAGGAGGATGGATGGCCCTGGTGTCCAGCATTTTCTGTTGTCACCCTGTAAGTGAGAAGCAGCTGAGGTCCTGAGGAAAGCATGGGGCTTGGCATTCACCAGGGTGGGGTAAAATTCTGGCTCCTCCTTTTTCTAGCTCTGAGGTCTAGTGTAAGTCATGTCATCTCTTTGAGCCTACATTCCCCCATCTTTACAGTGGGGGATGCTAACCTCATCTGTCTGAGTCTGGCTGGTTGACTGTGACACATACCATAGGCAGCAGGAATTCAGTGTCTCAGGGTTTGGAGGCTAGACATCAAATCAAGGGATTAGCAGCCACATGGTCGTGCAGGGGGGCATCCTACTGGTGGCTCAACCTCTGCTCATCACATGGCCATCTGAATCCTGTGGTCTCCACTTCTGCACAGGGGTCCTTCTGCCTAGATCCTCTCCTTGTGAGGTCTCCAGTCCTGTAGGATGAAGGCCCTCCTGGCTCAATTTGGTTTTATCTTAAAAGGATCTTAGAGATTCTTCCAAATAGCTCCCACCCACAGCACCAGGGACCAGGATTTGAATGTGTCTTGGGGAATATGAGTCAGCCCCCATCACTAAGTCTGTGAGGGGCTTGGTGTGCCCCCGGAGTTGGTAATGAAACAGGTGGCCCTGTGGTACACCACCCTGCTCAACCTTCGTGGTGATGATCACCAACTTTGGGTGGTTTTTAAGGCAGTCACTTTTAACCTCATTTGGAAATGTTTACTTTGGATAGAATATGAAAAAATTGTTTGAGTGTTAAGATACTATCTATATTTTTAATGAAGTGATCCCTTGGAAAAGATAATCCCTCATCTTTTGTGATTAAATTCTCCAGTTTAGTAGTTGAAAGGTAGGTGATTCAGTTGATTTCAACCCTGGTTCCTCAATCATTGGTTTTATTGTTTTAAAGACCAGGTCATTCTCAAAGGACACATGACATTGAATTACTGGTAATTTCAAGGCTGAGTGACTTCTAAATATGTCTTTATTAATTTGAAGCCAGCTTTTTTCACAATATTTGCCTTTTATTTTTTTCAAACAATTAACAATATTTTATTCAGAATGCCTTTGGGTCCATGATATCATATTAGTAATGCCATAAAAGAAAATCTATAAAGTTTGGGTTATAGACATTTTTATAAATAACTCTTTCTTCAGTCTAGATTACCAAGAAAAACAATGCATCTGTGGGAGATGCCTTCATCTGAAAGTGACAGCAATAAATTAATTTCAAACTTAAGTTATTTTCATTTAGTTTAAATTAGACCTTTAACCTTTTAGTGCTTACTTTTAATAAGCAGGGTTTGAAATGGGCAAGATTTCAAAAGCTCTCATGTTTGTTAGACAGCTAGGGAAAATAAATGTATTTCTGTAGATGAGACATTTTCAACTTAAATGTGTTAAGTATGCCGATTAGCGCCATATCAAGCAGAAACATATTCTTAGATTAAAATAATTTGTTTTACTTAATCAGATATCCACCATTAGTCAAAAATGAATTTTCTATTGTTAGACATATCTAGAGCAAGGGGAAGTGGAGTGGTTGCTGGCTTTAAGAATTGCACATTGAGTTTGGAAAAAGAATAATATAGAGGATTCAAGACAAAGCCTAGTCATTTCTAAACAGATGCTTTGAAATACTGGAATTTTAAAGGGTGTGGACTTAAAGTGTTTTTGGGTTTTCTAAAGATTTTATTATTTACTTATTTATTCATTTATTTATTTAATTTATCTCTATATTTCTCACCCTCTCATTGTTTGTACTCACTGCCTGCTCTCTATGTCTAGTGTTTTTTTTGTTTTTGTTTTTTTTAGGAGGCATCTGGAACAGAACCCAGGATCTCTCATATGGGTGGGAGGTGTTCAGCCACTTGAGATACATCTGCTCCCTGCTTGTAGCATCTTTTGTAGTGTTTCCTCATTGTGTTGTCTCATTGTGTCATTTTGTTGTGTCAACTTGCTGCACCAACACTTTGCATCAGCTCTCTGTCTTGTTAGTTTTCTTTAAGAGACACTGGGAACTGAAGCCAGGACTTCCCAAGTGGTGCCCAACTGCTTGAGCCAATTCTGCTTCCCCTAAAGTGCTTTTAAGGAAAGAATACTTCCTACAAAGCTTAAGCGTTTAGAAGAACTTTGAGTATGGGCATTTTTACTCACCTATGGATGTCACTGTTCATTGGCTTGACAGAAGTGAACTCCAAGGCTTCTGATTTGCATTTTTAGTTCATAGAGTTGTTCAGTTGCCTGAAGCTTTGCATAGGTTTTACTCTGTCTTGGAATTCCGGGAAGAGGTAATTTTCCATTCCATTCTTGCCTCAGCCATTGGACAACTGTGAAAATTTGGAGATGTCCCTTATCCTCTCTGCAATTCAGTTTTGTTTTTGTAAAATACAGGGGCTGGTCTAGTGCCTGGACTCTCAGCCACAGGGTCTCAAGATTGACCTTGAATCAGAGTCTCCTGGACAACTGTTAAATAAAACAGCCTGCCCTATCCCTGAAGTTTCTGATTCAGCAGGTCTGGATCTGGGTCTGAGAATTTGCCTTTCTAACAAATTCCCAGGTGATGCTGTGGCTGCTGGTAGGTGGGTTAGGGGAACCCCACTCAGCCAGGCCCTTGTATGCATAGAGTTTCATCAGGTAGACTCTGATCATAATCCTGATTGCTTTTAAGGCCTATTGGTTAGAAAGACTGCTGATAAAGCCTCAGGAAAGAAAAATCTTCCCTTTGTGTTCTTTTTGCCATAAACCCCAAATTGAGATAATCTCATGGGGGTAGAGGGGAGTGATCATATTTGAGAGGATTTAGCAATCACTAGCTGTGGACATTTCCATGGGCTAGCAAAGGGGACGGCTGTGCTACCTCAGGAAGGTCTCTATGACATGGGCTATGGGTGGGAGGCTCTTTGTCTCTTCAGAGATAACTTAAACTGTCTGACTTGTGGGTGTGAAATGGTAAGAGGCTGCAGTCCTGCCCTTGGTGACAATGGCAACATCTCCAGTCCCAGGAAACAGTTTAACAATGCAAGGTCTATAAACTCTAAGTATTAAGGGGAAATGTAAACCAAATATGCTAAAAGCTTATCTAGAATGTATGAAGTCCATGCTAAAACCTAACCTAGGATGTGGAAGATATATATGCTAATTCAAGCCTATTGAGAACTGAAACAAAGGGACCATTTAATGTTTTCTCCATATAAAAGGGATTCAAAAATCTTGTTCAGGGCTCAGGATTGAAACAGAAAGCTCCTGAGTCCGACCACCATCAATAAACCATTTTTCCTTCTCAAAATCATTCCTGAGTCCTGGCCTCTCTACACACAAATAATTGAACCTCTCTCAAATTCTACAACAATATCATACTATTTTCTGTCTTTTAACCATTTATTTCACCCTTTGTAATAATCTTCATTTCAACACTATTCTCCAAGTCTCTCTCTTTTTTTCCCTTTCAGGATGCAGTAGTCCCTTTTGTATCTCTTGTAAGTCTTTTGGTAACATTCTAATAGTGTTCGTTTTTTTTTCCTGTGAAAACTTTGGACTCACCCTCATTTTTAAAGTTCAGTTTTACCAGATACAAAATTCTTGGCTGATGGATTTTTCTTTTTAAGTACATTAAGTACTTCATACCACTTTCTTCTCTTCTTCATGGTTTCAGATGTGAGGTCAGCACTTAATCTTACTGAGGTTCTATTGCATGTGATGCTTTTCTTTTGCTGCTTTCAGAATTCTTTTTATCTCTTATGTTTGTCATTCTGAATAGCAGGTGTCTCAGAGTAGGTCTATTTGGATTTACTCTACTTCTGGTGCATTGTCCTTCTTGGATTTTGATATTTATATCTTTCATAAGGGTTGGGAAGTTTCCATTTGCTATTCCCTCAAATATTCTTTCTACCCCTTTTCCATTCTCTTCTTCTGGGAAACCAATAGTGTAAATTTGTGTACTTTGCATTGTTTTCTGATTTCTTGAACACTTGTTTCACTTTTTCCACTGTCTTCTCTTTTACTCTCCTGTCTTTTCCAGTTCAAGTGTTCTGTTTTTGAAATCACTAATTCTGTCATTGAACATTGAAAATCTGCATTTATTGCCTCTAATGTATTTTTAAATTCATTGAACTATATCACTCATACATAAACATACATAAACAGTAAGTGTATAATAGTTGTAAACTTACAAAACATATATAACATCAAACAAACATATATAATATCTCACCCTACCACCAATAACTTATATTATTTTTAAAACTTTTTAACTAATAAAAAGTATTGTCAAAATATTACTACTAAACAATTTTCCCCTAACCAATCCAATTATTATCTTTACATCATTCATATATGAGCATACATAAACAATTAAGTGTATAGTATAAGTTGTGAACTTACCAAGCAAACCTGCATAACATCATACAGGGGTCCCATACATCAACCCTCCACCAACACCTTGCACTGTCATGAGACATTTGTTACAAATTATGAAAGAATATTGTCAAAATCTTACTCTTAATCATAGTCCTTATGTTACATTTGTTGTGTTTTCCCCCAACGAACCTCATTATTTTTTAAATATTTTCTATGACAGAAGTTGTAACCTTATAAAAAATCATGCATATGTGCAGAATTCCCAAACAACACCCTCCATCAACACACCACAATGTGGTGTGTGTCATTTGCTACAGATGAAATAATATCAACTGATTGTTACCATGTCCATAGTGTACATTTGGCTCACTTTTTCTGTACTGCCTCAGTACCAACACAGTACATCTTTCACACAGATGCAAGAATATTATATTATTACTACTAACCACAGTCCATAGGTCACTCCAGCTGTGTTTTTCCCATCCTTCTCCATGTTCCCAACACCCAGCAGTAGTGATCTACATTTGTTTTACCTAACAAAGGACACTCTTGCATCTGTATCATCAATCACAATTCTCACCAACCTCTTAGTTTACTATGCTACTCAGTTCCTAGATTATTTCCTAGCATTCTGTCAATTGGCATTTTCAGAACTAGACTACCATTTTCAGCCACATCTCCATTTATAAACTAGCTGTTACTCACTGTGTGTTACCATCCACTCTATATATTTCCATACCTTTACAGTAAAGCTAATTAAAAATTCTACATACATTAAACATCAGTAGTCCACTCAGTCCTTCTCTTATCTCTTCTAAGAATCCACCACCCACCACCAGGTATTGAAGATATTTTCCTAAAATGTCTTCTATAAGTTTTATGGTGCTTGCTTTTATTTTCAGTTTGTGATATATTTTGAGTTAATTTTTGGATAAGGTGTGAGATAGGAGTCCTCTTTCCTATTGTCAGCTATGGATGTCCAATATTTTCAGTGCCATTTGTTGAGTGGATCGTTCTGTCCAAGCTGTGTGACTTTGACAGGCTAGTAAAAAATCACTTGAACATATATGTGAGTCTGTTTCTGAACCATAAATTTGATTCCATTGGTCTATTGTGTCTGTCTTTAGGCTAGAACCATGCTATTTTTACCAATATATGTAGGTATTATGATTTAAAGTCTGGAGATGAGGGCTTGCTTTTCCTTTTTATGATGTTTCTGGCTATTCAGGACTCCTGACCATCCCAAATAAATTTAATGATTGTGTTTTCAATTTTTTCTTTAATGCTGGTGGAATTTTTATTAGGATTGCATTAAGTCTATATATCAACTTGAGTAGAATTGACATCTTGATGATATTTAGTCTTCCAATGCATGAGCATGGAATGTTCTCCCAGTTATTTAGGCCATTTTTGAATTGTTTTAACACTGAGTTGCAGTTTTCTGAATACAAGTGCTTTGCAACATTGGTTAGGTTTATTCCTGACTATTGAGTTTTATCTGTTATATTGTATTTTCACCACTCTTTTGACAGTATTAGTTACTTTTATTGATATAATCTTCATTTCTATACTTTCTTCCAGGCCCCTCTCTCCTGTCTTTTCTTTTCAGGCTCTAGCACACCCTTTAGTATTTCCGAAAAATCTGGTCTCTTGCTTAGAAATTCCCTCAGTTTCTGTTCATCTGTGAATATTCTAATCTCACCCTCATTTTTGAATGACAGACTTGCTGGATATAAGATTCTTGGCAGGAAGTTTTTCTCTTGTAGTATCTTAAATATATCAGACCACTGTCTTCTTGCGTCCATGATTTCTGGTGAGAAATCAGCATATACTCTTATTGGATATCCCTTATATATTATGTATTTCTTTTCTCTTGTTGCTCTCAGAATTCTCTGTCTTAGGCCCTTGACATTTTGATGAATATGTGTCTCGGAGTTGGTCTATTTGGATATTTTTTGGATGGAAGTCCATTGTGCTTCTTGGACAGGGATCTGTCCTTCAATAAGGTTGGCAAATTATCTACCATTTTTTCTTCAAATATTTCTTCTGCCCCTTTTCCCTTCATTTCTCCTTCTGGGACACCTATGACTTTTATGTTTGCATGCTTTTGCTGACATTTCTTTCCCCAAGACCTTGTTCAATTTTTTTCCATTCTTTTCTTCATCTGTTCTCTTATATGTTCACTTTCAGAGGCCATTTCTTCAAGTTCACCAATCCTTTCTTCTGCCTCCTCAAATCTGCTCTTATACGATTCCAATGTTTTTAAAATTTCATTGATTGCACCTTTCATTCCCCTAAGATCTGCTATTTTTCTATGTATGTTTTCAAATTCTTCTTTGTGCTCTTCCAGTGTCTTCTTTTTTATTTTATATTTTTTGTCTTTATTTTTATATTTTAATATTACATTAAAAAATATGAGGTCCCCATATACCCCCCACTCCCTCCCTCCCCCTCCCCCCATAGCAACAACCTCCTCCATCATCATGAGACATTCATTGCATTTGTTGAACACATCTCTGAGCACCACTGCACCTCATGGTCAATGGTCCACATTATAGCTCACACTCTCACATGTTCAATCCAGTGTGCCATGGGAAGACATACAATGTCCAGTAACTGTCCCTGCAGCATCACCCAGGACAACTCCAAGTCCCAAAAACACCTCCAGTGTCTTCTTAATATCCTTAATATCTTTGGCCATCTCATTGAATTTATTAAGAAGATCTCTTTGAACATCTATAATTAGTTGTCTCAACTCCTTTATGTCATCTGTAGGCTTATCTTGTTCCTTTAACTGGGCCATAGCTTCCTATTTCTTGGTGTGGATTGCACTATTTTTGTTGGTGTCTTGGCATCTGGCTTACTAGAGAATTTATTCTGGGTGCAGTTTTTCTCTTTAGTTTAGGGCTTCCTATCATTTCTCCCTTGCTGGTTGAGCAGTAGGAGCCAAGCATGTAGTTGGTGCTGTAAGCTATGGAGGCTCAAGCTGCCCTCATTGTGCCAGGGGCCAATGAAGCTTCTTCCAACTTTCCCCTTTGCCAGGGGTAGGGACAGAGTCACAGCTATGTAGAATAACCCAAGTGCAGGCCTAGACTGTAGTTGCCCAGAGAGACTGATGAAGCTACATAACGTTTTCTCCCCTGCCTGGGACAGGGATGGAGCTGCAGGTGTGGGCAGCAATCTATGCAGTGCAGGTCCAAGATGACTACAGTTGCCCTGGTAGACTTCTGATTTTTCAGTCTTTTACAGCCAAAGTTACCTGCAGTTACCTGTATAGGCTGGTGCAGGGCTCCTCAGGCTTCTCCCTGCCAGAGGCAGGGCTGAAAGCCTAGGTGGGCTGCAGGCTGATCTGCATGAAAGAAACTGGTTCCTGCCAACACTGAGAATTTCAGTCAGCCTGGCTTTCCCTCAGGCTGTAGGTGAAGTCAGAATGATGGCTACTGGCCTCTTTTTGACTTGGGCTGGTTCACACCCCAGCTGTTCCCAGGGTTATATCTTAGTCAGCTGAGTCTACCAATCAGCAGCCCAAATTGGCAGCCAACTGTCTCCTCCTTCCCCATTTCTGGGAAATGGAGCTTCCAATTCCAGCCACAGAATAGCCTCTGGGGTGGCTCCTGCAGCCAGAGTAGGATAGTCACCAGCCTCCAAGGCTTGGCTGGTAATTTCCCAGAGAGCCTGATGCAGGTCTCTGCAGCTTCCTCCCTGCTGAATAAGGCACTGGGGCCTAGGCTTAAGCTGTAATATGATCTGGGTGGGAAGAAGCCGGTCCCCACCAGCACTGGGATCCTCAGTCTACCCCACTTCCCCTCATGCCAGGCGCAGAGTTAAGTTGGTGGCTCCCCACCTCTTTCTGACTTGGACAGTCTCAAACTTTAGCTGTTCTCAGGATTATATCATAGCACACTGAATTTACTCATCAGTAGCTGAAATTCGTGCCCAACTGACTCTCCCTCCCCCATTTTGGGGAAGTGGAGCTTTCAGTTCCAGCCATGGAACAGCTCCCAAGGTGGCTTGTGCCTTCAGTGGATGATAAGCACTGACCTCCGTGGCATGGAGTACTCTACTTATGAGTCTTCTCTGAAGATTTATCTTCAGATGAATCATCTACTCCTTCAAGGACATTGCAGGATGCTCTTCTGGCTTCCTGGAGAACCCAAAGAGGTGCTTCAGCTAGCTCCAGAGAGCTCTTTGTGTTTACTAACTGCCCCGTAGCAAGAGCTGATTCTAGGAGCTCCTTACTCTGCCGCCATCTTGCTGGTTCCTCTAATATATATTTTATATATATATATATATATATATATATATATATATATATATATATATATATATATATATATATATATAAATATTTTAAAGATACATAAATTACACAAAATGTTACATTAAAAAATATAGGAGGCTCCCATATGGCCCACCCCCACATCCTCCACTTTTCCTTCATCAACAACTTCTTTCATTAGTGTGGTGCATTCATTGTATTTGCTGAATACATTTTGGAACACTGCTACACAGCATGAATTATAGTTTATGGTGTGGATTACACTACCCCAGTCCACCTAGTGGGTTATGTCCCTGCAATATCATTCAGGATAACTCCATGTCCCCAAAAAGCCCCATATCACACCTCTTACTCCCTCCCCCGCCCTCAGTAGCTTCCATGCCCACAATCTCCACATCAGTGACATAATTTTCTTCCATTGCTAGAGTCACAGTAGTTCTATAGTAGAATACCAGCAAGCCCACTAAAATCTGTAATATATTCCTCCATCCTGTGTAACTTGGGATGGAGATGTACACTCCACCTCGAGAATCAAGTGGGGACTTAGATTCCACATGACTGATGGATGCAATTCTCCTGCTTGCAGTTGTAGACATTCTTGGTTGCCTGGTGTGGTGGTTGACCATTATACTTCCCCATCAGCTGATCTGGGTAAGTCCAAGGAAACACAGAGTAGGTGTTCCAACTCTGTCGAGGTTCAGGGCCCAGATGACACATGGACCATCCAGAGATTCCAGTCTTCTGAGCATACACAAACTGCAGCATCAGTCACAGGTTCAGTAAAAATGACAGAAGAGGCATGTGTAGAGAGGTCACATCTGAGTCCAACTCCATCACAGTCAGGAGCACAAATTCCAAAGTAAGGCCCACTGCAAGGCAATGAATTCCACAGTCATCTGTCATGACTATAGGACCTGTGTGTCTCTGTAGCCCTCAGGAGCACCAGTATCTGGGGTTGTATCTACTTTGGCTGTCTTTCAGATCCTACTGAGATGTGCATTAGTGCGACCCCTCTGATGACCTTCCAACTCATTTTGAAATCTCTTAGCCATATAAATTAATTTGTCTTTACCACTTCCCCCTTTGATTTAAGGTCTTTTTCTAGTTGCATCACCAGCAGGTGATTGGTAGCAATCCATCAGCACTAGGTAGGCTCATCCCCGGGTGTCATGTCCCATGCTGGGGAGAAGGCAGTGCATTTACATGCTGAGTTTGGCTTAGAGAGTGGCCACATTTGAGCAACATGGAGGCTCTGAGGAGGTAACTCTTAGGCACCCTGCAGCTCATGGCCTAGTTTAAATATCAAGCACAGAAGCTCATAAGCATAGTCATCAGTACAAAGGGCCCATCATTAGGCCATTCTTCTTCATGGGTCTTTTCCCTTGCACCTGGGGGATTATGCTCTTCCACTGGGGGATGCAACAGAGCTCCCCAGGATGGGAACTCAGCACTCCCTCAGTTGTCATGTGTAACTATATTCACTATGACAATATCCAATGAACATCTGAACATATCTATATATCCTATATGCATACCCTGGAGAACTCCCTCCCACCCATATATTCCCTTTCAATGACACCCTCACCAGTACTCTTCCCCTGTCATTGTGGATCCTCTCTGTAATCCAAAATTTCTTCAAAAATTAAGTCTAATATATTGCCAAATCCAATTAGAAGGATAATGAAACAGTATTGACATGCTTATAGATTAGACATAGAATTTATAATAATTTAGAAAAACTAAAATAAAGAAATAAATTGGGGTATTAAAAAATGAAAAATATCATAAAACTTTGTTCCTGATGTTCTGTGTTTCATCATTGTAATAGGTGTTGCCCTGCAAGTACAGTGGCAAGGAAATCTCTTCCATTCCTTCTGCAGTATCTACATCATTTTTAAAAATTTTAATTTTAAATTCTAAAGTTTTAGATCACAATAAAATCACATATACAATTAGGCGACCCCCATATACCCAATATCAAACCCTTTTCCCCCTTCCTCAGCAATGATCTTTTTACATGTGCATGTTGCATTTGCTACAGCTGATGTACAGATTTTAAAATATAACTATTAACCATGATTCCGTTATGGCTAACATTATGGCTTATATTTTAGACTGTATACTTTTTGGTTACTGTATAGTTTACATTATGTTTTACATTTTTGACTATTCACTTTTTTATATTTTTGGTGAAATTTAACAGGGCTTACATCCATTTTTGTAAGATCTTGTGGAACACTTCCATTGCCCTCCAGTAAACCCCACTTCCATCTATTCTATTCCTCTCTCCCACTCCCCTCAGGGCCCACAGCGACAACCAAGCTTCACTGCTTGGAGAACAAGATTCATAGATACTTACAACAATGCTGAGGGCTTGACACTCTAGTCTATCCTCCCCCTTTGGGAACCACCCATACTCTTGAGAGACACCTTCTCCTCTGTTTGAGAACATCAGGGCTCCCCAGGATGGGCGTACAATACCTTCGCACTCATTGTAAGTATCTCCGCCCACTAATAAAACACAATATGACAAGATGAACCCTCACACACTCCCTAGAAGTCTGTCCCAGGTACATCCTGTGCCAAATGTTCCCCATCAAACACCTTAAACAAGTATCCTTTCCTTAATATATTTTCTAAATTGTTTTCTCAACATGTAGTTTAATCACATACCTGACAATCTCCCATGTTCTCCCCCTCCCCCAACCCTTGTCCTCAACTACATGGGCCAGCTGACCCACCCTCCCAAACCTAACCCCCCAAGCCTTCAAAACCCCACCCAATAGTATACCTATGCCCTCATCTTATCCCTTCACTCCACAAAAACTTTCCCACATTTTATCATAGATTTCTCTCATGTAGACATCAGCTCACACACACACACACACACACACACACACACACATTTCCTATAAGCATATCGTCCAGTCTCTAGCTCTCTGAAACAGTCTGATTTGCTTAATTCATGTCAGAGAAGATATGTAGTATTTGTCCTTCAATGTTTGGGTTACTTACTCAACGTAAGGTCCTCAAGGTTCATCCATGTTATCCCATGTGTTAGTACTGTATTCTTTCTTACAGATGAGTAGTATTCTGTTGTATGTATATACTACATTCTGTTTATCCATTCATCTTTTGATGGGCATTTGGGTTGATTCCAACTTTTGGCAAAAGTGAATAATGCTGCTATGAACATCGGTGTGCATGTATCAGTTTATGTCCTGGTTTTCAGTTCTTCTGGGGATATACCCAGCAGTAAAATTGCTGGTCATATGGCAAATCTATAGCTGTTTTTGAGGAACTGCCAAACTGTCATCCAGAAAGGCTGGATTCTTCTACATTTCCACCAACGGTGGATAAGGGTTCCCATTCATCTGCATCCTCTCCAACACTTGCACTTCTCTATTTCTTTAATAGCCTCAAGTCTAATTGGTAAGATGGTATCTCATTGTAGCTTTGCTATGTATTTCCCTAATAGGTAGTGATGTTGAGCATCTTTTCATGTGTCTTTTATCCATTTGTATTTCTTCTTTGGAGAAACATCTGCTCAAATCTCTTGCCCACATTTTGAATGGGTTGTTTGTCTTTTTATTTTTGAGAAATAGGATTTTTTATATATGTTGGATATTAGGATCCTATCAGATATATGGTTACTAAATATTTTCTTCCATTGGGTAAGCTGTCTTTTTACTTTCTTGATAATCTCCTTTGAGGTGCAAAATGCTTTAATTTTGAGGAGGTCCCATTTATCTATTTTTTCTTTTGCTTTTGTGTTTTGGGTGTGAAGTTCATGTAGAAATTTCCTATTACAAGTTCCTGTAGATGCTTCCCTACATTGTCTTCCAAGGTCTTTATGGTCTTGGCTCTTATATTTAGATCTCTCATTTATTTGAGTTGATTTTTGTATAAGGCATGAGTTGGTAATCCTCTCGTTCCTTTGCATATGGATACCCAGTTCTCCAAGGACCATTTGTTTAAGAGGCCATTCTTCCCAGTTTAGTGGGCTTTGTACTTTCTTGAATAACAGATGACTGTATATATGAGGATGTGTGTCTGAACTCTCAATTCAGTTTCATTGGTCAGTGTGTCTATCCTTCTGCCAATAGGATGCTGTTTTGACCACTGTAGCTTTATTGTATGATTTAACATCAGGTAATATGGTTCCTCACATTTAATTTTTCGTTTTCAAATGTCTTTGACTGTTTGGGGCCACTTTCCCCTCTAAATAAATTTCATAGTTAGACATTCCAGTTCATTAAAAAGTGCTGTGTTGATTTTTATTGGGTTTGCATTAACTGTGTAGATGAGTTTGGATAGGATAGTCATCTTAATGATGTTTATTCTTCCTATTCATGAACAGGGAGTATTCTTCCATTTATTTAAGTGTTTTTTGATTTCCTTTAACAATGTTGTGTAGTTTTCTCTAATATAAGTCCTTTACATGTTTAAATTTATTCCTAGGTATTTGATTTTTTAATTGGTATTGCAAATGGTATTTTTTTCTTGATTTCCTCCTCAGATTGTTTAATATTGGTGTGGAGAAATCCTACTGATTTTTACACATTTGATATTATACCCTGTGACTTTACTGAACACATTTATAAGTTCTAGAAGCTTTGTTTTAGATTTCTCATGGCTTTCTATGTAGAGAATCATGTCATCTGCAAAGAGTGAAATTTTACCTCTTCCTTTCCAATTTGGATACCTTTTATATCTGTTTCTTGCCTCATGCCCGACAAGGTACTTCTAACGTAATTTTAAATGGGAGAGGTGATAATTGGTATTCTTGTCTTGTTCCTAATCTTAGAGGGAAAGATTTTACAATTTCAGCATGTATATGATGTTAGATGTGTGTTTTTCATATATATCCTTTATCCTGTTCAGAAAGTTTCCTTCTATTCTTATCTTTTGAAGTATTTTTATTGGGAAAGGGTGGGTATTTTGTCAAATGTTTTTTCTACATCTATAGACATGATCATGTGATTTTTATTTGACCTGATTATATGGTGTATTACTCTGATTAATTTTCTTATGTTTAGATTTCATTGCATACTAGGGATGAAATCCACTTTGTCATGGTGGATAATTCATTTGATGTGTTGCTGAATACAATTAGCAAGTATTTTGTTAAGGATTTTAGTATATAGGTTCATTTGAGAGTTTGGTCTGTTAATTTCCTTTCTTGTGGTGTCTTTGTTTGCCTTTGGTATTATGGTAATGTTGACATCCTAGAATGAGTTACACAATGTTTCTTTTATTTCAATTTTTTGTAAGAGTTTAAGTAGAATTGGAGGTAGTTCCTTCCAGATGTTTGGTGGAAGTCACCTGCGAGGCTGTCTGACCCAGGGCTCTCCATATTTGGGTGGATTTAATGACAGGTTTTTTCTCTTTACTTGTGATTGGTTTGTTGAGATCATCAGTTTCTTCCTTTGTGAATGTCAACTGCTTATGTGTTCTTGTTGGTATATAGTTTTTCAAAATATTCTCCTCTGATTCTTTTTATTTCTGTAGGTTCAGTGGTAATATCCCCTTTCTCATTTCTTATTTTGTCTATTCACATCTTTGGTCTTTTTTCTGTGTTAAAAAAAACACAGGAAAAAGCTAAGGTTTTGTCAATTTTATTGTTTTTTTCAAAGAACTCACTCTTTGTTTTGTTTATTTTTTCTAGTGCTTTCTTATTTTCTTTTTCATTTAGTTCTGCTCTGATCTTTGTTATTTCTTTCTTTCTTCTTCCTTTGGGGTTATTTATACTTTCAACAATTCCTCTAAATGTGCAGTTATTTGTTTGATTTTAGCTATTTTTTCTCTTACGATATATGAATTTATGGCTAAGAATTTCCCTCTCAGTACAGCTTTTGCTGCATCCCATAAGTTTTAATATGTTGTGTTATCATTTTCACTTATTTCAAAGTAGTTGCTGATTTCTTTTGAGATTTCCTCCTGGGCCCACTCTTTGTCTAAGAGTGTGTTGCTTGACTTCCATATCCTTGTGCCTAATCTGGTTCTCCAGACCTTGCAGACTTTCAGATTCATCCCACTGTGGTCAGAGAAATTATTTTGTATGATTCCAATCTTTCTGAATTCATTGAGACTTTCTCTGTGGCCTAGCCTGTGGTCTATCTGGGAGAATGATCCATATGCACTTGAGAAGAATGTATTTATGCTGTATTTTGTTGTAGTGTTCTGCATATGTCTATTAGGTTCAGATCCTCTAATAAATTATTCAAATCTTTGTTTCTTTACTGATTCTCTGTCAAGATGTTCTGTCTAGTGATGATAATGGTATATTAAAGTCTCCCACAATGATTGTGGAGTCATCTATTCCTCCATTTAGTTTATCCAGTGTTTGCCTCATGTATTTTGAGGCACTCTGATTAGGTGCATAAATATTTATGATTGTTCTTTCTTGATAGATTACCACTTTTACTGATATGTAGTGCCCATTTTTGTCTCTCACAATAGTTTTGTTTTTAAAGTCTGTTTTGTCTGATATTAGTATAGTTACTTTTGCCTTTTTGGTTATTAGTTGCTTGTAATATTATTTTTCAGCTATTCACTTTCAACCTTCTTGAATCACTGGGTCTATGGTGAATTTCATTTAGACAGTATATAGATGGGTCACATTTCCTTATCCATTCTGCCAATCTGTGTCTCTTGACAGGTGAGTTTAATCCATTAACATTCAATGTTATTACTCACAAGAAATTACTTACATTAGCCATATTTTCTTTGAAGTTGTGTGTGTCATATGTTGTTTTTATTTCTTTTTTGTCTTTTATGTTCGTCTTAAACTGTCCTCCAACTCCGACTTCAGTTTTTTTCTTTCAAGCTACAGAATTCCCCTTCGTATTTCTTGAAGAGCACATTCATTATTGGCATACTCTGTTAGTTTCTGTTTATCTGTGAATATTTTGCGCTCTCCATCAATTTTGAATGCCAGTTCTACTCAATAGAGTATTCTTGACTGGAAAATTTTTTCTTTTAGTATCTTGACTATGTCATACTACTGTCTTCTTGCATCCATGGTTTCAGATGAGAAATCAGCACTTAATCTTATTGAGCCTCCCTTGTGTTCGATGGTTCTCTTTTCTCTTACTGCTTTCAATATTTTCTCTTTGTCTTGAGCATCAGATAATTTCGCAGATATATTTTGTATTAGGTCTTTGGGATTTATACTGTTTGGGTTGTGCTGTGATTCCTGGGCATGTACCATCCATCTCCCTCAGTAAGTTTGGGAATTTTTCAGCCATTATTTCCTTCAAAAAACCTTCTGTCCCCTTTCCCTTATCTTCTCCTTCTGGGATATTTGTGCATTTTGTGTTGTCATTCAGATCCCTAAGTCTCTATTGGATTTCTTCTAAATTCTTATCTAATAATTCTACTCTTTCTTTGATTTCAGATTTAATGTTTTCCACCTCAATGATTCTTTCCTCTGCCTATTCAACTCTGGTGTTATTTGCTTAGAGTGTTTTTATTTATTTATTTATTTTTTATTTCTTGGATTGTGCCATTCATTACCAACAATTCTGTTAACTTTTTCCATATGTTTACAATTTCTTTAGTAGGCTCTGCAAGTGTTTTCTTAATACCCTTAATCTCTTCATTCACTTCATTATAATGAGCCAGGATATCAGTTTGGACATCTTTGTTTAGTTGTTCAAAGTTCTGCTTCTCTTCCTGGTTTTAAGATTTTTTCATTGGTGTGAGCCATGTCTTCCTGATTATTGGTATGTTTTGTAATTTTTTGTGGCTCTCTGCTCGTCATTTTATCTTGATGGGTTTCTTCAGTTGGTTATGTCCTCCATGTAGTCTCAGGTTTTATTTAGTTGCTGTTTTTGTGGGTGTATTAAGTTTTCTATTTTACACTTTGTTCTTCTTATTCTATTTCCTTGTTGTTGTCTAAGTTCCCTTGAATGAAAAAGTTTACATCCAGGGGAAGCAAAAGAAGTTAAAAAAAAGATTTAATAGTAGTATTGATAGTAAATGTTAGCAGAAGAATCATATAAGACCTAATAGATTGAATATTAAACTAATGTAACTGTGTAGAAATACAGGAATAAAAAAGTGGTGCACCTACAAGGAAATGGGAAACTGAATATCAAAAAGAATATAGTGTGAATTAACAGGTCATTGTGATGAAGAGAGAGGGAAACAGAAAAGAAAGGATAAAAACAGAAAGGTAATAAAGGATAGAAAACAGAACGGTTAGAATTAAAAAGTCAGGAAAATTGGGGACTAAACAAAGGTAATTGGAATGTAAGGACAACAACAGAAGGTGGAAGTTAGAAAGATGCAGGAGGGAAATGAGACAGCATTGATTGCCAAAATAAGTACACACAGAAATGAGAAAATCAAGAAAGTGGAATCACACCAATCAAGAAACAAGCTGGCAGCATCGAAATGACTCTCAGTCTCTTTGAAAGAGAACACCCACACCTTGCTGGGAACCCTAAATATGCTCTTGGAAGCTTATTAAGCACTTCCTACTGTCCCCCTCCCTTAGAGGAGTAGCACAGGACTAGTTAATTGCCTGGCTCCCCCTTCTCCCAGACCAATTTTCCCTATCCCAGGGAGGCTAGGTAAATCAGACGGCCTCAGCAGATTTACCTCTCCCATCTTCCTGGTTTCTCCAGAGGCCAGCTGGTATGCTTCTGAAAGCTAAAAAAAGGGGGGTCCAGACCATAGAACCCACACTCAGGGGATCCCTCTCCACCTTTCAGCAGAACCCTCCCACTCTCAGAATTTGTCTCTTTTAGATGACTGACTGGCAAGGGTCAGGGTATGCTGTGGCTCCTGCCCTGAGGGAGGGGCTCAGCTGTCCAATAGCTCCTGCCTGAAGCATCAGAAACTCATGGTTTGACCTTGCACAATCACGCTTTGTGTTATGCTCTCTGCAGATGGATGCCCTTAAGCCTCCTGCTTTTTGGGTTCCCAAAACAGCTCAGTCAGGAAGGATTTTGCTGAACTCAGTTGTTTTACTTAGGAGAGATGATGTAGGTGTACTTAATCTGTCACCATCTTGCCTCTCTCCATTTTTTTTTTCTTGATTGAATTTTTTATAGAAAGTCTTTGTTAACTTCAGAAGCAAAGAAGTTAATATAGGAAGGAAGAGAAGTTGGGAAGAGTGCTGGTGAAGGAAGGGATGGGTCTGTGTGAAAGGACCTTTGTGCAGGAATGCCAAACCCAGCAGTTAGACAGGGTGAAGGACAGGTCACTGCTATTTGATAGGATTTCTTATCTTGTTGGTGAATGAATTGCAGTTGCTTAAAGAATTTTATCATATCACAGTTTACATAATGATTTCAAGTACTTTTCACAAGTGAATCAATTTTCTCAGTTTATTCAACTATTTTAAAAGCAGAAACCTGGGAATGATATCTACCCTTTCCCCCCACATACCAACTAACTCTGTAGGGCTCAGCTTTCTACTGGGATTCCCTCATTTTTGTCTGGAGCCAGAACCCTCAGCCCAGAAGAGAAGTGGCTCTTTTCATTCAAGACCCCCAGCACTTGCCCTCTGAATTTGAGTCATTTTCTGGTTGCATAGCAAACAGGAAATCTGCTTCTCCTCCCTTGGGTCTGACCAAGGCCACCAGACATTGAGCAGTGGGGCCAGGGATGATGAGACCACAGTAAGCAGTCGCCATGTTTAAGGGTAAAGAACACATGTTGAGGTCTGGACCTCAGAAATTCAGGGTCACCCCATTCCTCTCTGCACCCCACCTTGGTCTGCAAGCAACATCTTCAGACTATCACACATAGCTTCAGAGAGAGGGAACCCACCCCATTCCCCACAGACAAAACACCAAAGGTCAGCCCGAATAGGGGTCCTGAATGTGAAAGAGAGCCCAGTGCCGACCCTGGTTCTCCCTTGCCTCTTCACGTTTATGGGTCTTGGTCTGTCCCTTTCCTTCACATGGCCTCAGTGTCCCCATCCCTAAATGAGGGCCTAGGACTCATATGTCAGTTGTAGAATTGGAATAGAGCCTGAGGGAGCTTTTGTTGATTCACTATCTTTTACTTTATTTATCCTTGAGTAAGCCAGCATAAGCAAACTATGTCTAGAATTAAATTCATGATCATCTTTGGGAATGGTTATTATGAAAAGGAAACTAATATTTTAATCACAGATATTTTTTTGTTTAAAAATTATTTCAAAGCTGTTTTGACTCTTGACCCCTAACTGAAATCTTAAAATGACTGGGCATAAATAAGACATTAACAGAGTAAGGGATTTATTGTTCTTTTATTATTCTCCCAATTACTATGAACAATTAAAAGAATCAGGGAGTTATTGTTAAGTATAAACAGTTCAGGAGAGTGACTGTGGCTCCTGTATTGAGTGCCTGTCTCTGATATGGGAGATCCTGGGTTTGGTTCCTGGTGCCTTCTGAAAAACACAACAAAAAAGAAACACCAAGGAAACAAATGAAAAAAAAACCTCAGGGGATAAGTGATGATTTCTCACTTAAAATGTCCCAGGTTCAATCTCTGGCCCTGGGACCTCAAAAAACCCCACCACATCACAAAAATTCAAAGCCCCTTACCTGGCAGATCCAGTCACAGAAATTCCTCTATTGTTTTATTTTTCCATAAATAATATAACACCAGTTTGTTATTTCATTTATATACCAAACTCTCCTAACTGGTTCTCCTGTTCATAGAAATCCTTTAAATAAAATACATTCCAAGAACTAAAAGCATCTGTAAGTAGTTAAGATTTCTACTTTGAAATCATCATCAGGACTAACAGGGATGCCTAGGCCCGCCATGACCCTGGACCACCACGTGGCATTAATCTGCATCTTCTGCCCACAGGATCAGAGCTGTGAAAGGGGGGCTGTGTATCTGTGGGTCTCAGGCCCAGGAGGAACAGGACTCAGAGAAGGTAACCACTCAGGGGATGGCTGGTGGGGAAAGACAGAGAATGAGCAGGATTCTGCTGACCAAAAACAGCATTTGTCCTGAGCTTATGGAGGAATGGGAGGGTTAGGGACTATATAAAAAGGACAGGGAGGGGGAAAGGAGTTGTCTTAAATTGTCATGTTTCCATGCAAAAAAAAATCATGTACAATTGTGTTAAAGCACCTGTAAACAGAGTGATAGAGAGGGTATATTGTGTACTTTTAAGTTAATATGCATAGACAAATATAAATAGGTAAAAATTAATATTGGTGTGAATGTGTCTGTAGGTAAATATAGCCACAGTTAGTTTGGCGTTACTGGCCCCAGGGCCTATAGTCAGTCTTATTTAGGCAACTGCGTGAAGTAGGAAACAGGGTTGTGGTCTGTAGACCAGGACAGAAAGTGGTCATAAGAGACCCAGGTGGGACTTTGCCTTGATTTAGGAGTCCCCATGGGAGTTTACTTTAAGAAAGTCAGTTGACATTAAAAAAAGGATCAGGAAGCCATTATAAATGGCATTACTTGGCCTAGAATTGTCTCTTAATAAACAAACATCTATCTACTGTTATGGATTAGTGATATTAAGCAGACTCAGACTTTGAATAAAGTTCCAATTGAGAGCTTCATTAGCTGTGCAGTGACTGTCTCATCCTATGCGGAGGAGACAGCAGCCCTGAGTTAAGGGAAGAGGTGTTTTTATAGCCTTTGAGGATGGGGGGGGGAGAGTTACTAGCAAGCAAGCAGGCACAGAAGCAGAACACTGTGGTTAGCTGAATATAGTGTATCTATTTTTTTCTTTTTTCAAAGCCCTTTCTTGTGATCAGTCCCATGTTATTTTTTGACCCTTTTCTTGGGGACAGCCCTAAGTTATTTACTGACACTCTCCTTAGAGACAGCCTAAGTTATTTATTTATCTGAAGGCACATGCAATTCCCATTTCCTAATGTAGTTCTATTCCTATTTTCCCAATGTGGCCTTACCCTTACACTACCAAGAAATGAAAGACCTTCCAAATGGTGTGTTTAACTTAATGATGATTGTCATCCTGTGCAGCAGCCCTTGGGGATGCATCCCTAGGAGGAAGGTTCCCTAGGAATCCCTCCACATTGAAAGCCCTCAGCACAGGGTCAGGGATAAATCATTTGTGGGAGGGGCTTAGCAGTGTTGGGAATACTGATGAGTCATTTCAGATATAGTAGCTTTAAAACTCTCATGACTGGCTTGCCTAGCTGTCACTTTTGCAGAAAATCCTCTTGAGAAAATACCTGTGAAGAAATAAATTTATTTTGAGATCTTTGAGGCACAGCTAAACTCAAATAATTACACTTGCAATTGTCTTAAAATTAGCCCAATAAACATTTTTTAGCCATTTAGCATTAACTGGCTTTGCATACCCCAGGAAACTAGCTCAACATAGGCTCTCAATTTGTAGGTAAGCAGGGATGTTTATATGGTCCCAAGCTGCCTTGGCACTTCTTGCCCTGCTTCCCCTTCAGCGGACTCCTTCCCACCTGTGGCCTTTGGAAGCTTTTCTGTAGGGGTCCATCCTACAAAACAGTCAACACCATGTCCAATGAATAGATTGTCACTGCCATCTGGTGGTTATGTCTTCTGGGTCAACGACAAAATCCTCCATTTAAATTCCCCACAGTTGCACATCCTGTTAATGTGCTTCCTGTGTTCCCTGAGCATGTGAATTGTGGAATTTCCTTTCCGACCCAAAAAGGGGCTTCACCTGGTGTTCCACTGCTTTTTCTTTAGCTGCCCCAAGGGTAGAGAGGGAAGCTGTGGAAGGGGAGCAGATACCTGGATCCTGGCCCCAGATTTGGACAGGAGTATGTCCCAAGTGGGAAACATATCATGGGGAGTCAAGAAGAAGGAACAGGTGCCTGAGAGCATCCTTCCTTCACCCAGACTCTTCTCTCCATATTTTATCCCAGCTCCAGCTGTCACACCCAGGCTCCGATTGTAGCACAGGGGACATCTTGATCACACATATGTGATGTTATACTGGGGCACCACTTGACATCACCCTCCTCCCCCCAGGTGCTTGGCTCCCTCCATGGAGTCCCCACCCTCTCAGAGCCCTCCCTCTCTTATGCCCATCAACTCTCTGCTGTGTCCTTTTAGGAAATGTCCACAGAGATCTAGAAAGTTCATCTGGGTAGAAGCTAAATGTCTGCCTCCATGCCAGTGATTCTCTATGAGGGCTAGGAAAAGTGAGGAATGGGATTTGCCCCAGACTGGGGGTTTCCCAGAGGCCCTCTAATTTTCAACCTGCGACCTGGGTGGGGTGGGAGGAGTAGTTGAAAGAAGCCTGTGGCTGTATCCCATACTCCATTTACACTGATGCTTCTAGCTTTCAGAATGTCTGCATTTGAAAGAAGTGATTGAAATCTGCTATGGGTTTGGGAGCAAAGGTAAAGGATTGTATCTTTTTTTTCTATCTGGTTGCACCATCCTCTTTTTGGTGCTTCATTTTGCATGTGGGGTCAGGGGCTGCATCTCACTGCACAGGTCTGGGATGCCTTTATTTTTTAACAGGAGGTTCCAGGAATTGAACCTGAGTCCTACATATGGTAAATGGGAGCTCAATTGCTTGAGCCACAGCTGCTTCCTTAGAGTTGCATCTTAAATGATCAACCAAGCCTGAAGCCATCTATAGGAAATTATTCTCAGATAACTAAAAGAACTTCATTAATGCCACATTTGGCAACCTGCACTAAATTCCTGTGACAGGTGACATCCTTCCATCTAAGCTCAGAAGCTTCCTGTGGAATAACAGTGTGAGGACTGGTCTCTAAAGGTAAGTTCATTCTTAAGCTGAAATTCAACAAGTGTTTTAGGCAAAGTCCCCATAGTGGTGACCCATTTGGGGATGAGACCTTTATCCTGGGATTGCCCTTCATATATCTCTGCTTTGGGATCTGGTTTTGGCTGTGAAAATCCTGGGGAGGCCTGTGGAAGGAGGTTGGTAGGGGAAGACGATTGGATGGCCAGCCAGTGGCCACTGTATGGAGCTGATGCCACCCTTGATCTGAGAACACAGAGACCGCTGATCCCCAGATCTTGGGGAAGGGCAAATGGGAACCATCTGTGATCTTATGTATGCAATTGTCAGGGATTCTGTTTATTCCAGGCAAGGTGTTAAGACATCAATAACAATACTACGGGAAGTAATACCAATAGAAGTGACTACTAGTCACTGCTCTCGGATAAGAATTGTTTCAATATTCACAGTTCCTCAAGGGGCAGGGGACTGGGCTTTTTATACAGGAGGAGGAGGCAGGGACACTTCTGTAAAGGGGTGTGTGGACCCATGTAGAGTGGGTGCCTGGGTTTGATCTGTGACTGATGTGTGACCCTCCCTCCTGCTGATAGCTCACCTGGCCCAAGGCTTGCCGGCAGTAGGAGCCTTGGTTGATCCAGGCTGCCTGGTAACATGGGCAGAGGGATTTCCTCACAAAAAATGTTCCATGACTGTGTCAAAGGGGCCTCCCCAAGGCTGGAGATATACTCAGGGTATCTTCTATCACAAGGCTCAAAGAAAAGTTCTGTCCATAGCATCATCTCCATCTTTTTATGTAAAAACGTGGCCTTATGAATTATTGGTGGGAATCTGCCTTGTCTATCAGCCAGCTCTGCAGAGAACTGTCTCTCTCCTTTTGTATGTAAATAGAGGAGGGCCTCAGAGTCTTTAGTGTTAGGAGTCAATTACCTCTGTCTCTTTTTTTTCTGGGATGAGAGGGGCCACTCACACCCCCAGTTACACTTACCAGGCTGCCCTTTCTCCTCATTCCTCTATTTTTCACCCTGTTCATGATCATTTTTATTTTTATTTTTTTGAGTTCTTGTGACCAAGAAAACAGCTGCTTAAAGATTTGTGTACAAGATTGTATGTGGAAATATTTTCCATTCTCTTGAGTAAATATTTACAAGTGGGACTAAAGGAATATTTGTTAAGTGTATGATTTACTTTAGAAGAAACTGATATTATATTCCAAAGTGGCAGTTTTGTTTTGTTTGGTATTCATATGAGTAAAACATATGAGTTCCTGTTGTTCTGCATTCATGCCACTATTTGATATTCTCATTTTTTTCAAACTAGTGGTAGTGTTGTCCTACGATGTTCTAATTTGCATTTCCCTCATGGCTAATATGTAGAACTTTTTTTCATATATTTTTTCCTACCAATGTATTTTTTTAAAAGGTACTATTAGGATCACTTAGCTATTTCTAAAATTAGAATGTTTGTATTCTTATGGTTGAGGTTTTTTCTAATGGTCAGAGAAGAAGCTTCCTTCCTTCATTTTTCTCCCCTTTGAAAGTAACTGTGACATTCAGAACATAGCCTGCTGCAAACACACAATGAGACATTTAATCATGAGCTATACTAGGTTAGACATGCTTATGATTAACCAGGAAAATAGATTCATGTGTTATGTTTCATTTTTAATTCTCCATCAATGATAGAAACAGGAGAATATATATGGGTGAGTTTTGAGTATTCTTTGTATATATCTCTAAGGAAGAAATACAAATGGCCAAAAAGCACATGAAAAGATGCACAGTTCTGTGGTAACCACTCTGGTCAAGGGCAGTCTGGGGCACCTCCCTGAAAAAAAAACCCTCTTCCGAGTCCAGAGCTTATACTGACTTGCTTAGGCTAAGAGGCGCCTTGTGTTCCCACAATGGACACAGCTGGGGATGGTTGAAACAAAAGTCTGAGTGAGTGTTGTGCAGTGTCAACACACAGAGGAAACATGGGGAGCACAGAAAGTAGGACCCCATTAAGTTATATGCAGTAAAACTATCCCTGAGTTTTCCACGAAGATGTGGCATAAAGTTCTAACCAGGAAATGTTAGAATGCTTTGTGAACTACAATGGCTGGCTTTTGGCATGGGCTGGCCCCAGGAGGGCACCTTTGACCCCGGATCATCTGTAAAGTCCATGAGATGTTAACGAGAAAACCAGAGTGCCCTGGCCAGTTCCCCTACATTGATGCCTGGCAGGACACTGCAAGTCAAAGTCCGCCCTAGTTAAGGGTGAGTAAGGAAGCCAGGACTTGCCTGATACAAAAGCCCACAGGTGCTGTCTCAGGAACCAGGCCAAACAGGTGCCTTGCAAAGGGTCCAGAGAAAGTAAGCCCCAAATCTAGTGACAACCCACCCATTCTAGAGGGGCCACCAACTTATGAGATTGTTCCTACAGTGCCAGTGCCGAGGAGTGGGGATGAGCCAATTTTCCCAAGCAATGCAACCTCGCTGCCCCGACTGCCATCTCCACTGCCGTCCTCCCTGAGCAGTATGACCTCGCTACCCTGACAGCTGTCTCCACTGCCATCCTTCCTGAACAGCGTGACCTCACTGCCCCCACACCCACCGTCCTCCCTGAGCAGCGCTACCTCGCAGCCGTTCCTGCAGCCGCTTCCACAGCCATTCCCACAGCCGATTCTGCAGCTGCTTTCTCTAAGCAACACAGCCCAGCTGTTCCTACAGCCACTCCCACAGTCCTTTCCACAGCCGGTTCAGTTCCACGGCCACTTTCTCCAAGAAACAGGAGCCAGCTGCTCCTGCAGCTGTTTCCACAGCCGGTTTCGCAGCTGCTTTCTCCAAGCAACACAGCGCAGCTGCTGCAGCAGCCGCTCCCACAGCAGGTTCTGCTGGCAATTTTTCCAAGCAACATGGCCCAGCCACTCCCACAGCCACTCCCACAGCCGCTTTCTCCAAACAGTGCAGCCTCTGCACCTCTGCAATGGCTGTCTCCACCAATCTTGACCACTGGCAGCATAGTGCTGGCCATCCCTCAGGAGGAGTCCCTGAAAGATAGCAACTCAGACCACGAGGAGCCCCAGGGACAGGTAGAGCAGGGAGAAGGGCCACCCTGCAGCTACCTCTCTCTGAAGCCTGGGCTCCAATTTATTATGATGCTGATGACCATATACAAGGAGGACACTTCACTACTACTGATCTCTTTATCTGGAAAAGCCACACCCCACATACCTGGAGAAGCCTCAGGTCATGATGGACCTCTTCCAGTCCATCATTCAAACCTGCAAACCCACCTGGGCTGACTGCCTGTAAGCAGCTCCTTATGACCTTATTCAACTTCAAGGAGAGAATGTGAGTAACAAAAGGAGCTTTTACCTGGCTTAAAGAGCACCCATCTGGTGGAAGCCTGGACAGGGATCAATATGCCCACACTCAGTTCCCAGACAAGGACCCCCAATGGGATCCCAATGACATGACCAGGCCCAACTGTTTAGAAACTTTCCATAGGGCCTTAGTTGAAGGTTTCAGAGCTGGGAGACAAAAGGTAGTAAACATGGCAAAGACCACCCAAGTCCTACAGACTCTAGAGGGAAGTTGGCTCAATTCTGACAGGATTGACTCCTGACATTTATTTCAAACTTTGGGGTGTGATACGATACTACTTTTGTTGTGGATTTTCAATTTGTTCTACTTTTTAGCCATGGTAAGCTCTTTGCAGTGCATCCTATTGCTCTTTACTATAACCCTATCATTGACGGGTTTATTTTATATCTATTTCCTTTTTGGTACTACAAAATATTCCAGATCCTTCTTGCATATTTCTTTCCTAGAAAGAGCAATTTCTCTAAGAAGGCATTTATTGGAGAATGGTTTTAAAACCTAAAGTCTGGGCATTATCTCTGTTCATTGTTACTGCAGCCTTGAGGGCCTCTCTGCAGAGAGTGTAAGGAAATATATGTGTATATACTAAGATGTGTACATGCACATATCTAGAACAAGAAGAAACCTCCCCTTTAAGAAATTCTAAAGAGAATTCTGCAGGAAGAAAGGAAAAAACAGGACAGGCAGAGTTCGAGGAGAGTGTAAGAGCAACAAAAAAGACAAAAAGACAAGGGAAAAAAAAAACACACAATATGACAAACACAACTCCAATCAAAATATGGCTAACACAAATAATTCCTTGAAAGTGATAACACTGAATGTCAACGAACTTAACTCACCTATCAAAAGATTCAGACTGGGACTTTGGATAAGGAAATATGACCCACCTATATGCTGTCTACAAGAGACACATCTTAGACCCAGAGACTCATGGAGGTTGAAAGTGAATGTTTGGAAAATAATCTTACAAGCAAACAATAATCAAAAAATTGCAGGAGTAGCTATATTGATATTAGACAAAATAGACTTTAAATGCACATCAATGTTGAGAGAAAAAGAAGGATACTACATTTTAGTAAAAGGGAAAATCTGTCAAGAAGATCAAACAATCATAAATATTTATGCTCCTAACAAGGGGGCCTCTAAATACGTGAGGCAAATGCTGGAAAAACTAAGTGAAAGAATAGATGCATCTACAATTATAGTGGGGGATTTTAATACACCACTATCAACTCTGGACAGAAAATCTCAAAAGAGAATCACTAAAGAAACAAAACATTTGAACAGTATATTAGAGGAGCTGGATCTAATAGACATATATAGATCATTACACCGAAACACAGCAGGATATACATTTTTCTCAAGTGCACATGGATCATTCTCCAGGATAGACCTTATGCTAGGCCACAAAGAAAGGCTTAATGAATTCAGAAAGATCAAAATCATACAAAATAATATCTCTGACCACAGTGGAGTGAAGCTGGAAATTTGCAAGGGTCAGAGGCCCAGATTTCAGACCGTGATTTGGAAATTAAGCAACACACTCTTAGAAAAACAGTGGGTCAAAGAGGAAATCTCAAAAGAAATCAAAGACTACCTTGAAACAAATGATAATGATAACACAACATACAAAAATTTATGGGATGCAGCAAAAGCAGTACTGAGAGGGAAATTGATATCCATAAATTCATATATCAAAAAGAAGAAAGAGCAAAAATTTAAGAACTAACTGCACCTTTGGAGGAATAAGAAAAACAACAACAAAGTAATCTAATAGGAAGAAGAAGGAAGGAAATAACAAAGGTAAGAGCAGAACTAAACAAAATAAAAAATAAGAAAGTACTTGAAAAGATCAACAAGACCAAGAGCTGTTTTTTTGAGAAGATCAATAAAATTGACAAACCTTTAGCGAGACTAAAAGTAAAAAAAGAAAAAAGATGCAAATACACAAAATAAGAAATGAGAAAGGCGATATTACCACTGACCCCACAGAAATAAAGACTCTCATAAGAGGATACTTTGAAAAAACTATATTCCAACAAAAATGAGAATTCAGAGGAAATGGACAAATTCCTAGAAACACATAAGCAGCCCATATTGACAAAAGAAGAAATTGATGATCTCAACAAACCAATCACTAGTAAAGAGATAGAATCAGTCATTAAAAACCTCCCAACTAAGAAGAGCCCAGGGCAAGACGGCTTCACAGGTGAATTCTACAAAACATTCCAGAAAGAACAAACACCAATCCTGCTGAAACTATTCCAAAAAATTGAAACAGAAGGAACATTGCTGAACTCCTTCTATGATGCCAACATTACCCTAGTACCAAAGCCAAACAAATACACCACAAGAAAGAAAATGACAGACCAATTTCTCTAATGAACCTAGACGCAAAAATACTTAACAAAATACTTGCTAATTGTATTCAACAACACATTAAACGAATTATACAAAATGACCAAGTGAGATTCATTCCAGGTATGCAAGGATGGTTCAACATAAGAAAATCAATCAATGTAATACACCATATAAATAGATTGAAGGAAAAAAATCACATGATTATAACTATAGATGCAGAAAAACCATTTGACAAAATACAGCACACTTTCTTGATAAAAATCCTCCAAAAGATCGGAATACAAGGAAATATTTTGAACATGATAAAGAGTATGTATGAAAAACCCACAGCCAACATTGTTTACAATGGAGAAATCCTAAATTCCTTCTCTCTAAAGTCAGGAACAAGACAAGGATGCCCATTGTCTCCCCTTCTATTTAACATTGTCTTAGAAGTACTTGCTGAAACACTGAGGCAAGAACCAGATATAAAAGGTATTCAAATTGGAAAGGAAGAATTCAAAATTTCATTATTTGAAGATGACATGATCCTATACATAGAAAACCCTGAGAGATCACAACAAAGCTTCCAGGACTCATAAATCAGTTTAGTAAAATCGCAGTTTATAAGTTCAATGTGCAAAAATCAGTAGCATTTTTGTACACCAATAATGAGCAAGATCAGGAGGAAATCAGGAAACAAATACCATTTACAATAGTAAGTAAAAAAAATAAAATATTTAGGAATAAATTTAACTAAAGATGTAAAAAACTTATACACTGAGAACTATACAAGAGTGTTCAAGGAAATCAAAGAAGACCTAAATAAATGGAAGAATATTCCCTGTTCATGGATAGGAAGACTAAATATTACTAAGATGTCTATTCTACCAAAACTGATCTACACATTCAATGCAATCCCAATAAAAACCAACACAGCCTTCTTTAAGGAACTAGAAAAACTAACTATGAAATTTATTTAGAAAGGAAAGCGGCCCAAATAGCCAAGGACATATTGAAAATGAAAAACGAAATTGGAGGAATCACACTACCTGACTTCAAAACATACTACAAAGCAACAGTAGTGGAAACAGCATGGTATTGGCATAAGGAGAGACACACAGACCAATGGAATCGAATTGAAAGTTCTGATATAGAACCTCATACATATAGCCATATAATATGTGATAAAGCCACCAAACCCTATCAACTGGGAGAGAATGGCCTATTCAACAAATGGTGCCTGGAGAACTGGATCTCCAGATGTAGAAGAATGAAAGAGGATTACCATCTCACACCTTATACAAAGATCAACTCAAGATGGATCAAAGACCTAAATATAAGAGCCAAGACCATAAAGACCTTGGAAAGCAGTGTAGGGAAACATCTACAGGACCTTGTAATAGAAAATGGCTTCATGAATATCACACCAAAAGTACGAGCAGCAAAAGAACTAATTGATAAATGGGACTTCCTCAAAATTAAAGCCTTCTGCACCTCAAAGGAGTTTGTCAGGAAAGTAAAAAGGGAACCCACACAATGGGAGAAAATATTTGGTAACCATATATCTGATAAGAGACTTATAACTTGCATATATAAAGAACTCATATATCTTGAAAATAAAAAGATATACAACCCGTTAAGAAATGGGAAAAAGATTTAAACAGAACTTTTCCATAGAAGAAATACAAATGGCTAAAAAGCACATGAAAAAATGCTCCAAATCTCTAGCTATCAGGGAAATGCAAATCAAAATTACAATGAGATACCATCTTATTCCCATAAGATTGGCAGCTATGAAAAAAACAGAAGACTACAAATGCTGGAGAGGATGTGAAGAAAGGGGAACACTCATCCACTGCTGGTGGGAATGCAGAAGGATCCAGCCATTCTGGATGACAGTTTGGTGGTTTCTCAAAAAACTAACCATAGATTTGCCATATGACCCAGCAAAACCACTCCTGGGTATATACCCAGCAGAACTGAAAACAAGGACACAAACCAATATATGCACACCAATGTTTATAGCACTATTGTTCACTATTGCCAAAAGTTGGAATCAACCCAAATGCCCATCAACAGACGAGTGGATCAATAAAATGAGGTATATACATACAATGGAATACTACGCAGCTGTAAGAACAAATACATTACAAACACACGTGATAACATGGATGAATCTTGAGAACCTTATGTTGAGTGAAGCAACCCAGGCATTGAAGGACAAATACTACATGACCTCAATGATATGAAATAAGCAAGCTGCCTCAAAGAGCTAGAGACTGACTGGAAGATAGGCTTACAGGAAATCGGGGGGTGGAGGAAGGATGTGAGCCGACGTCTGCAGGTGTGAAATCTATGATGAGCTGATGGTAAGTATGAGCACAAAGAAGAGATAAAATGGGGGCCAGGGGTTGCCTTTGGGTGGGGCTTTGCAGATTTGAGGGGGGCTAGGGATGGGTGGATGGGTAATATTGCCCAAAAATTGGGAAGAGGGAGGGGCAACATATGAACATAGGAGAGAGTCAGGTGTTGGTTAAGAGTAAAATACTGAGAAAATCGTATCAAAATATAATCAGGAGTGTTACCTGTTTAGGATGCTCGGAGGGGATGGTCTGATGCGGGATGGACTCCTGGGGAATGTCTGAATGCTCATTTTGCCAGGGTGGGTTGCACCATTGGGTAGAGACCCAAGTAGTGAGAGTGGGGGTGGACCCACATCCTGGGGAGGACTAATGCCATCAAATAGAGGGAACTGTATCTCTTGAGAGAAAGGGTGGCTCCCAGGGCATTAGGGCAGCTGAGCAAGTCAGGCCCTGAACACTGTTGCAAGTATCTCTGTACGTGGCTCCTTGGGAAATGGGGGTTGACTGTCACTTTGGGCCACAAGGGGAGGGGAAAATGGATGTTGAATGGATAGAACCAAGGTAAATGTAGGGATAAGAGAGGAGTTTCGCGAGAGTACACAAGGATGGATATAAAACATGTAATATTATACCATAAACATATAGGGGACGACAGACTAATAATGTAAACCATAATGTAAAACATAGGATAACTAAAAATTTAGAAACCTGTGTATCCTAAAGTATGGACCAAGATGTAAGCACAGATGTCACCTTGTTTGAAAGCTATTGTCTCAGAGTCTGTACATCAGTTTCAGTAAATATGATATGAATAAGTTATTAGAATATCACTGTGGAAGGGAAAAGGTTTTATGGTGGATGTGTGAGAGTACTGTATATAATGTATATATGAATTACTGTGATCTAGGGCTCTTGTGAAGAGAAGCTCAATAGTTAGGAGAAAAGAAAAGAAAAAGAGAGGACATAGACACTGAGGAAAAGACGGAAGTACTTGCCTTGCCTATTTGCATACAGGGCAACACTTATTGCAGTGACGGAAGGTAAAACATCCAAAACAAAGCTTTTGCATTTTTAAATTTTTTGATACCCCAATTTATTTTTACCTTAATTTTTCCAAGTTAATATGTATTCTATATCTAACCTTTAAACTCATCACTATATTCCATTTTACTATTAATGGAACCTGGCAATATATTGGGTTTCACTTTTCATGATGTTTTGGATCACAGAGAGGTTCATCAATGGCAGGGGAGGAATACTGGTGTGGGATGTTATTGACAGGGGACACATGGTTGGCAGGATGTTCTACAGGGCATATATCCAGGGTACATAAAAATGTTTGGATATTTTCATAGTGGATACAATTAAAAACAACTGAGGGAGTGCTGAGTTCCTAGCCAGGGGAGCTCTACCAGAGCCCCTAAAGGAACAGTAACAATCCCCCAAGTGCAATAGCAAAGACCAAAAAATAAGTAAGGTCCAACAATGAGCCCTTGATACTAATGATTATGCTTGTGAGCCTGTGCACCTGAAATAAGAATAAGGCGTAGAGCTGCAGGGTGCCTAAGAGTTACCTCCTGAGAGCCTTCGTGTTGCTCAAATGTGGCCAGTCTTGAAGCCAAACTCAGCATGTAAATGTGTTGCCTCCCCCTGAGATTGGGACATGACTCCCAGGAATGAGCCTCCCTGGCATGGAGGGATTACTACCAAGTACCAGCTGATGATGTAACTAGAAAATGACCTTGAATAAAAGGTCAACTCGCACCAGCAAAATATCTCAATCTACATAGAATACCAGGAGTTAAAAATGCTGTGTGACCTGAATCAAAGGGGGAAATGGAAAGGACAAATTAGTCTATATGGCTGTGAGTCTCCAAAAAGATCCAGGAGATTATCAAAGGGGTTGCCCTTATGCATTCCTCAGCAGAGTTCCAGTGACAGATAAAGTAGATACAACCCCGGGTATTGGTTCTTTGGAGGGCTACAGAGATCCACAGGTCCTATGGTCATGGCACTTGGAGTTCAGTGCCATGTCAGTTGGCCCTACTTTGGAGTTTGTGTTTCTGTGTGATGGAGCTGGACTCAGATGTGATCTTTGTTCACAAGCCTCTCCTGTTGATATAGATGTGGAGTGGACACAACCATTCCAAGGTCCACAGGATGGACGAATAGAGTATGGATTAGAGTGGACTTACTGATATTCTATTCATGAAATATTGTGATTAGTAATCGAAGAAAATGTGGCATTGGTGTAGAGAAAGCGGCCATGGTGGCTGCTGGGGGTAGGGAATGGGAGGAAGAGATGAGATGTGGGGGCATTTTCAGGACTTGAGGCTGTCCTGGGTGGTGCTGCATGGACAGTTACCAGACATTGTATGTCCCCCCATGGCCCAGTGGGTGGAATATGGGAGAGTGTGAGCTATGATGTGGACCATTGACCATGAGGTGCAGTGGTGCTCAGAGATGTATTCACCAAATGCAATGAATGTATCATGATGATGGAGGAGGTTGTTGTCATGGGGGGGAAGTGGGGTGAGGGGGTTGGGGGGTGTATGGGGACCTCATATTTTTTTAATGTAATATTAAAAAATAAAGACAAAAAAATAAATGATATTCACCTATTCCTAGAAAAAAAAAGTTGCCAAAAAATAGGCCCCCAAAATAAAAAATCTGAAAAGATTCATATCTTCTTCAGTGATTGAATCTATAGATGAAAACATTCTCATAAATTTTCATATTGACCAATGGCCTTATTGGGGAATTCCACTAAACTTTCAAGGAAAAAATAATACTTATTTAATCAAACTTTTCCAAGGAATAGGAAAAAAATGGGAAAATATCTCCATTTATGATTATGGCTTAACATTTGTGTCAAAATCTTATAAGGCCATTAAAAATAAGAAATTTACAGGTTTCTAGCTTTTTTAAACATAAGCTCACATATCATAAAAAAATAATCTGCAGTCTAATTCCAGCAATATTTTATAAAGAGGATTTATCATGGCAAAGCAAGGTAATTCAGTATATGTACCCCCTGAAAAGTAGAAACTGTCATCTCAGTGAATGAAGGAAAATACTTAATAAAATTCAACACCCACCAGTGATTTTAGAACAAACAACAAAAGCATAACTTATCAAATAAAAATTGAGAAGAACCATCTTCATCCTTTAAAAGATACTTCCTGAAAACTAACACAAATTTCACATCATATTGAAGTATTTCATGCCTGGGAGATCAATAACAAAACAAAAATTTTCAATATTAACACATCTAACAATGCACCGGAGATCCTTCCCAAAGCAATATTGGCAAGAAAAAGATTGGAAGGAATAATTAATTGAAAGGATAAAGTAAAATTGACATAATTTGGAAAGGAGTTTATTGCATAAGTTGAAGATCTGGAAGATTTTATAAACTCAGTTTAGTGGTCTGAATACAAGGGTAATATAAAAGCTTCTTATATATGCAACTCATAGGGCTTTATAAAATGAAACTTCCAAACATGATATTTAAAATATCTTGAAAGTATTAAATGCCTAAAAATAATATTTAGGAAAGTTTGGAAAGACTTCTGTATAATAAAGGTATCAAGAAAAATTTAAAGAAAACTAAATAAATGGAGGGATGAACCATGTTCATAATTGAAAGGACTCAATATTGTAAAGATATCATTATTCTCCAAATTGATTGACTGAGTCAATGCAATTGTTATCACAATCACAACTTTATGGGGCAATTACAACTTATTAAATCATTCCTATGAGATCATTTTCAAAAAGCTTTGCTAAGACAAACTTTAAAACAAAGAGTGAAATGGGAATGTATATTCTACCTGTTTCTTTTTTTAAGTCACTATAATGTTGTTTCATCATAAGGATAAAAAGGAAATAAAATGAACCAAATGACATATCTAGAAACAAATTAGTCACATGCAGATTCATCAATATCAGGAAAATTGTAATTCTAAATGTAAAAATAAAAACCTTAAAGAAACGAAAAGGAGAAGAATGTTTTCATTTTCAAAGGAGAAAATTTGTTTAATAAGACATGTATCATCATATATCATCAACCTTAAAGGAAAAGTTTAATGAATGTTGATTACATTAATACTGATATTTTCTGTTTGGCAATGAATGGTCAAGCCACAAGTGGAATAAATTATTTAACATAGATCTAGTCAATAGTGAATTACATCAAAATTATACAGGGACCATCTACAGAAACAAGCAGAAAATTCACTAGAAAAAGTATGATGTGTGGACAAGAAAAGAATTGAAGCTCAACAGTAAATAAATTACACTGTTATCAAATTGATGGACTGAATGTTTAAAAGAAAGCCAGAGGTCTAAGAGAAAGTTTAGGGAAGGAACAACAAGCACATTAAAGCACAGGGTAATTTAAAATCATCACAAGCTGGACAAATTTGGCTGAAATTGTCCAATGTTATTCTTTTGGGTCAAGTGAATAAGTGAGAATTACTGAACATGGGCTGATGACACTTTGCATTTCTCACCAGATGTAGAACACTCTGTGAAGTGTCCAGATCATCAGAATGCAAACAATGAGAGAACTCATTCCCTCCAAAGACCCATTGGGGTTGACTCTGGTCTGCACAGCTCTTTGCTTCTCTTTCCTCACTACTGTTATTCTTGGGGTCTTTGTGAAGCACCAAGACACTCCCACCGTCAAGGCCAATAAATGGATCCTCAGCTACATCCCGCTCATCTCCCTTACCCTGTGTTTCCTATGCTCCTTGCTCTTCACCATTTATCCCAACACAGCCATCTGCATCCTCTGACAAATCACATTTAGAATTGTTTTTGCAGTGGCTGTGCCCACTGTTTTGGCCAAAACAATCACTGTGGTTCCAGAATTCAAGGTCCCTGCTCTAGGGAGAAGGATGAGGCAGTGTTTGGAATCAGGGCCACCTAACTTTGCTATTTCCATTTGCTCCCTAATCCAGATGATACTCTCTGGAATCTGGTTCAGAACCTCTCCCCCATTCATTAATAAAGATGCACACACTGAGCCTGGTTATATTACCATTGAGTGTCTTAAGGGCTCAGCTACTGCCTTCTACTGTGTCCTGGGATACCTGGGCTGCTTGGCCCTCTGGAGCTTCAATGTAGCTTTCATGGCCAGGAACCTGCCTGACACCTTTGTTGGTGTTCTGCAGGGTTTGGGTCAGTTTCCTCTCTGTCTACCACAGCACCAAGGGGAAGGTCATGGCAGCCATTGAAATCTTCTCCAGCTTGGCTTCCAGTGCTGGATTACTAGGCTACATCTTTGCTCCTAGGTGCTATATTATTTTATTAAGACCAGATAGGAACACTCACCATGGATTATGGTATAGAACATATTCTCTGGACAATAAGACTTCTTAAGTTGTAACTGAATATTGTCCTGCAATAAATAGAATGCCTGAAGAAAATCAACACCATGCTTGCATTTACCTTCACCAATTAAGAAGTGAATCACATTTTTTCTCTAATAATGTCAGGAGAATGACAGTCACATCATCCAACTTTTCAACATTAAATTACATTTTTTTGTCCTTTTTCATTACATTAAATCTAATATTGAATACTCATATTGTAGTTAATTTTGTATGTTTGGAATACATTTGAATAGACTTCCACTTTGGTTTTCAGTTTTTTGTTTATAAATTTCCTTTTTTCCTAATTATCCTGGAATGCATGATAAAGGTTTCCCTCCTTTCTTCTGTCTGTGGTTATTTTAAAGATCCAACAACATTTTGGGAATATTCCTTATTTTTCCACATATTTGAATTGCTATATATTGAGGATAATAAATACCTACATATAAGTTCTGTTTCTGGACACACTCTGTAGCAGTTTGATATTGATTAGGAATTCCAAAAATAGATGTCAGATTTTGTTTGTGAACTGGTCAGCTCCTCTTGTCATATTAGATTAAATTGATTCAGAGGTTTCACTTTTACTTGATTGAATAATAAGCAAAGCTTTGATCGGGCCACATCTGTAGCACACTGGGTGTCCATAACTTTGGTTTCTGAAATTCCAGCTTTTGGATTCAGAAACCAATAATTCCCCAACATCAGAATAGTTTGCAGTGCAAACAGTGCACAGATGAATACCCTGTTGCCCCTAGCCCTAGAGGTGCTCGCAGTCAAGACATGGAGACCAAGCTGATACGTAAAGTTTAACTGACTTCTGTACCAAGAAACACAGCATTTTCCCATTACTAGAGGCTGCAGAAACAATGGCAGGCACAGACAAGTAGTTTATTGAGGAAATAGCATGGACCAGGTGTGAAAACCATGTGGTGTATGAATGGTGGAATGGACCATTGTATAGCTCTTGCCCAGTCATTTTAGGTATCATATTAAAACAATTTTTGTACCCCTCTTTCACCTGAATGCATTAAAAATGAATATACTTGCTTACTGGAAGTACTAAAGTGGAAGATGGGGTCAGATTTTTAATCACTCTACTTTTGAATCACATTTAACCTGGTATAATTTATAGTCACTAGTACTGAATTACTGGACCTGAATTTACCCTGACATTGAAATGACATTATGCGTTTTACTCTTTAAGCCTTCAGAGGAAATGTTTCCTGTGCACAACACCTTGTGCACACTAGACATCAGTATGTTAATTGAATAAATTTTGTGAATGTATAAAAGTGTGATACTATGTGTGCATTTCATTTGTGTGTGTATGTTCATTCATTCAACATGTCTGCATTAATACACCTTAAGTATTTATTCCATGAAGATACAAAATTGAATACCGTAGAGCCAGAAACTGTCCTCATTAGTCTAACTGAAAAGTTCAATTGTTGGCATTGGCCTTTGAAGGGCGATTCAGGATGCAATGAGAAAATAGAATGGGATGCCCTAATCCTGATATGGCAATAAGAAAAACCCTTCCATGGTAAGGAAATTAGAGAAGATACCTCGAGGAGGAGTAGGAATTGAGACTAGGCATGGAAAGGGGACATAGATGTAGAAAATGATATTACAAGCATGGGGACAAGCTGAGCATAGACCCCAAGTTTGACAGGTGCATTGAAGAAGACAGAGGCTCTGGAATCCAATGAGGAGGGAGAAGTGAGAATAGATAGGCGTGAGTCAGACTGTATGGTTTTTGTAGTTCATTTTAGGGGGAGTATGAACAATTTTATGCTACTTTTATGCTAAAAAAACTGGACAATGTAGATAAAATAGAAAACTTCCTAAGAATTTACAAACAACCTACACTGATGCTCAAAGAAATAGAAGACTCAACAAACCAATCACAAGTAAAGAGATTGAAACAGTCATTTAACAGTTCCCCAAAATGAAAAGCCCTTGACCCGACAGTTTCACAGGTGTGTACGACCAAGCATTCAAAGAAGATTTAATACCAATGTGACTCAAGTTCTTCCAAAAAATCGAACAAGAAGGAATGCTACAAAACTCATTCTATGAAACCAATATCACCCTAACACTAAAGCCAAATAAAGCTATTACAAAAAAATAAAGTTATAGGCCCATTTCTCTAATGAATATAGATGCAAAAATACTCAATAAAATACTTGTTAATCAAATTGAACAACACATTAAAAGAATTATCCTTCTTTATCAAGTGGGTTATATACAAGGCATGTACGGCTGGTTCAACACAAGAAAATCAATCAGCGTAATACACCACATTAATAAGTCAAAGAAGAAAAATCACATGATCTTATCAATTGACACAGAAAAGGCATGTGACAAAATACAGTATCCTTTCTTGAGAAAAATACGCAAAGAAATAGGAATTGAAGGAAACTTCTCAACATGATAAAAGCCATATAAGAAAAACACACAGCTAACATTGAATTCAATGGTGAAAGACTGAAAACTTTCTGATTGACATCAGGGAAAGGACAAGGATGCTCACTAACCACATTGTTCTTCAATGTAGTGGTAGAGTTTCTAGCTGAAGCAATTAGACAAGAAAAATAAATAAAAGGCATGCAAATTGGAAAAGAAGAATTAAAATTTTCACTATTCGCAGATGATGATTATATTTCTAGAAAGTCCTGAAAAATCTACAACAAAGCTGCTAAAACTAATAAATTATTTCAGTAGAGTGTCAGTATTCAAGATCAATAAGCAAAATTCAGTAGTGTTTCTTTACATGAAAAATGCACAATCTGAGGAGGAAGTCAAGAAAAACACTTCATGTACAATAGCAACAAAAGAATCAAATATTTAGGAATAAACTTAACCTAGGATGCAAAACACTTGTATTCAGAAAACTATAATGCATTGCAAAAAGGAATTTAAAACACCTAAATAATTGGAATAACATTTCTTGCTCATGGATTGGAAGACTAAATATCATTAAGAAGTCAATTCTACCCAAATTGATATACAGATTCAATGCAATACAAATAAAAATTCCACCAGTATTTTTTTTTAGCAAATGGAAAACACAATTATCAAGTCTATATGGAAGTGTAAGAGTCCCCAAAAGGCCAAAAACATTTTCAAAAGGAAAAGTGAAGTTGGAGGACTCTCACTTACAGACTTTAAATCATATAATTAGCTACAGTGGTAAAAACAACATGGTATTGTCATAAACATAGACACATAGACCAATGGAACCAAATTGATGGTTCATAAACAGACACTCACATCTATGGCCAAGTGATTTTTGACAGTCCTGTCAAGCCCTCCCAGTTGGGGAAGAAAAGCTTATTCAAAAAATTGTGTTGGGAGAACTGGATATCCATAGCCAAAAGAAAGAAAGAAGATCCCTATCTCACATATTATACAAAAATAAACTCAAAGTCGACCAAAGACCTGAATATAAAAGGAAGTACAATAAAGCCTCTAGAGGAATATGTAGGAAAACATCTTCAAGACCTGGTGGTAGGTGAAGGATTCATAAACCTTACACCAAAAGCACGAGCAAAAAAAGAAAACATGGATAAATGGGACCTCCTCAAACTTAAACATTTCTATGATTCAAAGGGCTTCATCAAGAAGGTGAAAAGGCATCAAGACAATGGGAGAAAATATTTGGAAACCAATTATCTGATAAGGGTTTGATTTCCATGCTATATAAAGAGATCATACAACACAACAATAAAAAAGCAAGCAATAAATTTAAAAATGGACCAAAGTTTTAAATAGACATTTCTCCAAAGAGGAAATACAAATGGCCAAAAAGCACATGAATAAATGTTTCATATCACTAGCTATTAGGGAAACGCAAATTAAAACAACAATAAGATATCATTTAACACCACATAGAACGGCCATTATTAAAAAAATAAATAAACAGACAACAATATGTGCTGGAGAGGATGTGGAGAAACAGGAACACTCCTTCACTGTTGGTGGGAGTGTAAAATGGTGCAGCCTTCATGGAATACAGTTTGGAGGTTCCTGAGGAAGCTAAATATAGAACTGTCACATGATCCAGCAATTCCTCTACAAGGAATATATCCAGATGAACTAAAAACTAGGCCATAAACAGACATCTGCACACCAATGTTCATAACGAAGTTGTTCACAATTGCCAAAGATGGAAACAACTCAAGTGTCCCTTCATGATTGAATGTATAAACAAATGTGGTCTATACAAAGGAATATTATGCTGCAGTAAGAAGAAATGAAATTGGGACATATGTGGTAACATGGATGAGTCTTGAAGACATTATACTAAGTGAAGTAAGCCAGACACAAAAGGACAAATATTGCGTGGTCTCATTAATATAAACTAAATACAAATAATAAACACATGGAATTGTATATGTTATTAGGAGATAAGAGGATTTTTGAGAATAAAGATGCTTAATGTATGTAGAAGTTTTTTTCTTTATTTTCTTTTAAATGTTACATTAAAAAAATAACAGGCCCCTTTATACCTCCCACCACCCTCACCCCACTCCTCCCACAACAACAACCTCTTGCATCATCATGGCACATTCACTGCACCTGGTGAATACATTTTGGAGCACTGCAGTCCCGCATGTACAGTGGTCTACATAGTAATCTACACTCTTCTCCAGTCCACCCAGTGGGTCATGGCAGGAAACACAATGTCCGGCAGCTGTCCTGCATCATCACCCAAGACAACTCCAAATCCTGAAAATGCACCCACATCATATCTTTTCTTCCTTCTCCCTAACATCAGCAGCTACCGTGACCACTTTCTTCACAACACTACTACAATTTCTTCCCTTACTAATCACAATAGTTCCCCAGCAGAACACCAGTAAGTCAACTCTAATCTATATCCTACTCCTCCATCCTGTAGACCCTGGGATGGTTCTGTCCAGTCCACCTCTACATCAAGAAGGGACTAACATTCCTCATGGATGATGTATGCAATTCTCCTGCTTGCAGTTGTAGGCACTCTTGGCTCCCTGGTGTGGTGGTTGACCTTCTTCACCTCCCTGTTAGCTGGCCAGGATAAAAGCAATAAACCAGAGGGTAGGAGTTGCAAGCCTGCTGAGGCTCAGGGCCTGGCTGTCACATGGACAGTCCAGAGATTCAGGCCTCCTGAGTATACCCAAAACCCAAAGCCAATTACAGGTCTGGTAAAAGTAACAGAAGAGGCATGTGTAGAAAGATCACATCTGAGTCTAACTCCATCTCACTCAGGAATGCAAACTCAAAGCAGGGCCAACTGACATGGCACTGAACTGCAGAGCCATCTGCCATGAACATAGGGTCTCTGCAGCCCTCAGGAGAACCAGTACCTGGGTTTCTATCTACTTTGGCTGTCTCTGGGACCCTGCTGAGATGTGCATAAACGTTACTCCATTGATGACCTCCCAACTGTTTTTGGAGAATCATAGCCAGACAAACTCATTTGTCCTTTCCATTTCCCCCTTTTGTCCAAGACAAAAAGCAGTTTTAAACACTTGATATTACATGTAGGCTGAGATATTCTGCTGGTCTGAGTTGGCCCTTTTATTCAAGGTCTTTTTCTAATTACATCATCAAATGGTGCTTGGTAGTAATGCCTTGGCAGCAGGGAGGTTCATCCCCAGAAGTCATGTTCCATGCTGGGGGGAAGGTAATGCATTTACATGCTAAGTTTGGCTTAGTGACCACATTTGAGCAACATGGAGGTCCTCAGGAGGTAACTCTTCAGCACCTTGCAGCTCTACGCCTAGTTCATATTTCAGGCACACAAGCTCATAATCGTAGCCATCAGTATCAAGGGCTCATTGCTGGGCCGCCCATCTTTATTGGTTTTTGACATTGCACTTGGGGTATTGTTGCTGTTCATTTGGGAATGTGATAGAGCTCCCCTGGATTGGAACTCAGCACTCCCTCAGTTGTCATTTTTAACTGAAACCACTATGAAAATACCCAAACATTTTCATGTACCCTGTGTACACACCGTGGAGAACTCCCTCCCAATCACGTGCCCCCTTTCAATAACACACCACACCAGTATTCCTCCCCTGCCATAGTTGAACCCTTCTGTACTCCAAAACTTCTTTAGAAAGGAAGCCTAATATATTGCCAGATTCCATAAATAGCAAAATGGTGTATAATGATGGGTTTAAAGGTTAGATACAGAATATATACTAATTTAGAAAAATTTAAAAAAGGAAAAATAAATTGGAGTATCAAAAAATGAAAAACTGAAAGTTTTGTTTTAACATTTTGCCTTCCATCACTGCTGTAGGTGTTGCCCTGCAAGTACCGTGGCAAGGCAATTTCTTCCATTTCTTCCTCAGTGTCTACATACTTTCTTTTTTTTTCTTCTTCCAACTATTAAGTTTATCTTCACATAAGTTTTAGATCACAATAATTCACATATACAATATATGGTACTCCCACATATCCAACATCAAACCCTTTGTCCGTTCACAAACATTGATCTTTCTACATGTTCATATTCTATTTGCTGCAGTTCATGTACAGATATTGAAACAATAGCTTTCAAACATGATTCCATTTGAGTTTCCATTATGGTTTATATTTTAGACTATACAATTTTCTAAATTTTTAGTTATCTTATGTTTTACATTATCATTTATATTTTAGCCTATAGACTTTAATACATTTTTGGTGTAATTTAACATGTCCTATATCCATCATTGCATGATCTTATGGAATACTTCCATTGACCCACAGTTACACTGATTCCATCTATTCAATACCTTTTTCCCCATCCTCTCAGGGCCCACTGTGACATTCAATCTTCATTACATGAAGGACCATATTCAGAGATACTTGCAACAATGTTGAGAGCTTGACGTACTCAACTGCCCTAACCCACTGGGAGCCATCAATTCTCTCAAGAGGTAAAATTCCCTCTATTTGAGAACATCAGTTCTCCCTAGGATGTGGGTATACTTTCACCCTCATTGTATGGGTCTCCACCCAATAGTATAACCCATTATGACACTCTCCCTAGAAGCTTTCCATGTGTCAGACCCCCCCCCCCTTAAGCATCTTAAAACAGGTAACCTTCCATACTATATTTTCTAGAGTTTTCTCTAATTTATAATTTCAACCACATACCTGACTGTTTCCTATGTTCAAATGTTCTCCCCACCGTCCCCCCCAAAAATTGGGCCATCTGATCCATCCTTTCATCTCCAGCCCCCCTCATGCTCACAAAGCCCTGCCTCAAGGTATCCTTATGCCCCCATTTTATCCCTCCTCTGTAAAAATACTTATATTCAGCTTATCATAGCTTTCACCCATGCAGGTGTCAGCTTGCACCCTTTCTCTACTCCCCAACTTCCTTTAAGCATATCATCCAGTCACTCTGAAGCTGTTTCTATCTCTCTGAAACAGCTTGGTTTACTTATTTCTTATCAGAGAGGTCATGTAGTATTTGTCCTTCATTGCCTGGGTTACTTCACTCAATATAAAGTTCTCAAGATTCATCCATGTTATCAAATGTGTTTGTAGTGTATTTGTTCTTATAGCTGAGTAGTATTCCATTGTATGTATACACCACATTATATTTATCCATTCATCTCTTGATGGCATTTGGATTGATTCCAACTTTTGCCAACAGTGGATAGTGCTGCTATGAACATTGGTGTCTGTATATCAGCTTGTGTCCTTGTTTTCAGATCTTCTGGGTATATACCCAGCAGTGGAATTGCTGGTTCATATGGTAAATCTGTACCTAGTTTTTGAGAAACTACCAAACTGTCCTCCAGAAGGGCTGGGTCCTTCTGCATTCCAACCAGCAGTGGATGAGAGTTCTCATTCCTCCACATTCTCTCCAGCACCTGTAGATCTCTGATTTTTTGATAGCTGCCAGAATTATGGGAGTAATATGGTATCTCATTGTGTTTTGACTTGCATGTCCCTAGTAGCTAGTGATTTTGAGCATTTTTTCATGTGCCTTTTAGCTATTTGTAAAACTTCTTTTGAGAAGCATCTGTTCAAATCTTTTTCCCATTGTTTAAATGGGTTGCTTGTCTTTTTATTTTCAAGATATAGGAATTCTTTATAAATGCAGGATATTTCTCCCATAAGATATATGGTTACCAAATATTTTCTCCCAATGTGTAGACTCTCTTTTCACTTTCTTGACAAAATCCTTTGAGGTGCAGAAGGCTTTAATTTTGAGGAAGCCCATTTATCTATTTGTTCTTTGGCTGCTCATGCTTTGGGTGTGAAGTTCATGAAGCCGTTTCCTATTACAAGGTCCTGTAGATGCTTCCCTACATTGCTTTCCAAAGTCTTTATGGTCTTGGCTCTTATATTTAGGTCTTTCATCCATCTTGAGTTGATTTTTGTAAAAGGTGTGAATTGTTAATCCTCTTTCATTCTTTTAAATATGGATATCCAGTTCTCCAGGCACCATTTGTTGAAGAGGCCATTCTCTCACAGTTGAGAGGTTTGGAGGCCTTGTTGAATAACATATGGCTGTTTATTTGAGGATCTATATCAGAACTCTCATTTCAAGTCCATTGGTCATTATGTCTATCCTTCTGTCAATACGATGCCATTTTCACAACTGTAGATTTGTAGTACGTTTTGGAGTCAGGTAGTGTGATTCCTCCAATTTCATTTTTCTTTTTCAATATGTCTTTGGCTATTTGGGACCACTTTCCTTTCCAAATAAATATCATAGTAAGTTTATCTAGTTCATTAAAGAATGCTGCGTGGATTTTTATTTGGATTGCATTGAATCCATAGATCAGTTTTGGTAGGATAGACATTTTGATGATATTTAGTCTTCCTATCCATGGGCAGGGAATATTCTTCCATTTATTTAGGTCTTCTTTGATTTCCTTGAGCAGTGTTTGTAGTTTTCTGTGTATAAGTCCTTTACATCTTTATTTAAATTTATTTCTAGGTATTTTATTTTTTTTATTTACTATTGGAAATGGTATTTGATTTCTGATTTCATCCTCAGATTGATCATTATTGGTATACAGAAATGGTATTGATTATTGCATATTGATTTTGTAACCTGTGACTTTACTGAACTCATTTATGAGTTCTAGAAGATTTCTTGTAGACTTCCCAGGGTTTTCTATGAATAGGATCATATCATCTGCAAATAGTGAAATTTTCACTTCTTCCTTTCCAATTTGGATGGCTCTTATGTCTGGTTCTTCCCTCAGCGCTTGAGCAAGTAGTTCTAAGACAATGTTAAATAGAAGGGCTGATAGTGGGCATCCTTCTTTTTTTCTTGATCTTAGAGAGAAAGATTTTAGATTTTCAACATTGTAAATGATGTTAGCTGTGGGTTTTTCATATATGCTCTTTATCATGTTGAGAAAGTTTCCTTCGATTCTGATCTTTTGCATTGTTTTTATTAGGAAAGTGTGCTGTATTTTGTCAAATGCTTTTTCTGCATCTATAGATATGATCATGTGATTCTTTTTCCTTCAGTCTGTTTATATGGTGTATGACATTAATTGATTTTCCTATGTTGACCCATCCTTGCATACCTGGAATGAATCTCACTTGGGCATGGTGTATAATTTATTTAGTGTATTGTTGAATATGATTAGCAAGTATTTCTTTGAGGATTTTCATGTCTAAGTTCATTAGAGGGATTGGTCTGTAATTTTGCCTTCTTGTGGTGTCTTTGGCTTTGGTATTAGAGTAATGTTGGCATCATAGAATGAGTTAGGCAATGTTCCTTGTATTTTTATTTTTTGGAAGAGTTTAAGCATGATTGGTGTTAGTTTTTTCTGGAATGCTTGGTAGAATTCACCTGTGAAGCTGTCTGGCCCAGGGCTCTTCTTAGTTGAGAGGTTTTAATGACTGATTCTATCTCTTTACTTGTGATTGGTTTGTTGAGATCATCAGTTTCTTCTTTCATCAATGTAAGCTGCTTATGTGTTTCTAGGAATTTGTCCATTTCCTCTAAATTGTCCTTTTTCTTGGAATATAGTTTTTCAAAGTATCCTTTTATAATAGTCTTTATTTCTGTGGGGTCAATGTTGATATCTCCTTTCTCATTTCTTATTTTGCATATTTGCATCATCTTCCTTCTTTTTTTCTTTGTTAGTCTAGGTAACGGTTTGTCAATTTTATTGATCTCAAAAAACCAGCTCTTGGTTTTGCTCATTTTTTCAAGTGCTTTCTTTTTTTCTATTTCATTTAGTTCTGTGCTGATCTTTGTTATTTCTTTCTTTCTTCTTCCTTTGTATTTAGTTTGTTGTTTTTTTCACTAATTCCTGCAATTGTACAATTAGTTATTCAATTTTAGTTCTTTCTTTTTTTTTGATGTATGATTTTATGGCTATAAATTTCCCTATCGGTATTGCTTTTGCTGCATCCCATAAGTTTGGATATGTTGTGTTATAATTTTCATTAGTTTTAAGGTAGTTATTAATTTCTTTTGTCATTTCCTCCTTGACCCACTGTTTTTCTAAGAGTGCTGTTTAACTTCCAAATCTTGGTGCCAAATCTTGGTCTCTGTCCCTTGAAGATTTCCAGCTTCATTCTACTGTGGTCAGAGAAATTATTTTGTATTATTTCAGTCTTTCTGAATTCATTGAGACTTTTTCTGTGGCCTAGCATGTAATTGTACAAGTATATGTCTTGGGTAGGCCTATTGTAATTTATGCTGTTTGGAGTGCATTGTGCTTCCTGGACATGTACATCCATCTCCCTCAGTAGATTTGGGAAGTTTTCAGCCATTATTTCCTCCAACACCCCTTCTGTCCCTTTTCCCTTCTCTTCTCCTTCTGGGATGCCTGTAATGTATATGTTTGTGTGTTTTCCATTGTCATTCAGATCCCTAAATCCATGCTGGAATTTTTCTTTCTTTTTATCGATCACTTCTACTATCTGTTTGATTTCAGATATACTGTCTTCTACACCACTAATTCTTTTCTGTGCCTCTTTGAGTCTGCTGTTATTTGCTGAGAGTGTATTTTTGATTTCTAGAATTGTGCTGTTCATCACCATCACATCTTTTATCTTTTTGTGTATGATTGCAATTTCTTCTGTATTCTCTCTAAGTGTTTTCTTCATATTCTTAATCTCTTCCTCCACCTCATCAAATTTGTCCCTAATATATGTTTTGAGAGCTTTAATTACTTGTTTGATGTTCTGTTACTCTTCCTGATTTTAGTTTGTTCATTGGATTGAAGCATGTTTTCCTGATTATTATTTTGGGTTGTAATTTTTTGTTGCTGTCTTGTCATCATTTTATATTGATGGTTTTAATCAGTTGCTTATCTTCTTTGTCTAGTTTGGTGTTTAATTAGTTGTTTTTGCATGTGTGTTAATTCTTCTCTTTGTCACTTTGTTCTTCTTATTCTATTTCCTTGTTGTTGGCTAAGTTCACTTGAAGGAAAATATTAAGGTCAGGGAAAGCCAAAAGAGTAAGAGAAGAAAAATGAACAATAGTAGCATTGATAATAAATATTAAGAGGAACCATGTGTGATCTAGGAGAATGGATATTTGACTCATGTAAGGTATGTATACTTATAACAGTATGAAAAGTAGTGTATGTATAATGAGACAGTAAACTAAATATGGGGAGGAATATAGTGTGAATTAAAAGGCCAGTGTGTTCAGGAGAGAGGGAAAGAGTAAAAAAAGGACAGTAATATAAAGAGTAAATATAAGACAGAAAACAGAGCAAAGGTATTAGAAATAAATTCAGAAAAATAGGGGGGCAAACAAAGAGATGTGTAATGTAAGAGAAACAATAAATGATGGAGGATAGAAAGATGTAGAGGAAAGGGGATAGTGTTGGTGACCAAAATCAATATACACACAAAAGTGGAATGGAGGATGAGGAAATACAGCAAATGTGAATCACTCCCTGCAGAACCTAATATAAAAAAAATAAAAAAGAAGGGAATGAAAGAAAGAAAAGGAAAAAAAGGGACAAAAAGAGGGGGTAAGTAAGCAAGAAAAAGAAAAAGAGAAAAAAGAAAAAGAAAGAGAAAAAGGACCTTGAGGGATTAAGAGAAAGAAAACAAGAAGACAACCCAATAAAATGCCAGACAAAGTTTCAAGCAAGGTATCTCTTTGCAGTTAAATAAAATGCTTAGGGATTTGACATTCTCCCCTTTTCCCCTCCTTACTTCCCTGTCACCCAGGGCAGCAGGAAAGCTGCCTGAGAGGTCCAGTAGGAGATTCAAGTGGGTCCTTGTTGAACCAGCTCTGCACAGAAAACAGTGACTTTTGTTTTCCAGAGAGAGAGCACCCACAGCTCACCAGGAACCCCAAGTATGCTATTGGAAGCTTGGAAAGCACCTCCTACAGTCCCTCTCTTTTAGGTGTGCTATGAGAGGGCTAGTTGATTTTCTGACTCCACCTTCTCCCAGACCAAGTTTCATATCACAGGGTATTTAGGTGAATTGGGTTTTGTCAGCAGATTCACTACTCCTTTCTTCCCAGGCTCTCCCCAAGCCACCTGGTATGCTCCACGAAGCACAGATACACAGAAAAAGGAGGGAGGGAGAACCAGAAAATTGAACCTTCACTCGCTTGGCCCCTTTGCTGCACCTTCTACTGAATCCCTCCCACTCATGGAGTCAGTCCAAAACTGGAGGGCTTGGGCAATCCCGGACCTCCAGAAGTGCTGGACTTGGGAAACGGAAGCCCAGGACACTGCAGACTCAGAGTATGTAGGTGTGTGGAATGCGGGCTATGGAGCTTAGGGGACACAGACCTGGGGACCATGTATCTGGGGATCATGGTGCCCAGGGACACCACCACACAACTGCCAGTTCTCAGGGAACATTGTGGCCACCAGCCATAAGTGGAAGGGTCCCGCCTCCCCACAGCTTTCAACCTCTGTGCTTGTAACCTGCAATTCTACCTTTAGCAAGCACTACTTCTGTCACTGTCTCTAAAAAACAGACGTCCATACACCACCTGCCTTGCAAGGTCCTGAAACAGCCTGCTCTGGCAAGACTCCAACACCACTTTGCTGCTTCTTTGCAGTTGCACTCACTCAGACACCACCTTGCCCTGCCTCCTCCTGTAGAAGTTTTAATTAACTGGACTTAAAAGTGTAGTGATGGATAGAGTTGATAATAACACATTATATTGAGTAGTAACTGGATTATAAATGGGATTGTGGCTGAAAAAGTTAGTCTGGAGAAGTAAATGTCAATAGAAAGAAAGCTAAAGAATAACTGAGAGGGAAGCAGACTTGGCCCAGTGGATAGGGCATCCATCTACCACATAGGAGGTCTGCAGTTCAAACCCCAGGCCTCCTTGACCCATGTGGAGCTGGCCCATGTGCAGTGCTGATGCACACAAGGAGTGCCCTGCCACGCAGTGGTGTCCCCGCATAAGGGAGCTCCATGCGCAAGGAGTGAGCCCCATAAGGAGAGCCGTCCAGTGCAAAAGAAATTTCAGCCTGCCCAGGAAAGGCAGGCAGCACACAGCAAGATGATGCAACAAAAAGAAAAACAGATTCCTGTGCCACTAACAACAACAGAAGCGGACAAAGAAGAGCACACAGGAGATAGACACAGAGAACAGACAACTGGGGCAGGGTGGGGGGGAGAAATAAATAAATAAATCTTTAAAAAAAATAAAAGAATACCTGAAGGACTGAAATACACAGTAAACCCAGAGGCAGTTGAGAATTGTGGTTAAGGGTGCAAATACAAGCAAGTTCTTCTGTGAACTAGAGCAGATGTATATCACTATTGTATATACATGGAAAACTACAATTAGTGTGACCTATAGACTGTGGTTAACAGCAATACTATAATATTCTTGCATAAATGTCAAGCTGTACTGTGTTGATAAAGGAGGTGTATGGAAAAAGTGTGCTAAATGTATGCTATGGGCAGAGGACGTGGCCCAGTGGTTAGGGCATCCATCTACTACATGGGAGGTCCGCAGTTCAAACCCTGGGCCTCGTTGACCCATGTGCAGCTGGCCCATGTGCAGTCCTGATGCACACAAGGAGTGCCCTGCCATGCAGGGGTGTCTCCTACATAGGGGAGCCCCATGCACAAGGAGAGCACCCCAGAAGGAGAGCTGCCCAGCGTGAAAGAAAGTGCAGCCTGCCCAGGAATAGTGCCACACACACAGAGAGCTGACACAATAAGATGACACAACAAAAAGAAACACAGATTCCTGTGCTGCTGACAATAACAGAAGCGGACAAAGAAGACACAGCAAATAGACACAGAAAACAGACAACTGGGGTTGGGCTGGGGAAGGGTAGAGAAATAAATAAATAAATAAATCTTAAAAAAAAAAGAAAGATAAAGGTTTGCATGACTCTAAAAAAAAAGGATGCTAATGGACCATGATTGGTAGTAATAGTCTGGTCATATTGTCTCATAATCTGTAACAAATGTTCAACAAGGGTGTGGAATTGTATGGGAAATTTACACATCTGTATGATTGTTTTGCAAGTTCACAATATTTGTAATAAAAATATATTTAAAAAATAATATGGGTTGGGGAAAAAATACACCAAATGTAAGATAGGAACTATAGTTGGTAGTCATATTGTGATGATGTTCATGCACAGTTTGTAACAAATGTTTCACAATGCAAAGAGTTGGTGAAAGGGTGATGTATGAGACACCTGTGTGATGTTATGTATGTATATTTTGTAAGATCACAATCTTTAGTGTGCATGTTAATGTATGAATGATATACTTCCATAAAATATAAAAAGTTTTTTAAGAATAGAGTGTTCAGAGATGATGAAGAAAGAGTTGGCCTTGCTGATTCTGAAACTTCAAGATTCAGAGAGCCACTTACGCACACATTGTTGTGACTGGCAATGGAAGAAATTGAGCATTGATGTAGAGTAAGTGGCCACAGTAGTTGCTGAGGGCAGGGAGAGGGAAGAAAAGAGGTGATGTGGGGACAATTTTGGGACTTGGAGTTGTCCTAAATGATATTGCAAGGACAGATGCTGGACATTATATATCCTGCCATAACCTACTGAATGGACTGGGGGAGAGAGTAAACTAAAATGTAAACTATAATCCACGTGGTGCAGCAGCGCTCCAAAATGTATTCACCAAATGCAACAAATGACCACAATGATGAATGAGGTTGTTGATGTGGGAAGAGTGGGGTAGGGGGTTTAGGGGAACCTCTTATTTTTTTGATTAATTTGTGATCTATGTATCAATACAATTAAAAATGATGCAATTGGGGGTGGGGAGTGGGGTGTAAAGGAATTTCTTATATTTTTTCAGTGTAACATTTTGGAAAAAAATCTACTCATTCCCTATAAATGTGTATTATTTTCATAATTAATTATCTTTAAAGACATTTTCAATGATATGTTTTAAACTTTAAAGAAAGAAGTAATATTGGATATGAATGGACTCTGTAAAATAAAGCCAAAAGAAACTATGAAAGTACAGTTCTATAATTAACAATGTACCACCCACCATGTATGGATTAACAATTCTAATACTTCTATGCATTTGCACTGGAATCAAGTTTCATAGATAGTTGACAGATGAAGGAATATTTTTCACACTGTGAAGTAGGTGATTATAGATAAGCAAGGGAGGAGACTAGAATGTTCTATATGTTAATAGTTTAGATTTATTAACTCATGTATCAGTAAATATAGAGTGTTGTATGTAGGCATATTTATAAACATGTATATACACACATATGTTTCCTCACACTCTCTTCAGAGAGGACTTAGAAGGCACAGTACCATGGAACTCAGAACATGGAATTTATCACCATTATCCAATAAGTGTCTTCTTGGAGAAATTGTTGACTCTAGGAGAGAAACATGCAAGAAATGACTGGCACAATTTATAGTACCATAGAGTAAATATGTGCTAAAATAATACTCTCAATGATGGGGTTATACTACAGATAAAGAGTACAGCTGACATTTTACCCCCATGGCCAAAAGTGGAACAAATTAAACAAGAAAAGTAATATTGTATCACTACTAAAAGTATCATATAAATTTCATGAGTTCATCCTGATATTAATAAATAATTGATTAAATAAATAAGAAGAGACAAATCTCTCTTGCAGGAAAAAAATCAATAATTTATGTAGATATTACTTTTTCAAGGCCATGGAGAAAAATCCCACTCTTGAAGTATGGGTTTCACTTAGTGACTTCTTCCCAAAAGTGATATAAGGAAGGTTAGAGAAATGAGGAACCTTATGCTGGGGAACCACAAAACACTGCTGAAAGAAGTCAATATCAACAATGATAAGTCATGTTGATAGGATGCACCCTGGTTATGATGGTATGAAAATGATACTTTAATTCTGGTGCATTCTTCCAAAAACCCATAAGCTCAGTCTAATCATGAGAAGAACATCAGAAATTTCAAACTGAGGGAAACTTTACAATATATCTTACCTACACTCCTCGAAAGTATCCAGGTTATCAAAACCAAGAAGAGTCTGAGAAGCTGCCACAATCACAAAGTGACTAAGAAGTTATGACAAATAAATAAAAGGTGTTATTTTGGATGGCAGATGGTACAAACAGGGGAAAGGGGGTAAGAGGTTCTTGGAAACTATCTATAACATCCTTACAGGATTTCTGCAACTCTAAAACTGTTCTAAATATTAAGTTTATTAAGAAGTAAAATTTTTAGTGAAATGCAAATTCCTGGGATCATAAAACTCCAAGATTCAATACCGGCACAATTATATGCATTGGAAAATTACTCCGATTTCACAGAGTAATTGGAATAACTAAATAAAATGATAAACATGAAATGACTGACATTATGCCAAGCATTAATAGTGAAAACTTTATGATTCAACCCCACATATACTAACTCATCACACCTCCTTCCGTGCATCCACTCTTCTATTTTCATCCCTCATCATCTTTCCAAAGTTTTTACAACAGGTAGAGTCATATTAACCCAGAGAAATCTTTCTACTTGGCAAGGGTTTTCATGAACATCACTCTTTCTAAACCATACACAGACTCCAATAACCTCAAACATAAAGATCCAATTTGTGGACAGAATACAAGACTCTCTTTTACAAGGCTCATTTTCAACTTTTCATGAATGCCCATCATTGTTCATCAGGTATTCAGAATTATTTCTAAAACTGCACCACATCCTATGGTTATACTGAACTCAAATTTGTGTCCCTCTTATCTCTTTTTGTTGTGCTTCTACCTCCACATCCTCATGGAATTATTCCAATTCCTCCTTCAAGGCTCAGTTCAATCATGAGGTCCCATATGATGCCTTCATTAACTCGCACAACACAGGATGAGTCCAAAGTTCTAGACCCTCTTCACTAGGAATTCAGAGCCAGCTCAGGATATTGCATGTACTCATTTCTATGTCTCTTAAATTGTTTAGATATAATCTTTTATAAAAGAAACAATGTGTCGCTCAATTCTTCATTCCCAAGTTCATATTTAGTTCTTCATATTGTTTGATGACTAAATGTCATGTGTTGAACCGGATTCTTCCCAAATTTTTAGAAAAAGAAAAAGCAGTGAAACAAAAATCTCTATCTATGAAATTATGTTCCACTGTGTGTCTTCTCCAGTGTATCTTCATGAGTGAGTGTTCATTTATATAGGACACCAAGGGGGCAGGGACTCAACCATGACTACCGCCAGTGATATGATCAAATCAAAGCTCTAATCTTGATTTAATTAAGTAAATGTAAAAAAAAATGAATTAAAATCAATCAAAGGGTATCATATACAGAGGAACAGACCAGTTTATAAACATAATTGAAATCTCTTCTTGGAATTCATAAATAGTATCAACCTGCCACAGAGACCTTTAGGGATTTCATTCCCATGAAACTCATGAATGAATTATTCTTTTCTCTCTCTTCTTGATAAGATACATACTTCTCTGGAGGTAAGAAAGAAAACCACAAAGCAAACTCGTGCCAATTTTGAACCTCAGAAGACAGATAAGGAGAATCATGTCCATCTCTTATCCCACTGAACACCTTCCTTCCCTGTAGGAAGTCACCTTTCTTTAGATGTGAACTCGAATATTACAAGGTTTCCCAAAATGGTTTCTCTATCACTGATAGTAAAAAAGATTCTGGGTACACTAAAATATCTTGTTTCCAATCTGTCTCCTTTGGAGTCATGGGACTTCCCTCTCTCAACAAGATTTCCTTTTCTCTCACTTCTTCTCCATTCTCCCCAAAACTTAGCAATATATGTGCAAATCACTCAATCATTTATTTCTTAATCATTTGACAAATATTTATTCAACAATACTGTATGGTAAATAGTAAGTTATGTTCTGGTAATGAATAGAAGAGTGAGATATTTTGCTTCTGCTCAAACAGCTCACAGACTTTAGAAGGCATGAGATAAGCAAATAAGTAAATGCAACATAATAAGATGGTACTGGAATCCTCCTGGAGTATATTTCCATATATCAGGATCAGCTTTTCCATTTCTGCTAAAAAGGCTCTTAGGACTTAGATGGGAATTACATCGAAGCTGTAGATAACTTTGGGTAGTACTGACATCTTAACAATATTAATTCTCCCTATTCATGAACACAGAATACCTTGCCATTTACTTAGTTCTTTTATTATTTCATTCAACTCTTTTTTTGAAGTTTTCATTGTGCATCCTTTTTGGTTAAAGTTATTCCTATGCGTTTTCTTCTTTTAGATGGTATGGTGAGTGGATTTTTTTATTGTCCATTTAAGAATGTTCTTTCTGTTGTATAATATAAAACTTTTTTTTTCATGTAAACCTGATAGGTTTCATTTGGTTGAATTCATTTATGATCTCTAGGGTTTTCTTGGGGCAGCTTGTCATGATATAGATAAGGATCAACACATTTCTTAAAACAGATGATTTTACTTTTTCTTTCTAAATTGGGTAGACTTTATTTAGTTTTATGGCCTAATTTCTTAACTTCCAGTGTAATACTGAATAGCAATATTGAAAGCAGTCATCCTTGTTTTGTTCCAGATCTCAAAGAGATAACTTCCACTCTTTCAGGATTGAGGATAAAATTACCTGTGTTTTCTTATATATTTTGTTTATTCTGTTTAGGGAGTTATTTATATTCTTATTTTTCTAAGTACTTTTATCATGAAAAGGTGTTGGAATTTATCATTCACATTTTCTGCATCAATTTAGATTTTCATGTGATTTCCTTTTCATTAGGTTAATGGGTATATTACATTGATTTTCTTAAGTTGAACATTCATTTTAAATCCCATTTTGTCTTAGTGGGTAATTCTTGTAATATTCTCTTGGATTTGACATGCTAGTATTTGTTAAGTGCTTTGCATCTATATTTATGAGAGAAATTGCTCCTTGCTTTACTTTCTTTGATATGCTTTATGTAGTTTTGGCATCACAATAACTTTAGTCTCATAGAATGAGTTTGGAAGCTATATGTATCTTTTTTTTTTATTTTTTTTATTGACTTTGTAATAATATTACATTAAAAATATATATGTGAGGTCCCATTCAACCCCAACCCCCCACCCCACCTTTCCCCCCTGCCCCCAGCAACACTCGTTCCCATCATCATGACACATCCATTGGATTTGGTAAGTACATCTTTGGGCACCTCTGCACCTCATAGTCAATGGTCCACATCATGGCCCATACTCTCCTCCATTCCATCCAGTGGGCCCTGTGAGGATTTACAATGTCCGGTGATTGCCTCTGAAGCACCATCCAGGGCAGCTCCATGTCCCAAAGCCTCCACCTCTCATCTCTTCCTGCCTTTCCCCATACCCATCAGCCACCATGTCCACTTTTCCCAATCCAATGCCACCTCTTCTATGTGGACATTGGATTGGTTGTGTCCATTGCACCTCTATGTCAAGAGGAGGCTCAGATTCCACATGGATGCTGGATGCAATCCTCCCACTTTCAGTTGTAATCACTCTAGGCTCCATGGTGTGGTGGTTGTCCTTCTTCAACTCCATCTTAGCTGAGTGTGGTAAGTCCAATAAATCATATTGTAGGTGCTGGAGTCTGTTGAGGCTCAGGACCTGGCTATCACATTGTCAGTCCAGAGATTCAAATCCCCTAAATATATCTTAAACCCCAACGTTAACTGCACCTCCAGCACATTAGCATGAAAGTCTTATGAAGGAAGATCCCATCTGAGTCCAGATTCATCACACATAAACACCAGTTCCAAAAAGGGGCCATCTGACCTGGTAGTTAACCCCATCGGCCATGACCATAACTCCCATGGGTCTCTTTAGCCCTCGAAGGAACCGATATCTGGGGGTTGTATCTGCTTTATCTGTCTCTCTGACTCTGCTCAGTTGTGCATGAGGGCAATCCTTCTGCCAGCCTCCAGACTCTTTTTTAGAAACTCGTAGCCATATAAACTCATTTCTCTTTTCCATTTCCCCCTTACTTTAGTTCAAACAGCATTTTAAAGTCATGTTATTTTATGTAGACAGGGATATTCTGCTGATCCACATTGAACCTTCCATATAAGGTCATTTTCCAGTTGCATCATCAGTTGGTAGTTGATAGTGGTCCCTCGGTGCCAGGGAGGCTCATCCCCGGGTGTCATGTCCCACGCTGGGGGGAAGGCATTGCATTTACATGCTGAGTTTGGCTTCGAGACTGGCCACATTTGAGTAACATGAAGGCTGACAGGAGGAAATTCCCAGGCACAATGTTGCTCTAGGCCTTGTTCTTATTTTAGGCTTATCAGCTCACAAGCATAGTCATTAGCATCTGGGGCTCACTGTTGAACCCTCACTCCCTCCCGGTCCCCGCCGCTGCACCTGGGAGACTGTCGCTGCTCCCCTAGGGACCACGACAGAGCACCACTGGCCAGGAACCCAGTACCCCCCCTGCTGTGGTTTTTAAGTGTTGCCACTATGAGTATATCCAAACATTACCATGCACCCTGGACATATGTTCTGTACAGCTCCCTGTCAGCCATATATCACCTGTCATTGGTATCCCATACCAGTATCCCTCCATTGCCATTGTTGAAACACTCTGTGATCCAGAACTCCCCGAAATTTGAAGCCCAATATAATGTCATGGTCCCTTACTAGGGAATGGCATATAGCGAGGGATTTAAAGGTTAGATAAAGAACTTGGATAAAGTTAGATAAAGAACTTAGATAAAGAATGTTGACTTGAAAAAATTCTACATCCTATCTTTTTTTTTCCCCCCCCCCCTAATTATTCAGCTTCTCTTCACAGGAGTCCTAGACCACAGCAATGCATATATATAATATACAGCACTCCCATACATCCCCCACAAAAACCTTTTTCCTTCCAGAGCAATACACTTACAACCTATTCACATCATATTTACTTAACGTGATGTACAGAGTCTGAGACATTAGGTTTCTAACAAGGTGACATCTGTGCTTACATTATGGTGCATACTTTAGGATACACAGTTCTTTACATTCTTAGTTATCCTATGTTTTACATTATGGTTTACATTATCAGTCTGTCATCTCCTATATGTTATGGTGTAATATTACATGTTTTATATCCATCCTTGTGTACTCTCAAGAAACTCCTCTCTTACCCCCCATTTACCTTGGTTCCACACATTTAACGTCCATTTTCCCTTCCACCTTGGTGCCCACAGTGACAGCCAACCTCCGTTTCCTGAGGAGCCACTTCCAGAGATAGATGGAATAGTGTTCAGGGCCTAACTTGCTCAACTGCCCCAATGCCCTGGGAGCCACCCTTTCTCTCGAGGGATAGAGTTCCCTCTATTTGGTGGCATCAGTCCTCCCCAGGATGTGGGTCCACCCCCACTCTCACTACTTGGGTTTCTACCCCATGGTGACACCCACTCTGGCAGAATGAGCATTTAGACATTCCCCAGGAGCCCGTCCTGCATCAGACCCTCCCCTCCGAGCATTCTAAACAGGTAACCCTCTTTATTATATTTTGATATGATTTTCTCGGCATTTTACTCTCCACCAACACCTAACCCTCTCCTGTGTTCGTATGCTACCCCTCCCTCCCCCCACTTTTGGGCAATGTCACCCATCCGTCCCTTCCCAGCCACCCTCAAACCCGCAAAGCCCCAACCAAAGGCAACCCCTTGCCCCCCTTTTATCTCTTCTTTGTGTTCATACTTACCACCATCTCGTCTTAAATTCCACCCCTGCAGACATCGGCTCATATCCTTCCTCCACCCTCCGATTTCCTGTAAGCCTATCGTTCAGTCTCTTGCTATCTAAGGCAGCTTGTTTATTTCATATCATTGAGGTCATGTAGTATTTGTCCTTCAATGTCTGGGTTGCTTCACTCAACATAAGATTCTCAAGATTCATCCATGTTATCACATGTGTTTGTAGTGTGTTTGTTCTTACAGCCGAGTAGTATTCCATTGTGTGTATATACCACATTTTATTGATCCACTCATCTGTTGATGGGCATTTGGGTTGATTCCAACTTTTGGCGATAGTGAACAATGCTGCTATGAACATTGGTGTACATATATCTGTTTGTGTCCTTGTTTTCAGTTCTGCTGGGTATATACCCAGCAGTGGTATTGCTGGGTCATATGGCAAATCTATGGCTAGTTTTTTGAGAAAACGCCATACTGTCCTCCAGAACGGTTGGATCCTTCTGCATTCCCACCAGCAGTGGATGAGTGTTCCCCTTCCTTCACATCCTCTCCAGCACTTGTATTCTTCTGTTTTTTTCATAGCTGCCAATCTTATGGGTGTAAGATGGTATCTCATTGTAGTTTTGATTTGCATTTCCCTGATAGCTAGAGATTTGGAACATTTTTTCATGTGCTTTTTTGCCATTTGTATTTCTTCTTCGGAGAAGTGTCTGTTTAAGTCTTTTTCCCATTTTTTGAATGGGTTGTTTATCTTTTTATTTTCAAGATATAGAAGTTCTTTATATATGCACGTTATAAGTTTCTTATCAGATATATGATTGCCAAATGTTTTCTCCCACTGTGTGGGCTCCCTTTTTACTTTCTTGACAAACTCCTTTGAGGTGCAGAAGGCTTTTATTTTGAGGTAGTCCCATTTATCTATTAGTTCTTTTGCTGCTCGTGCTTTTGGAGAGATATTCATAAATCCATTTCCTATTACAAGGTCCTGTAGATGTTTCCCTACACTGCTTTCTAAGGTTTTTATGGTCTTGGCTCTTATATTTAGGTCTTTGATCCATCTTGAGTTGATCTTTGTATAAGGTGTAAGATGGTAATCCTCTTTCATTCTTCTACATATGGCTATCCAGTTCTCCAGACACCATTTGTTGAATAGGCCACTCTCTCCCAGTTGAGAGGGTTTGGTGGCTTTATCGAATATTATGTGGCTGTATATGTGAGGTTCTATTTCAGAGCTTTCAATTCGATTCCATTGGTCTATGTGTCTCTCCTTATGCCAATACCATGCTGTTTTCACCACCGTAGCTTTGTAGTATGTTTTGAAGTCAGGTAGTGTGATTCCTCCAATTTCGTTTTTCTTTTTAAGTATGTCTTTGGCTATTCGGGGTCTCTTTCCTTTCCAAATAAATTTCATAGTTAGTTTTTCTAGTTCCTTAAAGAAGGCTGCATTGATTTTTATTGGGATTGCATTGAATGTGTAGATCAGTTTTGGTAGGATAGACATCTTAATAATATTCAGTCTTCCTATCCCTGAGCAGGGAATATTCTTCCATTTATTTAGGTCTTCTTTGATTTCCTTGAACAATCTTGTATAGTTCTCGGTGTATAAGTTCTTTACCTCTTTAGTTAGATTTATTCCTAAGTATTTGATTTTTTTAATTTACTATTGTGAATGGTATTTGTTTCTTGATTTCCTCCTGATCTTGCTCATTATTAGTGTACAGAAATGCTACTGATTTTTGCGCATTGATCTTATAACCTGCGACTTTACTAAACTCATTTATGAGTTCTAGAATCTTCGTTGTAGATCTCTCAGGGTTTTCTATGTATAGGATCATGTCATCTGCAAATAATGAAATTTTGACTTCTTCCTTTCCAATTTGAATGCCTTTTATTTCTGGTTCTTGCCTCAGTGCTCGAGCAAGTACTTCTAAGACAATGTTAAATAGGAGTGGAGACAGTGGGCATCCTTGTCTTGTTCCTGAGTTTAGAGGGAAGGAGTCTAGGATTTCTCCATTGTAAACAATATTGGCTTTAGGTTTTTCGTATATAGTCTTTATCATGTTCAAAAAATTCCCTTGTATTCCAATCTTTTGGAGTGTTTTTATCAAGAAAGGGTGCTGTATTTTGTCAAATGCTTTTTCTGCATCAATAGATATAATCATGTGATTTTTTTCCTTCAATCTGTTTATATGGTGTATTACGTTGATTGATTTTCTTATGTTAAACCATCCTTGCATACCTGGGATGAATCCCACTTGGTCGTGGTGTATAATACGTTTAATGTGTTGTTGAATACGATTAGCAAGTATTTTGTTAAGTATTTTTGCGTCTAGATTCATTAGAGAAATTGGTCTGTAATTTTCCTTTCTTGTGATGTCTTTGTTTGGCTTTGGTACTAGGGTAATGTTGGCATCATAGAAGGAGTTGGGTAATGTTCTTTCTGTTTCGATTTTTTTGGAATAGTTTCAGCAGGATTGGTGTCAGTTCTTTCCGGAATGTTTTGTAGAATTCACTTGTGAAGCCATCTGGCCCTGGGCTCTTCTTAGTTGGGAGATTTTTAATAACTGATTGTATCTCTCTGCTTGTGATTGGTTTGTTAAGATCATCAATTTCTTCTTTCGTCAATATGGGCTGCTTATGTGTTTCTAGGAATTTGTCCATTTCCTCTAGATTGTCATTTTTGTTGGAATATAGTTTTTCAAAATATCCTCTTATGATAGTCTTTATTTCTGTGGGGTCAGTGGTGATATCACCTTTCTCATTTCTTATTTTGTGTATTTGCATCTTCTCTCTTTTTTTCTTTGTTAGTGTTGCTAAAGGTTTGTCAATTTTGTTAATCTTCTCAAAAAACCAGCTCTTGGTCTTGTTTATCTGTTCAAGTGCTTTCTTATTTTCTATTTCATTTAGTTCTGCTCTTATCTTTGTTATTTCCTTCCTTCTTCTTCCTGTTGGGTCACTTTGTTGTTGTTTTTCTAATTCCTTCAAATGTGCAGTTAGTTCTTCAATTTTTGCTCTTTCTTCTTTTTTGATATATGAATTTATGGCTATAAACTTCCCTCTCAGTACTGCTTTTGCTGTATCCCATAAATTTTGGTATGTTGTGTTATCATTATCATTTGTTTCAAGGTAGTCATTGATTTCTTTTGAGATTTCCTCTTTGACCCACTGTTTTTCTAAGAGTGTGCTGTTTAATTTCCAAATTGTGGGGTGAAATCTGGGCTTCTGTCCCTTGCAAATCTCCAGCTTGACTCCACTGTGGTCAGAGATAATGTTTTGTATGATTTCAATCTTTCTGAATTCGTTCAGCCTTTCTTTGTGGCCTAGCATATGATCTATCTTGGAGAATGATCCATGTGCGCTTGAGAAAAATGTATATCCTGCTGTGTTTGGGTGTAGCGATCTATATATATCTGTTAGATCCAGCTCCTCTAATATACTATTCAGATGTTTTGTTTCTTTGGTGATTCTCTTTTGAGATGTTCTGTCCAGAGTTGATAGTGGTGTATTAAAATCCCCCACTGTAATTGTAGATGTATCTATTCTTTCACTTAGTTTTTCCAGTGTTTGCCTGACGTATTTAGAGGCACCCTTGTTAGGGGCATAGATATTTATGATTGTTCGATCTTCTTGCCAGATTTTCCCTTTCACTAAAATGTAGTATCCTTCTTTGTCTCTCACAATTGTTTCACATTTAAAGTCTATTTTGTCTGATATTAATATAGCTACTCCTGCCTTTTTTTGGTTATTGTTAGCTTGTATGATTGTTTTCCAGCCATTCACTTTCAATCTCCATGCGTCTCTGGGTCTAAGATGTGTCTCTTGTAGACAGCATATGGATGGGTCATATTTCCTTATCCAATGTCCCAGTCTGAATCTTTTGATAGGTGAGTTTAATCCATTGACATTCAGTGTTATTACTATCAAGGAATTATTTGTGTTAGCCATATTTTGATTGGATTTGTGTTTGTCATATTTTGTTTGTACATTTTTTTTTTGGTCTTTTTTGTTATTGTTGTTGGTCTTATACTCTCCTCCAACTCTGCCTTTCCTGTTTTCTTCTTTCTTCCTGTAGAACTCCCTTTAGAATTTCTTGAAGGGGAGGTTTCTTGTTGGTATACTCTTTCAGTTTCTGTTTGTCTGCGAATATTTTGAACTCTCCATCATGTTTGAATGCTAATTTAGCTGGATAGAGTATTCTTGGTTGGAAATTTCTTTCATTTAGTACCTTGACTATATCATACCACTGCCTTCTTGCCTCCATGGTTTCAGAAGAGAAATCAGCACTTAATCTAATTGAGCTTCCCTTGTATGTGATGGTTTTCTTTTCTCTTGCTGCTTTTAGGATTTTCTCTTTGTCTTGAGCCTTGGATAATTTGACAAGTATATGTCTTGGGGTGGGCCTGTTGGGGTTTATGACTTGTGGAGTGCGCTGTGCTTCTTGGATATGTACATCTGTCTCTTTCAGTAGATTTGGGAAGTTTTCAGCCATTATTTCCTGCAGCACTCCTTCTGACCCCTTTCCCTTCTCTTCACCTTCTGGAATGCCTATAATACGTATGTTTGAGCGTTTTGCATTGTCATTCAGGTCCCTAAATCCTAATTGGATTTTTTCTATCTTCTTATTGACCCCTTCTACTATCTGTTTGATTTCTGAAGTACTGTCTTCCACATCACTAATACTCTGCTCTGTCTCTTCTAGTCTGCTGATATTTGCTGCTAGTGTATTTTTGATTTCTTGAACTGTGGTGTTCATTCCCATCATATCTATTATGTTTTTTCGTATGTCTGCAATTTCCCCTCCAAGTGATGTCTTCATGTTGTTAACCTCTTTCATTACTTCGTCAAATTTGTCGGTGATAAATGTTCTGAGATCTTTCATTGCTTGTGCCAAGTTTTGCTCCCCTTCGTGATTATTGGTTTGTTGATTGGATTCAGCCATGTTTTCCTGATTACTGGTTTGGTTTGTAGATTTTTGTTGCTTTCTGGTCATCTCTTTATCTTGACGGATTTAATCAGTTCCTTAGCTTCTTTGTCTGCTCTTGGAGGTTAATTAGCTGTTATTTTTGCATCGGTGTTATATCTTCTCTTTGTCACTTTTTTCTTCTTATTCTAGTTTCTTGTTGTTGGTTAAGTTCACTTTAAAGGAAAGTATTAGTGTTGGGGGAAGGCAATTGTGTAAGCAAGGGAAAAGTTTAAAGTAATATTGGTGATATATGTTAACAAAGCAAGAATATGAGATCTGGGAGGATGGAGGTTAGATTTATGTAAATTGTGTAGAGTTATAGCAGTAGGTAGAGTACCTATTATGAGGTAGGTGATTGAATATAGGAGGCTTATGGTATGAGCTAAAAAGCTATTGATTTCATGAGAGAGGGAAAGAGAAAAAAAAGTGGTAATAGTTTCAAGCGTGGATAACAGACAGAAAACAAAACATAGGTATTAGAAATTAAGACTTAGACCCTTCGTGGATCGAAGAAAGGGAGGTGGGAGGTGGAATATGGGAGAGCCAGTAGATGGTGGCGGATATCAAGATGTAGGGGCAAGAGGATAGTGCAGGTAGGCTAAATCAGTTCACACAGAAATGAGGCAGTGGAGGATGGGAAAATCCAGCAAATATGAGGTGTTCCCTGTAGCACCTATTGTGTACTTGAATTAAAATAAAATAAGTGGAAAATGAGGGACAAGAGGGAAAGAGAAAACCGGAAAAAAAACACTAATTATAATAAAGAAAAAAGGAAAGACAAGAAGAAAGGAAGAAAGAAAAAGAGGATAGGTACACGGTGGGGAACAGATAGGGGGAAGAGAGATACAGGTATACAAGTGTCACAATTACAACACTATCTAAAACAACAAGCAAAAAAACCCCTAAATAACTGTATAAAAAAAAAAAAGGACTTTGGGGGGCACGCTAGGAGAAAAGACTAGGGGATAATGCAATATTAGCAATCAGGGCATCAAAAAGAGTAAAAAATAAGATAAAGTGAAAATAAAAACAAAACAATATGAACCAATAAAGATAAAATGCAAACGTTAAGGTCCAGAGCATTCAAGGACCCCAGATAGACCCCAGGGCGTGATGGATTCGGGGGTGGAAAGTCTGAGACACTGAAGACTCAAGAGGTGTGAGTCTGGGGTGTGGACCGCCAGAGTCCAGGGGACCCAGACCTGGCAACCTCAAATCTGGTCCACAGAAAGCTTAGGAGCCCCGCAGTGCAACACAGCCCTCAAGAATCCCCGTAGCTGGGTGCCAGCCCCGTGGGGGAAGATAGATCGGCGAATTCTATATTGAATGTCTGATCTCTGAAATTCACCTAACTCCTCAGGGTATCACCCTTTGGACAGCTCCCTCCCTGTGCTCCCACGCAATGGCCACTTGAGGGCACCTCTACACCATGGCCAGTTCAATGACCCAGATCCCAAGCCCCGCCGGGTGGGGTGGGCTTCAGCTGGAAACGCCGAAAACAGACTCTAAGATCCGAAATCCCAAACTTCGCAAAATATTCCCCAATCAGCTTCTAGACGTGTCTTCCTCCCTCACTGCACCCTACAACAGTCTCCCAATTGTGTCCCCTTATTGTCCAAAATCCAATTCCATTGCAGATCGGCAGCCGGACCTGTGGGGATGGGGCTCCAGGCGGAAGCGCTACTCCCCCCCCTGTCCGGAGACCAAAAACGTCCCCGCTTCACAGGGAAACACCGTCTGTCTCCGCAAATCAATCTGCAAAGGAGTCTTGTCCCAACAATCCCTCACCAGCCAGCCCAGTATCCGCGAATTTCTCAGCACCACAAAGCCTCTAGAATAAGGAAAAAAAAACAAAAAACAAAACAAAAACCCTGGCCGCCGCGGCTCCGGAGCTGCCGGAGCGCCCGCTACCGCGTCTCTGCCCACCCAAGGAGGGAACTTCCCGTGCCCAGCTGGGACCTCCGTTTATATATTATAGACGTATCCTCTCTGTTACCTTCCCACCGAATTGACGTCCAGACACCTTCCAACCAGCAAAAATCCCCGAAACAGCGCGGTCCCAAAGAGCCTTCAACGCTGCCCAGCCGCCCCCTGCAGAGACACTACCAGGCAAGCTCACGCAGCCACCATCTTCTCGCTATATGTATCTTGACTTCAAGTTGGAAGGTTATGAAAAATATTGTCATTAATTCTTCTTTGAATATTTCATAGATTTCATTTTGGAAGATGTCTGATCCTAGACTTCTAGTTTTGAGAAGTTTTTGATAACTAATTGAATTTCTTTACTCATTATGTTTTTGTTGAGATCTATTTCTTTTCAGTCAATTTAGATAAATTGCATGTTTTTAGGAATTGGTCCATTTCTTCGATTTTCTAGATTTCGGTAGACAATCATTCATAGATTTAATTCATAATCCCTTTAATGTCAGCAATATTTAGCAACATCCCTGATTACATTTTTTATTTTGGTAATTTACATCCTCTTTCTTGTTTCTTTTTCAATCTAAATAAACCTTTTCTATTTTATTGATCTTTTCCAAGAAACAATTTCATTGGTTCACACAATTGTTTTTTCTATACTCTACTTCATTTCTCTTCACTGATATCTATATTGTTTTTCTCCTTCTTCTAGATTTAGGTACAGTTTGCCCTTCTTTTTCTATTTCCCACAAATCTGTAGTTAGGCTTTTTGAAAAAAATTTTCTCTCCCCTTCTTCCCTGCCCCCACCTCCCAGTTGTCTGTTCTCTGTGTCTATTTGCAGCATGTTCTTTGTCTGCTTCTGTTGTTGTCAGCAGCATGGGAATCTGTGTTTCTTTTTTGTTGTGTCATCTTGCTGCGTGAGCTCTCCGTGTGTGCGTTGCCATTCCTGGGCGGGGTGAACTTTCTTTCACACTGGGTGGCTCTCTTTATGGGGTGCACTCCTTGCGCATGGGGCTCCCCTATGCAGGGACACCCCTGTGTGGAATGGTACTCCTTGCATGCAATAGCACTGTGCATGGCCAACTGGACACAGGTCAAGGAGGCCCTGATTTGAACCGCAGACCTCCCATGGGGACCTCCCATGTGGTAGACAGATGCCCTATCCACTGGGCCAAGTCTGCTTCCCTGTAGATAGGTTTTTGATGTGTTATTTTTTAAAATATGAGGATTCACACCTACAAATTTCCCTGAATATTTCAAATTCATCCCAAATCTGGCCTAACAGAATGAATTAGTTTAGCCACAAAATAAATAATAAAATGGACTGTGATGTGTAGTGGATTTCAAATGCCAGCTGCAGTTTTGAGAGACTGTCCACATTAAGGAATTTGAGATTCCATATTACTAAAAAAGTTCTATATGAAAATGAATTAGAAAATTATCCTAAGTGGGAACTCTGGTAAGAGATTCCTGTATAAAAGATGGATCCTTAGAATTATAGTTGCATTGTAAAGGTTAACAAAGTATAAATACATTAATCAAGTATGTGTATGAAGAGACACACTTCTCCTGACCATGGTGCTACAAGTGCCAAAGCTCTCTGAATGAGGATCCAGCACGCAGTCTGAAATCACAGAAGCTTTGTGACCTTAAAGGCTCAAGGTGCACAACTTAACATTAAATTGTTTTACCTTGCTAATTTCCAAATAATGTAAAACGTGAATCCTCTCTTTTCCACTGAGACCTCAAAGAATTCACACAAATATGTCCTCTAATTAAACAGCAGAATTTTAATACTCAGTATATCAATGGATAAATTCTTACATTGCTAGAATCACAATAAGTCCATAGTAAGATACCAGTAAGTCTACTTTAGTCCAAATTTCATTCCCCAAACCAGAGGATTCTGGGATGGTGATGTCTACTCCACATCTAATAGAGAGGGGCTGTGATCCTTTAGAGCTGACTGATGGGACTATGTTGCTTGCAGTTTTAGGCTTTCTCTGTTATTTGATATGTAGTTGTCCATCATCACCCCCTTGCCTGTTGTCTTGGGTGAAAGCAATGAACTGGAGAGTAAGTGTTGCAAATCTATTGAGGTTCAGGGCCCAGCTGGCACATGGGAAGCCCCCAAACTTAAGTCACTTGTACATAAACCTACAAACTCTATTACTAATTACAAGTACAAATGAAAGGACAGAAAAGCCACATGTAGGGAATCTGAAGGTAGTGGTCACTGGAGGTTCTGAGGGTAGGAAACAGTAAAAAGTGTTATAAGACAGGGGCATTTTTTGGAATTGGGAATTGTCCTAAAAGACATTGCAATAACAGATGCAAACCATTATATATCTTGCCATAACCTATGGAATTATGTCGAAGAGAGTGTAAACTACAATGTAAACATTTGTCCATGCTTAGTGGCAATGCTCCACAGTTTGTTCATCAATTGCAATGAATGTACCTCACTAATGAAAGATGTTGTTCATGTGGGAAAATGTGGGAAGTGTGGGGAGTGGGGCATATTAGAAACCCCTATCTTTTTCATATGATATTTGTGTAATCTAAGTATCTTTTCAAAAATTAAAAATATCTATACAGACCCTAAGAAAGCAAGTTATCACGACTAAAAGACAGAAAAAAAGACAGACAATAGGAATAAAAGCTTTTAAGTTTTTCAGATTTTGAAAATATTCAGAGAATATGAAACAACACTTTTTAATGTGTTTTAGAAGATTAAAAAGAATATTGCAATTATATTAAATGGTATATTTCAATAATTAAATAAATAGAACCTCTGAAGCTAAAATGTACAATGATGAAAATGTAAAATTTCCAAGTAGGAATGGGAGAAATTTATCTACCATGGGAATCAAAGACCCACTAATCCTGAAACAGAAATGGAAAATAAACCAAATTTATATCTGTGGACCTACTACACTTGACATTTTATCCATGTCCCTCCATTTACTGCCAGTAAAACATTCCCTTTCACATTTTCTTTGCACAGTGAAACAGATCTACAGGTTGATTTCAGTGATTTATTGTTCCACTGATGTTTTCCTTCTTGGATAATAAATAAATACAAAATATTTTCATTCAGGAAATGAAATATATATATATATATATATATATATATATATATATATATATATATATATATATAACCACACTTAGGATGATGTATCTCAGAGCTATTACTATGCAGGTGCTTCCAATTCTTCTGAGAGGGATGATCTGGAAATGAGGAGAAATGGGAAGTGTGACATTGGGGAAAGACATTAGAATGTGAAATCCAGGACCTTCTCATTCAATACTGTTACTCTAGAATTTGCTTCTCTTGCAAACTCAGTTCTTGGCAGTGGAGGGAGGAGTAATTGCTCCTATGTTTCAAATATACTCACTTAGGCATGGGCTACCTTATTACAATGCATTATAATAGGTAAGCGTTCTGTTACAGTTTTCTACTTTCTCTTGGTTTAAATGATGTTCCTTGGACCTGGGTGTGTTTATTCTCACTTCCCCACTCTGGACAGTAAATCTTCAATTGGCAGTATTCATCTTTTCTAAATTTCTCATGTTAGGGTCCCAAAGTATTTATTCTACTCATAAAACATTCAATTAAACAGAACACAGATCACTCAAAATGTATCTTGCCCTCCTTCTATGTAACATATATTTCATGGTTTTCAGACAGCAAATAAATCCCCCACTTATCCAGGAAAAAAAACAGTTTTTCCCTCTGTAACTTGGTGTTTATCTCTCACTGAAATTATGGAAGTGTCTTTCGATGAAATCTATATTTTAGGAACTCTCTGCAAGGTTTCCCTTTTTAAAAAAACCTAACTGTACTTAAGTTTCACTGATAAAAGACAATATGATGCTTTTTTCCCCTTATATCCATTTATAGACTCTTAAGGAATAAACTTTGTTTTACATGAGAACAAATTGTACCCTCAGTTTAGAGTGAATCATTGTTTTCACATATTTTAGGATCCTGGAGAAGAATAAAATTCTACTGACAAAACCAGGAATACTTTTTTATTTTAAAGGAAAAGAGAAGATGCAGGAATGGGGAAATAAGAAAAGATCTTTGTAATAACATAAGTTCGAGGAGAATATAATAGAGTTGAAAAGGTCTCCATCACTCACATATGATATTTGCTTAATAAAAATGTTACCTTATGAATCAGTGTACCAGCTAAATATTTAGAAAGGAAACAGGAAGTTTCTTAGGGGATTTTGAAAGATACCAATCACCCTCTCTTCATAAATACAATCAAAGTGTAAGTAAGTTTGGCATCCACAACTGAGTCTTCTTAGGGTGTGACTTCAGTAGGGTAGGTTATTCTTAGCAGTCTTTTCTCCCTCTTTCTGGCTTGTATTCCTGCCCTCCAGATGGGGAAACTGCAGGTGGTGGTGCCTATTTAATCAATACTGAAGACATGAGCCTCCTTCTCCCTGACTGCAGAAAGGGGGCATATTTGTGTGGTCAATAATTCCAGTGGAGTCTTCTTGATTATACAGTGTTCCTGATTATAACAGAAGTATCACCTTTCTTAGCTGGACTGTTTTTCACTCTTTTCCATACTTCCAAATATTGAAAGACATAACTCTAGTTTCTTCAGTAACATGAGTGTTCATGAATACCACGTTTTTTCTCGATTCTTTTTCAAAATTTTCTTAATGTTTTTATTTTTAAAGAAGCTTTAGATTACATAAATGTTACATTAAAAATTTAGGAGATTCCCATATGCTCCAGCCCCTCAAGATCCCACACTTTACCACATTAACAACTTGTTTCATTAGAGTTGTACATTTGTTAACATTGAAGGACACATATTGAAGCATTGCTACTAACCATGGACTACACTGTAGATTATAGTTTACCCTCAGTCTCAGACAATTTTATAGGCTGTGACAAAATGTATAGTGGCCTTGTTTCCATCATTGAAAGGTCATGTAGGAGAATTCTTATGTCTCCAAAATGTCTCCATATTACTCCTTATTCTTCCCTTCCCTCCCCTCAGAACCTATGGTGGCCAATGCCTTTATTTAATGATAAAATTCTTTAATTACTATAATAACACATCTATAATAGAATAATAATATCTAGTTATTATAATGTACAATGGACTAAAGTAAAAATTCTTAAAAGCTTTTATTTGGAAAGAGATTTCTGCTCAAAAATAAGCCTTTCATGTAAACTATTTTGTACCAGAACTGATTACAAAATAGCAGTCTTGCAGGGTAGCAATTGGGAACTGATACATCAAATTGTTGGGAGTGAGAAGACCACTGACACTATTTCCATGTGGTAAATGTACATAATTGCTCTTGTATAGCTTGGAAAAAATGATTCACAATATATTGTTTGCAGTAACATTTAAAGAAAGCACCTAGGAAAGGTATTGACAAACTGGTTTGTGTGAAAAATGATTTTACTGAGAATCCTAATTCAAGTTAATGTGGAATAAGGTGGGGCTCTTACTTGCACTGGAGAGAATTCCAGAAAAAAGTGACAAGGTGAGGATTTTTAATTTTCAGATTAAGCTGTAATCAAAACATAGACATTTTATAAAACTGCATGAATGAAATATCTTTTCCTGAAAATTTCAGTTCTGATACGTGTATGACTCACATCAGAGACTGAACCTGTGTGTCAATAAATTACAAGTGAAAATGAATTCACAGCTTTGCCAAAGAATTTGAAGTGAATACAAATATGTAAGCAATTATTAACATCTTCAAATATGACCATTAGCTCAGAGAAATCATTACCTCCAAAATGCCACTCTGGTTTGCCATTTGTAGTGATGGCAAGGAAATCAGTTGATGAATGAAGCATTCACATTAGTCTACCCAGAAGAAAACAGCAAGCTTACATAAAAGTCTGAAATTATGTCTTAATATCTGGGTTTAATATAAGAATAAGATATAGTAGGAAAGGCAGAAAAACACATATTTGCTTTTTATGACCCATAAATGAGGGCTATTATTGTCGGGAGTGCTGAAAGAAATTTCCAGAAAATATCCTTCAATATGGAAATATTTTTTAAAGGGCAAACTTACATCGCTGGAAGAATGATAGAAATTATTGAAACCATCATTGTTTGAAAAATCAGGGAATGTGTTGTTGATTACAACCTCGCTTGAATTATGATTTTGAAGGTGCAGGAGAAAGGCACATATTGGAGATAGAATGTGGATTAATATAAAGCAGTCAGATGACATCTCCAGTTCAGGATGTGACCTCTTTCAGGAACTAATGAACAAGCCCTGGTAGCTGGTACAGAGCCTTTGCTAGGAGAGCTTATTTTTCACTAACACCATAAAACACAAGCAGTTTCTTTCATCTGGAGTGACTGCAATACACTTTCATCCCTCCAGCACCTGCTATAATTTTATATATACAGAATAAACTGAATGAAATATTTTACTGCTGAAAATCCAGGCAGCAGGTTCTATCTTCAATCCTGATTCCAGGAATACAATGAGAGAGCACATGATGTAAAACAATACAAAATAAATAGGAATCCATGATATACAAAAATGAAACAAATGTAAGTTTTTATTGGGTGAATGCCAGATTATCTCTCTATACACTTACAAAGTACCTAGATTAAGATCTCCTCTAATCCATATTTTATTCCTCCACCTTGTGTACCCTGGGATGGTGATGTCCACTCCACCTCTAAATTGAAAGTTGGCTTAGATCCCACATGGCTGAAGGGTGGAATTCTCCTGCTTGCACTTGTAGACTCTCTCGGTTCCCTGGTATGGTGGTTGACCATCCTCCCTCCCTGTTAGCTGACACTGGCAAATCCAATGAATTTGAGAGCAGGTGTTGCAACTCTCCTGAAGCTCATTCAAGTCTCCTGACCATACAACAACCCCAGCACCAACAAAAGGTTGAGTAAAAGTGACAGAGAGGCACATGTAGAAAGATCACATCTGAGTCCAACTCCATCACACTTCAGGGTACAAATTCCAAAGTAGTATCTTCTGGCAAGGCACCGAACTCCAGAATCATCTGCCATGACCATAGGAAAGAGGTGTCTCTGTAGTCCTCAGGAGAACCACTACCTGGGGTATTACCTACTTAGGCTGTCTCTGAGATCCTGCTGAAAGATGCATAAGCCCAACTCATCTGAAGACCTGACTCATTTTGAAGTCTCTTAGCCATATGAACTCATTTGTCATTCCCATTTCCCCTTTTTATTCAAGGTATTTTTCTAATTGTATCATGAGCTGGTGGTTGGTAGTAATTCCTCAGCACCAGGGATTCTCAACCCAGCGGATATGTCCCATGCTGGAGGGAAAGTAATGTTGAGTTGACTTAGGGAGTGGCCACATTTGAGCAACATGGAGGCTCTCATGAGGTTACTCTTAGGCACCTTGCATCTCTAGACCTAGTTGAAATTTCAAGCACACAGGCTCATAAGCATTGTCATCAGTATCAAGGGCCCATCATTGGACCACCCTTCTTCACTGGTCTTTGTTCTTGCACTTGGGGGATAGTTGCTCCTCAACTGGGGAGTGCAACATAGTTTCCCAGAATAGGAACTCAGCACTTCCTCAGTTGTCATGTCAAACTCTACCTAATATGACAATTAATATCCAAAATATATTTATATACCCTGCATGAATGCCCTGGAGAACTGCCCCCTGCCGATGCATGCCCCATCAACGACATCCCACACCAGTGCTCCTGCCCTGCAATTGTTGAAACACTCTGTGATCCAAAACTTCTTCAAAACTATATGCTAATATATTTCTAAACTCAATTAACAGGAAAATGAAATATTAGTGATAGGTTTAAAGATAAAAAATAGAATATTTTTATTCTATATTTAAGAAAAACTAAAAGTAAAAAATAAATCAGGGTATTAAAATGCAAAATATCATAAAATATATTTTACATTTTGCCTTCATCACTGTAATAGGTGTTGCTGTGTATGTACAGTAGAAAAGCTCTCTCTCCCATTCTTTTCTCAGGGTCTTCATCCTTTGTTTAAAAAAAATTATAATGTCTTCAAAAAAGTTTTAGATCACAATAAAGTCACATATACAATATAAGGGAATCTGATATGCCAACATCAAACACTTTTCTCTCTTCCCCCTGCAATTATCTTTTTAATGTGCGTATATTTGCTATAGCTGATGAACAGATATTGAAACATAGATACAAACCATGGTTTCACTATGGTTTACATTATGGTTTATATTTTAGATTGTACAATTTTATAAAAATTTGGTTGTACTATGGTATACATTTAATTTTTTAGGGAAATTTAAGAAAGCCTATATCCATCACTGCATAATCTTGTGGAACACTTCCACTGCCCCCAGTTGTCCCATCTTACATCTATTCTATTCCTCTCTCCCCCACCCCTTGGGGCCCACAGTGACAACCAAGCTTCACTGCCTGAAAGACACGATTCACAGATACTTGCAACAATGCTGAGGATTTGACACACTAGTCTGTCTGGAGACAGTGGCTGTGGGAGTTGCTGAGTGCTGGGAGAGGGAAGATGTGTGATATGGAGGCATTTTTAGGACTTGAAGTTGTCCTGAATGATATAGTACAGATAGATGAAGGACATTACATATCATGCCATAAGCCATTGAATGGACTGTGGGGAGTTGCAAACTACAATGCAAATGATAATCCACACAACCATAACTTGTTGGTGTGAGAGGAGTGGGGGTGGGGTGGGGAGTGGTATATATGGGAACCTCATATTTTTAATGTTACATTTTGCGTTATCTATGTATCTTCAAAAAAAGACAACAAAATATTTCATTTTCAAAAAAAGAATCTTCTAGTGTTTGATCTCTGTTAATCATGAGCACTTTTGTAAACTTGAGACAATGTATCCTTTTATAGACAGAATGATTCCCAGCTTTTTAAAGGCCTCCTTTATGTCCTTGTTTCTAAGAATGTAAATAAAGGGGTTCAACATGGGAGTAATCGAGTGATTACAACTGAAAATGGGAGGATTGCATCCAGCATCCAGGTGGAATCTGAGCCTCCTCTTGACATAAAGGTGCAATGGACACAACCAATCCAGTGTCCACATAGAAGAGGTGGCATTGGATTGGGAAAAGTGGACATAATGGACAAAGGGTATGGGGAAAGGCAGGAAGAGATGAGAGGTGGAGGCGTCTTCGGGACATGGAGCTGCCCTGGATGGTGCTTCAGAGGTAATCACCGGACATTGTAAATCCTCACAGGGCCTACATGATGGAATAGAGGAGAGTATGGGCCATGATGTGAACCAATGTATATGAGGTGCAGAGGTGCCCAAAGATGTACTTACCAAATCCAATGGATATGTCATGATGATGGGAACGAGTGTTGTTGGGGGGGGGGAGAGGGGGGGTGGGGGGGTTGGGTTGAATGGGATCTCACATATATATTTTTAATGTAATATTATTACAAAGTCAATAAAAAATAAAAAAATTAAAAAAACAAACAAACATGGGAGTAATCACTGTGTACATCACTGAGCCTATTGCATTTGCCTTTGAGTTTTTGGTAGCAGCAGAGCTAAGATACACTCCAATACCTACCATAAAACAAGGTCACTATTGAGAGGTGAGATCCACAATTAGAAAATGCTTTATATTTACCACGAGCTGTTGAGATTCTCAAAATTGAGGATATAATTTTATAGTAAGAGAAAAAGATCCCAGTGAGTGGTATAACCCCCAGAAGTCCACCTGCAAAATACATCACAAGGTCATTGAGGAAGGTTTCAGAACAAGCATGTCTGACTACCTGATTAAGTTCACAGAAAAAGTGGGGCATTTCCATCTCTGTACAAAAAGACAATTGTAAAACCATTAAGTTATGCAAAAGAGAGTCCAAAACACTCAATAACCAGGATACCAACAGTAGGAGGCCACAGAGCCAGGGGTTCATGATGACTGTGTAGTGCAGGGGGTGACAGATGACCACGAAGCGGCCATAGGCCATTGCAGTCAAGAAGGAGTTATCTAATTGTCCAAAAAGCATGAAAAAATACATCTGGGTGAGACGGTTTTCAAAAGTTATGATTTTGTTCCCTGTCTGAATGTTCAGCAGCATCTTTGGTTTCGTGGTGGAGGTGAAACAGATATCAGTAAAAGACAGGTTGGAGAGGAAGAAGTACATGGGTGTGTGGAGATGGGAGTCCAAGAAGATGGCCAGGATGATGAGCAGGCTGCCAATGAATGTAACCAGGTACATGGACAGGAACATTCCAAAGAGGAGGGACTGCACCTCTGTATTTTCTGAGAGCCCCAGGAGGATGAATTCTAAAGCATATGTTTGGTTTTCTGTTTCCATGTGGATGATGAATTTCCTGAGGAGATATTCAATACAATGCAATTTAGCCTCAAGCCATAATCAGAAAAATATAATAAATGGTACTGTTTGTATTGTAATTACATTAAGTTAATATTTTTATGGATTTTATAGAGATCTAGTACCCTTTTCTGAAAATAGGGAAAACATATGTTCCTGCTTCTCCTTGATAGTTGTGATGGCTAGAAACCCTTGGTCATAATAGAATACACTTTGCCAAGGCAATAATTTCCATGATAAATTCTCTCAGACTTTATTTTAAGCAACAAACATTATGACCATGTTTTTGTACCCTGTGACAAAATAGAAAAGAAGAACAAAGTAGTAGGAACCATGTTATTTGGTTGTAACAGTTATTATAAAAACACAATAATTTAAAAAATCTTTTTGGTGAAATGGACAAATGACCCCACACAAATGTGTTCCACTGATGTTTCACAGAGGACAAGGGTAATTCAGTGTAGAAAGTATGATCTTTTCAAGAAGTGGTGTTGGAACAAAAGTGAAGAAGGCTAGTAAGATAGGGAATAGATGGATCTAGAACCTGACAGAGTCCACATGGACATCAAAACCCCCTAATGATGGCTGCTGGAGGAATCTCACCCTGGGATTTGCTAACCAGAACAAAGCCTCCTTCCTGAGAATATGGAAAAGCCTGGATCTTCCCTAGGAACTTTATCACTGGGTCCTCACTAAGGAATTGATGGGCAGGGTAATCAATCCAAAGAGCAAACAGCTGAAACCCCCTCCCCTGCCATTAGCAAAGGGATGGTTAACTAGCAGTTTAAAAGCAAACCATGAGGTTTGAGCTTGCTCTTGCCTAGCTTTTTGCCTATTGACCCGTCTTGCCTTCTGCATGTCACTTTCATCATTTTTCCTCTGCCATGTGGCCATGCAAGTTACCCTCGGGACTTATAATCTATAATGGGGAATTGTAGCTTGTAAATTAGCACTCTTCATCCCTTTTCAGCCCCTTCCTCACTACCTGCTGGGGCCCTGCTCTGTTATTTTCTCCCATTTCTCTTCCCTTCCTACCTGAATTAATTACTGGCCTAACTCACCTGGCGTGTTCTTGAAATTCACTTCTGCAGCATAGCCAAGAACTTAGTTAGAATATGGTAACAATAGGATGCACTCATGCCAAATACAAAAGGAACTTAGGCACTGATTGAATTCATTTCACAAAAATTAAATCAAAATCAATCATACCATTTTAAAGTAAAATGCATTGTGAAAGTGCTAGACTAAAATGTGAAGAAAATCTAAGGGCCCATAGGTTGGAAAAGAGTTTTTAGATATAGTAATGGAAGCATGATTCATGAGAGATTAAAATTTATAAGTCAGTTTTTATTCAAATGTAAAATATCTACTCTGTGAAAGACATTGATAAGGGGTTGTAAGAAAACATGCAGATTTGGAAAAACTACTTACAAAACACATCTGATAAAAGATTTGTATACAAATGTAGAAATTAATATTAACACCACAAAATAAGAAAGCATAAGCTGAATTTAAAAATCTGCAAAAGATATAAACAGAATCCTAACTTACGAAGATATTCAAAATACAAATACAAAATACAATATATAAAAATAAATTCAACTTCACTGGCACCTAGGTATTATGACCAAATGCCAACTAGCAATGTCTCTGAAAAAGACCTTGGTCAAAAAGGGGAAATATTCAGTGCAGATGAAATTTTATGATTAAGAGATTTTAAAGTGAGTTTGGTGGTCATTCCAGAGGTTATGCTTATGCTCATCTCAGCAGAATCTCACTATCTGTTACAGTAAACAGTGCCTCAAACAGTAGGGATCCTGATGGTTCTAGAGATATCTAGACACTGTAAATAGTGCAGGGAATCTCAGGAATTTGGCACCCTGTCAGTAGACCTTACTTTGGAATTTATGCTCCCCAGTGTAAAAGAGTTAGCCTCATTTGTAGATTCCCAACATGTGGCTCTTCTCTAAATGTTATTTACATAAAGCCATGTGTTGGCACTATCCTTGTTAAATACATGAGCCAGAGCATTAGGTTTTTGGTCTGTTCATGTGCCAGTTGAACCCTTAATCTAAGCAGAGTTTCAACACTTACTCTCCAGTTCATTGGACCTATGTAGAACAACTAAGAAGGAGATGGTAATGGACAACACCTATCCCAAGGAGCAAAGAATGTCTGCACCTCTAAGCAAGCTAGTTCCACCCATATATCCCAAGGGATCTAAGCCCCCTCTCAATTAGAAACAGTGGGCATCACCATCACAAAATCCTGAAGATTGGGGAATGAACAATGGACTAAAGTAGACATTATTTTTATATTATAGACTTACTATTCTAGCAATGGAAGAATGTTTATCATTGATATAAAGGCCATGGCCACCAGAGATTCTGAGAGGAGGGAGCAGGCAGAATAGGTGTAATATCAGGGCATTTTCAGGACATTGGGATTGTTCTGCATGACATTGCAATGACGGATACAGGCCATTATATGTTTTATCATTACCTAAAATTGTGCAGGACAGGCTCTTAACTATAATATAAACTATAATTCATGGTTAGCAGCATTGTTTCTATATGCATTCATCAATTGTAGCAAATGTACTATACTAATGAAAGTTGTTGTTACTATGGGAAAGAGTGGGAGGGTGAAGGGGTGGGGCATATGGGTCCCCTCTATATTTTATGTAACATTTATGTAATCTAAACCTATTTTAAAATTTTTAAAATTTAAACAAATAAATGAATAAATAAACTCATTAAAACTCTTTTAAAAATTAAACATCATCTGTCATTAGGGACTTGGAAGACTATGAACACAATAATATATGACCACATGTTTATTAGAAGAGATAAAAACCTAAAAACTGAGAATACCAATTGCTGTTGAGTATATGGAGCAATACATCTCTCATTCACTGCTAGTGAGAACACAAAATGGTTCATCCAGAAGACAGTTTCTTTTAAAACTAAACATTGTCTTTCCATAAAATCCAGCAGTTTTGCTTTTAGGTGTATATATATATATATATATATATATACACACCATATCATATATATATATGATATGAAAATGAGAGTCCACACAAAAGTCCACACATGAACGTTTACAGCAGCTATATTTTTAAACTCCAAATCTGAAAGCAAACAAAATGTTGGTCAACCACCACACCAGGGAACAGAGAGAGTCCACAACTGCAAGCAGAATTCCATCCATCAAACATGTGGGATCTAAGGCCCCTCTTGATTTAGAGGTGGAGTGGTCATCCCCATCCCAAGATCCTCAAGATAGAGTAATAAAATAAGAATTAGAGTGGGCTTAGTGGTATTCTACTATAGACTTATTGTGACTCTAGCAATGGAAGAAATTGTGTCACTGTCATGGAGACAGTGACCACTGGAGTTGTTGAGTGCAAGGAGAGGGAAGAAGAGGGTGTGATATGGTGGCTTTTTTGGGGACTTGGAGTTGTACTGAAATATATCTCATGGACAGATGCCGGATATTATATATCCTACCATATCACACTGAATGGACTGGAAGAGAGTGTAAACTAACATGTAAACAATAATCCAAGCTTTGTAGCAATGATCCAAAATGTATTCATTAAATAAAAGGAATGTGCCACACTGATGAAAGGTTGTTAATGTGGGAGGATGGGGAATTTAGGGAGTGGGGTATATGGGAATGTCATTTTTTAAAATGTAAAATTTAGTGTGATCTATGTATCTCAAATAAGAAGACCATAATAATTTTTGCTAAAGAAATCTCATAGCGAATTTATAAAAACAAACAAGAAAAATCTTTACATCTCAGTGAACATACTCTAATAATGACTGAAGTAATAAATGCACAATTATGTCATTAAGGCAAATACAACAAATTTTACATGTCACAGAAATTGTATGCTTTTTAATATGTATCAATAAAGTTGATTTCTTTTTAAAAAATAACTATTTTTAAAACCTCACCACACCATATAATTATTGACTCCATATTTGTGTCCATGTCATCTCTTCTTCATGTTCTTCTATCCTTTTCTCCTTCTGAAATTACTCTAAATCCTCCTTCAAGCCTTATTGCAATTAAAATCTTCCTTGGATTCCTTTACTAACCTCCCCAGGATGAGTCTGTAATTTCTGATCCACTTCACCAGAATTCCACAGCCACATATATTGAATGACTAAAAGAAAAGAAATGAATAAACACAGGTAAACAGATAATTTCTACAAGTATAGAGAAAGAAGAATGAGTGAAACAAGGAAACAATGCTTCTGAGAGAGGGAAGACCCAAGAGTAAGAGATCAGAGGAAGCAGATTGGGGAAAAAAATCTATTTTAGTTTATCTGCTATTTTCACTCAGGCTTTTTAATAAGACAGAACTTTGTGTTTTAAGTTTTCTCTGTGGTCATAATCTGCTGATTTCCTTAAAGCTTCTACCAATAAAAGGTGTCCATGGAGTCAAAAATATATTCCCCCAGTACCTGTGAAGATTCTGTAAGTCGCTCTGAAATTATCAAGTCAGGGTCTAAGTTCACCAATGCAGGTTCTTCCTTGACAGATGAATGAAGTTGGAAACTCTGTTCCCAAGAAGTGAAGTGAGATGGAATGAGTCATAAGGTCTGTAGAAGACAAATTGTGTTTTCTTTGATACAGTGAAGGAGAAGCACATAGAGTATCTGAGCAATTAGGGATTCCATTCCCATGAAAGACATTAATGAAGTATTATTTTGTATCAATCTCCCTGAGGTAATTATTTCTCTGGAGATAAGAAAGGAAAACACAATGCAAATTTGCACCAGTTTAGTCACTTGTGACAGCTTTGGAGCTCCATGTTCATCTCTTATCCCTGTGGACACCTACCTCCCAGGAGGAGTCACCCTTATTAAGGTGTGGGCTCTAGTCTTGTAAGGTTTCCCATACTGATTTCCCTCTTGTTGCTTCTGGAGTAAGATTCTGAATACACTAAACTATCTTATTTCCCAATTTTTCTCCTCTGGAGTTGGCTGTCATGAATGGAGACACCCACTCACAAGTGAATTTCCTCTTGTCTCACTGCTTCTCCTTTCTCCCCCATAATTAGCAATATCTGTTCAACCCACACAACCATCTGGTTTCCTAGTCATTCAACAATACTTATTCAGCAATACTGTATGGTAAATCCTAAAGTACATTCAGGGAATGAAGAGAAGACAAAGGTACTGTGTTTCCTATCAAACTGTTCACAGTTTTAAAAAGCCAAGAAATGAGCACTCACACAATCCTTAGAAGCCTGCCCCTGGTGCACCTTGTGCCAGATGTCCACCATCCAATACCCTAAAACAGTAACCATTCCTTATTATATCATCAACAGTGTTTTCTCAAGGATGGGTATAAGACATTTAAAATTACACAAAAAATATATAGGGGCTGATAGGCTAAATATAAATCATAATGTAAAACATAAGATATCTAAAAATATAGAAAATTGTATAGTCTAAAAAATAAACCACAAGGTAAACACAAATGTTACCTTATTTGAAAGCTATTGTCTCATATCTGTACATCAGTTTTAGTAAATATGTTATGAATATGTTAAAAGATTACTGCTGTGAAAGGGAAAAGATATTATGCTGGATATGTGGGATTACTGTATATTGTATATATGAATTACTGTGATCTAAAACTCCTGAGAAGATAAGCTTAATAATTAGAAAAAAGAAAAGGAAAAGATAGGATGTTGAATTTTTCCAAATTAATATGTACTGTATATCTAACCTTTAAACTCATCGCTATATTCCATTTTACTATTAAGGGAACCTGGCAATATATTGGGCTTCACTTTTCAGGAAGTTTTGGATCACAGAGAGGTTCAACAATGGCAGGGGAGGAATACTGGTGTGGGATGTTATTGACAGGGGACACATGGTTGACAGGGAGTTCTACAGGGCATATATCCAAGGTACATAAAAATGTTTGGATATTTTCATAGTGGAAACAATTAAAAACAACTGAGGGAGTGCTGAGTTCCTAGCCAGGGAAGCTCTATCACAGTCCCAAAAGGAATAGCAACAATCCCACAAGTGCAACAACAAAGACAAATAAGAATGAAGGTCCAACAATGAGCCCCTGATACTAATGACTATGCTTGTGAGCCGGTGCACCTGAAATAAGAACAAGGGCTAGAGCAGCAATGTGCCTAAAAGTTACCTCCTGAGAGCCGCCGTGTTACGCAAATATGGCCAGTCTTGAAGCCAAACTCAGCAGGTAAATTTGTTGCCTTCCCCCCAGCATGGGACATGAATCCCAGGGATAAGCCTCCCTGGTGCCGAGAGATTAATACCAAGTACCAGCTGATGATGTAACTAGAAAATGACCTTGAATAAAAGGTTCAACTCGGACCAGCAGAATATCTCTGTCTACATATAATAACAGGAGTTAAAAATGCTTTTTGACCTAAATCAAGGGGCAAATGAAAAGGGCAAATCTGTTTATATGGCTAAGAGTCCAAAAAAGAGCTGGGAGTTTATCAGAGGGGTTGCCCTTATGCACAACCCAGCAGAGTCTTAGAGACAGATAAAGTAGATAGAACCCCAGGTATTTGTTCTTCTGAGGGCTACAGAGACCCACAGGTTTTATGGTCATGGCAGATGGAGTTCAGTGCCATGTCAGTTGGCCCTTCTTTGGAGTTTGTGTTTCTGTGTGATGGAGCTGGACTCAGATGTGATCACTTTTCACAAGTCTTTCCTGTTACTTTACCAGAATTGTAGTTGGTGATGGGGATTAATATATACCCTGGGGATCTGAATCTCTGGACTGACCATATGATAGCCAGGCCCTGAGCCTCAACAGACTTCAGCTCCTACACTGGTTTATTGGACTTACCCCACTCAGAGAACATGGAGTTGAAGAAGGTCAACCACCACACCATGGAGTCAAGAGTGCCTACAACTGAAAGCAGGAGAATTGCATCCAGCATCCATGTGGAATCTAAGCCCCCTGTTGACATAGATGTGGAATGGACACAACCAATCCAAGGTCCACAGGATGTAGGAATAGAATATGGATTAGAGTGGACTTACTGATATTCTACTCATGTACTATTGTGATTAGTAATCGAAGAAAATGTGGCATTGGTGTGGAGAAATTGGCCATGGTGGCTGCTGGGTGTGGGGAATGGGATGAAGAGATGAGCTGTGGAGGCGTTTTTGGGGACTTGGAGTTGTCCTGGATGGTGCTGCAGGGACAATTAGTGGACATTGTAGGTCCTCCCATGGCCCACTGGATGGAACATGGGAGAGTGTGGGCTATGATGTGGACCATTCACCATGAGGTGCAGCGATGCTCAGACATGTATTCACCAAATGCAATGAACGTGTCATGATGATGGAGGAGAATGTTGCTATGGGGGAAGTAGTGGGGTGAGGGGAGTAGGGGATATATGGGGACCTCGTATTTTTTTAATGTAATATTAAAAAAATGAATAAAGACCAAAAAAGTGAAAATAAAATAAAGATGCAGAATCAGGATTATAGTGGAAAAAAAAGTGTTTTCTCAACATTATAATTTCAACCACGCACACATCAATCCTGCGTGTTCACCTTTCCACACCAAACATATCCACAATTCCATGGACCATCTGACCCAGTGTGTTATATTCGTGAGTGTAGAGCAATACAATGAGCAAGAATTGTTGTACACCGATAATGGAGAGGACACTTAGATGTTCTCAAATAGAGGGGAGAGTATCTCTCAAGAGCAAGGCTTGCTCCTAATGGGAGAGGATAGACCATTTTGTCAAGCCCTCAGCATTGTTGCAAGTATCTATGAATCTTGTCCTTCAAGCAATGAAGCTTGGTTGCCAATGTGGGCCCCAAGGAGAGGGAGAGAGAGAGAAAATAGATGGAAGAGGGGGTAAATGGGGGTAAATGGAAGTGTTCTGTATGATCTTTCAATGATGGATACAGGCCATGATAAATTTCAACAAAAATTTATAAAAGCGTATGGTCTAAATTGTAAACCATATTGTGTACTACTGAGCATGGTTGGTAGCTATCCAATATTTGTACATCAGTTGTAGCAAATGTAACATCCACAAGTAAAAACATCATTGGTGAGGAAGAGGGATGATGTTGGGTATATGGGAGATACCTATATTCTGTGCATGATTTTACTGTGATCTTAAACTTTTTTGAAGATATAATGAAAAATAAAAAAGGCAAGACACTGAGGAAGAAATGAAAGAGATTGCCTTGCCACTATATATACAAGACAACACCTATTAGAGTGATAAAAGGCAAAACCTTAAAAAAAATTTATAAAAATTTTCATTTTTGTTTTCTTTATATGAGGTCCTCATATATCCCCTCTATATGAGGTCCCCATATACCCCCACACCCTCACCACACTCCTCCCCCCATAACAACAATCTCCTCCATCATCATGAGACATTCATTGCATTTGATGAATACATCTCTGAGCACCAATGCACCTCATGGTCAGTGGTCCGCACCATAGCGCACACTCCCACATTCCACCCAGTGGGCCATGGGAGGACATACAATGTCTGGTAACTGTCCCTGCAGCACCCTCCAGGACAACTCCAAGCCCAAAAATCGCCCCCACATCTCATCTCCTCCCACTCCCTACCCCCAGAAGCCACCATGGCCACTTTCTCCACACCAATGCCATATTTTCTTCGATTACTAATCACAGTAGTTCATGAATAGAATATCAGTAAGTCCACTCTAATCCATACTCTATTCCTCCATTCTGTGGACCTTAGAATGGTTGTGTCCTCTCCCCATATATATCAAGAGGGGGCTTAGATTCCACAAAGATGCCGGATGCACTTCTCCTGCTTTCAGTTGTAGGCTCTCTTGGCTTCCTGGTGTGGTGGTTGACCTTCTTGACCTTCATGTTATCTGAGTGGGGTAAGTCCAATAAACCAGAGTACAGGGGTTGCAAGTCTGTTGGGGCTCAGGGCCTGGCTATCAGATCATCAGTCCAGAGATTCAGGTCCTCTGGGTATACACTAAACCCTAGCACCAACTACAGATCCAGTAAAAGCAACAGGAGAGGCTTGTGGACAAAGAACACATCTGAGTTCAGCTCCATCACACAGAAACACAAACTCCAAAGTAGGGCCATCTGACATGGCACTGAACTCCATCTGCCATTACCATAAAACCTGTGGGTCTCTGTAGCCCTCAGAAGAACCAATACCTGGGGTTGTATCTACTTTGTCTGTCTCTGGGACTCTGCTGAGGTGTGCATAAGGGCAACCCCTCTAATAAGCTCTCAGCTATTTTGGAGACTCATAGCCATATAAACTCATTTGTCCTTTCCATTTTCCCCTTTTATTCAGGTCAAAAAACATTTTAACTCCTGGTATTCTATGTAGACTGAGATATTCTGCTGGTCTGAGTTGACCCTTTTATCCAAGGTCATTTTCTAGTTACATCGTCAGCTGCTACTTGGTAGTAATCCCTCGGAACCAGGAAGGCTCATCCCCAGGAGTCATTTCCCACACTGGGGGGGAGACAACACATTTACGTGCTAAGTTTGGCTTTGAGACTGCCCACATTGTAGCAACACGGAGGCTCTCAGGAGGTAACTCTTAGGCACCCTGCAGCTCTAGGCCTTGTTTTTCTTTCAGGTGCACAGGCTTAAGAGCATAGTTATTAGTTTCAAGGGCTCATTGTTGGACCTTCCTTCTTTTTTGGTCTTTGCCATTGCACTTGGGGGATTGTTGCTGTTCCTTTCAGGATTGTGATAGAGCTCCCCTGGCTAAGAACTCAGCACTCCCTTAGATGTTTTTAATTGTAACCACTATGAAAATATCCAAACATTTTTATGTACCCTGGATATATGCCCTAGAAAACTCCCTCCCAAACGTGCATCACCTGTCCATAACATCCCACACCAGTATTCCTACCCTGCCATTGTTGAGCTTCTCTGTGATCCAAAACTTCTTCAAAAATGAAGTCAAATATATTGCCAGGTCCATTAATAGTAAAAAGGAACATAGTGATGAGTGTAAAGGTTAGATATAGATTACATATTAATTTAGAAAAAATAACGTACAAATAAATTGGGGAATCAAAAAAATTAAAAAATTCAGAGCTTTGTTTTTGATGCTCTGTCTTCCATTACTGCAATAAATGTTGTCCTGTATGCACATTGGCAAGGCAACTTCTTCCGTCTTTTCCTCACTGTCTATGTCCTTTTTATTCTTTTATTTCCTAATTATTACGCTTACCTTTAGAAAAGTTTTAGGGCACTGTAATTCACATATACAATATACAGTACTCTCACATATCCAACATTAAACTCTTTTCCCTTCCACAGCAATAATTTTTTTACATATTCATACTATATTTACTGAAACTGATGTACAGATATTGACACAATAGCTTTCAAACAAGGTAACACTTGTGTTTACATTGTGGTTTATATTTTAGACTGTATAATTTTCTAAATTTTTAGTTATCTTATGTTTTACATTATGATTTACCTTTTAGCCTATCAGCCCCTATACATTTTTGGTGTAATTTAACATGTCTTATATGCATCCTTGCAAAACCTTGTGGAACACTTCTATTGCCCACACAGTTATATTGGTTCCATCTATTCAATACTTCTTTCCCCCTCCCATCAGGGCCCACAGTGACAGCCAATCTTCACTGCTTGAAGAGCCATGTACAGAGATACTTGCAACAGTGTTGAGGGCTTGACATGGTCAACTGCCGTAGTGCATTGGGTGCCACCATTTCTCTCAAGAGATACAATTTCCTCTAATTGAGAACATCAGTCCTCCCCAGGAAATGGGTATAACTTTGCTCTCATTATATGGGTTTCTATCCAATTATATAACCCGCTATGGCAAAATGAGCACTCACACACTCCCTAGAAGCCTGTTCTGCATCAGATTATCACCTTTGAGCATCTTAAATAGGTAACTTTCCTTATATTTTTGAAAAAGTTTTCTCAGCATTGTATTCTCAACCAAATACCTGAGAATCTCCTATGTCCCTATGTTCCCCCACCGTCCTCCTAATTTCTTGGGCAATATTACCCATCCTCCCATTGCTAGCCCCCCTCAAGTCCACAAAGCCCTACCCAAATTTAGCCCTATGTCCCATTTTACCCCTTCCTTGTGCAAATACCTTCAGCTTATATAGATTTCTCCCATGTAGGTGTCAGCTTACATCTTTCCTCTACCCCCCAATATTCTTTAAACCTATCATCCAGTCTCTAGCTCTCTGAGGCAGCTTGGTTTCCTTATTTCATATCATTGAGATCATGTAGTATTTGTCCTTCAATGCTTGGATTGTTTCACTCAGTGTAAGGGTCTCAAGATTCATCCATGTTATCACTTGTGTTTGTAGTGTATTCATTCTTAAAGCTGAGTAGTATTCCATTGTATGGATATACCACATTTTATTTATTTATTTATCCATTCATCTGTTGGTGGGCATTTGGGTTGATTCCAACTTTTGGCAATAGTGAACAATGCTGCTATGAACATTGGTGTGCATATATCGGTTTGTGTCCTTGTTTTCAGTTCTACTGGGTATATACCCAGCAGTGGAATTGCTGGGTCATATGGCAAATCTATAGCTAGTTTTTTGAGAAACTGCCAAACTGTACTCCGGAATGGCTGGATCCTTCTGCATTTCCACCAGCAATGGCTGAGTGTTCCCATTCCTCCACATCCTCTCCAGCACTTGTAGTCCTCTGTGTTTTTGATAGCTGCCAGTCTCATGGGAGTAAGACGATATCTCATTGTAATTTTGATTTGCGTTTCCATAACATCTAGTGATTTTGAGTATTTTTCATATGCTTTTTAGCCATTTGTATTTTTTATTTGGAGAAGTGTCCGTTTAAGTCTTGCCACTTTTTAAGATGTGTAGGTTGTCTTTTTATTTTTTGAGATATAGAAGTTCTTTATATTTGAAGGATATCAGTCTCCTATCATATACATGGTTACCAAATACTTTTTCCCATTGGGTAGGCTCTCTTTTCATTTTCTTGACAAAGCTTTTTGAGGTTCAAAAGGCTTTAATTTTGAAGAAGTCTCATTTATCTATTTGTTCTTTTGCTGCTCGTGTTTTGGGTGTGAAATTCATGAAGTCATTTCCTATTACAAGGTCCTGTAGATGTTTCCCTACATTGCTTTCTAAGGTCCTTATAGTCTTGGCTCTTATATTTAGGTCTTTGATTCACCTTGAGTTGGTTTTTGTATAAGGTGTGAGTTGGTAATTCCCTTTCAGTGTGTTTGGTGGCCTTCGGAATATCATGTGTCTGTATCTATGAGGATCTATATCAGAATTTTCAAATTGGTTCCTTTGATCAGTGTACCTCTCCCTGTGCCAATACGATGCTGTTTTCACTAGTGTACTATGTTTTGAAGTCAGGTAGTGTGATTCCTCCAATTTCATTTTTCTTTTTCAATATATCTTTGGATATTCGTGGCCTCTTTCATTTCCAAATAAATTTCATAGCTAGTTTTTCTAGTTCCTTACAGAATGCTGTGTTGATTTTTATTGGGATTGTATTGAATGTGTAGATCAGTTTTGGTAGGATAGACATCATACGAATATTTAGCCTTCCTATCCATGAATGGGGAGTATTCTTCCTCTTGTTTAAGTTTTCTTTGGTTTCGTTGAATAGTGTTGTGTAGTTTTCTGTGTATAAATTTTTTACATCTTTAGTTAAATTTAATCCTAGGTATTTGATTTTTAAATTTACTATTGTAAATGGTATTTTTTTCTTGATTGCCTCCTCACATTTTTCATTATTGGTGTACAGACATGCTACTGATTTTTGCACATTGATTTTATAGCCTTCAACATTACTGAACTCATATATAAGTTTTAGAAGTTTCGTTGTAGACTTCTCAGGGTTTTCTATGTATAGGATCATGTCATCTGCAAATAGTAAATTTTGACTTCTTTCTTTCCAATTTGAATGCCTTTAATGTCTGATTCTTGCTTCAATGCTCACCCAAGTACTTCTAACAAATATTAAATAGAAGAGGTGATAATGGGTTCCTTCCTTGTCCCTGATTTTAGAGGGAAAGATTTTCAGATTTCAAAATTGTAAATGATGTTAACTGGAGGTTTTCATATATATCTTTTATTATGTTCAGAAAGTTTCCCTCTACTCCAATTTTTGCAGTGTTTTTATTAAGAAATAGTGCTGTATTTTGTCAAATGCTGTTTCTGCATCTGTAGATATGATCATGTGATTTTTTTCCTTCAATCTGTTTATGTGGTTTTTACATTAATGTATTTTCTTATGGTGAACAATCCTTGCACACCAGGAATGAATTCCACCTGGTCATGGAGTATAATTGATTTATGGTGCTGTTGAATATGATTAGTAAGTATTTTGTTGAGGATTTCCACATCTATGTTCATTAGAGAGATTGGTCTGTAATTTTCCTTTCCTGTGGTGTCTTTGTTTGGCTTTCATATTAGGGTAATTTTGGCATCATAGTATGAGTTATGCAATGTTCTTCTGTTTCAAATTTTTGGAAGAGTTTCAGCAAGATTCGTGTTAGTTCTTTATGGAAAGTTTGGTAGAATTCACCTGTGAAGCCATTTGGCCCAGGGCTCTTATTTGGGAGGTTTTTAATGACTGATTCTATCTCTTTACTTGTGATTAGTTTGTTGAGATCATCAATTTCTTCTTTCATCAATATAGGCTGGTTATGTATTTCTAGAAATTTGTCCATTTCCTCTGAATTGTCATTTTTGTTGGAATATAGTTTTTCAAAGTATCCTCTTATGATAGTCTTTATTTCTGTGGGGCCAGTGGTGATATCTCCTTTGTTATTTCTTATTTTGTGTATTTGCATCTTCTCTATTTTTTTCTTTGTTAGTCTAGCTAAGGGTTTGTCAATTTTATTGATCTTCTCAAAGACCCATCTCTTGGTTTTGTTTATCTTTTCAAGTGCTTTCTTATTTTCTATTTCACTTAGTTCTGCTCTTATCTTTGTTATTTCTTTCTTTCTTCTTCTGGCAGGGTTACTTTGTTGTTTTTTTCCTAATTCCTCCAAATGTGCAGTTATTTCCTCAATTTTTCCTTTCTTCTTTTTTGATGTATGAATTTATGGTTATAAGTTTCACTCTCAGTACTGCTTTGCTGCATCCCATAAGTTTTGGTATGTTGTGTTATCATTTTCATTAGTTTCAAGGCAGTTATTAATTTCTTTTGAGATTTCCTCTTTGACCCACTGTATTTCTAAGAGTGTGCTGTTTAATTTCCATATCTTGGTGTGAAATCTGGGCCTCTGGCCCTTGCAGATTTTCAGCTTGATAGTGGTGTATTAAAGTCCCCCACTATAATTGTAGAGACATCTATTCCTTCCCTTAGTTTCTCCAGTTTTTGCCTCATATATTTGGAGGTACCCTTGTTAGGAGCATAAATGTTTATAACTGTTCTTTCTTTTTGAATGATTATCCCTTTTACTAATATGTAGTGTCCATATTTGTCTCTCACAAATGTTTTGCATTTAAAGTCTGTTTTGTCTGACATTAACATAGTTACTCCTGCCCTTTTTTGGTTATTATTTGCTTGTAAGATTCTTTTCCAGCCATTCATTTTCAACCTCCTTGAATCCCTGGGTCTAAGATGTTTTTCATGTAGATAACATATAGATGGATCATACTTTCTTATCCAATTTTCCAGTCTGAGACTCTGGACAGGTGAGTTTAATTCATTGACATTCAGTGTTATCACTTTCAAGGAATTATTTATATTAGCAATTTTTTCTTTGGATTTGTGTTTGTTATATTTTGTTCTTTTTTTAGTCTTTTTAGTTGTTCTTACACTCTCCTCCAACTCTGTCTCTCCTGTTTTTTTCTTTCCTCCTATAGAATTTCCTTTAGTATTTCTTGAAGGGCAGGATTCTTGTTGGCATACTCTATTAATTTCTGTTTATCTGTGAGTATTTGAACTCTCATATTTGATTGTTAGTTTAGCTGGAAAGAGTATTCTTTTTTGGAAATTTTTTTTTCATTTAGTATCTTGACTATGTCGTAAGACTGCCTTCTTGCCTCCATGGTTTCAGATTAGAAATCAGCACTCAATCTTAGGAAGCCTCCTTTGTATGTGTGGTTTTTTTCTCTTGCTGCTTTTAGAATTTTCTCTTTGTCTTGAGCATTGGATAATTTGACAAGTATATGTCTTTCGGTAGGCCTGTTGGGCTTTATGCTATTTAGGGTGCATTGTGCTTCCTGGATGTGGATGTTCATCTCCCTCACTAGGTGTGGGAAGTTTTTATCCATTATTTCCTCCAACACCCCTTCTGTTCCCTTTCCCTTCTCTTCTTTTTCTGGGATGCTTATAATGCATATGTTTTCACATTTTGCATTGTCATTCAGGTTCCAAAGCCCCTGAGAGTGTATTTTTGATTTCTTGGATTATGCTGTTCCTTTCCATCATATCCGTTGTCTTTTTTTTTTTTTTTGCATGATTACAATTTCTCCTGCATGCTCTCCAAGTGTTTTCTTCATATTCTTATCTCTTACTTCACCTCATTAAATTGGCCCCTATTAAATGTTTTGAGAGGCTTAATTACTTGCTTGATGTTCTGCTCTTCTTCCTAATTTTAGTTTGTTCACTGGATTGGGTCATGTTTTCCTGATTATTGGTTTGGCTTGTAGTTTCTTGTTGCTGTCTGGTCATCATTTTATCTTGCTGGCTTGATTAACTTCTTTGTCTAGTCTCAGGGATAACTAGTTGTTTTTGCGTGTGTGTTAAGTCTTCTCTTTGCCACGTTGTTCTTATTCTATTTCCTTGCTGTTGGCTAAGTTCACTTGAAGTAAAATATTAGGGCAAGTGAAAACAAAACAAGTAAGAAAAGAAAAAAGTAGAATAGTAGTATTGATAGTAAATGTTAGCAGAAGAACCATGTGAGATCTAGGACAATGGGTATTAGACTCATGTAAGCTGTGTAGAGTTAGAACAGTAAGAAAAATGGAGTAAACTGAATATGGGGAGGAATATAGTATGAATTAAAAGACCAGTGTGGTCAGGAAAGTGGGAAAGAGAAAGGAAAAGACAATAATATGGAGAGCGAATAAAAGACAAAACCACACAAAGGTATTAGAAATGAAAATTGAGGGCTAAATTAAGAGCAGTGGAATGAAAGAGAGACATTAAATGATGGAGGAAAAAAGATGTAGAGGAAAGGGGTTAGCATTGGTAGCCAAAATCAGTACACACAGAAAAGAGGAAATCGAGGATGAGGAAACACAGCAAATGTGAATCACTTCCTGGAACACCTAATATTAAAAAAAGAAGAGAAGGAAAAAAGGGAGGGAAGGGGGGAAACGGGGGTGGAAATGCAAGCAAGAAAAACAGGAAGATGAAGAAAAAGAAGAAGAGGAGGAGGAGGAGGAGGAGGAAAGGGCTGTGGGGGTATAAAGAGGAAGGAAAAAATAAGAAAATAAACCAATAAAAAAGACCAAATTTCAAGCAAGGAATCCTTTCTGTATTTAAATAAAATGCTTAGGAGTCTGACCTTCCCCCTTTCTCCCTTTCTCACTTCCCTCTCTCCCAGGGCAGCAGGGAAGCTGTGTGAGGTGTCCAGTAGGAGATTCAAGTGGGTCCTTGTTGTACCAAATCACCAGAGAAAACAATGTGTCTTAATTTCCAAAGACAGAGTGCCCCCACCTCACCAGGAACCCCAAATATGCTAATGGAAGTTTTCAAAACACATCTTTCAGCTATCTCCCTTAGGTGTGCTACAGGAGGGGCAGTTGATTTTCTGACTCCACCTTCTTCCAGACCAAGGTTCCTAACCCAGCATTTTTAGGTAAATAGGGCTTTCTCGGCAGATTTGCCTCTCCTTTCTTCCCCAGCTTGCCCCAAGCCAGCTGGTATGCTCCTCCAAGTTAAAAAAAAAAAGGGGGGTCAGGACCTGAAAATGAACCCGCACTCATTTTGCCCCTCTGCACCTCCCACCCAAACCCTCCAACTCACAGAGTCAGTCCAAAACTGAATGGCTAGTGTATTCTTTTACTGCAGGGAGCTCTGGATTTGGGAGTGGGAAGTCTGGGATATTGTAGACTTAGGGTATGTAGGTCTGTGCAACGTCCGCTGTGGTGGCTTAGGGGACATGGATCTGGAGACCATGCTTCTGGGGAACACAGGGTCTAGGAATGCCACCACACTACTGACAGTCCAGGGAATGCCTAAGGGGGAAGAGTCCCACCTCACCACAACTTCCGACCTCGGTGCTAGAAATCTACAATTCTACCTTAGCAAGCATGATTTCTGTCTCTCCAAATCAATGTCCAAACACCTCCTGCCTTGCAAGTTCCCAAAACAGCCCACTGCAGCAAGATTCCAACCCTACTCAGCTGCTCTTCTGAGGGCGCAATTATGAAGTGCATTCACTCAGATGCCATCTTGCCCCACCCATCAGCTATCATCTTTTAATATCTCCATTTGTTCACCCCAGCTTGTCCTTAAAGGGAAAGTACATCTGCCTCATTATCTAATAAAAGATGAAGAAATGCATATGCTAGCTGTTCTTTAATCCTCTCCTGGTTAGCCATGTATATCACTCTGGCTGCTTAGATACTCCCAACAGTGAACTCAGACACTTATTCTTGCTGGATTTGGGAAGTATCAGGTCTCGATGCCAGGTTACATAAGTTTGTTTTTGCATTACTTTTTTCCTCTGGGTATAATGCTAGGAAGCATTTCTACCAACTGCAAAGCACAAGGCAGAAAGTACAGTGAAGAGAATGCAGCACATATGCAGAGTATGTTGGAAAACCCAGTAAGCCCCATGATCACTGACTCCAGGAACTAAGATTGGGTGAAAGCAGCTTCAATTGAGTCTCTACAGACCCTTCACACACCTTCCATCCTGTGCAAGACACCTGGTCATTCTGAGAGCGGTGTGAAGATAAGTCAGCCTGGTTGTTGTCCACAGACACCTGTTAAGGCCAACAAGGCAATCCTTAGTATTGTCTTAAAGTTCTTGAGAATTCCAGGGGTGCCATACTAAAGGAACTTGTCCCATGGCTGCTGGAAATCCTGGTGTGCCTGTGCTCCAAGTCACTTTATAGGACAGGGAGGACAGAAAACCTCCCAGCATGGGATCAGGGCTCCTGCTCCCACACCACGGCTAGCCAGAAGCAGCCCACCATACCCGAGCTTCCTCCCACAGCTGCCTTCAAGCTTGTCCACTTCTGGGATGGTCACAGGGTGCCCTGGTCCACTGTGGCCTTCACTTCTGTGGAAAGCATCACCTCCAGTATGGCTCCTACACTCCTAGGTTAACAAGAAGCCCAAACAATGGCCAGTGATAAAGTTTTCAGTGTTTGGTACTGTGAAAGTTGGATAGCTCTTTAGGTTAAAAATAAACTTGTATCTTCCCACTTCATTGTAGACAAAAGAAAATTCTGGATGGATTTTAAAAGGTGAAAAACAGCTCTAAGGGTCTTCTAATCATCAAAGCAGTGGGGAGAAATCACAAAAAAAATCAACCACTTAGACTATATGTATTAGTCAACTAAAGGGGTACCGATGCAAAGTACCAGAAAGCTGTTGGTATTTACAAAGAGGGTTTATTTTGGGTAGAAGCTTACAGTCACATGATCATAATGTGTAAGTTACTTCCCTTACCAAAGTCTGTTGCCACATGTTGGAGCAAGATGGCTGCTGGTCTCTGTGAGGATTCAGGCTTCTTCTTCACACTCCATGGTCCCAGCTTCTTCTGGTCTCAGATGAAGACTGGCATAAGGCTTGTCTCTCTGTCTGGCACTTGTTACTTTATGGGCTTGTCTTCTCTGGTCTCTCCACAAGGTCAGCTGTAGACCCTCAGGTTATCTCTCTTCCCAGGCCTCTGCCATGTCTAAGGAGCCATCTCTATTTCTCTGTGTTCTTCTCCTGTGTGTTTACTTCCCCAAGTTCCAGCATCAAAACTCCAACTACTTCCTTTGCCATGTCTTTTTCTTGCTGAGTCCCTGCCCACCAAGGGGGTGAAGACTCAATGTCCTACTGACATGGGCCATTCAAACCCCTGATCATAATTTAATACGTAAAAATGAAACCTATGAAGTTAATACAATCTATCATGCCCAAAGGAACAGACCAGTTTACAAACATAATCAAATATCTATGTTTGGAATTCATAAACAATATCAAATGGCTACACTATATAAAAATTAAAGATATTTGAATTAAATCAAATAAAATCCAACAGTTTAAAAAACGTAATGCACCATGGAGAGATCACATTATCTTTAACATACATAACGTAGGATGTTGATTGGCCGAGAGTCACCTCTAGCTAGCAGTGTTATGTCCTCTAGAAGGAAACTTTGTAGGTAAGCCCCTAGACCAGAAGGCCCTTCAGGAACCCAAGGAAGCCCACGCACCCCACCCACACTCCTGGGATGATGGAAGGTCAATTCTCCAAAGAAGGAACTTGGTCTCTTGTCAGGCAAAGTTCTGGAATCCAGAGGTTCAGAGTTACTGCCCAGCCCACTTGAGGCCGGCTGGCAAGAAAGAAAGATAACATTCTCTCCATCACTCACACCACTTCCATATGCCCAGTAAATTAAGGACTTAGAAGGGAGCTGGGTTCCTGGTCATTCTGTGGCTTAAGTCACTCCTGGCCAGCCCACCCGTGGAACACATATGTGGCTGGAGAACACATAGACCAGGCCTCCAGACACCTGGTGGAGAGGTGGGAGGCACCTTCCTCTCTCACACCTGAAAGCCTGGTGCCAAAGTGGATAGGGCAGTAGGTCAGCCAGCTGGGGGCAGCACTAACAGCAGGGGAACAGGGAAAGGGAAGATCCTCATGGAAGAGGCTGGGCTTGTGCTTTCCTCTGATCCTTCTAGGCTGAGTAAGTCCCTAGGGTTCTTATTCTGAGGGGAAGATCCTAAAGGGGAAGAAGGGACTCAAGAACAGAACATGCAATCACCCTACACTGAATGTGAGGGCAAATGGCACTTTATTTTGTTCCCTAAGCTGGAGAAAATCAGCATAATAGAGTATGATATACAACATGACAGAAAAATGCCCATTTCTTCTCCTTCTAATTAGTTCTAAAACCTTCTTTAATGTACGAATGATAAGAAAGCAGCAATGCCTGCCTCCCAAACCCTGGATTAGTTACCAGGAGCCTATCATAGCTCAGAATAACCTTCCTTAACAATGCTGGTGGATGTTATCAGAATCTTAGACAGCTCTTCTTTGTGGGGATTTCGTGTCTTCAGGACTTTTGCAGAACAAAATGAAATTTTTTTATCACAGAAAAATAAAGAAAATAATATTCATCACCAGTCAACCTCAGTTAATAACATGGTTATCCATTTCCAACAACTAATCAAACTGAAAAATCTGCTTTTCCTTGATTTGTGTCATCAATATTTCTTCTTTCCTCTTTTTTTTTCTTTCACTACTTTATGGATTGAAGCAGAATGTCATTAATAAAACTGATCCAAATTTAGATGCTACCACAAAACGGAGCTTCTGGGTTTATTGGTATTTCATTATTACCATTTCTCAAGGGAGTTCTTTTTTCACAAAGGATGTTGCTTTTCAAACACAAAGCAAGGCTATACTCAGGCAAGACGGCATCTGAGTGAGTGCACCTTATAACCTCTCCTGCAAAGAAGCAGCCGAATAGGGTTGGAATTTTGCTGGACTGGGCTGTTTCAGGCATTTGCAGGGCAGGAGGTGTCTGGATATCAAATTAGTGGCACGGTGAAAAAGAAGATTCGTGTATAATGTAGAATTTTGGGTCTCTTTCATGGAGATTGGAGCTGCTCATAGGAAGCTTCCCCCTGGGGTGGGCAGTCCTGGAGACTTTGCTGAACCAGGGAATTCCCAAGACCTGAGTGGGCTATTTGGGGGCTTGCAGGGTGGGAGGTGTCTGGAAGTCGATTTGGTGAGACAGAGATGGAGGCATTCTGGCGAGTCGTGGAATTTTTGGTTTCTGACACAGAGATCAGAGCTTCCAGCTAGAGCCCCTCCCACTAGAGCAGACAGCCCATCTACCGCATCCCCAAACTGCTTGTAGTACAGCGGTGCCCCCAGCAGGCTGTTTCAGGGGCTTGCAGGGTGGGAGGTGTCTGGAAGCCAATTAGACAAAGACGGAGATTTTTGCGAGATGTGGAATTTTGGATTTCTGAGATGGAGCTCAGAGCTTCTAGCTAGAGCCCCTTCTCGTAGGGCTGGCGGCCCATCTGCAGCAGTCCCTGAATTGTCTATAGTACAGTGGCATCCCCAGCAGGCTGTTTCAGGGTCTTGCAGGGCAGGAGGTTTCCTGAAGTTGACTTGGTGAGACAGTGACAGAAGAGACTCTTGTGAGAGGGGGAATTTTGGGTTTCTGACATAGAGGTCAGAGTTTGTGGGTGTGACCCCTCCCCATAGGGCTGGTGCCCAGCTGTGGGGATCCCTGAAGGCTGTGTTGCACTGTGGTGCTCCCAGGCTCCCTGTTAACTGGATTTGTGGTTCCCAGGTCTGTGCCCCCTAAACCCTGGTGGCTTACACCCCAGAGACTCACACCTCCTGAGTCTGCAATATTACAGACTTCCTATCCCTGAATCCTCCATGCCCTGAGGGCCATCAAGGTCCTTGACTGTCCTAGCCATTGGCATTTGTGGGTTTTTTTTTTCCTTTTTTTTTTTAACTGTCTTGGTTGCTAATATTGCATTATCTCCTGGTTTTTCTCCCATTGTATCCTCCCAGGTCCTTTTTTGTTTATTGGGTTTTTTTTTTCTTTCTTCTTTTCCTTTTCTTGCTTGTTTCCCTCTCTTTTCTTTGCCCACCCCCTTTTTTCCTTCTCTTTTTTTTCTTTTCTCTCTTTTTCTTCCTATTTTATATTATTTTATTTATACAATAGGTGCTGTAGGGAGCGCCTCACATTTGCTGTGTTTCCTCATCCTCCATTTATTTCAGTTCTGTGTGAATTGATTTTGGTCACCTACACTAACCTCTTTCCCCCACATCATTCTATCCACCACAATCTACTGGTTTTATTACATTCCACCTCCATTTCTTTGGTCCCCAAATTGTCTAACTTTTATTTTCTAATACATTTGTTCTGTTTTCTGTCTTTTATCCACTCTTGATACTATTGTCTTTCTTTTCTCTTTCCTCTCTCATGAAAACACTGGCCTTTTAATTCATACTATATTCTCCCCATAATCAGTTGACTGTCTCATTACAGATCCTTTAATTACTGCTATAACTCTACACAACTTACATGAATCTAATATCCATTCTCCCAGATCTCATATTGTTGCTCTGTTAACAATTATTACCAATACTACTTTAAACATTTTCTCTTCTTATACCATTTCCTTTCTCTGGGCCTAATATTTTCCTTCAAAGTGAACTCATCCAGCAACAAGAAATTAGAATAAGAAGAACAAAGTTACAAAGAGAAGATAGGACACTTATGCAAGAACATCAACTAATTAATCCCCTAGACTAGACAAAGAAACTAAGGATGGTTAAACTCATGAAGATAAAACGATGGCCAGACAGCGAAAAAAAGCTACAAACCAAAAGAATAATCAGGAAAACATGCTGAATCCAATGAACAAACTAAAAACCAGGAAGGGGCAGAACATTGGACAAGTAATTAAAGATCTCAGAACATATATTAGAGACCAACTTAATGAAGTAAAGGAAGAGTTTAAAAATATGAAGAAAGCACTTGGAAAGGAAATTTCAGACATACACAAAAAGATAACAGATATGATGGGAATGAACACCACAGTTCAAGAAATCAAAAATACACCCGCAGCAAATAGCAGATTAGAAGAGGCAGAGTAGAGAATTAGCAACGTGGAAGGCAGTACATCGGAAATCAAACAGATATTAGAATTCATCGATAAAAAGATAGAAAAAATCCAGCTAGGACTTAGGGACCTGAATGACAATGCAAAATGCACAAACATACGTATTATAGACATCCCAGAAGGAGTAGAGAAGGGAGAGGGGTCAGAAGAGGTGTTGCAGGAAATAATGGCTGAAAATTTCCCAAATCTAATGAGAGAGACAGATGTACATATCCAGGAAGCACAATGCACCCCAAACATCATAAATCCCAACAGGCCCACCCCAGGAAATATACTTGTCATATTATCCAATGTTCAAGACAAAGAGAAAATTCTAAAAGCATTAAGAGAAAAGAAAACGATCACATACAAGGAGGGTCCATAAGATTAAGTGCTGATTTCTCATCTGAAACCATGGAGGCAAGAAGGCAGTGGTATGCTATAGTCAACGTACTAAAAGAAAAAATTCCAACCGAGAATACTCTACCAAGCTAAACTAGCATTCAAAAATGATGGAGAGTTCAAAATATTCACAGATAAACAGAAATTGAAAGAGTATGCCAACAAGAAACCTCCCCTTCAAGAAATACTAAAGGGAGCTCTGCAGGAAGAAAGGAAAATACAGGAGAGACAGAGTTTGAGGAGAGTGTAAGAGGAACAAAAAAGACAAAAAGAGAAGGAAAAAAAACAAACAATATATGACAAACACAAGTCCAATCACAATATGGCTAACATAAATAATTCCTTGAAAGTAATAACACTGAATGTCAATGGATTAAGCTCACCTATCAAAAGATTCAGACTGAGACATTGGATAAGGAAATATGACCCATCTATATGCTGTCTACAAGAAACACATCTTAGACCCAGGGATGCATGGAGGCTGAAAGTGAATAGTTGGAAAACAATCTTACAAGCAAACAATAACAAAAACAAAACAAAAAAAGCAGCTGTAGCTATATTTTTATCAGACAAAATGGACTTTAATTGCAAAACAATTGTGAGAGACAAAGAAGGATACTACATATTAGTGAAAGGGACAATCCCTCAAAAAGAATGAACAATCATAAATATTTATGCTCCTGACTAGGGCGCCTCCAAATACGTGAGGCGAACACTGGAAAAACTAAGGGAAAGAATAGATGCCTCTACGACTATAATGGGAGACTTTTTTTTTTTTAATATTACATTCAAAAAATTTGAGGTCCCATTCAACCCCACCGTCCCCACCCCCGACTCCCCCCACAGCAACACTCTCTCCCATCATCATGACACATCCATTGCACCTGGTAAGTACATCCCTGAGCATCACTGCGCCCCATAGTCAATGGTCCATATCATAGCCCGCACTCTGCCACGTTCCATCCAGTGGGCCCTGGGGGGATCTACAATGTCCCATAATTGTCCATGAAGCACCACCCAGGACAACTCCACGTCCGGAAAACGCCTCCCCATCTCATCTCTTCCTCCCATTTCCCGCACACAGCAGCCACCATGGCCATCCTTCTCACCCCCATGTCACATTTTCTCTGTGGACATTGGATTGGTTGTGTCCATTGCACATCTATGTCAAGTGGGGGCTTGGATTCCACATGGATACTGGATGCACTCCTCCTGCTTTCAGTTGTAGACACTCTAGGCTCCATGGTGTGGTGGTTGACCTTCTTCAACTCCATGTTAGCTGAGTGGGGTAAGTCTAATAAATCAGAGTGTAGGAGTTGAAGTCTGTTGAGGCTCAGGGCCTGGCTATCATATTGTCAGTCCAGAGATTCAAATCCCCCAAATATATTTCAAACCCCAGCACCAACTACAATTCCAGTAAAGTAGCATGCGAGTCTTGTGAAAAGAGATCCCCTCTGAGTCCAGTTCCATCATGCAGAAACACCAACTCCAAAGAAGGGCCATCTGACATGGCAGTGAGCCCCATCTGTATAATGGAAATAAAGACTATCATAAGAGGATACTTTGAAAAAGTATGTTCCAACAAAAATGACAATTCAGAGGAAATGGAGAAATTCATAGAAACACATAAGCAGCCTATACTGACAAAAGAAGAAATTACTGATCTCAACAAACCAATCACAAGTAAAGAGATAGAATCAGTCTTTAAAAACCTCCCAACTAAGAAGAGCCCAGGGCCAGATGGCTTCACAGGTGAATTCTACAAACATTCCAGAAAGAACTAACACCAATCTTGCTAAAACTCTTCCAAAAAACTGAAACAGAAGGAACATTTTCAAACTCATTCTATGATGCCAACAATAAACAATACCCTAGTACCAAAGCCAAACAAAGACACCACAAAAGGAAAATTACAGACCAATTTCTCTAATGAACTTAGACGCAAAAATACCTAACAAATACTTGCTAACCATATTCAACAACACATTAAACGAATTATACACCATGACCAATTGGGATTCATTCCAGGTATGCAAGGATGGTTCAACATAAGAAAATCAATGAAAGTAATACACCATCTAAACAGACTGAATGAAAAAAATGACGTGATTATATTTATAGATGCAGGAAAAGCATTTGACAAAATACAGCACCCTTTCATGATAAAAACACTGCAAAAGATTGGAATACAAGGAAATTTTTTGAACATGATAAAGAGTATATATGAAAAACCTACAGCCAACATCGTTTACAATGGTGAAATCCTAAAATTCTTCCTCTAAGATCAGGAACAAGACAAGGATGTCCACTATCAGGTCTTCTATTAAACATTGTCTTAGAAGTACTTGCTCAAGGACTGAGGCAAGAACCAGATATAAAAGGCATTCAAATTGGAAACGAGGAAGTAAAAATTTCATTATTTGCAGATGACATGATCCTATACATAGAAAACCCTGAGAGGTCTCCAAGAATGCTTGTCGAACTCATGAGTTTAGTAAAGTCACAGGTTATAATATCAATGTGCAAAAATCAGTAGCATTTCTGTACAACAATAATGAGCAAGCTCAGGAGGAAATCAAGAAACAAATACCATTTACAATAGTCACTAAAAAAATCAAATACCTAGGAATAAACTTAACCAAAGAGGTAAAGAACTTATACACACAGAACTACACAAGATTGTTCAAGGAAATCAAAGAAGACCTAAATAAATGGAAGAATATTCCCTGTTCATGGATAGGAAGACTAAATATTATTAAGATGTCTATCCTACCAAAACTGATCTACACATTCAATGCAATCCCAATAAAAATCAACACAGCATTCTTTAAGGAACTAGAAAAAAGTAATTGTGAAATTTATTTGGAAAGGAAAGAGACCCAGAATAGCCAAAGACATATTGAAAAAGAAAAATATAATTGGAGGAATCACACTACCTGACTTCAAAACATACTACAAAGCTACAGTAGTGAAAACAGCATGGTATTGGCATAAGGAGAGACACACAGACCAATGGAACCGAACTGAGAGTTCTGACATAGATTCTCATATATAAAGCCATATAATATTTGATAAAGCCACCATACACTCTCAACAGGGAGAGAATGCCCTATTCAACAAATAGTGCCTGGAGAACTGGATATCCATATGTAAAAGAATGAAAGAGGATTACCATCTCACACCTTATACAAAGATCAACTCAAGATGCATCAAAGACCTAAATATAAGAGTCAAGTAATAGGAAATGGCTTCATGAACTTCACACCAAAAGCACACGCAGCAAAAGAACAAATAGATAATTGGGACTCCCTGAAAATTAAAGCCTTCTGGACCTCAAAGGAGTTTGTCAAGAAAGTAAAAAGGGAGCCTACACAATGGGAGAAAATATTTGGTAAACATATATCAGATAGGAGACTTATAATTTGCATATATAAAGAAATCCTATATCTTGAAAATAAAAAGATAAACAACCCATTTAAAAAATGGGGGAAAGGTTTAAACAGACACTTCTCCAAAGAAGAAATACAAATGGCTAAAAAGGACATGAAAAAATGCTCCAAATCTCTAGCTATCAGGGAAATGCAAATCAAAACTACAATGAGATCCCATCTTACTCCCATAAAATTGGCAGCTATGAAAAAAACAGAAGAGTACAAATGCTGGAGAGGATGTGGAGGAATGGGAACACTCATCCACTGCTGGTGGAAATGCATAAGGATCCAAACATTCTGGAGGACATTTTGGCTGTTGCTCAAAACTAACCATAGATTTGCCATATGACCCAGCAATTCCGCTGCTGGGTATATATGCAGCAGAACTGAAAACAAGGACACAAACTGATAGATGCACACCAATGTTCATAGCAGCATTGTTCATTATTGCCAAAAGTTGGAATCAACCCAAGTGCCCATCAACAGATGAATGGATCAAGAAAATGTGGTATATACATAAAATGGAATACTACTTGGCTTTAAGAACAAATACACTACAAACACATGTGATAACATGGATGAATCTTGAGAACCTTATATTGTGTGAAGCAACCCAGGAATTGAAGGACAAATACTACATGACATTAATGATATGAAATAAGTAAACACAAGGTGCCTTAGAGAGCTAGAGACTGGATGATAGGCTTACAGGAAATCGTGGTGTAGAGGAAGGATGTAAGCTGACATCTACATGGGTGAAATCTGTGATAACCTGGAGGTAAATATGTGTACCCAGAAGGGATAAAATTGGGGCATAGGGTTACCTTTGGGTGGGGCTTTGTGGGCTTTAGGGGGGCTAGGGATAGGCAAATGGGTAATATTGCCAAGAAATTGGGGGGAGTTTGGGGCAACATACGAACATAGAAGATTGTCAGGTATTTGGCTGAGAGTATAATGCTGAGAAAACCTTTTCAAAAATATAATAAGGAAAGTTACCTGTTTAACTTCCTTAAAGGGGATAATCTGATGCAGGACAGACTCCTAGGGAATATGTGAATTCTCATTTTGCCAGAGAGGTTTATATCACTGGGTAGAGACCCATATAATGAGAGTGAAGGTATACCCACATCCTGGGGAGGACTGATGCCATCAAATAGAGGGAACTGTATCTCTCAAGAGAAATGGTGGATCCCAGGGCATTAGGGCAGTTGAGCATGTCAAGCCCTCAACACTGTTGCAAGTATCTCTGAACATGGCTCTTCAAGAAATGAAGATGGACTGTCACTGTAGGCCCTAAGGGGAAGGGGAAATAGGTATTGAATAGATGGAACCAACATAACTGTGAGGGCAATAGAAGTGTTTCATAAGAGTACACAAGGATGGATATAAGACATGTAAAATGACACCAAAAATACATAGGGGCTGATAGTCTAAAATGTAAATCATAATGTAAAACATAAGATAACTATAAATTTAGAAAATCGTATAGCCTAAAGTATAAACCACAATGTAAACACAAATGTTACCTTGTTTGAAAGCTATTGTCTCAATGTCTGTACATCAGTTTCAGTAAATATGGTATGACTATGTTAAAAGATTATTGCTGTGGAAGGGAAAAGGTTTTCTGTTGGATATGTGGGAGTACTGTATATTGTATATATGAATTACTGTGATCTAAAACTCTTGTGAAGATAAGCTTAATAATTAGAAAAAAGAAAAGAAAAAGATAGGATGTTGAATTTTTCCAAATTAGTATGTACTCTATATCTAACCTTTAAACTCATCGCTATATTCCATTTTACTATTAAGGGAACCTGGCAATATATTGGGCTTCACTTTTCAGGAAGTTTTGGATCACAGAGTAGTTCAACAATGGCAGCAGAGGAATACTGGTGTGGTATGTTATTGACAGGGGACATATGGTTGACAGGGAGTTCTACAGGGCATATATGTTTGGATATTTTCTTAGTGGAAACAATTAAAAATAACAACTGAGGGAGTGCTGAATTCCTAACCAGGGAGCTCTATCACAGTCCCTAAGGGAACAGCAACAATCCCCCAAGTGTAACGGCAAAGACAAAAAAGGAATGAAGTTCCAACAATGAGCCCCTGATACTAATGACTATGCTTGTGAGTCTGTGCACCTGAAATAAGAGCAAGGCCTAAAGCAGTAGTGTGCCTAAGAGTTAACTCCTGAGAGCCTCTGTGTTACTCAAATATGGCAAGTCTCGAAGCCAAACTCAGCATGTAAATGCATTGCCTTCCCCACCCCCCCACCCCCAGCATGGGACATGACTCCTGGGGATGAGCCTCCCTGGTGCTGAGGGATCACTACCGAGTACCAGCTGATGATGTAACTAGACAATGACCTTGAATAAATGGTTGAACTCGGACCAGCAGAATATCCCTGTCTACATATAATAACAGGAGTTAAAAATGCTTTTTGGCCTAAATCAAGGGGGAAATGGAAAGGACAAATGAGTTTATATGGCTATGAGTCTCTAAAAAAGAGCCTGGAGGTTATCAGAGGGTTTGCCATTATGCACACCTGAGCAGAGTCTCAGACACAGATAAAGTAGATACAACCCCAGGTATTGGTTCTTCTGAGGGCTACAGAGACCCACAGGTCTTATGGTCATGGCAGATGGAGTTCAGTGCCATGTCAGTTGGCCCTTCTTTGGAGTTTGTGTTTCTGTGTGATAGAGCTGGACTCAGATGTGATCTCTTTTCACAAGCCTTTCCTGTTACTTTATCAGAATTGTAGTTGGTGCTGGGGTTTAAGATATTTCTAGGGCATCTAAATCTCTGGACTGACCACGTGGTAGTCAGGCCCTGAGCCTCAACAGACTTCAGCTCCTACACTCTGGTTTATTGGACTTACCCCACTCAGATAACATGGAGATGAAGAAGTTCAATCACCACACCATGGAGCCTAGAATGTCTACAACTGAAAGCAGGAGGAATGCATCCAGCATCCATGTGGAATCTGAGCCCCCTGTTGACATAGATGTGGAATGGACACAACCAATCTAAGGTCCACAGGATGGAGGGATAGAATATGGATTAGAGTGGATTTGCTGATATTCTATTCATGAACTATTGTGGTTAGTATTCAAAGAAAATGTGGCATTGGTATGTAAAAAGTGGACATGGTGGCTGCTGGGTGTGGGGAATGGGAGTAAGAGATGAGATGTGGAGGCATTCTCGGGACTTGGAGTTGTCCTGGGTGGTGCTGCAGGGACAATTACTGGACATTGTAGATCTTCCCATGGCCCACTGGATGGAACGTGGGAGAGTGTGGGCTATGATGTGGACCATTGACCATGAGGTGCAGCAATGCTCAGAGATGTATTCACCAAATGCAATGAATGTGTCATGATGATGGAGGAGAATGTTGCTATGGGGGGAGTAGTGGGGTTAGGGGGATGGGGGGTACATGCAGACCTCATATTTTTTTAATGTAATATTTTTAAAAATGAATTAAAAAAATAAAAACACAAAACAAAACAAACTCCATTTACCTTTCTCTCTTGATATCCATTTGGCACTTTGTGTATTGAGTATTGTTGAAATTCAGTGTTTCCTGATACTGGTTTGGCCCTTGTTGTGTACCATCAGTTTTCCCTCAGGAAATAGCTGAGGTGTGAACAAAGTGCAGGGTGACACAGAAGGAGGGTTGCTGATGTTGGTGGTGCTGGGGGTAGGAAATGGACGTGACAGTGGAGGAGACCTTGGTACTGCAGATAGAGCTGCTGGCTGAGAAAGGGCACTTGGTAGGAGAAGCAAGGGCTTTCCAGCAGTGGGAAATGGAGCCAGAGAACCAACCCTGGAGGGCACTTCAGGATCAGCTGAGTGGTAGATGGCACCAATAGCCAATTCTCCTGCACTCCTGGCCACCCACAGGAATAACCTTCCCTGCTCCTCTGCTAGGTGCTTGCATGTGATCAAGGAGCCATGTGTGACTCTTCAGGCAGAAGCATGTAAGCACCCATGGCCAGGAGCTCCAAAGACTTCACACTGAAAGGACAACAGCCTGACTGGTGACCCTCCCTCCACCTGGGTTCCTGAGACTGGACTGAGCAGAGCCTCCCTGCCACACACACACACACACACACACACACACCCCTTGGCATGGGAAGTCTATCTTTACTTTTAGCCACTGTCTCAGTTTGCCAGGGCTAGTCTGACAATGCCCCAGAACTGCTTATTTAAGCCCCCAGGTTGACGGTTCTATCATGTGCCTCTCTGACAGTGATCAGATCAGGAAGGAAAGGCTTGGCCCTGTGGACGCAATCCTTAGCAAAATAAAAGGGCACTGACCATCACTAGCCATAGCCAGTTAGTCTATGGGGTGCAGCAGTGCTCCAAAATGTATTCACCAAATCGAATGAATGTGCCACACTAATGAAAGAGGTTGATGATGTGGGAGGAGTGGAGTGAGGGGGGTGGGGGTATATGGGAACCTCTTATATTTTTTGAATGTAACATTTTTTGTGATCTATGTATCTTCAAAAAATACAACTAAAAAATTGATAGGGGTGGGGGTGGGGAGTGGGGTATATGGGAACCTCTTATGTTTTTTAAAGTAATGTTTTGTGTGATCTATTAACTTTAAAAAAAGATAATTAAAAATAAAAAAATAAAAACAAAACAGTAATTAGAGCTCCACCGACCCAGGGCTTACTGTGAGCCACTGTATGCGCACTAAGCACATTCATTCTCTTAAGTGGTCCATGAGGTCGGTTCTGTTTGATCTGTCCTAGAATGGCAAAGTGAGACAGAGAGGCTGTGACTTGTGAAGGCTCCATAGCTAGTCACCGTAGCGCTGATACTTCCACCCGGGACTCCTCAGCCTGGGCTGCTAACCAACACACTGACTAATGTTAACTGTGCTCCAAGGAAATTGACTTAGGAAGTAATTTGATCAGCTTTGTTAGGGGCTGAAAGTACCTGCAATGAATTTTGGGGCAGTTTGGTCCTTCAGCAAACCTGTAGTACAGAATTCACACTCTTTATGATCAATGATCCCAAGGTTGGAGAAACTGCGCCTGGAGCCCTGGAGTTGATCAAATACCAGTGCCCATAATCCCAATACCATGGTGTGAATATTGGTACAAATGGACTTTGAAATGCCTTTTGCTGTTCTTGTTGCTTTTAAGACTCTTTTCTTTAGATTTTAATTAATATTTATTTCAGTTGCATAATTTCCTTTTGGCATACACAAAGCTCCAGGACTTGAATTTGCCTGTAACCCCAGCTAATGAAAACGACCATGAAATGCTTTAAACACATAAAATCCCATTTGAATGATTGTATTCTAAAGACAATTCCCATTTTCCAGGCGGCAGTAAGGCATTAGAGCAGGAGTCAGCGACTTTCTCTGTGAAGGGCCAGGTGGGAACTCTCCTGTCCCAGGGGCTCTGTCACTATCACTCAACCACGACATCCTACACAGGGAAGATAGAGAAATGAATGGGTGTGGCTATGTTCTAATAAAACTTTATCAAAACTGGCTGGGGGCACAGGCCTTAGTGTGCCTACAGTGTCATATAGAAAGGCGTGCTTATGGCTCATGCTTGATTTTCATCCAAGGGGCAGAGCCCCAGTCACTTCCTACCTCCAGGCCCCTCTCCGGCCCTTGTTCAGTCAGCCCTGGAAGGTGGGACTGCTTATCAGACCGGCAAATTCAAGAAGGAGATACTGAGTCTTCAGGCTCACTCTGCCCTTCTTCGTCTTGGGCCTGGCCCACAGGGGGCAGGGGTTCTGCTCTGCTCTTCACCACATTTGAGCTTCAGAAACCACAAGCCCCACTGTGCAGTCCTCAACAGTACTTTCCATCAGTGACATCCTATCAAGGAGCAATCCACAATCCACCTTAGGATGCTATGGAAAGGGACTCCTCAAAGGTACAAACAAAATGGTGTAGCATGAACTCTCTTTGTTATTCTGAAAATCCAGATGAATTTTATATTCTCTCAATAAAGAAGCATTGAACAACTTCAGACACCAAAAGTCCTGGCTTTTTCACTATTATCACATGATGGCCATCAACTCACTGGCAGTATCATAGGTACCATAGACTCAAAATGTAAACCCCATTTAATAAGTGAAACTATTTACAGTTGTTCAAAACCTATTGCTCACAGGAAGAAAATACATGACGTGTGTGTTGGCAGAAGGTCGGGAACCCTTCCGTTCCACCCCTCTCCGTTTCAATGGCCAGCAGAGACAGGTACCTTGTCAGATGGCCCCAGAAGTCCCCTTCCTTCCTTCCTTCCTCCATCCAGTCCTTCCACATGCTAGAAGCCAGGCAGAGGGGTACCTTGGATTCAAGAGACATCCCGGGGGGCAGACTGAGGGCTATAGTTGCTTCAACTGGAAACTACGCTTCTATGTGTGAAGTGAAGCTCATGAGACTCAAGAGGCCTCCCACTAGTACTCCAGCGAGAGTTGACCAGAACTGGGGACTCACCTGGGCACCACTAATACTGGGTGGCTAGGAGAAGAGGAAGGAGGCATTTTTTGGAATTATTTCCACACCATTAACTTCCTTTCCAAGGGAATCTGTGTTCCACATTATGGGTTGAGCTGTGTGCCCCAAAAAGATACCTTGAAGTCCTAATCCCAGGTACCTGGGAACATGAACTTTTTGCAAAAGCATTACTGCAAGCAGAATCATTTAAACTGAATGAAGCCGACTGCAGTGGGTGGACCTTTAGTCGAGGATGCCTGGTGTCTTTAGAAGGGGGGTGTGGGCACAGATAGAAGGGGAGTGCGCCATGGGAAGAGAGACAGAGCAGGCCATAGGGTGACTGAGGAGGCACTGAAAACTGAAGGCTTGCTGGCCAAGGGACAGGTGCCCCAGCGGCCAGGACTGACCCACCAGAACGGCCCACGCACTTGAGGCTTCAGCCTGCAGGGCTGAGAGAGCGGTTCCTGGTGTTTTTAGCCACCTAGTTCATGGCACTTGTGACAGCAGCCTGAGAAAAGTGAGATGTCCCTCTTCTGGCACTACCATCCCTCCAGGAGGGCTGAGGGATAGCCCAGGTGCCCAGCTGTCCGCCAGGCTGAGGGTCCTCAACCAAGGCTTTTATCTAATCAGATGCCTTGAGGAACGCCCTGGGGATGGACAGAAACAATGTTGAAAAGAAAGGAATGGGTGACCTGGACAACTCTGAACACCCTTCTCTTCCTTCCTTCTGCCCTCTCTTGGGTGCTTCCGGTGCTTAGACCCCAGAGCTCTTCCCACCAAGCACATCTTCCCAGAGGGGCCGGGCCAGACGGTGCAGACTTATTCCTGGTTCTTGGTGGGTGGGAAGGCGGCCCGAGGGTTCCTGGGACCCAGGACCGTCCATCAGCCTGGCTGCTTATTCCCAGCCCCGGGAACCACCGCACATACTGCTCAGGGGGCCGCATCCTGCACACTGGATAGCCTCGGGGCTCCCTTTCTAGACTCTTCGAGCACCCCCGGATTGCCGCGGGGCCCCTCCAGCTCTGGGGGGGAGGGGTGCATCTGTGTCTCTCAGTAATAGAAGCTCTGCTCTTCAGGGTCCAGGTGCCTGTCCCAAAGACCCCGCGGAGCAGCCCCTGCCCCCTCCACTCCCGGCGCCCCATCGAGTCTTCCTCCCTGGTGAGCAATCCCTGCCCCCCTCCCGTCACTTGACCTTCCCGGTAGACCTTTCCCAGGATGATGTCCTGCTCCCACCCCCACAGAAGCATCCCCCACCCTGCCCGGGCCCCGCCCCCACCCCCTGCCTGGTCCCCAGACCCCTTCCACGCGGTGCCGCTGGGTGTCCAGTCCCCGCACACCCCGCCCCAGCCGCTCCCTGGCAGGGGAGCCCTGCCCCCAGCACCGCCTCATCCGCGCGGCTCGATGCCGCCCCTCTCGTCTCACTCTGGCCTGGCGGAAGAAGTCGCTGTGCTCCTCCGGGTCCAGGCGCCGCGGCGGGACTTAGCTGAAGGCGGACAGCGCCGAGGTGGGGCGGCGGCCGGGGCTTGCCCCGCAGCGTGGCGGCGGCGATCTCCTCGTCCCCCAGGCCGCCCCCATCCAGCTTCTCCGCCCAGGCCAGGTCGGTCCCACCCGGCCGGGGGCCCCGCCCGAGTCCGCCTCCCTGGCTGCCAGGCGCCCGCGTTCGGCAGTTGCCGGGAAACCGCGGCCTCGCGTCACAAAGCTGGGCGGGGAGCGCAGGGCTGGGGCGCAGGGGCAGGGGCGCAGGGCCAGGGGCGCAGGGCCGAGGGCGCAGCCGGGCTGGGGATGGGACCGTGCCCTCCCGTCTCCCTGCGGGTCCCTGGAGCGCCCACTTGGGACGCGAGGAGCCGCGTCTGCTGGACTGGCGGCCTGCGCCGGCTTGCCCTTGCTCTTGAGCTCGCGGAGGGTCCCAAGCGGGCTGTCTGGAAGAAGTGCAGGCCACCCGCGCGCTGCATCTGAAACCCTCCAGGAGCCGCGGAACAGTAGTGGAAGAAAAAGGTGGAATTCATTGCCATAGTATATTAACTCAGTGTGTCCGCAGCAGCATCGTGTCAACGTGCAACGAATCAATTTTCAGCGCCTCGGTCATCATGAGGGATCACCGCTCACGGTACTGGCAGGTGCGGGTGTGCAGCGGCACGAATCGAATCCATCCAAGTAATATCTGGGAAAACTGAGCTGTTCCGCAGCGCTCTGCTGTTTCTTGAGTCAAATGCTGGTTCAAGAGGTGCGTTCCTTTTGTCGAAAATTCACTTAATTCTAAAGCCTCGAATGTGTGTGTGTGTATCAGTAAAAAGGAAAAGGGGAACGAAACTGGCCTTGGGAATACTTTCATCAGGGGGGCTCTAAGAAGACCGGCTTGAAACATAAATGATAATGAGGACCCAGACTTGTGAAATCTGGGGAACAGTTGGTCATTCCAGGCAGAGGGAAGAGCATCTGTGGTGGCCCTGAGGCCGAGCCCATTGATGTGCAGGCGGCAGAAAGGGAGGACAAGGACGGTGCAGCTTTCAGAAGGGGTAGGCAGCAAGGAGTGCAGGTGGACAGGCAAGCAGGGGAGGGGTCGCTCTCAGGCCGGGACCAACTAGCACCCCTCTCAGGGGGCTTCTTGCCCGCAGGTCCTTGCTGCAGGCAGAGGTTTTAGAGATTTTTCAGTACCATGTGCTTGATGCTAATTAACAAAAACAGTAACCACACATTCACAGTGGCACCCCTAGAAGTAGAGGACCCTAGAAGTATGGTACCCCTAGAAGTACAGCACACTAGCAGTAGGGGACCCTAGAATTATGGCACCCCTAGAAGTATGACCCAGCAACCCAGTCTGTGCTTCTCCTACCCCTCCTTACAGGTACCCTCACCAAAAGCTGTGTCAATAAAATCTGACTGGAAAAGAAAGCACCCTAGCACCTCTATGAGAAGCGACGATAGCACCTGCCATTGACTAAGCATTCCCTTCACTGTTTGCCAGGTGCTGCCCTAAGCAATTCCATGGCATGTTTCATTGACTATCCTCCACTATTTAGACTACACTTATTTGAAATTTTGGGGATATCTCAGCCTCCAGAGGTGCTCAGTTCACCAATGAGCCAAAATCCCCTCTGGATTTGTGGCCCAAGCCCTTGTGATGGTGTAGCATTTTTGGAGGGAACTGACTGCTTTTCTTCCCCAGGACTATCTCAACTACACTGATTTCTGCTCCTCCCTAGTTTTCCTTCCATCTGACAAGCATTCCCCAAGTTCCTTATTCACCAGCCTACGAAGGCTCGGAAGGCAGCAACTTTAGGACCACACACTCCACAGGCAACTCTCCCAGCAGCACCATCCCTCTGCCTCCAGGCCTGGCTCAGGCAAAGTGCTTCTTCACTGGGAGGAAGGTAAGCAGTGCAAGAGAAACTGCTCCCCTTTTGCTCAGCCGAAACGGTCACTGTACCCTTCTGCAGCTACTGCTCTGCCCAGCAATTACAGGATCCAGGGACCATCCAGAGTTTCATGGGTGGCCAATAAATCTAAGCTTTGCTGTCCCCTACTGACCGGAGAATACCTCCATTGCTTAAGAGGTGATGCTCACAAGTACAGCTCTTTTTAATCATTTTAATTTCTCTGCTTTAATTTTGAAGACTAATGGCAAGAAGATGCTGTGTTCAAAATTATCTTCAAATGCATGGCTCCAACACTTCCAACAGGGACACTCGGAAATGTCTTGCTAATCTCTAACCATTTATGTGAATGTCACCTCAAATTCTTCAGGGTCATCATCAGAGACCAGTGCTATGCAGTGAATACTAAAATGGTTTGAATCTTGGTTTCACTTGCTACTAGATGTCACCTGCTTTGTCTAACACCACTACAGGGTTGGTGGGCAGACTATATGAGGAAATTCAGATGGCCCCAGCATTATCGCCCATTTGGCTTGTGTCTATAGAAACATTAGAATTAGATATACATGAGGATTCGGGTCCTAAGGACTGGACTTTGAAATCTAACAACTTGTTCAAATCCCTCCTCTTGTAGTGGGATGGTTAGTGAAAGCAGCAGTCATGTACTCAGTAGCTTAAATTTTTCATAACAAGCACATGCATTCTTGCAGGATGAAACATTTTAAGCAGTTGCAGAGGGAGTGCCAGCCCCGTGGCCTGACTTTGCTTCATGCTTTGCACAGTGTGCTGCAGCCGGCGCCATGTCTCAGATGCTCCCCATCCACGGCAGCCTGCAACTCAGGAACCCACCCAAGGGCCTCCTCTCACTCCCTGGGTTGGCCTGAAGTCTCCTGCTCTCCCGCAGAGGTTTGCAGAATGCCGGCTGCACATCACTGGAATGTGGGCTCACTTATCTCTTTGTCCCACACAACTGCTAAGGCAAGCACAGGGGGTCTTTTCTCCTTTACCCTGGAGCACTTAGCACAAGACCTCCAAGTGGGAATCCCTTATATGATAGATGTGTGAAGTGGGCAGGGGGAGGCCAGATGAGGCAAGGGGTCCATGGAGGAGGGAACTGAAAGAGCAATGCAGGAAAAGGCCATGATGGACGAGGACCTGAGTGGAGAGGGTGGAGGAATGTTCTAGGCTGCACATTTTCTTCACAGTATTCACAACCACATTACCAATGTGCATGGCAATGTAATCAGGTCTCCCCTCTTTAAACTCTAAACTCAGGGTTTACTTTCATACCAAGGGTGAGCTGAGAAACAAGGAGGATTGCCTAGAGTTGTGGGTTGGTGGGGGAGGGCTGCAAGGTGAGGCAGAGAAGGACAAGAGAACTCACAGAAGGCAGACGTGACACTGGGCTTGGTCTCGGTAGCAAAGAGGGACTGTGGAAGGGTTTCTGAGGCATAGAATGATCCAGAACAGGGCTTAGGCCCAAAGCCATGAACTGCATGAACTGTAAGTAAGTACCGCTAAGAACTGTAAATGAGACCACTTCACATGTTTCCAAGATGTGAGAGTCCTTTCAGCCTGGCTCCCAGGTGAGTGGCAATTCACTTGGGCATATGAACACATCCGAATCGATTGCATCTCTCTCCCGGTCAATCTTTAATTTGCTTCTATATGTCTCATTCCTTCTCTGCAAAGAAGCATAACATTATAAAGGGATCTTAGAGCTCTAGAACTCATAGACTTTCAATAACCTATGCTAAAGATAAAAAAAAAAACTTAAAAAGTAAAGATAAAGAGATCTAACAAGTTACATGTGATGGTTAATCACCATCCAGTTGGTGCCGAGTCATTGGATGATGCAAGCCCTGGCCTGCCACTGTGAGGACATTCTGTTGGTGACTTTAGCTTAATAGGCAGTTGGTTGCATCTAAGGCTGGTTACATCCACAAACAAGGGTGACTGCCTTCAGCAAGGAGGGGAGTCCCATCACCCCAGCAGCTGGAGGTCTTAAAGCAACACCAAGTTTCTCAGCAGTCACAACTCCTTTCTCTATTTCTCCAGCTTCTCCCGAGGAAGTCATCTCCTGTGCTGTTTCCAATGCATGGCCTGCCCTAGGAAATCTGAACTTGCCTATCCCCAGGGTCACTAAGCCAATTCTACTAACAAATCCCTTCCTATTTACATATGGCCCCATATCCTATTGGCTGTTTCTTCAGAGAACCCTAATATGGTAGAAATGCAGATATTACTAGCTACTATGTCCTGTGATTACTTTGTGGTGGGCCTTTTGCTAAATGTTTTTAAGTGTATTAACTCATTTCATCCTTATTTTCTGATTAGCCATTTGGAAATGAGGCCCAAAGTTATACAATTTGCAAGAGATGGTGAAATCAATCCCACGTGCCTGACTCCTGAACACAGATTCGCAGTCCTCTGCTGCATCGCTGCTCAGACCAGGTTCAAGTCTCATCTTCACCCGTGGTTCTATATCCAAGGCAGGCACTGACCATCTCTGAGCTTTGGAGAGGGAACATTGCACAAGTCCAAGGCCCCTGGAAATCATACAGGCCTGTGTTCAAGTGCTTAGCATGGAGCTCTGCACAGAGCAGGTGCAAAGTAAATGGCAGCTACTTCCCCTGTTCAAGGTCCCAGAAATAGCCGGAGGTAGAAACCCAGTCTCCTAACTCTGCAGCCCTTTCCACACCTGCCTGCCTTGTCTCACTCTCCCCTTAAGCTTTAACCTGACCATAATTGGAGAGTGAAGCATCTGTACTTCACTAAATGCAATGTAATTCACTCATGATTTACGTTTTAGAAGATTTCCCCCACAATCAAACCTGCCCCCTCACAACCCTCCCTAAATTTACTTTACTTCATTGTACATTTAAAATAAAAGCTCCTGAATACATATATACTTAAAGATTTTATTTTAATTGACCCCCCCCCCCAGTTGTTTGCACTTGCTGTCTGCTCATCTTCTTTTTAGGAGGCACTGGGAACAGAACCTGGGGCCTCCCATGTGGGAGGGAGGCACCTAATTACCCAAACCACCTCTGCTCCATTTGATATGTCTCATTGTTTTTCTTCACTGTGTCTCTTAGTTACATCACTCACTGCATCATCTGGTTGCATCAGCTCACTGTGTCACCTTGTTGCATCAGCTCACCAAGTCAGCTCGTCCTGTCAGCATGTTATTTGGCTCATCCTCTTTAGGAGGCACTGGGAACTGAAACCAGGACCTACCACATTGTGGGTAGGAGTCCAGCTGCTTAAGACACATTCACTTCCCTGTATTTTATTAAAGGATTTTTTTCTGTATCGTTCTATAATTATAAATGTTATAGTAGTCTAAAGTGCAGTCATCTGTTTTCCCATTGCTCCTCCTCACCATACATTATATCTGCTAACAAAGTACATCAGGACATGGGGAAAAATATTTCTTATATTTGTAAAAAGAGGAAATGAAGTTCTCTAAAGAGCATACTCTTTTCATTTAGCAGGTAACTGTTACAAGATGGCAGATTTAAAAATAGTCATCCATTGTATTCATTTATTGTACTTGATCAGTTCTGTTTGACATATAAAGTCAAGTATCTATGATACTAATATTAAATTGAACTTTAATTTTAAATCAATCACTGACACTTGGTATACACAGTTTAGGGAAAATAAAGGCTCCTTCCATGTCTCCGTAAGATCTGGACAGATCCTTTTCAGATCACCAAATAGTCCATAATTCTGCAAAATGGCTAATTCACAAATAAGGCTCTTTTTATACTGACTCCCATAAAAACACAACTCCTTTCATGATCTGAGTTCTGAAGTCACTATTCCTTCTTGTCAGCACTGAACCCCAGGGATTTGAGAAAAGAATTTTCTTGATAAATATTTGACAAATTCAAGCCTTGATTTTACCATCTCAGCCTCATGAAAATGGATCAGTTATGAGAAGAAGAAAGAAAAAAGGAACTGGCTAGTATAATCCTTCATAACTGAAATTACCATGTTGAACTTGTTTGTCTCTAACAACCTGCCCACCAACACTTGCACACACATAAGAATGGAAGCTCCTTGAAGGCAAAGTCACAGTTTTCTTACTGGTGTACTCGCAGAGCCCAGAGCAATGCCTGGTACATAATAAGAGCTCAATAAATATTTGTTGGTTAAATAAGAGGGATATTTAAAGAAGGATCAAACATGATTCCTGTCCTCAAAGACACAATCAATACTAGAAGTATGCAACAAGCCAAAGCAGAGTGTGTGAAGAAAATCAGCATTCCAGCCCTCAGAGGAGTTCAGGGTTTTAGTTTGTGGGGAAAGAAGAGTCCTGAGTTGGGTGCTAATGAATGGACAGAATCTAGTCACAGGGAGATGCTGTCTGGAGGGAGAGGGAGCACTGGGCAAAGGAGCAAGGCAAGAGATAATGGAGTGGATTAGGTGGGAGGGAAGAGACCACCAGCTTGGAGCCAGGTAACAAGGTGCAGCCTGCAGGGGTCGCAAAAGTCAGAGCAGAGGAGGTTCTACTGTATCCTGTGAGTAGGAAAGAGACAAGGTTTTTGATAACAGGCTGGATGCTGAGGGTTTTCAGAAGATTAGTCTGGGGTGTGCAAGATGAACTGGACAAGAGTAAGCCAGAGAGGAAACCAGGGAGCAGACTAGCACCAAAGCTTAGAGAACTTGGGAAAGTCATCTACATTCTAGTCACTCATCATCATAATGCCTTATTAAGTAACTTACAAAGGAAACAATAAGGTCTTAGGCATTAGGCAGTGATGAAGATATTGGTTTTAGTGAGTCATCTTGTCCATTCTTTCCCTTATACCAGGGGGAAATTAAAACAGATATTCCAATAATTTAATAAATCTAAAAACAGAGTTGAGCATATGTTATGAAGAATATAGGCATGTTCTGCTTTTGGAAAACTGAAGGTAAGAAAATTCCATATTTCAAAACAGAAGCCAAAGTTTTATAAAAAAATATCCAGTACCCAGAAAAGCCTAATTAACAAAGTGGGTACTTAAATTAGAGATATGAGATTCTTAGACCACTGGGCTAGCAGACTACTTAGGACCCTGGAAAAAGCAAGTCAATTAGGGATTACTTTGGGGGCGGGGGAAATGGAACCATACAAGGACAACTTGATAATCAAGTAACTGGAAGTGGCATTGTTTAATAGCCTCTTTTCCTAGTAAATTTTTGCTGTTAAAATCTTTTGGGGCCATTAATGCGTAGTGCTACTCTGAAAAAAAATCGAAAAATAAACTTATTTTTTATAACAATCCAAAACATTCTTAATATTTTTTGGCCAGTGTTTACTCAAGATTTGGCTTTTCCTAATGGCCAATACTTTCACATCAATCACAAATCTGTTATTCCTTAGTCTACTGAAAATGTACTCGGCTTTATTAATGATGTTATTTATAAAATATTATAAGGAATTTCAAAAAGAAATATCCTGAGAAGTAGTTTTAATTTCTGAAATCATCTATTTTTCTCACCCTTTTAAGAAAATAATCCTTGCCTATTCACTTCAACAGGCCTTGTAACGTAAAAATCACAATAGTTTCTTTACCTTTTGTGTACATCTTCATCAACTGTAAAAGGTAATACAAATCCTTCTTTATCTAATTTAATTTCAATATCTGGTGAGAAAAGGAGAAAAGTCTTCATGTGATACCCTCACAAACACTATCTTCCTTTACTACTTTGTTCTATTTTGATTTCTTCCAAACTATTTATCAATAGGACAGAAGGCTGCAAAGAAATGACCACAACCAAATGAGGATGTTCACTCACTCAGCTTCAAGAACAAGCCTATAACCTGAAATTAGGGAGGCTTCCTGCACTAAAGCAAGGAGTAGGTTCTCAAATTAGCCAGGAGCAGTAGGAACCACCCACTCTCTCCTTCTTCTTACAAATGGTGGCACACTCTCAATTCAGAAAGTGAAGAAAATCTTCTAAGTTCAGCAAAGTTAGACACCTAAGCAGCTCAACACATCCATCTCTTCCATGCCTCCTGACAGCTAATGCAGCCCATGACCGTGGCACCCTATGACTGCAACATGTGGCCAAGGGGAGTGGCTGGAGTTCCCTTCCCAGCCCTCTGGTGTATGCCATTCCTTCTGTAGAAAGGACCATGAGAGCAGCAGAGGTGGAACATGTGACATGAAGCCTATCAGAGATGGTCCTCTTTGAGATGACTTTTTAATTGATGAAAGGAAGGATTTGGACTTGAAGTCACCATAGTCCAGTAGCTATTTCTGGGATGATTCATGTGCTTACATCTGTGCTAATGTGGTAGCCACCAGCAATGGGAGGCCTTGGAGCACTTGAAATGTGATATATGACTAGGGAAATGAATTTTAAATTTTACTTATGTTTAATTTAAATTTAAGTAGCCATCTGCACTAGTGGCTACTACACTGAACAGCACAGGCTTAAACTATAAGAACAGCTAAACAGACATGAGCACTTCTTGTGTTATTCCCTCATTTATACCCTCTTGCCATATGTGTTTGAGGTCAATATTCTTCTTACTCACATTTTACAGATGAGGAAGTAAAGAGAAAAAGGTTAAGAAGGGTAAATACACTGTGCAAAGACATTCTGCTGATCTGTGGCAAGCTGGATTCAAATACAATCTATATACTATATTCTACCATCTACACTCTAGAGCCTCATGTGGGGCAGGGAAGATTCCATTTTGCATTCTGTGGCTACTAAGCTCCACCTGTCTCCCAAAGAGATAACAACCACTAAGGTTCTGTAAACAAACCCCCTGGTACTTACCTTTTGTATACCAATAGGGTGTTACATTTTGGAAGCAAAGTAGGATCTTGCTCCTAAAAGGTCAACCAATCCAATCACTAAAGATTTATGAAAGTGAAAATCCACAGGGATCTCCAGGGAATGGTATGGAATAAGAAATGATTTCACTTTATATTTAGGAAGAAGTTTGGGACCCTAAAAATTATATATACAAACATGAGAGAGATAAACAAGATAGAAAACCAGAGAATAAAGTGAAGGTAGTGAGTTACCTATGTATAAAAGTTTGATACAAAATTCCTTTAATAAATGATGCTTTTCCAGGACTTAGGACTGATACCTTTCTTAACACAGCAATGAAAAATATCCTTGTTATAGTTCAAGTCTAATAGCTCAAAATATCTTTAAAGTGTGTTTTAAAAGTAGTCACTGGAAAAAGAACAATAAACATAATGACAATGCTGTCAAGTTCAAGAAACATCTCTGAAAATCTCAGAATTGCTTTAAGGACCTGAAGGACACTCAGTTAAATTTTTTAATCCAAGAAGAAATGATAAAACTGACATCTCAATTCAATAAATAAAGGATTGTAATGGAACAAATAGTGATGGAAAATTGGTTATCTGCCTAGAAAAGAACAGTTAAACTCCTACCAAACATCAGACTATGGGCATATCTCCTTTTACTGACTTTTGCTTTATTGCACTTTGCAGATATTGTGTTTGTTTGTTTGTTTAAATAGACTGAGGGTTTGTGGCAATCCTGTGTCAAGCAAGTCTATCAGTGCCAGTTTTCCAACAACGTGTGCTTGCTTCATCAGTGTCACATTTTATTTTGCCCGTTTTCCAACAAAATGTGCTCGCTTCATCTGTGTCACATTTTAATTGAAGTATATGTATTTAAAAATAAAAAATAATGTTATAGCATACTTAAAAGACTATAGTATATGTGCACTGGGAAACCAAAACATGCATGTAACTCACTTTATTATGGTGGTCTCGAACTGAACCTGCCAAATCTCTGAGGTATACCTATGTAATAAATCGCAGGTGGATTAAAGATCCAATGGGGAAAAATTAGTAAAATATTTGCACTAACACATATTTAGTGAAATAATCTTATGCATGATGGGAAAGTCAGGAACCATTAAATGACATGTAGATTTGGTCACACAAATCTTAAAAACACAACGCAATAGAAAGATGAGTTAGGGAGCAGGAAGGCAATTCCTAGAAAATAGAAATGGCCAATAAACATTTGACAAAATGCTCAACTTCATTATTGCTCACTCAAATGCAATTTAAATACATGACAAGACACCCCTTTCCACTGAATTGAGTGTCAAAAGCTAACAGGACAAAAAAACTGTACAGTGGAGGTGGGGGTGACACAGCCACCTCCACTCTCTGCTGGGGAGATGTGACATCTACCATTCAGAATCACTATCTACTGACATTACACTAGTAATCCCACTCTTAACATTCTAGTCTGCCGCTTGAAGGAACATGGGCCCCAGTAGAATGACATGCAAGGATGTTTACTACAGCATTGTGGATAGAGACCAAAGATGGAAAGAACCTGAAAGATTATAAGCTGGGGAACTGGTGAGTAAGTACCATAAAATACACCACTTCGAAAAAGAACATATTTGATCCACACACATTGGTCTTGAGGAAGGTCTACGTATACTGGACATAACGGTAAATTTTATGATACACTGGACATAACAAAGAGAAAAGAAAATTGGTTTCCATATTTGTGTACGTTTGGCAAAGAAAGCACAGTTACAAATTTGTTATTTCAGGGAATTGAGGTGGTTGGGGTTAACTAATTTTAGTGTTTATCTTTATAGGCCTTGGCATTGTTAAACATTTTTTAAAAGAAAAGAGTAATGACTTTCCATGTATTTAGCTTTTACCAGAATATGATCCTGAGTCAAGTTTGAAGGACAAAGCAAAAGGTGTTGAAGTCTGTTGAGACTATTTCCAATCACACAAAAAAGGTGTGCTGTGAAATTGATGAGAGTGAATCTTTATAGCTCAGATACCACCTAAACTAAAGTCTCCCAGAGAAGAGTGAAATATCTGACTTGGTTTAAAAATGCACTCAGAAATAATTAGGATTTGTAGAGTTCAGAGATTCAGACTTTTTAATCAATTGGCTATTGTGTGTGCTAAACCCTTTAAAACCCTTGAAGTGAATCAAGGAATACTAAGACTCATACACCTTCAACACTTGAAACCATCTAGAAATCTCATACAGCAGGAACTGGTCTTATATGACAAGACAGAAATGGGGTCAATTTACCAAAGAAAAGGCCAGCTATTGCACATAGCTCCAAGTAAATGAAAGTTTTCCCTTTTAATAAAGTTATGGAGAAAGGTCAAAAGAGAAGCGACTTAGTTTTCAGAAGGGGCACAAGAAAACTGTTCGCCCTCAGTGAAATAATGCCATACACTTTTTGTTTTTACCTTATAGAAAGGATATTCTAGGACTGAGGATAAGTACAGTTGTGTCAGTTGTGCTAGACTCAGTCTGTCCAGACATGATTCTGCACCTGAAATGAAAAGCATCCCAATCAGTTACGTTTCAATTTTCCTACATGTAATGAAAAAAATCATGAACATCCAGCACTAATTCATTCATTCCAGAATTGTGATGGATTTTTAAGTGACACTAGAAAATGAACTTGTTAGAATTATGCCCTCATGCTTGCTTAACCAGTGACATCTCATTTTGACTTCTACAAACCCAAGCTCCTAACTTCTGCCCCTTGGTGGGATTCAGGCAGTTACAGCAGCAGACCCCTGCTAAAGGGAGCATCTTGATGATCCCCCACAGGAGCATGAATGGCCCATTGAGGCTTCCACCTATAGGAAGCACATCCACCAGCCCATCAAGCCACTGAACCACCACCATGGCAGCGCCAACCACGTGAGGGCTGACTTCTAAGGAAGAACGACATCCCCAGCATCAAGGCTCCCGGCTTTAGGTACTTTTCTCCAGCCTGAGGGTCACCTCAGGCGCCAAAGGCCCAGGATCTCCTTTCACGGGGGAGGAGGGACACCTGGGGCCTTAAATCCTCATTGTGCTGACATCTCAAAATTGCAGAGATTCCCCCATTTGGCCTTATGGTGGGGACAATGAACGACAAGCAGCTTCCCTAAGGGGCCCTCGTCAAGAACCTGGCAGACACCTTTAGAATGTAGGCACATCCAGTAGGTGGATTTTTACATGAGGCTATTTCAGATTAAGTGATGCTGGTGGTTCATTCACTGCGGGCACCTTCACAACATTAAAAATATCCCCCCCACCTTAAGTGACTGGGATTTGTGTTCATGGGCTTTCTGCATTTGTATTCTGAGAGGGGTGTGCAGATATTTTCCTAATAGCCACAGAAGCCACTACTGCCTGATATTATCTCTAGTGTACCTAAAACAATGCTTGCAATGTACTTTCTTCAAGAGGAAATATCAGGAAAGTTACATTTCAGCACAACTGAACTCTAGGTATACTGCAGTGCAATTTCTCCCCAGTGGTCTGAACTGCAAATAATGGAATTTTGTTCACTCGAGGACAAAAATACCTAGGAAGGATGGATGGCCCTGGTGGCCAGCATTTTCTGTTGTCACTCTGTAAGTGCGAAGCAGCTGAGGTCATGAGGAAAGCATGGGGCTTGGCATTCACCAGCGTTGGGTAGAATTCTGGCTCCTCCATTTTCTAGCTCTGAGGTCTAGTGTAAGTCATGTCATCTCTCTGAGCCTACATTCCCCCATCTTTACAGTGGGAAATGGTAACCTTGTCTGTGTCTGAGTCTGACTGGTAAACTTTGACACATACCACGGGCAGCAGGAATTCAGTGTCTCAGGGTTTGGAGGCTAGACATTAGATCAAGGGATTAGCAACCACACAGTCCTGCAGGGGGGCTTCCTGATGTTGGCTCAGCCTCTGCTCATCACATGGCCATCTGAATCCTGTGGTCTCCACTTCTGCAGAGGGGTACATCTGTCTAGATCCCCTCCTCGTGAGGTCTCCAGTCCTGTAGGATGAAGGCCCTCCTGGCTCAATTTGGTTTCATCTTAAAAGGATCTTTGAGATTCTTCCAAATAGCTCCCACCCACAGCACTAGGGACCAGGATTTGAATGTGTCTTGGGGGATATGAGTCAGCCCCCATCACTAAGTCTGTGAGGGGCTTGGTGAACTCCCAGAGTTGGTCATAAAACAGGTCGTCCTCTGCTATACCACCCTGCTCATCAATCGTACTGAAGATCATCAACTTTTGATGATTTTAAAGCAGTTGCTTTTTTTTTTCAAATTCTACTCAATTTATTCATTTTTTAAAAGATATTACATTAAAAAAATATGAGGTCCCCATTCACCCCCACCAGCCCCACCCCACCACTCCCCCCACAGTAACACTCTCCCCCATCATCATGTCACATCCATTGCATCTGGCGAGTACATCTCCAGGCATCGCTGTACCCCATGTCCCGTATTCCACACCATAGCCCACACTTTCCCACCTTCCATCGGGTGGGCCATGGGAGGACAAACAACATCCGGCAATTGTCCCTGGGGCACCACCCAGGACAACTCCAATCCTGAGAATGCCTCCACATCTCTTCTCTTCCTCCCCTTCCCTGCACCCAGCAGCCACCATGGCCACTATTTCCTCATCAATGCCACATTTTCTCGATTATTAACCACAATAGCTCATGAATAGAATATCATTAAGTCCACTCTGATCCTTACTGTATTCCTCCTTCCTGTGGACCTTGGCTTGGTTGTGTCCATTCCACATCTATGTCAAGAGGGGGTTTAGATTCCACATGGATATTGGATGCAATCCTCCTGCTTTCAGTTGTAGGCACTCTAGGTTCCATGTTGTGGTGGTTGACATTCTTCAACTCCATGTTAGCTGAGTGGAGTAAGTCCAATAAATCAGAGTGTAGGAGCTGAAGTCTGTTGAGGGCAGGGCCTGCCTATCATATTGTCAGTCCAGAAATTCAAACCCCCAAGATATATCTTAAGCCCCAGCACCAACTACAATTCCAGTAAAGTAGCATGAAAGGCTTGTGAAAAGAGATCCCATCTGAGTCCAGTTTCATCACGCAGAAGCACCAGTTCCAAAGAAGGGCCATCTGACATGGCAGTGAACCCCATCTGCCATGACCATAGAAACTGTGGGTCTCTTTAGCCCTCAAAAGGACCAATACCTGGGGGTGTATTTACTTTATCTGTCTCTAAGACTCTGCTCAGGTGTGCATATGGGCAATCCTTCTGACAACCTCCAGACTTTTTAGCGACTCATAGCCATATAAACTCATTTGTCTTTTCCATTTCTGCCTTAATTTCGGTCAAACAGCATTTTTAACTCCTGTTATTATATGTAGATAGGGATATTCTGCTGGTCCGCATTGAACCTTTAATTCAAGGTCATTTTCTAGTTACATCATCAGCTGGTACTCGGAAGTGACCCCTCGGTGCCAGGAAGGCTCATCCCCGGGTGTCATGTCCCACGCTGGTGGGAAAGCATTGCATTTACATGCTGAGTTTGGCTTCGAGACTGGCCACATTTGAGTAACACTGAGGCTGTCAGGAGGGAACACCTAGGCACAGTGCTGCTCTAGGCCTTGTTCTTATTTCAGGTGTATAGGCTCACAAGCATAGTCATTAGTATCAGGGGCACACTGTTGGACCCTCATTCCTTCCTGATCCTTACTGTTGCACCTGGGGGACTACCGCTGCTCCCCTCCAGACAATGGCAGAGCCCCACTGGCCAGTAACTCAGTACCCCCCCAGCGGTTGTATTTAATTTTTTCCACTATGAGTATATCCAAACATTTCCATACCTTCTGGACGTATGCCTTGTATAACTCCCTGTCAATCATATATCACCTGTCAATAACATCCCATACCAGTATTCCTCCACTGCCATTGTTGAACCACTCTGTGATCCAAAACTTCCTGAAGTGTAAAGCCCAATATAATGTCAGGTTCCCTTACTAGTAAAATGGAATATAGCGATGAGTTTAAAGGTTAGATATAGAATGCATATTGATTTGGAAAAATTCTACATCCTATCTTTTTCATTTCTTTTTTCCTAATTATACAGCTTCTCTTCAGAGGAGCCCCAGATCACAGTAATTCATATATACAATGTATAGTACTCCCACACATCCACCATAAAACCTTTTCCCTTCCACAGCGATAATCTTTCAACTTATTCATATCATATTTACTGAAACTGATGTACAGAATCTGAGACAATAGCTTTCAAACAAGGTGACATCTGTGCTTACATTGTGGTCCATACTTTAGGCTATACAGTTTTCTAAATTTTTTAGTTATCCTATGTTTTACATTATGGTTTACATTATTAGTCTGTCGTCCCCTATATGTTTTTGGTGTAATATTACATGTTTTATATTCATCCTTGTGTACTCTCGTGAAACTCCTCTCTTGCCCCCACATTTACATGGTTCCATCCATTCAACATCCATTTTCCCCTCCCCTTGGGTCCCACAGCGACAGCCAATCTCCATTTCCCAAGGAGCCACACCCAGATATACTTGCAACAGTGTTCAGGGCCTGACTTGCTCAACTGCCCTAATGCACTGGGAGCCATCCTTTCTCTCGATTGATACAGTTCCCTCTGTTTGATGGCATTAGTCCTCCCCAGGATGTGGGTCCACCCCCACTCTCACTAATTGGGTCTCTACCCAATGGTACAACCCATCCTGGCAAAATGAATATTTAGACATTCCCCAGGGGTCTGTCCCGCATCAGACCTTTCCCTCCGAGCATCCTAAACAGGTAACCCTCCTAATTATATTTTGATACGGTTTTCTCTGCATTTTACTCTCAACCAACACCTGACACTCTCATATGTTCATATGTTGCCCCTCCCTCCCCCAATTTTTTTCACAATATTACCCTTCCGCCCATCCACAGGCCCCCTCAAACCTGCAAAGCCTCACCCAAAGGCAACCCCTTGCCCCCATTTTATCTCTTCTTTGTGCTCATACTTACCGCCAGATCATCATAGATTCCACCCCTGCAGATGTCAGCTTACATCCTTCCTCTACCCCCGAATTTCCTGTAAGCCTATCTTCCAGTCTCTAGCTCTCTGAGACAGCTTGCTTATTTCATATCATTGAGGTCATGTAGTACTTGTCCTTCAATGCCTGGGTTGCTTCACTCAATATAAGGTTCTCAAGATTCATCCATGTTATCACGTGTGTTTGTAGTGCATTTGTTCTTAAAGCCGAGTGGTATTCCATTGTATATATATACCACATTTTATTGATCCCCTCATCTGTTAATGGACATTTGGGTTGATTCCAACTTTTGGCAATAGTGAACAATGCTGCTATGAACATTCGTGGGCATATATCGGTTTGTGTCCTTGTTTTCAGTTCTGCTGGGTATATACCCGCAGTGGTATTGCTGGGTCAAATGGCAAATCTATGGTTAATTTTTTGAGAAACCACCAAACTGTCCTCCAGAATGGTTGGATCCTTCTGCTTTCCAACCAGCAGTGGATGAGTGTTCCCCTTTCTTCAAATCCTCTCCAGCATTTGTACTCATCTGTTATTTTCATAGCTGCCAATCTTAAGGGAGTAAGATGGTACCTCATTGTAGTTTTGATTTGCATTTCCCTGATAGCTAAAGATTTGGAGCATTTTTTCGTGTCCTTTTTAGCCATTTGTATATCTTCTTTGGAGAAGTGTCTGTTTAAACCTTTCTCCCATATTTTAAATGGGTTGTTTATCTTTTTATTTTCAAGATATAGGAGTTCTTTATATATGCAAGTTATTCATCTCTTATCAGATATATGGTTGCCAAATATTTTCTCCCATTGTGTGGGTACCCTTTTTACTTCCTTGACAAACTCCTTTGAGGTGTAGAAGGCTTTAATTTTGAGGAAGTCCCATTTAACTATTTGTTCTTTTGCTACTCGTGCTTTTGGTGTGATGTTCATGAACCCATTTCCTATTACAAGGTCTTGTAGATGTTTTCCAACACTGCTTTCCAAGGTCTTTAAGATTTTGGCTCTTATATTTAGGTCTTTGATCCATCTTGAGTTGATCTTTGTATAAGGTGTGAGATGGTAATCCTCTTTCATTCTTCTACATATGGATATCCAGTTCTCCAGGCATCATTTATTGAATAGGCCATTCTCTCCCAGTTGAGAGGGTTTGGTGTCTTTATCGAATATTATATGGCTATATATATGAGGTTCTATATCAGAACTTTCAATTCAATTCCATTGGTCTGTGTGTCTCTCCTTATGCCCATAACATGCTGTTTTCACTTCTGTAGCTTTGTAGTATGTTTTGATGTCAGGTAGTGTGATTACTCCAATTTTGTTTTTCTTTTTCAATATGTCTTTGGCTATTCGGGGCTGCTTTCCTTTCCAAATAAATTTCATAGTTAGTTTTTCTAGTTCCTTAAAGAAGGCTGTGTTGATTTTCATTCGGATTGTATTGAATGTGTAGATCAGCTTTGGTAGGATAGACATCTTAATAATATTTAGTCTTCCTATCCATGAGCAGGGAATATTCTTCCATTTATTTAGGTCTTCTTTGATTTCCTTGAACAGTCTTCTGTAGTTCTCAGTGTATAAGTTTTTTACCTCTTTAGTTAAATTTATTCCTAAATACTTGATTTTTAAATTTACTATTGTGAATGGTATTTGTTTCTTGATTTCCTCCTGATCTTGCTCATTATTGGTGTACAGAAATGCTACTGATTTTTGCGCATTGGTCTTGTAACCTGTGACTTTAGTAAACTCATTTATGAGTTCTAGAAGCTTTGTTGTAGACCTCTCAGGGTTTTCTATGTATAGGATCATATCATCTGCAAATAATGAAATTTTGACTTCTTCCTTTCTAATTTGAATTCCTTTTATATCTAATTTGAATTCCTTTGAATTCTTGCCTCAGTGCTCGATCAAGTACTTCTAAGACAATGTTTAATAGAAGGGGAGACAGTGGGAATCCTTTTCTTGTTCCTGACTTTAGAGGGAAGGATTTTAGGATTTCTCCATTGTAAACAATGTTGACTGTAAGTTTTTCATATATACTCTTTATCCTGGTCAAAAAATTTCCTTGTATTCCAATCTTTTGGAGTGTTTTTATCAAGAAAGGGTGCTGTATTTTGTCAAACACTTTTTCTGTATCTATAGATATAATCATGTGATTTTTTTCCTTCAGTCTGTTTATATGGTGTATTACATTGATTGATTTTCTAATGTTGAACCATGCTTGCATACCTGGAATGAATCCCACTTGGTCGTGGTGTATAATTAGTTTAATGTGTTGTTGAATATGATTAGCAAGTATTTTGTTAAGTATTTTTGGTCTAAGTTCATTAGAGAAATTGGTCTGTAATTTTCCTTTCTTGTGGTGTCTTTGTTTGGCTTTCGTCCTAGGGTAATGTTGGCAAGAAAGAGGGAGTTAGGTAATGTTCCTTCTGTTTCGATTTTTTTGGAAGAGCTTCACCAGGATTGGTGTTAATTTTTTCCGGAATGTTTTGTAGAATTCACCTGTTAAGCCTTTTGGCCCTGGGCTCTTCTTAGCTGCGAGGTTTTTAATGACTGATTCTATCTCTTTACTTGTGATTGGTTTGATGAGATCATCAATTTCTTCTTTCATCAATATAGGCTGCTTCTGTGTTTCTAGGAATTTGTCCATTTCCTCTGAACTGTCATTTTTGTTGGAATATAGCTTTTCAAAGTATCCTTTTATGATAGTCTTTATTTCTGTTTGGTCAGTGGTGATATCTCCTTTCTCGTTTCTTATTTTGTGTATTTGCATCTTCTCTCTTTTTTCTTTGTTAGTCTTGCTAAAGGTTTGTCAATTTTATTCATGTTCTCAAAAAAACAGCTCTTGGTCTTGTTTACCTTTTCAAGTGCTTTCTTATTTTCTATTTCATTTAGTTCTGCTCTTATCTTTGTTATTTCCTTCCTTCTTCTTCCTGTGGGATTACTTTGTTTTTTGTTTTCTAATTCCTCCAAATATGCAGTTAGTTCTTCAATTTTTGCTCTTTCTTCTTTTTTGATGTATGAATTTATGGCTATAAATTTCACTGTCAGTACTGCCTTTGCTGCATCTCATAAATTTTGGTATGTTGTGTTATCATTATCATTTGTTTCAGGGTAGTCATTGATTTCTTCTGAGATTTCTTCTTTGACCCACTGTTTTTCTAGGAGTGTTCTGTGTAATTTCATTATTTTGGTGTGAAATCTGGGCCTCTGGCGCTTGCAGATTTCCAGCTTCACTCCACTGTGGTCAGAGATATTATTTTGTATGATTTTGATCTTTCTGAATTCATTAAGCCTTTCTTTGTGGCCTAGCATAGGTCTATCTTGGAGAATGATCCATGTGCACTTGAGAAAAATGTATATCCTGCTGTGTTTGGGTGTAATGATCTGTATATGTCTATTAGACAAGCTCCTCTAATATACTGTTCAAATATTTCATTCCTTTGGTGATTCTCTTTTGAGATGTTCTGTCCAGAGTTGATAGTGGTGTATTAAAATCCCCCACTATAATTGTAGATGTGTCTATTCTTTCACTTATTTTTTCCAGCATTTGCCTCACGTATTTAGAGGAGCTCTTGTTAGGAGCATAAGTAGTTATGGTTGTTCATTCTTCTTGACAGATTGTCCCTTTCACTAATATGTAGTATCCTTCTTTGTCTCTCACAATTGTTTCGCATTTAAAGTCTACTTTGTCTGATATTAATATAGCTACTCCTGCCTTTTTTTGGTTATTGTTTGCTTGTAAGATTGTTTTCCAACCATTCATTTTCAGCCTCCATGAATCTCTGGCTCTAAGATGGGTCTCTGGTAGATAACATATAGATGGGTCATATTTTCTTATCCAGTGTTCCAGTCTGAATCTTCTCATAGGTGATTTTAATCCATTGACATTGAGTGTTATTACTTTCAAGATATTATTTATGTTAGCCATATTTTGATTGGACTTCTATTTGTCATATTTTGTTTGTTTTTTTTTCTTCTCTTTTTGTCTTTTTTGTTGCTCTTACACTCTCCTCCAACTCTGCCTGTCCTGTTTTGTCCTTCTTCCTGCAGAACTCCATTTAGAATTTCTTGAGGGGGAAGTTTCTTGTTGGCATACTCTTTCAATTTCTGTTTATCTGTGATTATTTTGAACTCTCCATCATTTTTGAATGCTGGTTTATCTGGATAGAGTATTCTTGGTCAGAAATTTTTTTCCTTATACCACTGCCTTCTTGCCTCCATGGTTTCAGATGAGAAATCAGCACTTAATTTTATGGAGCTTCCCTTGTATGTGACGGTTTTCTTTTCTTTTGCTGCTTTTAGAATTTTCTCTTTGTCTTGAGCATTGGATAATTTGACAAGTATGTGTCTTGGGGTGGGCCTGTTGGGGTTTATGATGTTTGGGGTTCACTGTGCTTCTTGGATATGTACATCTGTCTCTTTCAGTAGATTTGGGAAGTTTTCGGCCATTATTTCCTGCAACACTCCTTCTGACTCCTTTCTCTTCTCTTCTCCTTCTGGGATGCCTATAATACGTATGTTTGTGCATTTTGCATTGTCATTCAGGTCCCTAAGTCCTAGCTGGATATTTTCTATCTTTTTATCAATCAATTTTTCTATCTCTTTGATTTCCGGTGCACTGTCTTCCACATCACTAATTCCCTGCCCTGCCTCTTCTAATCTGCTGCTATTTGCTGCAGGTGTATTTTTGATTTCTTGAACCGTGGTGTTCATTCCCATCATATCTGTTATCTTTTTGCATATGTCTGCAATTTCCCCTTCAAATGTTGACTTCATATTGTTAACCTCTTCCTTTACTTCATTAAATTTGTCTGTGATATATGTTCTGAGATCTTTAATTACTTGTGCGAAGTTCTGCTCCCCTTCCTGATTTTTAGTTCATTGATTGGATTCAGCCATGTTTTCCTGATTACTGGTGTGTTTTGTAGTTTTTTGTTGCTGTCTGGTCATCATTTTATCTTGATGTGTTAATCAGTTTCTTAGCTTCTTTGTCAAGTCTTGGGGATTAATTAGCTGTTGTTTCTGTGTAAGTGTTATATCTTCTCTTTGTCACTTTGTTCTTCTCATTCTAATTTCTTGTTGCTGGATGAGTTCACTTTGGAGGAAAGTATTAGGGTCAGGGAAAGGCAATTGTGTAAGAAAGGAAAATGCATAAAGTAGTATTGGTAAGAAATGTTAACAGAGCAACAATATGAGTTCTGGGAGAAAGGATATTAGGTTCATGTATGTTGTGTAGAGTTATAGCAGTAGGTAGAGTACCTATAATGAGGTAGTTGACTGAATATGGGAGGAATATGGTATGAATTAAAATCTAGTGTTTTCGTTAGAGAGGGAAAGAGAAAAGAAAGGCAATAGTTTCAAGAGTGGATAAAAGACAGAAAACAAAACAAAGGTATTAGTAATTGACAGTTAGACAATTTGGGGGATGAAAGAAAGGGAGGTGGAATATAGGAGAAACAATAGATGATGGAGGATATCAATATCTGGGGGAAAGGAGATAGTGTAGGTAGCCAAAATCAATTCATACAGAAATGAGGCAGTGGAGGATGAGGAAATCCAGCAAATGTGAGGTGTTCCCTCCAGCACCTATTGTATAAGTAAGATAAAATAAGAAGAAAATGAGTGACTAGAGAGAAGAAAAAAAAGACCTTGGGGGATACAATGGGAGAAAAATTAGGAGATAATGCAATGTTAGCAATCACTACAATAAAAAATTTAAAAAAAATTAAAAAAAAAAACAAAACAAAAAAACAAAAAAGAAAAAACACAAATGTTGAGGGCTAGGACATTCAATGACATCAGATGTACCACAGGGCGTGGTGGATTCAAGGACGGAAAGTCTGGGATATTGCAGACTCAAGAGGTCTGATTCTTGGGGTGTAGGCCACCAGGGTTTAGGGGACACAGACCTGGCAACCTCAAATCTGGTTAACAGGGAGCCTGGGAGCACCGCAGTGCAACACAGCCTTCAGGGATCCCCACAGCTCAGTGCCAGACCTATGGAGGAGATCACATCCACAAACTCTGACCTATGCTTCAGAACCCCACAATTCACCCTCTCACTAGTGTCTCCTCTGTGGCTGTATCTCTAATTCGACTTCAGGACAGCTCCCGTCCTACAATCACCCGAAACAGCCACCTGTGGGTCCCTCTACACTGCAGCCAATTTAATGACGCTGCAGATCAGCAGCCAGGCCCAACTGGCGTGGCTCCAGCCGGAAGCGCAGATATCAGTGTCTGAACCCGAAATTCCCATGCCTTGCAAAAGATTCCCCTAATCGGCTTCCAGACATCTCCCACCCTGCAGGCCCCTGAACCAACCTCCTGGTGATGTCTCTTTTTTGTGAGCGATTTAAGGCTGCTGCAGATTGGCAGCCAGCCTTGGGGGTGGGGCTCTAGCCGGAAGCACTATTATTCATGTTCAGAAATAAAAAATTTCCCCACCTCACATAAAACTCCCGTCTGTCTCCCCAAATCGGTCTGCGAAGGCCTCCTGCAGCTCCGCCCACCCCAGGAGGGAGCGTCCCACATGCAGCCCCCACCACCATGTAAGAGAGCCTCAATTTTATCTTATACATGAATTTTCTCTATTGCCTTCCCACCAAATCAATGTCCAGACACCTCCTGCCCTGCAAAATCTTGAAACAGTCTGGTCCCAAAGAATTTCCAATGCTGCCCAGTTGCTTCTATGCAGGAGAGACACTCAGGTGCACTCACTCAACCACCATCTTGCCCCGTCCCTCTCCCCCTGCCTTTGAATTCAGCCCCCTGCCCTCCAGCAAGTGTGAGGGAGGAACAATTCTTATCCAACAGTGGCCCCTAGTGGTGGTAGTTTTTCCTCTGACTTTCCACTGCAGAGCCACTTTCTTTTTCCTCTAGCTTCTTCTGCCTCTTTTCTTCCCATCAGACATACATGAGAGAACTGTCCAGGACACAAGAGCAGAGGTTCTCTTCTCACAAAATGATTTTAAGAGCCAAAGATGGGTTCCATATATTAGTAAAAGGGGTAAACTTTCAGGAAGAAAGAACAAAAATAAACATTTATGCACCTAAGCATGAGGCTCAAAATACATGAGGCAAACACTGGGAAAATTAAGTGGAGAAATAGATGCTTATACAAGAATAGTGGGGTAATTTAATACAAAATTATTATGACTAGACAGAACATCTCAACAAAGAATCAATAAAGAAACAAAGACTCTGAATAATACATTAGAGGATCTGGACCTAATTGACATATACAGAACAATACACCCAAATACAGTGGGATATACTTTCTTCTCAAGTGTACATGGACCATTATCCAATATACACCACATACTAAGCCACAGAATAACACTCAAAGAATTAAAAAAGATTGAAATTATACAAAGTAATTTCTCTGATTATAATTGTATGAAGCTTGAAATTAGCAGGGGCCAGAAAACTAGGTCAGACACAAATATATGGAAATTAAACAACACACTCTACAGCAAACACTAGGTCAAGGAGGAAATTACAAAAGAAATCAGGAAATACCTTGAAATGAATGAAAAGTACAACAATACATATCAAAACTTATTGGATTCAGCCAAAGCTGTACTGAGAGGGAAATTTATAGACATAAATATATAAATTAAAAAAAAAAAAGAAGAGCAAAAATCAAAGACCTAACCACACCTGTAGGGATTAGAAAAAGAAAAACAAACTAACCCCAAATGAAGTAGAAAGAACTAAATAAAGATTAGAGTAGAATTAAATGAAATAGAAAATAAGAAAGTACTAGAAAAAATTAAGAAAACTAAAACATGGCTCTTTGAGAAGATCATTAAGATTGAAAAACTCTTAGCTCTATCAACAAAGAAAAAAGGAGATAAGATGTAAATACACAAAATAATAAATGAAGAAGGGGATATCACCATTAACCCCACAGAAATAGAGTACCAGAAAAGGATACTTTGAGAAATTATATCCCAACAAGAAGGATAATTTAAAGGAAATGAACTAATTCTTAGAAACACACAAACAGCTTACATTGACAAAAGAATTTGATGAACTCAACAGACCAATCACAAGTAAATATGGAATCAGAACCTCCCAAATAAGAAGAGTGCAGGATCAGACAGCTTCACAGGTGAATTCTACCAAACATTCCACAGAGAACTAACACCAATCCTGATTAAACTCTTCCAAAAAAAAACAGAAGTAGAAGGACCGTTGCCTAGCTCATTCTATGATGCCAACATTACCCTAAAAACAAAGCCAAACAAAGACACCACAAGACAGGAAAATTACAGACTAATTTCTGCAATGTCCTTAGATGCTAAAATCCTCAAAAAAATACTTGCTAATCATATTCAAAAGCACATCAAATGAATTATATACCACACCCAAGTGCGTTTCATCCCAGGTATATAAGGATTATCCAACAAAAGAAAATCAATCAATGTAATACACCATATAAACAGATTGAAATAAAAAATCACATGATCATATCTACAGACGCAGAAAAGCATTCACCAAAATACATCACCCTTTTCCTGATAAAAATACTGCAAAAGAGATAGTAATAGGAGGAAAATTTTTGAACTAGAGTATATACGAAAAAGCCACAGCTAACAACATGTTCAATGGTGAAATCCTAAAACCTTTCCCACTAAGATCAAGAACAAGACAAGAATCTCCACTGCCACTGCTTCTATTTAACATTGTGTTAGAAGTACTTACTCAAGCACTTAGGCAAGAAAAAGATATAAAATGCATCCAAATTGAAAGGAAGAAGTCAAAATTTCACTATTTGCAGATATCATGATCCAATATATGAAAGGCCCTGAGAAAACTACACCAAAACTTGTAGAACTTATAAATTATTTCAGTAATGTCACAGGTTATAATATTAATGCACTAAAGTCAGTAGCATTTCTGTACACTAGTAATGAGCAATCTGTGAAGGAAATCATGACAAAAATCCAATGTACAAGAGCAAATAAAAGAATCCAATACCTAGGAATAAACTTATCGAAAATGTAAAGGATTTCTACACAGAAAACTACACAGCCCTGTTAAAGTAAATCAAAGAAGACTTTTTAAAAAATGAAGAATATTCCATTTTCATGGATGGGAAGACTAAACTTCATTAAGATGTCCATCCTACTGAAAATGATCTACACATTTAAAACAATCTCAATAGAAATCAACACATCATTTTTATTGAATTGGAAAAACTAAATATGAAATTTAAATGGAAGGGCAAGTGTCCCCAAATAGCAAAAGATATATTGAAAAAGAAAAATGAAATTGGAGGAATCACACTTTTTGACTTTAAAACATTCTATAAAGCTACAGTGGTCAAAACTTCATGGTATTGACACAAGGATAAACATACCAACAAATTGAGCCAAATTGAGAGTTCTGATATATAATCAGACATTCAAAAAGGCTACCAAACACATTCAACTGGGTGAGAATGACATCTCCAACAAATTGTGCTTGGAAAACTGGAATCCATATCCAAAAGAATTTGAAAGAAACACCATCCCACACCATATACAAAAATCAACTCAGGATTGATCAACGATCTAAATGTAAGAGCAAGCAGCATAAAGATCTTGAAAGATAATCTAGTGGAGCATTTACAGGACTTTGTAATAGGGGATTTTTTTCATCTCTTTATTGTTTTTAATGTTACATTAAAAAAATATGAGACCTCCATATACCCCCCACCCCCTCACCCCACTCCTGCCACATCAACAACTTCTTTCATCATTGTGGGATATTCATTGCATTTGGTGAATATAATTTGGAGCACTGCTTCACCACATGGATAATGGTTTACATTGTAGTTTACACTCTCCCCCAGTCCACCTAGTGAGCCATGGCAGGACATACATTGTACAGTGTCTTTCCTTGCAGTACCACCGAGGACAACTCCAAGTCCTGAAAATGCCCCCACATCATATCTCTTCTTCCCTCTCCCTAACCTCAGCAAGTACTGTGGCCACTTTCTCCACATCAATGCTACAAATTCTTCCATTACTAATCACAATAGTTCCATAGTAGACTATCAGTAAGTTTACTCTAATCCATACTCTAATCCTCCAGCCTGTGGACCCTAGGATGTTTATGTCCACTCCACCTCTATATTGCAGGAACTTAGGTTCCACATGGATGAAGGATGCAATTTTCCTGCTTGCAGGTGTAGGCACTCTTGGCTCTGTGGTGTGGTGGTTGACCTTCTTCACCTCTCTGTTAGGCGGCCAGGGTAAGTCCAATAAACCAGACAGTATAAGTTGCAAGTCTGCTGAGGCTTAGGGCCTGACTATCACATGGACAGTCCAGAGATTCAGGTCTCCTGAATATACACCAACTCCAGTGCTAACCACAGGTCCAGTAAAAGTGACAGAAGAGGCATGTGTTGAAAGGTCATATGTGAATCCAACTCCATCACACTCAGGAACACAAACTCCAAAGTAGGGCTCACTGACATGGCACTGAACTCCGGAGCCATCTGCCATGACCATAGAACCTGTGGGTCTCTATAGCCCCCAGGAGAACCAGTACCTGAGGTTGTATCTACTTTGGCTGTCTCTGGGACCTTGCTGAGGTGTGTGTAAGCACAACCTCTCTGATGACCTCCTGACTCTCTTTTAGAGACTCATAGCCATATAAACTCATTTGTTCTTTTCATTTCCCCCTTTTATTCAAGATCATAAAGCAGTTTTTAACGCCTAATATTACATATAGGCTGAGGTATTCTGCTCTTCTGAGTTGACCCTTTTATTCAAAGTCTTTTTCTAGTTACATCACCAGCTGGTGCTTGGTAGTAATTCCTCAGCACCAGGGAGGGGCATCCCTGGGAGTTGTGTCCCATGATGGGGGGAAGGGAATGCATTTACATTCTGAGTTTGGCTTGAACTTCACATCCAAATCCCAAGCAGTGAAAGAAAAAATAGATAAATGGAACTCCTCAAAATTAAAACTTTTACACCTCAAAGTGTGAGCTTAATGGTATTCTACTGTAGAATCATTTTGAATAGTAAGGGAAGCAGCTGTAGCATTGATCTGGGGAAAGTGGCTATGGTAGTTGCTGAGGGAAGGGAGAAGGAAGAGTTGAGATGTGGGACATTTTTGCTACTTGGCGTTGTCCTAAATGATATTGCAGGGAAAGATGCTGGACATTATATATCCTGCCATAACCCACTGAATGTACTGGGGAGAGTGTAAACTACAATGTAAACTATAATCCATGTGGTCTGGCAGCGCTCCAAAATGTAGCCACCAAATGCAAATAATATGCCACAATGATAAACAAGGTTTTTGATGTGGGAGGAGCGGGAGGGTGGTGTGTGGGAAATGGAAGAACCTTTTGCATTTTTTTAATACAACTTTATTTTGTGATCTATGTATCTTTAAGAAACATACAATTTAATAAGTAAAAAGAAAGAATACGGAACTAGCTCATGGAATAACATGGATGAACCTTGAGGTACTTATGTTGAGTGAAGCAAGTCAGACATTGAAGGACAAATATTACATGACTTTTGATATAAATTAAGCAAATCAAGCAGACTCAGAGAGCTATTGTCTGTAAGAGATATTTAGAGGAAATACAAAGGGAGAAGTTTGTGAGCCAATGCCCATATGGACCAAATCTATGATAAGGTAAAAGTGTGTCATTGGGTAGTGAAGGACTATGACAAAACATTGGTGATACTATTGGGTTAGGCATTGCTGGTTTGACAGGGGTGGGGTAGTGAGGGTAGGTTGGACGGCTCATGGAATTGGGGGAGGGTTGGGCAATGGACCACGTGAACGCTGGGAATTGTCATGTATGTGGCTGAATGTAAAAAGTTGAGAACACTCCTATGGCAATATGACAAGGAAGGGTTACTGCCTTATGGTGTTGGATGGGGAGCATTCAGGACAGGGTGCACCTGGGGCAGGCTTCTAGGGAGAGTGTGAGAGATCATTTTGTCATAATGTTTTGGGTCGGTGTGTGGAAACCCACATAATGAGTGGGAAGCTGTTGAACTCCCATCCTGGGGAGAACCTATATCTTCTCAAACAATGGGACAGGAGTCATTTGAGGGCATAGGTGATTCCTAAGAGGGGAGGACAAACCAGAATGTCAAGACTTCAGTGTTGCAAGTAACTCTGAATCTTATCCAAGTAGTGAAGCCAGATGATCAATATTGGCCCCAAGGGGAGGCAGAGGGAGCACATAGAGTACATGAAAGAGGGGTATTTATTGGGCAATGGAAGTGTTCTACATGATCTTACAATGATGGACACTGGTCATGTTAAATGTCATCAAAATTTATAAATGTATGTGCTGTAAAATGTAAACCACAATATAAACCATTGACCGTGGTTAGTAGCTATGATTTACTGCTTGTATAACAGTTGAAACAAATGTACCATCCACATGTAAAACGGTATTAACATGGGAAGGGGGAAATGGGGGAGGATGTTGGGTATATGGGAGTCCCCTATATGCTGTTTGTGACTTTTCTGTGACCTAAAACTTCTTTGAAAACAAAATTTTATAGTTTTGTTTAATGGAATAAACAAAATCGAGTAAATGGAAGGAAATGTCAGTATTCACACAGTACAATATATTTTAAACTGATGAAAGAAAAAAGTTTTTAAAAAAATAATAGTTTTCATTATTTTGGAATATCCCAAATTTTAAATTTTATTTTAAATTTTTTTTGTATTTTATTTTTAATATTTAACCTATCATTATTATTTGATTTTCCTAATAATTGTATTTGGCTATTTTATTGGCTTCATTTTTGAAGAAGCTTTGGATCACAGAAGAGTTACAATTGGAGAAGGGGAGAATCATTAGTGTGGAGTGTCAGTAATGAGGGATACATGGGAGGAATTTCACCTGGAAATGCAAATAAGGTATATAAATGTTTTCAAATATTCATGTGGCATTGCCACAGTGGGTGGAAAGACACACAATAACTGAGAGAATATTGAATTCTAATCCTGGAGAGCTCTGCTACATTCTCTAATGGAACAGCAGCAATCCCCCAAGTACAGGGGCAAAGACTAGTGAAGAAAAATGGCCCATTGATGGACCCTTGATATTGATGACTGTGCTTATGATCCTTTGCTCTTGAAATTGAAACTTAGCCTTGTGTTTAGGGTGCCTAAAAGTTACCTTCTGAGATCCTCCTTGTTGCTCAAATGTAGCCTCTTAAGACAAATTCAGCATACAAATGCGTTGTCTTCCCCCCAGAGTAGGACATGACTCCTAGGGATGAGCCTTCTGTACACTGAGGGATTACCATCACCAATCAAATAGCAGCGTAACTGGAAAAAGATGTAAAAGAAAAGGGGGGGAATGCAAAGACAAACGAGTTCATAAGGCTGAGAGACTTCAAAGTGAATTGGGAGGTCATTTCAGAGGTAGCACTTATGCACATCTCAGCAGGGTCTCATAGATTGCCAAAATAGATACTACCCCAAATAGTGAGTCTCCTGAGAGCTCTGGAGACACCGAGGTCCTATGGTCATGGTAGATAGGTCAGGAATTTGGTGCCTTCCCAGTGGGCCTACCTTGGGGTTTGTGCTCCCCATTGTGACAGAGCTGGGACTCAGTTATGACTTCCCTACACATAGCTCATCAGTCCCTTCTATTTGAACTTATACTTGGTGATGGTGTTAGTAGGTGTACACCCAAGAAACTTAAGTCTTTGGACTGCCCATGTGCCAGCCGTGCCCTGAGCCTCAGTGGAGTTGCAACACCTACTCTCCAGTTCATTGGACCCACCCAGGGCAATTAACAAAGAGGTGAGGATGGGCAACCACTATACCAAGGAAATAAGAAAGACTACAACTGCCAGCAAAAGCATCCCATCCATATATGGGATCAAACTCCCCTCTCAATTAGAGGTGGATTGGGCATCACCATCCCAGAATCCTTAAGAATGGGAAAGAACTATGGACTAGAGTGGACTTACTGGTATTCTTCTATAGCCTTATTGTCTATACTTATTGTTACTTATTGTAATTCTAGCAATGGAAGTATTATAACATTGGTGTGGAGGCAGTGACCACTGGAGGATCTGAGGGCAAGGAGAGGGAAAAACAGTTGTAACATGGGGGCATTTTGGGGACATGGAGTTGTACTGAATGGCTTTGCAATGACAGATAAAGGACATTATATGTCTTCGCATAACCTACAAAATTATGTGGGAGAGAGTGTCAACTACAATGTAAACTGTAATCAATGCTCAGTAGCAATATCCTGAAATGTGTTTATCAATTGCAATGAATGTATGTCCCTAATGAAAGATGTTGTTTATGTGGGAGAATGTGGGAGCTACGAGGAGCAGGGCATATGGAAATTCCTACACTTTTTATGTAACATTTATGTAATCTAAGTACCTATAAAATAATTTTAAAAAAATATTTTTTAAAAAAGAAACCAGTTTAAGTAGGATGAGACAAAACAGCAGAGATATTAGAATGATCACTGTTTGCCCAGGCCTTAGGCAGAGGGAGGTACATTGAATAGGTGAAGCTCAGAAATATTCAGAACAGTGAAATTATTCTCTATTATACTGGGATTGCAGGCACATGACATTATGCATTTTTCAAAACCCATTGAACTTGACAACGTCCAAGTTCAAAAATAATCTAACTGTATTGTAAATGCATCAAATGCCCTATCTGAGGGGTATGGGAGAAAAGATGCTGAATTAGTAATATTGGGTATGAACAGTGTCTGTAATATGAAATCAATGGGCACTGTACACAGGTATGCTACCCTATTTGATATTGTGTCCCATCAGGGTATGGGTTAACAAATTTTACTTGTATACATGTACACTGGAATTAAGCAATGAAGTAAATGAATGGAATATGGGAAATAAGCTTCCCAACATGGTGTGGAAGGATTCAGATAAGCAAGGGGAGGATGCTAGATTGTTCTGTTAATGATTTAGAGACAGACACATCAGTGTGAATTCGTGTGGAGGTAAATATAGTTACACAGAGTTGCATGTAGAAACATTTGCAGATATATATATATATATATGTACATAGGATTGTGTACACACGTGTGTTTTTGTAATATCCATGGAGATGGCCCAGTAGCAAGGCACATATATTGTCCAGACTTTAGATATTAAAAGCATTTTTGCAATAAGAATTTTCTTGGAGAAATAGCTGCCTGCAGGACTAGGTCAAGAAATATACAAAAAGAGTCTGGAGTATCTCTTAGTACCAAAAAGTTAGTATGTGTTAAAATAAAACTGGTAATATTGGGGATAATTTCAAATAGACACAGGACATAGCCAAAAGTGTTCCAAAGGTCACAACTGGAATAAACTGAAAAACATAATAAAGTAGTACTGTATCACAACCCAAAGTAAGAAATAAATGTCATGAGGCAATCCTAATATAAATAATTGATTTTTAAAAGATACATATTTATTGTGAAGATGAATTTCATAATATATGGAGATATTTTTCTCTCAAGGCAGTGGCACAAACATCACACTCCTGAATGAGGGCTTCACGTATTGATTTCATTCCAAAAGCCATATATGGAAATGCAGAGAATTGATGAGTATTGGGGGAGCTGGGGGAAGCTCCAAACACTGTTGATCAAGGTCAACATCAACAGTGATAAATCATGTTCATAGGATGCACCCTAGATATGATGCAATGAAAATAACACATTATCCTGGTATCTTCCTTCAAAATCCCATTAACCCTGTCTAAACATGAGAAGAATATCAGGCAAATTCAGAGTGAGGGGCACTTTACAAAATACCCGACCTACACTCCTCAAAAGTATACAAGTCATAAAACATGAGGAGAAAATCTGAGATGTTGTCACTGCCTGAATGGCTTAAGAATTTTTGAAAATAAATATAATTTGCTATTCTGGCTTGGAGGTGTTAAGATATTGGAAAAGCATGTGAGAATTTCTTGAAAATCCTCCCTACTATCCTTGCAACTTTTCTGTAAATCTAACACAGTTTTAAAATATTAATTTTATTAATAAATAAATTATTAGTGAAGTGCAAAATTCTAGAAACTTTGAACTCCAAGGTTCAATCCATGACAATTACATTTACATACCTTGGATAAGAATATAGCATTGCTGCCTCACATTATTCTTCCATTAAATCAGAATAGTGAAAAACAATTTCTTGGAATAAATGAATTAAATGAAATGATGAATACAAAATGCCTGACATTGTGCTTAGGATAAAAATGAATATTTTTCTTTGTAGTCCAAGCCCACACAGATTCACTTCCCACTACAATTGTGCTATTTCCATCCCTCATCCTCTCTGTAGGGTTTTGGCAATAGCGATCGTCATGTTGACTGAGAGTAAGCTTTCATCATGGCAAGTAATTTCACGACCATCATCTTCTATAAACCTGCCCTGACTCTCAATAATTTAAAACATAAATACCCATCTTGTGGACAAAACACCAGGCTCTCTATACTATGGCTACTGCAAAACTGGTCAGGATGCTCATCCCCTTTTCACATCCTACCCCTTCATTGTTCATCAGATAGCAAGAACTAATTTTAAAACCTCACCACACCATATGGTTATATTGATTGGATTGTTTCCCTCATGTTTCTTCTTGGTGTGCTTCTTCATCTTTCTCCTCTTGAAGTTACCCCAATCTCTACTTTCAGTGTCAGTGCAGTCATCTCCCTTGTGAAGCCTTCACTTGTCTCCACAGAATGAGCATAAACTTTTAGATCCACTTCACCAGGATGTCAGTGCCATCTCAGGGTATTTCATGTAGTCACTACTATTTTTGCTTGCACATAATCTCTATAAGATGTGGAAGAATATTTTACTCATCTCTTTATTCACAAATTATTATTTAGTAACTTCCATGATGTGTTTGATGACTAAATGGTTGTTGAGTGACTAAAATTAAAAATGAATGAGGGATGTGCAGAAAGGTCACATCTGAGTAAAATTCCATCATACTCAGGAATACAAACTCCAAAGTAGGGCCCACTGATATGGCACTGAACTCCAGAGCCAGCTGCCATGACCATAGAACCTGTGGGTCTCTGCAGCCTTCAGGAGAACTAGTACCTGGGCTTCTATCTACTTTGGCTGTCTCTGGGACCCTGTTGAGGCATGCATAAGCACGACCCTTCTGATGACCCCCTGACTCCTTTTTGGAAACTCATAGCCATATAAACTCATTTCTCCTCTCCATTTCCCCTTTTTATTCAAGGTCAAAAAACAGTTTTTAACAACTGTTATTACGTTATTACATGAAGGTTGAGATATTCTGCTGGTCTGAGTTGACCCTTTTATTCAAAGTCTTCTTCTAGTTACATCATCAGCTGGTGCTTGGTAGTAATCCCTCAGCACCAGGGAAGCTCATCCCTGGGAGTCATGTCCCATGCTGGGGGAAAGTAATGCATTTTCATGCTGAGTTTGGCTTAGAGAGTGGTCACATTTGACCAACATGGAGGATCTCAGGAGGTAACTCTTAGGCAAACTGCACCTCTAGGCCTAGTTCATATTTTAGGCACACAGGCTCATAAGCATAGTCATCAGTATAAAGGGCTCATTGTTGGACCATCCTTATTAGTCTTTGTCATTGCATTTGGGGATTGATGCTGTTCCATTGGGGAATGTGATAGAGCTCCCTAGTTTAGGAACTCAACATTCCCTTATTTGAAGTTTTTAATTGTAACCACTATGAAAATATCCAAACATTTTTATGTACCCTATATACATGCCTGGAGAACTCCCTCCCAACCATGTGGCTCCCATCAATATCATCCCACACAGTGTTCCTCCCCTGCCAGAGTTGAACCTCTCTGTTCACACTGAGACTATTTTAATACTTACTCTTTGAAATCTAAATGTGATTTTGAAAATAATTGATTCTTCCTTCCAATGTACAATATATAGTCAAAATAACCTGCTGGATGTTGATTAAATTTAGAATATTAAAATTTTGTTCAACACACACACAAAAAAACTTCTTAAAAAATGAAGCCTAATATATTGTCAAGTTCCACAAATAATAAAGTGGAAGATAGTGATGGATTTAAAGGTTAGATATAGAATACATAGTAATTTAGAAAAACTAAATAAAGTAAAAATAAAATGGGGTATCAAAAAATGAAAATGCCCCATTTTTGATGTTTTGCTTTTCATTAATGCAATAGGTGTTGCCCCGTATGTACAGTGGCAAGGCAATTTAATTTCTTCCTGTGTCTACATCCTTTCTTTTTTCTAATTATTTTTTTCGTCTTCACAAAATGTTTAGATCACAGTAATTCACATATATAATATAGGGTATTCCCACATATCCAATATCAAACATTTTGTTCCTTCCATAGCAATGATATTTTTACATGTTCATATTGTGTTTGCTGCACTTGATGTACAGATATTGAAACATAAATTTCAACCAAGGTTCCATGTTAGCTTACATTAGGATCTATATTTTAGACTATACAATTTTCTAAATTTTTAGTTATCTTAGGTTTTACATTATAGTTTACACTTTAACCTATAGACTTTTATACAGTTTTGGTGTAATATAACATGTCCTATATCCATCATTGCATGATCTTGTGGAACACTTCCATTACCCTACAGTTACCCTGATTCCATCTATTCAATACCCCTCTCCCCCTCCCCAGAGCACCCACTGTGACAATCAGTCTTCATTACTTGAAGGACCATATTCAGAGATACTTGCAACAGTGTTGATGGCTTGACATACTCGACTGTCCTAAACCATTTAGAGCCACCAGTATTCTTGAGAGACACATTTCCCTGTTTGAGATCATCAGTCCTCAGGATGTGGGTATAACTTCATACTAATTGTATGGATCGCCACCGAGTGATATAACCCACTATGACAAAATGAGCATTCGCACATTACCTGGAAGCCTGACCTGTGTAAGATGTCCCTGCTTAAGCATCTTAAACAGGTAAACTTTCTTATTATATTTTCTAAAATTTTTCTCAACATTACAGTTTCAACCACATACCTGACAATCTACTATGTCCAAATATTTCCCCACCCTCCCCCAATTTCTAGGGCCATCTGACCCTTCCTCCCATCCCTCATCCCCTCAAGCCATCAAAGCTCCACCCAAGGCATCCCTATGCCCCCATTTTATCCCTTCCCTCTACAAATACTTACATACAGCTTATCATAGATTTCACCCATGTAGGTGTTAGCTCTCTTCCAAACTTTCTTTAAGCCTATCAACCAGTCTGTAGCTCTCTGAGACAACTTATCATGTAATATTCGTGCTTCAATGCCTGGGTTGCTTCACTCAACGTAAGGCTCTCAAGATTCATCCATGTTATCACATGTGTTTGTACTGTATTCCATCCTATAGCTGAGTATTAGTCCATTGTATGTATACGCCACATTTTATTTATCCATTCATCTATTGATGGGCATTTGCATTGATTCCAACTTTTGGCAATAGTAAATAATGCTGCTATGAACGTTGGTGTGCATATATCAGTTTGTATCCTTGTTTTCAGTTCTACTGGGTAAATACCCACCAGTGGAATTGCTGGGCCATATGGCAAATCCATAGCTAGTTTTTTTCACAAACCAACAAACTGTTCTCCAGAATGGCTGTATACTTCTGCATTTCCACCAGCATGAGTGAGTGTTCCCAGTCCTCCACACCCTCACCAGTACTTGTAGTCTTCTGTGTTTTTGATAGCTGCCAGTCTCATGGGAGTAAGATGGTATCTCATTGTACTTTTGATTTGCATTTCCCTAATATCTAGTGACTTTGAGCATTTTTCATGTGCTCTTTAGCCATTTGTATTTCTTATTTGGAGAAGTTTCTATTTAAGTCTTGCCACTTTTTAAAATGGGTGGGTTGTCTTTTTATTGTTAAGATATAGGAATTCTTTATATTTGAAGGATATTTGTCTCCTATCAGATATATGGTTACCAAATATTTTTACCCATTGGGTAGGCTCTCTTTTCATTTTCTTGACAAAGCCCTTTGAGGTGCAAAAGGCTTTAATTTTGAAGAAGTCTCATGTATCTATTTGTTCTTCTACTCGTGCTTTTGGTGTGAAGTTCATGAAGCCATTTCCTATTACAAGGTCCTGTAGGTGTTTCCCTACATTGTGTTCTAAAGTCCTTATGGTCTTGGCTCTTATATTCAGGTCTTTGATCCATCTTGAGTTGATTTTTTAATAAGGTGTGAGTTGGCAATCCTCTTTCAGTGAGTTTGGTGGTCATATGAATATCATATGAATGTATCTATGAGGAGCTATATCAGAATTTTCAAATTGGTTCCACTGGTGAGTGTGTCTCTCCTTGTGTCAGTACCATGTTGTTTTCTCTACTGTACTATGTTTTGAAGTAAGGTAGTGTAATTCCTCCAATTCTGTTTTTTCTTTTTCAATATGTCTTTGGCTATTCGGGGCCTCTTTCTTTCCAAATAAATTTCTTAGCGAGTTTTTCTAGTTCATTAAAGAATGTTGTGTTGATTTTCATTGGGATTGCATTGAATGTGTAGATCAGTTTTGGTAGGATAGACATCTTAATAATATTTACCCTTCTTATCCATGAACAGGGAGTATTCTTCCATTTATTTAAGTCTTCTTTGATTTCCTTGAACAGTGTTGTGTAGTTTTCTGTGTATAAATTTTGTACATCTTTAGTTAAATTTATTTCTAGGTATTTGATTTTTTAATTTACTATTGTAAATGGTATTTTTTCTTGATTTCCTCCTCAGGTTTTTCATTAATGTTGTACAGACATGCTACTGTTTTTTGCGCATTGATCTCATAACCTGTGACATTACTGAACTCATTTATAAATTCCAGAAACTTTGTTGTAGTTTTCTCATGGTTCTCTATGTATAGGGTCATATCATCTGCAAATAGTGGAATTTTCACTTCTTCCTTTCCAATTTGAACGCCTTTTATGTCTGGTTCTTGCCTCAATGCTCAGGCAAGTACTTCTAACACAATATTAAATAGAAGGGGTAATAATGGCATCCTTGTCTTGTTCCTGATCTTAAAGGGAAAGATTTTCAGATTTCAAAATTGTAAATGATGTTAACTGGGGGTTTTCCATATATATCTTTTATCGTGTTCAGAAAGTTTCACTCTACCCCAATCTTTTGCAGAGTTTTTATAAAGAAATAGTTCTGTATTTTGTCAAATGCTTTTTCTGCATCTATAGATATGATCATGTGATTTTTTTTACTTCAATCTGTTTATGTGGTGTTTACATTAATGTATTTTCTTATGTTGAACCATCCTTGCACACGAGGAATGAATTCCTCCTGGTCATCATGTATAATTCGTTTAATGTGCTGCTGAATATGATTAGTAAGTATTTTGTTGAGGATTTCCACATCTATGTTCATTAGAGAGATTGGTCCGTAATTTTCCTTTCCTGTGGTGTCTTTGTTCAGCTTTGATATTAGGGCAATATTGGCATCATAGTGTAAGTTAGGCAATGTTCTTCTGTTTCAATTTTTTGGAAGAGTTTCAGCAAGATTGGTGTTAGTTCTTTATGGAAAGTTTGGTAGAATTCACTTCTGAAGCCATCTGGCCCAGAACTCTTCTTAGTTGAGAGGCTTTTGATGACTGATTCTATATCTTTACTTGTGGTTGATTTGTTGAGATTGTCAGTTTCCTCTTTCAATAATGTAGGTTGTTTATGTGTTTCCAGGAATTTGTCCATTTTCTCTGAATTTTCATTTTTGTTGGAATATAGTTTTTCAAAGTATCCTCTTATGATAGTCTTTTTTCTGTGGGGTCAGTGGTGATATCCCCTTTCTCATTTTTTTTTCTGTATTTGCATCTTTTTTTTTTCTTGTTAGTCTAGCTAAGGGTTTGTCAATTTTATAGATCTTGTCAAAGAACTGGCTCTTGGTTTTGTTTATTTTTTCAAGTGCTTTCTTATTTTTTCATTTAGTTCTGCTCTGATCTTTGTTATTTCTTTCCTTTTCCTTTGGGTTTAGTTTGTCATTGTTTTTTTACTAAATCCTCCAACTGTGAAGTTAGTTCTTCAATTTTAAATTTTCTTTTATCACATGTGAATTTATGGCTATAAATTGCCCTCTCAGTACCACTTTTGCTGCATCCCATAAGTTTTGATATGTGCATTATCATTTTCATTTGTTTCATGGTAGTTACTGATTTCTTTTGAGAGTTCCTCCGTGACCCACTGTTTTTCTAAGAGTGTGTTATTTAACTTTCATATCTTGTTGCAAATCCGGGTCTCTGACCTTTGCAGATTTCCAGCTTCATTCCACTGTAGTCAGAGAAATTATTTTGTATGATTTCGAACTTTCTGAATTCATTGAGACTTTCTCAGCACTATCCTGTTGACTATCTTGGAGAATGATCCATGTGCACTTGAGAAGAATGTGTATCCTGCTTTATTTGGGTGTAATGATCTGTATATGTCTATTAGGTCCAGTTCCTCTAATATATTCTTCAAAGTCTTTTCTTCTTTATTGATTTTCTTTTGAGATGTTCTGTCCAAAGGTGATAGTGGTGTATTAAAGTTCCCCACTATAACTGTAGAGGCATCAATTCCTTCCCTTAGTTTCTCCAGTGTTTGTCTTACATATATGTAGGCACCCTTGTTAGGAGTGTAATGTTTTTTTTTTTTGTTTTTGTTTTTAAAGATGTATTTATTTATTTCTCTCCCCTTCCCCCCACAGCAGTTGTCTGTTCTCTGTCTTTTTGCTGCATCTTCTTTGTCCACTTCTGTTGTCAGTGGCACTGGAATCTGTGTTTCTTTTTGTTGCATCATCTTGCTGTGTCAGCTCTCTGTGTGTGCAGTGCCATTCCTGAGTAGGCTGCACTTTCTTTCACACTGAGCAGCTCTCCTTACAGGGTGCACTCCTTATGCTTGGGGCTCCCCTACACGGGGACACCCCTGAGTGGCACAACAATCCTTGTGCGCATCAGCACTGTGCATGGGCCAGCTCCACATGGGTCAAGGAGGCCCCAAGCAGGCCCAGGGTTTGAACCATGGACCTCCCATGTGGTAGACAGATGCCCTAATCACTGGGCCAAGCTGCTTCCCAGGAGCATAAATGTTTATACCTGTTCTTTCCTTTTTGAATGATAATCCCTTTAATATGTAGTGTCCATATTTGTCTCTCACAATTATTTTGCATTTAAAGTACCTATTTTGTCTGATATTAACATAGTTACTCCTGAATTTTTGGTTATTATTTGTCTGTAAGATGTTTTCCAGACATTCACTTTCAACCTCCTTGAATCCCTAGGTCTAAGATGTTTTTCATGTAGACAACATATAGATGGATCATACTTTTTTATCCAATCTTCCAGTCTGAGTCCCTTGACAGGTGAGTTTAACCCATTGACATTCAGTGTTATCACTTTCAAGGAATTATTTATATTAGCCATATTTTCTTTGGATTTGTGTTTGTTATATTTTTTTGGTTTTTAACTTTTTTTGTCTTTTTATTGTTCTTACACTCTCCTCCAACTCTGTCTCTCCTGTTCTTTCCTCCTATAGACCTTCCTTTAGTATTTCTTGAAGGGCAGGATTCTTGTTGGTATAATCTATTAATTTCTGTTTATCTGTGAATATTTGAACTCTCTATGATATTGAATGTCAGTTTAGGTGGACAGAGTATTCTTTTTTGGAAATTCTTTTCTTTTAGTACTTTGAATATATCATACCCCTGCCTTCTTGCCTCCTTGGTTTGAGATGAGAAATCAGCACTTAATTTTATGAAGCCTCCTTTGTATGTGATGTTTCTCTTTTCTCCTGCTGCTTTTAGTATTTTCTCTTTGTCTTGAGCATTGGATAATTTGACAAGTATATGTCTTTGGGTAGGCCTGTTGGGATTTATGCTATTTAGCGTGCATTTTGCTTCCTGGATGTGGACATTCATCTCCCTCAATAGGTTTGGGAGGTTTTCACCCATTATTTCCTCCAAAATCCCTTCTGTTCCCTTTCCCTTCTCTTCTTATTCTGGGATGCCTATAATGCATATGTTTTCACATTTTGCATTGTCATTCAGGTCCCAAAGTCCCTGTTGAATTTTTTCTCTCTTTTTATCTATCAATTCTACTGTCTGTTTGATTTAGGATGTACTGTCTTCCATAATGGAACATCACTAGTTCTTTTCTCTCCCTCTTCAAATCTGCTGTTACTTGCTGAGAGTATTTTTGATTTCTTGGATTGTGCTGTTACTCCCCATCATATCCATTGTCTTTCTTTTGCATGATTGCAATTTCTTCTGTATGCTCTCCAAGTGTTTTCTTCATAGTCTTATCTCTTCCTTCACTTCATTAAATTGGCCCCTATTAAATGTTTTTTTTTGATTTTGTAATAATATTACATTAAAAAAATATATATATGAGGTCCCTTTGAACCCTACCACCCCCATCCACCTCTCCCCCCCCCCCCCCCCAGCAACACTCCTTCCCATCATCATGACATATCCATTGCATTTGGCAAGTACATCTTTGGGCACCTCTGCACCTCATGGTCAATGGTCCACATCATGGCCCATACTCTCCCCCATTCCATCCAGTGGGCCCTGTGAGGATTTAGAATGTCTGGTGATTGCCCCTGAAGCACCATCCAGAGCAGCTCCATGACCCAAAGATGCCTCCACCTCTCATCTCTTCCTGCCTTTCCCCATACCCATCAGCCATCATGTCCACTTTTCTCAATCCAATGCCACCTTTTCTATGTGGACATTGGATTGGTTGTGTCCATTGCACCTCTGTGTCAAGAGGAGGCTCAGATTCCACATGGGTGCTGGATGCAATCCTCCCACTTTCAGTTGTAATCACTCTAGGCTCCATGGTGTGGTGGTTGTCCTTCTTCAACTCCATCTTAGCTGAGTGTTTGATGTTCTGCTCTTCTTTCTACTTTTTAGTTTGTTCATTTGTTTGGGTCATGTTTTCCTGATTATTGGTTTGGTTTGTAGTTTTTTGTTGCTGTCTGGTCATCATTTTATCTTGGTGGGTTGATTAGCTTCTTTGTCTAGTGTCAGGGTTTAATTAGTTGCTGCTTTTCATGTGTGTTAAGTCTTCTCTTTGCCATTTTGTTCTTCTTATTCTATTTCTGTCCTGTTGGCTAAGTTCACTTGAAGGAAAATATTAGGGTAAGTGAAAGCAAAAAGAGTAAGAAAAGAAAAAAGTATAATAGTAGTATTGTTAGTAAATATTAGCAGAAGAACCATGTGAGATCTAGAAGAATGGGTATTAGACTCATGTAAGCTGTGTAGAGTTATAACAGTAAGAAAAATGGAGTATCTATAATGAGACAGTAACCTAAATATGGTGAGGAATATAGTATTAATTAAAAGACCAGTGTGGTCAGGAAAGTGGGAAGAGAAAGGAAAGGACAATAATATAGAGAGTGAATAAAAGACAGAAAACAGTACAAAGGTATTAGAAATAAAAATTGGGGGCTAAATTAAGAGCAGTGGAATGTAAGAGAAACACTAAATGATGGAGGATAGAAAGATGTAGAGGAAAGCGGTAAGTATTGGTAGCCAAAATCAGTACACACAGAAAAGAGGAAATAGAGGATGAGGAAACACAGCAAATGTGAATCACTCCCTGCCACACCTAATATAAAAAATATAAAAAAGAAGAGAAAGGGAAAAAAGAGGGAAAAGTGGGGGTGGAAATTCAAGCAAGAAAAGGGGGATGAAGAAGAAGAGGAAGAGGACAATAAGGAGGAGGGGGAGGAGGAAAGGACTGTGGGGTTATAAAGAGGAAGGAAAAACAAAAAAATAAGCCAATAAAAAAGACCAACATTTCAAGCAAGGAATCCTCTTTGCATTTAAATAAAATGCTTAGGAGTCTGACCTTCCCCCTTTCTCCCTTTTTCCCTTCTCTCTCTCCCAGGGCAGCAGGAAAGCTGTGTGAGGTGTCCAGTAGGAGAATCAAGTGGGTCCTTGGTGAACCAAATCACCAGAGAAAACAATGTCTCTTAATTTCCAAAGAGAGCGTGCCCACACATCACCAGGAACACCAAATATGCTAATGGAAGTTTTCAAAACACATCTTACAGTCCATCTCCCTTAGTTGTACTACAGGAGGGCTAGTTGAATTTTTTTTAAAGATTTATTTATTTATTTCTCTCCCCTTCCCCCCCCCCCCCAAGTTTTCTGTGTCTATTTGCTGTGTCTTCTTTGTTCGCTTCTGTTGTTGTCAGGGGCACGGGAATCTGTGTTTCTTTTTGTTGCATCATCTTGTTGTGTCAGCTCTCCATGTGTGCGGCATCAATCCTGGGCAGACTGCACTTTCTTTCATGCTGGGTGGCTCTCCTTACAGGGCGCACTCCTTGCACATGGGGCTCCCCTATGTGGGGGACCCTCCTGCTTAGCAGGGTACTCTTTGCGTGCATCAGCACTGCGCATGGGCCAGCTCCACACAGGTCAATGAGGCCCGGGGGTTTGAACCGCAGACCTCCTATGTGGTAGGCAGACACTATAACAACTGGGCCAAGTCTGCTGCCTAGTTGATTTTCTGACTCCACCTTCTCCCAGACCAAGTTTCCGATCCCAGCACTTTTAGGTAAATTGGGCTTTCTCGGCAGATTTGCCTTTCCTTTCTTCCCCAGTTTTCCCCAAGCCAGCTGGAATGCTCCTCAGCTCAAAAAAAAAAAAAAGAGGGGGGCTGTCAGGACCTGAAAATTGAACCCCCATCTCATTTGGCCCCTCTGCACGTCCACCAAAACCCTCCAACTCACAGAGTCACTCCAAAACTGAACGGCTAGTGTATTCCCTTACCGCAGGGAGCAGTGGATTTGGCAGACGCTGGATTTGGGAGTGGGAAGTCTGGGATATTGTCCGCTTGGGGCCTGTGGGCCTGTGGAAAGTGGGCTGCGGTGGCTTAGGGGTCATGGACCTGGGGACCATTCTTCTGGGGAACACAGGGCTTGGGAATGTTGCCACACTACTAACAGTTCAGGGAATGCCCTAGGGGGAAGAGTCCCTCCTCTCCACAACTTCTGACCTCAGTGTTAGAAACCCACAATTCTACCCTTAGCAAGCACGACTTCTGTTCCAGTCTCTCCAAATCAATGTCCAAACACTTCCTGCCTTGCAAGTCCCCGAAACAGCCCACTGCAGCAAGATTCCAACTCTACACAGCCGGCCTTTTGCAGGAACAATTATGAAGTGCATTCACTCAGGTGCCATTTTGCCCCACCCATCAGCTATCATCTTTTAATATCTCCATTTGTTCATCCCAGCTTGTCCTTAAAGGGAAAGTACGTCTACCTCATTATCTAAAAAAGATGAAGAAATGCACTTGCTAGCTGTTCTTTAATCCTCCCCTGGCTAGCCATGTATATCACTTTGGCTGCTTATATCCTCCGACAGTGAACTCAGACACGTGGTCTTGCTGGATTTGGGCAGGATCAGGTCTCGAACCTAATGCCAAGTTGCCTAAGTTTGTTTTTGCCTTACTTTTTTCCTCTGGGTGGGTAACAAAAGGAAGCATTTCTACCAACTACAAGGCACAAGGTAGAAATTACAGTTAAGAGAATGCAGCACATATGCAGAGTATGTTGGAAAACCCAGTAACCCCCAAGCTCACTGACTCCAGGAACTCAGACTGGGTGAAAGCAGCTTCAATTGAGTCTCTACAGACCCTTCACACACCTTCCATCCTGTGCAAGACACCTGGTCATTCTGAGAAAGGTGTGAAGATAAGTCAGCCTGGTTGTTGTCCACAGCCACCCTGCTAAGGCCAGCAAGGCAATCCTTAGTATTGTCTTAAAGTTCTTAAGAACTCCAGGGGTGCCATGCTAAAAGAACTTGTCTCACAGCTGCTGGAAAATCTGGTGTGCTTGTGCTCCAAGTCACTTTACAGGATGGGGAGGACAGAAAACCTCCCAGTATGGGCTCAGGGCTCCTGCTCACACACCACCACTGGCCAGAACAAGCCCACCACACCTGAGCTTCCTCCCACTGTGGCCTTCAAGCTTGTCCACTTCTGGCATGGTCACAGGGTGCCCTGGTCCATTGTGCCTGTCCACTTCTGGCATGGGCACAGGGTGCCCTGGTCCACTGTGACCTTCACTTCTGTGGAAAGCATCACCTCCAGTATGGCTCCTACACTCCTAGGTTAACAAGAAGCCCAAACCATGGCCAGTGATAAAGTTTTCAGTGTTTGGTACTGTGAAAACTGGATAGCTCTTTTGGTTAAAAATAAACTTGTATTTTCCCACCTCATTGCAGACAAAAGAAAATTCTGGACGGATTTCAAAAGGTAAGTGAAAAAACAGCTCTAAGGGCCTTTTAATCATCAAAGCAATGGGGAGAAATCAAAAAGAAAATATCAAACACTTTGACTATATGCCTTAGTCGACAAAAGGGGTACTGATGCAAAGTACCAGAAATCTGTTGGCATTGACAAAGGGGGTTTATTTTGGGTAGAAGCTTACAGTCACAAGGCCATAAAGTGTAAGTTATTTCCCTCACCAAAGTCTGTTGCCACATGTTGGAGCAAGATGGCTGCTGGTCTCTGTGAGGATTCAGCCTTCTTCTTCAGACTCCATGGTCCCAGCTTCTTCTGGTCTCAGCTGTAGGCTGGCATAAGGCTTGTCTCTCTGTCTGGGGCTTGTTTCTTTATGGGCTTGGCGGCTCTGGTGTTGCCACAAGGTCAACAGTAGACCATTAGGTTCTCTCTCTTTCCAGGCCTCTGCCATGTCTATAGAGCCATCTCTGTTCCTCTGTGTTCTTCTCCTGTGTGTTTACTTCCCTGGGATCCAGCATCAAAACTCCAACTACTTCCTTTGCCATGTCTTTTTCTTAGTGAGTCCCTGCCCACCAAGGGGGTGAAGACTCAATGTCCTACTGACATGGGCCATTTCAACCTCTGATCATAATTTAACAAAGTAAAAGTGAAACCTCTGAAGTTAATACAATCTATTATGCCCATAGGAAGAGACCAGTTTACAAACATAATCCAATATCTATGTTTGGAATTCATAAACAGTATCAAATGGCTATACTATATAAAAATTAAAGATATGTGAATTAAATCAAATAAAATCCAACATTTTAAGACATGTAATACACCATGGAGAGATCACATTATCTTTAACATACATAACGTAGGATGTTGATTGGCTGAGAGTCACCTCTTGCTGGCAGTGTTATGTCCTCTTGAAGGAAACTTTGTAGGTAAACCCCCAGATCAGAAGGCCCTTCGGGAACCCAAGGAAGCCCAAGCAACCCACCCACACTTCTGGGATGATACAAGGTCAATTCTCCAAAGGAGGAACTTGGTCTCCTGTCAGGGAAAGTTCTGGAATCCAGACCCTCCCCTCTGAGGTTCAGAGTTACTGCCCAGCCCACTTGAGGCCATCTGGAAAGAAAAAAGATAACATGGTCCCCATCACTCACATCACCTCCATATGCCTAGTTAATTAAGGACTTAGAAGGAAGCTGGGCTCCTGGTCATTCTGTGGCTTAAGTCCTTCCTGGCCAGCCCACCAGTGGAACACGTGTGGCTGGAGAAGAGCCACAGGGTCCAACACATAGACCAGGCCTCCAGACACGTGGTGGGGAGGTGGGAGGCACCTTCCTCTCTCACACCTGAAAGCCTGGTGCCAAAGGGGACAGGGCAGCAGGTCAGCCAGCAGGGGGCAGTGCTAACAGCAGGGGAACAAGGAAACAGAAGATCCTCATGGAAAAGGCTGGGCTTGTGCTTCCTCTGACCCTTCTGAGCTGAGTTAACCCCTAGGGTTCTTATTCTGAGAGAAAGATCCTAAAGGGGAAGGATGGATTCAAGAACAGAACATGCAATCACCCTACACTGAATGTAAGAGCTAATGGCACTTTATTTTGTTCCCTAAGCTGGAGAAAACCAGCATAATAGAGTATGATATGCAACATTATTGAAAAATGCCCATTTCTTTTCCTAATGAGTTCTAAAACTCTCTTTAAAGTAAGAATGATGAGTAAGCAGCAATGCCTGTCCCCCAAGCCCTGGATTAGTTACCAGGAGCCTATCATAGCTCAGAATAACTTTCCTTAGCAATGCTGGTGGATGTTATCACAATCTTAGACAGCTCTTCCTCGTGGGGATTTTGCATATTCAGAACTTTTGCAGAACAAAATGAAAGTTTCTATCACAGAAAAATAAAGAAAAAAATATTCATCACCAGCCAGCCTCAGTTAGTAACATGACTATCCATTTCCAAAATCTAATCAAACTGAAAAATCTGCTTTTCCTTGATTTGTTTCACCAATTTTTCTTCTTTCCTCTTTTTTTCTTTCACTACTTTATGGATTGAAGCAGAATGTCATTAATAAAACTGACTCAGATTTACATGCTACCACAAAACGGAGCTTCTGGGTTTATTGGTATTTCATTATTACCATTTCTCAAGGGATTTCTTGTTTCACACAGGATGTTGCTTTTAAAACACAAAGCAAAAAGAACACCACTTACTTTTCTCTCTTGATGTCCATTTGGCCCTTTGTGTTTTGAGTATTATTGAAATTCAGTGTTTCCTGATACTGGTTTGGCCCTTGCTGTCTACCATCACTTTTCCCTCAGAAAATAGCTGAGGTGTGAACAAAGTGCCGTGGAACAGTAGTGGAAGACTCAGGTGGAATTCACTGCCATGGTATATTAACTCAGTGTGTCCGCAGCAGCATCGTGTCAACGTGCAACGAGTCGGTTTTCAGTGCCTCGGTCACCACGAGGGGCCACCGCTCACGGTAATGGCAGGTGCTGTTGTGCAGCGGCACAAATCGAATCCATTCAAGTGGTATCTGGCAAAACTGAGCTGTTCCGCAGCGCTCTGCTGTTTCTTGACTCAAATGCTGGTTCAAGAGGTGTGTTCCTTCTGTCGAAAATTCGCTTAACTCTCAAGCCTGGGATGTGTGTGTATCAGTAAAAAGGAAAAGGAGAACTAAACAGGCCTTGGGAATACTTTAACCAGGGCAGCTCTAGGAAGACTGGCTTGAAACATAAATGATAATGAGGGGCAAGACTTGTGAAATCTGGGGAACAGTGGGTCATTCCAGGCAGAGGGAAGAGCATCTGTGGTGGCCCTGAGGCCGAGCCCATTGATGTGCGGGTGGCAGAAAGGGAGGAAAAGGGCGGTGCAGCTTTCAGAAGGGGTAGGCAGTAGGGAGTGCAGGTGGACAGGCAGGCAGGGGAGGGGGCGGTCTCAGGCCCGGACCAACGAGCACCCCTCTCAGGAGGCTTCTTGCCTGTATGTCCTTGATTCAGGCAGAGGTTTCAGAGATTTTTCAGTACCATGTCCTTGATGCTAATTAACAAAAGCAATAACCACACACTTACAGTGGCACCCCTAGAAGTAGAGCACCCTAGAAATATGGCACCCCTAGAAGTACAGCACACCTAGCAGTAGGGAACCCTAGAATTATGGCACCCCTAGAAGTATGACCCAGCAAGCCAGTCTGTGCTCCTCCTACACGACCTTACACATGGACACAACCATTCTAAGGTCCACAGGATGGAGGACTAGAGTATGGATTGGAGTGGACTTACTGATATTTCTATTCATGAACTATTGTGATTAGTAATTGAAGAAAATGTGGCATTGGTGTGGAGAAAGTGGCCATGTTGGCTGCTGGGGGTGGGAGTGGGAGGAAGAAATGTAAATGTGGGGGCATTTTCGGGATTTGGAGTTGTCCTGGGTGTTGCTGCAGGGACAGTTACTGGATATTGTATGTCCTCCCATGGCGCACTGGGTGGACTGTGGGAGAGTGTGGGCTATGGTGTGGACGATTGACCATGAGGTGCAGCGGTACTCAGAGTTGTATTCACCAAATGCAATGAATGTCTCATGATGATGGAAGAGATTGTTGTTATGGGGGTTGGAGTAGGGTGAGGGGGGTGGGGGGTATAGGGTGTGACAGGGAGGGACAAGAGAGCTCACAGAAGGCAGAAGTGACACTGGGCTTGGTCTGGGTAGCAAAGAGGGACAGTGGAAGGGTTTCTGAGGCATAGTATGATCCAGAATAGTGCTCAGGCCCAAAGCCATGAAATGCTCTAAGAACTGTAAGTGAGACCACTTCACAGGTTTCCCAGAGATGTGAGAATCCTTTTGGCCTGGCCCCCAGGTGAGCGGGAATTCACTTGGGTATATGAACACATCTGAATCGATTGCAGCTCTCTCCTGGTCAATCTTTCATTTGCTTCTATTTGTCTCATTCCTTCTCTGCAAAGAAGCATAAAATTTAGAAGTGAACTTAGAGCTCTAGAACTCATAGAGTTTCAATAACCTATGCTAAAGCTTAAAAAGCCTTAAAAAGTAAAGATAAAGAGATCTAAAATGTTACAGCATGATGGGGTTATGCGATGGTTAATCACCATCCAGTTGGTGCGGAGTCATTGGATGATGCAAGCTCTGGCCTGCCAGTGTGAGGGCATTCTGTAGGTGGCTTTAGACCATTAGGCAGTTGCAGCTATGGCTGATGACATCCACAAACAAGGGCGACTGCCTTCAGCAAGGAGGGGAGTCCCATCACCCCAGCACCTGGAGGTCTTAAAGCAACACCAAGGCCCTCAGCAGTGGCAAATCCTTTCTCTCCTTCTTCAGCTTCTCCCAAGAAAGTCATCCCCTGTGCTGTCTCCAATGGATGGCCTGCCCCAGGAAATCTGAACTTGCCTATCCCCAGGGTAACTGAGCCAATTCTACTAACAAATCCCTCCCTATTTACGTATGGACCCATATCCTGTTGGCTGTTTCTTCAGAGAATCCTAATACTAGTAGAAATGCAGACATTACTAGCTAATATGTCCTGTGATTACTTTGTGGTGGGCCTTTTTCTAAATGTTTTTATGTGTATTAACTCATTTCATCCTTATTTTCTGATTAGCCATTTGGAAATGAGGCCCAATGTCATACAATTTGCAAGAGAGGTTGAAATCAACCCCACGTGCCTGTCTCCTGAACACAGATTCTCAGTCCTCTGTTACATTGCTGATCAGACCAGGTTCAAGTCTCATCTTCACCCGTGGTTCTGTATCCAAGGCAGGCATTGACCATCTGTGAGCTTTGGAGAGGAAACACTGCCCAAGTCCAAGGCCCCTGGAAATCATACACCCTGTGTTCAAGTGCTTAGCATAGAGCTCAGCACAGAGCGGGTGAGAAGTAAATGGAAGCTCCTTTCCCTGTCCAAGGCCCCGGAACTAGCCAGAGGTAGAAACCCAGTCTCCAAACTCTGCGGCCCTTTCCACATCTGCCTGCCTTGTCTCACTCTCCCCTCAAGCTTTAACCTGACCGTAATTGGAGAGTGAAGCATCTGTACTTCACTAAATACAATGTAATTCACGCATGACTTACATTTTAGATTTTCCCCCAATCAAACCTGCCCCCTTACAACCCTACCTAAATTTACTTTACTTCATTGTATATTTAAAAAGAGAATACTCCTGAATATATATATACTTAAAGATTTTATTTTAATTTACCCCTCTCCCCGGTTGTTTGCACTTGCTGTCTCCTCATCTTCTTTTTAGGAGGCACTGGGAACCGAACCTGGGGCCTCCAATGTGGGAGGGAGGCAGCTAATTACACAAACCACCTCTGCTCCATTTGATATGTCTCATTGTGTTTCTTCACTGTGTCTCTTAGTTACATCACTCACTGCATCATCTGGTTGCATCAGCTCACTGTGTCATCTTGTTGCATCAGCTCACCAAGTCAGCTCGTCCTGTCAGCTTGCTATTTGGCTCATCATCTTTACGAGGCACTGGGAACTAAACCTGGGATCCACCACAGTGTGGGTACGAGTCCAGCTGCTTAAGACACATCCACTTCCCTATATTTTATTAAAGGATTACTTCTGTATACTTCTACAATTATAAATGTTATAGTAATCCAAAGTGCTGTCATCTGTTTTCCCATTGCTCCTCCTCACCATACATTACATCTGCTAACAAAGTACATCAGGAAATGGGAAAAAAAAACATTTCTTATATTTGTAGGAGGAGGAAATGAAGGTTTCTAAAAAGCATACTGTTTTCATTTAGCAGAAAACTGCTACAAGATGGCAGATTTAAAAATAGTCATTCATTGTATTCATTTATTGTACTTGATCGATTCTGTTTGACATATAAAATCAAGTATCTATGATACTAATATTAAATTGAACTTTAATTTTAAATCAATCACTGACACTTGGTATTCACGGTATAGGGAAAATAAAGGCTCCTTCCATGTCTCTGTAAGATCTAGACAGATCCTTTTCAGATCACCAAATAGTCCATAATTCTGCAAAATGGCTAATTCACAAATAAGGCTCTTTTTATGCTGAGACCCATAAAAACACAACTTCTTTCATGATCTGAGTTCTGAAGTCACTATTCCTTCTTGTCAGCACTGAACCCCGGGGTTTTGAGAAAACAATTTTCTTGATAAGATTTGACAAATTCAAGCCTTGATTTTAGCATCTCAGCCTCATGAAAATGGATCTGTTACGGGAAGAATAAAAAAAAAGGAACTGGCTAGTATAATCCTTCACAATTGAAACTACCGTGTTGAACTTGTTTGTCTCTAACAACCTGCCCACAAATGCTTTCACACACATAAGAATGGAAGCTCCTCGAGGGCAAAGTCACAGCTATCTTGTGTACTCCCAGAGCCCAGAACAATGCTTAGTACATAATAAGAGCTCAATAAATATTAGTTGCTTAAATAAGAGGGATATTTAAAGGATCAAAGATGATTCCTGTCCTCGAAGACACAATCAATACTAGAAGTATGCAACAAGCCAATGCAGAGTGTGTGAAGAAAATCAACATTCCAGCCCTCAGAGGAGGTCAGGGTTTTAGGTTGTGGGGAAAGAAGAGACCTGAGTGGGGTGTTGCTGAATGGACAGAATTTAGTCATGAGGAGATGCTGTCTGGAGGGAGAGGGGGCACCTGGTCAAAGGAGCAATGGGAGAGAGAATGGAGTGGGTTAGGTGGGAGGGAAGAGACCGCCAGCTTGAAGACAGGTAACAAGGTGCAGCCTCAGGGGATCCCAAAAGTCAGAGCAGAGGAGTTTCTACTGTATCCCGTGAGTAGGAAAGAAACAAGGTTTCTGATCACAGGCTGGCATGCTGAGGGTTTTCAGAAGTCTGGGGTGTGCAAGATGAACTGGACAAGAGTAAGCCAGAGAGGAAACCAGGGAGCAGACTAGCACCAATACCTTAGAGAACTTGCGAAATTCATCTACATTCTAGTCACTCATCATCATAATGCCTTATTAAGTAACTTACAAAGGAAACAATAAGGTCTTAGACATTAGGTAGTGATGAAGATACTGGTTTTAGTGAGTCATCCTGTCCATTCTTACACTTACATCAGGGGGAAATTAAAACAGATATTCCAATAATTTAATAACTCTAAAAGCAGAGTTGAACATATCTTATGAAGAATATAGGCATATTCTGCTTTTGGAAAACTGAAGATAAGAAAATTCTGTATTTCAAGGGAAGCATGCATGGCCCAGTGGTTAGTGCATCTGTCTACCACATGGGAAGTCCGCGGTTCAAACCCCGGGCCTCCTTGACCCGTGTGGAGCTGGCCCATGCACAGTGCTGATGCACGCAAGGAGTGCTGTGCCATGCAGGGGTGTTCCCCGCATAGGGGAGCCCCACACGCAAGGAGTGTGCCCCATAAGGAGAGCAACCCAGCATAAAAGAAAGTGCAGCCTGCCCAGGAATGGTGCTGCACACACGGAGAGCTGACACAACCAGATGACACAACCAAAAGAGACACAGATTCCCATGCCACTGACAACAACAGAAGCAGACAAAGAAGATGCAGCAAATAGACACAGAGAACAGAGAACTGGGGTGGGGGTTGGGAGGGGAGAGAAATAAATAAAATAGATAAATCTTAAAAAAAAAGAGAAAAATCTCTATTTCAAAACATAAGCCAAAGATTTATAAAAAATATCAAGTACACTGAAAAGCCTAATTAACAAAGTGGGTGCTTCAATTAGAGATATAAGATACTCAGCCCACTGTCCTAGCAGAATACTTAGGACCCTGGAAAAAGCAAGTAGGAATGAGGGATTACTTTGGGGGGTGGAGGGAATGGACCCATACCTGGACAACTTGATAACCAAGTAAATGGAGTTGCCGTTGTTTAATAGCCTCTTTTCCCAGTAAATTTTTGCTGTTAAAACAAACTCTTTTGGGGCCATTAATGCATAGTGCTACTCTGAAGAAAAAATCAAAGAGAAATAAACTTAGTTTTTATAACAATCCAAAACATTATTTTTTCGGCCAAAATTAACTCAAAATGTGGCTTTTCCTAATGGCCAATACTCTCACATCAATCATGAATGTGTTACTCTTTAGCCTACTGAAAAAGTACTTGGCTTAATTAATGATGCTGTTTATAAAATATTATAAGGAATTTCCAGAAAACATATCCTGAAATGTAGTTTTATTTCTGGAATCATCTATTTTTCTCACCTTTTTAAGAAAATGATCCTTTCCTATTCACCTCAACACGCCTTTTAACATAAAAACTAGCACAATTTCTTTATCTTTTGTGTACATCTTCATCAACTGTAAAAGGTAATACAAATCCTTCTTTATCTAATTTAATTTCAATATCTAGTGAGAGAAGGAAAAAATTCTTCATGTGATACCCTCAAAAACACTATTTCCTTTACTTCTTTGTTCTGTTTTGATTTCTTCCAAACTGTATTTACCAATAGGACAGAAGGCTGCAAAGTAATGACCACAACCAAATGAGGATGTTCACTCACTCAGTTTCAAGAACAAGCCTGTAAGCCTGAAATTAAGGAGGCTTCCTGGTCTAAAGCAAGGAGTAGGTCCTCAAATTAACAGGGGAGCAGTAGGAACCACACACTTCCTCCTTCTCCTTACAAATGGTGGCACACTTTCAATTCAGACAGTGAAGAAAATGTTCTAAGTTCAGCAAAATTAGACAACTAAGCAGCTCAACACATCCCTCTCTTCCATGTCTCCTGACAGCTAATGCAGCCCATGACCGTGGCACCCCACAACTGCAACATGTGGCCAAGGGGAGTGGCTGGTGTACCCTTCCAAGCCCTCTGGTATATGCCATTCCTTCTGTAGAAAGGGCCATGAGAGCAGGAGAGGTGGAACATGTGACCATTTGAAGCCTATCAGAGATGGTTCTCTTTTAGATGATTTTTTAATTGATGAAAGGAAGGATTTCGACTCAAAGTCAGCATAGTCCAGCAGCTATTTCTGGGAGGATCTGTGTGCTTATATCAGTGCTAATGTGGTAGCCACCAGCTATGGGAGGCTTTGGAGCACTTGAAATGTGATATAAACTTTACTTATGTTTAATGTAAATTTAAGTAGCCATCTGCACTAGTGGCTACTATACTGGACAGTGCAGGCCTAGACTATAAGAGCAGCTAAACAGACATGAGCACTTACTGTGTTATTCCCTCATTTATTCCTTCTTACCATAAGTGTTTGAGGTCAATATTCTTCTTACTCACATTTTACAGATGAGGAAGCAAACAGAAAAAGGTTAAAAAGGGTAAGTACACTATGCAAAGACATTCTGCTACTCTGTGGCAAGCTGGATTCAAATACAGTCTATATACTATATTCTACCATCTACACTCTAGAGCCTCATGTGGGGCAGGGAAGATTCCATTTTGCATTCTGTGGCTACTAAGCTCCACCTGTCTCCCAAAGAGATAACAACCACTAAGGTTCTGTAAATAAATCCCCTGTTACTTACCTACTGTATACCAATAGGTTATTAACATTTTGGAAGCAAAGTAGGATCTTGCTCCTAAAAGGTCGATCAATTCAATTACCAGAGATTTATGAAAGTGAAAATTCACAGGGGTCTCCAGGGAATGGTATGGAGTAAAAAATGATTTCATTTGATATTTAGGAAGGAGTTTGGGATCCTAAAAATCATATATTCAAACATGAGAGAAAAATAAGATACAAAACCAGAGAATAAAGTGAAGGTAGTGAGTTACCTATGTATAAAAGTTTGATACAAAATTCCTTTAGTGAATGATGTTTTTCTAGGACTTAGGACTGATATCTTTCTTAACACAGCAATGAAAAATATTCTTGTTATAGTTAAAGTCTAATAGCTCAACATATTCTTAAAATGTGTTTTAAAAGTAGTCACTGAAAAAAGAACAATAAACATCATGACAATGCTGTCAAATTCAAGAAACATCTCTGAAACTCTCAGAATTGCTTTCAGGAGGACACTCAGTTAAAATTTTTAATCCAAGAAGAAATGATAAAACTGACATCTCAATTCAATAAATAAAGGATTGCAATGGAACAACTAGTGCTGGAAAATTAGTTATCTGTCTAGTAAAGAAGAGTTAAACTCCTACCAAACATCAGACTATGAGCATATCTCCTTTTACTGAGTTTTGCTTTATTGCACTTTGCAGATATTGTGTTTGTTTGTTTTTTTAAATAAACTGAGGTTTTGTGGCAATCCTGGGTCAAGCAAGTCTATCAGTTCCAGTTTTCCAACAATGTGTGCTTTCTTCATCTGTGTCACATTTTAATTGAGGTATATACATTTAAAAATAAAAATAATGCTTTTGCATATTTAAAAGGCTATAGTACACGTGCACTGGGAAACCAAAACATGCATGTAACACACTTTATTATGGTGGCCTGAAACTCGACCAGCCAAATGTCTGAGGTATACTTATATAATAAATCACAGGTGGATTAAAGATCCAATGGGGAAAAATTAGTAAATATTTGCACTAACACATATTTGGTGAAATACTCTTATGCATGATGGAAAAGTCAGGAACCATTAAAAGACAGGTAGATTTGGTCACACAAAACTTAAAAACACAAAGCAATGGAAAGATGAATAAGGGATCAGGAAGGCAATACCTAGGAAATACAAATGGCCAATAAACATTTGACAAAATGCTCAACTTCATTACTGCTCACTCAAATGCAATTTAATACATGACAAGACACCCTTTTCCACTGAACTGAGTGGCAAAAGCTAACAGGACTAAAAAAACACAGCCACCTTCACTCACTGCTGGGGAGGTGTGACATCTACCATTCAGAGTCACTACTGACATTACACCACTGGTCCCACTCTTAACATTCTAGTTTGCAGCTTAAAGGAACATGGGCTGCAGTAGAATGACACACAAGGGTGTTTACTACAGCACTGCTGATAGAGACCAAAGTTGGAAAGAACCTGAAAGATCATAAGCTGGGAAACTGGTGAGTAAGTCCCATAAAATACTGCACCACTTTGAGGAAGAACGTATTTGTTCCACACACATTGGCCTTGAGGAAGGTCTATGTATACTGTACATAATGGTAAATTATATGATATACTGGACATAAAGAGAAAAGAAAATTGGTTTATATATTTGTGTATGTTGGGCATAGAAAGCACAGTTACAAATTTGTTATTTCAGGGAAGGGAGGTGTTTGGGGTTAACTAATTTTAGTGTTTATATGCCTTGGCATTGTTAAAAATGTTATAAAAGAAAAGAGTAACGACTTTCCACTTCTTTACCTTTTACCAGAATATGATCCTGAGTCAAGTTTGAAGGACAAAGCAGAAGGTGATGAAGTCTGTTGGGACTATTTCCAATCACACAAAAAAGATATGCTGTGAAGTTGATGAGAGTGAATCTTTATAGCACAGATACCACCTAAAATAAAGTCTACCAGAGAAGAGTGAAATTTCTGACTTGGTTAAAAAATACACTCAGAAATAATTAGGATTTGTAGAGTTCAGAGATTCAGACTTTTTAATCAAATGGCTAATGTGCGTGCTAAGCCCTTTAAAACCCTTGAAATGAATCAAGGAATATTAAGATTTGTATGCCTTCAACACTTGAAACCATCTAGAAATCTAACACAGCAGGAATTGGTCCTATAGGACAAGACAGAAATGGGGTCAATTTATCAAAGAAAAGGCCAGCTGTTGCACCTAGCTCCAAGTAAATGAAAGTTTTCCCTTTTAATAAAGTTATGGAGACAGGTCAAAAGAGAAAAGACTTAGTTTTCAGAAGGGGCACAAGAAACCTGTTTGCCCTCCTTGAAATAATGCCATACACCTTTTGTTTTTACCTTATAGAAAGGATATTCTATGACTGAGAATAAGTAAAGTTGTGTCAGTTGTGCTAGACTCAGTCTGTCCAGATATAATTCTTCACCTGAAATGAAAACATCCCAATCAGTTATGCTTGAATTTTGGTACATGTAATGAACAAAATCATGAACATACAGCACTAATTCATTCATTCCAGAAGTGTGATGTATTTTTAAGTGACACTAGAAAGTGAAGTTGTTAGAATTATGCTCTCATGCTTGTTTAACCACTGACATCTCATTTTGACTTCTATGAACACAAGCTCCTACCTTCTGCCCCTTTGCATGATTCAGGCAGCTACAGCAGCAGACCCCTGCTAATGGGAGCATCTCAATGATCCCCTACAGGAGCATGAATGGCCCATTGAGGTGCTGATGTCTTCCACCTATGGGAAGCACATCCACCAGCCCATCAAGCCACTGAACCACCACCATGGCTGTGGCAACCACGTGAGGGCTGACTTCTACAGGAAGACCGACATCCCCAGCATCAATTCTCCTGGCTTTGGGCACTTTTCTCCAGTCTGAGGCTCACCCCAGGCTCCAAAGGCCCAGGGTCTCCTTTTACAGGGGGTGGGGACCCTAGGGCCTTATATCCTGGTTCTGCTGACATCTAGAAACTGCAGAGATGCCCCCATCTGGCCTTATGGTGGGGACAATGAAAGACAAGCAGCTTCCGTAAGGGCCCTTGGTCAAGAGCCTGGGAGACACCTTTAGGATGTAGGCACATCCAGCAGGTGGACTTTTACATGAGACTATTTCAGATTAAGTGATGCTGGTGACTCATTGACTGCAGGCACCTTCACAACATTAAAAATACCCCCCCACCTTAAGTGACTGGGATTTTTGTTCATGGATTCTCTGCATTTGTATTTGGGGAGGGGTGTGCAGTTATTTTCCTAATAATCACAGAAGCCACTACTACCTGATATTATCTCTAGTGTACCTAAAACAATGCTTGCATTTTACTTTCTTCAAGAGGAAATATCAGGAAAGTTACATTTTAGCACAATTGAACTCTAGATATACTGCAATGCACTTTCTCCCCAATGATCTGAACTGCAAATAATGGAATTTTGTTCACTCGAGGACAAAATCCCTAGGAGGATGGATGGCCCTGGTGTCCAGCATTTTCTGTTGTCACCCTGTAAGTGAGAAGCAGCTGAGGTCCTGAGGAAAGCATGGGGCTTGGCATTCACCAGGGTGGGGTAAAATTCTGGCTCCTCCTTTTTCTAGCTCTGAGGTCTAGTGTAAGTCATGTCATCTCTTTGAGCCTACATTCCCCCATCTTTACAGTGGGGGATGCTAACCTCATCTGTCTGAGTCTGGCTGGTTGACTGTGACAAATACCATAGGCAGCAGGAATTCAGTGTCTCAGGGTTTGGAGGCTAGACATCAAATCAAGGGATTAGCAGCCACATGGTCGTGCAGGGGGGCATCCTACTGGTGGCTCAACCTCTGCTCATCACATGGCCATCTGAATCCTGTGGTCTCCACTTCTGCACAGGGGTCCTTCTGCCTAGATCCTCTCCTTGTGAGGTCTCCAGTCCTGTAGGATGAAGGCCCTCCTGGCTCAATTTGGTTTTATCTTAAAAGGATCTTAGAGATTCTTCCAAATAGCTCCCACCCACAGCACCAGGGACCAGGATTTGAATGTGTCTTGGGGAATATGAGTCAGCCCCCATCACTAAGTCTGTGAGGGGCTTGGTGTGCTCCCGGAGTTGGTAATGAAACAGGTGGCCCTGTGGTACACCACCCTGCTCAACCTTCGTGGTGATGATCACCAACTTTGGGTGGTTTTTAAGGCAGTCACTTTTAACCTCATTTGGAAATGTTTACTTTGGATAGAATATGAAAAAATTGTTTGAGTGTTAAGATACTATCTATATTTTTAATGAAGTGATCCCTTGGAAAAGATAATCCCTCATCTTTTGTGATTAAATTCTCCAGTTTAGTAGTTGAAAGGTAGGTGATTCAGTTGATTTCAACCCTGGTTCCTCAATCATTGGTTTTATTGTTTTAAAGACCAGGTCATTCTCAAAGGACACATGACATTGAATTACTGGTAATTTCAAGGCTGAGTGACTTCTAAATATGTCTTTATTAATTTGAAGCCAGCTTTTTTCACAATATTTGCCTTTTATTTTTTTCAAACAATTAACAATATTTTATTCAGAATGCCTTTGGGTCCATGATATCATATTAGTAATGCCATAAAAGAAAATCTATAAAGTTTGGGTTATAGACATTTTTATAAATAACTCTTTCTTCAGTCTAGATTACCAAGAAAAACAATGCATCTGTGGGAGATGCCTTCATCTGAAAGTGACAGCAATAAATTAATTTCAAACTTAAGTTATTTTCATTTAGTTTAAATTAGACCTTTAACCTTTTAGTGCTTACTTTTAATAAGCAGGGTTTGAAATGGGCAAGATTTCAAAAGCTCTCATGTTTGTTAGACAGCTAGGGAAAATAAATGTATTTCTGTAGATGAGACATTTTCAACTTAAATGTGTTAAGTATGCCGATTAGCGCCATATCAAGCAGAAACATATTCTTAGATTAAAATAATTTGTTTTACTTAATCAGATATCCACCATTAGTCAAAAATGAATTTTCTATTGTTAGACATATCTAGAGCAAGGGGAAGTGGAGTGGTTGCTGGCTTTAAGAATTGCACATTGAGTTTGGAAAAAGAATAATATAGAGGATTCAAGACAAAGCCTAGTCATTTCTAAACAGATGCTTTGAAATACTGGAATTTTAAAGGGTGTGGACTTAAAGTGTTTTTGGGTTTTCTAAAGATTTTATTATTTACTTATTTATTCATTTATTTATTTAATTTATCTCTATATTTCTCACCCTCTCATTGTTTGTACTCACTGCCTGCTCTCTATGTCTAGTGTTTTTTTTGTTTTTGTTTTTTTTAGGAGGCATCTGGAACAGAACCCAGGATCTCTCATATGGGTGGGAGGTGTTCAGCCACTTGAGATACATCTGCTCCCTGCTTGTAGCATCTTTTGTAGTGTTTCCTCATTGTGTTGTCTCATTGTGTCATTTTGTTGTGTCAACTTGCTGCACCAACACTTTGCATCAGCTCTCTGTCTTGTTAGTTTTCTTTAAGAGACACTGGGAACTGAAGCCAGGACTTCCCAAGTGGTGCCCAACTGCTTGAGCCAATTCTGCTTCCCCTAAAGTGCTTTTAAGGAAAGAATACTTCCTACAAAGCTTAAGCGTTTAGAAGAACTTTGAGTATGGGCATTTTTACTCACCTATGGATGTCACTGTTCATTGGCTTGACAGAAGTGAACTCCAAGGCTTCTGATTTGCATTTTTAGTTCATAGAGTTGTTCAGTTGCCTGAAGCTTTGCATAGGTTTTACTCTGTCTTGGAATTCAGGGAAGAGGCAATTTTCCATTCCATTCTTGCCTCAGCCGTTGGACAACTGTGAAAATTTGGAGATGTCCCTTATCCTCTCTGCAATTCAGTTTTGTTTTTGTAAAATACAGGGGCTGGTCTAGTGCCTGGACTCTCAGCCACAGGGTCTCAAGATTGACCTTGAATCAGAGTCTCCTGAACAACTGTTAACTAAAAGAGCCTGCCCTATCTCTGGAGTTTCTGATTCAGCAGGTCTGGATCTGGGTCTGAGAATTTGCCTTTCTAACAAATTCCCAGGTGATGCTGTGGCTGCTGGTAGGTGGGTTGGGGGAACCCCACTTAGCCAGGCCCTTGTATGCATAGAGTTTCATCAGGTAGACTCTGATCATAATGCTGATTGGTTTTAAGGCCTATTGGTTAGAAAGACTGCTGATAAAGCCTCAGGAAAGAAAAATCTTCCCTTTGTGTTCTTTTTGCCATAAACCCCAAATTGAGATAATCTCATGGGGGTAGAGGGGAGGGACCATATTTGAGAGGATTTAGCAATCACTAGCTGTGGACATTTCCATGAGCTAGCAAAGGGTACGGCTGTGCTACCTCAGGAAGGTCTCTATGACATGGGCTATGGGTGGGAGGCTCTTTGTCTCTTCAGAGATAACTTAAACTGTCTGACTTGTGGGTGTGAAATGGTAAGAGGCTGCAGTCCTGCCCTTGGTGACAATGGCAACATCTCCAGTCCCAGGAAACAGTTTAACAATGCAAGGTCTATAAACTTTAAGTATTAAGGGGAAATGTAAACCAAATATGCTAAAAGCTTATCTAGAATGTATGAAGTCCATGCTAAAACCTAACCTAGGATGTGGAAGATATATATGCTAATTCAAGCCTATTGAGAACTGAAACAAAGGGACCATTTAATGTTTCCTCCATATAAAAGGGATTCAAAAATCTTGTTCAGGGCTCAGGATTGAAACAGAAAACTCCTGAGTCCGACCACCATCAATAAACCATTTTTCCTTCTCAAAATCATTCCTGAGTCCTGACCTCTCTATACACAAATAATTGAACCTCTCTCAAATTCTACAACAATATCATACTATTTTCTGTCTTTTAACCATTCATTTCACCCTTTGTAATAATCTTCATTTCAACACTATTCTCCAAGTCTCTCTCTTTTTTTTCCCTTTCAGGATGCAGTAGTCCCTTTTGTATCTCTTGTAAGTCTTTTGGTAACATTCTATTAGTGTTCGTTTTTTTTTTTCCTGTGAAAACTTTGGAATTACCCTCATTTTTGAAGTTCAGTTTTACCAGATACAAAATTCTTGGCTGATGGTTTTTCTTTTTAAGTACATTAAGTACTTCATACCACTTTCTTCTCTTCTTCATGGTTTCAGATGTGAGGTCAGCACTTAATCTTACTGAGGTTCTATTGCATGTGATGCTTTTCTTTTGCTGCTTTCAGAATTCTTTTTATCTCTTATGTTTGTCATTCTGAATAGCAGGTGTCTCAGAGTAGGTCTATTTGGATTTACTCTACTTCTGGTGCATTGTCCTACTTGGATTTTGATATTTATATCTTTCATAAGGGTTGGGAAGTTTCCATTTGCTATTCCCTCAAATATTCTTTCTACCCCTTTTCCATTCTCTTCTTCTGGGAAACCAATAGTGTAAATTTGTGTACTTTGCATTGTTTTCTGATTTCTTGAACACTTTTTCACTTTTTCCACTGTCTTCTCTTTTACTCTCCTGTCTTTTCCAGTTCAGGTGTTCTGTTTTTGAAATCACTAATTCTGTCATTGAACATTGAAAATCTGCATTTATTGCCTCTAATGTATTTTTAAATTCATTGAACTATATCACTCATACATAAACATACATAAACAGTAAGTGTATAATAGTTGTAAACTTACAAAACATATATAACATCAAACAAACATATATAATATCTCACCCTATCACCAATAACTTATATTATTTTTAAAACTTTTTAACTAATAAAAAGTATTGTCAAAATATTACTACTAAACAATTTTCCCCTAACCAATCCAATTATTATCTTTACATCATTCATATATGAGCATACATAAACAATTAAGTGTATAGTATAAGTTGTGAACTTACAAAGCAAAACTACATAACATCATACAGGGGCCACATACATCAACCCTCCACCAACACCTTGCACTGTCATGAGACATTTGTTACAAATTATGAAAGAATATTGTCAAAATCTTACTATTAATCATAGTCCTTATGTTACATTTGTTGTGTTTTCCCCCAACCCACCTCATTATTTTTTAAATATTTTCTATGACAGAAGTTGTAACCTTATAAAAAATCATGCATATGTGCAGAATTCCCAAACAACACCCTCCATCAACACACCACAATGTGGTGTGTGTCATTTGCTACAGATGAAATAATATCAACTGATTGTTACCATGTCCATAGTGTACATTTGGCTCACTTTTTCTGTACTGCCTCAGTACCAACACAGTACATCTTTCACACAGATGCAAGAATATTATATTATTACTACTAACCACAGTCCATAGGTCACTCCAGCTGTGTTTTTCCCATCCTTCTCCATGTTCCCAACACCCAGCAGTAGTGATCTACATTTGTTTTACCTAACAAAGGACGCTCTTGCATCTGTATCATCAATCACAATTCTCACCAACCTCTTAGTTTACTATGCTACTCAGTTCCTAGATTATTTCCTAGCATTCTGTCAATTGGCATTTTCAGAACTAGACTACCATTTTCAGCCACATCTCCATTTATAAACTAGCTGTTACTCACTGTGTGTTACCATCCACTCTATATATTTCCATACCTTTACAGTAAAGCTAATTAAAAATTCTACATACATTAAACATCAGTAGTCCACTCAGTCCTTCTCTTATCTCTTCTAAGAATCCACCACCCACCACCAGGTATTGAAGATATTTTCCTAAAATGTCTTCTATAAGTTTTATGGTGCTTGCTTTTATTTTCAGTTTGTGATATATTTTGAGTTAATTTTTGGATAAGGTGTGAGATAGGAGTCCTCTTTCCTATTGTCAGCTATGGATGTCCAATATTTTCAGTGCCATTTGTTGAGTGGATCGTTCTGTCCAAGCTGTGTGACTTTGACAGGCTAGTAAAAAATCACTTGAACATATATGTGAGTCTGTTTCTGAACCATAAATTTGATTCCATTGGTCTATTGTGTCTGTCTTTAGGCTAGAACCATGCTATTTTTACCAATATATGTAGGTATTATGATTTAAAGTCTGGAGATGAGGGCTTGCTTTTCCTTTTTATGATGTTTCTGGCTATTCAGGACTCCTGACCATCCCAAATAAATTTAATGATTGTGTTTTCAATTTTTTCTTTAATGCTGGTGGAATTTTTATTAGGATTGCATTAAGTCTATATATCAACTTGAGTAGAATTGACATCTTGATGATATTTAGTCTTCCAATGCATGAGCATGGAATGTTCTCCCAGTTATTTAGGCCATTTTTGAATTGTTTTAACACTGAGTTGCAGTTTTCTGAATACAAGTGCTTTGCAACATTGGTTAGGTTTATTCCTGACTATTGAGTTTTATCTGTTATATTGTATTTTCACCACTCTTTTGACAGTATTAGTTACTTTTATTGATATAATCTTCATTTCTATACTTTCTTCCAGGCCCCTCTCTCCTGTCTTTTCTTTTCAGGCTCTAGCACACCCTTTAGTATTTCCGAAAAATCTGGTCTCTTGCTTAGAAATTCTCTCAGTTTCTGTTCATCTGTGAATATTCTAATCTCACCCTCATTTTTGAATGACAGACTTGCTGCATATAAGATTCTTGGCAGGAAGTTTTTCTCTTGTAGTATCTTAAATATATCAGACCACTGTCTTCTTGCGTCCATGATTTCTGGTGAGAAATCAGCATATACTCTTATTGGATATCCCTTATATGTAATGTATTTCTTTTCTCTTGTTGCTCTCAGAATTCTCTGTCTTAGGCCCCCGACATTTTGATGAATATGTGTCTCGGAGTTGGTCTATTTGGATATTTTTTGGATGGAAGTACATTGTGCTTCTTGGACAGGGATCTGTCCTTCAATAAGGTTGGGAAATTATCTACCATTTTATCTTCAAATATTTCTTCTGCCCCTTTTCCCTTCATTTCTCCTTCTGGGACACCCATGACTTTTATGTTTGCATGCTTTTGCTGTCATTTCTTTCCCCAAGACCTTGTTCAATTTTTTTCCATTCTTTTCTTCATCTTTTCTTTTGTATGTTCACTTTCAGAGGCCATTTCTTCAAGTTCAGCAATCCTTTCTTCTGACTCCTCAAATCTGCTCTTATATGATTCCAATGTTTTTAAAATTTCATTGATTGCACCTTTCATTCCCGTAAGATCTGCTATTTTTCTATGTATGTTTTCAAATTCTTCTTCGTGCTCATCCAGTGTCTTCTTTTCTTATTTTTTATTTTTTGTCTTTATTTTTTATTTTAATATTACATTAAAAAAAATATGAGGTCCCCATATACCCCCCACTCCCTCCCTCCCCCTCCCCCCATAGCAACAACCTCCTCCATCATCATGAGACATTCATTGCATTTGTTGAACACATCTCTGAGCACCACTGCACCTCATGGTCAATGGTCCACATTATAGCCCACACTCTCACACGTTCAATCCAGTGGGCCATGGGAAGACATACAATGTCCAGTAACTGTCCCTGCAGCATCACCCAGGACAACTCCAAGTCCCAAAAACACCTCCAGTGTCTTCTTAATATCCTTAATCTCTTTGGCCATCTCATTGAATTTATTAATAAGATCTCTTTGAACATCTATAATTAGTTGTCTCAACTCCTTTATGTCATCTGTAGGCTTATCTTGTTCCTTTAACTGGGTCATAGCTTCCTATTTCTTGGTGTGGATTGTACTATTTTTGTTGGTGTCTTGGCATCTGGCTTACTAGAGAATTTATTCTGGGTGCAGTTTTCTCTTTAGTTTAGGGCTTCCTATCATTTCTCCCTTGCTGGTTGAGCAGTAGGAGCCAAGCATGTAGTTGGTGCTGTAAGCTATGGAGGCTCAAGCTGCCCTCATTGGGCCAGGGGCCAATGAAGCTTCTTCCAACTTTCCCCTTTGCCAGGGATAGGGACAGAGTCACAGCTATGTAGAATAACCCAAGTGCAGGCCTAGACTGTAGTTGCCCAGAGAGACTGATGAAGCTTCATAACTTTTTCTCCCCTGCCTGGGACAGGGATGGAGCTGCAGGTGTGGGCAGCAATCTATGCAGTGCAGGTCCAAGATGACTACAGTTGCCCTGGTAGACTTCTGATTTTTCACTCTTTTACAGCCAAAATTACCTGCAGTTACCTGTATAGGCTGGTGCAGGGCTCCTCAGGCTTCTCCCTGCCAGAGGCAGGGCTGAAAGCCTAGGTGGGCTGCAGGCTGATCTGCATGAAAGAAACTGGTTCCTGCCAACACTGAGAATTTCAGTCAGCCTGGCTTCCCCTCAGGCTGGAGGTGAAGTCAGAATGATGGCTACTGGCCTCTTTTTGACTTGGGCTGGTTCACACCCCAGCTGTTCCCAGGGTTATATCTTAGCCAGCTGAGTCTACCAATCAGCAGCCCAAATTGGCAGCCAACTGTCTCCTCCTTCCCCATTTCTGGGAAATGGAGCTTCCAATTCCAGCCACAGAATAGCCTCTGGGGTGGCTCCTGCAGCCAGAGTAGGATAGTCACCAGCCTCCACGGCTTGCCTGGTAATTTCCCAGAGAGCCTGATGCAGGTCTCTGCAGCTTCCTCCCTGCTGAATAAGGCACTGGGGCCTAGGCTTAAGCTGTAATATGATCTGGGTTGGAAGAAGCCGGTCCCCACCAGCACCTGGATCCTCAGTCTACCCCACTTCCCCTCATGCCAGGTGCAGAGTTAAGTTGGTGGCTCCCCACCTCTTTCTGACTTGGACAGTCTCAAACTTTACCTGTTCTCAGGATTATATCATAGCACACTGAATTTACTCATCAGTAGCTGAAATTCATGCCCAACTGACTCTTCCTCCCCCATTTTGGGGAAGTGGAGCTTTCAGTTCCAGCCATGGAACAGCTCCCAAAGTGGCTTGTGCCTTCAGTGGATGATAAGCACCGACCTCCGTGGCATGGAGTACTCTACTTATGAGTCTTCTCTGAAGATTCATCTTCAGATGAATCATCTACTCCTTCAAGGACATTGCAGGATGCTCTTCTGGCTTCCTGGAGCACCCAAAGAGGTGCTTCAGCTAGCTCCAGAGAGCTCTTTGTGTTTACTAACTGCCCCGTAGCAGGAGCTGATTCTAGTAGTTCCTTACTCTGCCGCCATCTTGCTGGTTCCTCTAATATGTATTTTATATATATATAAATATTTTAAAGATACATAGATTACACAAAATGTTACATTAAAAAATATGGGAGGTTCCCATATGGCCCACCCCCACATCCCCCACTTTTCCTTCATCAACAACTTCTTTCATTAGTGTGGTGCATTCATTGTATTTGTTGAATACATTTTGGAACACTGCTACACAGCATGGATTATAGTTTATTGTGTGGATTACACTACCCAGTCCACCTAGTGGGTTATGTCCCTGCAATATCATTCAGGATAACTCCATGTCCCCAAAAAGCCCCATATCACACCTCTTACTCCCTCCCCCTGCCCTCAGTAGCTTCCATGCCCACAATCTCCACATCAGTGACATAATTTTCTTCCATTGCTAGAGTCACAGTAGTTCTATAGTAGAATACCAGCAAGCCCACTAAAATCTGTAATATATTCCTCCATCCTGTGTAACTTGGGATGGAGATGTACACTCCACCTCTAGAATCAAGTGGGGACTTAGATGCCACATGACTGATGGATGCAATTCTCCTGCTTGCAGTTGTAGACATTCTTGGTTGCCTGGTGTGGTGGTTGACCATTATATTTCCCCATCAGCTGATCTGTGTAAGTCCAAGGAAACACAGAGTAGGTGTTCCAACTCTGTCGAGGTTCAGGGCCCAGATGACACATGGACCATCCAGAGATTCCAGTCTTCAGAGCATACACAAACTGCAGCATCAGTCACAGGTTCAGTAAAAATGACAGAAGAGGCATGTGTAGAGAGGTCACATCTGAGTCCAACTCCATCACAGTCAGGAGCACAAATTCCAAAGTAAGGCCCACTGCAAGGCAATGAATTCCACAGTCATCTGTCATGACTATAGGACCTGTGTGTCTCTGTAGCCCTCAGGAGCACCAGTATCTGGGGTTGTATCTACTTTGGCTGTCTTTCAGATCCTACTGAGATGTGCATTAGTGTGACCCCTCTGATGACCTTCCAACTCATTTTGAAATCTCTTAGCCATATAAATTAATTTGTCTTTACCACTTCCCCCTTTGATTTAAGGTCTTTTTCTAGTTGCATCACCAGCAGGTGATTGGTAGCAATCCATCAACACTAGGTAGGCTCATCCCCGGGTGTCATGTCCTACGCTGGGGAGAAGGCAGTGCATTTACATGCTGAGTTTGGCTTAGAGAGTGGCCACATTTGAGCAACATGGAGGCTCTGAGGAGGTAACTCTTAGGCACCCTGCAGCTCATGGCCTAGTTTACACATCAAGCACAGAAGCTCATAAGCATAGTCATCAGTACAAAGGGCCCATCATTGGGCCATTCTTCTTCATGGGTCTTTTCCCTTGCACCTGGGGGATTATGCTCTTCCACTGGGGGATGCAACAGAGCTCCCCAGGATGGGAACTCAGCACTCCCTCAGTTGTCATGTGTAACTCTATTCACTATGACAATATCCAATGAACATCTGAACATATCTATATATCCTATATGCATACCCTGGAGAACTCCCTCCCACCCATATATTCCCTTTCAATGACACCCCTCACCAGTACTCTTCCCCTGTCATAGTGGATCCTCTCTGTAATCCAAAACTTCTTCAAAAATTAAGTCTAATATATTGCCAAATCCAATTAGAAGGATAATGAAACAGTATTGACATGCTTATAGATTAGACATAGAATTTATAATAATTTAGAAAAACTAAAATAAAGAAATAAATTGGGGTATTAAAAAATGAAAAATATCATAAAACTTTCTTCCTGATGTTCTGTGTTTCATCATTGTAATAGGTGTTGCCCTGCAAGTACAGTGGCAAGGCAATCTCTTCCATTCCTTCTGCAGTATCTACATCATTTTTAAAAATTTTAATTTTAAATTCTAAAGTTTTAGATCACAATAAAATCACATATACAATTAGGGGACCCCCAAATACCCAATATCAAACCCTTTTCCCCCTTCCTCAGCAATGATCTTTTTACATGTGCATGTTGAATTTGCTACAGCTGATGTACAGATTTTAAAATATAACTATTAACCATGATTCCGTTATGGCTAACATTATGGCTTATATTTTAGACTGTATATTTTTGGTTACTGTATAGTTTACATTATGTTTTACATTTTTGACTATTCACTTTTATATATTTTTGGTGAAATTTAACAGGGCTTACATCCATTTTTGTAAGATCTTGTGGAACACTTCCATTGCCCTCCAGTAAACCCCAATTCCATCTATTCTATTCCTCTCTCCCACTCCCCTCAGGGCCCACAGCGACAACCAAGCTTCACTGCTTGGAGAACAAGATTCATAGATACTTACAACAATGCTGAGGGCTTGACACTCTAGGCTATCCTCCCCCTTTGGGAACCACCCATGCTCTTGAGAGACACCTTCTCCTCTGTTTGAGAACATCAGGCCTCCCCAGGATGGGCGTACAATACCTTCCCACTCATTGTAAGTATCTCCACCCACTAATAAAACACAATATGACAAGATGAACCCTCACACACTCCCTAGAAGTCTGTCCCAGGTACATCCTGTGCCAAATGTTCCCCATCAAACACCTTAAACAAGTATCCTTTCCTTAATATATTTTCTAAAGAGTTTTCTCAACATGTAGTTTTAATCACATACCTGACAATCTCCCATGTTCTCCCCCTCCCCCAACCCTTGTCCTCAACTACATGGGCCAGCTGACCCACCCTCCCAATCCTAACCCCCCAAGCCTTCAAAACCCCACCCAATAGTATACCTATGCCCTCATCTTATCCCTTCACTCCACAAAAACTTACCCACATTTTATCATAGATTTTCTCTCATGTAGACTTCAGCTCACACACACACACACACACACACATTTCCTATAAGCATATCATCCAGTCTCTAGCTCTCTGAAACCGTCTGATTTGCTTAATTCATGTCAGAGAAGATATGTAGTATTTGTCCTTCAATGTTTGGGTTACTTACTCAACGTAAGGTCCTCAAGGTTCATCCATGTTATCCCATGTGTTAGTACTGTATTCTTTCTTACAGATGAGTAGTATTCTGTTGTATGTATATACTACATTTTGTTTATCCATTCATCTTTTGATGGGCATTTGGGTTGATTCCAACTTTTGGCAAAAGTGAATAATGCTGCTATGAACATCGGTGTGCATGTATCAGTTTATGTCCTGGTTTTCAGTTCTTCTGGGGATATACCCAGCAGTAAAATTGCTGGTCATATGGCAAATCTATAGCTAGTTTTTGAGGAACTGCCAAACTGTTATCCAGAAAGGCTGGATTCTTCTACATTTCCACCAACGGTGGATAAGGGTTCCCATTCATCTGCATCCTCTCCAACACTTGCACTTCTCTATTTCTTTAATAGCCTCAGGTCTAATTGGTAAGATGGTATCTCATTGTAGCTTTGCTATGTATTTCCCTAATAGGTAGTGATGTTGAGCATCTTTTCATGTGTCTTTTATCCATTTGTATTTCTTCTTTGGAGAAACATCTGCTCAAATCTCTTGCCCACATTTTGAATGGGTTGTTTGTCTTTTTATTTTTGAGAAATAGGATTTTTTATATATGTTGGATATTAGGATCCTATCAGATATATGGCTACTAAATATTTTCTTCCATTGGGTAAGCTGTCTTTTTACTTTCTTGATAATCTCCTTTGAGGTGCAAAATGCTTTGATTTTGAGGAGGTCCCATTTATCTATTTTTTCTTTTGCTTTTGTGTTTTGGGTGTGAAGTTCATGTAGCAATTTCCTATTACAAGTTCCTGTAGATGCTTCCCTACATTCTCTTCCAAGGTCTTTATGGTCTTGGCTCTTATATTTAGATCTCTCATTTATTTGAGTTGATTTTTGTATAAGGCATGAGTTGGTAATCCTCTCGTTCCTTTGCATATGGATATCCAGTTCTCCAAGGACCATTTGTTTAAGAGGCCATTCTTCCAAGTTTAGTGGGCTTTGTACTTTCTTGAATATCAGATGACTGTATATATGAGGATGTGTGTCTGAACTCTCAATTCAGTTTCATTGGTCAGTGTGTCTATCCTTCTGCCAATACGATGTTGTTTTGACCACTGTAGCTTTATTGTATGATTTAACATCAGGTAATATGGTTCCTCACATTTCATTTTTCTTTTTCAAATGTCTTTGACTGTTTGGGGCCACTTTCCCCTCTAAATAAATTTCATAGTTAGACATTCCAGTTCATTAAAAAGTGCTGTGTTGATTTTTATTGGGTTTGCGTTAACTGTGTAGATGAGTTTGGATAGGATAGTCATCTTAATGATGTTTACTCTTCCTATTCATGAACAGGGAGTATTCTTCCATTTATTTAAGTGTTTTTTGATTTCCTTTAACAATGTTGTGTAGTTTTCTCTAATATAAGTCCTTTACATGTTTAAATTTATTCCTAGGTATTTGATTTTTTAATTGGTATTGCAAATGGTATTTTTTTCTTGATTTCCTCCTCAGATTGTTTAATATTGGTGTGGAGAAATCCTACTGATTTTTACACATTTGATATTATACCCTGTGACTTTACTGAACACATTTATAAGTTCTAGAAGCTTTGTTTTAGATTTCTCATGGCTTTCTATGTAGAGAATCATGTCATCTGCAAAGAGTGAAATTTTACCTCTTCCTTTCCAATTTGGATACCTTTTATATCTGTTTCTTGCCTCATGCCCGACAAGGTATTTCTAACATAATTTTAAATGGGAGAGGTGATAATTGGTATTCTTGTCTTGTTCCTAATCTTAGAGGGAAAGATTTTACAATTTCAGCATGTATATGATGTTAGATGTGTGTTTTTCATATATATCCTTTATCCTGTTCAGAAAGTTTCCTTCTATTCTTATCTTTTGCAGTATTTTTATTGGTAAAGGGTGGGTATTTTGTCAAATGCTTTTTTCTACATCTATAGACATGATCATGTGATTTTTATTTGACCTGATTATATGGTGTATTACTCTGATTAATTTTCTTACATTTAGATTTCATTGCATACTAGGGATGAAATCCACTTTGTCATGGTGGATAATTCATTTGATGTGTTGCTGAATACAATTAGCAAGTATTTTGTTAAGGATTTTAGTATATAGGTTCATTTGAGAGTTTGGTCTGTTAATTTCCTTTCTTGTGGTGTCTTTGTTTGCCTTTGGTATTATGGTAATGTTGACATCCTAGAATGAGTTACACAATGTTTCTTTTATTTCAATTTTTTGTAAGAGTTTAAGCAGAATTGGAGGTAGTTCCTTCCAGATGTTTGGTGGAAGTCACCTGCGAGGCTGTCTGACCCAGGGCTCTCCATATTTGGGTGGATTTAATGACAGGTTTTTTCTCTTTACTTGTGATTGGTTTGTTGAGATCATCAGTTTCTTCCTTTGTGAATGTCAACTGCTTATGTGTTCTTGTTGGTATATAGTTTTTCAAAATATTCTCCTCTGATTCTTTTTATTTCTGTAGGTTCAGTGGTAATATCCCCTTTCTCATTTCTTATTTTGTCTATTCACATCTTTGGTCTTTTTTCTGTGTTAAAAAAAAACACAGGAAAAAGCTAAGGGTTTGTCAATTTTATTGTTTTTTTCAAAGAACTCACTCTATGTTTTGTTTATTTTTTCTAGTGCTTTCTTATTTTCTTTTTCATTTAGTTCTGCTCTGATCTTTGTTATTTCTTTCTTTCTTCTTCCTTTGGGGTTATTTATTCTTTCAACAATTCCTCTAAATGTGCAGTTATTTGTTTGATTTTAGCTATTTTTTCTCTTACGATATATGAATTTATGGCTAAGAATTTCCCTCTCAGTACAGCTTTTGCTGCATCCCATAAGTTTTAATATGTTGTGTTATCATTTTCACTTATTTCAAAGTAGTTGCTGATTTCTTTTGAGATTTCCTCCTGGGCCCACTGTTTGTCTAAGAGTGTGTGGCTTGACTTCCATATCCTTGTGCCTAATCTGGTTCTCCAGCCCTTGCAGACTTTCAGTTTCATCCCACTGTGGTCAGAGAAATTATTTTGTATGATTCCAATCTTTCTGAATTCATTGAGACTTTCTCTGTGGCCTAGCCTGTGGTCTATCTGGGAGAATGATCCATATGCACTTGAGAAGAATGTATTTATGCTGTATTTTGTTGTAGTGTTCTGCATATGTCTATTAGGTTCATATCCTCTAATGAATTATTCAAATCTTTGTTTCTTTACTGATTCTCTGTCAAGATGTTCTGTCTAGTGATGATAATGGTATATTAAAGTCTCCCACAATGATTGTGGAGTCATCTATTCCTCCATTTAGTTTGTCCAGTGTTTGCCTCATGTATTTTGAGGCACTCTGATTAGGTGCATAAATATTTATGATTGTTCTTTCTTGATAGATTACCACTTTTACTGATATGTAGTGCCCATTTTTGTCTCTCACAATAGTTTTGTTTTTAAAGTCTGTTTTGTCTGATATTAGTATAGTTACTTTTGCCTTTTTTGGTTATTAGTTGCTTGTAATATTATTTTTCAGCTATTCACTTTCAACCTTCTTGAATCACTGGGTCTATGGTGAATTTCATTTAGACAGTATATAGATGGGTCACATTTCCTTATCCATTCTGCCAATCTGTGTCTCTTCACAGGTGAGTTTAATCCATTAACATTCAGTGTTATTACTCACAAGAAATTACTTACATTAGCCATATTTTCTTTGAAGTTGTGTGTGTCATATGTTGTTTTTATTTCTTTTTTGTCTTTTATGTTAGTCTTAAACTGTCCTCCAACTCCGACTTCAGTTTTTTTCTTTCAAGCTACAGAATTCCCCTTCGTATTTCTTGAAGAGCACATTCATTATTGGCATACTCTGTTAGTTTCTGTTTATCTGTGAATATTTTGTGCTCTCCATCAATTTTGAATGCCAGTTCTACTCAATAGAGTATTCTTGGCTGGAAAATTTTTTCTTTTAGTATCTTGACTATGTCATACTACTGTCTTCTTGCATCCATGGTTTCAGATGAGAAATCAGCACTTAATCTTATTGAGCCTCCCTTGTGTTCGATGGTTCTCTTTTCTCTTGCTGCTTTCAATATTTTCTCTTTGTCTTGAGCATCAGATAATTTCGCAGATATGTTATGTATTAGGTCTTTGGGATTTATACTGTTTGGGTTGTGCTGTGATTCCTGGGCATGTACCATCCATCTCCCTCAGTAAGTTTGGGAATTTTTCAGCCATTATTTCCTCCAAAAAACCTTCTGTCCCCTTTCCCTTATCTTCTCCTTCTGGGATATTTGTGCATTTTGTGTTGTCATTCAGAGCCCTAAGTCTCTATTGGATTTCTTCTAAATTCTTATCTAATAATTCTACTCTTTCTTTGATTTCAGATTTAATGTTTTCCACCTCAATGATTCTTTCCTCTGCCTATTCAATTCTGGTGTTATTTGCTTAGAGTGTTTTTCTTTCTTTATTTATTTTTTATTTCTTGGATTGTGCCATTCATTACCAACAATTCTGTTATCTTTTTCCGTATGTTTACAATTTCTTTAGTAGGCTCTGCAAGTGTTTTCTTAATATCCTTAATCTCTTCTTTCACTTCATTATAATGAGCCATGATATTAGTTTGGACATCTTTGTTTAGTTGTTCAAAGTTCTGCTTCTCTTCCTGGTTTTAAGTTTTTTTCATTGGTGTGAGCCATGTCTTCCTGATTATTGGTATGTTTTGTAATTTTTTGTGGCTCTCTGCTCGTCATTTTATCTTGATGGGGTTCTTCAGTTGGTTATGTCCTCCATGTAGTCTCAGGTTTTATTTAGTTGCTGTTTTTGTGGGTGTATTAAGTTTTCTATATTACACTTTGTTCTTCTTATTCTATTTCCTTGTTGTTGTCTAAGTTCCCTTGAATGAAGAAGTTTACATCCAGGGGAAGCAAAAGAAGTTAAAAAAAAGATTTAATAGTAGTATTGATAGTAAATGTTAGCAGAAGAATCATATAAGACCTAAGAGATTGAATATTAAACTAATGTAACTGTGTAGAAATACAGGAATAAAAAAAATGGTGCACCTACAAGGAAATGGGAAACTGAATATCAAAAAGAATATAGTGTGAATTAACAGGTCATTGTGATGAAGAGAGAGGGAAACAGAAAAGAAAGGATAAATACAGAAAGGTAATAAAGGATAGAAAACAGAACGATTAGAATTAAAAAGTCAGGAAAATTGGGGACTAAACAAAGGTAATTGGAATGTAAGGACAACAACAGAAGGTGGAAGTTAGAAAGATGCAGGAGGGAAATGAGACAGCATTGATTGCCAAAATAAGTACACACAGAAATGAGAAAATCAAGAAATTGGAATCACACCAATCAAGAAACAAGCTGGCAGCATCGAAATGACTCTCAGTCTCTTTGAAAGAGAGCACCCACACCTTGCTGGGAACCCTAAATATGCTCTTGGAAGCTTATTAAGCACTTCCTACTGTCCCCCTCCCTTAGAGGAGTTGCACAGGACTAGTTAATTGCCTGGCTCCCCCTTCTCCCAGACCAATTTTCCCTATCCCAGGGAGGCTAGGTAAATCAGACGGCCTCAGCAGATTTACCTCTCCCATCTTCCTGGTTTCTCCAGAGGCCAGCTGGTATGCTTCTGAAAGCTAAAAAAAGGGGGTCCAGACCATAGAACCCACACTCAGGGGATCCCTCTCCACCTTTCACCAGAACCCTCCCACTCTCAGAATTTGTCTCTTTTAGATGACTGACTGGCAAGGGTCAGGGTATGCTGTGGCTCCTGCCCTGAGGGAGGGGCTCAGCTGTCCAATAGCTCCTGCCTGAAGCATCAGAAACCCATGGTTTGACCTTGCACAATCACGCTTTGTGTTATGCTCTCTGCAGATGGATGCCCTTAAGCCTCCTGCTTTTTGGGTTCCCAAAACAGCTCAGTCAGGAAGGATTTTGCTGAACTTAGTTGTTTTACTTAGGAGAGATGATGTAGGTGTACTTAATCTGTCACCATCTTGCCTCTCTCCATTTTTTTTTTCTTGATTGAATTTTTTATAGAAAGTCTTTGTTAACTTCAGAAGCAAAGAAGTTAATATAGGAAGGAAGAGAAGTTGGGAAGAGTGCTGGTGAAGGAAGGGATGGGTCTGTGTGAAAGGACCTTTGTGCAGGAATGCCAAACCCAGCAGTTAGACAGGGTGAAGGACAGGTCACTGCTATTTGATAGGATTTGTTATCTTGTTGGTGAATGAATTGCAGTTGCTTAAAGAACTTTATCATATCACAGTTTACATAATGATTTCAAGTACTTTTCACAAGTGAATCAATTTTCTCAGTTTATTCAACTATTTTAAAAGCAGAAACCTGGGAATGATATCTACCCTTTCCCCCCACATACCAACTAACTCTGTAGGACACAGCTTTCTACTGGGATTCCCTCATTTTTGTCTGGAGCCAGAACCCTCAGCCCAGAAGAGAAGTGGCTCTTTTCATTCAAGACCCCCAGCACTTGCCCTCTGAATTTGAGTCATTTTCTGGTTGCATAGCAAACAGGAAATCTGCTTCTCCTCCCTTGGGTCTGACCAAGGCCACCAGACATTGAGCAGTGGGGCCAGGGCTGATGAGACCACAGTAAGCAGTCGCCATGTTTAAGGGTAAAGAACACATGTTGAGGTCTGGACCTCAGAAATTCAGGGTCACCCCATTCCTCTCTGCACCCCACCTTGTTCTGCAGGCAACATCTTTAGACTATCACACATAGCTTCAGAGAGAGGGAACCCACCCCATTCCCCACAGACAAAACACCAAAGGTCAGCCCGAATAGGGGTCCTGAATGTGAAAGAGAGACCAGTGCTGACCCTGGTTCTCCCTTGCCTCTTCACGTTTATGGGTCTTGGTCTGTCCCTTTCCTTCACATGGCCTCAGTGTCCCCATCCCTAAATGAGGGCCTAGGACTCATATGTCAGTTGTAGAATTGGAATAGAGCCTGAGGGAGCTTTTGTTGATTCACTATCTTTTACTTTATTTATCCTTGAGTAAGCCAGCATAAGCAAACTATGTCTAGAATTAAATTCATGATCATCTTTGGGAATGGTTATTATGAAAAGGAAACTAATATTTTAATCACAGATATTTTTTTGTTTAAAAATTATTTCAAAGCTGTTTTGACTCTTGACCCCTAACTGAAATCCTAAAATGACTGGGCATAAATAAGATATTAACAGAGTAAGGGATTTATTGTTCTTTTATTATTCTCCCAATTACTATGAACAATTAAAAGAATCAGGGAGTTATTGTTAAGTAAAAACAGTTCAGGAGAGTGACTGTGGCTCCTGTATTGAGTGCCTGTCTCTGATATGGGAGATCCTGGGTTTGGTTCCTGGTGCCTTCTGAAAAACACAACAAAAAAGAAACACCAAGGAAACAAATGAAAAAAAAACCTCAGGGGATAAGTGATGATTTCTCACTTAAAATGTCCCAGGTTCAATCTCTGGCCCTGGGACCTCAAAAAACCCCACCACATCACAAAAATTCAAAGCCCCCTTACCTGGCAGATCGAGTCACAGAAATTCCTCTATTGTTTTATTTTTCCATAAATAATATAACACCAGTTTGTTATTTCATTTATATACCAAACTCTCCTAACTGGTTCTCCTGTTCATAGAAATCCTTTAAATAAAATACATTCCAAGAACTAAAAGCATCTGTAAGTAGTTAAGATTTCTACTTTGAAATCATCATCAGGACTAACAGGGATGCCTAGGCCCGCCATGACCCTGGACCACCACGTGGCATTAATCTGCATCTTCTGCCCACAGGATCAGAGCTGTGAAAGGGGGGCTGTGTATCTGTGGGTCTCAGGCCCAGGAGGAACAGGACTCAGAGAAGGTAACCACTCAGGGGATGGCTGGTGGGGAAAGACAGAGAATGAGCAGGATTCTGCTGACCAAAAACAGCACTTGTCCTGAGCTTATGGAGGAATGGGAGGGTTAGGGACTATATAAAAAGGACAGGGAGGGGGAAAGGAGTTGTCTTAAATTGTCATGTTTCCATGCAAAAAAAAATCATGTACAATTGTGTTAAAGCACCTGTAAACAGAGTGATAGAGAGGGTATATTGTGTACTTTTAAGTTAATATGCATAGACAAATATAAATAGGTAAAAATTAATATTGGTGTGAATGTGTCTGTAGGTAAATATAGCCACAGTTAGTTTGGCGTTACTGGCCCCAGGGCCTATAGTCAGTCTTATTTAGGCAACTGCGTGAAGTAGGAAACAGGGTTGTGGTCTGTAGACCAGGACAGAAAGTGGTCATAAGAGACCCAGGTGGGACTTTGCCTTGATTTAGGAGTCCCCATGGGAGTTTACTTTAAGAAAGTCAGTTGACATTAAAAAAAGGATCAGGAAGCCATTATAAATGGCATTACTTGGCCTAGAATTGTCTCTTAATAAACAAACATCTATCTACTGTTATGGATTAGTGATATTAACCAGACTCAGACTTTGAATAAAGTTCCAATTGAGAGCTTCATTAGCTGTGCAGTGACTGTCTCATCCTATGCGGAGGAGACAGCAGCCCTGAGTTAAGGGAAGAGGTGTTTTTATAGCCTTTGAGGATGGGGGGTGAGAGTTACTAGCAAGCAAGCAGGCACAGAAGCAGAACACTGTGGTTAGCTGAAGATAGTGTATCTATTTTTTTCTTTTTTCAAAGCCCTTTCTTGTGATCAGTCCCATGTTATTTTTTGGCCCTTTTCTTGGGGACAGCCCTAAGTTATTTACTGGCACTCTCCTTGGAGACAGCCTAAGTTATTTATTCATCTGAAGGCACATGCAATTCCCATTTCCTAATGTAGTTCTATTCCTATTTTCCCAATGTGGCCTTACCCTTACACTACCAAGAAATGAAAGACCTTCCAAATGGTGTGTTTAACTTTATGAGGATTGTCATCCTGTGCAGCAGCCCTTGGGCATGCATCCCTAGGAGGAAGGTTCCCTAGGAATCCCTCCACATTGAAAGCCCTCAGCACAGGGTCAGGGACAAATCATTTGTGGGAGGGGCTTAGTAGTGTTGGGAATGCTGATGAGTCATTTCAGATATAGTAGCTTTAAAACTCTCATGACTGGCTTGCCTAGCTGTCACTTTTGCAGAAAATCCTCTTGAGAAAATACCTGTGAAGAAATAAATTTATTTTGAGATCTTTGAGGCACAGCTAAACTCAAATAATTACACTTGCAATTGTCTTAAAATTACCCCAATAAACATTTTTTAGCCATTTAGCATTAACTGGCTTTGCATACCCCAGGAAACTAGCTCAACATAGGCTCTCAATTTGTAGGTAAGCAGGGATGTTTATATGGTCCCAAGCTGCCTTGGCACTTCTTGCCCTGCTTCCCCTTCAGCGGACTCCTTCCCACCTGTGGCCTTTGGAAGCTTTTCTGTAGGGGTCCATCCTACAAAACAGTCAACACCATGTCCGATGAATAGATTGTCACTGCCATCTGGTGGTTATGTCTTCTGGGTCAACGACAAAATCCTCCATTTAAATTCCCCACAGTTGCACATCCTGTTAATGTGCTTCCTGTGTTCCCTGAGCATGTGAATTGTGGAATTTCCTTTCCGACCCAAAAAGGGGCTTCACCTGGTGTTCCACTGCTTTTTCTTTAGCTGCCCCAAGGGCAGAGAGGGAAGCTGTGGAAGGGGAGCAGATACCTGGATCCTGGCCCCATATTTGGACAGGAGTATGTCCCAAGTGGGAAACATGTCATGGGGAGTCAAGAAGGAGGAACAGGTGCCAGAGAGCATCCTCCCTTCACCCAGACTCTTCTCTCCATATTTTATCCCAGCTCCAGCTGTCACACCCAGGCTCCGATTGTAGCACCGGGGACATCTTGATCACACATATGTGATGTTACACTGGGGCACCACTTCACATCACCCTCCTCCCCCCAGGTGCTTGGCTCCCTCCATGGAGTCCCCACCCTCTCAGAGCCCTCCCTCTCTTATGCCCATCAACTCTCTGCTGTGTCCTTTTAGGAAATGTCCACAGAGATCTAGAAAGTTCATCTTGGTAGAAGCTAAATGTCTGCCTCCATGCCAGTGATTCTCTAAGAGGGCTAGGAAAAGTGAGGAATGGGATTTGCCCCAGACTGGGGGTTTCCCAGAGGCCCTCTAATTTTCAACCTGCGACCTGGGTGGGGGGGGAGTAGTTGAAAGAAGCCTGTGGCTGTATCCCATACTCCATTTACACTGATGCTTCTAGCTTTCAGAATGTCTGCATTTGAAAGAAGTGATTGAAATCTGCTATGGGTTTGGGAGCAAAGGTAAGGGATTGTATCTTTTTTTTCTATCTGGTTGCACCATCCTCATTTGGTGCTTCATTTTGCATGTGGGGTCAGGGGCTGCACCTCACTGCACAGGTCTGGGATGCCTTTATTTTTTAACAGGAGGTTCCGGGAATTGAACCTGAGTCCTACATATGGTAAATGGGAGCTCAATTGCTTGAGCCACAGCTGCTTCCTTAGAGTTGCATCTTAAACGATCAACCAAGCCTGAAGCCATCTATAGGAAATTATTCTCAGATAACTAAAAGAACTTCATTAATGCCACATTTGGCAACCTGCACTAAATTCCTGTGACAGGTGACATCCTTCCATCTAAGCTCAGAAGCTTCCTGTGGAACAACAGTGTGAGGACTGGTCTCTAAAGGTAAGTTAATTCTTAAGCTGAAATTCAACAAGTGTTTTAGGCAAAGTCCCCATAGTGGTGACCCATTTGGGGATGAGACCTTTATCCTGGGATTGCCCTTCATATATCTCTGCTTTGGGATCTGGTTTTGGCTGTGAAAATCCTGGGGAGGCCTGTGGAATGAGGTTGGTAGGGGAAGACCATAGGATGGCCAGCCAGTGGCCACTATATGGAGCTGATGCCACCCTTGACCTGAGAACACAGAGACTGCTGATCCCCAGATCTTGGGGAAGGGCAAATGGGAACCATCTGTGATCTTATGTATGCAATTGCCAGGGTTTCTGTTTATTCCAGGCAAGGTGTTAAGACATCAATAACAATACTACGGGAAGTAATACCAATAGAAGTGACTACTAGTCACTGCTCTCGGATAAGAATTGTTTCAATATTCACAGTTCCTCAAGGGGCAGGGGATTGGGCTTTTTATACAGGAGGAGGAGGCAGGGACACTTCTGTAAAGGGGTGTGTGGACCCATGTAGAGTGGGTGCCTGGGTTTGATCTGTGACTGATGTGTGACCCTCCCTCCTGCTGATAGCTCACCTGACCCAAGGCTTGCTGGCAGTAGGAGCCTTGGTTGATCCAGGCTGCCTGGTAACATGGGCAGAGGGATTTCCTCACAAAAAATGTTCCATGACTGTGTCAAAGGGGCCTCCCCAAGGCTGGAGATATACTCAGGGTATCTTCTATCACAAGGCTCAAAGAAAAGTTCTGTCCATAGCATCATCTCCATCTTTTTATGTAAAAACCTGGCCTTATGAATTGTTGGTGGGAATCTGCCTTGTCTATCAGCCAGCTCTGCAGAGAACTGTCTCTCTCCTTTTGTATGTAAATAGAGGAGGGCCTCAGAGTCTTTAGTGTTAGGAGTCAATTACCTCTGTCTCTTTTCTTTCTGGGATGAGAGGGGCCACTCACACCCCCAGTTACACTTACCAGGCTGCCCTTTCTCCTCATTCCTCTATTTTTCACCCTGTTCATGATCATTTTTATTGTTATTTTTTTGAGTTCTTGTGACCAAGAAAACAGCTGCTTAAAGATTTGTGTACAAGATTGTATGTGGAAATATTTTCCATTCTCTTGAGTAAATATTTACAAGTGGGACTAAAGGAATATTTGTTAAGTGTATGATTTACTTTAGAAGAAACTGATATTATATTCCAAAGTGGCAGTTTTGTTTTGTTTGGTATTCATATGAGTAAAATATATGAGTTCCTGTTGTTCTGCATTCATGCCACTATTTGATATTCTCATTTTTTTCAAACTAGTGGTAGTGTTGTCCTACGAGGTTCTAATTTGCATTTCCCTCATGGCTAATATGTAGAACTTTTTTTCATATATTTTTTCCTACCTATGTATTTTTTTAAAAGGTACTATTAGGATCACTTAGCTATTTCTAAAATTAGAATGTTTGTATTCTTATGGTTGAGGTTTTTTCTAATGATCAGAGAAGAATCTTCCTTCCTTCATTTTTCTCCCCATTGAATGTAACTGTGACATTCAGAACATAGCCTGCTGCAAACACACAATGAGACATTTAATCATGAGCTGTACTAGGTTAGACATGCTTATGATTAACCAGGAAAATAGATTCATGTGTTATGTTTCATTTTTAATTCTCCATCAATGATAGAAACAGGAGAATATATATGGTTGAGTTTTGAGTATTCTTTGTATATATCTCTAAGGAAGAAATACAAATGGCCAAAAAGCACATGAAAAGATCCACAGTTCTGTGGTAACCGCTCTGGTCAAGGGCAGTCTGGGGCACCTCCCTGAAAAAAAACCCTCTTCCGAGTCCCGAGCTTATACTGACTTGCTTAGGCTAGAGGCACCTTGTGTTCCCACAATGGACACAGTTGGGGATGGTTGAAACAAAAGGCTGAGTGAGTGTTGTCCAGTGTCAACACACAGAGGAAACATGGGAAGCACAGAAAGTAGGACCCCATTAAGTTATATGCAGAAAAACTTTCCCTGAGTTTTCCACGAAGATGTGGCATAAAGTTCTAACCAGGAAATGTTAGAATGCTTTGTGAACTACAATGGCTGGCTTTTGGCATGGGCTGGCCCCAGGAGGGCACCTTTGACCCCGGATCATCTGTAAAGTCCATGAGATGTTAACGAGAAAACCAGAGTGCCCTGGCCAGTTCCCCTACATTGATGCCTGGCAGGACACTGCAAGTCAAAGTCCGCCCTAGTTAAGGAAATGTACGAGTAAGGAAGCCAGGATTTGCCTGATACAAAAGCCCACAGGTGCTGTCTCAGGAACCAGGCCAAACAGGTGCCTTGCAAAGGGTCCAGAGAAAGTAAGCCCCAAATCTAGTGACAACCCACCCATTCTAGAGGGGCCACCAACTTATGAGATTGTTCCTACAGTGCCAGTGCCGAGGAGTGGGGATGAGCCAATTTTCCCAAGCAATGCAACCTCGCTGCCCCGACTGCCATCTCCACTGCCGTCCTCCCTGAGCAGTATGACCTCGCTACCCTGACAGCTGTCTCCACTGCCACCCTTCCTGAACAGCGTGACCTCACTGCCCCCACACCCACCGTCCTCCCTGAGCAGCACTACCTCGCAGCCTTTCCTGCAGCCGCTTCCACAGCCATTCCCACAGCCGATTCTGCAGCTGCTTTCTCCAAGCAACACAGCCCAGCTGTTCCTACAGCCACTCCCACAGTCCTTTCCACAGCCGGTTCAGTTCCACGGCCACTTTCTCCAAGAAACAGGAGCCAGCTGCTCCTGCAGCTGCTTCCACAGCCGGTTTCGCAGCTGCTTTCTCCAAGCAACACAGCGCAGCTGCTGCAGCAGCCGCTCCCACAGCAGGTTCTGCTGGCAATTTCTCCAAACAACATGGCCCAGCCACTCCCGCAGCCACTCCCACAGCCGCTTTCTCCAAACAGTGCAGCCTCTGCACCTCTGCAATGGCTGTCTCCACCAATCTTGACCACTGGCAGCATAGTGCTGGCCATCACTCAGGAGGAGTCCCTGAAAGATAGCAACTCAGACCACGAGGAGCCCCAGGGACAGGTGGAGCAGGGAGAAGGGCCACCCTGCAGCTACCTCTCTCTGAAGCCTGGGCTCCAATTTATTATGATGCTGATGACCATATACAAGGAGGACACTTCACTACTACTGATCTCTTTATCTGGAAAAGTCACACCCCACATACCTGGAGAAGCCTCAGGTCATGATGGACCTTCTCCAGTCCATCATTCAAACGTGCAAACCCACCTGGGCTGACTGCCTTATGACCTTCCTCAACTTCAAGGAGAGAATGTGAGTCACAAAAGGAGCTTTCACCTGGCTTAAAGAGCACCCATCTGGTGGAAGCCTGGACAGGGATCAATATGCCCACACTCAGTTCCCAGACAAGGACCCCCAATGGGATCCCAGTGACATGACCAGGCCCAACTGTTTAGAAACTTTCCATAGGGCCTTAGTTGAAGGTTTCAGAGCTGGGAGACAAAAGGTAGTAAACATGGCAAAGACCACCCAAGTCCTACAGACTCTCGAGGGAAGTTGGCTCAATTCTGACAGGATTGACTCCTGACATTTATTTCAAACTTTGGGGTGTGATACGATACTACATTTGTTGTTGATTTTCAATTTGTTCTACTTTTTAGCCATGGTAAGCTCTTTGCAGTGCATCCTATTGCTCTTTACTATAACCCTATCATTGATGGGTTTATTTTACATCTATTTACTTTTTGGTACTACAAAATATTCCAGATCCTTCTTGCATATTTCTTTCCTAGAAAGAGCAATTTCTCTAAGAAGGCATTTATTGGAGAATGGTTTTAAAACCTAAAGTCTGGGCATTATCTCTGCTCATTGTTACTGCAGCCTTGAGGGCCTCTCTGCAGAGAGTGTAAGGAAATATATGTGTATATACTAAGATGTGTACATGCACATATCTAGAACAACAAGAAACCTCCCCTTTAAGAAATTCTAAAGAGAATTCTGCAGGAAGAAAGGAAAAAACAGGACAGGCAGAGTTCGAGAAGAGTGCTAGAGCAACAAAAAAGACAAAAAGACAAGGGAAAAAAAAGCACACAAAATATGACAAACACAACTCCAATCAAAATATGGCTAACACAAATAATTCCTTGAAAGTGATAACACTGAATGTCAACGAACTTAACTCACCTATCAAAAGATTCAGACTGGGACTTTGGATAAAGAAATATGACCCATCTATATGCTGTCTACAAGAAACACATCTTAGACCCAGAGACTCATGGAGGTTGAAAGTGAATGGTTGGAAAATAATCTTACAAGCAAACAATAATCAAAAAATTGCAGGAGTAGCTATATTCATATTAGATAAAATAGACTTTAAATGCAAAACAATGTTGAGAGACAAAGAAGGATACTACATTTTAGTAAAAGGGAAAATCTGTCAAGAATATCAAACAATCATAAATATTTATTCTCCTAACAAGGGGGCCTCTAAATACGTGAGGCAAATGCTGGAAAAACTAAGTGAAAGAATAGATGCATCTACAATTATAGTGGGGGATTTTAATACACCACTATCAACTCTGGACAGAACATCTCAAAAGAGAATCACTAAAGAAACAAAACATTTGAACAGTATATTAGAGGAGCTGGATCTAATAGACATATATAGATCATTACACCCAAACACAGCAGGATAAACATTTTTCTCAAGTGCACATGGATCATCTCCAGGATAGACCTTATGCTAGGCCACAAAGAAAGGCTTAATGAATTCAGAAAGATCGAAATCATACAAAATAATATCTCTGACCACAGTGGAGTGAAGCTGGAAATTTGCAAGGGTCAGAGGCCCAGATTTCAGACCACGATTTGGAAATTAAACAGCACACTCTTAGAAAAACAGTGGGTCAAAGAGGAAATCTCAAAAGAAATCAAAGACTACCTAGAAAGAAATGATAATGATAACACAACATACAAAAATTTATGGGATGCAGCAAAAGCAGTACTGAGAGGGAAATTGATAGCCATAAATTCATATATCAAGAAGAAGAAAGAGCAAAAATTTAAGAACTAACTGCACATTTGGAGGAATTAGAAAAACAACAACAAAGTAATCTAATAGGAAAAAGAAGGAAGGAAATAACAAAGATAAGAGCAGAACTAAACAAAATATAAAATAAGAAAGTACTTGAAAAGATCAACAAGACCAAGAGCTGTTTTTTTGAGAAGATCAATAAAATTGACAAACCTTTAGCGAGACTAAAAGTAAAAAAAGAAAAAAGATGCAAATACACAAAATAAGAAATGAGAAAGGTGATATTACCACTGACCCCACAGAAATAAAGACTATCATAAGAGGATACTTTGAAAAAACTATATTCCAACAAAAATGAGAATTCAGAGGAAATGGACAAATTCCTAGAAACACATAAGCAGCCCATATTGACAAAAGAAGAAATTGATGATCTCAACAAACCAATCATTAGTAAAGAGATAGAATCAGTCATTAAAAACCTCCCAACTAAGAAGAGCCCAGGGCAAGACGGCTTCACAGGTGAATTCTACAAAACATTCCAGAAAGAACAAACACCAATCCGGCTGAAACTATTCCAAAAAATTGAAGCAGAAGGAACATTGCTGAACTCCTTCTATGATGCCAACATTACCCTAGTACCAAAGCCAAACAAATACACCACAAGAAAAGAAAATGACAGACCAATTTCTCTAATGAACCTAGACGCAAAAATACTTAACAAAATACTTGCTCATTGTATTCAACAACACATTAAACGAATTATACACCATGACCAAGTGAGATTCATTCCAGGTATGCAAGGATGGTTCAACATAAGAAAATCAATCAATGTAATACACCATATAAATAGATTGAAGGAAAAAAATCACATGATTATAACTATAGATGCAGAAAAACCATTTGACAAAATACAGCACACTTTCTTGATAAAAATCCTCCAAAAGATCAGAATACAAGGAAATTTTTTGAACATGATAAAGAGTATATATGAAAAACCCACAGCCAACATCATTTACAATGGAGAAATTCTAAATTCCTTCTCTCTAAAGTCAGGAACAAGACAAGGATGCCCATTGTCTCCCATTCTATTTAACATTGTCTTAGAAGTACTTGCTGAAACACTGAGGCAAGAACCAGATATAAAAGGTATTCAAATTGGAAAGGAAGAAGTCAAAATTTCATTATTTGAAGATGACATGATCCTATACATAGAAAACCCTGAGAGATCTACAACAAAGCTTCCAGGACTCATAAATGAGTTTAGTAAAATCACAGGTTATAAGTTCAATGTGCAAAAATCAGTAGCATTTTTGTACACCAATAATGAGCAAGATCAGGAGGAAATCAGGAAACAAATACCATTTACAATAGTAAGTAAAAAAATAAAATATTTAGGAATAAATTTAACTAAAGATGTAAAAAACTTATACACTGAGAACTATACAAGACTGTTCAAGGAAATCAAAGAAGACCTAAATAAATGGAAGAATATTCCCTGTTCATGGATAGGAAGACTAAATATTACTAAGATGTCTATTCTACCAAAATTGATCTACACATTCAATGCAATCCCAATAAAAACCAACACAGCCTTCTTTAAGGAACTAGAAAAACTAACTATGAAATTTATTTAGAAAGGAAAGAGGCCCAAATAGCCAAGGACATATTGAAAATGAAAAACGAAATTGGAGGAATCACACTACCTGACTTCAAAACATACTACAAAGCAACAGTAGTGAAAACAGCATGGTATTGGCATAAGGAGAGACACACAGACCAATGGAATCGAATTGAAAGTTCTGATATAGAACCTCATATATATAGCCATATAATATGTGATAAATCCACCAAAACCTATCAACTGGGAGAGAATGGCCTATTCAACAAATGGTGCCTGGAGAACTGGATCTCCAGATGTAGAAGAATGAAAGAGGATTACCATCTCACACCTTATACAAAGATCAACTCAAGATGGATCAAAGACCTAAATATAAGAGCCAAGACCATAAAGACCTTGGAAAGCAGTGTAGGGAAATATCTACAGGACCTTGTAATAGAAAATGGCTTCATGAATATCACACCAAAAGCACGAGCAGCAAAAGAACTAATAGATAAATGGGACTTCCTCAAAATTAAAGCCTTCTGCACCTCAAAGGAGTTTGTCAAGAAAGTAAAAAGGGAACCCACACAATGGGAGAAAATATTTGGTAACCATATATCTGATAAGAGACTTATAACTTGCATATATAAAGAACTCATATATCTTGAAAATAAAAAGATAAACAACCCGTCAAGAAATGGGAAAAAGATTTAAACAGAACTTTTCCATAGAAGAAATACAAATGGCTAAAAAGCACATGAAAAAATGCTCCAAATCTCTAGCTATCAGGGAAATGCAAATCAAAATTACAATGAGATACCATCTTATTCCCATAAGATTGGCAGCTATGAAAAAAACAGAAGACTACAAATGCTGGAGAGGATGTGAAGAAAGGGGAACACTCATCCACTGCTGGTGGGAATGAAGAAGGATCCAGCCATTCTGGATGACAGTTTGGTGGTTTCTCAAAAAACTAACCATAGATTTGCCATATGACCCAGCAAAACCACTCCTGGGTATATACCCAGCAGAACTGAAAACAAGGACACAAACCAATATATGCACACCAATGTTCTTAGCAGTATTGTTCACTATTGCCAAAAGTTGGAATCAACCCAAATGCCCATCAACAGACGAGTGGATCAATAAAATGTGGTATATACATACAATGGAATACTACGCAGCTGTAAGAACAAATACACTACAAACACACGTGATAACATGGATGAATCTTGAGAACCTTATGTTGAGTGAAGCAACCCAGGCATTGAAGGACAAATACTACATGACCTCAATGATATGAAATAAGCAAGCTGCCTCAGAGAGCTAGAGACTGGAAGATAGGCTTACAGGAAATCGGGGGGTGGAGGAAGGATGTGAGCCGATGTCTGCAGGTGTGAATTCTATGATGAGCTGATGGTAAGTATGAGCACAAAGAAGAGATAAAATGGGGGCAAGGGGTTGCCTTTGGGTGGTGCTTTGCAGATTTGAGGGGGGCTAGGGATGGGTGGATGGGTAATATTGCCCAAAAATTGGGAGGAGGGAGGGGCAACATATGAACATAGGAGAGAGTCAGGTGTTGGTTAAGAGTAAAATACTGAGAAAATCGTATCAAAATATAATCAGGAGTGTTACCTGTTTAGGATGCTCGGAGGGGATGGTCTGATGCGGGATGGACACCTGGGGAATGTCTGAATGCTCATTTTGCCAGGGTGGGTTGCACCATTGTGTAGAGACCCAAGTAGTGAGAGTGGGGGTGGACCCACATCCTGGGGAGGACTAATGCCATCAAATAGAGGGAACTGTATCTCTTGAGAGAAAGGGTGGCTCCCAGGGCATTAGGGCAGCTGAGCAAGTCAGGCCCTGAACACTGTTGCAAGTATCTCTGTACGTGGCTCCTTGGGAAATGGAGGTTGACTGTCACTTTGGGCCACAAGGGGAGAGGAAAATGGATGTTGAATGGATAGAACCAAGGTAAATGTAGGGGTAAGAGAGGAGTTTCGAGAGAGTACACAAGGATGGATATAAAACATGTAATATTACACCATAAACATATAGGGGACGACAGACTAATAATGTAAACCATAATGTAAAACATAGGATAACTAAAAATTTAGAAACCTGTGTATCCTAAAGTATGGACCACGATGTAAGCACAGATGTCACCTTGTTTGAAAGCTATTGTCTCAGAGTCTGTACATCAGTTTCAGTAAATATGATATGAATAAGTTATTAGAATATCACTGTGGAAGGGAAAAGGTTTTATGGTGGATGTGTGGGAGTACTGTATATAATGTATGTATGAATTACTGTGATCTAGGGCTCTTGTGAAGAGAAGCTCAACAGTTAGGAGAAAAGAAAAGAAAAAGAGAGGACATAGACACTGAGGAAAAGACGGAAGTACTTGCCTTGCCTATTTGCATACAGGGCAACACTTATTGCAGTGACGGAAGGTAAAACATCCAAAACAAACTTTTGCATTTTTAAATTTTTTGATACCCCAATTTATTTTTACCTTAATTTTTCCAAGTTAATATATAGTCTATATCTAACCTTTAAACTCATCACTATATTCCATTTTACTATTAATGGAACCTGGCAATATATTGGGTTTCACTTTTCATGATGTTTTGGATCACAGAGAGGTTCATCAATGGCAGGGGAGGAATACTGGTGTGGGATGTTATTGACAGGGGACACATGGTTGGCAGGATGTTCTACAGGGCATATATCCAGGGTACATAAAAATGTTTGGATATTTTCATAGTGGATACAATTAAAAACAATTGAGGGAGTGCTGAGTTCCTAGCCAGGGGAGCTCTACCACAGCCCCTAAAGGAACAGTAACAATCCCCCAAGTGCAATAGCAAATACCAAAAAATAAGTAAGGTCCAACAATGAGCCCTTGATACTAATGATTATGCTTGTGAGCCTGTGCACCTGAAATAAGAATAAGGCCTAGAGCTGCAGGGTGCCTAAGTGTTACCTCCTGAGAGCCTTCGTGTTGCTCAAATGTGGCCAGTCTTGAAGCCAAACTTAGCATGTAAATGTGTTGCCTCCCCCTCAGATTGGGATATGACTCAGAGGAATGAGCCTCCCTGGCATGGAGGGATTACTACCAAGTACCAGCTGATGATGTAACTAGAAAATGACCTTGAATAAAAGGTCAACTCGCACCAGCAAAATATCTCAATCTACATATAATACCAGGAGTTAAAAATGCTGTGTGACCTGAATCAAAGGGGGAAATGGAAAGGACAAATTAGTCTATATGGCTGTGAGTCTCCAAAAAGATCCAGGAGATTATCAAAGGGGTTGCCCTTATGCATTCCTCAGCAGAGTTCCAGTGACAGATAAAGTAGATACAACCCCGGGTATTGGTTCTTTGGAGGGCTACAGAGATCCACAGGTCCTATGGTCATGGCACTTGGAGTTCAGTGCCATGTCAGTTGGCCCTACTTTGGAGTTTGTGTTTCTGTGTGATGGAGCTGGACTCAGATGTGATCTTTGTTAACAAGCCTCTTCTGTTGATATAGATGTGGAGTGGACACAACCATTCCAAGGTCCACAGGATGGACGAATAGAGTATGGATTAGAGTGGACTTACTGATATTCTATTCATGAAATATTGTGATTAGTAATCGAAGAAAATGTGGCATTGGTGTAGAGAAAGCGGCCATGGTGGCTGCTGGGGGTAGGGAATGGGAGGAAGAGATGAGATGTGGGGGCATTTTCAGGACTTGAGGTTGTCCTGGGTGGTGCTGCATGGACAGTTACCAGACATTGTATGTCCCCCCATGGCCCACTGGGTGGAATATGGGAGAGTGTGAGCTATGATGTGGACCATTGACCATGAGGTGCAGTGGTGCTCAGAGATGTATTCACCAAATGCAATGAATGTATCATGATGATGGAGGAGGTTGTTGTTATGGGGGCAAGTGGGGTGAGATGGTTGGGCGGTGTATGGGGACCTCATATTTTTTAATGTAATATTAAAAAATAAAGACAAAAAAATAAATGATATTCACCTATTCCTAGAAAAAAAAAGTTGCCAAAAATAGGCCCCCAAAATAAAAAATCTGAAAAGATTCATATCTTCTTCAGTGATTGAATCTATAGATGAAAACATTCTCATAAATTTTCATATTGACCAATGGCCTTATTGGTGAATTCCACTAAACTTTCAAGGAAAAAGTAATACTTATTTACTCAAACTTTTCCAAGGATAGGAAAAAAATGGGAAAATATCTCCATTTATGATTATGGCTTAACATTTGTATCAAAATCTTACAAGGCCATTAAAAATAGGAAATTTACAGGTTTCTAGCTTTTTTAAACATAAGCTCACATATCATAAAAAAATAATCTGCAGTCTAATTCCAGCAATATTTTATAAAGAGGATTTATCATGGCAAAGCAAGGTAATTCAGTATATGTACCCCCTGAAAAGTAGAAACTGTCATCTCAGTAAATGAAGGAAAATACTTAATAAAATTCAACACCCACCAGTGATTTTAGAACAAACAACAAAAGCATAACTTATCAAATAAAAATTGAGAAGAACCATCTTCATCCTTTAAAAGATACTTCCTGAAAACTAACACAAATTTCACATCATATTGAAGTATTTCATGCCTGGGAGATCAATAACAAAACAAAAATTTTCAATATTAACTCATCTAACAATGCACTGGAGATCCTTCCCAAAGCAATATTGGCAAGAAAAAGATTGGAAGGAATAATTATTTGAAAGGATAAAGTAAAATTGACATAATTTGGAAAGGAGTTTATTGCATAAGTTGAAGATCTGGAAGATTTTATAAACTCAGTTTAGTGGTCTGAATACAAGGGTAATATAAAAGCTTCTTATATATGCAACTCATAGGGCTTTATAAAATGAAACTTCCAAACATGATATTTAAAATATCTTGAAAGTATTAAATGCCTAAAAATAATATTTAGGAAAGTTTGGAAAGACTCCTGTATAATAAAGGCATCAAGAAAAATTTAAAGAAAACTAAATAAATGGAGGGATGAACCATGTTCATAATTGAAAGGACTCAATATTGTAAAGATATCATTATTCTCCAAATTGATTGACTGGGTCAATGCAATTGTTACCACAATCACAACTTTATGGGGCAATTACAACTTATTAAATCATTCCTATGAGATCATTTTCAAAAAGCTTTGCTAAGACAAACTTTAAAACAAAGAGTGAAATGGGAATGTATATTCTACCTGTTTCTTTTTTTAAGTCACTATAATGTTGTTTCATCATAAGGATAAAAAGGAAATAAAATGAACCAAATGACATATCTAGAAACAAATTGGTCACATGCAGATTCATCAATATCAGGAAAATTGTAATTCTAAATGTAAAAAGAAACCTTAAAGAAACGAAAAGGAGAAGAATGTTTTCATTTTCAAAGGAGAAAATTTGTTTAATAAGACATGTATCATCATATATCATCAACCTTAAAGGAAAAGTTTAATGAATTTTAATTACATTAATACTGATATTTTCTGTTTGGCAATGAATGGTCAAGCCACAAGTGGAATAAATTATTTAACATAGATCTAGTCAATAGTGAATTACATCAAAATTATACAGGGACCATCTACAGAAACAAGCAGAAAATCCACTAGAAAAAGTATGATGTGTGGACAAGAAAAGAATGGAAGCTCAACAGTAAATAAATTACACTGTTATCAAATTGATGGACTGAATGTTTAAAAGAAAGCCAGAGGTCTAAGAGAAAGTTTAGGGAAGGAACAACAAGCACATTAAAGCACAGGGTTATTTAAAATCATCACAAGCTGGACAAATTTGGCTGAAATTGTCCAATGTTATTCTTTTGGGTCAAGTGAATAAGTGAGAATTACTGAACATGGGCTGATGACACTTTGCATTTCTCGCCAGATGTAGAACACTGTGTGAAGTGTCCAGATCATCAGAATGCAAACAATGAGAGAACTCATTCCCTCCAAAAGACCCATTGGGGTTGACTCTGGACTGCACAGCTCTTTGCTTCTCTTTCCTCACTACTGTTATTCTTGGGGTCTTTGTGAAGCACCAAGACACTCCCAAGGTCAAGGCCAATAAATGGATCCTCAGCTACATCCCGCTCATCTCCCTTACCCTGTGTTTCCTATGCTCCTTGCTCTTCATCATTTATCCCAACACAGCCATCTGCATCCTCTGACAAATCACATTTAGAATTGTTTTTGCAGTGGTTGTGCCCACTGTTTTGGCCAAAACAATCACTGTGGTTCTGGAATTCAAGATCCCTGCTCTAGGGAGAAGGATGAGGCAGTGTTTGGAATCAGGGCCACCTAACTTTGCTATTTCCATTTGCTCCCTAATCCAGATGATACTCTCTGGAATCTGGTTCAGAACCTCTCCCCCATTCATTGATAAAGATGCACACACTGAGCCTGGTTATATTACCATTGAGTGTCTTAAGGGCTCAGCTACTGCCTTCTACTGTGTCCTGGGATACCTGGGCTGCTTGGCCCTCTGCAGCTTCAATGTAGCTTTCATGGCCAGGAACCTGCTTGACACCTTGCTGGTGTTCTGCAGGGTTTGGGTCAGTTTCCTCTCTGTCTACCACAGCACCAAGGGGAAGGTAATGGCAGCCATTGAAATCTTCTCCAGCTTGGCTTCCAGTGCTGGATTACTAGGCTACATCTTTGCTCCTAGGTGCTATATTATTTTATTAAGACCAGATAGGAACACTCACCATGGATTATGGTATAGAACATATTCTGTGGACAATAAGACTTCTTAAGTTGTAACTGAATATTGTCCTGCAATAAATAGAATGCCTGAAGAAAATCAACACCATGCTTGCATTTACCTTCACCAATTAAGAAGTGCATCACATTTTTTCTCTAATAATGTCAGGAGAATGACAGTCACATCATCCAACTTTTCAACATTAAATTACATTTTTTTTGTCCTTTTTCATTACATTAAATCTAATATTGAATACTCATATTCTAGTTAGTTTTGTATGTTTGGAATACATTTGAATAGACTTCCACTTTGGTTTTCAGTTTTTTGTTTACAAATTTCCTTTTTTCCTAATTATCCTTGAATGCATGATAAAGGTTTCCCTCCTTTCTTCTGTCTGTGGTTATTTTAAAGATCCAGCAACATTTTGGGAATATTCCTTATTTTTCCACATATTTGAATTGCTATATATTGAGGATAATAAATACCTACATATAAGTTCTGTTTCTGGACACACTCTGTAGCAGTTTGATATTGATTATGAATTCCAAAATTAGATGTTATATTTTGTTTGTGAACTGGTCAGCTCCTCTGGGCATATTAGATTAAATTGATTCAGAGGTTTCACTTTTACTTGATTGAATAATAAGCAAAGCTTTGATCGGGCCACATCTGTAGCACACTGGGTGTCCATAACTTTGGTTTCTGAGATTCCAGCTTTTGGACTCAGAAACCAATAATTCCCCAACATCAGAATAGTTTGCAATGCAAACAGTGCACAGATGAATACCCTGTTGCCCCTAGCCCTAGAGGTCCTCGCATTCAAGACATGGAGACCAAGCTGATACGTAAACTTTAACTGACTTCTGTACCAAGAAACACAGCATTTTTCCATTACTAGAGGCTGCAGAAACAATGGCAGGCACAGACAAGTAGTTTATTGAGGAAATAGCATGGACCAGGTGTGAAAACCATGTGGTGTATGAATGGTGGAATGGACCATTGTATAGCTCTTGCCCAGTCATTTTAGGTATCATATTAAAACAATTTTTGTACCCCTCTTTCACCTGAATGCATTAAAAATGAATATACTTGCTTACTGGAAGTACTAAAGTGGAAGATGGGATCAGATTTTTAATCACTCTACTTCTGAATCACATTCAACCTGGTATAATTTATAGTCACTAGTACTGAATTACTGGACCTGAATTTACCCTGACATTGAAATGACATTATGCGTTTTACTCTTTAAGCCTTCAGAGGAAATGTTTCCTGTGCACAACACCTTGTGCACACTAGACATCAGTATGTTAATTGAATAAATTTTGTGAATGTATAAAAGTGTGATACTATGTGTGCATTTCATTTGTGTGTGTATGTTCATTCATTCAACATGTCTGCATTAATACACCTTAAGTATTTATTCCATGAAGATACAAAATTGAATACCATAGAGCCAGAAACTGTCCTCATTAGTCTAACTGAAAAGTTCAATTGTTGGCATTGGCCTTTGAAGGGCGATTCAGGATGCAATGAGAAAATAGAATGGGATGCCCTAATCTGGATATGGCAATAAGAAAAACCCTTCCATGGTAAGGAAATTAGAGAAGATACCTCGAGGAGAAGTAGGAATTGAGACTAGGCAGGGAAAGGGGACATAGATGTAGAAAATGATATTACAAGCATGGGGACAAGCTGAGCATAGACCCCAAGTTTGACAATTGCATTGAAGAAGACAGAGGCTCTGGAATCCAATGAGGAGGGAGAAGTGAGAATAGATAGGCATGAGTCAGACTGTATGGTTTTTGTAGTTCATTTTAGGGGGAGTATGAACAATTTTATGCTACTTTTATGCTAAAAAAACTAGACAATGTAGATAAAATAGAAAACTTCCTAAGAATGTACAAACAACCTACACTGATGCTCAAAGAAATAGAAGACTCAACAAACCAATCACAAGTAAAGAGATTGAAACAGTCATTTAACAGTTCCCCAAAATGAAAAGCCCTTGACCAGACAGTTTCACAGGTGAGTACTACCAAGCATTCAAAGAAGATTTAATACCAATGTGACTCAAGTTCTTCCAAAAAATCGAACAGGAAGGAATGCTACAAAACTCATTCTATGAAACCAATATCACCTAACACTAAAGCCAAATAAAGCTATTACAAAAAAATAAAGTTATAGGCCCATTTCTCTAATGAATATAGATGCAAAAATACTCAATAAAATACTTGTTAATCAAATTGAACAAGACATTAAAAGAATTATCCTTCTTTATCAAGTGGATTATATACAAGGCATGTAAGGCTGGTTCAACACAAGAAAATCAATCAGCGTAATACACCACATTAATAAGTCAAAGAAGAAAAATCACATGATCTTATCAATTGACACAGAAAAGGCATCTGACAAAATACAGTATCCTTTCTTGAGAAAAATACGCAAAGAAATAGGAATTGAAGGAAACTTCTCAACATGATAAAAGCCATATAAGAAAAACCCACAGCTAACATTGTATTCAATGGTGAAAGACTGAAAACTTTCTGATTGACATCAGGGAAAGGACAAGGATGCTCACTAACCACATTGTTTTTCAATGTAGTGGTAGAGTTTCTAGCTAAAGCAATTAGACAAGAAAAATAAATAAAAGGCATGCAAATTGGAAAAGAAGAATTAAAATTTTCACTATTCGCAGATGATGATTATATATCTAGAAAGTCCTGAAAAATCTACAACAAAGCTGCTAGAGCTAATAAATTATTTCAGTAGAGTGTCAGTATTCAAGATCAATTAGCAAAAATCAGTAGTGTTTCTTTACATGAAAAATGCACAATCTGAGGAGGAAGTCAAGAAAAACACTCCATGTACAATAGCAACAAAAAGAATCAAATATTTAGGAATAAACTTAACCTAGGATGCAAAACACTTGTATTCAGAAAACTATAATGCATTGCAAAAAGGAATTTAAAACACCTAAATAATTGGAATAACATTTCTTGCTCATGGATTGGAAGACTAAATATCATTAAGAAGTCAATTCTACCCAAATTGATATACAGATTCAATGCAATACAAATAAAAATTCCACCAGTATTTTTTTTTTAGCAAATGGAAAACACAATTATCAAGTCTCTATGGAAGTGTAAGAGTCCCCAAAAGGCCAAAAACATTTTCAAAAGGAAAAGTGAAGTTGGAGGACTCTCACTTACAGACTTTAAATCATATAATTAGCTACAGTGGTAAAAACAACATGGTATTGTCATAAACATAGACACATAGACCAATGGAACCAAATTGATGGTTCAGAAACAGACACTCACATCTATGGCCAAGTGATTTTTGACAATCCTGTCAAGCCCTCCCAGTTGGGGAAGAAAAGCTTATTCAAAAAATTTTGTTGGGAGAACTGGATATCCATAGCCAAAAGAAAGAAAGAAGACCCCTATCTCACATATTATACAAAAATAAACTCAAAGTCGACCAAAGACCTGAATATAAAAGGAAGTACAATAAAGCCTCTAGAGGAATATGTAGGAAAACATCTTCAAGACCTGGTGGTAGATGAAGGATTCATAAACCTTACACCAAAAGCACGAGCAAAAAAAGAAAACATGGATAAATGGGACCTCCTCAAACTTAAACATTTCTATGATTCAAATGGCTTCATCAAGAAGGTGAAAAGGCATCAAGACAATGGGAGAAAATATTTGGAAACCAATTATCTGATAAGGGTTTGATTTGAATGCTATAAAAAGAGATCATATAACACAACAATAAAAATGCAAGCAATAAATTAAAAAATGGACCAAAGTTTTAAATAGACATTTCTCCAAAGAGGAAATACAAATGGCCAAAAAGCACATGAATAAATGTTTCATATCACTAGCTATTAGGGAAATGCAAATTAAAACAACAATAAGATATCATTTAACACCACATAGAAGGGCCATAATTAAAAAAAATAAACAGACAACAATATGTGCTGGAGAGGATGTGGAGAAACAGGAACACTCCTTCACTGTTGGTGGGAGTGTAAAATGGTGCAGCCTTCATGGAATACAGTTTGGAGGTTCCTCAGGAAGCTAAATATAGAACTGTCACATGATCCAGCAATTCCTCTACAAGGAATATATCCAGATGAACTAAAAACTAGGCCATAAACAGACATCTGCACACCAATGTTCATAACGAAGTTGTTCACAATTGCCAAAGATGGAAACAACTCAAGTGTCCCTTCATGATTGAATGTATAAACAAATGTGGTCTATACAAAGGAATATTATGCTGCAGTAAGAAGAAATGAAATTGGGACATATGTGGTAACATGGATGAGTCTTGAAGACATTATACTAAGTGAAGTAAGCCAGACACAAAAGGACAAATATTGCATGGTCTCATTAATATAAACTAAATACAAATAATAAACACATGGAATTGTATATGTTATTAGGAGATAAGAGGATTTTTGAGAATAAAGATGCTTAATGTATGTAGAAGTTTTTTTCTTTATTTTCTTTTAAATGTTACATTAAAAAAATAACAGGCCCCTTTATACCTCCCACCACCCTCACCCCACTCCTCCCACAACAACAACCTCTTGCATCATCATGGCACATTCACTGCACCTGGTGAATACATTTTGGAGCACTGCAGTCCCGCATGTACAGTGGTCTACATAGTAATCTACACTCTTCTCCAGTCCACCCAGTGGGTCATGGCAGGAAACACAATGTCCGGCAGCTGTCCTGCATCATCACCCAGGACAACTCCAAATCCTGAAAATGCACCCACATCATATCTTTTCTTCCTTCTCCCTAACATCAGCAGCTACCGTGACCACTTTCTTCACATCACTACTACAATTTCTTCCCTTACTAATCACAATAGTTCCCCAGCAGAACACCAGTAAGTCAACTCTAATCGATATCCTACTCCTCCATCCTGTAGACCCTGGGATGTTACTGTCCAGTCCACCTCTACATCAAGAAGGGACTAACATTCCTCATGGATGATGGATGCAATTCTCCTGCTTGCAGTTGTAGGCACTCTTGGCTCCCTGGTGTGGTGGTTGACCTTCTTCACCTCCCTGTTAGCTGGCCAGGTTAAAAGCAATAAACCAGAGGGTAGGAGTTGCAAGCCTGCTGAGGCTCAGGGCCTGGCTGTCACATGGACAGTCCAGAGATTCAGGCCTCCTGAGTATACACAAAACCCAAAGCCAACTACAGGTCTGGTAAAAGTAACAGAAGAGGCATGTGTAGAAAGATCACATCTGAGTCTAACTCCATCTCACTCAGGAATGCAAACTCAAAGCAGGGCCAACTGACATGGCACTGAACTGCAGAGCCATCTGCCATGAACATAGGGTCTCTGCAGCCCTCAGGAGAACCAGTACCTGGGTTTCTATCTACTTTGGCTGTCTCTGGGACCCTGCTGAGATGTGCATAAACGTTACTCCATTGATGACCTCCCAACTGTTTTTGGAGAATCATAGCCATACAAACTCATTTGTCCTTTCCATTTCCCCCTTTTGTCCAAGACAAAAAGCAGTTTTAAACACTTGATATTACATGTAGGCTGAGATATTCTGCTGGTCTGAGTTGGCCCTTTTATTCAAGGTCTTTTTCTAATTACATTATCAAATGGTGCTTGGTAGTAATGCCTTGGCACCAGGGAGGTTCATCCCCAGAAGTCATGTTCCATGCTGGGGGGAAGGTAATGCATTTACATGCTAAGTTTGGCTTAGTGACCACATTTGAGCAACATGGAGGTCCTCAGGAGGTAACTCTTCAGCACCTTGCAGCTCTACGCCTAGTTCGTATTTCAGGCACACAAGCTCATAATCGTAGCCATCAGTATCAAGGGCTCATTGCTGGGCCGCCCATCTTTATTGGTTTTTGACATTGCACTTGGGGTATTGTTGCTGTTCATTTGGGAATGTGATAGAGCTCCCCTGGATTGGAACTCAGCACTCCCTCAGTTGTCATTTTTAACTGAAACCACTATGAAAATACCCAAACATTTTCATGTACCCTGTGTACACACCGTGGAGAACTCCCTCCCAATCACGTGACCCTTTCAATAACACACCACACCAGTATTCCTCCCCTGCCATAATTGAACCCTTCTGTACTCCAAAACTTCTTTAGAAAGGAAGCCTAATATATTGCCAGATTCCATAAATAGCAAAAAGGTGTATAATGATGGGTTTAAAGGTTAGATACAGAATATATACTAATTTAGAAAAATTTAAAAAAGGAAAAATAAATTGGAGTATCAAAAAATGAAAAATTGAAAGTTTTGTTTTAACATTTTGCCTTTCATCACTGCTGTAGGTGTTGCCCTGCATGTACCGTGGCAAGGCAATTTCTTCCATTTCTTCCTCAGTGTCTACATACTTTCTTTTCTTTTCTTCTTCCAACTATTAAGTTTATCTTCACATAAGTTTTAGATCACAATAATTCACATATACAATATATGGTACTCCCACATATCCAACATCAAACCCTTTGTCCGTTCACAAACATTGATCTTTCTACATGTTCATATTCTATTTGCTGCAGTTCATGTACAGATATTGAAACAATAGCTTTCAAATATGATTCCATTTGAGTTTCCATTATGGTTTATATTTTAGACTATACAATTTTCTAAATTTTTAGTTATCTTATGTTTTACATTATCATTTATATTTTAGCCTATAGACTTTAATACATTTCTGGTGTAATTTAACATGTCCTATATCCATCATTGCATGATCTTATGGAATACTTCCATTGACCCACAGTTACACTGATTCCATCTATTCAACACCTTTTTCCCCATCCTCTCAGGGCCCACTGTGACATTCAATCTTCATTACATGAAGGACCATATTCAGAGATACTTGCAACAATGTTGAGAGCTTGACGTACTCGACTGCCTTAACCCACTGGGAGCCACCAATTCTCTCAAGAGGTAAAATTCCCTCTATTTGAGAACATCAGTTCTCCCCAGGATGTGGGTATACTTTCACCCTCATTGTATGGGTCTCCACCCAATAGTATAACCCATTATGACACTCTCCCTAGAACCTTTCCATGTGTCAGACCCCCCCTTAAGCATCTTAAAACAGGTAACCTTCCATACTATATTTTCTAGAGTTTTCTCTAATTTATAATTTCAACCACATACCTGACAGTTTCCTATGTTCAAATGTTCTGCCCACCGTCCCCCCAAAAATTGGGCCATCTGATCCATCCTTTCATCTCCAGCCCCCCTCATGCTCACAAAGCCCTGCCCCGAGGTATCCTTATGCCCCCATTTTATCCCTCCTCTGTACAAATACTTATATTCAGCTTATCATAGCTTTCACACATGCAGGTGTCAGCTTGCACCCTTTCTCTACTCCCCAACTTCCTTTACGCATATCATCCAGTCACTCTGAAGCTGTTTCTATCTCTCTGAAACAGCTTGGTTTACTTATTTCTTATCAGAGAGGTCATGTAGTATTTGTCCTTCAATGCCTGGGTTACTTCACTCAATATAAAGTTCTCAAGATTCATCCATGTTATCAAATGTGTTTGTAGTATATTTGTTCTTATAGCTGAGTAGTATTCCATTGTATGTATACACCACATTATATTTATCCATTCATCTCTTGATGGCATTTGGATTGATTCCAACTTTTGCCAACAGTGGATAGTGCTGCTATGAACATTGGTGTGTGTATATCAGCTTGTGTCCTTGTTTTCAGATCTTCTGGGTATATACCCAGCAGTGGAACTGGTGGTTCATATGGTAGATCTGTACCTAGTTTTTTGAGAAACTACCAAACTGTCCTCCAGAATGGCTGGGTCCTTCTGCATTCCAACCAGCAGTGGATGAGAGTTCTCATTCCTCCACATTCTCTCCAGCACCTGTAGATCTCTGATTTTTTGATAGCTGCCAGAATTATGGGAGTAATATGGTATCTCATTGTGTTTTGACTTGCATTTCCCTTGTAGCTAGCGATTTTGAGCATTTTTTCATGTGCCTTTTAGCTATTTGTAAAACTTCTTTTGAGAAGCATCTGTTCAAATCGTTTTCCCATTGTTTAAATGGGTTGCTTGTCTTTTTATTTTCAAGATATAGGAATTCTTTATAAATGCAGGATATTTCTCCCATAAGATATATGGTTACCAAATATTTTCTCCCAATGTGTAGACTCTCTTTTCACTTTCTTGACAAAATCCTTTGAGGTGCAGAAGGCTTTAATTTTGAGGAAGCCCATTTATCTATTTGTTCTTTGGCTGCTCATGCTTTGGGTGTGAAGTTCATGAAGCCGTTTCCTATTACAAGGTCCTGTAGATGCTTCCCTACATTGCTTTCCAAAGTCTTTATGGTCTTGGCTCTTATATTTAGGTCTTTCATCCATCTTGAGTTGATTTTTGTAAAAAGTGTGAATTAGTAATCCTCTTTCATTCTTTTAAATATGGATATCCAGTTCTCCAGGCACCATTTGTTGAAGAGGCCATTCTCTCACAGTTGAGAGGTTTGGTGGCCTTGTTGAATACCATATGGCTGTTTATTTGAGGATCAATATCAGAACTCTCATTTCAAGTCCATTGGTCAGTATGTCTATCCTTCTGTCAATACGATGCCATTTTCACAACTGTAGCTTTGTAGTACGTTTTGGAGTCAGGTAGTGTGATTCCTCCAATTTCATTTTTCTTTTTCAATATGTCTTTGGCTATTTGGGACCACTTTCCTTTCCAAATAAATATCATAGTAAGTTTATCTAGTTCATTAAAGAATGCTGCGTGGATTTTTATTGGGATTGCATTGAATCCATAGATCAGTTTTGGTAGGATAGACATTTTAATGATATTTAGTCTTCCTATCCATGGGCAGGGAATATTCTTCCATTTATTTAGGTCTTCTTTGATTTCCTTGAGCATTGTTTGTAGTTTTCTGTGTATAAGTCCTTTACATCTTTATTTAAATTTATTCCTAGGTATTTTATTTTTTTAATTTACTATTGGAAATGGTATTTGAATTCTGATTTCAACCTCAGATTGATCATTATTGGTATACAGAAATGGTATTGATTATTGCATATTGATTTTGTAACCTGTGACTTTACTGAACTCATTTATGAGTTCTAGAAGATTTCTTGTAGACTTCCCAGGGTTTTCTATGAATAGGATCATATCATCTGCAAATAGTGAAATTTTCACTTCTTCCTTTCCAATTTGGATGGCTCTTATGTCTGGTTCTTCCCTCAGTGCTTGAGGAAGTAGTTCTAAGTCAATGTTAAATAGAAGGGCTGATAGTGGGCATCCTTCTTTTTTTCTTGATCTTAGAGAGAAAGATTTTAGATTTTCAACATTGTAAATGATGTTACCTGTGGGTTTTTCATATATGCTCTTTATCATGTTGAGAAAGTTTCCTTCTATTCTGATCTTTTGCATTGTTTTTATTAGGAAAGTGTGCTGTATTTTGTCAAATGCTTTTTCTGCATCTATAGATATGATCATGTGATTCTTTTTCCTTCAGTCTGTTTATATGGTGTATGACATTAATTGATTTTCCTATGTTGACCCATCCTTGCATACCTGGAATGAATCTCACTTGGGCATGGTGTATAATTTATTTAGTGTATTGTTGAATATGATTAGCAAGTATTTCTTTGAGGATTTTCATGTCTAAGTTCACTAGAGGGATTGGTCTGTAATTTTCCCTTCTTGTGGTGTCTTTGGCTTTGGTATTAGAGTAATGTTGGCATCATAGAATGAGTTAGGCAATGTTCCTTGTATTTTTATTTTTTGGAAGAGTTTAAGCATGATTGGTGTTAGTTTTTTCTGGAATGCTTGGTAGAATTCACCTGTGAAGCTGTCTGGCCCAGGGCTCTTCTTAGTTGAGAGGTTTTAATGACTGATTCTATCTCTTTACTTGTGATTGGTTTGTTGAGATCATCAGTTTCTTCTTTCATCAATGTAAGCTGCTTATGTGTTTCTAGGAATTTGTCCATTTCCTCTAAACTGTCCTTTTTCTTGGAATATAGTTTTTCAAAGTATCCTTTTATAATGGTCTTTATTTCTGTGGGGTCAATATTGATATCTCCTTTCTCATTTCTTATTTTGCATATTTGCATCATCTTCCTTCTTTTTTTCTTTGTTAGTCTAGGTAACGGTTTGTCAATTTTATTGATCTCAAAAAACCAGCTCTTGGTTTTGCTCATTTTTTCAAGTGCTTTCTTTTTTTCTATTTCATTTAGTTCTGTGCTGAACTTTGTTATTTCTTTCTTTCTTCTTCCTTTGTATTTAGTTTGTTGTTTTTTTCACTAATTCCTCCAATTGTACAATTAGTTATTCCATTTTAGCTCTTTCTTCTTTTTTGATGTATGAATTTATGGCTATAAATTTCCCTATCGGTATTGCTTTTGCTGCATCCCATAAGTTTGGATATGTTGTGTTATAATTTTCATTAGTTTTAAGGTAGTTATTAATTTCTTTTGTCATTTCCTCCTTGACCCACTGTTTTTCTAAGAGTGCTGTTTAACTTCCAAATCTTGGTGCCAAATCTTGGTCTCTGTCCCTTGAAGATTTCCAGCTTCATTCCACTGTGGTCAGAGAAATTATTTTGTATGATTTCAGTCTTTCTGAATTCATTGAGACTTTTTCTGTGGCCTAGCATGTAATTGTACAAGTATATGTCTTGGGTAGGCCTATTGGAATTTATGCTGTTTGGAGTGCATTGTGCTTCCTGGACATGTACATCCATCTCCCTCAGTAGATTTGGGAAGTTTTCAGCCATTATTTCCTCCAACACCCCTTCTGTCCCTTTTCCCTTCTCTTCTCCTTCTGGGATGCCTATAATGTATATGTTTGTGTGTTTTCCATTGTCATTCAGATCCCTAAATCCATGCTGGAATTTTTCTTTCTTTTTATCGATCACTTCTACTATCTGTTTGATTTCAGATATAATGTCTTCCACACCACTAATTCTTTTCTGTGCCTCTTTGAGTCTGCTGTTATTTGCTGAGAGTGTATTTTTGATTTCTAGAATTGTGCTGTTCATCACCATCACATCTTTTATCTTTTTGTGTATGATTGCAATTTCTTCTGTATTCTCTCTAAGTGTTTTCTTCATATTCTTAATCTCTTCCTCCACCTCATCAAATTTGTCCCTAATATATGTTTTGAGAGCTTTAATTACTTGTTTGATGTTCTGTTACTCTTCCTGATTTTAGTTTGTTCATTGGATTGGAGCATGTTTTCCTGATTATTATTTTGGTTTGTCATTTTTTGTTGCTGTCTTGTCATCATTTTATATTGATGGTTTTAATCAATTGCTTATCTTCTTTGTCTATTTTGGTGTTTAATTAGTTGTTTTTGCATGTGTGTTAATTCTTCTCTTTGTCACTTTGTTCTTCTTATTCTATTTCCTTGTTGTTGGCTAAGTTCACTTGAAGGAAAATATTAAGGTCAGGGAAAGCCAAAAGAGTAAGAGAAGAAAAATGAACAATAGTAGCATTGATAATAAATATTAAGAGGAACCATGTGTGATCTAGGAGAATGGATATTTGACTCATGTAAGGTATGTATACTTATAACAGTATGAAAAGTAGTGTATGTATAATGAGACAGTAAACTAAATATGGGGAGGAATATAGTGTGAATTAAAAGGCCACTGTGTTCAGGAGAGAGGGAAAGAGTAAAAAAAGGACAGTAATATAAAGAGTAAATATAAGACAGAAAACAGAGCAAAGGTATTAGAAATAAATTCAGAAAAATAGGGGGGCAAACAAAGAGATGTGTAATGTAAGAGAAACAATAAATGATGGAGGATAGAAAGATGTAGAGGAAAGGGGATAATGTTGGTGACCAAAATCAATATACACACAAAAGTGGAATGGAGGATGAGGAAATACAGCAAATGTGAATTACTCCCTGCAGCACCTAATATAAAAAAAAATAAAAAAAAGAAGGGAATGAAAGAAAGAAAAGGAAAAAAAGGGACAAAAAGGAGGGGGTAAGTAAGCAAGAAAAAGAAAAAGAGAAAAAAGAAAAAGAAAGAGAAAAAGGACCTTAGGGGATTAAGAGAAAGAAAACAAGAAGACAACCCAATAAAATGCCAGACAAAGTTTCAAGCAAGGTATCTCTTTGCAGTTAAATAAAATGCTTAGGGATTTGACATTCTCCCCTTTTCCCCTCCTTACTTCCCTGTCACCCAGGGCAGCAGGAAAGCTGCCTGAGAGGTCCAGTAGGAGATTCAAGTGGGTCCTTGTTGAACCAACTCTGCACAGAAAACAGTGACTTTTGTTTTCCAGAGAGAGAGCACCCACAGCTCACCAGGAACCCCAAGTATGCTATTGGAAGCTTGGAAAGCACCTCCTACAGTCCCTCTCTTTTAGGTGTGCTATGAGAGGGCTAGTTGATTTTCTGACTCCACCTTCTCCCAGACCAAGTTTCATATCACAGGGTATTTAGGTGAATTGGGTTTTGTCAGCAGATTCACTACTCCTTTCTTCCCAGGCTCTCCCCAAGCCAGCGGTATGCTCCTCGAAGCACAGATACACAGAAAAAGGAGGGAGGGAGAACCAGAAAATTGAACCTTCACTCGCTTGGCCCCTTTGCTGCACCTTCTACCGAATCCCTCCCACTCATGGAGTCAGTCCAAAACTGGAGGGCTTGGGCAATCCCGGACCTCCAGAAGTGCTGGACTTGGGAAACGGAAGCCCAGGACACTGCAGACTCAGAGTATGTAGGTGTGTGGAAAGCGGGCTATGGAGCTTAGGGGACACAGACCTGGGGACCATGTATCTGGGGATCATGGTGCCCAGGGACACCACCACACAACTGACAGTTCTCAGGGAACATTGTGGCCACCAGCCATAAGTGGAAGGGTCCCGCCTCCCCACAGCTTTCAACCTCTGTGCTTGTAACCTGCAATTCTACCTTTAGCAAGCACTACTTCTGTCACTGTCTCTAAAAAACAGACGTCCATACACCACCTGCCTTGCAAGGTCCTGAAACAGCCTGCTCCGGCAAGACTCCAACACCACTTTGCTGCTTCTTTGCAGTTGCACTCACTCAGACAACACCTTGCCCTGCCTCCTCCTGTAGAAGTTTTAATTAACTGGACTTAAAAGTGTAGTGATGGATAGAGTTGATAATAACACATTATAGTGAGTAGTAACTGGATTATAAACGGGATTGTGGCTGAAAAACTTAGTCTGGGGAAGTAAATGTCAATAGAAAGAAAGCTAAAGAATAACTGAGAGGGAAGCAGACTTGCCCCAGTGGATAGGGCATCCATCTACCACATAGGAGGTCCGCAGTTCAAACACCAGGCCTCCTTCACCCATGTGGAGCTGGCCCATGTGCAGTGCTGATGCACACAAGGAGTGCCCTGCCACGCAGTGGTGTCCCCGCATAAGGGAGCTCCATGCGCAAGGAGTGAGCCCCATAAGGAGAGCCGTCCAGTGCAAAAGAAATTTCAGCCTGCCCAGGAATGGCAGGCAGCACACAGCAAGATGACGCAACAAAAAGAAACACAGATTCCCATGCCAGCAACAACAACAGAAGCGGACAAAGAAGAGCACACAGGAGATAGACACAGAGAACAGACACCTGGGGCAGGGTGGGGGGGGGAGAAATAAATAAATAAATCTTTAAAAAAAATAAAAGAATACCTGAAGGACTGAAATACACAGTAAACCCAGAGGCAGTTGAGAATTGTGGTTAAGGGTGCAAATACAAGCAAGTTCTTCTGTGAACTAGAGCAGATGTATATCACTATTGTATATACATGGAAAACTACAATTAGTGTGACCTATAGACTGTGGTTAAACAGCAATACTATAATATTCTTGCATAAATGTCAAGCTGTACTGTGTTGATAAAGGAGGTGTATGGAAAAAGTGTGCTAAATGTATGCTATGGGCAGAGGACGTGGCCCAGTGGTTAGGGCATCCATCTACCACATGGGAGGTCCGCAGTTCAAACCCTGGGCCTCGTTGACCCATGTGCAGCTGGCCCATGTGCAGTCCTGATGCACACAAGGAGTGCCCTGCCCTGCAGGGGTGTCTCCAACATAGGGGAGCCCCATGCACAATGAGTGCACCCCAGAAGGAGAGCTGCCCAGCGTGAAAGAATGTGCAGCCTGCCCAGGAATAGTGCCACACACACAGAGAGCTGACACAATAAGATGACACAACAAAAAGAAACACAGATTCCTGTGCTGCTGACAATAACAGAAGCGGACAAAGAAGACACAGCAAATAGACACAGAGAACAGACAACTGGGGTCGGGCTGGGGAAGGGTAGAGAAATAAATAAATAAATAAATCTTAAAAAAAAAAGAAAGATAAAGGTTTGCATGACTCTAAAAAAAAAGGATGCTAATGGACCATGATTGGTAGTAATAGTCTGGTCATATTGTCTCATAATCTGTAACAAATGTTCAACAAGGGTGTGGAATTGTATGGGAAATTTACACATCTGTATGATTGTTTTGCAAGTTCACAATATTTGTAATAAAAATATATTTAAAAAATAATGTGGGTTGGGGAAAAAATACACCAAATGTAAGATAGGAACTATAGTTGGTAGTAATATTGTGATGATGTTCATGCACAGTTTGTAACAAATGTTTCACAATGCAAAGAGTTGGTGAAAGGGTGATGTATGAGACACCTGTGTGATGTTATGTATGTATATTTTGTAAGATCACAATCTTTAGTGTGCATGTTAATGTATGAATGATATACTTCCATAAAATATAAAAAGTTTTTTAAGAATAGAGTGTTCACAGATGATGAAGAAAGAGTTGGCCTTGCTGTTTCTGAAACTTCAAGATTCAGAGAGCCACTTACGCACACATTGTTGTGACTGGCAATGGAAGAAATTGAGCATTGATGTGGAGTAAGTGGCCACAGTAGTTGCTGAGGGCAGGGAGAGGGAAGAAAAGAGGTGATGTGGGGACAATTTTGGGACTTGGAGTTGTCCTAAATGATATTGCAAGGACAGATGCTGGACATTATATATCCTGCCATAACCTACTGAATGGACTGGGGGAGAGTGTAAACTAAAATGTAAACTATAATCCACGTGGTGCAGCAGCGCTCCAAAATGTATTCACCAAATGCAACAAATGAACCACAATAATGAATGAGGTTGTTGATGTGGGAAGAGTGGGGTAAGGGGTTTATGGGAACCTCTTATTTTTTTTATTAATTTGTCATCTATGTATCAATACAATTAAAAATGATGCAATTGGGGGTGGGGAGTGGGGTGTAAAGGAACTTCTTATATTTTTTCAGTGTAACATTTTGGAAAAAAATCTACTCATTCCCTATAAATGTGTATTATTTTCATAATTAATTATCTTTAAAGACATTTTCAATGATATGTTTTAAACTTTAAAAAAAAAGAAGTAATATTGGATATGAATGGACTCTGTAAAATAAAGCCAAAAGAAACTATGAAAGTACAGTTGTATAATTAACTATGTACCAACCCACCATGTATGGATTAACAATTCTAATATTTCTATGCATTTGCACTGGAATCAAGTTTCATAGATAGTTGACAGATGAGGGAATATTTTTCACACTGTGAAATAGGTGATTATAGATAAGCAAGGGAGGAGACTAGAATGTTCTATATGTTAATAGTTTAGATTTATTAACTCATGTATCAGTAAATATAGAGTGTTGTATGTAGGCATATTTATAAACATGTATATACACACATATGTTTCCTCACACTCTCTTCAGAGAGGCCTTAGAAGGCACAGTACCATGGAACTCAGAACATGGAATTTATCACCATTATCCAATAAGTGTCTTCTTGGAGAAATTGTTGACTCTAAGAGAGAAACATGCAAGAAATGACTGGCACAATTTATAGTACCATAGAGTAAATATGTGCTAAAATAAAACTCTCAATGATGGGGTTATACTACAGATAAAGAGTACAGCTGACATTTTACCCCCATGGCCAAAAGTGGAACAAATTAAACAACAAAAGTAATATTGTATCACTACTAAAAGTATCATATAAATTTCATGAGTTCATCCTGATATTAATAAAAAATTGATTAAATAAATAAGAAGAGACAAATCTCTCTTGCAGGAAAAAAATCAATAATTTATGTAGATATTACTTTTTCAAGGCCATGGAGAAAAATCCCACTCTTGAAGTATGGGTTTCACTTAGTGACTTCTTCCCAAAGGTGATATAAGGAAGGTTAGAGAAATGAGGAACTTTACGCTGGGGAACCACAAAACAATGCTGAAAGAAGTCAATATCAACAATGATAAGTCATGTTGATAGGATGCACCCTGGTTATGATGGTATGAAAATGATACTTTATTTCTGGTGCATTCTTCCAAAAACCCATAAGCTCAGTCTAATCATGAGAAGAACATCAGAAAATTCAAACTGAGGGAAACTTTACAATATATCTTACCTACACTCCTCGAAAGTATCCAGGTTATCAAAACCAAGAAGAGTCTGAGAAGCTGCCACAATCACAAAGAGACTAAGAAGTTATGACAAATAAATAAAAGGTGTTATTTTGGATGGCAGATGGTACAAACGGGAAAGGGGGTAAGAGGTTCTTGGAAACTATCTATAACATCCTTACAGGATTTCTGCAACTCTAAAACTGTTCTAAATATTAAGTTTATTAAGAAGTAAAATTTTTAGTGAAATGCAAATTCCTGGGATCATAAAACTCCAAGATTCAATACCGACACAATTATATGCATTGGAAAATTACTCTGATTTCACAGAGTAATTGGAATAACTAAATAAAATGATAAACATGAAATGACTGACATTATGCCAAGCATTAATAGTGAAAACTTTATGATTCAACCCCACATATACTAACTCATCACACCTCCTTCCATGCATCTACTCTTCTATTTTCATCCCTCATCATCTTTCCAAAGTTTTTACAACAGGTAGAGTCATATTAACCCAGAGAAATCTTTCTACTTGGCAGGGGTTTTCATGAACATCACTCTCTCTAAACCATACACAGACTCCAATAATCTCAAACATAAAGATCCAATTTGTGGACAGAATACAAGACTCTCTTTTACAAGGCTCATTTTCAACTTTTCATGAATGCCCATCATTGTTTATCAGATATTCAGAATTATTTCTAAAACTGCAGCACATCCTATGGTTATACTGAACTCACATTTGTGTCCCTCTTATCTCTTTTTGTTGTGCTTCTACCTCCACATCCTCATGGAATTATTCCAATTCCTCCTTCAAGGCTCAGTTCAATCATGAGGTCCCATATGATGCCTTCATTAACTCGCACAACACAGGATGAGTCCAAAGTTCTAGACCCACTTCACTAGGAATTCAGAGCCAGCTCAGGATATTGCATGTACTCATTTCTATGTCTCTTAAATTGTTTAGATATAATCTTTTATAAAAGAAACAATGTGTCGCTCAATTCTTCATTCCCAAATTCATATTTAGTTCTTCATATTGTTTGATGACTAAATGTCATGTGTTGAACTGGATTCTTCCCAAAATTTTAGAAAAAGAAAAAGCAGTGAAACAAAAATCTCTATCTATGAAATTATGTTCCACTGTGTGTCTTCTCCAGTGTATCTTCATGAGTGAGTGTTCATTTATATAGGACACCAAGGGGGCAGGGACTCAACCATGAGTACCACCAGTGATATGGTCAAATAAAAGCTCTAATCTTGATTTAATCAAGTAAATGTAAAAAAAATGGATTTAAATCAATCAAAGGGTATCATATACAGAGGAACAGACCAGTTTACAAACATAATCTCTTCTTGGAATTCATAAATAGTATCAACCTGCCACAGAGACCTTTAGGGATTTCATTCCCATGAAACTCATGAATGAATTATTCTTTTGTCTCTCTTCTTGATAAGATACATACTTCTCTGGAGGGAAGAAAGAAAACCACAAAGCAAACTCGTGCCAGTTTTGAACCTCAGAAGACAGATAAGGGGAATCATGTCCATCTCTTATCCCACTGAACACCTTCCTTCCCTGTAGGAAGTCACCTTTTATTAGATGTGAACTCTAATATTACAAGGTTTCCCAAAATGGTTTCTCTATCACTGATAGTAAAAAAGATTCTGGGTACACTAAAATATCTTGTTTCCAATCTGTCTCCTTTGGAGTCATGGGACTTCCCTCTCTCAACAAGATTTCCTTTTCTCTCACTTCTTCTCCATTCTCCCCAAAACTTAGCAATATATGTGCAAATCACTCAATCATTTATTTCTTAATCATTTGACAAATATTTATTCAACAATACTGTATGGTAAATAGTAAGGTATATTCTGGGAATGAATAGAAGAGTGAGATATTTTGCTTCTGTTCAAACAGCTCACAGACTTTAGAAGGCATGAGATAAGCAAATAAGTAAATGCAACGTAATAAGATGGTACTGGAATCCTCCTGGAGTATATTTCCATATATCAGGATCAGCTTTTCCATTTCTGCTAAAAAGGCTCTTAGGACTTAGGTGGGAATTACATCGAAGCTGTAGATAACTTTGGGTAGTACTGACATCTTAACAATATTAATTCTCCCTATTCATGAACACAGAATACCTTGTCATTTACTTAGTTCTTTTATTATTTCATTCAACTCTTTTTTTGAAGTTTTCATTGTGCATCCTTTTTAGTTAAAGTTATTCCTATGCATTTTCTTCTTTTAGATGGTATGGTGAGTGGATTTTTTTATTGTCCATTTAAGAATGTTCTTTCTGTTGTATAATATAAAACTTTTTTTTTCATGTAAACCTGATAGGTTTCATTTGGTTGAATTCATTTATGATCTCTAGGGTTTTCTTGGGGCAGCTTGTCATGATATAGATAAGGATCACCACATTTCTTAAAACAGATGATTTTACTTTTTCTTTCTAAATTGGGTAGACTTTATTTAGTTTTATGGCCTAATTTCTTAACTTCCAGTATAATCCTGAGTAGCAATATTGAAAGCAGTCATCCTTGTTTTGTTCCAGATCTCAAAGAGATAACTTCCACTCTTTCAGGATTGAGGATAAGATTACCTGTGTTTTCTTATATATTTTGTTTATTCTGTTTAGGGAGTTATTTATATTCTTATTTTTCTAAGTATTTTTATCATGAAAAGGTGTTGGAATTTATCATTCACATTTTCTGCATCAATTTAGATTTTCATGTGATTTCCTTTTCATTAGGTTAATGGGTATATTACATTGATTTTCTTAAGTTGAACATTCATTTTAAATCCCATTTGGTCTTAGTGGGTAATTCTTGTAATATTCTCTTGGATTTGACATGCTAGTATTTGTTAAGTGCTTTGCATCTATATTTATGAGAGAAATTGCTCCTTGCTTTACTTTCTTTGATATGCTTTATGTAGTTTTGGCATCAAAATAACTTTAGTCTCATAGAATGAGTTTGGAAGCTATATGTATCTTGACTTCAAGTTGGAAGGTTATGAAAAATATTGTCATTAATTCTTCTTTGAATATTTCATAGATTTCATTTTGGAAGATGTCTGATCCTAGACTTCTAGTTTTGAGAAGTTTTTGATAACTAATTGAATTTCTTTACTCATTATGTTTTTGTTGAGATCTATTTCTTTTCAGTCAATTTAGATAAATTGCATGTTTTTAGGAATTGGTCCATTTCTTCTATTTTCTAGTTTTCGGTAGACAATTATTCATAGATTTAATTCATAATCCTTTAATGTCAGCAATATTTAGCAACATCCCTGATTACATTTTTTATTTTGGTAATTTACATCCTCTTTCTTGTTTCTTTTTCAATCTAAATAAACCTTTTCTATTTTATTGATCTTTTCCAAGAAACAATTTCATTGGTTCACACAATTGTTTTTTCTATACTCTAGTTCATTTCTCTTCACTGAAATCTATATTGTTTTTCTCCTTCTTCTAGATTTAGGTACAGTTTGCCCTTCTTTTTCTATTTCCCACAAATCTGTAGTTAGGCTTTTTAAAAAAAATTTTCTCTCCCCTTCCTCCCTGCCCCCACCTCCCAGTTGTCTGTTCTCTGTGTCTATTTGCAGCATGTTCTTTGTCCGCTTCTGTTGTTGTCAGCAGCATGGGAATCTGTGTTTCTTTTTTGTTGTGTCATCTTGCTGCGTGAGCTCTCCGTGTGTGCGGTGCCATTCCTGGGCGGGCTGAACTTTCTTTCACACTGGGTGGCTCTCTTTATGGGGTGCACTCCTTGCGCATGGGGCTCCCCTATGCAGGGACACGCCTGCGTGGAATGGTACTCCTTGCATGCAATAGCACTGTGCATGGCCAACTGGACACAGGTCAAGGAGGCCCTGATTTAAACCGCAGACCTCCCATGGGGACCTCCCATGTGGTAGACAGATGCCCTATCCACTGGGCCAAGTCTGCTTCCCTGTAGATAGGTTTTTGATGTGTTATTTTTTAAAATATGAGGATTCACACCTACAAATTCCCCTGAATATTTCAAATTCATCCCAAATCTGGCCTAACAGAATGAATTAGTTTAGCCACAAAATAAATAATAAAATGGACTGTGATGTGTAGTGGATTTCAAATGCCAGCTGCAGTTTTGAGAGACTGTCCACATTAAGGAATTTGAGATTCCATATTACTAAATAAGTTCTATATGAAAATGAATTAGAAAATTATCCTAAGTGGGAACTCTGGTAAGAGATTCCTGTATAAAAGATGGATCCTTAGAATTATAGTTGCATTGTAAAGGTTAACAAAGTATAAATACATTAATCAAGTATGTGTATGAAGAGACACACTTCTCCTGACCATGGTGCTACAAGTGCCAAAGCTCTCTGAATGAGGATCCAGCATGCAGTCTGAAATCACAGAAGCTTTGTGACCTTAAAGGCTCAAGGTGCACAACTTAACATTAAATTGTTTTAGCTTGCTAATTTCCAAATAATGTAAAACGTGAATCCTCTCTTTTCCACTGAGACCTCCAAGAATTCACACAAATATGTCCTCAAATTAAACAGCAGAATTTTAATACTCAGTATATGAATGGATAAATTCTTACATTGCTAGAATCACAATAAGTCCATAGTAAGATACCAGTAAGTCTACTTTAGTCCAAATTTCATTCCCCAAACCAGAGGATTCTGGGATGGTGATGTCTACTCCACATCTAATAGAGAGGGGCTGTGATCCTTTAGAGCTGATGGGTGGGACTATGTTGCTTGCAGTTTTAGGCTTTCTTTGTTACTTGGTATGTAGTTGTCCATCATCACCCCCTTGCCTGTTGTCTTGGGTGAAATCAATGAACAGGAGAGTAAGTGTTGCAAATCTATTGAGGTTCAGGGCCCAGCTGGCACATGGGCAGCCCCCAAACTTAAGTCACTTGTACATAAACCTACAAACTCTAGTACTAATTACAAGTACAAATGAAAGGACAGAAAAGCCACATGTAGGGAATCTGAAGGTAGTGGTCACTGGAGGTTCTGAGGGTAGGAAACAGTAAAAAGTGTTATAAGACAGGGGCATTTTTTGGAATTGGGAATTGTCCTAAAAGACATTGCAATAACAGATGCAAACCATTATTTATCTTGCCATAACCTATGGAATTATGTCGAAGAGAGTGTAAACTACAATGTAAACATTTGTCCATGCTTAGTGGCAATGCTCCACAGTTTGTTCATCAATTGCAATGAATGTACCTCACTAATGAAAGATGTTGTTCATGTGGGAAAATGTGGGAAGTGTGGGGAGTGGGGCATATTAGAATCCCCTATCTTTTTCATATGATATTTGTGTAATCTAAGTATCTTTTCAAAAATTAAAAATATCTATACAGACCCTAAGAAAGCAAGTTATCATGACTAAAAGACAGAAAAAAAGACAGACAATAGGAATAAAAGCTTTTAAGTTTTTCAGATTTTTGAAAATATTCAGAGAATATGAAACAACACTTTTTAATGAGTTTTAGAAGATTAAAAAGAATATTGCAATTATATTAAATGGTATATTTCAATAATTAAATAAATAGAACCTCTGAAGCTAAAATGTACAATGATGAAAATGTAAAATTTCCAAGTAGGAATGGGAGAAATTTATCTACCATGGGAATCAAAGACCCACTAATCCTGAAACAGAAATGGAAAATAAACCAAATTTATATCTGTGGACCTACTACACTTGACATTTTATCCATGTCCCTCCATTTACTGCCAGTAAAACATTCCCTTTCATATTTTCTTTGCACAGTGAAACAGATCTACAGGTTGATTTCAGTGATTTATTGTTCCACTGATGTTTTCCTTCTTGGATAATAAATAAATACAAAATATTTTCATTCAGGAAACGAAAAAAATATATATATATAACCACACTTAGGATGATGTATCTCAGAGCTATTAATATGCAGGTGCTTCCAATTCTTCTGAGAGGGATGATCTGGAAATTAGGAGAAATGGGAAGTGTGACATGATGTGAACCAATGTATATGAGGTGCAGAGGTGCCCAAAGATGTACTTACCAAATCCAATGGATGTGTCATGATGATGGGAACGAGTGTTGTTGGGGGGGGGAGAGGGGGGGTGGGGGGGTGGGGTTGAATGTGACCTCACATATATATTTTTAATGTAATATTATTATAAAGTCAATAAAAAATAGAAAAATTAAAAAAAAAAAAGACATTAGAATGTGAAATCCAGGACCTTCTCATTCAATACTGTTACTCTAGAATTTGCTTCTCTTGCAAACTCAGTTCTTGTCAGTGGAGGGAGGAGTAATTGCTCCTATGTTTGAAATATACTCACTTAGGCATGGGCTACCTTATTACAATGCATTATAATAGGTAAGCGTTCTGTTACAGTTTTCTACTTTCTCTTGGTTTAAATGATGTTCCTTGGACCTGGGTGTGTTTATTCTCACTTCCCCACTCTGGACAGTAAATCTTCAATTGGCAGTATTCATCTTTTCTAAATTTCTCATGTTAGGGTCCCAAAGTATTTATTCTACTCATAAAACATTCAATTAAACAGAACACAGATCACTCAAAATGTATCTTGCCCTCCTTCTATGTAACATATATTTCATGGTTTTCAGACAGCAAATAAATCCCCCACTTATCCAGGAAACAAAACAGTTTTTCCCTCTGTAACTTGGTGTTTATCTCTCACTGAAATTATGGAAGTGTCTTTCGATGAAATCTATATTTTAGGAACTCTTTGCAAGGTTTCCCTTTTTAAAAAAACCTAACTGTACTTAAGTTTCACTGATAAAAGACAATATGATGCTTTTTTCCCCTTTTAGCCATTTATAGACTCTTAAGGAATAAACTTTGTTTTACATGAGAACAAATTTTACCCTCAGTTTAGAGTGAATCATTGTTTTCACATATTTTAGGATCCTGGAGAAGAATAAAATTCTACTGACAAAACCAGGAATACTTTTTTATTTTAAAGGAAAAGAGAAGATGCAGGAATGGGGAAATAAGAAAAGATCTTTGTAATAACATAAGTTCGAGGAGAATATAATAGAGTTGAAAAGGTCTCCATCACTCACATATGATATTTGCTTAATAAAAATGTTACCTTATGAATCAGTGTACCAGCTAAATATTTAGAAAGGAAACAGGAAGTTTCTTAGGGGATTTTGAAAGATACCAATCACCCTCTCTTCATAAATACAATCAAAGTGTAAGTAAGTTTGGCATCCACAACTGAGTCTTCTTAGGGTGTGACTTCAGTAGGGTAGGTTATTCTTAGCAGTCTTTTCTCCCTCTTTCTGGCTTGTTTTCCTGCCCTCCAGATGGGGAAACTGCAGGTGGTGGTGCCTATTTAATCAATACTGAAGACATGAGCCTCCTTCTCCCTGACTGCAGAAAGGGGGCATATTTGTGTGGTCAATAATTACAGTGGAGTCTTCTTGATTATACAGTGTTCCTGATTATAACAGAAGTATCACCTTTCTTAGCTGGACTGTTTTTCACTCTTTTCCATACTTCCAAATATTGAAAGACATAACTCTAGTTTCTTCAGTAACATGAGTGTTCATGACTACCACGTTTTTCCTCAAGATTCTTTTTCAAAATTTTCTTAATGTTTTTATTTTTAAAGAAGCTTTAGATTACATAAAGGTTACATTAAAAATACAGGAGATTCCCATATGCTCCAGCCCCTCAAGATCCCACACTTTACCACATTAACAACTTGTTTCATTAGAGTTGTACATTTGTTAACATTGAAGGACACATATTGAAGCATTGCTACTAACCATGGACTACACTGTAGATTATAGTTTACCCTCAGTCTCAGACAATTTTATAGGCTGTGACAAAATGTATAATGGCCTTGTTTCCATCATTGAAAGGTCATGTAGGAGAATTCTTATGTCTCCAAAATGTCTCCATATTACTCCTTATTCTTCCCTTCCCTCCCCTCAGAACCTCTGGTGGACAATGCCTTTATTTCAATGATAAAATTCTTTAATTACTATAATAACACATCTATAATAGAATAATAATATCTAGTTATTATAATGTACAATGGACTAAAGTAAAAATTCTTAAAAGCTTTTATTTGGAAAGAGATTTCTGCTCAAAAATAAGCCTTTCATGTAAACTATTTTGTACCAGAACTGATTACAAAATAGCAGTCTTGCAGGGTAGCAATTGGGAACTGATACATCAAATTGTCGGGAGTGAGAAGACCACTGACAATATTTCCATGTGGTAAATGTACATAATTGCTCTTGTATAGCTTGGAAAAAATGATTCACAATATATTGTTTGCAGTAACATTTAAAGAAAGCACCTAGGAAAGGTATTGACAAACTGGTTTATGTGAAAAATGATTTTACTGAGAATCCTAATTCAAGTTAATGTGGAATAAGGTGGGGCTCTTACTTGCACTGGAGAGAATTCCAGAAAAAAGTGACAAGGTGAGGATTTTTAATTTTCAGATTAAGGTGTAATCAAAACATAGACATTTTATAAAACTGCAGGAATGAAATATCTTTTCCTGAAAATTTCAGTTCTGATAAGTGTATGACTCACATCAGAGACTGAACCTGTGTGTCAATAAATCACAATTGAAAATGAATTCACATCTTTGCCAAAGAATTTGAAGTGAATACAAATATGCAAGCAATTATTAACATCTTCAAATATGACCATTAGCTCAGAGAAATCATTACCTCCAAAATGCCACTCTGGTTTGCCATTTGTAGTGAAGGCAAGGAAATCAGTTCATGAATGAAGCATTCACCTTAGTCTACCCAGAAGAAAACAGCAAGCTTACATAAAAGTCTGAAATTATGTCTTAATATCTGGGTTTAATATAAGAATAAGATATAGTAGGAAAGGCAGAAAAACACATATTTGCTTTTTATGACCCATAAATGAGGACTATTATTGTAGGGAGTGCTGAAAGAAATTTCCAGAAAATATCCTTCAATATGGAAATATTTTTTAAAGGGCAAACTTACATTGCTGGAAGAATGATAGAAATTATTGAAACCATCATTGTTTGAAAAATCAGGGAATGTGTTGTTGATTACAACCTCACTTGAATTATGATTTTGAAGGTGCAGGAGAAAGGCACATATTGTAGATGGAATGTGGAGTACTATAAAGCAGTCAGATGACATCGCCAGTTCAGGATGTGACCTCTTTCAGGAACTAATGAACAAGCCCTGGTAGGTGGTACAGAGCCTTTTCTAGGAGAGCTTATTTTTCACTAACACCATAAAACACAAGCAGTTTCTTTCATCTGGGAGTGACTGCAATACGCTTTCATCCCTCCAGCACCTGCTATAATTTTATATATACAGAATAAACTGAATGAAATATTTTACTGCTGAAAATCCAGGCAGCAGTTTCTAACTTCAATCCTGAATCCAGGAATACAATGAGGGAACACATGATGTAAAATAATACAAAAGAAATAGGAATCCGTGATATACCAAAATGAAATAAATGTAAGTTTTTATTAGGCAAATGCAAGATTATCTCTCTATGCACTTACAAAGTACGTAGATTAAGATCTCCCCTAATCCAAATTTTATTCCTCCACCTTGTGTACCCTGGGATGGTGATGTCCACTCCACCTCTAAATTGAAAGTTGGCTTAGATCCCACATGGCTGATGGGTGGAATTCTCCTGCTTGCACTTGTAGACTCTCTCGGTTCCCTGGTATGGTGGTTGACCATCCTCACCTCCCTGTTAACTGACACTGGCAAATCCAATGAATTTGAGAGCAGGTGTTGCAACTCTCCTGAGGCTCATTCAAGTCTCCTGACCATACAACAACCCCAGCACCAACAAAAGGTTGAGTAAAAGTGACAGAGAGGCACATGTAGAAAGATCACATCTGAGTCCAACTCCATCACACTTCAGGGTACAAATTCCAAAGTAGGATCTTCTGGCAAGGCACCGAACTCCAGAATCATCTGCCATGACCATAGGAATGAGGTGTCTCTGTAGTCCTCAGGAGAACCACTACTTGGGGTAGTAGCTACTTAGGCTGTCTCTGAGATCCTGCTGAAAGATGCATAAGTCCAACTCATCTGAAGACCTGACTCATTTTGAAGTCTCTTAGCCATATGAACTCATTTGTCATTCCCATTTCCCCTTTTTATTCAAGGTATTTTTCTAATTGTATCATGAGCTGGTGGTTGGTAGTAATTCCTCAGCACCAGGGATTCTCAACCCAGTGGATATGTCCCATGCTGGAGGGAAAGTAATGTTGAGTTGACTTAGGGAGTGGCCACATTTGAGCAACATGGAGGCTCTCAGGAGGTTACTCTTAGGCACCTTGCATCTCTAGACCTAGTTGAAATTTCAAGCACACAGGCTCATAAGCATTGTCATCAGTATCAACGGCCCATCATTGGACCACCCTTCTTCACTCGTCTTTGTTCTTGCACTTGGGGGATAGTTGCTCCTCAACTGGGGAGTGCAACATAGTTTCCCAGAATAGGAACTCAGCACTTCCTCAGTTGTCATGTCAAACTCTACCTAATATGACAATTAATATCCAAAATATATTTATATACCCTGCATGAATGCCCTGGAGAACTGCCCCCTGCCCATGCATCCCCCATCAATGACATCCCACACCAGTGCTCCTGCCCTGCAATTGTTGAAACACTCTGTGATCCAAAACTTCTTCAAAACTATATGCTAATATATTTCTAAACTCAATTAACAGGAAAATGAAATATTAGTGATAGGTTTAAAGATAAAAAATAGAATATTTTTATTCTATATTTAAGAAAAAATAAAGTAAAAAATAAATCAGGGTATTAAAATGCAAAATATCATAAAATATAATTTACATTTTGCCTTCATCACTGTAATAGGTGTTGCTGTGTATGTACAGTAGAAAAACTCTCTCTCCCATTCTTTTCTCAGGGTCTTCATCCTTTGTTTAAAAAAATTATAATGTCTTCAAAAAAGTTTTAGATCACAATAAAGTCACATATACAATATAAGGGAATCTGATATGCCAACATCAAACACTTTTCTCTCTTCCCTCTGCAATTATCTTTTTAATGTGCGTATATTTGCTATAGCTGATGAACAGATATTGAAACATAGATACAAACCATGGTTTCACTATGGTTTACATTATGGTTTATATTTTAGATTGTACAATTTTATAAACATTTGGTTGTACTATGGTTTACATTATGGTTTATATTTTAGATTGTACAATTTTATAAAAATTTGGTTGTACTATGGTTTACATTTAATTTTTTGGTGAAATTTAACAAGGCCTATATCCATCACTGCATAATCTTGTGGAACACTTCCACTGCCCCCAGTTGTCCCATCTTCCATCTATTCTATTCCTCTCTCCCCCACCCCTTGGGGCCCACAGTGACAACAAAGCTTCACTGCCTGAAAGACACGATTCACAGATACTTGCAACAATGCTGAGGATTTGACACACTAGTCTGTCTGGAGACAGTGGCCGTGGGAGTTGCTGAGTGCTGGGAGAGGGAAGATGTGTGATATGGAGGCATTTTTAGGACTTGAAGTTGTCCTGAATGATATAGTACGGATAGATGAAGGACATTACATATCATGCCATAAGCCATTGAATGGACTGTGGGGAGTTGCAAACTACAATGCAAATGATAATCCACACAACCAGAAGTTGTTGGTGTGAGAGGAGTGGGGGTGGGGTGGGGAGTGGTATATATGGGAACCTCATATTTTTAATGTTACATTTTGCATTATCTATGTATCTTCAAAAAAAGACAACAAAAAATTTCATTTTCAAAAAAAGAATCTTCTAGTGTTTGATCTCTGTTAATCATGAGCACTTTTGTAAACTTGAGACAATGTATCCTTTTATAGACAGAATGTTTCCCAGCTTTTTAAAGGCCTGCTTTATGTCCTTGTTTCTAAGAATGTAAATAAAGGGGTTCAACATGGGAGTAATCACTGTGTACATCACTGGGGCTATTGCATTTGCCTTTGAGTTTTTGGTAGCAGCAGAGCTAAGATACACTCCAATACCTACCATAAAACAAGGTCACTACTGAGAGGTAAGATCCACAATTAGAAAATGCTTTATATTTACCACGAGCTGTTGAGATTCTCAAAATTGAGGATATAATTTTATAGTAAGAGAAAAAGATCCCAGTGAGTGGTATAACCCACAGAAGTCCACCTGCAAAATACATCACAAGGTCATTGAGGAAGGTGTCAGAACAAGCATGTCTGACTACCTGAATAAGTTCACAGAAAAAGTGGGGCATTTCCATCTCTGTACAAAAAGACAATTGCAAAACCATTAAGTCATGCAAAAGAGAGTCCAAAACACTCAATAACCAGGATACCAGCAGTAGGAGGCCACAGAGCCAGGAGTTCATGATGACTGTGTAGTGCAGGGGGTGACAGATGGCCACGAAGCGGTCATAGGCCATTGCAGTCAAGAAGGAGTTATCTAATTGTCCAAAAAGCATGAAAAAATACATCTGGGTGAGACGGTTTTCAAAAGTTATGATTTTGTTGCCTGTCTGAATGTTCAGCAGCATCTTTGGTTTCGTGGTGGAGGTGAAACACATATCAGTAAAAGCCAGGTTGGAGAGGAAGAAGTACATGGGTGTGTGGAGATGGGAGTCCAAGATGATGGCCAGGATGATGAGCAGGCTGCCAATGAATGTAACCAGGTACATGGACAGGAACATTCCAAAGAGGAGGGACTGCACCTCTGTATTTTCTGAGAGGCCCAGGAGGATGAATTCTAAAGCATATGTTTGGTTTTCTGTTTCCATGTGGATGATGAATTTCCTGAGGAGATATTCAATATAATGCAATTTAGCCTCAAGCCATAATCAGAAAAATATAATAAATGGTACTGTTTGTATTGTAATTACATTAAGTTAATATTTTTATGGATTTTATAGAGATCTAGTACCCTTTTCTGAAAATAGGAAAAACATATGTTCCTGCTTCTCCTTGATAGTTGTGATGGCTAGAAACCCTTGGTCATAATAGAATACACTTTGCCAAGGCAATAATTTCCATGATAAATTCTCTCAGACTTTATTTTAAGCAACAAACATTATGACCATGTTTTTGTACCCTGTGACAAAATAGAAAAGAAGAACAAAGTAGTAGGAACCATGATATTTGGTTGTAACAGTTATTATAAAAACACAATAATTTAAAAAATCTTTTTGGTGAAATGAACAAATGACCCCACACAGATGTGTTCCCCTGATGTTTCACAGAGGACAAGGGTAATTCAGTGTAGAAAGTATGATCTTTTCAAGAAGTGGTGTTGGAACAAAAGTGAAGCAGGTTAGTAAGATAGGGAATAGATGGATCTAGAACCTGACAGAGTCCACATGGATATCAAAACCCCCTAATGATGGCTGCTGGAGGAATCTCACCCTGGGATTCTGCTACCCAGAACAAAGCCTCCTTCCTGAGAATATGGAAAAGCCTGGATCTTCCCTAGGAACTTTATCACTGGGTCCTCACTAAGGAATTGATGGGCAGGGTAATCAATCCAAAGAGCAAACAGCTGAAACCACCTCCCCTGCCATTAGCAAAGGGGTGGATAACTAGCAGTTTAAAAGCAAACCATGAGGTTTGAGCTTGCTCTTGCCTAGCTTTTTGCCTATTGACCCGTCTTGCCTTCTGCATGTCACTTTCATCATTTTTCCTCTGCCATGTGGCCATGCAAGTTACCCTCGGGACTTATAATCTATAATGGGGAATTGTAGCTTGTAAATTAGCCCTCCTCATCCCTTTTCAGCCCCTTCCTCACTACCTGCTGGGGCCCTGCTCTGTTATTTTCTCCCATTTCTCTTCCCTTCCTACCTGAATTAATTACTGGCCTAACTCACCTGGCCTGTTCTTAAAATTCACTTCTGCAGAATAGCCAAGAAATTAGTTAGAATGTGGTAACAATAGGATGCACTCATGCCAAATAAAAAAGGAACTTAGGCACTGATTGAATTCATTCGACAAAAATTAAATCAAAATGAATCATACGATTTTAAAGTAAAATGCATTGTGAAAGTGCTAGACTAAAATGTGAAGAAAATCTAAGGGCCCATAGGTTGGAAAAGAGTTTTTAGATATAGTAATGGAAGCATGATTCATGAGAGATTAAAATTTATAAGTCAGTTTTTATTCAAATGTAAAATATCTACTCTGTGAAAGACATTGATAAGGGGTTGTAAGAAAACATGCAGATTTGGAAAAATACTTACAAAACATATCTGATAAAAGATTTGTATACAAATGTAGAAATTAATATTAACACCACAAAATAAGAAAGCATAAGCTGAATTTAAAAATCTGCAAAAGATATAAACAGAATCCTAACTTAGGAAGAAATTCAAAATACAAATACAAAATACAATATATAAAAATAAATTCAACTTCACTGGCACCTAGGTATTATGGCCAAATGCCAACTAGCAATGTCTCTGAAAAAGACCTTGGCCAAAAAGGGGAAATATTCAGTGCAGATGAAATTTTATGATTAAGAGATTTCAAAGTGAGTTTGGTGGTCATTCCAGAGGTTATGCTTATGCTCATCTCAGCAGAATCTCACTATCTGTTACAGTAAACAGTGCCTCAAACAGTAGGGATCCTGATGGTTCTAGAGATATCTAGACACTGTAAATAGTGCAGGGAATCTCAGGAATTTGGCACCCTGTCAGTAGACCTTACTTTGGAATTTATGCTCCCCAGTGTAAAGAGTTAGCCTCATTTGTAGATTCCCAACATGTGGCTCTTCTCTAAATGTTATTTACATAAAGCCATGTGTTGGCACTATCCTTGTTAAATACATGAGCCAGAGCATTATGTTTTTGGTCTGTTCATGTGCCAGTTGAACCCTTAATCTAAGCAGAGTTTCAACACTTACTCTCCAGTTCATTGGACCTATGTAGAACAACTAATAAGGAGATGGTAATGGACAACACCTAGCCCAAGGAGCAAAGAATGTCCGCACCTCTAGGCAAGATAGTTCCACCCATATATCCCAAGGGATCTAAGCCCCCTCTCAATTAGAAACAGTGGGCATCACCATCACAAAATCCTGAAGATTGGGGAATGAACAATGGACTAAAGTAGACATTATTTTTATATTATAGACTTACTATTCTAGCAATGGAAGAATGTTTATCATTGATATAAAGGCCATGGCCACCAGAGATTCTGAGAGGAGGGATCAGGCAGAATAGGTGTAATATCAGGGCATTTTCAGGACATTGGGATTGTTCTGCATGACATTGCAATGACGGATACAGGCCATTATATGTTTTATCATTACCTAAAATTGTGCAGGACAGTCTCTTAACTATAATATAAACTATAATTCATGGTTAGCAGCATTGTTTCTATATGCATTCATCAATTGTAGCAAATGTACTATACTAATGAAAGTTGTTGTTACTATGGGAAAGAGTGGGAGGGTGAAGGGGTGGGGCATATGTGTCCCCTCTATATTTTATGTAACATTTATGTAATCTAAATCTGTTTTAAAATTTTAAAAATTTAAGTAAATAAATGAATAAATAAACTCATGAAAACTCTTTTAAAAATTAAACATCATCTGTCATTAGGGACTTGGAAGACTATGAACACAATAATATATGACCACATGTTTATTAGAAGAGATAAAAACCTAAAAACTGAGAATACCAATTGCTGTTGAGTATATGGAGCAATACATCTCTCATTCACTGCTAGTGAGAACACAAAATGGTTCATCCAGAAGACAGTTTCTTTTAAAACTAAACATTGTCTTACCATACAATCCAGCAGTTTTGCTTTTAGGTGTATATATATATATATATACACACCATATCATATATATATATATGATATGAAAATTAGAGTCCACACAAAAGTCCACACATGAACGTTTACAGCAGCTATATTTGTAAGCTCCAAATCTGAAAGCAAACAAAATGGTGGTCAACCACCACACCAGGGAACAGAGAGAGTCCACAACTGCAAGCAGAATTCCATCCATCAAACATGTGGGATCTAAGGCCCCTCTTGATTTAGAGGTGGAGTGGTCATCACCATCCCAAGATCCTCAAGATAGAGTAATAAAATAAGAATTAGAGTGGGCTTAGTGGTATTCTACTATAGACTTATTGTGACTCTAGCAATGGAAGAAATTGTGTCACTGTCATGGAGACAGTGACCACTGGAGTTGTTGAGTGCAGGGAGAGGGAAGAAGAGGGTGTGATATGGTGGCTTTTTTGGGGACTTGGTGTTGTCCTGAAATATATCTCATGGACAGATGCAGGATATTATATATCCTACCATATCACACTGAATGGACTGGAAGAGAGTGTAAACTAACATGTAAACAATAATCCAAGCTTTGTAGCAATGATCCAAAATGTATTCATTAAATAAAAGGAATGTGCCACACTGATGAAAGGTTGTTAATGTGGGAGAATGGGGAATTTAGGGAGTGGGGTATATGGGAATGTCATATTTTAAAATGTAAAATTTAGTGTGATCCATGTATCTTAAAAAAAGAAGACCATAATAATTTTTGCTAAAGAAATCTCATAGCGAATTTATAAAAACAAACAAGAAAAATCTTTACATCTCAATGAACATACTCTAATAATGACTGAGTAATAAATGCACAATTATGTCATTAAGGCAAATACAACAAATTTTACATGTCACAGGAATTGTATGCTTTTTAATATGTATCAATAAACTTGATTTCTTTTTTAAAAATAATTATTTTAAAAACCACACCACACCATATAATTATTGACTCCATATTTGTGTCCATGTCATCTCTTCTTCATGTACTTCTAGGCTTTTCTCCTTCTGAAATTACTCTAAATCCTCCTTCAAGCCTTATTGCAATTAAAATCTCCCTTGTGATGCCTTTACTAACCTCCCCAGGATGAGTCGGTAATTTCTGATCCACTTCACCAGAATTCCAGAGCCACATATATTGAATGACTAAAAGAAAAAAAATGAATAAACACAGGTAAACAGATAATTTCTACAAGTATAGAGAAAGAAGAATGAGTGAAACAAGGAAACAATGCTTCTGAGAGAGCGAAGACCCAAGAGTAAGAGATCAGAGGAAGCAGATTGGGGGAAAAAAATCTATTTTAGTTTATCTGCTATTTTCACTCAGGCTTTTTAATAAGACAGAACTTTGTGTTTTAAGTTTTCTCTGTGGTCATAATCTGCTGATTTCCTTAAAGCTTCTACCAATAAAAGGTGTCCATGGAGTCAAAAATATATTGCCCCAGTACCTGTGAAGATTCTGGAAGTCGCTCTGAAATTATGAAGTCAGGGTCTAAGTTCACCAATACAGGTTCTTCCTTGAAAGATGAATGAAGTTGGAAACTCTGTTCCCAAGAAGTGAAGTGAGATGGAATGAGTCATAAGGTCTGCAGAAGACAAATTGTGTTTTCTTTGATACAGTGAAGGAGAAGCATATAGAATATCTGAGCAATTAGGGATTCCATTCCCATGAACCACATTAATAAAGTATTCTTTTGTCTCAATCTCCCTGAGATAATTATTTCTCTGGAGATAAGAAAGGAAAACACAATGCAAATTTGCACCAGTTTAGTCCCTTGTGACAGCTTTGGAGCTCCATGTTCATCTCTTACCCCTGTGGACACCTACCTCCCAGGAGGATGTCACCCTTATTAAGGTGTGGGCTCTAGTCTTATAAGGTTTCCCATACTGATTTCCCTCTTGTTGCTTCTGGAGTAAGATTCTGAATACACTAAACTATTTATTTCCCAATTTTTCTCCTCTGGAGTTGGCTGTCATGAATGGAGACACCCACTCACAAGTGAATTTCCTCTTGTCTCACTGCTTCTCCTTTCTCCCCCATAATTAGCAATATCTGTTCAACCCACACAACCATCTGGTTTCCTAGTCATTCAACAATATTTATTCAGCAATACTGTATGGTAAATCCTAAAGTACATTCAGGGAATGAAGAGAAGACAATGGTACTGTGTTTCCTAACAAACTGTTCACAGTTTTAAAAAGCCAAGAAATGAGCACTCACACAATCCTTAGAAGCCTGCCCCTGGTGCACCTTGTGCCAGATGTCCACCATCCAATACCCTAAAACAGTAACCCTTCCTTATTATATCATCTACAGTGTTTTCTCAAGGATGGATATAAGACATTTAAAATTACACAAAAAATATATAGGGGCTGATAGGCTAAATATAAATCATAATGTAAAACATAAGATAACTAAAAATATAGAAAATTGTATAGTCTAAAAAATAAACCACAATGTAAACACAAATGTTACCTTATTTGAAAGCTATTGTCTCATATCTGTACATCAGTTTTAGTAAATATGGTATGAATATGTTAAAAGATTACTGCTGTGGAAGGGAAAAGATATTATGTTGGATATGTGGGAGTACTGTATATTGTATATATGAATTACTGTGATCTAAAACTCTTGTGAAGATAAGCTTAATAATTAGAAAAAAGAAAAGGAAAAGATAGGATGTTGAATTTTTCCAAATTAATATGTACTGTATATCTAACCTTTAAACTCATCGCTATATTCCATTTTACTATTAAGGGAACCTGGCAATATATTGGGCTTCACTTTTCAGGAAGTTTTGGATCACAGAGAGGTTCAACAATGGCAGGGGAGGAATACTGGTGTGGGATGTTAATGACAGGGGACACATGGTTGACAGGGAGTTCTACAGGGCATATATCCAAGGTACATAAAAATGTTTGGATATTTTCATAGTGGAATCAATTAAAAACAACTGAGGGAGTGCTGAGTTCCTAGCCAGGGAAGCTCTATCACAGTCCCTAAAGGAATAGCAACAATCTCCCAAGTGCAACAACAAAGACAAATAAGAATGAAGGTCCAACAATGAGCCCCTGATACTAATGACTATGCTTGTGACCCTCTGCACCTGAAATAAGAACAAGGGCTAGAGCAGCAATGTGCCTAAGAGTTACCTCCTGAGAGCCTCCGTGTTATGCAAATATGGCCAGTCTTGAAGCCAAACTCAGCATGTAAATTTGTTGCCTTCCCCCCAGCGTGGGACATGAATCCCAGGGATAAGACTCCCTGGTGCCAAGGGATTAATACCAAGTACCAGCTGATGATGTAACTAGAAAATGACCTTGAATAAAAGGTTCAACTCGGACCAGCAGAATATCTCTGTCTACATATAATAACAGGAGTTAAAAATGCTTTTTGACCTAAATCAAGGGGCAAATGAAAAGGGCAAATGAGTTTATATGGCTAAGAGTCCAAAAAAGAGCTGGGAGTTTATCAGAGGGGTTGCCCTTATGCACAACTCAGCAGAGTCTTAGAGACAGATAAAGTAGATAGAACCCCAGGTATTTGTTCTTCTGAGGGCTACAGAGACCCACAGGTTTTATGGTCATGGCAGATGGAGTTCAGTGCCATGTCAGTTGGCCCTTCTTTGGTGTTTGTGTTTCTGTGTGATGGAGCTGGACTCAGATGAGATCACTTTTCACAAGCCTTTCCTGTTACTTTACCAGAATTGTAGTTGGTGAAGGCGATTAATATATACCCAGGGGATCTGAATCTCTGGACTGACCATATGATAGCCAGGCCCTGAGCCTCAACAGACTTCAGCTCCTACACTGGTTTATTGGACTTACCCCACTCAGAGAACATGGAGTTGAAGAAGGTCAACCACCACACCATGGAGTCAAGAGTGCCTACAACTGAAAGCAGGAGAATTGCATCCAGCATCCATGTGGAATATAAGCCCCCTGTTGACATAGATGTGGAATGGACACAACCAATCCAAGGCCCACAGGATGTAGGAATAGAATATGGATTAGAGTGGACTTACTGATATTCTACTCATGAACTATTGTGATTAGTAATCGAAGAAAATGTGGCATTGGTGTGGAGGAATTGGCCATGGTGGCTGCTGGGTGTGGGGAATGGGATGAAGAGATGAGCTGTGGAGGCGTTTTGGGGACTTGGAGTTGTCCTGGGTTGTGCTGCAGGGACAATTAGTGGACATTGTACGTCCTCCCATGGCCCACTGGATGGAACATGGGAGAGTGTGGGCTATGATGTGGACCATTCACCATGAGGTGCAGCGATGCTCAGACATGTATTCACCAAATGCAATGAACGTGTCATGATGATGGAGGAGAATGTTGCTATGGGGGGAGTAGTGGGGTGAGGGGAGTAGGGGATATATGGGGACCTCGTATTTTTTTAATGTAATATTAAAAAAATGAATAAAGACCAAAAAAGTGAAAATAAAATAAAGATGCAGAATCAGGATTATAGCGAAAAAAAAAGTGTTTTCTCAACATTATAATTCCAACCACGCACACATCAATCCTGCGTGTTCACCTTTCCACACCGAACATACCCACAATTCCATGGACCATCTGACCCAGTGTGTTATATTCGTGAGTGTAGAGCAATACAATGAGCAAGAATTGTTGCACACCGATAATGGAGAGGACACTTAGATGTTCTCAAATAGAGGGGAGAGTATCTCTCAAGAGCAAGGCTTGCTCCTAATGGGAGAGGATAGACCATTTTGTCAAGCCCTCAGCATTGTTGCAAGTATCTATGAATCTTGTCCTTCAAGCAATGAAGCTTGGTTGCCAATGTGGGCCCCAAGGAGAGGGAGAGAGAGAGAAAATAGATGGAAGAGGGGGTAAATGGGGGTAAATGGAAGTGTTCTGTATGATCTTTCAATGATGGATACAGGCCATGATAAATTTCAACAAAAATTTATAAAAGTGTATGGTCTAAATTGTAAACCATATTGTGTACTACTGAGCATGGTTGGTAGCTATCCAATATTTGTACATCAGTTGTAGCAAATGTAAAATCCACATGTAAAAACATCATTGGTGAGGAAGAGGGATGATGTTGGGTATATGGGAGATACCTATATTCTGTGCATGATTTTACTGTGACCTTAAACTTTTTTGAAGATATAATGAAAAATAAAAGAGGAAGACACTGAGGAAGAAATGAAAGAGATTGCCTTGCCACTATATATACAAGACAACACCTATTAGAGTGATGAAAGGCAAAACCTTAAAAAAATTTTATAAAAATTTTCATTTTTCTTTTCTTTATATGAGGTCCTCATATACCCCCTCTATATGAGGTCTCCATATACCCCCCACACCCTCACCACACTCCTCCCCCCATAACAACAATCTCCTCCATCATCATGAGACATTCATTGCATTTGATGAATACATCTCTGAGCACCATGGCACCTCATGGTCAGTGGTCCACACCATAGCGCACACTCCCACATTCCACCCAGTGGGCCATGGGAGGACATACAATGTCTGGTAACTGTCCCTACAGCACCATCCAGGACAACTCCAAGCCCAAAAATCGCCCCCACATCTCATCTTCTCCCACTCCCTACCCCCAGAAGCCACCATGGCCACTTTCTCCACACCAATGCCATATTTTCTTCGATTACTAATCACAATAGTTCATGAATAGAATATCAGTAAGTCCACTCTAATCCATACTCTATTCCTCCATCCTGTGGACCTTAGAATGGTTGTGTCCACTCCACATCTATATCAAGAGGGGGCTTAGATTCCACAGAGATGCCGGATGCCCTTCTCCTGCTTTCAGTTGTAGGCTCTCTTGGCTTCCTGGTGTGGTGGTTGACCTTCTTGACCTTCATGTTATCTGAGTGGGGGTAAGTCCAATAAACCAGAGTACAGGGGTTGCAAGTCTGTTGGGGCTCAGGGCCTGGCTATCAGATGATCAATCCAGAGATTCAGGTCCTCTGGGTATACACTAAACCCTAGTACCAACTACAGATGCAGTAAAAGCAACAGGAGAGGCTTTGGACAAAGAACACATCTGAGTTCAGCTTCATCACACAGAAACACAAACTCCAAAGTAGGGCCATCTGACATGGCACTGAACTCCATCTGCCACTACCCATAAAACCTGTGGGTCTCTGTAGCCCTCAGAAGAACCAATACCTGGGGTTGTATCTACTTTATCTGTCTCTGGGACTCTGCTGAGGTGTGCGTAAGAGCAACCCCTCTAATAAGCTCTCAGCTATTTTGGAGACTCATAGCCATATAAACTCATTTGTCCTTTCCATTTTCCCCTTTTATTCAGGTCAAAAAACATTTTAACTCCTGGTATTCTATGTAGACTGAGATATTCTGCTGGTCTGAGTTGACCCTTTTATTCAAGGTCTTTTTCTAGTTACATCATCAGCTGGTACTTGGTAGTAATCCCTCGGAACCAGGAAGGCTCATCCCCAGGAGTCATTTCCCACACTGGGGGGAAGACAACACATTTACGTGCTAAGTTTGGCTTTGAGACTGCCCACATTGTAGCAACACGGAGGCTCTCAGGAGGTAACTCTTAGGCACCCTGCAGCTCTAAACCTTGTTTATACTTCAGGTGCACAGGCTTAAGAGCATAGTTATTAGTTTCAAGGGCTCATTGTTGGACCTTCCTTCTTTTTTGGTCTTTGCCATTGCACTTGGGGGATTGTTGCTGTTCCTTTCAGGATTGTGATAGAGCTCCCCTGGCTAAGAACTCAGCACTCCCTTAGTTGTTTTTAATTGTAACCACTATGAAAATATCCAAACATTTTTATGTACCCTGGATATATGCCCTAGAAAACTCCCTCCCAAACGTGCATCACCTGTCCATAACATCCCACACCAGTATTCCTACCCTGTCATTGTTGAGCTTCTCTGTGATCCAAAACTTCTTCAAAAATGAAGTCAAATATATTGCCAGGTCCATTAATAGTAAAAAGGAACATAGTGATGAGTGTAAAGGTTAGATATAGAATACATATTAATTTATAAAAAATAACGTACAAAAAAATGGGGAATCAAAAAATTAAAAAATTCAAAGCTTTGTTTTTGATGATCTGTCTTCCATTACTGCAATAAATGTTGCCCTGTATGCACATTGGCAAGGCAACTTCTTCCGTCTTTTCCTCACTGTCTATGTCCTTTTTATTCTTTTATTTCCTAATTATTAAGCTTACCTTCACAAAAGTTTTAGGGCACTGTAATTCACATATACAATATACAGTACTCTCACATATCCAACATTAAACTCTTTTCCCTTCCACAGCAATAATTTTTTTACATATTCATACTATATTTACTGAAACTGATGTACAGATATTGACACAATAGCTTTCAAACAAGGTAACACTTGTGTTTACATTGTGGTTTATATTTTAGACTGTATAATTTTCTAAATTTTTAGTTATCTTATGTTTTACATTATGATTTACCTTTTAGCCTATCAGCCCCTATACATTTTTGGTGTAATTTAACATGTCTTATATGCATCCTTGCAAAACCTTGTGGAACACTTCTATTGCCCACACAGTTATATTGGTTCCATCTATTCAATACTTCTTTCCCCCTCCCATCAGGGCCCACAGTGACAGCCAATCTTCACTGCTTGAAGAGCCATGTACAGAGATACTTGCAACAGTGTTGAGGGCTTGACATGGTCAACTGCCGTAGTGCATTGGGTGCCACCATTTCTCTCAAGAGATACAATTTCCTCTAATTGAGAACATCAGTCCTCCCCAGGAAATGGGTATAACTTTGCTCTCATTATATGGGTTTCTATCCAATTATATAACCCGCTATGGCAAAATGAGCACTCACACACTCCCTAGAAGCCTGTTCTGCATCAGATTATCACCTTTGAGCATCTTAAATAGGTAACTTTCCTTATATTTTTGAAAAAGTTTTCTCAGCATTGTATTCTCAACCAAATACCTGAGAATCTCCTATGTCCCTATGTTCCCCCACCGTCCTCCTAATTTCTTGGGCAATATTACCCATCCTCCCATTGCTAGCCCCCCTCAAGTCCACAAAGCCCTACCCAAATTTAGCCCTATGTCCCATTTTACCCCTTCCTTATGCAAATACCTTCAGCTTATATAGATTTCTCCCATGTAGGTGTCAGCTTACATCTTTCCTCTACCCCCCAATATTCTTTAAACCTATCATCCAGTCTCTAGCTCTCTGAGGCAGCTTGGTTTCCTTATTTCATATCATTGAGATCATGTAGTATTTGTCCTTCAATGCTTGGATTGTTTCACTCAGTATAAGGGTCTCAAGATTCATCCATGTTATCACTTGTGTTTGTAGTGTATTCATTCTTAAAGCTGAGTAGTATTCCATTGTATGGATATACCACATTTTATTTATTTATTTATCCATTCATCTGTTGGTGGGCATTTGGGTTGATTCCAACTTTTGGCAATAGTGAACAATGCTGCTATGAACATTGGTGTGCATATATCGGTTTGTGTCCTTGTTTTCAGTTCTACTGGGTATATACCCAGCAGTGGAATTGCTGGGTCATATGGCAAATCTATAGCTAGTTTTTTGAGAAACTGCCAAACTGTACTCCGGAATGGCTGGATCCTTCTGCATTTCCACCAGCAATGGCTGAGTGTTCCCATTCCTCCACATCCTCTCCAGCACTTGTAGTCCTCTGTGTTTTTGATAGCTGCCAGTCTCATGGGAGTAAGACGATATCTCATTGTAATTTTGATTTGCGTTTCCATAACATCTAGTGATTTTGAGTATTTTTCATATGCTTTTTAGCCATTTGTATTTTTTATTTGGAGAAGTGTCTGTTTAAGTCTTCCCACTTTTTAAGATGTGTAGGTTGTCTTTTTATTTTTTGAGATATAGAAGTTCTTTATATTTGAAGGATATTAGTCTCCTATCATATACATGGTTACCAAATATTTTTTCCCATTGGGTAGGCTCTCTTTTCATTTTCTTGACAAAGCCTTTTGAGGTTCAAAAGGCTCTAATTTTGAAGAAGTCTCATTTATCTATTTGTTCTTTTGCTGCTCGTGTTTTGGGTGTGAAATTCATGAAGCCATTTCCTATTACAAGGTCCTGTAGATATTTCCCTACATTACTTTCTAAGGTCCTTATAGTCTTGGCTCTTATATTTAGGTCTTTGATTCACCTTGAGTTGGTTTTTGTATAAGGTGTGAGTTGGTAATTCCCTTTCAGTGTGTTTGGTGGCCTTCGGAATATCTTGTGTCTGTATCTATGAGGATTTATATCAGAATTTTCAAATTGGTTCCATTGATCAGTGTACCTGTCCTTGTGCCAATACCATGCTGTTTTCACTAGTGTACTATGTTTTGAAGTCAGGTAGTGTGATTCCTCCAATTTCATTTTTCTTTTTCAATATATCTTTGGATATTCGTGGCCTCTTTCATTTCCAAATAAATTTCATAGCTAGTTTTTCTACTTCCTTAAAGAATGCTGTGTTGATTTTTATTGGGATTGTATTGAATGTGTAGATCAGTTTTGGTAGGATAGACATCATACGAACATTTAGCCTTCCTATCCATGAATGGGGAGTATTCTTCCTTATGTTTAAGTTTTCTTTGGTTTTGTTGAATAGTGTTGTGTAGTTTTCTGTGTATAAATTTTTTACATCTTTAGTTAAATTTAATCCTAGGTATTTGATTTTTTAATTTACTATTGTAAATGGTATTTTTTTCTTGATTGCCTCCTCACATTTTTCATTATTGGTGTACAGACATGCTACTGATTTTTGCACATTGATTTTATAACCTTCAACATTACTGAACTCATATATAAGTTTTAGAAGTTTCGTTGTAGACTTCTCAGGGTTTTCTATGTATAGGATCATATCATCTGCAAATAGTAAATTTTGACTTCTTCCTTTCCAATTTGAATGCCTTTTATGTCTGATTCTTGCTTCAATTCTCACCCAAGTACTTCTAACAAATATTAAATAGAAGAGGTGATAATGGGTTCCTTGCCTTGTCCCTGATTTTAGAGGGAAAGATTTTCAGATTTCAAAATTGTAAATGATGTTAACTGGAGCTTTTCATATATATCTTTTATTATGTTCAGAAAGTTTCCCTCTACTCCAATTTTTGCAGTGTTTTTATTAAGAAATAGTGCTGTATTTTGTCAAATGCTCTTTCTGCATCTATAGATATGATCATGTGATTTTTTTCCTTCAATCTGTTTATGTGGTTTTTACATTAAGGTATTTTCTTATGGTGAACAATCCTTGCACACCAGGAATGAATTCCACCTGGTCATGGAGTATAATTGATTTATGGTGCTGTTGAATATGATTAGTAAGTATTTTGTTGAGGATTTCCACATCTATGTTCATTAGAGAGATTGGTCTGTAATTTTCCTTTCCTGTGGTGTCTTTGTTTGGCTTTCATATTAGGGTAATTTTGGCATCATAGTATGAGTTATGCAATGTTCTTCTGTTTCAAATTTTTGGAAGAGTTTCAGCAAATTCGTGTTAGTTCTTTATGGAAAGTTTGGTAGAATTCACCTGTGAAGCCATTTGGCCCAGGGCTCTTAGTTGGGGGGTTTTTAATGACTGATTCTATCTCTTTACTTGTGATTAGTTTGTTGAGATCATCAATTTCTTCTTTCATCAATATAGGCTGGTTATGTATTTCTAGAAATTTGTCCATTTCCTCTGAATTGTCATTTTTGTTGGAATATAGTTTTTCAAAGTATCCTCTTATGATAGTCTTTATTTCTGTGGGGCCAGTGGTGATATCTCCTTTGTTATTTCTTATTTTGTGTATTTGCATCTACTCTATTTTTTTCCTTGTTAGTCTAGCTAAGGGTTTGTCAATTTTATTGATCTTCTCAAAGACCCATCTATTGGTTTTGTTTATCTTTTCAAGTGCTTTCTTATTTTCTATTTCACTTAATTCTGCTCTTATCTTTGTTATTTCTTTCTTTCTTCTTCTGGCAGGGTTACTTTGTTGTTTTTTTTCTAATTCCTCCAAATGTGCAGTTAGTTCCTCAATTTTTCCTCTTTCTTCTTTTTTGATGTATGAATTTATGGTTATAAGTTTCACTCTCAGTACTGCTTTGCTGCATCCCAAAAGTTTTGGTATGTTGTGTTATCATTTTCATTAGTTTCAAGGCAGTTATTAATTTCTTTTGAGATTTCCTCTTTGACCCACTGTATTTCTAAGAGTGTGCTGTTTAATTTCCATATCTTGGTGTGAAATCTGGGCCTCTGGCCCTTGCAGATTTTCAGCTTGATAGTGGTGTATTAAAGTCCCCCACTATAATTGTAGAGACATCTATTCCTTCCCTTAGTTTCTCCAGTGTTTGCCTCAGATATTTGGAAGTACACTTGTTAGGAGCATAAATGTTTATAACTGTTCTTTCTTTTTGAATGATTATCCCTTTCACTAATATGTAGTGTCAATATTTGTCTCTCACAAATGTTTTGCATTTAAAGTCTGTTTTGTCTGACATTAACATAGTTACTCCTGCCCTTTTTTGGTTATTATTTGCTTGTAAGATTCTTTTCCAGCCATTCATTTTCAACCTCCTTGAATCCCTGGGTCTAAGATGTTTTTCATGTAGACAACATATAGATGGATCATACTTTCTTATCCAATTTTCCAGTCTGAGACTCTGGACAGGTGAGTTTAATTCATTGACATTCAGTGTTATCATTTTCAAGGAATTATTTATATTAGCAATTTTTTCTTTGGATTTGTGTTTGTTATATTTTGTTCATTTTTTTAGTCTTTTTAGTTGTTCTTACACTATCCTCCAACTCTGTCTCTCCTGTTTTTTTCTTTCCTCCTATAGAATTTTCTTTAGTATTTCTTGAAGGATAGGATTCTTGTTGGCATACTCTATTAATTTCTGTTTATCTGTGAGTATTTGAACTCTCTATCATATTTGATTGTTAGTTTAGCTCGAAAGAGTATTCTTTTTCGGAATTTTTTTTTTCATTTAGTATCTTGACTATGTCGTAAGACTGCCTTCTTGCCTCCATGGTTTCAGATTAGAAATCAGCACTCAATCTTATGAAGCCTCCTTTGTATGTGTGGTTTTTTTCTCTTGCTGCTTTTAGAATTTTCTCTTTGTCTTGAGCATTGGATAATTTGACAAGTATATGTCTTTGGGTAGGCCTGTTGGGCTTTATGCTATTTAGGGTGCATTGTGCTTCCTGGATGTGGATGTTCATCTCCCTCACTAGGTGTAGGAAGTTTTTATCCATTATTTCCTCCAAAACCCCTTCTGTTCCCTTTCCCTTCTCTTCTTTTTCTGGGATGCCTATAATGCATATGTTTTCACATTTTGCATTGTCATTCAGGTCCCAAAGTCCCTGTTGAATTTTTTCTCTCTTTTTATCTATCAATTCTACTAACTGTTTGATTTCAGATGTACTGTCTTCCACATCACTAGTTCCTCTCCCTCTTCAAATGTACTGTTATTTGCTGAGAGTGTATTTTTGATTTCTTGGATTATGCTGTTCCTTCCCATCATATCCATTGCCGTTTTTTTTTTTTTGCATGATTGCAATTTCTCCTGCATGCTCTCCAAGTGTTTTATTCATATTCTTATCTCTTACTTCACCTCATTAAATTGGCCCCTATTAAATGTTTTGAGAGGTTTAATTACTTGCTTGATGTTCTGCTCTTCTTCCTAATTTTAGTTTGTTCACTGGATTGGGTCATGTTTTCCTGATTATTGGTTTGGCTTGTAGTTTCTTGTTGCTGTCTGGTCATCATTTTATCTTGCTGGCTTGATTAACTTCTTTGTCTAGTCTCATGGATAACTAGTTGTTTTTGCGTGTGTGTTAAGTCTTCTCTTTGCCACTTTGTTCTTCTTATTCTATTTCCTTGCTGTTGGCTAAGTTCACTTGAAGTAAAATATTAGGGCAAGTGAAAACAAAACAAGTAAGAAAAGAAAAAAGTAGAATAGTAGTATTGATAGTAAATGTTAGCAGAAAAACCATTGAGATCTAGGACAATGGGTATTAGACTCATGTAAGCTGTGTAGAGTTAGAACAGTAAGAAAAATGGAGTATCTATAATGAGACAGTAAACTGAATATGGGGAGGAATATAGTATGAATTAAAAGACCAGTGTGGTCAGGAAAGTGGGAAAGAGAAAGGAAAAGACAATAATATGGAGAGTGAATAAAAGACAAAACCACACAAAGGTATTAGAAATGAAAATTGAGGGCTAAATTAAGAGCAGTGGAATGTAAGAGAAACAGTAAATGATGGATGAATAAAAAGATGTGGAGGAAAGGGGTTAGCATTGGTAGCCAAAATCAGTACACACAGAAAAGAGGAAATCGAGGATGAGGAAACACAGCAAATGTGAATCACTTCCTGGAACACCTAATATTAAAAAAAGAAGAGAAGGAAAAAAGGGAGGGAAGGGGGAAACGGGGGTGGAAATGCAAGCAAGAAAAAGAGGAAGATGAAGAAAAAGAAGAAGAGGAAGAGGAGGAGGAGGAAAGGGCTGTGGGGGTATAAAGAGGAAGGAAAAAATAAGAAAATAAACCAATAAAAAAGACCAAATTTCAAGCAAGGAATCCTTTCTGTATTTAAATAAAATGCTTAGGAGTCTGACCTTCCCCCTTTCTCCCTTTCTCACTTCCCTCTCTCCCAGTGCAGAAGGGAAGCTGTGTGAGGTGTCCAGTAGGAGATTCAAGTGGGTCCTTGGTGTACCAAATCACCAGTGAAAACAATGTGTCTTAATTTCCAAAGACAGAGTGCCCCCACCTCACCAGGAACCCCAAATATGCTAATGGAAGTTTTCAAAACACATCTTACAGCTATCTCCCTTAGGTGTGCTACAGGAGGGGCAGTTGATTTTCTGACTCCACCTTCTTCCAGACCAAGTTTCCTAACCCAGCATTTTTAGGTAAATAGGGCTTTCTCGGCAGATTTGCCTCTCCTTTCTTCCCCAGCTTTCCCCAAGCCAGCTGGTATGCTCCTCCAAGTTCAAAAAAAAAAAAAAGGGGGGTCAGGACCTGAAAATGAACCCGCACTCATTTTGCCCCTCTGCACCTCCCACCCAAACCCTCCAACTCACAGAGTCAGTCCAAAACTGAATGGCTAGTGTATTCTTTTACTGCAGGGAACTCTGGATTTGGGAGTGAGAAGTCTGGGATATTGCAGACTTGGGGTATGTAAGTCTGTGGAACGTCCGCTGTGGTGGCTTAGGGGTCATGGATCTGGAGACCATGCTTCTGGGGAACACAGGGCCTAGGAATGCCACCACACTACTGACAGTCCAGGGAATGCCTAAGGGGGAAGAGTCCCACCTCTCCACAACTTCCGACCTCGGTGCTAGAAACCTACAATTCTACCTTAGCAAGCATGATTTCTGTCTCTCCAAATCAATGTCCAAACACCTCCTGCCTTGCAAGTTCCCAAAACAGCCCACTGCAGCAAGATTCCAACCCTACTCAGCTGCTCTTCTGAGGGCGCAATTATGAAGTGCATTCACTCAGATGCCATCTTGCCCCACCCATCAGCTATCATCTTTTAATATCTCCATTTGTTCACCATAGCTTGTCCTTAAAGGGAAAGTACATCTGCCTCATTATCTAATAAAAGATGAAGAAATTCATATGCTAGCTGTTCTTTAATCCTCTCCTGGTTAGCCATGTATATCACTCTGGCTGCTTAGATACTCCCAACAGTGAACTCAGACACTTGTTCTTGCTGGATTTGGGAAGTATCAGGTCTCGATGCCAGGTTACCTAAGTTTGTTTTTGCATTACTTTTTTCCTCTGGGTAGTAATGCTAGGAAGCATTTCTACCAACTGCAAGGCACAAGGCAGAAAGTACAGTGAAGAGAATGCAGCACATATGCAGAGTATGTTGGAAAACCCAGTAACCCCCATGCTCACTGACTCCAGGAACTCAGATTGGGTGAAAGCAGCTTCAATTGAGCCTCTACAGACCCTTCACACACCTTCCATCCTGTGCAAGACACCTGGTCATTCTGGGAGAGGTGTGAAGATAAGTCAGCCTGGTTGTTGTCCACAGCCACCTGCTAAGGCCAACAAGGCAATCCTTAGTATTGTCTTAAAGTTCTTGAGAATTCCAGGGGTGCCATACTAAAGGAACTTGTCCCACGGCTGCTGGAAATCCTGGTGTGCCTGTGCTCCAAGTCACTTTACAGGACGGGGAGGACAGAAAACCTCCCAGCATGGGCTCAGGGCTCCTGCTCCCACCCACGGCTAGCCAGAACCAGCCCACCATACCCGAGCTTCGTCCCACAGCTGCCTTCAAGCTTGTCCACTTCTGGGATGGTCACAGGGTGCCCTGGTCCCCTGTGGCCCTCATTTCTGTGGAAAGCATCACCTCCAGTATGGCTCCTACACTCCTAGGTTAACAAGAAGCCCAAACAATGGCCAGTGATAAAGTTTTCAGTGTTTGGTACTGTGAAAGTTGGATAGCTCTTTAGGTTAAAAATAACCTTGTATCATCCCACTTCATTGTAGACAAAAGAAAATTCTGGATGGATTTCAAAAGGTGAAAAACAGCTCTAAGGGTCTTCTAATCATCAAAGCAATGGGGAGAAATCACAAAAAAATATCAACCACTTTGACTATATGTATTAGTCAACTAAAGGGGTACTGATGCAAAGTAACAGAAAGCTGTTGGTATTTACAAAGAGGGTTTATTTTGGGTAGAAGCTTACAGTCACATGATCATAAAGTGTAAGTTACTTCCCTTACCAAAGTCTGTTGCCACATGTTGGAGCAAGATGGCTACTCGTCTCTGTGAGGATTAAGGCTTCTTCTTCACACTCATGGCCCCAGCTTTTTCTGGTCTCTGATGTAGACTGGCATAAGGCTTGTCTCTCTGTCTGGCACTTGTTACTTTATGGGCTTGGCTTCTCTGGTCTCTCCACAAGGTCAGCTGTAGACCCTCAGGTTATCTCTCTTCCCAGGCCTCTGCCATGTCTAAGGAGCCATCTCTATTTCTCTGTGTTCTTCTTCTGTGTGTTTACTTCCCCAAGTTCCAGCATCAAAACTCCAACTACTTCCTTTGCCATGTCTTTTTCTTGCTGAGTCCCTGCCCACCAAGGGGGTGAAGACTCAATGTCCTACTGACATGGGCCATTCAAACCCCTGATCATAATTTAATATGTAAAAATGAAACCTATGAAGTTAATACAATCTATCATGCCCAGAGGAACAGACCAGTTTACAAACATAATCCAATATCTATGTTTGGAATTCATAAACAATATCAAATGGCTACACTATATAAAAATTAAAGATATTTGAATTAAATCAAATAAAATCCAACAGTTTAAAAAACGTAATGCACCATGGAGAGATCACATTATCTTTAACATACATAAAGTAGGATGTTGATTGGCTGAGAGTCACCTCTAGCTAGCAGTGTTATGTCCTCTAGAAGGAAAATTTGTAGGTAAGCCCCTAGACCAGAAGGCCCTTCAGGAACCCAAGGAAGCCCAAGCACCCCACCCACACTCCTGGGATGATGGACGGTCAATTCTCCAAAGAAGGAACTTGGTCTCCTGTCAGGCAAAGTTCTGGAATCCAGAGGTTCAGAGTTACTGCCCAGCCCACTTGAGGCCAGCTGGCAAGAAAGAAAGATAACATGCTCTCCATCACTCACACCACTTCCATATGCCCAGTAAATTAAGGACTTAGAAGGGAGCTGGGTTCCTGGTCATTCTGTGGCTTAAGTCACTCCTGGCCAGCCCACCCGTGGAACACATATGTGGCTGGAGAACACATAGACCAGGCCTCCAGACACCTGGTGGAGAGGTGGGAGGCACCTTCCTCTCTCACACCTGAAAGCCTGGTGCCAAAGTGAATAGGGCAGTAGGTCAGCCAGCTGGGGGCAGCACTAACAGCAGGGGAACAGGGAAAGGGAAGATCCTCATGGAAGAGGCTGGGCTTGTGCTTTCCTCTGATCCTTCTGGGCTGAGTAAGTCCCTAAGGTTCTTATTCTGAGGGGAAGATCCTAAAGGGGAAGAAGGGACTCAAGAACAGAACATGCAATCACCCTACACTGAATGTGAGAGCAAATGGCACTTTATTTTTTCCCTAAGCTGGAGAAAATCAGCATAATAGAGTATGATATGCAACACGACAGAAAAATGCCCATTTCTTCTCCTTCTAATTAGTTCTAAAACTCTCTTTAATGTACGAATGATAAGAAAGCAGCAATGCCTGCCTCCCAAACCCTGGATTAGTTACCAGGAGCCTATCATAGCTCAGAATAACCTTCCTTAACAATGCTGGTGGATGTTATCAGAATCTTAGACAGCTCTTCTTTGTGGGGATTTCGTGTCTTCAGAACTTTTGCAGAACAAAATGAAATTTTTTTATCACAGAAAAATAAAGAAAATAATATTCATCACCAGTCAACCTCAGTTAATAACATGGTTATCCATTTCCAACAACTAATCAAACTGAAAAATCTGCTTTTCCTTGATTTGTGTCATCAAATTTTCTTCTTTCCTCTTTTTTTTTTCTTTCATTACTTTATGGATTGAAGCAGAATGTCATTAATAAAACTGATCCAAATTTAGATGCTACCACAAAACGGAGCTTCTGGGTTTATTGGTATTTCATTATTACCATTTCTCAAGGGAGTTCTTGTTTCACAAAGGATGTTGTTTTAAAACACAAAGCAAGGCTATACTCAGGCAAGACGGCATCTGAGTGAGTGCACCTTATAACCTCTCCTGCAAAGAAGCAGCTGAATAGGGTTGGAATTTTGCTGGACTGGGCTGTTTCAGGCATTTGCAGGGCAGGAGGTGTCTGGATATCAAATTAGTGGCACGGTGAAAAAGAAGATTCGTGTATAATGTAGAATTTTGGGTCTCTTTCATGGAGATTGGAGCTGCTCATACGAAGCTTCCCCCTGGGGTGGGCAGTCCTGGAGACTTTGCTGAACCAGGGAATTCCCAAGACCTGAGTGGGCTATTCGGGGGCTTGCAGGGTGGGAGGTGTCTGGAAGTCGATTTGTTGAGACAGAGATGGAGGCATTCTTGCGAGACGTGGAATTTTTGGTTTCTGACACAAAGATCAGAGCTTCCAGCTAGAGCCCCTCCCACTAGAGCAGACAGCCCATCTACCGCATCCCCAAACTGCTTGTAGTACAGCGGTGCCCCCAGCAGGCTGTTTCAGGGACTTGCAGGATGGGAGGTGTCTGGAAGCCAATTAGACAAAGACGGAGATTTTCGTGAGATGTGGAATTTTGGATTTCTGAGATGGAGCTCAGAGCTTCTGGCTAGAGCCCCTTCTCGTAGGGCTGGCGGCCCATCTGCAGCAGTCCCTGAATTGTCTATAGTACAGTGGCATCCCCAGCAGGCTGTTTCAGGGGCTTGTAGGGCAGGAGGTGTCCTGAAGTGGACTTGGTGAGACAGTGACAGAAGAGACTCTTGTGAGAGGGGGAATTTTGGGTTTCTGACATAGAGGTCAGAGTTTGTGGGCGTGACCCCTCCCCATAGGGCTGGTGCCCAGCTGTGGGGATCCCTGAAGGCTGTGTTGCACTGTGGTGCTCCCAGGCTCCCTGTTAACTGGATTCGTGGTTCCCAGGTCTGTGCCCCCTAAACCCTGGTGGCTCACACCGCAGAGACTCACACCTCTTGAGTCTGCAATATCACAGACTTCCCATCCCTGAATCCTCCATGCCCTGAGGGCCATCAAGGTCCTTGACTGTTCTAGCCCTTGGCGTTTGTGTTTTTTTTTTTCCTTTTTTCTTTTTTTTAACTGTCTTGGTTGCTAATATTGTATTAACTCCTGGTCTTTTCTCCCATTATATCCCCCAAGGTCCTTTTTTGTTTATTGGGTTTTTTTTTTCTTTCTTCTTTTCTTTTTCTTGCTTGTTTCCCTCTCTTTTCTTTGCCCACCCCCTTTTTTCCTTCTCTTTTTTTTCTTTTCTCTCTTTTTCTTCCTATTTTATATTATTTTATTTATACAATAGGTGCTGCAGGGAGCGCCTCACATTTGCTGTGTTTCCTCATCCTCCATTTACTCAGTTCTGTGTGAATTGATTTTGGTCACCTACACTAACCTCTTTCCCCCACATCTTTCTATCCTCCACCATCTACTGTTTTTCTTACATTCCACCTCCATTTCTTTGGTCCCCAAATTGTCTAACTTTTATTTTCTAATACCTTTGTTCTGTTTTCTGTCTTTTATCCACTCTTGATACTATTGTCTTTCTTTTCTCTTTCCTCTCTCATGAAAACACTGGCCTTTTAATTCATACTATATTCTCCCCATAATCAGTTGACTGTCTCATTATAGATACTTTAATTACTGCTATAACTCTACACAACTTACATGAATCTAATATCCATTCTCCCAGATCTCATATTGTTGCTCTGTTAACATTTATTACCAATACTACTTTAAACATTTTCTCTTCTTATACAATTTCCTTTCCCTGGCCCTAATAATTTCCTTCAAAGTGAACTCATCCAGTAACAAGAAATTAGAATAAGAAGAACAAAGTTACAAAGAGAAGATATGACACTTATGCAAGAACATCAACTAATTAATCCCCTAGACTAGACAAAGAAACTAAGGATGATTAAACTCATGAAGATAAAACGATGGCCAGACAGCCAAAAAAAGCTACAAACCAAAAGAATAATCAGGAAAACATGCTGAATCCAATGAACAAACTAAAAACCAGGAAGGGGCAGAACATTGGACAAGTAATTAAAGATCTCAGAACATATATTAGAGACCAACTTAATGAAGTAAGGGAAGAGTTTAAAAATATGAAGAAAGCACTTGGAGAGGAAATTGCAGACATACACAAAAAGATAACAGATATGATGGGAATGAACACCACAGTTCAAGAAATCAAAAATACACCCACAGCAAATAGCAGATTAGAAGAGGCAGAGGAGAGAATTAGCAACGTGGAAGGCAGTACATCGGAAATCAAACAGATATTAAAATTCATCGATAAAAAGATAGAAAAAATCCAGCTAGGACATAGGGACATGAATGACAATGCAAAATACACAAACATACGTATTATAGACATCCCAGAAGGAGTAGAGAAGGGATAGGGGTCAGAAGGTGTGTTGCAGGAAATAATGGCTGAAAATTTCCCAAATCTACTGAGAGAGACAGATGTACATATCCAGGAAGCACAATGCACCCCAAACATCATAAATCCCAACAGGCCCACCCCAGGACATATACTTGTCATATTATCCAATGCTCAAGACAAAGAGAAAATTCTAAAAGCATTAAGAGAAAAGAAAACGATCACATACAAGGAGGGTCCATAAGATTAAGTGCTGATTTCTCATCTGAAACCATGGAGGCAAGAAGGCAGTGGTATGCTATAGTCAACGTACTAAAAGAAAAAATTCCAACCCAGAATACTCTACCAAGCTAAACTAGCATTCAAAAATGACGGAGAGTTCAAAATATTCACAGATAAACAGAAATTGAAAGAGTATGCCAACAAGAAACCTCCCCTTCAAGAAATACTAAAGGGAGCTCTGCAGGAAGAAAGGAAAATACAGGAGAGAAAGAGTTTGAGGAGAGTGTAAGAGCAACAAAAAAGACAAAAAGAGAAGGAAAAAAACAGACAAAATATGACAAACACAAGTCTAATCAAAATATGGCTAACATAAATAATTCCTTGAAAGTAATAACACTGAATGTTAATGGATTAAGCTCACCTATCAAAAGATTCAGACTGAGACATTGGATAAGGAAATATGACCCATCTATATGCTGTCTACAAGAAACACATCTTAGACCCAGGGATTCATGGAGGCTGAAAGTGAATAGTTGGAAAACAATCTTACAAGCAAACAATAACAAAAACAAAACAAAAAAAGCAGCAGTAGCTATATTTTTATCAGACAAAATGGACTTTAATTGCAAAACAATTGTGAGAGACAAAGAAGGATACTACATATTAGTGAAAGGGACAATCTCTCAAGAAGAATGAACAATCATAAATATTTATGCTCCTAACTAGGGCGCCTCCAAATACGTGAGGTGAACACTGGAAAAACTAAGGGTAAGAATAGATGCCTCTACGACTATAATGGGAGACTTTTTTTTTTAATATTACATTCAAAAATTTTGAGGTCCCATTCAACCCCACCACCCCCACCCCCCACTCCCCCCACAGCAACACTCTCTCCCATCATCATGACACATCCATTGCACCTGGTAAGTACATCCCTGAGCATCACTGTGCCCCATAGTCAATGGTCCACATCATAGCCCACACTCTCCCACGTTCCATCCAGTGGGCCCTGGGGGGATCTACAATGTCCCGTAATTGTCCATGAAGCACCACCCAGGACAACTCCACGTCCCGAAAACGCCTCCCCATCTCATCTCTTCCTCCCATTTCCCGCACCCAGCAGCCACCATGGCCACCCTTCCCACGCCCATGTCACATTTTCTCTGTGGACATTGGATTGGTTGTGTCTATTGCACATCTATGTCAAGTGGGGGCTTGGATTCCACATGGATACTGGATGCACTCCTCCTTCTTTCAGTTGTAGACACTCTAGGCTCCATGGTGTGGTGGTTGACCTTCTTCAACTCCATGTTAGCTGAGTGGGGTAAGTCCAATAAATCAGAGTGTAGGAGTTGAAGTCTGTTGAGGCTCAGGGCCTGGCTATCATATTGTCAGTCCAGGGATTCAAATCCCCCAAATATATTTCAAACCCCAGCACCAACTACAATTCCAGTAAAGTAGCATGTGAGTCTTGTGAAAAGAGATCCCCTCTGAGTCCAGTTCCATCATGCAGAAACACCAACTCCAAAGAAGGGCCATCTGACATGGCAGTGAGCCCCATCTGTATAATGGGAAATTTTAATACACCACTATCAACTTTGGACAAAACATTTCAAAACAGAATCACTAAAGAAACAAAATATTTGAACAGTATATTAGATGAGCTGGATCTAATAGACATATACAGATCATTACACCAGAATACAGCAGGATATACATTTTTCTCAAGGGTACATGGATCGTTCTCCAAGACAGACCATATGCTAGGCCACAAAGAAAGGCTTAATGAATTCAGAAAGATTGAAATCATACAAAATAATACCTCTGACCACAGTGGAGTGAAGCTGGAAATCTGCAAGGGCCAGAGGCCCAGATTTCACACCAAGATATGGAAATTAAACAGCACACTCTTAGAAAAACAGTGGGTAAAAGAGGAAATCTCAAAAGAACTTAATATCTACCTTGAAACTAATGATAATGATAACAAAAAATACCAAAATTTATGGTATGCAGCAAAAGCAGTACAGACAGGGAAATTTATAGCCATAAATTCATACATCAAAAAAAAAGAGCAATAATTAAAGAACTAACTGCACATTTGGAGGAATTAGGAAAAAAACAACAAAGTAACCCCATAGGAAGAAGAAAGAAAGAAAGAAAGAACAAAGATAAGAGCAGAACTAAATGAAATAGAAAATAAGAAAGCACTTGAATAGATAATCAAGACCAAGAGCTGGTTCTTTGAGAAGATGAATAAAAATGACAAAGCCTTAGCTACACTAACAAAGAAAAAATAGAAAATATGCAAATACACAAAATAAGAAATGAGAAAGGAGATATCACCCTTGTCCCCACAGAAATAAAGACTATCATAAGGGGATACTTTGAAAAAGTAAGTTCCAACAAAAATGACAATTCAGAGGAAATGGAGAAATTCATAGAAACACATAAGCAGCCTATACTGACAAAAGAAGAAATTATTGATCTCAACAAACCAATCACAAGTAAAGAGATAGAATCAGTCTTTAAAAACCTCCCAACTAAAAAGAGCCCAGGGCCAGATGGCTTCACAGGTGAATTCTACAAAACATTTCAGAAAGAACTAACACCAATCTTGCTAAAACTCTTCCAAAAAACTGAAACAGAAGGAACATTTTCAACCTCATTCTATGATGCCAACAATACCCTAGTACCAAAGCCAAACAAAGACACCACAAGAAAGGAAAATTACAGACCAATTTCTCTAATGAACTTAGACTCAAAAATACCTAACAAATACTTGCTAACCATATTCAACAACACATTAAACGAATTATACACCATGACCAATTGGGATTCATTCCAGGTATGCAAGGTTGGTTCAACATAAGAAAATCAATGAAAGTAATACACCGTCTAAACAGACTGAATGAAAAAAATGACGTGATTATATTTATAGATGCAGGAAAAGCATTTGACAAAATACAGCACCCTTTCATGATAAAAACACTGCAAAAGATTGGAATACAAGGAAATTTTTTGAGCATGATAAAGAGTATATATGAAAAACCTACAGCCAACATCGTTTACAATGGTGAAATCCTAACATTCTTCCTCTAAGATCAGGAACAAGACAAGGATGTCCACTATCACGTCTTCTATTAAACATTGTCTTAGAAGTATTTGCTCAAGGACTGAGGCAAGAACCAGATATAAAAGGCATTCAAATTGGAAACGAGGAAGTCAGAATTTCATTATTTGCAGATGACATGATCCTATACATAGAAAACCCTGAGAGGTCTCCAAGAAAGCTTCTAGAACTCATGAGTTTAGTAAAGTCGCAGGTTATAATATCAATGCGCAAAAATCAGTAGCATTTCTGTACAACAATAATGAGCAAGCTCAGGAGGAAATCAAGAAACAAATACCATTTACAATAGTCACTAAAAAAATCAAATACCTAGGAATAAACTTAACTAAAGAGGTAAAGAACTTATACACACAGAACTACACAAGATTGTTCAAGGAAATCAAAGAAGACCTAAATAAATGGAAGAATATTCCCTGTTCATGGATAGGAAGACTAAATATTATTAAGATGTCTATCCTACCAAAACTGATCTACACATTAAATGCAATCCCAATAAAAATCAACACAGCATTCTTTAAGGAACTAGAAAAAAGTAATTGTGAAATTTATTTGGAAAGGAAAGAGACCCGGAATAGCCAAAGACATATTTTTTTTTTAAAGATTTATTATTTATTGATTTAATTCCCCTCCCCTCCCCCGGTTGTCAGTTTTCTGTGTCTTTTTGCTGTGTCTTGTTTCTTTGTCTGCTTCTGCTGTCCTCAGAGGCACGGGAAGTGTGGGCGGCACCATTCCTCGACAGGCTGCTCCCTCCTTCGTGCTGGGTGGCTCTCCTTATGGGTGCACTCCTTGCACGTGGGGCTCCCTTACACGGGGGACACCCCTGTGTGGCACGGCACTCCTTGCGCGCATCAGCACTGCGCAAGGGCCAGCTCCACACGGGTCAAGGAGGCCCAGGGCTTGAACCGCAGACCTCCCATGTGGTAGATGGACGCCCTAACCACTGGGCCAAAGTCCGTTTCCCACCAAAGACATATTGAAAAAGAAAAATATAATTGGAGGAATCACACTACCTGACTTCAAAACATACTACAAAGCTACAGTAGTGAAAACAGCATGGTATTGGCATAAGGAGAGACACACAGACCAATGGAACCAAACTGAGAGTTCTGACATAGATTCTCATATATATAGCCATATAATATTTGATAAAGCCACCATACACTCTCAACAGGGAGAGAATGGCCTATTCAACAAATGGTGCCTGGAGAACTGGATATCCATATGTAAAAGAATGAAAGAGGATTACCATCTCACACCTTATACAAAGATCAACTCAAGATGGATCAAAGACCTAAATATAAGAGTCAAGTAATAGGAAATGGCTTCATGAACTTCACACCAAAAGCATGCACAGCAAAAGAACAAATTGATAATGGGACTTCCTGAAAATTAAAGCTTTCTGGACCTCAAAGGAGTTTCTCAAGAAAGTAAAAAGGGAGCCTAAACAATGGGAGAAAATATTTGGTAAACATATATCAGATAGGAGACTTATAACTTGCATATATAAAGAAATCCTATATCTTGAAAATAAAAAGATAAACAACCCATTTAAAAAATGGGGGAAAGGTTTAAACAGACACTTCTCCAAAGAAGAAATACAAATGGCTAAAAAGGACATGAAAAAATGCTCCAAATCTCTAGCTATCAGAGAAATGCAAATCAAAACTACAATGAGATACCATCTTACTCCCATAAAATTGGCAGCTATGAAAAAAACAGAAGAGTACAAATGCTGGAGAGGATGTGGAGGAATGGGAACAGTCATCCACTGCTGGTGGAAATGCAGAAGGATCCAACCATTCTGGAGGACAGTTTGGCAGTTTCTCAAAAAACTAACCATAGATTTGCCATATGACTCAGCAATTCCGCTGCTGGGTATATACGCAGCAGAACTGAAAACAAGGACACAAACTGATAGATGCACACCAATGTTCATAGCAGCATTGTTCACTATTGCCAAAAGTTGGAATCAACCCAAGTGCCCATCAACAGATGAATGGATCAAGAAAATGTGGTATATACATACAATGGAATACTACTTGGCTTTAAGAACAAATACACTACAAACACATGTGATAACATGGATGAATCTTGAGAACCTTATATTGTGTGAAGCAACCCAGGCATTGAAGGACAAATACTACATGACATTAATGATATGAAATAAGTAAACACAAGGTGCCTTAGAGAGCTAGAGACTGGATGATAGGCTTACAGGAAATCGTGGTGTAGAGGAAGGATGTAAGCTGACATCTACATGGGTGAAATCTGTGATAAGGTGGAGGTAAATATGTGTACCCAGAAGGGATAAAATTGGGGCATAGGGTTACCTTGGGGTGTGGCTTTGTGGGCTTTAGGGGGGCTAGGGATAGGCAAAAGGGTAATATTGCCAAGAAATTGGGGGGAGTTTGGGGCAACCTACGAACATAGAAGATTGTCAGGTATTTGGTTGAGAGTATAATGCTGAGAAAACCTTTTCAAAAATATGATAAGGAAAGTTACCTGTTTAACTTCCTTAAAGGGGATAATCTGATGCAGGACAGACTCCTAGGGAATATGTGAATTCTCATTTTGCCAGAGAGGTTTATATCACTGGGTAGAGACCCATATAATGAGAGTGAAGGTATACCCACATCCTGGGGAGGACTGATGCCATCAAATAGAGGGAACTGTATCTCTCAAGAGAAATGGTGGCTCCCAGGGCATTAGGACAGTTGAGCATGTCAAGCCCTCAACACTGTTGCAAGTATCTCTGAACATGGCTCTTCAAGAAATGAAGATGGACTGTCACTGTAGGCCCTAAGGGGAGGGGGAAATAGGTATTGAATAGATGGAACCAACATAACTGTGAGGGCAATAGAAGTGTTTCATAAGAGTACGCAAGGATGGATATAAGACATGTAAAATGACACCAAAAATACATAGGGGCTGATAGCCTAAAATGTAAATCATAATGTAAAACATAAGATAACTATAAATTTAGAAAATCGTATAGCCTAAAGTATAAACCACAATGTAAACACAAATGTTACCTTGTTTGAAAGCTATTGTCTCAATGTCTGTACATCAGTTTCAGTAAATATGGTATGACTATGTTAAAAGATTATTGCTGTAGAAGGGAAAAGGTTTTCTGTTGGATATGTGGGAGTACTGTATATTGTATATATGAATTACTGTGATCTAAAACTCTTGTGAAGATAAGCTTAATAATTAGAAAAAAGAAAAGAAAAAGATAGGATGTTGAATTTTTCCAAATTAGTATGTACTCTATATCTAACCTTTAAACTCATCGCTATATTCCATTTTACTATTAAGGGAACCTGGCAATATATTGGGCTTCACTTTTCAGGAAGTTTTGGATCACAGAGAGGTTCAACAATGGCAGCAGAGGAATACTGGTGTGGTATATTATTGACAGGGGACATATGGTTGACAGGGAGTTCTACAGGGCATATATGTTTGGATATTTTCTTAGTGGAAACAATTAAAAATAACAACTGAGGGAGTGCTGAATTCCTAACCAGGGAGCTCTATCACAGTCCCTAAGGGAACAGCAACAATCCCCCAAGTGCAACGGCAAAGACGAAAAAGGAATGAAGTTCCAACAATGAGCCCCTGATACTAATGACTATGGTTGTGAGTCTGTGCACCTGAAATAAGAGCAAGGCCTAAAGCAGTAGTGTGCCTAAGAGTTACCTCCTGAGAGCCTCTGTGTTGCTCAAATATGGCAAGTCTCGAAGCCAAACTCAGCATGTAAATGCATTGCCTTCCCCACCCCCCCACCCCCAGCATGGGACATGACTCCTGGGGATGAGGCTCCCTGGTGCTGAGGGGTCACTACCGAGTACCAGCTGATGACGTAACTAGACAATGACCTTGAATAAATGGTTCAACTCGGACCAGCAGAATATCCCTGTCTACATATAATAACAGGAGTTAAAAATGCTTTTTGGCTAAATCAAGGGGGAAATGGAAAGGACAAATGAGTTTATATGGCTATGAGTCTCTAAAAAAGAGCCTGGAGGTTATCAGAGGGTTTGCCATTATGCACACCTGAGCAGAGTCTCAGAGACAGATAAAGTAGATACAACCCCAGGTATTGGTTCTTCTGAGGGCTACAGAGACCCACAGGTCTTATGGTCATGGCAGATGGAGGTCAGTGCCATGTCAGTTGGCCCTTCTTTGGAGTTTGTGTTTCTGTGTGATAGAGCTGGACTCAGATGTGATCTCTTTTCACAAGCCTTTCCTGTTACTTTATCAGAATTGTAGTTGGTGCTGGGGTTTAAGATATTTCTAGGACATCTAAATCTCTGGACTGACCACGTGATAGTCAGGCCCTGAGCCTCAACAGACTTCAGCTCCTACACTCTGGTTTATTGGACTTACCCCACTCAGATAACATGGAGATGAAGAAGGTCAATCACCACACCATGGAGCCTAGAATGCCTACAACTGAAAGCAGGAGGAATGCATCCAGCATCCATGTGGAATCTGAGCCCCCTGTTGACATAGATGTGGAATGGACACAACCAATCTAAGGTCCACAGGATGGAGGGATAGAATATGGATTAGAGTGGATTTACTGATATTCTATTCATGAACTATTGTGGTTAGTATTCAAAGAAAATGTGGCATTGGTATGGAAAAAGTGGACATGGTGGCTGCTGGGTGTGGGGAATGGGAGTAAGAGATGAGATGTGGAGGCATTCTCAGGACTTGGAGTTGTCCTGTGTGGTGCTGCAGGGACAATTACTGGACATTGTAGATCTTCCCATGGCCCACTGGATGGAACGTGGGAGAGTGTGGGCTATGATGTGGACCATTGACCATGAGGTGCAGCGATGCTCAGAGATGTATTCACCAAATGCAATGAATGTGTCATGACGATGGAGGAGAATGTTGCTATGGGGGGAGTAGTGGGGTTAGGGGGATGGGGGGTACATGCAGACCTCATATTTTTTTTAATGTAATATTTTAAAAAATGAATTAAAAAAATAAAAACACAAAACAAAACAAACTCCATTTACCTTTCTCTCTTGATATCCATTTGGCCCTTTGTGTTTTGAGTATTGTTGAAATTCAGTGTTTCCTGATACTGGTTTGGCCCTTGTTGTGTACCATCAGTTTTCCCTCAGGAAATAGCTGAGGTGTGAACAAAGTGCAGGGTGACACAGAAGGAGGGTTGCTGATGTTGGTGGTGCTGGGGGTAGGAAACGGACGTGACAGTGGAGGAGACCTTGGTACTGCAGATAGAGCTGCTGGCTGAGAAAGGGCACTTGGTAGGAGAAGCAAGGGCTTTCCAGCAGTGGGAAATGGAGCCAGAGACCCAACCCTGGAGGGCACTTCAGGAGTGGTAGATGGCACCAATAGCCAATTCTCCTGCACTCCCGGCCACCCACAGGAATAACCGTCCCTGCTCCTCTGCTAGGTGCTTGCCTGTGATCAAGGAGCCATGTGTGACTCTTCAGACAGAAGCATGTAAGCACCCATGGCCAGGAGCTCCAAAGACTTCACACTGCAAGGACAACAGCCTGACTGGTGACCCTCCCTCCACCTGGGTTCCTGAGACTGGACTGAGCAGAGCCTCCCTGCCACACACACACACACACACACACCCCTTGGCATGGGAAGTCTATCTTTACTTTTAGCCACTGTCTCAGTTTGCCGGGGCTGGCATGACAATGCCCCAGAACTGCTTATTTAAGCCCCCAGGTTGAAGGTTCTATCATGTGCCTCTCTGACAGTGGTCAGATCAGGAAGGAAAGGCTTGGCACTGTGGTCCCAATCCTTAGCAAATGGGCACTGACCATCACTAGCCAAAGTCAATTACAGTCTATGGGGTGCAGCAGTGCTCCAAAATGTATTCACCAAATACAATAAATGTTGCACACTAATGAAAGAGATTGTTGATATGGGAGGAGTGGAGTGAGGGGTCTGGGGATATATGGGAAACTCATATATTTTTTGAATGTAACATTTTTTGTGATCTATGTATCTTCAAAAAATACAACTAAAAATGATTGGGGTGGGTGGTGGGGAGTGGGGTATATGGGAACCTCTTATGTTTTTTAATGTAATGTTTTGTGTGATCTATTAACTTTAAAAAAAGATAATTAAAAAATTAAAAAATAAAAACAAAACAGTAATTAGAGCTCCACCGACCCAGGGCTTACTGTGAGCCACTGTATGCATGCTAATTACATTCATTCTCATAAGTGGTCCATTAGGTCGGTTCTGTTTGATCTGTCCTAGAATGGCAAAGTGAGACAGAGAGGCTGTGACTTGTGAAGTCTCCATGACTAGTCACCATAGAGCTGATACTTCCACCCGGGACTCCTCAGCCTGGGATGCTAACCAACACACTGACTACTGTTCCCTGTGCTCCAAGGAAATTGACTTAGGAAGTAATTTGATCAGCTTTGTTAGGGGCTGAACGTACCTGCAATGAATTTTGGGGCAGTTTGGTCCTTCAGCAAACCTGTAGTACAGAATTCACACTCTTTATGATCAATGATCCCAAGGTTGGAGAAACTGCGCCTGGAGCCCTGGAGTTGATCAAATACCAGTGCCCATAATCCCAATACCATGGTGTGAACATTGGTACAAATGGACTTTGAAATGCCTTTTGCTGTTCTTGTTGCTTTTAAGGCTCTTTTCTTTAGATTTTAATTAATATTTATTTCAGCTGCATAATTTCCTTTTGGCATACACAAAGCTCCAGGACTTGAATTTGCCTGTAACCCCAGCTAATCAAAATGGCCATGAAATGCTTTAAACACATAAAATCCCATTTGAATGAATGTAATCTAAAGACAATTCCCATTTTCCAGGCGGCAGTAAGGCATTAGAGCAGGAGTCAGCGACTTTCTCTGTGAAGGGCCAGGTGGGAACTCTCCTGTCCCAGGGGCTCTGTTACTATCACTCAACCAGGACATCCTACACAGGGAGGATAGAGAAATGAATGGGTGTGGCTATGTTCTAATAAAACTTTATCAAAACTGGCTGGGGGCCAGATTTGGCCCACAGGCCTTAGTGTGCCTACAGTGTCATATAGAAAGGCGTGCTTATGGCTCATTCTTGATTTTCCTCCAAGGGGCAGAGCCCCAGTCACTTCCTACCTCCAGGCCCCTCTCCGGCCCTTGTTCAGTCAGCCCTGGAAGGTGGGACTGCTTATCAGACGGGCAAATTCAAGAAGGAGATACTGAGTCTTCAGGCTCACTCTGCCCTTCTTCGTCTTGGGCCTGGCCCACAGGGGGCAGGGGTTCTGCTCTGCTCTTCACCACATTTGAGCTTCAGAAACCACAAGCCCCACTGTGCAGTCCTCAACAGTACTTTCCATCAGTGACACCCTATCAAGGAGCAATCCACAATCCACCTTAGGGTGCTATGGAAAGGGACTCCTCAAAGGTACAAACAAAATGGTGTAGCATGAACTCTCTTTGTTATTCTGAAAATCCAGATGAATTTTATATTCTCTCAATAAAGAAGCATTGAACAACTTCAGACACCAAGAGTCCTGGCTTTTTCACTATTATCACATGATGGCCATCAACTCACTGGCAGTATCATAGGTACCATAGACTCAAAATGTAAACCCCATTTAATAAGTGAAACTATTTACAGTTGTTCAAAACCTATTGCTCACAGGAAGAAAATACATGAAGTGTGTGTTGGCAGAAGGTCGGGAACCCTTCCGTTCCACCCCTCTCCGTTTCAATGGCCAGCAGAGACAGGTACCTTGTCAGATGGCCCCAGAAGTCCCCTTCCTTCCTTCCTTCCTCCATCCAGTCCTTCCACATGCTAGGAGCCAGGCAGAGGGGTACCTTGGATTCAAGAGACATCCCGGGGGGCAGACTGAGGGCTATAGTTGCTTCAACTGGAAACTACGCTTCTATGTGTGAAGTGAAGCTCATGAGACTCAAGAGGCCTCCCACTAGTACTCCAGCGAGAGTTGACCAGAACTGGGGACTCACCTGGGCACCACTAATACTGGGTGGCTAGGAGAAGAGGAAGGAGGCATTTTTTGGAATTATTTTCCACACCATTAACTTCCTTTCCAAGGGAATCTGTGTTCCACATTATGGGTTGAGCTGTGTGCCCCAAAAAGATACCTTGAAGTCCTAATCCCAGGTACCTGGGAACATGAACTTTTTGCAAAAGCATTACTGCAAGCAGAATCATTTAAACTGAATGAGGCCGACTGCAGTGGGTGGACCTTTAGTCCAGGATGGCTGTTGTCTTTAGAAGGGGGGTGTGGGCACAGATAGAAGGGGAGTGCACCATGGGAAGAGAGACAGAGCAGGCCATAGGGTGACTGAGGAAGCACTGAAAACCGAAGGCTTGCTGGCAAAGGGACAGGTGCCCCAGCGGCCAGGACTGACCCACCAGAACGGCCCACGCACTTGAGGCTTCAGCCTGCAGGGCTGAGAGAGCGGTTCCTGGTGTTTTTAGCCACCTAGTTCATGGCACTTGTGACAGCAGCCTGAGAAAAGTGAGATGTCCCTCTTCTGGCACTACCATCCCTCCAGGAGGGCTGAGGGATAGCCCAGGTGCCCAGCTGTCCGCCAGGCTGAGGGTCCTCAACCAAGGCTTTTATCTAATCAGATGCCTTGAGGAACGTCCTGGGGACCGACAGAAACAATGTTGAAAAGAAAGGAATGGGTGACCTGGACAACTCTGAACACCCTTCTCTTCCTTCCTTCTGCCCTCTCTTGGGTGCTTCCGGTGCTTAGACCCCAGAGCTCTTCCCACCACGCACATCTTCCCAGAGGGGCCGGGCCAGAGGGTGCAGACCTATTCCTGGTTCTTTGTGGGTGGGAAGGCGGCCCGAGGGTTCCCGGGACCCAGGACCGACCATCAGCCTGGCTGCTTATTCACAGCCCCGGGAACCACCGCACATACTGCTCAGGGGGCCGCATCCTGCACACTGGATAGCCTCGGGGCTCCCTTTCTAGACTCTTCGAGCACCCCCGGATTGCCGCGGGTCCCCTCCAGCTCTGGGGGGGAGGGGTGCATCTGTGTCTCTCAGTAATAGAAGCTCTGCTCTTCAGGGTCCAGGTGCCTGTCCCAACACCCCGCGGAGCAGCCCGTGCCCCCTCCACTCCCGGGCGCCCCATCCAGTCTTCCTCCCTGTTGAGCAATCCCCGTCCCCCTCCCATCACTTGACATTCCCGGTAGACCTTTCCCAGGATGATGTCCTGCTCCCACCCCCACAGAAGCATCCCCCGCCCTGCCCGGGCCCCGCCCCCACCCCCTGCCTGGTCCCCAGACCCCTTCCACGCGGTGCCGCTGGGTGTTCAGTCCCTGCTCCGGGTGGCACAGTCCCGCCCCAGCCGCTCCCTGGCAGGGGAGCCCTGGCCCCAGCACCGCCTCACCCCCGCCGCTCCATGCCGCCCCTCAGTCTCACCCTGGCCTGGCGGGAGAAGTCGCTGTGCTCCTCGGGGTCCAGGCGCCGCGGCGGGACGTAGCTGAAGGCGGACAGCGCCGAGGTGGGGCGGCGGCCGGGGCTTGCCCCGCAGCGTGGCGGCGGCGATCTCCTCGTCCCCCAGGCCGCCCCCATCCAGCTTCTCCGCCCAGGCCATGTCGGTCCCACCCGGCCGGGGGCCCCGCCCGAGTCCGCCTCCCTGGCTGCCAGGCGCCCGCGTTTGGCAGTTGCCAGGAAACCGCGGCCTCGCGTCACAAAGCTGGGCGGGGAGCGCAGGGCTGAGGCGCAGGGCCAGGGGCGCAGGGCCAGGGGCGCAGGGCCGAGGGCGCAGCCGGGCTGGGGATGGGACCGTGCCCTCCCGTCTCCCTGCGGGCCCCTGGAGCGCCCACTTGGGACGCGAGGAGCCGCGTCTGCTGGACTGGGGGCCTGCGCCGGCTTGCCCTTGCCCTTGAGCTAGCGGAGGGTTCCAAGCGGGCTGTCTGGAAGAAGTGCAGGCCACCCGCGCGCTGCATCTGAAACCCTCCAGGAGCCGCGGAACACTAGTGGAAGAAAAAGGTGGAATTCATTGCCATCGTATATTAACTCAGTGTGTCCGCAGCAGCATCGTGTCAACGTGCAACGAATCAATTTTCAGCGCCTGGGTCATCATGAGGGATCACCGCTCACGGTCCTCCAGGTGCGGGTGTGCAGCGGCACGAATCGAATCCAGCCAAGTAATATCTGGGAAAACTGAGCTGTTCCGCAGCTCTCTGCTGTTTCTTGAGTCAAATGCTGGTTCAAGAGTGCGTTCTTTTGTCGAAAATTCACTTAATTCTAAAGCCTCGAATGTGTGTGTGTGTATCAGTAAAAAGGAAAAGGGGAACAAAACTGGCCTTGGGAATACTTTAACCAGGGCGGCTCTAGGAAGACCGGCTTGAAACATAAATGATAATGAGGAGCCAGACTTGTGAAATCTGGGGAACAGTTGGTCATTCCAGGCAGAGGGAAGAGCATCTGTGGTGGCCCTGAGGCTGAGCCCATTGATGTGCAGGCGGCAGAAAGGGAGGACAAGGACGGTGCAGCTTTAAGAAGGGGTAGGCAGCAGGGAGTGCAGGTGGACAGGCAAGCAGGGGAGGGGTCGCTCTCAGGCCGGGACCAACGAGCACCCCTCTCAGGGGGCTTCTTGCCCGCAGGTCCTTGCTGCAGGCAGAGGTTTTAGAGATTTTTCAGTACCATGTCCTTGATGCTAATTAACAAAAACAGTAACCACACATTCACAGTGGCACCCCTAGAAGTAGAGGACCCTAGAAGTATGGTACCCCTAGAAGTACAGCACACTAGCAGTAGGGGACCCTAGAATTATGGCACCCCTAGAAGTATGACCCAGCAACCCAGTCTGTGCTTCTCCTACCCCTCCTTACACGTACCCTCACCAAAAGCTGTGTCAATAAAATCTGACTGGAAAAGAAAGCACCCTAGCACCTCTATGAGAATCGACGATAGCACCTGCCATTGACTAAGCATTCCCTTCACTGTTTGCCAGGTGCTGCCCTAAGCAATTCCATGGCATGTTTCATTGACTATCCTCCACTATTTAGACTACACTTATTTGAAATTTTGGGGATATCTTAGCCTCCAGAGGTGCTCAGTTCACCAATGAGCCAAAATCCCCTCTGGATTTGTGGCCCAAGCCCTTGTGGTGGTGTAGCATTTTTGGAGGGAACTGACTGCTCTTCTTCCCCAGGACTATCTCAACTACACTGATTTCTGCTCCTCCCTAGTTTTCCTTCCATCTGACAAGCATTCCCCAAGTTCCTTATGCACCAGCCTACGAAGGCTTGGAAGGCAGCAACTTTAGGACCACACACTCCACAGGCACGTCTCCCAGCAGCACCATCCCTCTGCCTCCAGGCCTGGCTCAGGCAAAGTGCTTCTTCACTGGGAGGAAGGTAAGCAGTGCAAGAGAAACTGCTCCCCTTTTGCTCAGCCGGAACGGTCACTGTACCCTTCTGCAGCTACTGCTCTGCCCAGCAATTACAGGATCCAGGGACCATCCAGAGTTTCATGGGTGGCCAATAAATCTAAGCTTTGCTGCCCCCTACTGACCGGAGAATACCTCCATTGCTTAAGAGGTGATGCTCACAAGTACAGCTCTTTTTAATCATTTTCCTTTCTCTGCTTTAATTTTGAAGACTAATGGCAAGAAGATGCTGTGTTCAAAATTATCTTCAAATGCATGGCTCCAACACTTCCAACAGGGACACTGGGAAATGTCTTGCTAATCTCTAACCATTTATGTGAATGTCACCTCAAATTCTTCAGGGTCATCATCAGAGACCAGTGCTACACAGTGAATACTAAAATGGTTTGAATCTTGGTTTCACTTGCTACTAGATGTCACCTGCTTTGTCTAACACTGCTACAGGGTTGGTGGGCAGACTATATGAGGAAATTCAGATGGCACCAGCATTATCGCCCATTTGGCTTGTGTCTATAGAAACATTAGAATTAGATATACATGAGGATTCGGGTCGTTAGGACTGGACTTTGAAATCTAACAACTTGTCAAATCCCTCCTCTTGTAGTGGGATGGTTAGTGAAAGCAGCAGTCATGTACTCAGTAGCTTAAATTTTTCATAACAAGCACATGCATTCTTGCAGGATGAAACATTTTAAGCAGTTGCAGAGGGAGCGCCAGCCCCGTGGCCTGACTTTGCTTCATGCTTTGCACAGTGTGCTGCAGCCGGCGCCATGTCTCAGATGCTCCCCATCCACGGCAGCCTGCAACTCAGGAACCCACCCAAGGGCCTCCTCTCACTCCCTGGGTTGGCCTGAAGTCTCCTGCACTCCCGCAGAGGTTTGCAGAATGCCGGCTGCACATCACTGGAATGTGGGCTCACTTATCTCTTTGTCCCACACAACTGCTAAGGCAAGCACAGGTTGTCTTTTCTCCTTTACCCTGGAGCACTTAGCACAACACCTGCAAGTGGGAATCCCTTATATGATAGATGTGTGAAGTGGGTAGGGGGAGGCCAGATGAGGCAAGGGGTCCATGGAGGAGGGAACTGAAAGAGCAATGCAGGAAAAGGCCATGATGGACGAGGACCTGAGTGGAGAGGGTGGAGGAATGTTCTAGGCTGCACATTTTCTTCACAGTATTCACAACCACATTACCAATGTGCATGGCAATGTATTCAGGTCTCCCCCCTTTAAACTCTAAACTCAGGGTTTACTTTCATACCAAGGGTGAGCTGAGAAACAAGGAGGATTGCCTAGAGTTGTGGGTTGGTGGGGGAGGGCTGCAAGGTGAGGCAGAGAAGGACAAGAGAACTCACAGAAGGCAGACGTGACACTGGGCTTGGTCTCGGTAGCAAAGAGGGACTGTGGAAGGGTTTCTGAGGCATAGAATGATCCAGAACAGGGCTCAGGCCCAAAGCCATGAACTGCATGAACTGTAAGTAAGTACCGCTAAGAACTGTAAATGAGACCACTTCACATGTTTCCAAGATGTGAGAGTCCTTTCAGCCTGGCCCCCAGGTGAGTGGCAATTCACTTGGGCATATGAACACATCCGAATCGATTGCATCTCTCTCCCAGTCAATCTTTAATTTGCTTCTATATGTCTCATTCCTTCTCTGCAAAGAAGCATAAAATTTTAAAGGGAACTTAGAGCTCTAGAACTCATAGAGTTTCAATAACCTATGCTAAAGATAAAAAAAAAAACCTTAAAAAGTAAAGATAAAGAGATCTAAAAAGGTACATGTCATGGTTAATCACCATCCAGTTGGTGCCGAGTCATTGGATGATGCAAGCCCTGGCCTGCCACTGTGAGGACATTCTGTTGGTGACTTTAGCTTATTAGGCAGTTGGTTACATCTAAGGCTGGTTACATCCACAAACAAGGGTGACTGCCTTCAGCAAGGAGGGGAGTCCCATCACCCCAGCAGCTGGAGGTCTTAAAGCAACACCAAGTCTCTCAGCAGTCACAACTCCTTTCTCTACTTCTCCAGCTTCTCCCGAGGAAGTCATATCCTGTGCTGTTTCCAATGCATGGCCTGCCCTAGGAAATCTGAACTTGCCTATCCCTAGGGTCACTAAGCCAATTCTACTAACAAATCCCTTCCTATTTACGTATGGCCCCATATCCTATTGGCTGTTTCTTCAGAGAACCCTAATACTGGTAGAAATGCAGATATTACTAGCTAATATGTCCTGTGATTACTTTGTGGTGGGCCTTTTGCTAAATGTTTTTTATGTGTATTAACTCATTTCATCCTTATTTTCTGATTAGCCATTTGGAAATGAGGCCCAAGGTTATACAATTTGTAAGAGAGGTTGAAATCAATCCCACGTGCCTGACTCCTGAACACAGATTCACAGTCCTCTGCTGCATCGCTGCTCAGACCAGGTTCAAGTCTCATCTTTACCCGTGGTTCTATATCCAAGGCAGGCATTGACCATCTCTGAGCTTTGGAGAGGGAACATTGCCCAAGTCCAAGGCCCCTGGAAATCATACAGGCCTGTGTTCAAGTGCTTAGCATGGAGCTCTGCACAGAGCAGGTGCAAAGTAAATGGTAGCTACTTCCCCTGTTCAAGGTCCCAGAAATAGCCGGAGGTAGAAACCCAGTCTCCTAACTCAGCAGGCCTTTCCACACCTGCCTGCCTTGTCTCATTCTCCCCTTAAGCTTTAACCTGACCGTAATTGGAGAGTGAAGCATCTGTACTTCACTAAATGCAATGTAATTCACTCATGATTTACGTTTTAGAAGATTTCCCCCACAATCAAGCCTGCCCCCTCACAACCCTCCCTAAATTTACTTTACTTCATTGTACATTTAAAATAAAAGCTCCTGAATACATATATACTTAAAGATTTTCTTTTAATTGACCCCCCCCAGTTGTTTGCACTTGCTGTCTGCTCATCTTCTTTTTAGGAGGCACTGGGAACAGAACCTGGGGCCTCCCATGTGGGAGGGAGGCACCTAATTACTCAAACCACCTCTGCTCCATTTGATATGTCTCATTGTGTTTCTTCACTGTGTCTCTTAGTTACATCACTCACTGCATCATCTGGTTGCATCAGCTCACTGTGTCACCTTGTTGCATCAGCTCACCAAGTCAGCTCGTCCTGTCAGCTTGTTATTTGGCTCATCCTCTTTAGGAGGCACTGGGAACTGAAACCGGGACCTACCACATTGTGGGTAGGAGTCCAGCTGCTTAAGACACATTCACATCCCTGTATTTTATTAAAGGATTTTTTTTCTGTATCGTTCTATAATTATAAATGTTATAGTAGTCTAAAGTGCAGTCATCTGTTTTCCCATTGCTCCTCCTCACCATACATTATATCTGCTAACAAAGTACATCAGGACATGGGGAAAAAATATTTCTTATATTTGTAAAAAGAGGAAATGAAGTTCTCTAAAGAGCATACTCTTTTCATTTAGCAGATAACTGTTACAAGATGGCAGATTTAAAAATAGTCATCCATTGTATTCATTTATTGTACTTGATCAGTTCTGTTTGACATATAAAGTCAAGTATCTATGATACTAATATTAAATTGAACTTTAATTTTAAATCAATCACTGACACTTGGTATACACAGTTTAGGGAAAATAAAGGCTCCTTCCATGTCTCTGTAAGATCTGGACAGATCCTTTTCAGATCACCAAATAGTCCATAATTCTGCAAAATGGCTAATTCTCAAATAAGGCTCTTTTTATACTGACTCCCATAAAAACACAACTCCTTTCATGATCTGAGTTCTGAAGTCACTATTCATTCTTGTCAGCACTGAACCCCGGGGTTTTGAGAAAAGAATTTTCTTGATAAATATTTGACAAATTCAAGCCTTGATTTTACCATCTCATCCTCATGAAAATGGATCAGTTTTGAGAAGAAGAAAGAAAAAAGGAACTGGCTAGTATAATCCTTCATAACTGAAATTACCATGTTGAACTTGTTTGTCTCTAACAACCTGCCCACCAACACTTGCACACACATAAGAATGGAAGCTCCTTGAAGGCAAAGTCACAGTTTTCTTACTTGTTTACTCCCAGAGCCCAGAACAATGCCTGGCACATAATAAGAGCTCAATAAATATTTGTTGGTTAAATAAGAGGGATATTTAAAGAAGGATCAAACATGATTCCTGTCCTCAAAGACACAATCAATACTAGAAGTATGCAACAAGCCAAAGCAGAGTGTGTGAAGAAAATCAGCATTCCAGCCCTCAGAGGAGTTCAGGGTTTTAGTTTGTGGGGAAAGAAGAGTCCTGAGTTGGGTGCTAATGAATGGACAGAATTTAGTCACAGGGAGATGCTGTCTGGAGGGAGAGGGAGCACTGGGCAAAGGAGCAAGGCAAGAGATAATGGAGTGGATTAGGTGGGAGGGAAGAGACCACCAGCTTGGAGCCAGGTAACAAGGTGCAGCCTGCAGGGGTCGCAAAAGTCAGAGCAGAGGAGGTTCTACTGTATCCTGTGAGTAGGAAAGAGACAAGGTTTTTGATAACAGGCTGGCATGTTGAGGGTTTTCAGAAGATTAGTCTGGGGTGTGCAAGATGAACTGGACAAGAGTAAGCCAGAGAGGAAACCGGGGAGCAGACTAGCACCAATACCTTAGAGAACTTGGGAAACTCATCTACATTCTAGTCACTCATCATCATAATGCCTTATTAAGTAACTTACAAAGGAAACAATAAGGTCTTAGGCATTAGGGAGTGATGAAGATATTGGTTTTAGTGAGTCATCTTGTCCATTCTTTCCCTTATACCAGGGGGAAATTAAAACAGATATTCCAATAATTTAATAACTCTAAAAACAGTGTTGAGCATAGATTATGAAGAATATAGGCATGTTCTGCTTTTGGAAAACTGAAGGTAAGAAAATTCCATATTTCAAAAAAGAAGCCAAAGATTTATAAAAAATATCCAGTACCCAGAAAAGCCTAATTAACAAAGTGGGTACTTAAATTAGAGATATGAGATTCTTAGACCACTGGGCTAGCAGACTACTTAGGACCCTGGAAAAAGCAAGTTTGAATTAGGGATTACTTTGGGGGTGGGGGAAATGGAACCATACAAGGACAAGTTGATAATCAAGTAACTGGAACTGGCATTGTTTAATAGCCTCTTTTTCTAGTAAATGTTTGCTGTTAAAATCTTTTGGGGCCATTAATGCGTAGTGCTACTCTGAAAAAAATCGAAAAATAAACTTATTTTTTATAACAATCCAAAACATTCTTAATATTTTTTGGCCAGTGTTTACTCAAGATTTGGCTTTTCCTAATGGCCAATACTTTCACGTCAATCACAAATCTGTTACTCTTTATTCTACTGAAAATGTACTCGGCTTTATTAATGATGCTATTTATAAAATATTATAAGGAATTTCAAAAAGAAATATCCTGAGAAGTAGTTTTAATTTCTGAAATCATCTATTTTTCTCAACCTTTTAAGAAAATAATCCTTGCCTATTCACTTCAACAGACCTTGTAGCGTAAAAACCACAATAGTTTCTTTACCTTTTGTGTACATCTTCATCAACTGTAAAAGGTAATACAAATCCTTCTTTATCTAATTTAATTTCAATATCTGGTGAGAGAAGGAAAAAAGTCTTCATGTGATACCCTCACAAACACTATCTTCCTTTACTACTTTGTTCTATTTTGATTTCTTCCAAACTATTTATCAATAGGACAGAAGGCTGCAAAGAAATGACCACAACCAAATGAGGATGTTCACTCACTCAGCTTCAAGAACAAGCCTATAACCTGAAATTAGGGAGGCTTCCTGGGCTAAAGCAAGGAGTAGGTTCTCAAATTAGCCAGGAGCAGTAGGAACCACCCACTCTCTCCTTCTTCTTACAAATGGTGGCACACTCTCAATTCAGACAGTGAAGAAAATCTTCTAAGTTCAGCAAAGTTAGACACCTAAGCAGCTCAACACATCCATCTCTTCCATGCCTCCTGGCAGCTAATGCAGCCCATGACTGCAGCACCCCATCACTGCAACATGTGGCCAAGGGGAGTGGCTAGAGTTCCCTTCCCAGCCCTCTGGTGTATGCCATTCCTTCTGTAGAAAGGACTATGAGAGCAGCAGAGGTGGAACATGTGACATGAAGCCTATCAGAGATGGTCCTCTTTGAGATGACTTTTAAATTGATGAAAGGAAGGATTTGGACTTGAAGTCACCATAGTCCAGTAGCTATTTCCGGGATGATTCATGTGCTTACATCTGTGCTAATGTGGTAGCCACCAGCAATGGGAGGCCTTGGAGCACTTGAAATGTGATATATGACTAGGGAAATGAATTTTAAATTTTACTTATGTTTAATTTAAATTTAAGTAGCCATCTGCACTAGTGGCTACTATACTAAACAGCACAGGCCTAAACTATAAGAGCAGCTAAGCAGACATGAGCACTTCTTGTGTTATTCCCTCATTTATACCCTCTTGCCATATGTGTTTGAGGTCAATATTCTTCTTACTCACATTTTACAGATGAGGAAGTAAAGAAAAAGGTTAAGAAGGGTAAATACACTGTGCAAAGACATTCTGCTGATCTGTGGCAAGCTGGATTCAAATACAATCTATATACTATATTCTACCATCTACACTCTAGAGCCTCATGTGGGGCAGGGAAGATTCCATTTTGCATTCTGTGGCTACTAAGCTCCACCTGTCTCCCAAAGAGATAACAACCACTAAGGTTCTGTAAACAAACTCCCTGGTACTTACCTATTGTATACCAATAGGGTGTTACATTTTGGAAGCAAAGTAGATCTTCCTCCTAAAAGGTCAACCAATCCAATCACTAAAGATTTATGAAAGTGAAAACTCACAGGGGTCTCCATGGAATGGTATGGAATAAGAAATGATTTCACTTGATATTTAGGAAGAAGTTTGGGACCCTAAAAATTATATATACAAACATGAGAGAGATAAACAAGATACAAAACCAGAGAATAAAGTGAAGGTAGTGAGTTACCTATGTATAAAAGTTTGATACAAAATTCCTTTAATAAATGATGCTTTTCCAGGACTTAGGACTGATACCTTTCTTAACACAGCAATGAAAAATATCCTCGTTATAGTTCAAGTCTAATAGCTCAAAATATCTTTAAAATGTGTTTCAAATGTAGTCACTGAAAAAAGAACAATAAACATCACGACAATGCTGTCAAGTTCAAGAAACATCTCTGAAACTCTCAGAATTGCTTTAAGGACCCGAAGGACACTCAGTTAAATTTTTTAATCCAAGAAGAAATGATAAAACTGACATCTCAATTCAATAAATAAAGGATTGCAATGGAACAAATAGTGATGGAAAATTGGTTATCTGTCTAGAAAAGAACAGGTAAACTCCTACCAAACATCAGACTATGGGCATATCTCCTTTTACTGAGTTTTGCTTTATTGCACTTTGCAGATATTGTGTTTGTTTGTTTTTTTAAATAAACTGAGGGTTTGTGGCAATCCTGTGTCAAGCAAGTCTATCAGTGCCAGTTTTCCAACAACGTGTCCTTGCTTCATCAGTGTCACATTTTATTTTGCCCGTTTTCCAACAACATGTGCTCGCTTCATCTGTGTCACATTTTAATTGAGGTATATGTATTTAAAAATAAAAAATAATGTTATAGCATACTTAAAAGACTATAGTATATGTGCACTGGGAAACCAAAACATGCATGTAACTCACTTTATTATGGTGGTCTGGAACTGAACCTGCCAAATCTCTGAGGCATACCTATATAATAAATCCCAGGTGGATTAAAGATCCAATGGGGAAAAATTAGTAAAATATTTGCACTAACACATATTTAGTGAAATAATCTTATGCATGATTGGAAAGTCAGGAACCATTAAATGACATGTAGATTTGGCCACACAAATCTTAAAAACAGAAGGCAATAGAAAGATGAATTAGGGAGCATGAAGGCAATTCCTAGAAAATACAAATGGTCAATAAACATTTGACAAAATGCTCAACTTCATTATTGCTCACTCAAATGCAATTTAAATACATGACAAGACACCCTTTTCCACTGAATTGCGTGGCAAAAGCTAACAGGACAAAAAAACTGTACAGTGGAGGTGGGGGTGACCCAGCCACCTTCACTCTCTGCTGGGGAGGTGGGACATCTACTATTCAGAATCACTATCTACTGACATTACACTAGTTGGCCCACTCTTAGCATTCTAGTCTGAGGCTTGAAGGCGCATGGGCCCCAGTAGAATGACATGCAAGGATGTTTACTACAGCATTGTGGATAGAGACCAAAGATGGAAAGAACCTGAAAGATTATAAGCTGGGGAACTGGTGAGTAAGTCCCATAAAATACTACACCACTTCAAAAAAGAACATATTTGATCCACACATATTGGTCTTGAGGAAGGTCTATGTATACTGAACATAACGGTAAATTATATGATACACTGGACATAACAAAGAGAAAAGAAAATTGGTTTCCATATTTGTGTACGTTTGGCATAGAAAGCACAGTTACAAATTTGTTATTTCAGGGAATCGAGGTGGTTGCGGTTAACTAATTTTAGTGTTTATCTTTATAGGCCTTGGCATTGTTAAAATTTTTTTAAAAGAAAAGAGTAATGACTTTTTATATATTTAGCTTTTACCAGAATATGATCCTGAGTCAAGTTTGAAGGACACAGAAGAAGGTGTTGAAGTCTGTTGAGACTATTTCCAATCACACAAAAAAGGTGTGCTGTGAAATTTATGAGAGGGAATCTTTATAGCACAGATACCACCTAAACTAAAGTTTCCCAGAGAAGAGTGAAATTTCTGACTTGGTTTAAAAATGCACTCAGAAGTAATTAGGATTTGTAGAGTTCAGAGATTCAGACTTTTTAATCAAATGGCTATTGTGCGTGCTAAACCCTTTAAAACCCTTGAAGTGAATCAAGGAATACTAAGACTCATACACCTTCAACACTTGAAACCATCTAGAAATCTCATATAGCGGGAACTGGTCCTATAGGACAAGACAGAAATGGGGTCAATTTACCAAAGAAAATGCCAGCTATTACACATAGCTCCAAGTAAATGAAAGTTTTCCCTTTTAATAAAGTTATGGAGACAAGTCAAAAGAGAAGTGACTTAGTTTTCAGAAGGGGCACAAGAAAACTGTTTGCCCTCAGTGAAATAATGCCATACACTTTTTGTTTTTACCTTATAGAAAGGATATTCTAGAACTGAGGATAAGTACAGTTGTGTCAGTTGTGCTAGACTCAGTCTGTCCAGACATGATTCTTCACCTGAAATGAAAAGCATCCCAATCAGTTACGTTTCAATTTTCCTACATGTAATGAAAATTCATGAACATCCAGCACTAATTAATTCATTCCAGAAGTGTGATGGATTTTTAAATGACACTAGAAAATGAAGTTGTTAGAATTATGCCCTCATGCTTGCTTAACCAGTGACATCTTATTTTCACTTCTACAAACCCAAGCTCCTAACTTCTGCCCCTTGTTGGGAGTCAGGCAGTTACAGCAGCAGACCCCTGCTAATGGGAGCATCTTGATGATCCCCCACAGGAGCATGAATGGCCTGTTGAGGTGCTGATGTCTTCCACCTATAGGAAGCATATCCACCAGCCCATCAAGCCACTGAACCACCAGCATGGCACCGCCAACCACATGAGGGCTGACTTCTACAGGAAGAAGGACATCCCCAGCATCAAGGCTCCTGGCTTTAGGTACTTTTCTCCAGCCTGAGGGTCACCCCAGGCCCCAAAGGCCCAGGAGCTCCTTTCATGGGGGAGGAGAGACACCTGGGGCCTTAAATCCTCATTGTGCTGACATCTCAAAACTGCAGAGATTCCCCCATTTGGCCTTATGGTGGGGACAATGAACGACAAGCAGCTTCCCTAAGGGGCCCTGGTTAAGAACCTGGCAGACACCTTTAGAATGTAGGCACATCCAGCAGGTGGATTTTTACATGAGACTATTTCAGATTAAGTGATGCTGGTGACTCATTCACTGCGGGCACCTTCACAACATTAAAAATATCCCCCCACCTTAAGTGACTGGGATTTGTGTTCATGGGCTTTCTGCATTTGTATTCTGGGAGGGGTGTGCAGTTATTTTCCTAATAGTCACAGAAGCCACTACTACCTGATATTATCTCTAGTGTACCTAAAACAATGCTTGCAATTTACTTTCCTCAAGAGGAAATATCAGGAAAGTTACATTTTAGCACAAATGAACTCTAGATATACTGCAGTGCAATTTCTCCCCAGTGGTCTGAACTGCAAATAATGGAATTTTGTTCACTTGAGAACAAAAATCCCTAGGAAGGATGGATGGCCCTGGTGGCCAGCATTTTCTGCTGTCACCCTGTAAGTGAGAAGCAGCTGAGGTCATGAGGAAAGCATGGAGCTTGGCATTCACCAGGGTTGTGTAGAATTCTGGCTCCTCCATTTTCTAGCTCTGAGGTCTAGTGTAAGTCTTGTCATCTCTCTGAGCCTACATTCCCCCACCTTTACAGTGGGGAATGCTCACCTTGTCTGTGTCTGAGTCTGTATTCAGTGTCTCAGGGTTTGGAGGCTAGACATCAGATCAAGGGATTAGCAACCACACAGTCCTGCAGGGGGCATCCTGATGTTGGCTCAGCCTCTGCTCATCACATGGCCATCTGAATCCTGTGGTCTCCACTTCTGCACAGGGGTACATCTGTCTAGATCCCCTCCTTGTGAGGTCTCCAGTCCTGTAGGATGAAGGCCCTCCTGGCTCAAAATTTGGTTTCATCTTAAAAGGATCTTTGAGATTCTTCCAAATAGCTCCCACCCACAGCACTAGGGACCAGGATTTGAATGTGTCTTGGGGGATATGAGTCAGCCCCCATCAGTAAGTCTGTGAGGGGCTTGGTGAGCTCACAGAGTTGGTCATAAAACAGGTGGCCCTCTGGTACACCACCCTGCTCATCAATCGTGCTGAAGATCATCAACTTTTGATGATTTTAAAGCAGACTGCTTTTTTTTTTCAAATTCTACTCAGTTTATTCATTTTTTAACAAGATATTACATTAAAAAAAATATGAGGTCCCCATTCACCCCCACCGCCCCACCCCACCACTCCCCCCACAGTAACACTCTCCCCCATCATCATGTCACATCCATTGTGTCTGGCGAGTACATCTCCAGGCATCGCTGTACCCCATGTCCTGTATTCCACACCATAGCCCACACTTCCCTACTTTCCATCGGGTGGGCCATGGGAGGACAAACAACATCTGGCAATTGTCCCTGGGGCACCACCCAGGACAACTCCAAGTCCCGAGAATGCCTCCACATTTCTTCTCTTCCTTGCCTTCCCCGCACCCAGCAGCCACCATGGCCACTTTTTCCTCATCAATGCCACATTTTCTTGATTATTAACCACAATAGCTCATAAATAGAATATCATTAAATCCACTCTGATCCTTACTGTATTCCTCCTTCCTTTGGACCTTGGCTTGGTTGTGTCCATTCCACATCTATGTCAAGAGGGGTTTTAGATTCCACATGGATATTGTATGCAATCCTCCTGCTTTCAGTTGTAGGCACTCTAGGCTCCATGTTGTGGTGGTTGACATTCTTCAACTCCATGTTAGCTGAGTGGAGTAAGTCCAATAAATCAGAGTGTAGGAGCTGTAGTCTGTTGAGGGCAGGGCCTGCCTATCATATTGTCAGTCCAGAAATTCAAACCCCCAAGATATATCTTAAGCCCCAGCACCAACTACAATTCCAGTAATGTAGCATGAAAGGCTTGTGAAAAGAGATCCCATCTGAGTCCAGCTTCATCATGCAGAAACACCAGTTCCAAAGAAGGGCCAACTGACATGGCAGTGAACCCCATCTGCCATGACCATAGAACCTGATGGTCTCTTTAGCCCTCAAAAGGACCAATATCTGGGGGTGTATCTACTTTATCTGTCTCTAAGACTCTGCTCAGGTGTGCATATGGGCAATTCTTCTGACAACCTCCAGACTCTTTTTTAGAGACTCATAGCCATATAAACTCATTTGTCCTTTCCATTTCCCCCTTAATTTAGGTCAAACAGCATTTTTAACTCCTGTTATTATATGTAGATAGGGATATTCTGCTGGTCCGCATTGAACCTTTAATTCAAGGTCATTTTCTAGTTGCATCATCAGCTGGTACTTCGAAGTGATCCCTCGGTGCCAGGGAGGCTCATCCCAGGTGTAATGTCCCACGTTGTTGGGAAGGCATTGCATTTACATGCTGAGTTTGGCTTTGAGACTGGCCACATTTGAGTAACACGGAGGCTGTCAGGAGGGAACTCCTAGGCACAGTGCTGCTCTAGGCCTTGTTCTTATTTCAGGCATATAGGCTCACAAGCATAGTCATTAGTATCAGGGGCTCACTGTTGGACCCTCATTCCTTCCTGATCCTTACCGTTGCACCTGGGGTACTACCGCTGCTCCCCTCCGGACAACGGCAGAGCCCCCACTGGCCAGTAACCCAGTACCCCCCCAGCTGTTGTATTTAATTTTTTCCACTATGAGTATATCCAAACATTTCCATACCCTCTGGACGTATGCCCTGTATAACTCCCTCTCAATCATATATCGCCTGTCAATAACATCCCATACCAGTATTCCTCCACTGCCATTGTTGAACCACTCTGTGATCCAAAACTTACTGAAAAGTAAAGTCCAATATAATGTCAGGTTCCCTTACTAGTAAAATGGAATATAGCAATGAGTTTAAAGGTTAGCTGTAGAATGCATATTGATTTGGAAAAATACATCCTATCTTTTTCTTTTCTTTTTTCCTAATTATACAGCTTCTCTTCAGAGGAGTCCCAGATCACAGTAATTCATATATACAATGTATAGTACTCCCACACATCCACCATAAAACCTTTTCCCTTCCAAAGTGATAATCTTTCAACTTATTCATATCATATTTACTTAAACTGATGTACATAATCTGAGACAATAGCTTTCAAACAAGGTGACATCTGTGCTTACATTGTGGTCCATACTTTAGGATATACAGTTTTCTAAATTTTTTAGTTTTCCTTTGTTTTACATTATGGTTTACATTATTAGTCTGCCGTCCCCTATATGTTTTTGGTGTAATATTACATGTTTTATATTCATCCTTGTGTACTCTCACGAAACTCCTCTCTTGCCCCCACATTTACATGGTTCCATCCATTCAACATCCATTTTCCCCTCCCCTTGGGGCCCACAGCGACAGCCAATCTCCATTTACCAAGGAGCCACGCCCAGATATACCTGCAACAGTGCTCAGGGCCTGACTTGCTCAACTGCCCTAATGCCCTAGGAGTCATCCTTTCTCTCGATTGATACAGTTCCCTCTATTTGATGGCATTAGTCCTCCCCAGGATGTGGGTCCACCCCCACTCTCACTACTTGGGTCTCTACCCAATGGTACAACCCACCCTGGCAAAATGAGCATTCAGACATTCCCCAGGAGTCTGTCCCGCATCAGACCATTCCCTTCAAGCATCCTAAACAGGTAACCCTCCTAATTATATTTTGATACGGTTTTCTCTGCATTTTACTCTCAACCAACACCTGACACTCTCATTTGTTCATATGTTGCCCCTCCCTCCCCCAATTTTTTGGGCAATATTACCCCTCCGCCCATCCCCAGGCCCCCTCAAACTCCCAAAGCCCAACCCAAAGGCAACCCCTTGCCCCCATTTTATCTCTTCTTTGTGCGCATACTTACCGCCAGATCATCATAGATTCCACCCCTGCAGACGTCAGCTTACATCCTTCCTCTACCCCCCGATTTCCTGTAAGCCTATCTTCCAGTCTCTAGCTCTCTTAGACAGCTTGCTTATTTCATATCATTGAGGTTATGTAGTATTTGTCCTTCAATGCCTGAGTTGCTTCACTCAATATAAGGTTCTCAAGATTCATCCATTTTATCACGTGTGTTTGTAGTGTATTTGTTCTTAAAGCTGAGTAGTATTCCACTGTATATATATACCATATTTTATTGATCCACTCATCTGTTAATGGGCATTTGGGTTGATTCCAACTTTTGGCGATAGTGAACAATGTTGCTATGAACATTCGTGGGCATATATCTGTTTGTGTCCTTGTTTTCAGTTCTTCTGGGTATATACCTGCAGTGGTATTGCTGGGTCAAATGGCAAACCTATGGTTAATTTTTTGAGAAACCACCAAACTGTCCTCCAGAATGGTTGGATCCTTCTGCATTCACACCAGCAGTGGATGAGGATTCCCATTTCTTCATATCCTCTCCAGCATTTGTATTCTTCTGTTTTTTTCATAGCTGCCAATCTTAAGGGAGTAAGATGGTACCTCATTGTAGTTTTGATTTGCATTTTCCTGATAGCTAAAGATTTGGAGCATTTTTTCATGTCCTTTTTAGCCATTTGTATTTCTTCTTTGGAGAAGTGTCTGTTTAAACCTTTCCCCCATTTTTTATATGGGTTGTTTATCTTTTTATTTTCAAGATATAGGAGTTCTTTATATATGCAAGTTACTCGTCTCTTATCAGATATATGGTTGAAAAATATTTTCTCCCATTGTGTAGGTTCCCTTTTTACTTCCTTGACAAAGTACTTTGAGGAGTAGAGGGCTTTAATTTTGAAGAAGTCCCATTTAACTATTTGTTCTTTTGCTGCTCGTGCTTTTGGTGTGATGTTCATGAACCCATTTCCTATTACAAGGTCTTGTAGATGTTTCCCTACACTGCTTTCCAAGGTCTTTATGTTTTTGGCTCTTATATTTAGGTCTTTGATCCCTCTTGAGTTGATCTTTGTATAAGGTGTGAGATGGTAATCCACTTTCATTCTTCTACATATGGATATCCAGTTCTCCAGGCACCATTTGTTGAATAGGCCATTCTCTCCCAGTTGAGAGGGTTTGGTGTCTTTATCGAATATTATATGGCTATATATATGAGGTTCTATATCAGAACTTTCAATTCAATTCCATTGGTCTGTGTGTCTCTCCTTATGCCCATACCATGCTGTTTTCACTTCTGTAGCTTTGTAGTATGTTTTGAAGTCAGGTAGTGTGATTACACCAATTTTAATTTTTCTTTTTCTATACGTCTTTGGCTATTCGGGGCCTCTTTCCTTTACAAATAAATTTCATAGCTAATTTTTTCCAGTTCCTTAAAGAAGGCTGTGTTGATTTTTATTGGGATTGCATTGAATGTGTAGATCAGCTTTGGTAGGATAGACATCTTAATAATGTTTAGTCTTCCTATCCATGAGCAGGGAATATTCTTCCATTTATTTAGGTCTTCTTTGATTTCCTTGAACAGTCTTGTATAGTTCTCAGTGTATAAGTTTTTTATCTCTTTAGTTAAATTTATTCTTAAGTATTTTATTTTTTTCTTTACTATTGTGAATGGTATTTGTTTCTTGATTTCCTCCTGATCTTGCTCATTATTGGTGTACAGAAATGCTACTGATTTTTGCGCATTGGTCTTGTAACCTGAGACTTTACTAAACTCATTTATGAGTTCCAGAAGCTTTGTTGTAGACCTCTCAGGGTTTTCTATGTATAGGATCATGTCATCTGCAAATAAGGAAATTTTGACTTCTTCCTTTCCAATTTGAATTCCTTTTATATCTGGTTCTTGCCTCAGTGCTCGATCAAGTACTTCTAAGACAATGTTTAATAGAAGGGGAGACAGTGGGCATCCCTGTCTTGTTCCTGACTTTAGAGGGAAGGATTTTAGGATTTCTCCATTGTAATCAATGTTAACTGTAGGTTTTTTCATATATACTCTTTATCATGTTCAAAAAATTTCCTTGTATTCCAATCTTTTGGAGTGTTTTTATCAAGAAAGGGTGCTGTATTTTGTCAAACACTTTTTCTGTATCTATAGATAAAATCATGTGATTTTTTTCCTTCAGTCTGTTTATATGGTGTATTACATTGATTGATTTTCTTATGTTGAACCATCCTTGCATACCTGGAATGAATCCCACTTGGTCATGGTGTATAATTCATTTAATGTGTTGTTGAATATGATTAGCAAGTATTTTGTTAAGTATTTTTGCATCTAAGTTCATTAGAGAAATTGGTCTGTAATTTTGCTTTCTTGTGGTGTCTTTGTTTGGCTTTCGTACTAGGATAATGTTGGCAAGAAAGAAGGAGTTAGGTAATGTTCCTTCTGTTTCGATGTTTTGGAAGAGCTTCACCAGGATTGGTGTTAAATTTTTCCAGAATGTTTCGTAGAATTCACCTGTGAAGCCATTTGGCCCTGGGCTCTTCTTAGCTGCGAGGTTTTTAATGACTGATTCTATCTCTTTATTGTGATTGGTTTGTTGAGATCATCAATTTCTTCTTTCATCAATATAGGCTGCTTCTGTGTTTCTAGGAATTTGTCCATTTCCTCTGAATTGTCATTTTTGTTGGAATATAGCTTTTCAAAGTATCCTTTTATGATAGTCTTTATTTCTGTGTGGTCAGTGGTGATATCCCCTTTCTCGTTTCTTATTTTGTGTATTTGCATCTTCTCTCTTTTTTCTTTGTTATTCTCGCTAAAGGTTTGTCAATTTTATTCATCTCCTCAAAAAAAGAGCTCTTGGTCTTGTTTATCTTTTCAAGTGCTTTCTTATTTTCTATTTCATTTAGTTCTGCTCTTAACTTTGTTATTTCCTTCTTTCTTCTTCCTGTGGGATTACTTTGTTGTTTTTTTTCTAATTCCTCCAAATATGCAGTTAGTTCTTCAATTTTTGATCTTTCTTCTTTTTTGATGTATGAATTTATGGCTATAAATTTCACTGTCAGTACGGCTTTTGCTGCATCCCATAAATTTTGGTATGTTGTGTTATCATTATCATTTGTTTCAAGGTAGTCATTGATTTCTTTTGAGATTTCACTTTGACACACTGTTTTTCTAAGAGTGTTCTGTTTAATTTCATTATTTTGGTGTGAAATCTGGGCCTCTGGCCCTTGCAGATTTCTAGCTTCACTCCACTGTGGTCAAAGATTTTATTTTGTATTATTTCAATGTTTCTGAATTCATTAAGCCTTTCTTTGTGGTGTAGCATAGGTCTATCTTGTAGAATGATCCATGTGCACTTGAGAAGAATGTATATCCTGCTGTGTTTGGGTGTAATGATCTGTATATGTCTATTAGACAAGCTCCTCTAATAAATTGTTCAAATATTTCATTTCTTTAGTGATTCTGTTTTGAGATGTTCTGTCCAGAGTTGATAGTGGTGTATTAAAATCCCCCACTATAATTGTAGATGTGTCTATTCTTTCACTTAGTTTTTCTGGTGTTTGCCTTACGTATTTAGAGGAGCCCTTTTTAGGAGCATAAATATTTATGATTGTTCATTCTTCTTGACAGATTGCCCTTTCACTAATATGTAGTATCCTTCTTTGTCTCTCACAATTGTTTTGCATTTAAAGTCTACTTTGTCTGCTATTAATATAGCTACTCCTGCCCTTTTTTTTTTTGGTTATTGTTTGCTTGTAAGATTGTTTTCCAACCATTCATTTTCAGCCTCCATGAATCTCTGGCTCTAAGATGTGTCTCTTGTAGATAACATATAGATGGGTCATATTTCCTTATCCAATGTCCCAGTCTGAATCTTCTCATAGGTGATTTTAATCCATTGACATTCAGTGTTATTATTTTCAAGGTATTATTTATGTTAGCCATATTTTGATTGGACTTCTGTTTGCCATATTTTGTTTTTTTCTTCTTCTCTTTTTGTCTTTTTTGTGGCACTTACACTCTCCTCCAACTCTGCCTGTCCTGTTTTATCCTTTCTTCCTGCAGAACTCCCTTTAGAATTTCTTGAAGGGGAAGTTTCTTGTTGGCATACTCTTTCAATTTCTGTTTATCTCTGAATATTTTGAACTCTCCATCATTTTTGAATGCTAGTTTAGCTGGATAGAGTATTCTTGGTTGGAAATTTTTTTCCTTTAGTACTTTGAATATATCATACCACTGTCTTCTTGCCTCCATGGTTTCAGATGAGAAATCAGCACTTAATTTTATGGAGCTTCCCTTGTATGTGATGGTTTTCTTTTCTCTTGCTGCTTTTAGAATTTTCTCTTTGTCTTGAGCGTTGGATAATTTGACAAGTATATGTCTTGGGGTGGGCCTGTTGGGGTTTATAATGTTTGGGGTTCACTGTGCTTCTTGGATATGTACATCTGTCTCTTTCAGTAGATTTGGGAAGTTTTCAGCCATTATTTCCTGCAACACTCCTTCTGACTCCTTTCTCTTCTCTTCTCCTTCTGGATGCCTATAATACGTATGTTTGTGCATTTTGCATTGTCATTCAGGTCCCAAAGTCCTAGCTGGATATTTTCCATCTTTTTATCAATCAATTTTCTATCTCTTTTATTTCTGGTGTACTGTCTTCCACATCACTAATTCTCTGCTCTGCCTCTTCTAATATGCTGCTATTTGCTGCAGGTGTATTTTTGATTTCTTGAACCGTGGTGTTCATTCCCATCATATCTGTTATCTTTTTGCATATGTCTGCAATTTCCCCTCCAAATGTTGACTTCATATTGTTAACCTCTTCCTTTATTTCATTAAATTTGTCTGTGATATATGTTCTGAGATCTTTAATTACTTGTGCAAAGTTCTGCTCCCCTTCCTGATTTTTAGTTTGTTGATTGGATTCAGCCATGTTTTCCTGATTACTGGTTTGTTTTGTAGTTTTTTATTGCTGTCTGGTCATCATTTTATCTTGATGGATTAATCAGTTTCTTAGCTTCTTTGTCTAGTCTTGGGGATTAGTTAGCTGTTGCTTTTGTGTAAGTGTTATATCTTCTCTTTGTCACTTTGTTCTTCTTATTCTAATTTCTTGTTGCTGGGTGAGTTCACTTTGGAGGAAAGTATTAGGGCCAGGGAAAGGCAATTGTGTAAGAAAGGAAAATGTGTAAAGTAATATTGGTAAGAAATGTTAACAGAGCAACAATATGAATTCTGGGAGAATGGATAATAGATTCATGTATGTTGTGTAGAGTTATAGCAGTAGGTAGAGTACCTATAATGAGATAATTGACTGAATATGGGAGGAATATGGTATGAATTTAAAAGTTAGTGTTTTCGTGAGAGAGGGAAAGAGAAAAGAAAGGCAATAGTTTCAAGAGTGGATAAAAGACAGAAAACAAAACAAAGGTATTAGAAATTAACAGATAATTTTGGGGATCAAAGAAAGGGAGGTGGAATATAGGAGAGACAATAGATGATGGAGGATATCAATATGTGGGGGAAAGGAGGTAGTGTAGGTAGCCAAAATCAATTAATACAGACAGGAGGCAGTGGAGGATGAGGAAACCCAGCAAATGTGAGGTGTTCCCTCCAGCACCTATTGTATAAGTAAGATAAAATAAGAAGAAAATGAGTGACAAGAGAGAAAGAAGAAAAAAAAGACCTTGCGGAATACAATGGGAGAAAAGATTAGGAGATAATGCAATGTTAGCAATCACTACAATAAAAAATTTAAAAAAATTAAAAAAAAAGAAAACAAAAAAAACAAAAAAGAAAAAACACAAATGTTGAGGGCTAGGACATTCAATGACATCAGATGTACCACAGGACATGGTGGATTCAAGGAAGGAAAGTCTGTGATATTGCAGACTCAAGAGGTGTGATTCTTGGGGTGTAGGCCACCGAGGGTTAGGGTACACAGACCTGGCAACCTCAAATCTGGTAAACAGGGAGCCTGGGAGCACCGCAGTGCAATACAGCCTTCAGGGATCCCCACAGCTCAGAGCCAAACCTATGGGGGAGATCACATCCACAAACTCTGACCTATGCTTCAGAACCCCACAATTCACCCTCTCACTAGTGTCTCCTCTGTGGCTGTATCACTAATTCGACTTCAGGACAGCTCCCGTCCTGCAATCACCTGAAATAGCCACCTGTGAGTTCCTCTACACTGCAGCCAATTTAATGACGCTGCAGATCAGCAGCCAGGCCCAGCCGGCGTGGCTCCAGCCGGAAGCGCAGATATCAGTGTCTGAACCTGAAATTCCCATGCCTTGCCAAATATTCCCCTAATCAGCTTCCAGACATCTCCCACCCTGCAGGCCCCTGAACCAACCTCCTGGTGATGTCTTTTTTTTGTGAGTGATTTAAGGCTGCTGCAGATTGGCAGCCAGCCTTGGGCGTGGGGCTCTAGCCAGAAGCACTATTATTCATGTCAGAAATAAAAAATTTCCCCACCTCACATGAAACTCCTGTCTGTCTCCCCAAATCGGTCTGCGAAGGCCTCCTGCAGCTCCACCCACCCCAGGAGGGAGTGTCCCACACGCAGCCCCCACCACCATGTAAGAGAGCCTCAATTTTATCTTATACATGAATTTTCTCTATTGCCTTCCCACCAAATCAATGTCCAGACACCTCCTGCCCTGCAAAATCTTGAAACAGCCTGGTCCTGAAGAATTTCCAATGCTGCCCAGTTGCTTCTATGCAGGAGAGACATTCAGGTGCACTCACTCAACCACCATCTTGCCACGTCCCTCTCCCCCTGCCTTTGAATTCAGCCCCCTGCCCTCCAGCAAGTGTGAGGGAGGAACAATTCTTATCCAACAGTGGCCCCTAGTGGTGGTAGTTTTGCCTCTGACTTTCCACAACAGAGCCACTTTTTTTTCCTGTAGCTTCTTCTGCCTCTTTTCTTCCCATCAGACATACATGAGAGAACTGTCCAGGACACAAGAGCAGAGGTTCTCTTCTCACAAAATGATTTTAAGAGCCAAAGATGGGTTCCATATATTAGTAAAAGGGGTAAACTTTCAGGAAGAAAGAACAAAATAAAGATTTATGCACCTAAGCATGAGGCTCAAAATACATGAGGCAAACACTGGGAAAATTAAGTAGAGAAATAGATGCTTATACAAGTATAGTGGGGTAATTTTAATACAAAATTATTATGACTAGACAGAACATCTCAACAAAGAATCAATAAAGAAACAAAGACTCTGAATAATACATTAGAGGATCTGGACCTAATTGACATATACAGAACAATACACCCAAATACAGTGGGATATATTTTCTTCTCAAGTGCACATGGACCATTATCCAATATACACCACATACTAAGCTACAGAATAACACTCAAAGAATTAAAAAAGTTTGAAATTATACAAAGTAATTTCTCTGATTATAATGGTATGAAGCTTGAAATTAGCAGGAGCCATAAAACTAGGTCAGACACAAATATATGGAAATTAAACAACACACTCTACAACAAACCCTGGGTCAAGGAGGAAATTACAAAAGAAATCAGGAAATACCTTGAAATGAATGAAAATGACAACAATACATATCAAAACTTATTGGATTCAGCCAAAGCTGTACTGAGAGGGAAATTTATAGACATAAATATATAAATGAAAAAAAAAAAAAGAAGAGCAAAAATCAAAGACCTAACTATACACCTGTAGGAATTAGAAAAAGAAAAACAAACTAACCCCAAATGAAGTAGAAAGAACTAAATAAAGATTAGAGTAGAAATAAATGAAATAGAAAATAAGAAATCACTAGAAAAAATTAAAAAACTAAAACATGGCTCTTTGAGAAGATCATTAAGATTGAAAAACTCTTAGCTCTATCAACAAAGAAAAAAGGAGATAAGATGTAAATACACAAAATAATAAATGAAGAAGGGGATATCACCATTAACCCCACAGAAATAGATTACCAGAAAAGGATACTTAGAGAAATTATATGCCAACAAGAAGGATAATTTAAAGGAAATGAACTAATTCTTAGAAACACACAAGCAGCTTACATTGACAAAAGAATTTGATGAACTCAACAGACCAATCACAAGTAAATATGGAATCAGAACCTCCCAAATAAGAAGAATGCAGGATCAGACAGCTTCACAGGTGAATTCTACCAAACATTCCACAGAGAACTAACACCAATCCTGCTTAAACTCTTCCAAAAAAAAAACAGAAGTAGAAGGACCATTGCCTAGCTCATTCTATGATGCCAACATTACCCTAAAAACAAAGCCAAACAAAGACACCACAAGACAGGAAAATTACAGACTAATTTCTGCAATGTCCTTAGATGCTAAAATCCTCAAAAAAATACTTGCTAATCATATTCAAAAACACATCAAATTAATTATATACCATAACCAAGTGAGTTTCATCCCAGGTATATAAGGATTATCCAACAAAAGAAAATCAATCAATGTAATACACCATATAAACAGATTGAAATAAAAAATCACATGATCATATCTACAGATGCAGAAAAGCATTCACCAAAATACATCACCCTTTTCCTGATAAAAATTCTGCAAAAGAGATAGTAATAGGAGGAAAATTTTTGAACTAGAGTATCTATGAAAAAGCCACAGGTAACAACATCTACAATGGTGAAATCCTAAAACCTTTCCCACTAAGATCAAGAACAAGACAACGATCTCCACTGCCCCTGCTTCTATTTAACATTGTGTTAGAAGTACTTACTCAAGCACTTAGGCAAGAAAAAGAATAAAATGCATCCAAATTGAAAGGAAGAAGTCAAAATTTCACTATTTGCAGATATCATGATCCAATGTATGAAAGGCCCTGAGAAATCTACACCAAAACTTGTAGAACTTATAAATTATTTCAGTAATGAAACAGGTTATAATATTAATGCACTAAAGTCAGTACCATTTCTGTGTGGTCACCCCTCGGGCTGAAGTGTGGTTTGCTGGCCTGGCGGGGGAGCGGCCGCGGCAGGTCAAGCCGCTGCCCCCATAATAGGGTGGCTGGTCGGACACACCACCACCCCTGAAGGAAGCTCGGCATGGGCGCAGAGTGCCCTCGTGTCTCCCCTTCTCAGCAGCCATGCTTCCGCGGCCGCCCCTCCTCCCGGATGGCGCCACCCGATGCCTTGTGGGGCGGCACCCTTCTTCTTTCGCCCTGCGCAGGCGCAGGGTGGAAAATTCCAGTCTGCCCTTTTCCCCTCCCCCGACAGCAGCAACAGCCAGGCGTGGGCGGAAAATTCCAGTCTGCCCTTTTCCCCTCCCCCGAGAGCAGCAACAGCCAGGCATGGGCGGGAAACTCAAGTCTGCCCTCCACCCCAGCAACAGCAGCCACCAATCCCTAAACCCTGCCCCTTCCCCCAGCAACAGCAACAGCCAATCCCTAATCACCACCCCTCCCCCATCCAGTACCGCCCACTGACCTTTCTCCGGCAACCAATCAGAACAGGGCATGGCTTCGACCAATCAGCCTTCCCCAGCCCCTATAAAACTGTTGCCTCTCCCTCAATAAAGTGGACTTGCGTGTTTACCTTGTCTCTGCGGTAGTTCTGCCGTGCGCCCTACAGTCCTGAGAGCCCCCGACAAGGGCCTGGCCTCCTTTGTCCCCAGTTCATCGCCTGCTTCTCTGGGCGACCCCCTCGTCGCCTGCTTCTCCAGGCGACCCCTTCGTCGCCGGCTTCGCCGGGCGACCCTGTCAGCCGAACCGCGCAACCCCTTGTGAGACCGATCCCTTGTCTGCTGCAGGACCGACCCCTCGTCCCAAGTGGGACTGACCCCTCATCCCAAGCGGGACCGACCCCTCGTCCAGAGCTGGACCGACCCCTCGTCCGCAGCCAGACCCCACCTCTACTGACCGAGCAAGCTGCCATAGCTGGCGCCCAACGTGGGGCAAGGCAACTCCACCACAGCCTCACTCCATAACCTGGCGGCCCCCCCCTCCTCTTTTCTCACCATGGGGCTTCTCTCATGCAACATTGCTGCTACCTGAGCCTTGGCTACCTCATACGATCCACAGCGGTCTGGGAGAATCGCTGGATGGCTTTCTCCTTCCATGTCGGGGGCTTATACCGACCCGCTATGATTAAGAGGAGCCTTGGATTTCTCGGGAGCACATGCTTGCACGTCTGAAGTAATCCTACCACAGCCCTACGCCCTCCTCTCTTCTCACCTTGGGACTTCTCTCGTGCAACATTGCTGCTACCTGAGCCTTGGCTACCTCATACGATCCATGGCGGTCTGAGAGAATCACTGGATGGCTTTCTCCTTCCATGTCGGGGGCTTATACCGACCCGCTATGATTAAGAGGCACCAATAAAACTCTCAGGAGCGCGTGCCTGAGCACCTCCACCCCTGCCTTCACCTCTGCCTTCTCCCCTCCGTGCTTGCTCCCCTTTGCCTTGCTCCACTGCTCGTCGTTCGGCCCTCCCCTCATCAGGGCCTTCTCTTGGCCCGCGACCACCGTCGGAGTCCCATCGGCTCCGACCCCTCGTCTCACCGCATACCTCGGCTCCCATCGCCGTGCTCTCAAGGTAAGGGCCCCTTTTCTTATCAGCTCCAAGAGGCCATTAGCAATGGGTAACATCCTATCTGCTAAGCAAGCCCCGCAAGTTCGGGCCCTCGCCGGTCTCCTAGACACTCACCGGTGTAAGATCTCTTTCAAAGAGCTTCAAGTATATTGGGACCTTCTTCTCCCCTTTAATCCATGGCTTACCACGTGTCATCTTTGGGACCCGGACACCTATACTCGCCTTATAGATAGGGTCACTTTTGCTGTGGAGCAGGAAGGTAAAAGATTCCCTCCTGGCTTATTACAGGCAACATGAAGTCCAGAAGAAATCTTGAAGGGTATAATCTATGATATGCTATATAAAAAAGGATTTAAAAGCAGCTATACCAGAAAGTAAGAATTATGAGTCAACTGTAAATAAATTATATATTTCTGTTAATGTGTTGTAATTGTTCTGTGTTTGTCTGTCTGTTCATTCAATGTCAACATATATTGTGATGCCTCCGGATGGTAAATATAAATTACTAGAAATCTTTAAAAGAGCTCTATTCAAATGGCCAAAAATTAAATAAGCGCTTATATTAATACTTAAGTTTATTATATTAATACATAAGTTTAAATGTTAATAAGATATCTAGAATTAAAAAAAATTGTAAGTCTTAATTAAAATTAACTGTACGTCTTCATAAAAAGTTGTTCTTGCCTAGATTAAAATGAATAACTTATTTTTCTTCACAGGATAATATAAAGAATGTAAAACTTATATGAATATTAAAAAGGTTAAAAGTTTGTAAAAATGCTAACGGAAATGTAATAAGTTTTGCAAAAAGACGTATTTTGTCCTAAAGTAAGATGGCTAATTTTTCATAAACTCTTGAAATTTAATTTGCATGCGTCAAGTGTAAAAGGTATTGTGATAACTTTACGTAAGGGAATGTGTTCTGTAAAGATAAAATTTATCTTCAATAGTTTACATTAAGGTATTAAATGGCTAATTCCAAAAGGTCATTCTTAAATATATATATATAAAACTGAATTGATGATAATAATAATAAAAGGTAATTTTATAACAGGAAAGATTAACAGCAACCAAGCTCCCCTGCCAACTTGCTTTTAGGAAACGGTTTCTAATATTGCATGCTACTAAGTATTTAAAGAAAAGTTATTCTTAAGGAAACAGAAGATGATTTTGTCTTTGCAGCCATTGTCTATTTAGCAACACCCCTCGCTATCGGCCTAGCCACTGTTGTGCCGGACGATTGGAACCTTAAACAAAGACTCCTCCTCACTGTCATCTTCCTATCTATCATTACTATATTTACTGCCCTCATTCTCCTTCGTTTATAAAGCAGTCTCCTACAAACCACAAAGCTTCTGTCTTAAACATACCATTCTCAACCCTATCCTCTAAATGATCTTCTCACTTTCCCCACAGCCTTTAATACTTTATTTCTTCCTCATAACCTTTGCTTTCTTGATAATATTTTCCGCCATCTGTCTAGCCGCTACCGCACCAGAAGATTGGAACCTCGGCCAACGAATTCTACTCTCCATCGCCTTTCTGTTTATTATCCTCTTTTATGCTTTACTCCTTATCTTCCTCCCATAATGACTTCACCAAGCCTCCTCTTGTCCAAAACCGTCACCCTTCTTTTCCTCACACTCCCCATTGCACTCACCAACCCCAGCCATCAGCCTTTTAATTGGACAGTAAGCCTCTGGCAGGAAAAAGTAATCCTCTCCTACAATGTCTTCGCTGCCAAGAAGAGATCAACTACCTGCAACGCACAGTCATCCTGGACTTTTAACATGGGATGGATCTTATAGCCGCTGAGATCAGCAAGAATTGGACATTGGCCACCCTTGCTTGCAACGGCAAGATACCACCCCCTAAGTTGTACATTTATATCCCCGTCATACTTACCTCCCTCTTCAGCCCCGCTTCCCTCATTGCTTACTGCCTCTTGGGCCTCGGCTACTTGTTGCTGCTGCCATCCTGGCCTTTATTTGAAAAGAAGGGGGAAATGTGGTCACCCCTCGGGCTGAAGTGTGGTTTGCTGGCCTGGTGGGGGAGCGGCTGCGGCAGGTCAAGCCACTGTCCCCATAATAGGGTGGCTGGTCAGACCCACCGCCACCCCTGAAGGAAGCTCGGCATGGGCGCAGAGTGCCCTCAGTTCTCTCCTTCTCAACAGCCATGCTTCCGCGGCTGCCCCTCCTCCCTGATGGTGCCACCCGATGCCTTGTGGGGCGGCACCCTTCTTCTTACTCCCTGCGCAGGCGCAGGGTGGAAAATTCCAGTCTGCCCTTTTCCCCTCCCCCGACAGCAGGAACAGCCAGGCGTGGGCGGAAAATTCCAGTCTGCCCTTTTCCCCTACCCCGACAGCAGCAACAGCCAGGCGTGGGTGGAAAATTCCAGTCTGCCCTTTTCCCCTCCCCCGACAGCAGCAACAGCCAGGCGTGGGTGGGAAACTCAAGTCTGCCCTCCACCCCAGCAACAGCAGCCACCAATCCCTAAACCCTGCCCCTTCCCCCAGCAACAGCGACAGCCAATCCCTAATCACCACCCCTCCCCCGTCCAGTACCGCCCACTGACCTTTCTCCGGCAACCAATCAGACCAGGGCGTGGCTTCGACCAATCAGCCTTCCACAGCCCCTATAAAACTGTTGCCTCTCCCTCAATAAAGTGGACTTGCGTGTTTACCTTGTCTCCGCGGTAGTTCTTCTGCCATGCGCCCTCCAGTCCTGAGAGCCCCCGACAAGGGCCTGGCCTCCTTTGTCCCCAGTTCATCGCCTGCTTCTCCGGGCGACCCCTTCGTCGCCGGCTTCGCCGGGCGACCCCGTCAGCCAAACCGCGCAACCCCTTGTGAGACCGATCCCTCGTCTGCTGCCGGACCAACCCCTTGTCCCAAGTGGGAATGACCCCTCGTCCCAAGCGGGACCGACCCCTCGTCCAGAGCTGGACCAACCCCTCATCCGCAGCCAGACCCCACCTCTACTGACCGAGCAAGCCGCCGCATTTCTGTACACTAGTAATGAGCAATCTGTGAAGGAAATCATGACAAAAATCCAATGTACAGGAGCAAATAAAAGAATCCAATACCTAGGAATAAACTTATCGAAATTGTAAAGGATTTCTACACAGAAAACTACACAGCCCTGTTAAAGTAAATCAAAGAAGACATTTTTAAAAATGAAGAATATTCCATTTTCATGGATGGGAAGACTAAACTTCATTAAGATGTCCATCCTACTGAAAATGATCTACACATTTAAAACAATCTCAATAGAAATCAACACATCATTTTTATTGAATTGGAAAAACTAAATATGAAATTTAAATGGAAGGGCAAGTGTCCCCAAATAGCAAAAGATATATTGAAAAAGGAAAATGAAATTGGAGGAATCACACTTTTTGACTTTAAAACATTCTATAAAGCTACAGTGGTCAAAACTTCATGGTATTGACACAAGGATAAACATACCAACAAATTGAGCCAAATTGAGAGTTCTGATATAGAATCAGATATTCAAAAAGGCCACCAAACACATTCAACTGGAGAGAATGGCATCTCCAACAAATTGTGCTTGGAAAACTGGAATCCATATCCAAAAGAATTTGAAAGAAACACCATCTCACACTATATACAAAAATCAACTCAGGATTGATCAAAGATCTAAATGTAAGAGCAAACAGCATAAAGACCTTGAAAGATAATGTAGTGGAGCATTTACAGGACCTTGTAATAGGGAATATTTTTTCATCTCTTTATTGTTTTTAATGTTACATTAAAAAAATATGAGGCCTCCATATACCCCCCACCCCCCTCACCCCACTCCTCCCACATCAACAACTTCTTTCATCATTGTGGGATATTCATTGCATTTGGTGAATATAATTTGGAGCACATGGATAATGGTTTACATTGTAGTTTACACTCTCCCCCAGTCCACCTAGTGAGCCATGGCAGGACATACATTGTACAGTGTCTTTCCTTGCAGTACCACCGAGGACAACTGCAAGTCCTGAAAATGCCCCCACATATCTCTTCTTCCCTCTCCCTAACCTCAGCAGGTACTGTGGCCACTTTCTCCACATCAATTCTACAAATTCTTCCATTACTAATCACAATAGTTCCATAGTTGAATGTGGTCACCCCTCGGGCTGAAGTGTGGTTTGCTGGTCTGGCAGGGGAGCGGCCGTGGCAGGCCAAGCCGCTGCCCCTATAATAGGGTGGCTGGTCGGACTCACTGCCACCCCCGAAAGGGAGCTCGGCATGGGCGCAGAGTGCCCTCGGATCTCCCCTTCTCGGCAGCCATGCTTCCACGGCTGCCCCTCCTCCCGGATGGCGCCACACGATGCCTCTGGGGCGGCACCCTTCTTCTTCTTTCTCCCTGCGCAGGAGCAGGGCGGAAAATTCCAGTCTGCCCTTTTCCCCTCCCCCGACAGCAGCAACAGCCAGGCGTGGGCGGAAAAATCCAGTCTGCCCTCTTCCCTCCCCCCGACAGCAGCAACAGCCAGGCATGGGCGGAAAAATCCAGTCTGCCCTCTTCCCTCCCCCCGACAGCAACAACAGCCAGGCGTGGGTGGGAAACTCCAGTCTGCCCTCCACCCCAGCAATAGCGACAGCCAATCCCTAATCACCACCCCTCCCCCATCCAGTACCGCCCACTGACCTTTCTCCGGCAACCAATCAGAACAGGGCATGGCTTCGAACAATCTGCCTTCCCCAGCCCCTATAAAACTGTTGCCTCTCCCTCAATAAAGTGGACTTGTGTGTTTACCTTGTCTCCGCGGTGGTTCTTCTGCCGTGCGCCCTCCAGTCCTGAGAGCCCCCGACAAGGGCCTGGCCTCCCTTGTCTCCAGTCTGTCACCTGCTTCTCTGGGCAACCCCTTCATTGCCGGCTTCGCCGGGTGACCCCGTCAGCCTAACCGCGCAACCCCTGTGAGACCGATCCCTCGTCTGCTGCCGGACCGACCCCTCGTACCAAGCGGGACCGACCCCTCATCCTAAGCTGGACCAACCCCTCGTCCACAGCCAGACCCCACCTCTACCGACCGAGCAAGCCATCGCAGCTGGCGCCCAACGTGGGGCAAGGCAACTCCACCAGACCGATCCCTCGTCTGCTGCCGGACCGACCCCTCGTCCCAAGTGGGACCGACCCCTCGTCCAAAGCAGGACTGACCCCTCGTCCAGAGCTGGACCGACCCCTCGTCCACAGCCAGACCCCACCTCTACCGACTCAGCAAACTGTCGCAGTAGAATATCAGTAAGTTTACTCTAATCCATACTCTAATCCTCCAGCCTGTGGACTCTGGGATGTTTATGTCCACTCCACCTCTATATTGCAGGAGCTTAGGTTCCACATGGATGAAGGATGCAATTTTCCTGCTTGCAGGTGTAGGCACTCTTGGCTCTGTGGTGTGGTGGTTGACCTTCTTCACCTCTCTGTTAGGCGGCCAGGGTAAGTCCAATAAACCAGACAGTATAAGTTGCAAGTCTGCTGAGGCTTAGGGCCTGACTATCACATGGACAGTCCAGAGATTCAGGTCTCCTGAATATACACCAACTCCAGTGCTAACCACAGGTCCAGTAAAAGTGACAGAAGAGGCATGTGTAGAAAGGTCATACGTGAATCCAACTCCATCACACTCAGGAACACAAACTCCAAAGTAGGGCCCACTGACTGGCACTGAACTCCGGAGCCATCTGCCATGACCATAGAACCTGTGGGTCTCTATAGCCCTCAGGAGAACCAGTACCTGAGGTTGTATCTACTTTGGCTGTCTCTGGGACCTTGCTGAGGTGTGTGTAAGCACAACCTCTCTGATGACCGCCTGACTCTCTTTTAGAGACTCATAGCCATATAAACTCATTTGTTCTTTTCATTTCCCCCTTTTATTCAAGATCATAAAGCAGTTTTTAATGCCTAATATTACATATAGGCTGAGGTATTCTGCTCTTCTGAGTTGACCCTTTTATTCAAAGTCTTTTTCTAGTTACATCACCAGCTGGTGCTTGGTAGTAATTCCTCAGCACCAGGGAGGGGCATCCCTGGGAGTTGTGTCCCATGATGGGGGGAAGGTAATGCATTTACATTCTGAGTTTGGCTTGAACTTCACATCCAAATCCCAAGCAGTGAAAGAAAAAATAGATAAATGGGAACTCCTCAAAATTAAAACTTTTACACCTCAAAGATGTGATGGAAGAAAATATTTGGTAATTATATATCTGATAGGAGCCTAACATACAGCATATATAAAGAAAACATATCTAAAAACAAAAGACAAACAACCCTTTTAAAAATGGGGAAAAGAGAAAGACAAAGTAGATACAACTCCAGGTATTGGTGCTCCTGAGAGGTATGGAGACACACAGATTCTCCGGTCATGGCAGATGCCTCTGGAGTGGGCCTTATAATGGAAATTGTGCTCCTGAGTGTGATGGAGTTGGACTCAGATGTGACCTTTCTACACATGCCTCTTTTGTCACTTTTACTGAATTTGTAGTTTTTCACTGGGGTTGGTGTATCCTAAGAAGACTTGAAGCTATGGACTGGCCATGTGGCAGCTGGGCTCTAAGCCTCAGCAGATTTGAACCTCCTATTCTCTGGTTTGTTGAACCTCCTATTCTCTGGTTTGTTGAACACTGGCCAGCTAACAGGAAAGTGAAAATGGCTAACCACCACATCAGGGAACTGAGATTGCCTACAACTTTAAGTAAGAGAATCACATCCACGAACCATGTTGGAATAAGTCCCCTCTCAGTATATAGGTGGAATGGACATCACCAACCCAGGGTCTACAGGATGGAGAAATAAATTATGGAATAGTGTGAGCTTAATGGTATTCTACTGTAGAATCATTTTGAATAGTAAGGGAAGCAGCTGTAGCATTGATCTAGGGAAAGTGGCTATGGTAGTTGCTGAGGGAAGGGAGAAGGAAGAGTTGAGATGTGGGACATTTTTGCTATTGAGGTTGTCCTAAATGATATTGCAGGAACAGATGCTGGACATTATATATCCTGCCATAACCCACTGAATGTACTGGGGAGAGTGTAAACTACAATGTAAACTATAATCCATGCGGTCTGGCAGCGCTCCAAAATGTAGTCACCAAATGCAAATAATATGCCACAATGATAAATAAGGTTTATGATGTGGGATGAGTGGGAGGGTGGTGTGTGGGAAATGGAAGAACCTTTTACTTTTTTTAATACAACTTTGTTTTGTGATCTATGTATCTTTAAGAAACATACAATTTAATAAGTAAAAAGAAAGAATACGGAACTAGCTCATGGAATAACATGGATGAACCTTGAGGTCCTTATGTTGAGTGAAGCAAGTCAGACATTGAAGGACAAATATTACATGACTTTTGATATAAATTAAGCAAATCAAGCAGACTCAGAGAGCTATTGTCTGTAAGAGATATTTAGAGGAAATACAAAGGGAGAAGTTTGTGAGCCAATGCCCATATGGACCAAATCTATGATAAGGTGAAAGTGTGTCATTGGGTAGTGAAGGACTATGACAAAACATCAGTGATACTATTGGGTTAGGCATTGCTGGTTTGACAGGGGTGGGGTAGTGAGGGTAGGTTGGATGGCTCATGGAATTGGGGGAGGGTTGGGCAATGGACCATGTGAACACTGGGAATTGTCAGGTATGTGGCTGAACATAAAAAGTTGAGAACACTCCTATGGCAATATGACAAGGGAGGGTTATTGCCTTATGGTGTTGGATGGGGAGCATTCAGGACAGGGTGCACCTGGTGCAGGCTTCCATGGAGAGTGTGCGAGATCATTTTGTCATAATGTTTTGGGTCGGTTTGTGGAAACCCACATAATGAGTGGGAAACTGTTGAACTCCCATCCTGGGGAAAACCTATGTCTTCTCAAACAATGGGACAGGAGTCATTTGAGGGCATACGTGATTCCTAGGAGGGGAGGACAAACCAGAATATCAAGACTTCAGTGTTGCAAGTAACTATGAATCTTATCCAAGTAGTGAAGCCAGATGATCAATATTGGCCCCAAGGGGAGGCAGAGGGAGCACATAGAGTACATGAAAGAGGGGTATTTATTGGGCAATGGAAGTGTTCTACATGATATTACAATGATGGACACTGGTCATGTTAAATGTCATCAAAATTTATAAATGTATGTGCTGTAAAATGTGAACCACAATATAAACCATTGACCGTGGTTAGTAGCTATGATTTACTGCTTGTATAACAGTTGAAACAAATGTACCATCCACATATAAAACGGTATTAACATGGGAAAGGGGAAATGGGGGAGGATGTTGGGTATATGGGGGTCCCCTATATGCTCTTTGTGACTTTTCTGTGAACTAAAACTTCTTTGAAAACAAAATTTTATAGTTTTGTTTAATGGAATAAACAAAATGGAGTAAATGGAAGGAAATGTCAGTATACACACAGTACAATATATATTAAACTGATGAAAGAAAAAAGTTTTTAAAAAAATAATAGTTTTCATTATTTTGGAATATCCCAAATTTTAAATTTTATTTTAATTTTTTTTTGTATTTTATTTTTAATATTTAACCTATCATTATTATTTGATTTTCCTAATAATTGTATTTGGCTATTTTATTGGCTTCATTTTTGAAGAAGCTTTGGATCATAGAAGAGTTATAATTGGTGAAGGGGAGAATCATTAGTGTGGAGTGTCAGTAATGAGGGATACATGGGAGGAATTTCACCTGGAAATACACATAAGGTATATAAATGTTTTCAAATATTCATGTGGCATTGCCACAGTGGATGGAGAGACACACAATAACTGAGAGAATATTGAATTCTAATCCTGGAGAGCTCTGCTACATTCTCTAATGGAACAGCAGCAATCCCCCAAGGACAGGGGCAATGACTAGTGAAGAAAAATGGCCCATTGATGGACCCTTGATACTGATGACTGTGCTTATGATCCTTTGCTCTTGAAATTGAAACTTAGCCTTGTGTTTAGGGTGCCTAAAAGTTACCTTCTGAGATCCTCCTTGTTGCTCAAATGTAGCCTCTTTCTAAGACAAATTCAGCATACAAATGCGTTGTCTTCCCCCCAGAGTAGGACATGACTCCTAGGGATGAGCCTTCACCAATCACATAGCAGGGTAACTGGAAAAAGATGTAAAAGAAAAGGGGGGGAATGCAAAGACAAACGAGTTCATAAGGCTGAGAGACTTCAAAGTGAATTGGGAGGTCATTTCAGAGGTAGCACTTATGCACATCTCAGCAGGATCTCATAGACTGCCAAAATAGATACTACCCCAAATAGTGAGTCTCCTGAGAGCTCTGGAGACACCTAGGTCCTATGGTCATGGTAGATAGGTCAGGAATTTGGTGCCTTCCCAGTGGGCCTACCTTGGGGTTTGTGCTCCCCATTGTGACAGAGCTGGGATTCAGTTATGACTTCCCTACACATAGCTCATCTGTCCCTTCTATTTGAACTTATACTTGGTGATGGTGTTAGTAGGTGTACACCCAAGAAACTTAAGTCTTTGGACTGCCAATGTGCCAGCTGTGCCCTGATCCTCAGTGGAGTTGCAACACCTACTCTCCAGTTCATTGGACCCACCAGGGCAATTAACAAAGAGGTGAGGATGGGCAACCACTATACCAAGGAAACAAGAAAGCCTATAAATGCCAGCAAGAGCATCCCATCCATATATGGGATCAAACTCCCCTCTCAATTAGAGGTGGATTGGGCATCACCATCCCAGAATCCTTAAGAATGGGAAAGAACTATGGACTAGAGTGGACTTACTGGTATTCTTCTATAGCCTTATTGTCTATACTTATTGTTACTTATTGTAATTCTAGCAATGGAAGAAATTATAACATTGGTGTGGAGGCAGTGACCGCTGGAGGATCTGAGGGCAAGGAGAGGGAAAAACAGTTGTAACATGGGGGCATTTTGGGGACTTGGAGTTGTTCTGAATGGCTTTGCAATGACAGATAAAGGCCATTATATGTCTTCCCATAACCTACAAAATTATGTGGGAGAGAGTGTCAACTACAATGTAAACTATAATCAATGCTCAGTAGCAATGTCCTGAAATGTGTTTATCAATTGCAATGAATGTATGTCCCTAATGAAAGATGTTGTTTATGTGGGAGAATGTGGGAGCTAAGAGGAGCAGGGCATATAGAAATTCCTACACATTTTATGTAACATTTATGTAATCTAAGTACCTATAAAATAATTTTAAAAAAATATTTTTAAAAAAAGAAACCAGTCTAAGTAGGATAAGACAAAACAGCAGAGATATTAGAATGATCACTGTTTGCCCAGGCCTTAGGCAGAGGGAGGTACATTGAGTAGGTGAAGCTCAGAAATGTTCACAACAGTGAAATTATTCTCTGTTATACTGGGATTGCAGGGATATGACATTATGTATTTTTCAAAACCCATTGAACTTGACAACATCCAAGTTCAAAAATAATCTAACTGTATTGTAAATGCATCAAATGCCCTATCTGAGGGGTATGGGAGGAAAAGATGCTGGATTAGTAATATTGGATATGAACAGTATCTGTAATATGAAATCAATGGGCACTGTACACAGGTATGCTACTCTATTTGATATTGTGTCCCATCAAGGTATGCTACTCTATTTGATATTGTGTCCCATCAGGGTATGGGTTAACAAATTTTACTTTTATACATGTACACTGGAATTAAGCAATGAAGTAAATGAATGGAATATGGGAAATATGCTTCCCAACATGGTGTGGAAGGATTCAGATAAGCAAGGGGAGGATGTTAGATTGTTCTGTTAATGAGTTAGAGACAGACACATCAGTGTGAATTTGTGTGGAGGTAAATATAGTTACACAGGGTTGCATGTAGAAATATTTGCAGATATGTATATATACATAGGATTGTGTACACACATGTGTGTTCTTGTAATATCCATGGAGATGGCCCAGTAGCAAGGCACATATAGTGTCCAGACTTTAGATATTAAAAGCATTTTTGCAAGAAGAATTTTCTTGGAGAAATAGCTGCCTGCAGGACTAGGTCAAGAAATATACAAAAAGAGTCTGGAGTATCTCTTAGTACCAAAAAGTTAGTATGTGTTAAAATAAAACTGGTAATGTTGGGGATAATTTCAAATAGACACAGGACATAGCCAAAAGTGTTCCAAAAGTCAAAACTGGAATAAACTGAAAAACAAAATAAAGTAGTACTGTATCACAACCCAAAGAAATAAATGTCATGAGGCAATCCTAATATAAATAATTGATTTTTAAAAGATACATATTTATTGTGAAGATGAATTCCATAATATATGGAGATATTTTTCTCTCAAGGCAGTGGCACAAACATCACACTCCTGAATGTGGCCTTCACGTATTAATTTCCTTCCAAAAGCCATATATGGAAATGCAGAGAATTAATGAGTATTGGGGAAGCTGGGGAAGCTCCAAACACTGTTGATCAAGATCAACATCAACAGTGATAAGTCATGTTGATAGGATGCACCCTAGATATGATGCAATGAAAATAACACATTATCCTGGGATCTTCCTCCAAAATCCCATTAACCCTGTCTAAACATGAGAAGAATATCAGGCAAATTCAGAGTGAGGGGCACTTTACAAAATACCCGACCTACACTCCTGAAAAGTATACAACTCATAAAACATGAGGAGAAAATCTGAGACGTTGTCACTGCCTGAATGGCTTAAGAATTTTTGAAAATAAATATAATTTGCTATTCTGGCTTGGAGGTGTTAAGATGTTGGAAAAGTATGTGAGAAGTTCTTGAAAATCCTCTCTACTATCCTTGCAACTTTTCTGTAAATCTAACACAGTTTTAAAATATTAATGTTATTAATAAATAAGTTATTAGTGAAGTGCAAAGTTCCAGAAACTTTGAACTCCAAGGTTCAATCCATGACAATTACATTTACATATCTTAGATAAGAATATAGCATTGCTGCCTCACATTATTCTTCCATTAAATCAGAATAGTGAAAAACAATTTCATGGAATAATTGAATTAAATGAAATAATGAATACAAAATGCCTGATACTGTGCTTAGGATAAAAATGAATATTTTTCTTTGTAGTCCAAGCCCACACAGATTCACTTCCCACTACAATTGTGCTATTTCCATCCCTCATCCTCTCTGTAGGGTTTTGGCAACAGCGATCGTCATGTTGACTGAGAGTAAGCTTTCATCATGGCAAGTAATTTCAGGACCATCACCTTCTATAAACCTGCCCTGACTCTCAATAATTTAAAACATAAATATCCATGTTCTGCACAAAACACCAGGCTCTCTATACTATGGTTACTGCAAAACTGGTCAGGCTGCTTATCCCCTTTTCACATCCTACCCCTTCATTGTTCATCAGATAGCAAGAACTAATTTTAAAACCTCACCACACCATATGGTTATCTTGATTGGATTGTTTCCCTCTTGTTTCTTGGTGTGCTTCTACACCTTTCTCCTCTTGAAGTTACCCCAATCTCTACTTTCAGTGTCAGTGCAGTCATCTCCCTTGTGAAGCCTTCACTTGTCTCCACAGAATGAGCATAAACTTTTAGATCCACTTCACCAGGATGTCAGTGCCATCTCAGGGTATTTCATGTAGTCACTACTATTTTTGCTTGCACATAATCTCTATAAGATGTGGAAGAATATTTTACTTATCTCTTTATTCACAAAATATTATTTAGTAACTTCCATGATGTGTTTGATGACTAAATGGTTGTTGAATGACTAAAATTAAAAATGAATGAGGGATCTGCAGAAAGGTCACATCTGAGTAAAATTCCATCATACTCAGGAATACAAACTCCAAAGTAGGGCCCACTGATATGGCGCTGAACTCCAGAGCCAGCTGCCATGACCACAGAACCCGTGGGTCTCTACAGCCTTCAGGAGAACTAGTACCTGGGCTTCTATCTACTTTGGCTGTCTCTGGGACCCTGCTGAGGCATGCATAAGCACGACCCTTCTGATGACCCCCTGACTCTTTTTTGGAAACTCATAGCCATATAAACTCATTTCTCCTTTCCATTTCCCCCTTTTATTCAATCAAAAAACAGTATTTAACAACTGTTATTACGTTATTACGTGAAGGTTGAGATATTCTGCTGGTCTGAGTTGACCCTTTTATTCAAAGTCTTCTTCTAGTTACATCATCAGCTGGTGCTTGGTAATAAACCCTCAGCACCAGAGAAGCTCATCCCTGGGAGTCATGTCCCATGCTGGGGGAAAGTAATGCATTTTCATGCTGAGTTTGGCTTAGAGAGTGGCCACATTTGACCAACATGGAGGATCTCAGGAGGTAACTCTTAGGCAAACTGCACCTCTAGGCCTAGTTCATATTTTAGGCACACAGGCTCATAAGCATAGTCATCAGTATAAAGGGCTCATTGTTGGACCATCCTTATTAGTCTTTGTCATTGCATTTGGGGATTGATGCTGTTCCATTGGGGAATGTGATAGAGCTCCCTAGTTTAGGAACTCAACATTCCCTTATTTGAAGTTTTTAATTGTAACCACTATGAAAATATCCAAACATTTTTATGTACCCTATATACATGCCTGGAGAACTCCCTCCCAGCCATGTGGCTCCCATCAATAACATCCCACACAGTGTTCCTCCCCTGCCAGAGTTGAACCTCTCTGTTCACACTGAGACTATTTTAATACTTACTCTTTGAAATCTAAATGTGATTTTGAAAATAATTGATTCTTCCTTCCAATGTACAATATATAGTCAAAATAACCTGCTGGATATTGATTAAATTTAGAATATTAAAATTTTGTTCAACACACACACAAAAAAACTTCTTAAAAAATGAAGCCTAATATATTGTCAAGTTCCACAAATAATAAAGTGGAAGATAGTGATGGATTTAAAGGTTAGATATAGAATACATAGTAATTTAGAAAAACTAAATAAAGTAAAAATAAATTGGGGTATCAAAAAATGAAAATGCTTCATTTTTGATGTTTTGTCTTTCATTAATGCAATAGGAGTTGCCCCGTATGTACAGTGGCAAGGCAATTTCATTTCTTCCTCAGTGTCTACATCCTTTCTTTTTTTCTAATTATTTGTTTTGTCTTCACAAAATGTTTAGATCACAGTAATTCACATATATAATATAGGGTATTCCCACATATCCAATATCAAACATTTTGTCCCTTCCCTAGCAATGATATTTTTACATGTTCATATTGTGTTTGCTGCACTTGATGTACAGATATTGAAACATAAATTTCAACCAAGTTTCCATGTTGGCTTACATTATGATCTATATTTTAGACTATACACTTTTCTAAATTTTTAGTTATCTTATGTTTTACATTATAGTTTACATTTTAACCTATAGACTTTTATACAATTTTGGTGTAATTTAACATGTCCTATATCCATCATTGCATGATCTTGTGGAACACTTCCATTACCCTACAGTTACCCTGATTCCATCTATTCAATACTCCTCTCCCCCTCCCCAGAGCACCCACTCTGACAATCAGTCTTAATTACTTGAAGGACCATATTCAGAGATACTTGCAACAGTGTTGATGGCTTGACATACTCGACTGTCCTAACCCATTGAGAGCCACCAGTATTCTTGAGAGACACATTTCCCTGTTTGAGAACATCAGTCCTCAGTATGTGGGTATAACTTCACTCTAATTGTATGGATCTCCACCGAGTGATATAACCCACTATGACAAAATGAGCATTCACACACTCCCTGGAAGCCTGACCTGTGTAAAATGTCCCTGCTTAAGCATCTTAAACAGGTAAACTTCCTTATTATATTTTCTAAAAAGTTTTCTCAACATTACAGTTTCAACCACATACCTGACAATCTACTATGTCCAAATATTTCCCCACCCTCCCCCCAATTTCTAGGGCCATCTGACCCTTCCTCCCATCCCTAGCCCCCCTCAAGCCATCAAAGCTCCACCCAAGGCATCCCTATGCCCCCATTTTATCCCTTCCCTCTACAAATACTTACATACAGCTTATCATAGATTTTACCCATGTAGGTGTTAGCTCTCTTCCAAACTTTCTTTAAGCCTATCAACCAGTCTGTAGCTCTCTGAGACAACTTATCATGTAATATTCGTGCTTCAATGCCTGGGTTGCTTCACTCAACGTAAGGTTCTCAAGATTCATCCATGTTATCACATGTGTTTGTACTGTATTCCATCTTTTAGCTGAGTAGTAGTCCATTGTATGTATATGCCACATTTTATTTATCCATTCATCTATTGATGGGCATTTGCATTGATTCCAACTTTTGGCAATAGTAAATAATGCTGCTATGAACATTGGTGTGCATATATCAGTTGGTATCCTTGTTTTCAGTTCTACTGGGTAAATACACACCAGTGGAATCGCTGGGCCATATGGCAAATCCATAGATAGTTTTTTTTTGACAAACCGCCAAACTGTTCTCCAGAATGGCTGTATCCTTCTGCATTTCCACCAGCATGAGTGAGTGTTCCCATTCCTCCACATCCTCTCCAGTACTTGTAGTCTTCTGTGTTTTTGATAGCTGCCAGTCTGGTGGGAGTAAGATGGTATCTCATTGTGGTTTTGATTTGCATTTCCCTAACATCCAGTGATTTTGAGCATTTTTCATGTGCTTTTTAGTCATTTGCATTTCTTGTTTGGAGAAGTTTCTATTTAAGTCTTGCCACTTTTTAAAATGGGTGGGTTGTCTTTTTATTTTTGAGATATAGGAATTCTTTATATTTGAAGGATATTTGTCTCCTATCAGATATATGGTTACCAAATATTTTTACCCATGGGGTAGGCTCTCTTTTCATTTTCTTGACAAAGTCCTTTGAGGTGCAAAAGGCTTTAATTTTGAAGAAGTCTCATGTATCTATTTGTTCTTCTACTCGTGCTTCTGGTGTGAAGTACATGAAGCCATTTCCTATTACAAGGTCCTGTAGGTGTTTCCCTACATTGCATTCTAAGGTCCTTATGGTCTTACGGTCTTGGCTCTTATATTCAGGTCTTTGATCCATCTTGAGTTGATTTTTTTATAAGATGTGAGTTGGTAATCCTCTTTCAGTGGGTTTGGTGGTCTTGTGAATATCATATGACTGTATCTATGAGGAGCTATATCAGAATGTTCAAATTGGTTCCATTGTTCAGTGTGTCTCTCCTTGTGCCAGTACCATGCTGTTTTCACTACTGTGCTATATTTTGAAGTCTGGTAGTGTAATTCCTTCAATTTTGTTTTTTCTTTTTCAATATGTCTTCAGCTATTTGGGGCCTCTTTCCTTTCCAAATAAATTTCTTAGCGAGTTTTTCTAGTTCATTAAAGAATGTTGTGTTGATTTTCATTGGGATTACATTGAATGTGTAGATCAGTTTTGGTAGGATAAACATCTTAATAATATTTAGCCTTCTTATCCATGAACAGGGAGTATTCTTCCATTTATTTAAGTCTTCTTTGATTTCCTTGAACAGTGTTGTGTAGTTTTCTGTGTATAAATTTTGTACATCTTTAGTTAAATTTATTTCTAGGTATTTGATTTTTTAATTTACTATTGTAAATGGTATTTTTTCTTGATTTCCTCCTCAGGTTTTCCATTAGTGTTGTACAGACATGCTACTGATTTTTGCGCATTGATCTCATAACCTGTGACATTACTGAACTCATTTATAAATTCTAGAAGCTTTGTTGTAGATTTCTCAGGGTTTTCTATGTATAGGGTCATATCATCTTCAAATAGTGGAATTTTGACTTTTTCTTTTCCAATTTGAATGCCTTTTATGTCTGGTTCTTGCCTCAATGCTCAGGCAAGTACTTCTAACACAATATTAAATAGAAGGGGTAATAATGGGCATCGTTGTCTTGTTCCTGATCTTAGAGGGAAAGATTTTCAGATTTCAAAATTGTAAATGATGTTAACTGGGGGTTTTCCATATATATCTTTTATCGTGTTCAGAAAGTTTCCATCAACTCCAATCTTTTGCAGAGTTTTTATTAAGAAATAGTGCTGTATTTTGTCAAATGCTTTTTCTGCATCTGCAGATATGATCATGTGATTTTTTTTCCTTCAATCTGTTTATGTGGTGTTTACATTAGTGTATTTTCTTATGTTGAACCATCCTTGCATACGAGGAATGAATTCTTCCTGGTCATGGTGTATAATTCATTTAATGTGCTGCTGAATATGATTAGTAAGTATTTTGTTGAGGATTTCCACATCTATGTTCATTAGAGAGATTGGTCTGTAATTTTCCTTTCCTGTGGCATCTTTGTTCAGCTTTGATATTAGGGCAATATTGGCATCATAGTATAAGTTAAGCAATGTTCTTCTGTTTCAATTTTTTGGAAGAGTTTCAGCAAGATTGGCATTAGTTCTTTATGGAAAGTTTGGTAGAATTCACCTTTGAAGCCATCTGGCCCAGAACTCTTATTAGTTGGGAGGCTTTTAATAACTGATTCTATATCTTTACTTGTGGTTGATTTGTTGAGATTGTCAGTTTCCTCTTTCATTAATATAGGTTGCTTATGTGTTTCCAGGAATTTGTCCATTTTCTCTGAATTTTCATTTTTGTTGGAATATAGTTTTTCAAAGTATCCTCTTATGATAGTCTTTTTTCTGTGGGGTCAGTGGTGATATCCCCTTTCTCATTTTTTTTTTTTTCTGTATTTGCATCTTTTTTTTTTTTTTCTTGTTAGTCTAGCTAAGGGTTTGTCACTTTTATAGATCTTGTCAAATAACTGGCTCTTGGTTTTGTTTATTTTTTCAAGTGCTTTCTTATTTTTTCATTTAGTTCTGCTCTGATCTTTGTTATTTCTTTCCTTTTCCTTTGCGTTTAGTTTGTCATTGTTTTTTTTACTAAATCCTCCAACTGTGAAGTTAGTTTTTCAATTTTATCTCTTCTTTTTCACGTGTGAATTTATGGCTATAAATTGCCCTCTCAGTACCACTTTTGCTGCATCCCATAAGTTTTGATATATGCATTATCATTTTCATTTGTTTCAAGGTAGTTATTGATTTCTTTTGAGAGTTCCTCCTTGACCCACTGTTTTTCTAAGAGTGTTTTATTTAACTTTCATAACTTGTTGCCAAATCTGGGTCTCTGACCTTTGCAGATTTCCAGCTTCATTCCACTGTAGTCAGAGAAATTATTTTGTATGATTTCAAACTTTCTGAATTCACTGAGACTTTCCCAGCAACCTATCCTGTTGTCTATCTTGGAGAATATTCCATGTGCACTTGAGAAGAATGTTTATCCTGCTTTATTTGGGTGTAATGTTCTGTATATGTCTATTAGGTCCAGTTCCTCTAATATATTGTTCAAAGTCTTCTTTATTGATTTTCTTTTGAGATGTTCTGTCCAAAGTTGATAGTGGTGTATTAAAGTCCCCCACTATAACTGTAGAGGCATCAATTCCTTCCATTAGATTCTCCAGTGTTTGTCTTACATATTTGTAGGCACCCTTGTTAGGAGTGTAATGTTTTTTGTTTGTTTTTGTTTTTGTTGTTAACGATGTATTTATTTATTTCTCTCCCCTCCCCCCCCACACTAGTTGTCTGTTCTCTCTCTTTTTGCTGCATCTTCTTTGTCCGCTTCTGTTGTCAGTGGCATTGGAATCTGTGTTTCTTTTTGTTGCATCATCTTGCTGTGTCAGCTCTCTGTGTGTGCAGTGCCATTCCTGAGTAGGCTGCACTTTCTTTCACACTGAGCAGCTCTCCTTACAGGGTGCACTCCTTACGCTTGGGGCTCCCCTACACGGGGACACCCCTGCATGGCACAACAATCCTTGTGCGCATCAGCACTGTGCATGGGACACCTCCACATGGGTCAAGGAGGCCCCAAGTAGGTCCAGGGTTTGAACCGCGGACCTCCCATATGGTAGACAGATGCCCTAATCACTGAGTCAAGTCTGCTTCCTAGGAGCATAAATGTTTATACCTGTTCTTTCCTTTTTGAATGATTATCCCTTTCACTAATATGTAGTCCATATTTGTCTCTCACAATTATTTTGCATTTAAAGTCTATTTTGTCAGATATTAACATAGTTACTCCTGCCCATTTTTGGTTATTATTTGCCTGTAAGATGTTTTCCAGCTATTCACTTTCAACCTCCTTGAATCCCTAGGTCTAAGATGTTTTTCATGTAGACAACATATAGATGGATCATACTTTCTTATCCAATCTTCCAGTCTGAGTCCCTTGACAGGTGAGTTTAATCCATTGACATTCTGTGTTATCACTTTCAAGGAATTATTTATATTGCCATATTTTCTTTGGATTTGTGTTTGTTATATTTTGTTTGGTTTTTTACTTTTTTTCGTCTTTTTATTGTTCTTACACTCCCCTCCAACTCTGTCTCTCCTGTTTTTTATCTTTCCTCCTATAGAACTTACTTTAGTATTTCTTGAAGGGCAGGATTCTTGTTGGTATAATCTATTAATTTCTGTTTGTCTGTGAATATTTGAACTCTCTATAATATTGAATGTCAGTTTAGGTGGACAGAGTATTCTTTTTTTGAAATTATTTCTTTTAGTACTTTGACTATATCATACCACTGCCTTCTTGCCTCCTTGGTTTGAGATGAGAAATCAGCACTTAGTTTTATGAAGCCTCCTTTGCATGTGATGTTTCTCTTTTCTCCTGCTGCTTTTAGTATTTTCTCTTTGTCTTGAGCATTGGATAATTTGACAAGTATATGTCCTTGGGTAGGCCTGTTGGGATTTATGCTATTTAGGGTGCATTGTGCTTCCTGGATGTGGACATTCATCTCCCTCAATAGGTTTGGGAGGTTTTCACCCATTATTTCCTCCAACAGCCCTTCTGTTCCCTTTCCCTTCTCTTCTTATTCTGGGATGCCTATAATGCATATGTTTTCCCATTTTGCTTTGCCATTCAGGTCCCAAAGTCCCTGTTGAATTTTTTCTCTTTTTATCTATGAATTCTACTGTCTGTTTGATTTAGGATGTACTATCTTCCATAATAGAAGACAGTACATCACTAGTTCTTTCCTCTCCCATTTCAAATCTGCTCTTATTTGCTGAGAGTGTATTTTTGATTTCTTGGATTGTGCTGTTACTCCCCATCATACCCATTGTCTTTTTTTTGCATGATTGCAATTTCTTCTGTATGCTCTCCAAGTGTTTTCTTCATAGTCTTATCTCTTCCTTCACCTCATTAAATTGGCCCCTATTAAATGTTTTGAGAGCTTTAATTACTTGTTTGATGTTCTGCTCTTCTTCCTACTTTTTAGTTTGTTCATTGGATTGGGTCATGTTTTCCTGATTATTGGTTTGGCTTGTAGTTTTTTGTTGCTGCCTGGTCATCATTTTATCTTGGTGGGTTGATTAGCTTTTTGTCTAGTGTCAAGGTTTAATTAGTTGCTGCTTTTCATGTGTGTTAAGTCTTCTCTTTGCCATTTTGTTCTTCTTATTCTATTTCTGTCCTGTTGGCTAAGTTCACTTGAAGGAAAATATTAGGGTAAGTGAAAGCAAAAAGAGTAAGAAAAGAAAAAAGTATAATAGTAGTATTGTTAGTAAATATTAGCAGAAGAACCATGTGAGATCTAGAAGAATGGGTATTAGACACATGTAAGCTGTGTAGAGTTATAACAGTAAGAAAAATGGAGTATCTATAATGAGACAGTAACCTGAATATGGTGAGGAATATAGTATTAATTAAAAGACCAGTGTGGTCAGGAAAGTGGGAAGAGAAAGGAAAGGACAATAATATAGAGAGTGAATAAAAGACAGAAAACAGTACAAAGGTATTAGAAATAAAAATTGGGGGCTAAATTAAGAGCAGTGGAATGTGAGAGAAACACTAAATGATGGAGGATAGAAAGATGTAGAGGAAAGGGGTAAGTGTTGGTAGCCAAAATCAGTACACACAGAAAAGAGGAAATAGAGGATGAGGAAACACAGCAAATGTGAATCACTCCCTGCCACACCTAATATAAAAAATATAAAAAAGAAGAGAAAGGGAAAAAAGGGGGAACAGTGGGGGTGGAAATTCAAGCAAGAAAAGGGGGATGAAGAAGAAGAGGAGGAGGAGGAGGAGGAGAAGTAGGAGGGGGAGGAGGAAAGGGCTGTGCGGTTATAAAGAGGAAGGAAAAACAAAAAAATAAACCAATAAAAAAGACCAACGTTGCGAGCAAGGAGTCCTCTTTGCATTTAAATAAAATGCTTAGGAGTCTGACCTTCCCCCTATCTCCCTTTTTCCCTTCTCTCTCTCCCAGGGCAGCAGGAAAGCTGTGTGAGGTGTCCAGTAGGAGAATCAAGTGGGTCCTTGGTGAACCAAATCACCAGAGAAAACAATGTCTTAATTTCCAAAGAGAGCGTGCCCACACATCACCAGGAACACCAAATATGCTAATAGAAGTTTTCAAAACACATCTTACAGTCCATCTCCCTTAGTTGTACTACAGGAGGGCTAGTTGAATTTTTTTTTAAAGATTTATTTATTTATTTCTCTCCCTTCCCCCCCACCCAATTTTCTGTGTCTATTTGCTGTGTCTTCTTTGTTCGCTTCTGTTGTTGTCAGTGGCATGGGAATCTGTGTTTCTTTTTCTTGCATCATCTTGTTGTGTCAGCTCTCCATGTGTGCGGCATCAATCCTGGGCAGACTGCACTTTCCTTTATGCTGGGTGGCTCTCCTTACAGGGCACACTCCTTGCACATAGGGCTCCCCTACGTGGGGGACCCTCCTGCTTAGCAGGGTACTCTTTGCGTGCATCAGTACTGCGCATGGGCCAGCTCCACACAGGTCAACGAGGCCCGGGGGTTTGAACCGCAGACCTCCTATGTGGTAGGCAGACACTATAACAACTGGGCCAAGTCTGCTACCTAGTTGATTTTCTGACTCCACCTTCTCCCAGACCAAGTTTCCGATCCCAGCATTTTTAGGTAAATTGGGCTTTCTTGGCAGATTTGCCTTTCCTTTCTTACCCAGTTTTCCCCAAGGCAGCTGGAATGCACCTCAGCTCAAAAAAAAAAGGGGGGGGGGTGGCAGGACCTGAAAATTGAACCCCCATCTCATTTGGCCCCTCTGCACCTCCCACCAAAACCCTTCAACTCACAGAGTCACTCCAAAACTGAACGGCTAGTGTATTCCCTTACCGCAGGGAGCACTGGATTTGGGAGAGCGCTGGATTTGGGAGTGGGAAGTCTGGGATATTGTCGGCTTGGGGTCTGTGTGTCTGTGTAATGTGGGCTGTGGTGGCTTAGGGGTCATGGACCTGGGGAGCATTCTTCTGGGGAACACAGGGCTTGGGAATATCGCCACACTACTAACAGTCCAGGGAATGCCCTAGGGGGAAGAGTCCCACCTCTCCACAACTTCTGACCTCAGTGTTAGAAACCCACAATTCTACCCTTAGCAAGCACGACTTCTGTTCCAGTCTCTCCAAATCAATGTCCAAACACTTCCTGCCTTGCAAGTCCCCGAAACAGCCCACTGCAGCAAGATTCCAACTCTACACAGCCGGCATTTTGCAGGAACAATTATGAAGTGCATTCACTCTGGTGCCATCTTTCCCCACCCATCAGCTATCATCTTTTAATATCTCCATTTGTTCATCCCAACTTTTCCTTAAAGGGAAAGTACGTCTGCCTCATTATCTAAAAAAGATGAAGAAATGCACTTGCTAGCTGTTCTTTAATCCTCCCCTGGTTAGCCATGTATATCACTTTGGCTGCTTATATCCTTCAGACAGTGAACTCAGACACGTGGTCTTGCTGGATTTGGGCAGGATCAGGTCTCGAACCTAATGCCAGTTTGCCTAAGTTTGTTTTTGCCTTACTTTTTTCCTCTGGGTGGGTAACAAAAGGAAGCATTTCTACCAACTACAAGGCACAAGGTAGAAAGTACAGTTAAGAGAATGCAGCACATATGCAGAGTATGTTGGAAAACCCAGTAATCTCCAAGCTCACTGACTCCAGGAACTCAGACTTTGTGAAAGCAGCTTCAACTGAGACTCTACAGACCCTTCACACACCTTCCATCCTGTGCAAGACACCTGGTCATTCTGGGGGAGGTGTGAAGATAAGTCAGCCTGGTTGTTGTCCACAGCCACATGCTAAGGCCAACAAGGCAATCCTTAGTATTGTCTTAAAGTTCTTGAGAATTCCAGGGGTGCCATACTAAAGGAACTTGTCCCATGGCTGCTGGAAATCCTGGTGTGCCTGTGCTCCAAGTCACTTTACAGGACGGGGAGGACAGAAAACCTCCCAGCATGGGCTCAGGGCTCCTGCTCCCACACGACGGCTAGCCGGAACCAGCCCACCACACCCGAGCTTCCTTCCACTGCTGCCTTCAAGCTTGTCCACTTCTGGCATGGTCACAGGGTGCCCTGGTCCACTGTGGCTTTCACTTCTGTGGAAAGCATCACCTCCAGTATGGCTCCTACACTCCTAGGTTAACAAGAAGCCCAAACCATGGCCAGTGATAAAGTTTTCAGTGTTTGGTACTGTGAAAGCTGGATAGCTCTTTGGGTTAAAAATAAACTTGTATTTTCCCACTTCATTGCAGACAAAAGAAAATTCTGGATGGATTTTAAATGGTAAGTGAAAAAACAGCTCTAAGGGCCTTTTAATCATCAAAGCAATGGGGAGAAATCAAAAAGGAAATATCAAACACTTTGACTATATGCATTAGTCAACAAAAGGGGTACTGATGCAAAGTACAAGAAATCTGTTGGCATTGACAAAGGGGGCTTATTTTGGTTAGAAGCTTACAGTCGCAAGACCACAAAGTGTAAGTTACTTTCCTCACCAAAGTCTATTACCACATGTTGGAGCAAGATGGCTGCTGGTCTCTGTGAGGATTCAGCCTTCTTCTTCAGACTCCATGGTCCCAGCTTCTTCTGGTCTCAGCTGTAGGCTGGCATAAGGCTTGTCTCTCTGTCTGGGGCTTGTTTCTTTATTGGCTTGGCTGCTCTGGTGTCTCCACAAGGCCAGCTGTAGACCATGAGGTTCTCTCTCTTTCCAGGCCTCTGCCATATCTATAGAGCCATCTCTGTTCCTCTGTGTTCTTCTCCTGTGTGTTTATTTCCCTGGGATCCAGCATCAAAACTCCAACTACTTCCTTTGCCATGTCTTTTTCTTAGTGAGTCCCTGCCCACCAAGGGGGTGAAGACTCAATGTCCTACTGACATGGGCCATTTCAACCCTTGATCATAATTTAATAAAGTAAAAGTGAAACCTCTGAAGTTAATACAATCTATTATGCCCATAGGAAGAGACCAGTTTACAAACATAATCCAATATCTATGTTTGGAATTCATAAACAGTATCAAATGGCTACACTATATAAAAACTAAAGATATTTGAATTAAATCAAATAAAATCCAACATTTTAAAAAGTGCAATACACCATGGAGAGATCACATTATCTTTAACATACATAACATAGGATGTTGATTGGCTGAGAGTCACCTCTAGCTGGCAGTTTTATGTCCACTTGAAGGAAACTTTGTAGGTAAACCCCCAGATCAGAAGGCCCTTCAGGAACCCAAGGAAACCCAAGCATCCCACCCACTCTTCTGGGATGATACAAGGTCAATTCTCCAAAGGAGGAACTTGGTCTCCTGTCAGGGAAAGTTCTGGAATCCAGACCCTCCCCTCTGAGGTTCAGAGTTATTGCCCAGCCCACTTGAGGCCAGCTGGAAAGAAAAAAAGATAACATGGTACCCATCACTCACATCACCTCCATATGCCTAGTAAATTTAGGACTTAGAATGAAGCTGGGCTCCTGGTCATTCTGTGACTTAAGTCCTTCCTGGCCAGCCCACCAGAGGAACACATGTGTGGCTGAAGAAGAGCCACAGGGTCCAACACATAGACCAGGCCTCCAGACACCTGGTGGAGAGGTGGGAGGCATCTTCCTCTCTCACACCTGAAAGCCTGGTGCCAAAGGGGACAGGGCAGCAGGGCAGCCAGCAGGGGGCAGTGCTAACAGCAAGGGAACAAGGAAACAGAAGATCCTCATGGAAAAGGCTGGGCTTGTGCTTCCTCTGACCCTTCTGAGCTGAGTTAACCCCTAGGGTTCTTATTCTGAGAGAAAGATCCTAAAGGGGAAGGATGGACACAAGAACAGAACATGCAATCACCCTACACTGAATGTAAGAGCTAATGGCACTTTATTTTGTTCCCTAAGCTGGAGAAAACCAGCATAATAGAGTATGATATGCAACATTATTGAAAAATGCCCATTTCTTTTCCTAATGAGTTCTAAAACTCTCTTTAAAGTAAGAATGATGAGTAAGCAGCAATGCCTGTCCCCCAAGCCCTGGATTAGTTACCAGGAGCCTATCATAGCTCAGAATAACTTTCCTTAGCAATGCTGGTGGATGTTATCACAATCTTAGACAGCTCTTCCTCGTGGGGATTTTGCATATTCAGAACTTTTGCAGAACAAAATGAAAGTTTCTATCACAGAAAAATAAAGAAAAAAATATTCATCACCAGCCAGCCTCAGTTAGTAACATGACTATCCATTTCCAAAAACTAATCAAACTGAAAAATCTGCTTTTCCTTGATTTGTTTCACCAATTTTTCTTCTTTCCTCTTTTTTTCTTTCACTACTTTATGGATTGAAGCAGAATATCATTAATAAAACTGACTCAGATTTACATGCTACCACAAAACGGAGCTTCTGGGTTTATTGGTATTTCATTATTACCATTTCTCAAGGGATTTCTTGTTTCACACAGGATGTTGCTTTTAAAACACAAAGCAAAAAGAACGCCACTTACTTTTCTCTCTTGATGTCCATTTGGCCCTTTGTGTTTTGAGTATTATTGAAATTCAGTGTTTCCTGATACTGGTTTGGCCCTTGCTGTCTACCATCACTTTTCCCTCAGAAAATAGCTGAGGTGTGAACAAAGTGCAGGGTGACACAGAAGGAGGGTTGCTGAGGTTGTTGGTGCTGGGGGTAGGAAACAGACGTGACAGTGGAGGAGACCTTGCTACTGCAGGTAGAGCTGCTGGCTGAGAAAGGGTACTTGGTAGGAGAAGCAAGGGCTTTCCAACAGTGGGAAATGGAGCCAGAGACACAACCCCAGAACGTTGTTCAGGATCAGCTGAGTGGTAGATGGCACCAATAGCCAATTCTCCTCCACTCCTGGTCACCCACAGGAGTAACCATCCCTGCTCCTCTGCTAGGTGCTTGCATGTGACCAAGGAGCCATGTGCAACTCTTCAGGCAGAAGCATGTAAGCACACATGGCCAGGAGCTCCAGAGACTTCACACTGAAAGGACAACAGCCTGAGTGGTGGCCCTAACTCCAGCTGGGCTCCTGAGACTGGACTGAGAAGAGCCTCCCTGCCACACACACACACACACACACACACACACACACACACACACCCCTTGGCATAGGAAGTCTATCTTTACTTTTAGCCACTGTCTCAGTTTGCCAGGGCTAGTCTGACAATGCCCCAGAACTGCTTATTTAAGCCCCCAGGTTGACGGTTCTATCATGTGCATCTCTGACAGTGACCAGATCAGGAAGGAAAGGCTTGGCCCTGTGGACCCAATCCTTAGAAAAAGGCACTGACCATCACTAGCCAAAGCCAGTTAGTCTATGGGGTGCAGCAGTGCTCCAAAATGTATTCACCAAATCGAATGAATGTGCCACACTAATGAAAGAGGTTGATGATGTGGGAGGAGTGGAGTGAGGCGGTTGGGGGTATATGGGAACCTCTTATATTTTTTGAATGTTACATTTTTTGTGATCTATGTATCTTCAAAAAATACAACTAAAAAATTGATAGGAGTGGGGGTGGGGAGTGGGGTATATGGGAACCTCTTATGTTTTCTAATGTAACATTTTGTGTGATCTATTAACTTTGAAAAAAGATAATTAAAAAATAAAAAAATAAAAAGAAACCAGTAATTAGAGATCAACCGACCCAGGGCTTACTGTGAGCCACTGTATGCACACTAAGCACATTCATTCTCATAAGTGGTCCATGAGGTCAGTTCTGTTTGATCTGTCCTAGAATGGCAAAGTGAGACAGAGAGGCTGTGACTTGTGAAGGCTCCACAGCTAGTCACCATAGAGCTGATACTTCCACCCAGGGCTCCTCAGCCTGGGCTGCTAACCAACACACTGACTTCTGTTAACTGTGCTCCAAGGAAATTGATTTAGGAAGAATTTGATCAGCTTTAGTACAGAGTTTGATCAGCTGTAGTACAGAATTTGCCCTCTTTATGACCAATGATCCCAAGGTCAGAGAAACTGCTCCTGGAGCCCTGGAGCTGATCAGATACCAGTGCCCATAATCCCAATACCATGGTGTGAACATTGGTTCAAATAGACTTTGAAATGCCTTTTGCTGTTCTTATTGCTTTTAAGGCTCTTTTCTTTAGATTTTAATTAATATTTATTTCAGTTGCATAGTTTCCTTTTGGCATGCACAAAGCCCCAGGACTTGAATTTGCCTGTAACCTCAGCTAACCAAAACTGCCCTGAAATGCTTTAAACACATAAAATCCCATTTGAATGCATGCGTTCTAAAGACAGTTACCAGACATTGTATGTCCTCCCATGGCCCACTGGGTGGACTGTGGGAGAGTGTGGGCTATAATGTGGACCATTGACCATGAGGTGCAGCGGTGCTCAGAGATGTATTCACCAAATGCAATGAATGTCTCATGATGATGGAGGAGATTGTTGCTATGGGGGGAGGAGAGGGGTGAGGGGAATAGGGGGTATATGGGGACCACATATTTTTTGAATGTAATATTAAAAAAATAAAGACAAAAAAAATAAAGACAAAAAAAATAAATAAATAAAGACATTTCCCATTTTCCAGGAGGCAATAAGGCATTCAAGCAGCAGTCAGCGACTTTCTTTCTGGAGGGCCAGGGGGGAACTCTTCTGGCCCTGTGGGCTCTGCCGTTATCACTCAACCCCAACATCCTGCACAGGAACATTAGAGAAATGAATGGGTGTGGGTGTGTTCTAATAAAACTTTATCAAAACAGGCAGGCGGCCGGATTTGACCTGCAGGCCTTAGTTTGCCGACCCTGTCGTATAGAAAAGTGTGCTTATGGCTCATTCCTGATGTCCCTCCAAGAGATAGAGCCCTGGTCACTTCTTACCTCGGGGCCGCTCTCTGGCCCTTGTTCAGTTAGCCCTGGAAGGCGGGGCCATTTATCAGACCGCCAAATTCTGGAAGGAGACACTGAGTCTTCAGGCTCACTCTGCCCTTCTCCCTCTTGGGCCTGGTCCGCAGGGCGCAGGGGTTCTGCTCTGCATTTCTACCACATTTAAGCTTCAGAATCCACAAGCCCCACTGTGCAGTCCTCAGCGGTACCTTCCTTCAGTGACACCCCATCGAGGAGCAGTCTACAGTCCACCTTATGAAAAGGGACTCCTCAAAGGTACAAACAAAACGGTGTAGTGTGAACTGTCTTTGTTATGCTGAAAATCCAGATGGAATTTATATTCTCTAGATAAGGAAGATTTGAACAACTTCATACACCAAGAGTCTTGGCTTTTTGACTATTATCTCATGATGGCCATCAACTCACTGGCAGTATCATAGGTACCGTAGACTCAAAATGTAAACCCCACTTAGTAGTGAAATATTTACAGTTGTTCAAAAGCTATTGCTCACAGGAAGAAAACAGATGAGGTGTGTGTTTACAGAAGGTCAGGAACCCTTCCATTCCACCCCCCTCCTGTTTTAATGGCCAGCAGAGATGGGTACCTTGTCAGACGGCCCCAGAAGTCCCCTTCCTCCATCCAGTTCTTCCACACGCTAGAAGCCAGGCAGAGGGGTACCTCAGATTCAAGAGACATCCCGGGGGGGCAGGCTGAGGGCCATGGTTGCTTCAACTGGAAACTATGCTTCTGTGTGTGAAGTGAAGCTCATGAGACTCAAGGGGCCTCCCATCAGTACTCGAGAGAGAGTTGACCTGAACTGGGGACTCACCTGGGCACCACTGATTGTGGGTAGCTAGGAGAAGAGGAAGGAGGCATTTTGTGGGATTATTTTATACACCATTAACTTCCTTTCCAATGGAATCTGTGTTCCACGTTATGGGTTGAGCTGTGTACCCCAAAAAGATACCTTGAAGTACTAATCCTGGGTACCTGGGAACACGAACTTTTTGCAAAAGCGTTATTGCAAGCAGAATCATTTAAATTGAATGAGGCTGACTGCAGTGGGTGGACCCTTAGTCCAGGATGGCTGGTGTCTTTAGAGGGGGGATGGACACAGACAAAAGTGGGGGGCGGGAGCACCATGGGAAAAGAGACAGAGCAGGCCATAGGGTGACTGAGGAGGCACTGAAAACCCAAGGCTTGCTGGCCAAGGGACAGGCGCCCCAGCGGCCAGGACTGACACACCAGCACGGCCCACGCACTTGAGGCTTCAGCCTGCCAGGCTGAGAGAGCCGTTTCTGGTGTTTTTAGCCACCCAGTTCATGGCACTTGTGACAGCAGCCTGAGAAAAGTGAGGTGTCCCTCTTCTGGCAGTCCCATCCCTCCAGGAGGCCTGAAGGATAGCCCAGGTGCCCAGCTGTCCGCCAGGCTGAGGGTCCCCAATCAAGGCTTTTATCTAATCAGATGCCCTGAGGAACACCCTGGGGACGGACAGAAACAATGTTGAAAAGAAAGGAAAGGGTGACCTGGACAACTCTGAACACCCTTCTCTTCCTTCCTTCTGCCCTCTCTTGGGGGCTTCGGCTGCTCAGACCCCCGAGGCCTTCCCACCACGCACACCTTCCCAGAGTGGCCGGGCCAGACGGTGCAGACCTATTCCTGGTTCTCCTTGTAGGTGGGAAGGCGGCCCGAGGGTTCCAGTGGCCCAGGACCGTCCATCAGCCTGGTTGCTTATTCAAGGCCGTGGGAACCAAGGCACATACTGCTCAGGGGGCCGCATCCTGCACACTGGATAGCCTCGGGGCTCCCTTTCTAGACTGTCCGCGCACCCCCGGATTGCTGCAAGGCCCCTCCAGCCCGGGGGAGGGGTGCCTCTGTGTCTCGCAGTACTAAAAGCTCTGCTCTTTCGGGTCCAGGCGCCCATCTCACCGACCCTGCTGAGCAGCCCCTGCCCCCACCACCACCAGATGCCCCATTGAGTCTTCCTCCCTGGTGAGCACTCCCTCCTTGCCTGCCCCCGACTTGACCTTCCTGGTAGCCCTTTCCCACTATGATGTCCTGCTCCCACCCCCACAGAAGCATCCCCCACCCTGCCCGGGTCCCGCCCCACGCCCTTGCTTGGCCCCCAGATCCCTTCCACGCAGTGCCCCTGGGTGTCCAGTCCCCGCTCCGGGTGGCACAGCCCTGCCCCAGCCCCTCCCTGGCAGGGAAACGCTGCCCCCAGCACCGCCTCACCCCCGCCGCGCGGTGTCGCCCCTCCCGCCTCACCCGGGCCTGGCGGGAGAAGTAGCTGCGCTCCTTGGGGTCCAGGCGCCGCTGCCGCACGTAGCTGAAGGCGGACTGCGCGGAGATGGGCGGCGGCCCTGGCGTACCCCGCAGCGTGGCGGCCGTAATCTCCTCCTCATCCGCCAGGCCGCCCGCGTCCAACTTCTCCGCCCAGGCCATGTTGGTCCCACCTGGCCGGGGGCCCCGCCCGAGTCCGCCTCCCTGGCTGCCCGGCGCCCGAGTTCAGCAGTTGCCGGGGAACCGCAGTCTCGCGTCACAAAGCTGGGCGGCGGGCGCAGGGCTGTGGCGCAGGGCCAGGGGCACAGGGCGGAGGGCGCAGCTGGGCTGGGGATGGGACCGTGCCCTCCCGTCTCCTTGCGGGTCCCTGGAGGGCCCACTTGGGACACAAGGAGTCGCGTCTGCTGGACTGGGGGCCTGCGCCGGCTTGCCCTTGCCCTTGCCCTTGCGCTCCCGGAGGGTTCCAAGCGGGTTGTCTGGTAGAAGTGCAGGCCACGCCACCGCGGCATCTGAAACTCTTCAGGAGCCGCGGAACAGTAGTGGAAGACTCAGGTGGAATTCACTGCCATGGTATATTAACTCAGTGTGTCCGCAGCAGCATCGTGTCAACGTGCAACGAGTCGGTTTTCAGCGCTTCGGTCACCACGAGGGGCCACCGCTCACGGTACTGGCAGGTGCTGGTGTGCAGCGTCACAAATCGAATCCATTCAAGTGGTATCTGGCAAAACTGAGCTGTTCCGCAGCGCTCTGCTGTTTCTTGAGTCAAATGCTGGTTCAAGAGGCGTGTTCCTGCTGTCGAAAATTCGCTTAACTCTCAAGCCTGGGATGTGTGTGTATCAGTAAAAAAGGAAAAGGAGAACTAAACAGGCCTTGGGAATACTTTAACCAGGGCAGCTCTAGGAAGACTGGCTTGAAACATAAATGATAATGAGGGGCAAGACTTGTGAAATCTGGGGAACAGTGGGTCATTCCAGGCAGAGGGAAGAGCATCTGTGGTGGCCCTGAGGCCGAGCCCATTGATGTGCAGGTGGCAGAAGGGGAGGACAAGGGCGGTGCAGCTTTCAGAAGGGGAAGGCAGTAGGGAGTGCAGGTGGACAGGCAGGCAGGGGAGGGGGCGGTCTCAGGCCCGGACCAACGAGCACCCCTCTCAGGAGGCTTCTTGCCTGTATGTCCTTGATTCAGGCAGAGGTTTCAGAGATTTTTCAGTACCATGTCCTTGATGCTAATTAACAAAAGCAATAACCACACACTTACAGTGGCACCCCTAGAAGTAGAGCACCCTAGAAATATGGCACCCCTAGAAGTACAGCACACCTAGCAGTAGGGAACCCTAGAATTATGGCACCCCTAGAAGTATGACCCAGCAAGCCAGTCTGTGCTCCTCCTACACCACCTTACACATGGACACAACCATTCTAAGGTCCACAGGATGGAGGAATAGAGTATGGATTGGAGTGGACTTACTGATATTTCTATTCATGAACTATTGTGATTAGTAATTGAAGAAAATGTGGCATTGGTGTGGAGAAAGTGGCCATGTTGGCTGCTGGGGGTGGGAGTGGGAGGAAGAAATGTAAATGTGGGGGCATTTTCGGGATTTGGAGTTGTCCTGGGTGTTGCTGCAGGGACAGTTACTGGATACTGTATGTCCTCCCATGGCGCACTGGGTGGACTGTGGGAGAGTGTGGGCTATGGTGTGGACGATTGACCATGAGGTGCAGCGGTACTCAGAGTTGTATTCACCAAATGCAATGAATGTCTCATGATGATGGAAGAGATTGTTGTTATGGGGGTTGGAGTGGGGTGAGGGGGGTGGGGGGTATAGGGTGTGACAGGGAGGGACAAGAGAGCTCACAGAAGGCAGAAGTGACACTGGGCTTGGTCTGGGTAGCAAAGAGGGACTGTGGAAGGGTTTCCGAGGTATAGTATGGTCCAGAATAGTGCTCAGGCCCGAAGCCATGAAATGCTCTAAGAACTGTAAGTGAGACCACTTCACAGGTTTCCCAGAGATGTGAGAATCCTTTTGGCCTGGCCCCCAGGTGAGCGGGAATTCACTTGGGTATATGAACACATCCAAATCGATTGTAGCTCTCTCCTGGTCAATCTTTCATTTGCTTCTATTTGTCTCATTCCTTCTCTGCAAAGAAGTATAAAATTTAAAAGTGAACTTAGAGCTCTAGAACTCATAGAGTTTCAATAACCAATGCTAAAGCTTAAAAAGCCTTAAAAAGTAAAGATAAAGAGATCTAAAATGTTACAGCATGATGGGGTCATGCGATGGTTTATCACCATTCAGTTGGTGCCGAGTCACTGGATGATGCAAGCCCTGGCCTGCCAGTGTGAGGGCATTCTGTAGGTGGCTTGAGACCATTAGGCAGTTGCAGCTATGGCTGATGACATCCACAAACAAGGGCAACTGCCTTCAGCAAGGAGGGCAGTCCCATCACCCCAGCAGCTGGAAGTCTTAAAGAACACCAAGGCCCTGAGCAGTGGCAAATCCTTTCTCTCCTTCTCCAGCTTCTCCCAAGGAAGTCATCCCCTGTGCTGTCTCCAATGCATGGCCTGCCCTAGGAAATCTGAATTTGCCTATCCCCAGGGTCACTGAGCCAATTCTACTGACAAATCCCTCCCTATTTATGTATGGACCCATATCCTGTTGGCTGTTTCTTCAGAGAATCCTAATACTGGTAGAAATGCAGACGTTACTAGCTAATATGTCCTGTGATTACTTTGTGGTGGGCCTTTTTCTAAATGTTTTTATGTGTATTAACTCATTTCATCCTTATTTTCTGATTAGCCATTTGGAAATGAGGCCCAAGGTCATACAATTTGCAAGAGAGGTTGAAATCAACCCCACGTGCCTGACTCCTGAAAACAGATTCTCAGTCCTCTGCTGTATCGCTGCTCAGACCAGGTTCAAGTCTCATCTTCACCCGTGGTTCTGTATCCAAGGCAGGCATTGACCATCTGTGAGCTTTGGAGAGGAAACACTGCCCAAGTCCAAGGCCCCTGGAAATCATACAAGCCTGTGTTCAAGTGCTTAACATAGAGCTCATCACAGAGCGGGTGAAAAGTAAATGGAAGCTCCTTTCCCTGTCCAAGGCCCCAGAACTAGCCAGAGGTAGAAACCCAGTCTCCAAACTGTGCGGCCCTTTCCACATTTGCCTGCCTTGTCTCACTCTCCCCTCAAGCTTTAACCTGACCGTAATTGGAGAGTGAAGCATCTGTGCTTCACTAAATACAATGTAATTCACGCATGATTTACATTTATATTTTCCCCCAATCAAACCTGCCCCCTTACAACCCTACCTAAATTTACTTTACTTCATTGTATATTTAAAAAGAGAATAGTCCTGAATATATATATACTTAAAGATTTTATTTTAATTTACCCCTCTCCCCGGTTGTTTGCACTTGCTCTCTGCTCAGCTTCTTTTTAGGAGGCACTGGGAACCGAACCTGGGGCCTCCAATGTGGGAGGGAGGCACCTAATTACTCAAACCACCTCTGCTCCATTTCATATGTCTCATTGTGTTTCTTCACTGTGTCTCTTACTGCATCATCTTGTTGCATCAGCTAACTGAGTCATCTTGTTGCATCAGCTCACCAAGTCAGCTAGTCCTGTCAGCTTGCTATTTGGCTCATCATCTTTATGAGGCACTGGGAACTGAACCTGGGATCTACCACAGTGTGGGTACGAGTCCAGCTGCTTAAGACACATCCACTTCCCTATATTTTATTAAAGGATTAGTTCTGTATAATTCTACAATTATAAATGTTATAGTAATCCAAAGTGCTGTCATCTGTTTTCCCATTGCTCCTCCTCACCATACATTATATCTGCTAACAAAGTACATCAGGAAATGGGAAAAAAAAACATTTCTTATATTTGTAGGAGGAGGAAATGAAGGTCTCTAAAGAGCATACTCTTTTCATTTAGCAGATAACTGTTACAAGATGGCAGATTTAAAAATAGTCATTCATTGTATTCATTTATTGTACTTGATCGATTCTGTTTGACATATAAAATCAAGTATCTATGATACTAATATTAAATTGAACTTTAATTTTAAATCAATCACTGACACTTGGTATTCACGGTATAGGGAAAATAAAGGCTCCTTCCATGTCTCTGTAAGATCTAGACAGATCCTTTTCAGATCACCAAATAGTCCATAATTCTGCAAAATGGCTAATTCACAAATAAGGCTCTTTTTATGCTGAGACCCATAAAAACACAACTTCTTTCATGATCTGAGTTCTGAAGTCACTATTCCTTCTTGTCAGCACTGAAACCCCGGGGTTTTGAGAAAACAATTTTCTTGATAAAGATTTGACAAATTCAAGCCTTGAGTTTAGCATCTCAGCCTCATGAAAATGGATCTGTGACAGGAAGAATAAAAAAAAAAGGAACTGGCTAGTATAATCCTTCACAATTGAAATTACCGTGTTGAACTTGTTTGTCTCTAACAACCTGCCCACAAATACTTGCACACACATAAGAATGGAAGCTCCTCGAGGGCAAAGTCACAGCTATCTTACTTGTGTACTCCCAGAGCCCAGAACAATGCTTAGTACATAATAAGAGCTCAATAAATATTAGTTGCTTAAATAAGAGGGATATTTAAAGGATCAAAGATGATTCCTGTCCTCGAAGACACAATCAATACTAGAAGTATGCAACAAGCTAATGCAGAGTGTGTGAAGAAAATCAACATTCCAGCCCTCAGAGGAGGTCAGGGTTTTAGGTTGTGGGGAAAGAAGAGACCTGAGTGGGGTGTTGCTGAATGGACAGAATTTAGTCATGAGGAGATGCTGTCTGGAGGGAGAGGGGGCACCTGGTCAAAGGAGCAAGGGGAGAGAAAATGGAGTGGGTTAGGTGGGAGGGAAGAGACCGTCAGCTTGAAGACAGGTAACAAGGTGCAGCCTCAGGGGATCCCAAAAGTCAGAGCAGAGGAGGTTGTACTGTATCCCGTGAGTAGGAAAGAAACAAGGTTTCTGATCACAGGCTGGCATGCTGAGGGTTTTCAGAAGATTAGTCTGGGGTGTGCAAGATGAACTGGACAAGAGTAAGCCAGAGAGGAAACCAGGGAGAAGACTAGCACCAATACCTTAGAGAACTTGGGAAATTCATCTACATTCTAGTCACTCATCATCATAATGCCTTATTAAGTAACTTACAAAGGAAACAATAAGGTCTTAGACATTAGGTAGTGATGAAGATACTGGTTTTAGTGAGTCATCCTGTCCATTCTTACACTTTTATCAGGGGGAAATTAAAACAGATATTCCAATAATTTAATAACTCTAAAAGCAGAGTTGAGCATATCTTATGAAGAATATAGGCATATTCTGCTTTTGGAAAACTGAAGATCAGAAAATTCTGTATTTCAAGGGAAGCAGACTTGGCCCAGTGGTTAGTGCATCTGTCTACCACATGGGAAGTCCACGGTTCAAACCCCGGGCCTCCTTGACCCATGTGGAGCTGGCCCATGCACAGTGCTGATGCATGCAAGGAGTGCTGTGCCATGCAGGGGTGTTCCCCGCATAGGGGAGCCCCACACGCAAGGAGTGCACCCCATAAGGAGAGCAACCCAGCATAAAAGAAAGTGCAGCCTGCCCAGGAATGGTGCTGCACACACGGAGAGCTGACACAACAGGATGACGCAACCAAAAGAGACACAGATTCCCATGCCACTGACAAGAACAGAAGCAGACAAAGAAGATGCAGCAAATAGACACAGAGAACAGACAACCGGGGTGGGGGTTGGGAGGGGAGAGAAATAAATAAAATAGATAAATCTTAAAAAAAAAAAAGAAAAATCTGTATTTCAAAACATAAGCCAAAGATTTATAAAAAATATCAAGTACACTGAAAAGCCTAATTAACAAAGTGGGTACTTCAATTAGAGATATAAGGTTCTCAGCCCACTGTCCTAGCAGACTACTTAGGACCCTGGGAAAAGCAAGTATGAATGAGGGATTACTTTGGGGGGTGGAGGGAATGGACCCATACCTGGACAACTTGATAACCAAGTAAATGGAGTTGCCGTTGTTTAATAGCCTCTTTTCCTAGTAAATTTTTGCTGTTAAAACAAACTCTTTTGGGGCCATTAATGCATAGTGCTACTCTGAAGAAAAAATCAAAGAGAAATAAACTTAGTTTTTATAACAATCCAAAACATTATTTTTTTGGCCAAAATTTACTCAAAATGTGGCTTTTCCTAATGGCCAATACTCTCACATCAATCATGAATGTGTTACTCTTTAGTCTACTGAAAAAGTACTTGGCTTAATTAATGATGATGTTTATAAAATATTACAAGGAATTTCCAGAAAACATATCCTGAAATGTAGTTTTAATTTCTGGAATCATCTATTTTTCTCACCTTTTTAAGAAAATGATCCTTTCCTATTCACCTCAATAGGCCTTTTAATATAAAAACTAGAACAATTTCTTTATCTTTTGTGTACATCTTCATCAACTGTAAAAGGTAATACAAATCCTTCTTTATCTAATTTAATTTCAATATCTAGTGAGAGAAGGAAAAAATTCTTCATGTGATACCCTCACAAACACTATCTTCCTTTACTTCTTTGTTCTGTTTTGATTTCTTCCAAACTGTATTTACCAATAGGACAGAAGGCTGCAAAGTAATGACCACAACCAAATGAGGATGTTCACTCACTCAGCTTCAAGAACAAGCCTGTCAGCCTGAAATTAAGGAGGATTCCTGGGATAAAGCAAGGAGTAGGTCCTCAAATTAACAGGGGAGCAGTAGGAACCACACACTTCCTCCTTCTCCTTACAAATGGTGGCACACTTTCAATTCAGACAGTGAAGAAAATGTTCTAAGTTCAGCAAAATTAGACAACTAAGCAGCTCAATACATCCCTCTCTTCCATGTCTCCTGACAGCTAATGCAGCCCATGACCATGGCACCCAACAACTGCAACATGTGAACAAGGGGAGTGGCTGGAGTTCCCTTCCCAGCCCTCTGGTATATGCCATTTCTTCTGTAGAAAGGGCCATGAGAGCAGGAGAGGTGGAACATGTGACCATTTGAAGCCTATCAGAGATGGTTCTCTTTGAGATGATTTTTAATTGATGAAAGGAAGGACTTCGACTCAAAGTCAGCATAGCTCAGCAGCTATTTCTGGGAGGATCTGTGTGCTTATATCTGTGACAATGTGGTAGCCACCAGCTATGGGAGGCTTTGGAGCACTTGAAATGTCATATATGATTAGGGAAATGAATTATAAACTTTACTTATGTTTAATGTAAATTTAAGTAGCCATCTGCACTAGTGGCTACTATACTGGACAGTGCAGGCCTAGACTATAAGAGCAGCTCAACAGACATGAGCACTTACTGTGTTATTCCCTCATTTATTCCTTCTTACCATAAGTGTTTGAGGTCAATATTCTTCTTACTCACATTTTACAGATGAGGAAGCAAACAGAAAAAGGTTAAAAAGGGTAAGTACACTGTGCAAAGACATTCTGCTACTCTGTGGCAAGCTGGATTCAAATACAGTCTATATACTATATTCTACCGTCTACACTCTAGAGCCTCATGTGGGGCAGGGAAGATTCCATTTTGCATTCTGTGGCTACTAAGCTCCACCTGTCTCCCAAAGAGATAACAACCACTAAGGTTCTGTAAATAAATCCCCTGTTACTTACCTACTGTATACCAATAGGTTATTAACATTTTGGAAGCAAAGTAGGATCTTGCTCCTAAAAGGTCGATCAATTCAATTACCAGAGATTTATGAAAGTGAAAATTCACAGGGGTCTCCAGGGAATGGTATGGAGTAAAAAATGATTTCATTTGATATTTAGGAAGGAGTTTGGGATCCTAAAAATCATATATTCAAACATGAGAGAAAAATAAGATACAAAACCAGAGAATAAAGTGAAGGTAGTGAGTTACCTATGTATAAAAGTTTGATACAAAATTCCTTTAATGAATGATATTTTTCTAGGACTTAGGACTGATATCTTTCTTAACACAGCAATGAAAAATATTCTTGTTATAGTTAAAGTCTAATAGCTCAACATATTCTTAAAATGTGTTTTAAAAGTAGTCACTGAAAAAAGAACAATAAACATCATGACAATGCTGTCAAATTCAAGAAACATCTCTGAAACTCTCAGAATTGCTTTAAGGAGGACACTCAGTTAAAATTTTTAATCCAAGAAGAAATGATAAAACTGACATCTCAATTCAATAAATAAAGGATTGCAATGGAACAACTAGTGCTGGAAAATTAGTTATCTGTCTAGCAAAGAAGAGTTAAACTCCTACCAAACATCAGACTATGAGCATATCTCCTTTTACTGAGTTTTGCTTTATTGCACTTTGCAGATATTGTGTTTGTTTGTTTTTTTTAATAAACTGAGGGTTTGTGGCAATCCTGGGTCAAGCAAGTCTATCAGTTCCAGTTTTCCAACAATGTGTGCTTTCTTCATCTGTGTCACATTTTAATTGAGGTATATACATTTAAAAATAAAAATAATGCTTTTGCATATTTAAAAGGCTATAGTACACGTGCACTGGGAAACCAAAACATGCGTGTAACTCACTTTATTATGGTGGCCTGAAACTCGACCAGCCAAATGTCTGAGGTATACCTATATAATAAATCACAGGTGGATTAAAGATCCAATGGGGAAAAATTAGTAAATATTTGCACTAACACATATTTGGTGAAATACTCTTATGCATGATGGAAAAGTCAGGAACCATTAAAAGACAGGTAGATTTGGTCACACAAAACTTAAAAACACAAAGCAATAGAAAGATGAATAAGGGAGCAGGAAGGCAATACCTAGGAAATACAAATGGCCAATAAATATTTGACAAAATGCTCAACTTCATTACTGCTCACTCAAATGCAATTTAAATACATGACAAGACACCCTTTTCCACTGAACTGAGTGGCAAAAGCTAACAGGACTAAAAAAACACAGCCACCTTCACTCACTGCTTGGGAGGTGTGACATCTACCATTCAGAGTCACTACTGACATTACACCACTGGTCCCACTCTTAACATTCTAGTCTGCAGCTTAAAGGAACATGGGCTGCAGTAGAATGACACACAAGGGTGTTTACTACAGCACTGCTGATAGAGACCAAAGTTGGAAAGAACCTGAAAGATCATAAGCAGGGAAACTGGTGAGTAAGTCCCATAAAATACTGCACCACTTTGAGGAAGAACGTATTTGTTCCACACACATTGGCCTTGAGGAAGGTCTATGTATACTGTACATAATGGTAAATTATATGATATACTGGACATAAAGAGAAAAGAAAATTGGTTTATATATTTGTGTATGTTGGGCATAGAAAGCACAGTTACAAATTTGTTATTTCAGGGAAGGGAGGTGTTTGGGGTTAACTAATTTTAGTGTTTATATGCCTTGGCATTGTTAAAAATGTTTTAAAAGAAAAGAGTAACGACTTTCCACTTCTTTACCTTTTACCAGAATATGATCCTGAGTCAAGTTTGAAGGACAAAGCAGAAGGTGATGAAGTCTGCTGGGACTATTTCCAATCACACAAAAAAGATGTGCTGTGAAGTTGATGACAGTGAGTCTTTATAGCACAGATACCACCTAAAATAAAGTCTACCAGAGAAGAGTGAAATTTCTGACTTGGTTAAAAAATACACTCAGAAATAATTAGGATTTGTAGAGTTCAGAGATTCAGACTTTTTAATCAAATGGCTAATGTGCGTGCTAAGCCCTTTAAAACCCTTGAAATGAATCAAGGAATATTAAGATTTGTATGCCTTCAACACTTGAAACCATCTAGAAATCTAACACAGCAGGAATTGGTCCTATAGGACAAGACAGAAATGGGGTCAATTTATCAAAGAAAAGGCCAGCTGTTGCACCTAGCTCCAAGGAAATGAAAGTTTTCCCTTTTAATAAAGTTATGGAGACATGTCAAAAGAGAAAAGACTTAGTTTTCAGAAGGGGCACAAGAAACCTGTTTGCCCTCCTTGAAATAATGCCATACACCTTTTGTTTTTACCTTATAGAAAGGATATTCTATGACTGAGAATAAGTAAAGTTGTGTCAGTTGTGCTAGACTCAGTCTGTCCAGATATGATTCTTCACCTGAAATGAAAACATCCCAATCAGTTATGCTTGAATTTTGGTACATGTAATGAAAAAAATCATGAACATACAGCACTAATTCATTCATTCCAGAAGTGTGATGTATTTTTAAGTGACACTAGAAAGCGAAGTTGTTAGAATTATGCTCTCATGCTTGTTTAACCACTGACATCTCATTTTGACTTCTATGAACCCAAGCTCCTACCTTCTGCCCCTTTGCATGATTCAGGCAGCTACAGCAGCAGACCCCTGCTAATGGGAGCATCTCAATGATCCCCTACAGGAGCATGAATGGCCCATTGAGGTGCAGATGTCTTCCACCTATGGGAAGCACATCCACCAGCCCATCAAGCCACTGAACCACCACCATGGCTGTGGCAACCACGTGAGGGCTGACTTCTACAGGAAGAACGACATCCCCAGCATCAATTCTCCTGGCTTTGGGCACTTTTCTCCAGTCTGAGGCTCACCCCAGGCTCCAAAGGCCCAGGGTCTCCTTTTACAGGGGGTGGGGAACCTAGGGCCTTATATCCTGGTTCTGCTGACATCTAGAAACTGCAGAGATGCCCCCATCTGGCCTTATGGTGGGGACAATGAAAGACAAGCAGCTTCCGTAAGGGCCCTTGGTCAAGAGCCTGGGAGACACCTTTAGGATATAGGCACATCCAGCAGGTGGACTTTTACATGAGACTATTTCAGATTAAGTGATGCTGGTGACTCATTGACTGCGGGCACCTTCACAACATTAAAAATACCCCCCCACCTTAAGTGACTGGGATTTTTGTTCATGGATTCTCTGCATTTGTATTTGGGGAGGGGTGTGCAGTTATTTTCCTAATAATCACAGAAGCCACTACTACCTGATATTATCTCTAGTGTACCTAAAACAATGCTTGCATTTTACTTTCTTCAAGAGGAAATATCAGGAAAGTTACATTTTAGCACAATTGAACTCTAGATATACTGCAATGCACTTTCTCCCCAATGATCTGAACTGCAAATAATGGAATTTTGTTCACTCGAGGACAAAATCCCTAGGAGGATGGATGGCCCTGGTGTCCAGCATTTTCTGTTGTCACCCTGTAAGTGAGAAGCAGCTGAGGTCATGAGGAAAGCATGGGGCTTGGCATTCACCAGGGTTGGGTCAAATTCTGGCTCCTCCTTTTTCTAGCTCGGAGGTCTAGTGTAAGTCATGTCATCTCTTTGAGCCTACATTCCCCCATCTTTACAGTGGGGGATGCTAACATCATCTGTCTGAGTCTGGCTGGTTGACTGTGACAAATACCATAGGCAGCAGGAATTCAGTGCCTCCGGGTTTGGAGGCTAGACATCAAATCAAGGGATTAGCAGCCACATGGTCGTGCAGGGGGGCATCCTACTGGTGGCTCAACCTCTGCTCATCACATGGCCATCTGAATCCTGTGGTCTCCACTTCTGCACAGGGGTCCATCTGCCTAGATCCTCTCCTTGTGAGGTCTCCAGTCCTGTAGGATGAAGGCCCTCCTGGCTCAATTTGGTTTTATCTTAAAAGGATCTTAGAGATTCTTCCAAATAGCTCCCACCCACAGCACCAGGGACCAGGATTTGAATGTGTCTTGGGGAATATGAGTCAGCCCCCATCACTAAGTCTGTCAGGGGCTTGGTGTGCTCCCGGAGTTGGTCATGAAACAGGTGGCCCTGTGGTACACCACCCTGCTCAAACTTCGTGGTGATGATCACCAACTTTGGGTGGTTTTTAAGGCAGTCACTTTTAACCTCATTTGGAAATGTTTACTTTGGATAGAATATGAAAAAATTGTTTGAGTGTTAAGATACTATCAATATTTTTAATGAAGTGATCCCTTGGAAAAGATAATCCCTCATCTTTTGTGATTAAATTCTCCAGTTTAGTAGTTGAAAGGTAGGTGATTCAGTTGATTTCAACCCTGATTCCTCAATCATTGGTTTTATTGTTTTGAAGACCAGGTCATTCTCAAAGGACACATGACATTGAATTACTGGTAATTTCAAGGCTGAGTGACTTCTAAATATATCTTTATTAATTTGAAGCCAGCTTTTTTCACAATATTTGCCTTTTATTTTTTTCAAACAATTAACAATATTTTATTCAGAATGCCTTTGGGTCCATGATATCATATTAGTAATGCCATAAAAGAAAATCTATAAAGTTTGGGTTATAGACATTTTTATAAATAACTCTTTCTTCAGTCTAGATTACCAAGAAAAACAATGCATCTGTGGGAGATGCCTTCATCTGAAAGTGACAGCAATAAATTAATTTCAAACTTAAGTTATTTTCATTTAGTTTAAATTAGACCTTTAACCTTTTAGTGCTTACTTTTAATAAGCAGGGTTTGAAATGGGCAAGATTTCAAAAGCTCTCATGTTTGTTAGACAGCTAGGGAAAATAAATGTATTTCTATAGATGAGACATTTTCAACTTAAATGTGTTAAGTATGCTGATTAGCGCCATATCAAGCAGAAACATATTCTTAGATTAAAATAATTTGTTTTACTTAATCAGATATCCACCATTAGTCAAACATGAATTTTCTATTGTTAGACATATCTAGAGCAAGGGGAAGTGGAGTGGTTGCTGGCTTTAAGAATTGCACATTGAGTTTGGAAAAAGAATAATATAGAGGATTCAAGACAAAGCCTAGTCATTTCTAAACAGATGCTTTGAAATACTGGAATTTTAAAGGGTGTGGACTTAAAGTGTTTTTGTGTTTTCTAAAGATTTTATTATTTATTTATTCATTCATTTATTTATTTAATTTATCTCTATATTTCTCACCCTCTCATTGTTTGTACTCACTGCCTGCTCTCTGTCTAGTGTTTTTTTTGTTTTTGTTTTTTTTAGGAGGCATCTGGAACAGAACCCAGGATCTCTCATATGGGTGGGAGGTGTTCAGCCACTTGAGATACATCTGCTCCCTGCTTGTAGCATCTTTTGTAGTGTTTCCTCATTGTGTTGTCTCATTGTGTCATTTTGTTGTGTCAACTTGCTGCACCAACACTTTGCATCAGCTCTCTGTCTTGTTAGTTTTCTTTAAAAGACACTGGGAACTGAAGCCAGGACTTCCCAAGTGGTGCCCAACTGCTTGAGCCAATTCTGCTTCCCCTAAAGTGCTTTTAATGAAAGAATACTTCCTACAAAGCTTAAGCGTTTAGAAGAACTTTGAGTATGGGCATTTTTACTCACCTATGGATGTCACTGTTCATTGGCTTGACAGAAGTGAACTCCAAGGCTTCTGATTTGCATTTTTAGTTCATAGAGTTGTTCAGTTGCCTGAAGCTTTGCATAAGTTTTACTCTGTCTTGGAATTCAGGGAAGAGGCAATTTTCCATTCCATTCTTGCCTCAGCCATTGGACAACTGTGAAAATTTGGAGATGTCCCTTATCCTCTCTGCAATTCAGTTTTGTTTTTGTAAAATACAGGGGCTGGTCTAGTGCCTGGACTCTCAGCCACAGGGTCTCAAGATTGACCTTGAATCAGAGTCTCCTGGACAACTGTTAACTAAAACAGCCTGCCCCATCCCTGGAGTTTCTGATTCAGCAGGTCTGGATCTGGGTCTGAGAACTTGCCTTTCTAACAAATTCCCAGGTGATGCTGTGGCTGCTGGTAGGTGGGTTGGGGGAACCCCACTCAGCCAGGCCCTTGTATGCATAGAGTTTCATCAGGTAGACTCTGATCATAATGCTGATTGCTTTTAAGGCCTGTTGGTTAGAAAGACTGCTGATAAAGCCTCAGGAAAGAAAAATCTTCCCTTTGTGTTCTTTTTGCCATAAACCCCAAATTGAGATAATCTCATGGGGGTAGAGGGGAGGGACCATATTTGAGAGGATTTAGCAATCACTAGCTGTGGACATTTCCATGGGCTAGCAAAGGGGACGGCTGTGCTACCTCAGGAAGGTCTCTATGACATGGGCTATGGGTGGGAGGCTCTTTGTCTCTTCAGAGATAACTTAAACTGTCTGACTTGTGGGTGTGAAATGGTAAGAGGCTGCAGTCCTGCCCTTGGTGACAATGGCAACAGCTCCAGTCCCAGGAAACAGTTTAACAATGCAAGGTCTATAAACTTTAAGTATTAAGGGGAAATGTAAACCAAATATGCTAAAAGCTTATCTAGAATGTATGAAGTCCATGCTAAAACCTAACCTAGGATGTGGAAGATATATATGCTAATTCAAGCCTATTGAGAACTGAAACAAAGGGACCATTTAATGTTTCCTCCATATAAAAGGGATTCAAAAATCTTGTTCAGGGCTCAGGATTGAAACAGAAAGCTCCTGAGTCCGACCACCATCAATAAACCATTTTTCCTTCTCAAAATCATTCCTGAGTCCTGGCCTCTCTATACACAAATAATTGAACCTCTCTCAAATTCTACAACAATATCATACTATTTTCTGTCTTTTAACCATTTATTTCACCCTTTGTAATAATCTTCATTTCAACACTATTCTCCAAGTCTCTCTCTTTTTTTCCCTTTCAGGATGCAGTAGTCCCTTTTGTATCTCTTGTAAGTCTTTTGGTAACATTCTATTAGTGTTCGTTTTTTTTTCCTGTGAAAACTTTGGAGTCACCCTCATTTTTGAAGTTCAGTTTTACCAGATACAAAATTCTTGGCTGATGGATTTTTCTTTTTAAGTATGTTAAGTATTTCATACAACTTTCTTCTCTTCTTCATGGTTTCAGATGTGAGGTCAGCACTTAATCTTACTGAGGTTCTATTGCATGTGATGCTTTTCTTTTGCTGCTTTCAGAATTCTTTTTATCTCTTATGTTTGTCATTCTGAATAGCAGGTGTCTCAGAGTAGGTCTATTTGGATTTACTCTACTTCTGGTGCATTGTCCTTCTTGGATTTTGATATTTATATCTTTCATAAGGGTTGGGAAGTTTCCATTTGCTATTCCCTCAAATATTCTTTCTACCCCTTTTCCATTCTCTTCTTCTGGGAAACCAATAGTGTAAATTTGTGTACTTTGCATTGTTTTTTGATTTCTTGAACACTTGTTTCACTTTTTCCACTGTCTTCTCTTTTACTCTCCTGTCTTTTCCAGTTCAGGTGTTCTGTTTTTGAAATCACTAATTCTGTCATTGAACATTGAAAATCTGCATTTATTGCCTCTAATGTATTTTTAAATTCATTGAACTATATCACTCATACATAAACATACATAAATAGTAAGTGTATAAGAGTTGTAAACTTACAAAACATATATAACATCAAACAAACATATATAATATCTCACCCTACCACCAATAACTTATATTATTTTTAAAACTTTTTAACTAATAAAAAGTATTGTCAAAATATTACTACTAAACAGTTTTCCCCTAACCAATCCAATTATTATCTTTACATCATTCATATATGAGCATACATAAACAATTAAGTGTATAGTATAAGTTGTGAACTTACAAAGCAAACCTGCATAACATCATACAGGGGTCCCATACATCAACCCTCCACCAACACCTTGCACTGTCATGAGACATTTGTTACAAATTATGAAAGAATATTGTCAAAATCTTACTATTAATCATAGTCCCTATGTTACATTTGTTGTGTTTTCCCCCAACCCACCTCATTATTTTTTAAATATTTTCTATGACAGAAGTTGTAACCTTATAAAAAATCATGCATATGTGCAGAATTCCCAAACAACACCCTCCATCAACACACCACAATGTGGTGTGTGTCATTTGCTACAGATGAAATAATATCAACTAATTGTTACCATGTCCATAGTGTACATTTGGCTCACTTTTTCTGTACTGCCTCAGTACCAACACAGTACATCTTTCACACAGATGCAAGAATATTATATTATTACTACTAACCACAGTCCATAGGTCACTCCAGCTGTGTTTTTCCCATCCTTCTCCATGTTCCCAACACCCAGCAGTAGTGATCTACATTTGTTTTACCTAACAAAGGACGCTCTTGCATCTGTATCATCAATCACAATTCTCACCCACCTCTTAGTTTACTATGCTACTAAGTTCCTAGATTATTTCCTAGCATTCTGTCAATTGGCATTTTCAGAACTAGACTACCATTTTCAGCCACATCTCCATTTATAAACTAGCTGTTACTCACTGTGTGTTACCATCCACTCTATATATTTCCATACCTTTACTGTAAAGCTAATTAAAAATTCTACATACATTAAACATCAGTAGTCCACTCAGTCCTTCTCTTATCTCTTCTAAGAATCCACCACCCACCACCAGGTATTGAAGATATTTTCCTAAAATGTCTTCTATAAGTTTTATGGTGCTTGCTTTTATTTTCAGTTTGTGATATATTTTGAGTTAATTTTTGGATAAGGTGTGAGATAGGAGTCCTCTTTCCTATTGTCAGCTATGGATGTCCAATATTTTCAGTGCCATTTGTTGAGTGGATTGTTCTGTCCAAGCTGTGTGACTTTGACCAGCTAGTAAAAAATCACTTGAACATATATGTGAGTCTGTTTCTGAACCATAAATTTGATTCCATTGGTCTATTGTGTCTGTCTTTAGGCTAGAACCATGCTATTTTTACCACTATATGTAGGTATTATGATTTAAAGTCTGGAGATGAGGGCTTGCTTTTTCTTTTTATGATGTTCTCGCTATTCAGGACTCCTGGCCATCCCAAATAAATTTAATGATTGTGTTTTCAATTTTTTCTTTAATGCTGGTGGAATTTTTCTTAGGATTGCATTAAGTCTATATATCAACTTGAGTAGAATTGACATCTTGATGATATTTAGTCTTCCAATGCATGAGCATGGAATGTTCTCCCAGTTATTTAGGCCATTTTTGAATTGTTTTAACACTGAGTTGCAGTTTTCTGAATACAAGTGCTTTGCAACATTGGTTAGGTTTATTCCTGACTATTGAGTTTTATCTGTTATATTGTATTTTCACCACTCTTTTGACAGTATTAGTTACTTTTATTGATATAATCTTCATTTCTATACTTTCTTCCAGGCCCCTCTCTCCTGTCTTTTCTTTTCAGGCTCTAGCACACCCTTTAGGATTTCCGAAAAATCTGGTCTCTTGCTTAGAAATTCTCTCAGTTTCTGTTCATCTGTGAATATTCTAATCTCACCCTCATTTTTGAATGACAGACTTGCTGGATATAAGATTCTTGGCAGGAAGTTTTTCTCTTGTAGTATCTTAAATATATCAGACCACTGTCTTCTTGCCTCCATGATTTCTGGTGAGAAATCAGCATATACTCTTATTGGATATCCCTTATATGTTATATATTTCTTTTCTCTTGTTGCTCTCAGAATTCTCTGTCTTAGGCCCTTGACATTTTGATGAATATGTGTCTCGGAGTTGGTCTATTTGGATATTTTTTGGATGGAAATACATTGTGCTTCTTGGACAGGGATGTGTCCTTCAATAAGGTTGGGAAATTATCTACCATTTTTTCTTCAAATATTTCTTCTGCCCCTTTTCCCTTCATTTCTCCTTCTGGGACACCCATGACTTTTATGTTTGCATGCTTTTGCTGTCATTTCTTTCCCCAAGACCTTGTTCAATTTTTTTCCATTCTTTTCTTCATCTTTTCTTTTGTATGTTCACTTTCAGAGGCCATTTCTTCAAGTTCACCAATCCTTTCTTCTGCCTCCTCAAATCTGCTCTTATATGATTCCAATGTTTTTAAAATTTCATTGATTGCACCTTTCATTCCCGTAAGATCTGCTATTTTTCTATGTATGTTTTCAAATTCTTCTTCGTGCTCATCCAGTGTCTTCTTTTTTTATTTTTTATTTTTTGCCTTTATTTTTTATTTTAATATTACATTAAAAAAAATATGAGGTCCCCATATACCCCCCACTCCCTCCCTCCCCCTCCCCCCATAGCAACAACCTCCTCCATCATCATGAGACATTCATTGCATTTGTTGAACACATCTCTGAGCACCACTGCACCTCATGGTCAATGGTCCACATTATAGCCCACACTCTCACACGTTCAATCCAGTGGGCCATGGGAAGACATACAATGTCCAGTAACTGTCCCTGCAGCATCACCCAGGACAACTCCAAGTCCCAAAAACACCTCCAGTGTCTTCTTAATATCCTTAATCTCTTTGGCCATCTCATTGAATTTATTAAGAAGATCTCTTTGAACATCTATAATTAGTTGTCTCAACTCCTTTATGTCATCTGTAGGCTTATCTTGTTCCTTTAACTGGGTCATAGCTTCCTATTTCTTGGTGTGGATTGTACTATTTTTGTTGGTGTCTTGGCATCTGGCTTACTAGAGAATTTATTCTGGGTGCAGTTTTTCTCTTTAGTTTAGGGCTTCCTATCATTTCTCCATTGCTGGTTGAGCAGTAGGAGCCAAGCATGTAGTTGGTGCTGTAAGCTATGGAGGCTCAAGCTGCCCTCATTGTGCCAGGGGCCAATGAAGCTTCTTCCAACTTTCCCCTTTGCCAGGGGTAGGGACAGAGTCACAGCTATGTAGAATAACCCAAGTGCAGGCCTAGACTGTAGTTGCCCAGAGAGACTGATGAAGCTTCATAACTTTTTCTGCCCTGCCTGGGACAGGGATGGAGCTGCAGGTGTGGGCAGCAATCTATGCAGTGCAGGTCAAAGATGACTACAGTTGCCCTGGTAGACTTCTGATTTTTCAGTCTTTTACAGCCAAAGTTACCTGCAGTTACCTGTATAGGCTGGTGCAGGGCTCCTCAGGCTTCTCCCTGCCAGAGGCAGGGCTGAAAGCCTAGGTGGGCTGCAGGCTGATCTGCATGAAAGAAACTGGTTCCTGCCAACACTGAGAATTTCAGTCAGCCTGGCTTCCCCTCAGGCTGGAGGTGAAGTCAGAATGATGGCTACTGGCCTCTTTTTGACTTGGGCTGGTTCACACCCCAGCTGTTCCCAGGGTTATATCTTAGCCAGCTGAGTCTACCAATCAGCAGCCCAAATTGGCAGCCAGCTGTCTCCCCCTTCCCCATTTGTGGGAAATGGAGCTTCCAATTCCAGCCACAGAATAGCCTCTGGGGTGGCTCCTGCAGCCAGAGTAGGATAGTCACCAGCCTCCATGGCTTGGCTGGTAATTTCCCAGAGAGGCTGATGCAGGTCTCTGCAGCTTCCTCCCTGCTGAATAAGGCACTGGGGCCTAGGCTTGAGCTGTAATATGATCTGCGTGGGAAGAAGCCGGTCCCCACCAGCACTGGGATCCTCAGTCTACCCCGCTTCCCCTCATGCCAGGCGCAGAGTAAAGTTGGTGGCTCCCCACCTCTTTCTGACTTGGACAGTCTCAAACTTTAGCTGTTCTCAGGATTATATCATAGCACACTGAATTTACTCATCAGCAGCTGAAATTCATGCCCAACTGACTCTTCCTCCCCCATTTTGGGGAAGTGGAGCTTTGAGTTCCAGCCATGGAACAGCTCCCAAGGTGGCTTGTGCCTTCAGTGGATGATAAGCACCGACCTCCGTGGCATGGAGTACTCTACTTATGAGTCTTCTCTGAAGATTCATCTTCAGATGAATCGTCTATTCCTTCAAGGACATTGCAGGATGCTCTTCTGGCTTCCTGGAGCACCCAAAGAGGTGCTTCAGCTAGCTCCAGAGAGCTCTTTGTGTTTACTAACTGCCCCGTAGCAGGAGCTGATTCTAGGAGCTCCTTACTCTGCCGCCATCTTGCGGGTTCCTCTAATATATATTTTATATATATATAAATATTTTAAAGATACATAGATTACACAAAATGTTACATTAAAAAATATGGGAGGTTCCCATATGGCCCACCCCCACATCCCCCACTTTTCCTTCATCAACAACTTCTTTCATTAGTGTGGTGCATTCATTGTATTTGCTGAATACATTTTGGAACACTGCTACACAGCATGAATTATAGTTTATTGTGTGGATTACACTACCCAGTCCACCTAGTGGGTTATGTCCCTGCAATATCATTCAGGATAACTCCATGTCCCCAAAAAGCCCCATATCACACCTCTTACTCCCTCCCCCTGCCCTCAGTAGCTTCCATGCCCACAATCTCCACATCAGTGACATAATTTTCTTCCATTGCTAGAGTCACAGTAGTTCTATAGTAGAATACCAACAAGCCCACTAAAATCTGTAATATATTCTTCCATCCTGTGTAACTTGGGATGGAGATGTACACTCCACCTCTAGAATCAAGTGGGGACTTAGATTCCACATGACTGATGGATGCAATTCTCCTGCTTGCAGTTGTAGACATTCTTGGTTCCCTGGTGTGGTGGTTGACCATTATATTTCCCCATCAGCTGATCTGTGTAAGTCCAAGGAAACACAGAGTAGGTGTTCCAACTCTGTCGAGGTTCAGGGCCCAGATGACACATGGACCATCCAGAGATTCCAGTCTTCTGAGCATACACAAACTGCAGCATCAGTCACAGGTTCAGTAAAAATGACAGAAGAGGCATGTGTAGAGAGGTCACATCTGAGTCCAACTCCATCACAGTCAGGAGCACAAATTCCAAAGTAAGGCCCACTGCAAGGCAATGAATTCCACAGTCATCTGTCATGACTATAGGACCTGTGTGTCTCTGTAGCCCTCAGGAGCACCAGTATCTGGGGTTGTATCTACTTTGGCTGTCTTTCAGATCCTACTGAGATGTGCATTAGTGTGACCCCTCTGATGACCTTCCAACTCATTTTGAAATCTCTTAGCCATATAAATTAATTTATCTTTACCACTTCCCCCTTTGATTTAAGGTCTTTTTCTAGTTGCATCACCAGCAGGTGATTGGTAGCAATCCATCAGCACTAGGTAGGCTCATCCCCGGGTGTCATGTCCCACGCTGGGGAGAAGGCAGTGCATTTACATGCTGAGTTTGGCTTAGAGAGTGGCCATATTTGAGCAACATGGAGGCTCTGAGGAGGTAACTCTTAGGCACCCTGCAGCTCATGGCCTAGTTTAAATATCAAGCACAGAAGCTCATAAGCATAGTCATCAGTACAAAGTGCCCATCTTTGGGCCATTCTTCTTCATGGGTCTTTTCCCTTGCACCTGGGGGATTATGCTCTTCCACTGGGGGATGCAACAGAGCTCCCCAGGATGGGAACTCAGCACTCCCTCAGTTGTCATGTGTAACTCTATTCACTATGACAATATCCAATGAACATCTGAACATATCTTTATATCTTATATGCATACCCTGGAGAACTCCCGCCCACCCATATATTCCCTTTCAATGACACCCCTCACCAGTACTCTTCCCCTGTCATAGTGGATCCTCTCTGTAATCCAAAACTTCTTCACAAATTAAGTCTAATATATTGCCAAATCCAATTAGAAGGATAATGAAACAGTATTGACATGCTTATAGATTAGACATAGAATTTATAATAATTTAGAAAAACTAAAATAAGGAAATAAATTGGGGTATTAAAAAATGAAAAATATCATAAAACTTTGTTCCTGATGTTCTGTGTTTCATCATTGTAATAGGTGTTGCCCTGCAAGTACAGTGGCAAGGCAATCTCTTTCATTCCTTCTGCAGTATCTACATCATTTTAAAAAATTTTAATTTTAAATTCTAAAGTTTTAGATCACAATAAAATCACATATACAATTAGGGGACCCCCATATACCCAATATCAAACCCTTTTCCCCCTTCCTCAGCAATGATCTTTTTACATGTGCATGTTGCATTTGCTACAGCTGATGTACAGATTTTAAAATATAACTATTAACCATGATTCCGTTATGGCTAACATTATGGCTTATATTTTAGACTGTATACTTTTTGGTTACTGTATAGTTTACATTATGTTTTACATTTTTGACTATTCACTTTTATATATTTTTGGTGAAATTTAACAGGGCTTACATCCATTTTTGTAAGATCTTGTGGAACACTTCCATTGCCCTCCAGTAAACCCCACTTCCATCTATTCTATTCCTCTCTCCCACTCCCCTCAGGGCCCACAGCGACAACCAAGCTTTACTGCTTGGAGAACAAGATTCATAGATACTTACAACAATGCTGAGGGCTTGACACTCTAGTCTATCCTCCCCCTTTGGGAACCACCCATGCTCTTGAGGGACACCTTCTCCTCTGTTTGAGAACATCAGGCCTCCCCAGGATGGGCGTACAATACCTTCCCACTCATTGTAAGTATCTCCACCCACTAATAAAACACAATATGACAAGATGAACCCTCACACACTCCCTAGAATTCTGTCCCAGGTACATCCTGTGCCAAATGTTCCCCATCAAACACCTTAAACAAGTATCCTTTCCTTAATATATTTTCTAAAGAGTTTTCTCAACATGTAGTTTAATCACATACCTGACAATCTCCCATGTTCTCCCCCTCCCCCAACCCTTGTCCTCAACTACATGGGCCAGCTGACCCACCCTCCCAATCCTAAACCCCCGAGCCTTCAAAACCCCACCCAATAGTATACCTATGCCCTCATCTTATCCCTTCACTCCACAAAAACTTACCCACATTTTATCACAGATTTTCTCTCATGTAGACATCAGCTCACACACACACACACACACACACACACACACACACACATTTCCTATAAGCATATCATCCAGTCTCTAGCTCTCTGAAACAGTCTGATTTGCTTAATTCATGTCAGAGAAGATATGTAGTATTTGTCCTTCAATGTTTGGGTTACTTACTCAACGTAAGGTCCTCAAGGTTCATCCATGTTATCCCATGTGTTAGTACTGTATTCTTTCTTACAGATGAGTAGTATTCTGTTGTATGTATATACTACATTTTGTTTATCCATTCATCTTTTGATGGGCATTTGGGTTGATTCCAACTTTTGGCAAAAGTGAATAATGCTGCTATGAACATCGGTGTGCATGTATCAGTTTATGTCCTGGTTTTCAGTTCTTCTGGGGATATACCCAGCAGTAAAATTGCTGGTCATATGGCAAATCTATAGCTAGTTTTTGAGGAACTGCCAAACTGTCATCCAGAAAGGCTGGATTCTTCTACATTTCCACCAACGGTGGATAAGGGTTCCCATTCATCTGCATCCTCTTCAACACTTACACTTCTCTATTTCTTTAATAGCCTCAAGTCTAATTGGTAAGATGGTATCTCATTGTAGCTTTGCTATGTATTTCCCTAATAGGTAGTGATGTTGAGCATCTTTTCATGTGTCTTTTATCCATTTGTATTTCTTCTTTGGAGAAACATCTGCTCAAATCTCTTGCCCACATTTTGAATGGGTTGTCTGTCTTTTTATTTTTGAGAAATAGGATTTTTTATATATGTTGGATATTAGGATCCTATCAGATATATGGTTACTAAATATTTTCTTCCATTGGGTAAGCTGTCTTTTTACTTTCTTGATAATCTCCTTTGAGGTGCAAAATGCTTTAATTTTGAGGAGGTCCCATTTATCTATTTTTTCTTTTGCTTTTGTGTTTTGGGTGTGAAGTTCATGTAGCAATTTCCTATTACAAGTTCCTGTAGATGCTTCCCTACATTGTCTTCCAAGGTCTTTATGGTCTTGGCTCTTATATTTAGATCTCTCATTTATTTGAGTTGATTTTTGTATAAGGCATGAGTTGGTAATCCTCTCGTTCCTTTGCATATGGATATCCAGTTCTCCAAGGACCATTTGTTTAAGAGGACATTCTTCCAAGTTTAGTGGGCTTTGTACTTTCTTGAATATCAGATGACTGTATATATGAGGATGTGTGTCTGAACTCTCAATTCAGTTTCATTGGTCAGTGTGTCTATCCTTCTGCCAATACGATGTTGTTTTGACCACTGTAGCTTTATTGTATGATTTAACATCAGGTAATATTGTTCCTCACATTTAATTTTTCGTTTTCAAATGTCTTTGACTGTTTGGGGCCACTTTCCCCTCTAAATAAATTTCATAGTTAGACATTCCAGTTCATTAAAAAGTGCTGTGTTGATTTTTATTGGGTTTGCATTAACTGTGTAGATGAGTTTGGATAGGATAGTCATCTTAATGATGTTTATTCTTCCTATTCATGAACAGGGAGTATTCTTCCATTTATTTAAGTGTTTTTTGATTTCCTTTAACAATGTTGTGTAGTTTTCTCTAATATAAGTCCTTTACATGTTTAAATTTATTCCTAGGTATTTGATTTTTTAATTGGTATTGCAAATGGTATTTTTTTCTTGATTTCCTCCTCAGATTGTTTAATATTGGTGTGGAGAAATCTTACTGATTTTTACACATTTGATATTATACCCTGTGACTTTACTGAACACATTTATAAGTTCTAGAAGCTTTGTTTTAGATTTCTCATGGCTTTCTATGTAGAGAATCATGTCATCTGCAAAGAGTGAAATTTTACCTCTTCCTTTCCAATTTGGATACCTTTTATATCTGTTTCTTGCCTCATGCCCGACAAGGTACTTCTAACACAATTTTAAATGGGAGAGGTGATAATTGGTATTCTTGTCTTGTTCCTAATCTTAGAGGGAAAGATTTTACAATTTCAGCATGTATATGATGTTAGATGTGTGTTTTTCATATAAATCCTTTATCCTGTTCAGAAAGTTTCCTTCTATTCTTATCTTTTGCAGTATTTTTATTGGGAAAGGGTGGGTATTTTGTCAAATGCTTTTTTCTACATCTATAGACATGATCATGTGATTTTTATTTGACCTGATTATATGGTGTATTACTCTGATTAATTTTCTTATGTTTAGATTTCATTGCATACTAGGGATGAAATCCACTTTGTCATGGTGGATAATTCATTTGATGTGTTGCTGAATACAATTAGCAAGTATTTTGTTAAGGATTTTAGTGTATACGTTCATTTGAGAGTTTGGTCTGTTAATTTCCTTTCTTGTGGTGTCTTTGTTTGCCTTTGGTATTATGGTAATGTTGCCATCCTAGAATGAGTTACACAATGTTTCTTTTATTTCAATTTTTTGTAAGAGTTTAAGCAGAATTGGAGGTAGTTCCTTCCAGATGTTTGGTGGAAGTCACCTGCGAGGCTGTCTGACCCAGGGCTCTCCATATTTGGGTGGATTTAATGACAGGTTTTTTCTCTTTACTTGTGATTGGTTTGTTGAGATCATCAGTTTCTTCCTTTGTGAATGTCAACTGCTTATGTGTTCTTGTTGGTATATAGTTTTTCAAAATATTCTCCTATGATTCTTTTTATTTCTGTAGGTTCAGTGGTAATATCCCCTTTGTCATTTCTTATTTTGTCTATTCACATCTTTGGTCATTTTTCTGTGTTAAAAAAAACACAGGAAAAAGCTAAGGGTTTGTCAATTTTATTGTTTTTTTCAAAGAACTCACTCTTTGTTTTGTTTATTTTTTCTAGTGCTTTCTTATTTTCTTTTTCATTTAGTTCTGCTCTGATCTTTGTTATTTCTTTCTTTCTTCTTCCTTTGGGGTTATTTATTCTTTCAACAATTCCTCTAAATGTGCAGTTATTTGTTTGATTTTAGCTATTTTTTCTCTTACGATATATGAATTTATGGCTAAGAATTTCCCTCTCAGTACAGCTTTTGCTGCATCCCATAAGTTTTAGTATGTTGTGTTATCATTTTCACTTATTTCAAAGTAGTTGCTGATTTCTTTTGAGATTTCCTCCTGGACCCACTCTTTGTCTAAGAGTGTGTTGCTTGACTTCCATATCCTTGTGCCTAATCTGGTTCTCCAGCCCTTGCAGACTTTCAGTTTCATCCCACTGTGGTCAGAGAAATTATTTTGTATGATTCCAATCTTTCTGAATTCATTGAGACTTTCTCTGTGGCCTAGCCTGTGGTCTATCTGGGAGAATGATCCATATGCACTTGAGAAGAATGTATTTATGCTGTATTTTGTTGTAGTGTTCTGCATATGTCTATTAGGTTCAGATCCTCTAATAAATTATTCAAATCTTTGTTTCTTTACTGATTCTCTGTCAAGATGTTCTGTCTAGTGATGATAATGGTATATTAAAGTCTCCCACAATGATTGTGGAGTCATCTATTCCTCCATTTAGTTTATCCAGTGTTTGCCTCATGTATTTTGAGGCACTCTGATTAGGTGCATAAATATTTATGATTGTTCTTTCTTGATAGATTACCACTTTTACTGATATGTAGTGCCCATTTTTGTCTCTCACAATAGTTTTGTTTTTAAAGTCTCTTTTGTCTGATATTAGTATAGTTACTTTTGCCTTTTTTGGTTATTAGTTGCTTGTAATATTATTTTTCAGCTATTCACTTTCAACCTTCTTGAATCACTGGGTCTATGGTGAATTTCATTTAGACAGTATATAGATGGGTCACATTTCCTTATCCATTCTGCCAATCTGTGTCTCTTGACAGGAGAGTTTAATCCATTAACATTCAGTGTTATTACTCACAAGAAATTACTTACATTAGCCATATTTTCTTTGAAGTTGTGTGTGTCATATGTTGTTTTTATTTTTTTTGTCTTTTATGTTCGTCTTAAACTGTCCTCCAACTCCGACTTCAGTTTTTTTCTTTCAAGCTGCAGAATTCCCCTTAGTATTTCTTGAAGAGCACATTCATTATTGGCATACTCTGTTAGTTTCTGTTTATCTGTGAATATTTTGCGCTCTCCATCAATTTTGAATGCCAGTTCTACTCAATAGAGTATTCTTGGCTGGAAAATTTTTTCTTTTAGTATCTTGACTATGTCATACTACTGTCTTCTTGCATCCATGGTTTCAGATGAGAAATCAGCACTTAATCTTATTGAGCCTCCCTTGTGTTCGATGGTTCACTTTTCTCTTGCTGCTTTCAATATTTTCTCTTTGTCTTGAGCATCAGATAATTTCGCAGATATGTTTTGTATTAGGTCTTTGGGATTTATACTGTTTGGGTTGTGCTGTGATTCCTGGGCATGTACCATCCATCTCCCTCAGTAAGTTTGGGAATTTTTCAGCCATTATTTCCTCCAAAAAACCTTCTGTCCCCTTTCCCTTATCTTCTCCTTCTGGGATATTTGTGCATTTTGTGTTGTCATTCAGATCCCTAAGTCTCTATTGGATTTCTTCTAAATTCTTATCTAATAATTCTACTCTTTCTTTGATTTCAGATTTAATGTTTTCCACCTCAATGATTCTTTCCTCTGCCTATTCAATTCTGGTGTTATTTGCTTAGAGTGTTTTTTTTTTAATTTATTTATTTTTTATTTCTTGGATTGTGCCATTCATTACCAACAATTCTGTTATCTTATTCCATATGTTTACAATTTCTTTAGTAGGCTCTGCAAGTGTTTTCTTAATATCCTTAAATTCTTCTTTCACTTCATTATAATGAGCCATGATATTAGTTTGGACATCTTTGTTTAGTTGTTCAAAGTTCTGCTTCTCTTCCTGGTTTTAAGTTTTTTCATTGGTGTGAGCCATGTCTTCCTGATTATTGGTATGTTTTGTAATTTTTTGTGGCTCTCTGCTCATCATTTTATCTTGATGGGTTTCTTCAGTTGGTTATGTCCTCCATGTAGTCTCAGGTTTTATTTAGTTGCGGTTTTTGTGGGTGTATTAAGTTTTCTATTTTACACTTTGTTCTACTTATTCTATTTCCTTGTTGTTGTCTAAGTTCCCTTGAATGAAAAAGTTTACATCCAGGGGAAGCAAAAGAAGTTAAAAAAAAGATTTAATACTAGTATTGATAGTAAATGTTAGCAGAAGAATCATCTAAGACCTAAGAGATTGAATATTAAACTAATGTAACTGTGTAGAAATACAGGAATAAAAAAATGGTGCACCTACAAGGAAATGGGAAACTGAATATCAAAAAGAATATAGTGTGAATTAACAGGTCAGTGTGATGAAGAGAGAGGGAAACAGAAAAGAAAGGATAAAAACAGAAAGGTAATAAAGGATAGAAAACAGAACGGTTAGAATTAAAAAGTCAGGAAAATTGGGGACTAAACAAAGGTAATTGGAATGTAAGGACAACAACAGAAGGTGGAAGTTAGAAAGATGCAGGAGGGAAATGAGACAGCATTGATTGCCAAAATAAGTACACACAGAAATGAGAAAATCAAGAAAGTGGAATCACACCAATCAAGAAACAAGCTGGCAGCATCGAAATGACTCTCAGTCTCTTTGAAAGAGAGCACCCACACCTTGCTGGGAACCTTAAATATGCTCTTGGAAGCTTATTAAGCACTTCCTACTGTCCCCCTCCCTTAGAGGAGTTGCACAGGACTAGTTAATTGCCTGGCTTCACCTTCTCCCAGACCAATTTTCCCTATCCCAGGGAGGCTAGGTAAATCAGACGGCCTCAGCAGATTTACGTCTCCCATCTTCCTGGTTTCTCCAGAGGCCAGCTGGTATGCTTCTGAAAGCTAAAAAAAGGGGGTCCAGACCATAGAACCCACACTCAGGGGATCCCTCTCCACCTTTCAGCAGAACCCTCCCACTCTCAGAATTTGTCTCTTTTAGATGACTGACTGGCAAGGGTCAGGGTATGCTGTGGCTCCTGCCCTGAGGGAGGGGCTCAGCTGTCCAATAGCTCCTGCCTGAAGCATCAGAAACTCATGGTTTGACCTTGCACAATCACGCTTTGTGTTATGCTCTCTGCAGATGGATGCCCTTAAGCCTCCTGCTTTTTGGGTTCCCAAAACAGCTCAGTCAGGAAGGATTTTGCTGAACTCAGTTGTTTTACTTAGGAGAGATGATGTAGGTGTACTTAATCTGTCACCATCTTGCCTCTCTCCATTTTTTTTTCTTGATTGAATTTTTTATACAAAGTCTTTGTTAACTTCAGAAGAAAAGAAGTTAATATAGGAAGGAAGAGAAGTTGGGAAGAGTGCTGGTGAAGAAAGGCATGGGTCTGTGTGAAAGGACCTTTGTGCAGGAATGCCAAACCCAGCAGTTAGACAGGGTGAAGGACAGGTCACTGCTATTTGATAGGATTTGTTTTCTTGTTGGTGAATGAATTGCAGTTGCTTAAAGAATTTTATCATATCACAGTTTACATAATGATTTCAAGTACTTTTCACAAGTGAATCAATTTTCTCAGTTTATTCAACTATTTTAAAAGCAGAAACCTGGGAATGATATCTACCCTTTCCCCCCACATACCAACTAACTCTGTAGGGCACAGCTTTCTACTGGGATTCCCTCATTTTTGTCTGGAGCCAGAACCCTCAGCCCAGAAGAGAAGTGGCTCTTCTCATTCAAGACCCCCAGCACTTGCCCTCTGAATTTGAGTCATTTTCTGGTTGCATAGCAAACAGGAAATCTGGTTCTCCTCCCTTGGGTCTGACCAAGGCCACCAGACATTGAGCAGTGGGGCCAGGGCTGATGAGACCACAGTAAGCAGTCGCCATGTTTAAGGGTAAAGAACACATGTTGAGGTCTGGACCTCAGAAATTCAGGGTCACCCCATTCCTCTCTGCACCCCACCTTGGTCTGCAGGCAACATCTTCAGACTATCACACATAGCTTCAGAGAGAGGGAACCCACCCCATTCCCCACAGACAAAACACCAAAGGTCAGCCCGAATAGGGGTCCTGAATGTGAAAGAGAGCCCAGTGCTGACCCTGGTTCTCCCTTGCCTCTTCACGTTTATGGGTCTTGGTCTGTCCCTTTCCTTCACATGGCCTCAGTGTCCCCATCCCTAAATGAGGGCCTAGGACTCATATGTCAGTTGTAGAATTGGAATAGAGCCTGAGGGAGCTTTTGTTGATTCACTATCTTTTACCTTATCTATCATTGAATAAGCCAGGATATGCAAACTATGTCTAGAATTAAATTCATGATCATCGTTGGAAATGGTTATTATGAAAAGGAAAACAATATTTCTTTGTTTAAAAATTATTTCCAAACTGTTTTGACTCTTGACCCCTAACTGAAATCCTAAAATGACTGGGCATAAATAAGACATTAACAGAGTAAGGGATTTATTGTTCTTTTATTATTCTCCAAATTACTATGAACAATTAAAAGAATCAGGGAGTTATTGTTAAGTAAAAACAGTTCAGGAGAGTGACTGTGGCTCATGTATTGAGTGCCTGTCTCTGATATGGGAGATCCTGGGTTTGGTTCCTGGTGCCTTCTGAAAAACACAACAAAAAAGAAACACCAAGTGCGGTCACCCCTCAGGCTGAAGTGTGGTTTGCTGGCCTGGTGGGGGAGCAGCCGCGGCAGGCCAAGCCGCTGCCCCCAAAATAGGGTGGCTGGTCGGACTCACCGCCACCCCTGAAGGAAGCTCGGCATGGGCGCAGAGTGCCCTCGGGTCTCCCCTTCTCGGCAGCCATGCTTCCGCGGCCACCCCTCCTCCCGGATAGCGCCACACAATGCCTTGTGGGGCAGCACCCTTCTTCTTCTTTCTCCCTGCGCAGGCCCAGGGCGGAAGATTCCAGTCTGCCCTTTTCCCCTCCCCCGACAGCAGCAACAGCCAGGCGTAGGCGGAAAAATCCAGTCTGCCCTTTTCCCCTCCCCCGACAGCAGCAATAGCCAGGTGTGGGCGGAAAAATCCAGCCCGCCCTTTTCCCTTCCCCGGACAGCAGCAACAGACAGGCGTGGGCGGGAAACTCAAGTTTGCCCTCCACCCCAGCAAAAGCAGCCACCAATCCCTAAACCCTGCCCCTTCCCCCAGCAACAGCGACAGCCAATCCCTAACCACCAACCCTCCCCCATCCAGTACCGCCCACTGACCTTTCGCCGGCAACCAATCAGAACAGGGCATGGCTTCGACCAATCAGCCTTCCCCAGCCCCTATAAAACTGTTGCCTCTCCCTCAGTAAAGTGGACTTGCGTGTTTACCTTGTCTCCGCGGTAGTTCTTCTGCCGTGCGCCCTCCAGTCCTGAGAGCCCCCGACAAGGGCCTGGCCTCCCTTGTCCCCAGTTCGTCGCCTGCTTCTCCGGGTGACCCCTTCGTCGCCGGCTTCGCCGGGCGACCCCTTCATCGCCGGCTTCGCCGGGCGACCCCGTCAGCCGAACCGCGCAACCCCTTGTGAGACCGATTCCTCGTCTGCTGCCGGACCGACCCCTCGTCCCAGGTGGGACCGACCCCTCGTCCCAAGCGGGACCGACCCCTCGTCCAGAGCTGGACCGACCCCTCATCCGCAGCCAGACCCCACCTCTACCGACCAAGCAAGCCGCCGCAGTTGGCGCCCAACGTGGGGCAAGGCAACCCCACCACAGCCTCACTCCATAACCTGGCAGCCCCCCCCTCCTCTCTTCTCACCTTGGGACTTCCCTCGTGCAACATTGCTGCTACCTGAGCCTTGGCTACCTCATACGATCCACGGCGGTCTGGGAGAATCGCTGGATGGCTTTCTCCTTCCATGTCGGGGGCTTATACCAACCCGCTATGATTAAGAGGAGCCTTGGATTTCTCGGGAGCACGTGCTTGCACGTCTGAAGTAACCCTACCATAGCCCTACGCTCTCCTCTCTTCTCACCCCTATCTTTTCGCTCTGCATTGCTGCTCCTGAACCTTGGCGACCTCATACGATCCACGGCGGTCTGGGAGAATCGCTGGATGGCTTTCTCCTTCCATGTCGGGGGCTTATACCGACCCGCTATGATTAAGAGGCGCCAATAAAACTCTCAGCAGCGCGTGCCTGAGCACCTCCACCCCTGCCTTCACCTCTGCCTCCTCCCCTCTGTGCTTGCTCCCCTTTGCCTTGCTCCACTGCTCGTCGTCCCGCCCTCCCCTCATCAGGGCCTTCTCTTGGCCCGCGACCACCGTCGGAGCCCCACCGGCTCCGACCCCTCGTCTCACCGCGCACCTCGGCTCCCATCGCCGTGCTCTCAAGGTAAGGGCCCCTTTTCTTATCGGCTCCAAAAGGCCATTAGCAATGAGTAACATCCTATCTGCTAAGCGAGCCCCACAAGTTCGGGCTCTCGCCAGTCTCCTAGACACTCACCGGTGTAAGATCTCTTTCAAACAGCTTCAAGTATATTGGGACCTTTTTCTCCCCTTTAATCCGTGGCTTACCACGTGTCGGCTCTGGGACCCGGACACCTATACTCGCCTTATAGATAGGGTCACTTTTGCTGTGGAGCAGGAAGGTAAAAGATTCCCTCCTGGCTTATTACAGGCAACATGAAGTCCACAAGAAATCTTGAAGGGTATAATCTATGATATGCTATATAAAAAAAGATTTAAAAGCAGCTATACCAAGAAAGTAAGAATTATGAGTCAACTGTAAATAAATTATATATTTCTGTTAATGTGTTGTAATTGTTCTGTGTTTGTCTGTCTGTTCGTTCAATGTCAACATATATTGTGATACCTCCGGATGGTAAATATAAATTACTAGAAATCTTTAAAAGAGCTCTATTCAAATGGCCAAAAATTAAATAAGCGCTTATATTAATACTTAAGTTTATTATATTAATACATAAGTTTAAATGTTAATAAGATATCTACAATTAAAAAAAGTTGTAAGTCTTAATTAACAAAATTAACTGTACGTCTTCATAAAAAGTTGTTCTTGCCTAGATTAAAATGAATAACTTATTTTTCTTCACAGGATAATATAAAGAATGTAAAACTTATATGAATATTAAAAAGGTTAAAAGTTTGTAAAAATGCTAATGGAAATGTAATAAGTTTTGCAAAAAGACGTATTTTGTCCTAAAGTAAGATGGCTAATTTTTCATAAACTCTTGAAATTTAATTTGCATGCGGCAAGTGTAAAAGGTATTGTGATAACTTTACGTAAGGGAATGTGTTCTGTAAGGATAGAATTTATCTTCAATAGTTTACATTAAGGTATTAAATGGCTAATTCCAAAAGGTCATTCTTAAATATATATATATAAAACTAAATTGATGATAATAATAATAAAAGGTAATTTTATAACAGGAAAGATTAACAGCAACCAAGCTCCCCTGCCAACTTGCTTTTAGGAAACGGTTTCTAATATTGCATGCTACTAAGTATTTAAAGAAAAGTTATTCTTAAGGAAACAAAAAATGGTTTTGTCTTTGCAGCCATTGTCTATTTAGCAACACCCCTCGCTATCGGCCTAGCCACTGTTGCGCCGGACGATTGGAACCTTAAACAAAGACTCCTCCTCACTGTCATCTTCCTATCTATCGTTACTATATTTACTGCCCTCATTCTCCTTCGTTTATAAAGCAGTCTCCTACAAACCACAAAGCTTCTGTCTTAAACATACCATTCTCAACCCTATCCTCTAAATGATCTTCTCACTTCCCCCACAGCCTTTAATACTCTATTTCTTCCTCATAACCTTTGCTTTCTTGATAATATTTTCCGCCATCTGTCTAGCCACTACCACCCCAGAAGATTGTAACCACGGCCCCCCATGCCGCCATCGCTCTCAAGCAGGTCCAGCCCCGCGAAACGGCCCGCAACCTGCTTTCCCCGGCCTGCGGCCTGCTTTCTAGCATCTAATAACGTTTCTGCTTTTAACAGCTCCCCATACTTCTGCGGAGCTTCCTCCTGTCTCTACCTCACTCCTCTTCTCAGCCATCCAAAGCGTCCTTTCTCGTCCCCCGCCCCCTTCCTTTTTTCGCTTGAACCCCTACTGCGTTGCAGATTGGGCCGCCCCATGTCGGCCCGCCCCATTAACATCGGCCTCTCTCGGCCTGTGGAGACCTTGGCCTTCTTGTCCTCGCCTACGTCTCCACCGCTCCCGACGCTGCTGCCACCACCGTCGCTGGTGCCCTGACGCAACTTGTCCTCACCACTGCGATCCTCCAGGCCATCACACAGTCTGCCTCTGCCGCTCTTCACCACCAAGAAGAGATCAACCACCTGTAATGCGCTATCATCCTGGACTTTTAACAATAGATAGACCTTATCGCCACCGAGGTCAACGGGAATTGGACATTGGCCACCCTTGCTTGCAACGGCAAGATACCGCCCCCCAAATTGTACATTTGTATCCCAGTCATACTCACCTCCCTCTTCAGCCCCGCTTCCCTCATTGCTTACTGCCTCTTGGGCCTCAGCTACTTGTTGCTGCTGCCATCCTGGTGCTTATTTGAAAAGAAGGGGGAAATGCGGTCACCCCTCAGGCTGAAGTGTGGTTTGCTGGCCTGGCGGGGGAGCAGCCGCGGCAGGCCAAGCCGCTGCCCCCATAATAGGGTGGCTGGTCGGACTCACCGCCACACCTGAAGGAAGCTCGGCATGGGCGCAGAGTGCCCTCGGGTCTCCCCTTCTCGGCAGCCATGCTTCCGCGGCCGCCCCTCCTCCCGGATAGCGCCACACAATGCCTTGTGGGGCAGCACCCTTCTTCTTCTTTCTCCCTGCGCAGGCCCAGGGCGGAAGATTCCAGTCTGCCCTTTTCCCCTCCCCTGACAGCAGCAACAGCCAGGCGTAGGCGGAAAAATCCAGTCTGCCCTTTTCCCCTCCCCCGACAGCAGCAACAGCCAGGTGTGGGCGGAAAAATCCAGCCCGCCCTTTTCCCTTCCCCCAACAGCAGCAACAGCCAGGCGTGGGCGGGAAACTCAAGTCTGCCCTCCACCCCAGCAACAGCAGCCACCAATCCCTAAACCCTGCCCCTTCCCCCAGCAACAGCGACAGCCAATCCCTAACCACCAACCCTCCCCCGTCCAGTACCGCCCACTGACCTTTCGCCGGCAACCAATCAGAACAGGGCATGGCTTCGACCAATCAGCCTTCCCCAGCCCCTATAAAACTGTTGCCTCTCCCTCAGTAAAGTGGACTTGCGTGTTTACCTTGTCTCCGCGGTAGTTCTTCTGCCGTGCGCCCTCCAGTCCTGAGAGCCCCCGACAAGGGCCTGGCCTCCCTTGTCCCCAGTTCATCGCCTGCTTCTCCGGGCGACCCCTTCGTCGCCGGCTTCGCCGGGCGACCCCTTCGTCGCCGGCTTCGCCGGGCGACCCCGTCAGCCGAACCGCGCAACCCCTTGTGAGACCGATCCCTCGTCTGCTGCCGGACCGACCCCTCGTCCCAGGTGGGACCGACCCCTCGTCCCAAGCGGGACCGACCCCTCGTCCAGAGCTGGACCGACCCCTCGTCCGCAGCCAGACCCCACCTCTACCGACCAAGCAAGCCGCCGCAACCAAGGAAACAAATGCAAAAAAAACCTCAGGGGATAAGTGATGATTTCTCACTTAAAATATCCCAGGTTCAATCTCTGGCCCTGGGACCTCAAAAAACCCCACCACATCACAAAAATTCAAAGCCCCTTACCTGGCAGATCCAGTCACAGAAATTCCTCTATTGTTTTATTTTTCCATAAATAATATAACACCAGTTTGTTATTTCATTTATATACCAAACTCTCCTAACTGGCTCTCCTGTTCATAGAAATCCTTTAAATAAAATACATTCCAAGAACTAAAAGCATCTGTAAGTAGTTAAGATTTCTACTTTGAAATCATCATCAGGACTAACAGGGATGCCTAGGCCCGCCATGACCCTGGACCACCACGTGGCATTAATCTGCATCTTCTGCCCACAGGATCAGAGCTGTGAAAAGGGGGCTATGTATCTGTGGGTCTCAGGCCCAGGAGGAACAGGACTCAGAGAAGGTAACCACTCAGGGGATGGCTGGTGGGGAAAGACAGAGAATGAGCAGGATTCTGCTGACCAAAAACAGCACTTGTCCTGAGCTTATGGAGGAATGGGAGGGTTAGGGACTATATAAAAAGGACAAGGAGGGGGAAAGGAGTTGTCTTAAATTGTCATGTTTCCATGCAAAAAAAAATCATGTACAATTGTGTTAAAGCACCTGTAAACAGAGTGGTAGAGAGGGTATATTGTGTACTTTTAAGTTAATATGCATAGACAAATATAAATAGGTAAAAATTAATATTGGTGTGAATGTGTCTGTAGGTAAATATAGCCACAGTTAGTTTGGCGTTACTGGCCCCAGGGCCTATAGTCAGTCTTATTTAGGCAACTGCGTGAAGTAGGAAACAGGGTTGTGGTCTGTAGACCAGGACAGAAAGTGGTCATAAGAGACCCAGGTGGGACTTTGCCTTGATTTAGGAGTCCCCATGGGAGTTTACTTTAAGAAAGTCAGTTGACATTAAAAAAAGGATCAGGAAGCCATTATAAATGGCATTACTTGGCCTAGAATTGTCTCTTAATAAACAAACATCTACCTACTGTTATGGATTAGTGATATTAACCAGACTCAGACTTTGAATAAAGTTCCAATTGAGAACTTCATTAGCTGTGCAGTGACTGTCTCATCCTATGCGGAGGAGACAGCAGCCCTGAGTTAAGGGAAGAGGTGTTTTTATAGCCTTTGAGGATGGGGGGGAGAGTTACTAGCAAGCAAGCAGGCACAGAAGCAGAACACTGTGGTTAGCTGAAGATAGTGTATCTATTTTTTTCTTTTTTCAAAGCCCTTTCTTGTGATCAGTCCCATGTTATTTTTTGGCCCTTTTTTGGGGACAGCCCTAAGTTATTTACTGACACTCTCCTTGGAGACAGCCTAAGTTATTTATTTATCTGAAGGCACATGCAATTCCCATTTCCTAATGTAGTTCTATTCCTATTTTCCCAATGTGGCCTTACCCTTACACTACCAAGAAATGAAAGACCTTCCAAATGGTGTGTTTAACTTTATGATGATTGTCATCCTGTGCAGCAGCCCTTGGGGATGCATCCCTAGGAGGAAGGTTCCCTAGGAATCCCTCCACATTGAAAGCCCTCAGCACAGGGTCAGGGACAAATCATTTGTGGGAGGGGCTTAGCAGTGTTGGGAATGCTGATGAGTCATTTCAGATATAGTAGCTTTAAAACTCTCATGACTGGCTTGCCTAGCTGTCAATTTTGCAGAAAATCCTCTTGAGAAAATACCTGTGGAGAAATAAATTTATTTTGAGATCTTTGAGGCACAGCTATACTCAAATAATTACACTTGCAATTGTCTTAAAATTAGCCCAATAAACATTTTTTAGCCATTTAGCATTAACTGGCTTTGCAAACCCCAGGAAACTAGCTCAACATAGGCTCTCAATTTGTAGGTAAGCAGGGATGTTTATATGGTCCCAAGCTGCCTTGGCACTTCTTGCCCTGCTTCCCCTTCAGCGGACTCCTTCCCACCTGTGGACTTTGGAAGCTTTTCTGTAGGGGTCCATCCTACAAAACAGTCAACACCATGTCCAATGAATAGATTGTCACTGCCATCTGGTGGTTATGTCTTCCGCGTCAACGACAAAATCCTCCATTTAAATTCCCCACAGTTGCACATCCTGTTAATGTGCTTCCTGTGTTCCCTGAGCATGTGAATTGTGGAATTTCCTTTCCGACCCAAAAAGGGGCTTCACCTGGTGTTCCACTGCTTTTTCTTTAGCTGCCCCAAGGGTAGAGAGGGAAGCTGTGGAAGGGGAGCAGATACATGGATCTTGGCCCCAGATTTGGACAGGAGTATGTCCCAAGTGGGAAACATGTCATGGGGAGTCAAGAAGGAAGAACAGGTGCCAGAGAGCATCCTCCCTTCACCCAGACTCTTCTCTCCATATTTTATCCCAGCTCCAGCTGTCACACCCAGGCTCCGATTGTAGCACCGGGGACATCTTGATCACACATATGTGATGTTACACTGGGGCACCACTTCACATCACCCTCCTCCCCCCAGGTGCTTGGCTCCCTCCATGGAGTCCCCACCCTCTCAGAGCCCTCCCTCTCTTATGCCCATCAACTCTCTGCTGTGTCCTTTTAGGAAATGTCCACAGAGATCTAGAAAGTTCATCTGGGTAGAAGCTAAATGTCTGCCTCCATGCCAGTGATTCTCTAAGAGGGCTAGGAAAAGTGAGGAATGGGATTTGCCCCAGACTGGGGGTTTCCCAGAGGCCCTCTAATTTTCAACCTGCGACCTGGGTGGGGGGGGAGTAGTTGAAAGAAGCCTGTGGCTGTATCCCATACTCCATTTACACTGATGCTTCTAGCTTTCAGAATGTCTGCATTTGAAAGAAGTGATTGAAATCTGCTATGGGTTTGGGAGCAAAGGTAAGGGATTGTATCTTTTTTTTCTATCTGGTTGCACCATCCTCATTTGGTGCTTCATTTTGCATGTGGGGTCAGGGGCTGCACCTCACTGCACAGGTCTGGGATGCCTTTATTTTTTAACAGGAGGTTCCGGGAATTGAACCTGAGTCCTACATATCGTAAATGGGAGCTCAATTGCTTGAGCCACAGCTGCTTTCTTAGAGTTGCATCTTAAACAATCAACCACCCTGAAGCCATCTATAGGAAATTATTCTCAGATAACTAAAAGAACTTCATTAATGCCACATTTGGCAACCTGCACTAAATTCCTGTGACTGGTGACATCCTTCCATCTAAGCTCAGAAGCTTCCTGTGGAATAACAGTGTGAGGACTGGTCTCTAAAGGTAAGTTAATTCTTAAGCTGAAATTCAACAAGTGTTTTAGGCAAAGTCCCCATAGTGGTGACCCATTTGGGGATGAGACCTTTATCCTGGGATTGCCCTTCATATATCTCTGCTTTGGGATCTGGTTTTGGCTGTGAAAATCCTGGGGAGGCCTGTGGAAGGAGGTTGGTAGGGGAAGACCATAGGATGGCCAGCCAGTGGCCACTATATGGAGCTGATGCCACCCTTGACCTGAGAACACAGAGACCGCTGATCCCCAGATCTTGGGGAAGGGCAAATGGGAACCATCTGTGATCTTCTGTATGCAATTGTCAGGGATTCTGTTTATTCCAGGCAAGGTGTTAAGACATCAATAACAATACTACAGGAAGTAATACCAATAGAAGTGACTACTAGTCACTGCTCTCGGATAAGAATTGTTTCAATATTCACAGTTCCTCAAGGGGCAGGGGACTGGGCTTTTTATACAGGAGGAGGAGGCAGGGACACTTCTGTTAAGGGGTGTGTGGACCCATGTAGAGTGGGTGCCTGTGTTTGATCTGTGACTGATGTGTGACCCTCCCTCCTGCTGATAGCTTACCTGGCCCAAGGCTTGCTGGCAGTAGGAGCCTTGGTTGATCCAGGCTGCCTGGTAACATGGGCAGAGGGATTTCCTCACAAAAAATGTTCCATGACTGTGTCAAAGGGGCCTCCCCAAGGCTGGAGATATACTCAGGGTATCTTCTATCACAAGGCTCAAAGAAAAGTTCTGTCCATAGCATCATCTCCATCTTTTTATGTAAAAACGTGGCCTTATGAATTATTGGTGGAAATCTGCCTTGTCTATCAGCCAGCTCTGCAGAGAACTGTCTCTCTCCTTTTGTATGTAAATAGAGGAGGGCCTCAGAGTCTTTAGTGTTAGGAGTCAATTACCTCTGTCTCTTTTTTTTCTGGGATGAGAGGGGCCACTCACACCCCCAGTTACACTTACCAGGCTGCCCTTTCTCCTCATTCCTCTATTTTTCACCCTGTTCATGATCATTTTTATTGTTATTTTTTTGAGTTCTTGTGACCAAGAAAACAGCTGCTTAAAGATTTGTGTACAAGATTGTATGTGGAAATATTTTCCATTCTCTTGAGTAAATATTTACAAGTGGGACTAAAGGAATATTTGTTAAGTGTATGATTTACTTTAGAAGAAACTGATATTATATTCCAAAGTGGCAGTTTTGTTTTGTTTGGTATTCATATGAGTAAAACATATGAGTTCCTATTGTTCTGCATTCATGCCACTATTTGATATTCTCATTTTTTTCAAACTAGTGGTAGTGTTATCCTATGAGGTTCTAATTTGCATTTCCCTCATGGCTAATATGTAGAACTTTTTTTCATATATTTTTTCCTACCTATGTATTTTTTTAAAAGGTACTATTAGGATCACTTAGCTATTTCTAAAATTAGAATGTTTGCATTCTTATGGTTGAGGTTTTTTCTAATGATCAGAGAAGAAGCTTCCTTCCTTCATTTTTCTCCCCATTGAAAGTAACTGTGACATTCAGAACATAGCCTGCTGCAAACACACAATGAGACATTTAATCATGAGCTGTATAGGTTAGACATGCTTATGATTAACCAGGAAAATAGATTCATGTGTTATGTTTCATTTTTAATTCCCCATCAATGATAGAAACAGGAGAATATATATGGTTGAGTTTTGAGTATTCTTAGTATATATCTCTAAGGAAGAAATACAAATGGCCAAAAAGCACATGAAAAGATCCACAGTTCTGTAGTAACCGCTCTGGTCAAGGGCAGTCTGGGGCACCTCCCTGAAAAAAAACTCTATTCCGAGTCCCGAGCTTATACTGACTTGCTTAGGCTAAGAGGCGCCTTGTGTTCCCACAATGGACACAGCTGGGGATGGTTGAAACAAAAGGCTGAGTGAGTGTTGTGCAGTGTCAACACACAGAGGAAACATGGGAAGCACAGAAAGTAGGACCCCATTAAGTTATATGCAGTAAAACATTCCCTGAGTTTTCCACGAAGATGTGGCATAAAGTTCTAACCAGGAAATGTTAGAATGCTTTGTGAACTACAATGGCTTGCTTTTGGCATGGGCTGGCCCCAGGAGGGCACCTTTGACCCCGGATCATCTGTAAAGTCCATGCGATGTTAACGAGAAAACCAGAGTGCCCTGGCCAGTTCCCCTACATTGATGCCTGGCAGGACACTGCAAGTCAAAGTCCGACCTAGTTAAGGGTGAGTAAGGAAGCCAGGACTTGCCTGATACAAAAGCCCACAGGTGCTGTCTCAGGAACCAGGCCAAACAGGTGCCTTGCAAAGGGTCCAGAGAAAGTAAGCCCCAAATCTAGTGACAACCCACCCATTCTAGAGGGGCCACCAACTTATGAGATTGTTCCTACAGTGCCAGTGCCGAGGAGTGGGGATGAGCCAATTTTCTCAAGCAATGCAACCTCGCTGCCCCGACTGCCATCTCCACTGCCGTCCTCCCTGAGCAGTATGACCTCGCTACCCTGACAGCTGTCTCCACTGCCATCCTTCCTGAACAGCGTGACCTCACTGCCCCCACACCCACCATCCTCCTTGAGCAGCGCTACCTCACAGCCGTTCCTGCAGCCGCTTCCACAGCCATTCCCACAGCCGATTCTGCAGCTGCTTTCTCCAAGCAACACAGCCCAGCTGTTCCTACAGCCACTCCCACAGTTCTTTCCACAGGCGGTTGAGTTCCACGGCCACTTTCTCCAAGAAACAGGAGCCAGATGCTCCTGCAGCTGTTTCCACAGCCGGTTTCGCAGCTGCTTTCTCCAAGCAACACAGCGCAGCTGCTGCAGCAGCCGCTCTCACAGCAGGTTCTGCTGGCAATTTCTCCAAGCAACATGGCCCAGCCACTCCCGCAGTCACTCCCACAGCCGCTTTCTCCAAACAGTGCAGCCTCTGCACCTCTGCAATGGCTGTCTCCACCAATCTTGACCACTGGCAGCATAGTGCTGGCCATCACTCAGGAGGAGTCCCTGAAAGATAGCAACTCAGACCACGAGGAGCCCCAGGGACAGGTGGAGCAGGGAGAAGGGCCACCCTGCAGCTACCTCTCTCTGAAGCCTGGGCTCCAATTTATTATGATGCTGATGACCATATACAAGAAGGACACTTCACTACTACTGATCTCTTTATCTGGAAAAGTCACACCCCACATACCTGGAGAAGCCTCAGGTCATGATGGACCTCTTCCAGTCTATCATTCAAACCTGCAAACCCACCTGGGCTGACTGACTGTAAGCAGCTCCTTATGACCTTACTCAACTTCAAGGAGAGAATGTGAGTCACAAAAGGAGCTTTCACCCGGCTTAAAGAGCACCCATCTGGTGGAAGCCAGGACAGGGATCAATATGCCCACACTCAGTTCCCAGACAAGGACCCCCAATGGGATCCCAATGACATGACCAGGCCCAACTGTTTAGAAACTTTCCATAGGGCCTTAGTTGAAGGTTTCAGAGCTGGGAGACCAAAGGTAGTAAACATGGCAAAGACCACCCAAGTCCTACAGACTCTAGAGGGAAGTTGGCTCAATTCTGACAGGATTGACTCCTGACATTTATTTCACACTTTGGGGTGTGATACTATACTACTTTTGTTGTTGATTTTCAGTTTGTTCTACTTTTTAGCCATGGTAAGCTCTTTGCAGTGCATCCTATTGCTCTTTACTATAACCCTATCATTGACGGGTTTATTTTACATCTATTTACTTATTGGTACTACAAAATATTCCAGATCCTTCTTGCATATTTCTTTCCTAGAAAGAGCAATTTCTCTAAGAAGGCATTTATTGGAGAATGGTTTTAAAACCTAAAGTCTGGGCATTATCTCTGCTCATTGTTACTGCAGCCTTGAGGGCCTCTCTGCAGAGAGTGTAAGGAAATATATGTGTATATACTAAGATGTGTACATGCACATATCTAGAACAAGAAGAAACCTCCCCTTTAAGAAATTCTAAAGAGAATTCTGCAGGAAGAAAGGAAAAAACAGGACAGGCAGAGTTCGAGGAGAGTGTAAGAGCAACAAAAAAGACAAAAAGACAAGGGGAAAAAAAGCACACAAAATATGACAAACACAACTCCAATCAAAATATGGCTAACACAAATAATTCCTTGAAAGTGATAACACTGAATGTCAACGAACTTAACTCACCTATCAAAAGATTCAGACTGGGACTTTGGATAAGGAAATATGACCCATCTATATGCTGTCTACAAGAGACACATCTTAGACCCAGAGACTCATGCAGGTTGAAAGTGAATGGTTGGAAAATAATCTTACAAGCAAACAATAATCAAAAAATTGCAGGAGTAGCTATATTAATATTAGACAAAATAGACTTTAAATGCACATCAATGTTGAGAGACAAAGAAGGATACTACATTTTAGTAAAAGGGAAAATCTGTCAAGAAGATCAAACAATCATAAATATTTATGCTCCTAACAAGGGGGCCTCTAAATACGTGAGGCAAATGCTGGAAAAACTAAGTGACAGAATAGATGCATCTACAATTATAGTGCGGGATTTTAATACACCACTATCAACTCTGGACAGAACATCTCAAAAGAGAATCACTAAAGAAACAAAACATTTGAACAGTATATTAGAGGAGCTGGATCTAATAGACATATATAGATCATTACACCCAAACACAGCAGGATAAATATTTTTCTCAAGTGCACATGTATCATTCTCCAGGATAGACCTTATGCTAGGCCACAAAGAAAGGCTTAATGAATTCAGAAAGATCGAAATCATACAAAATAATATCTCTGACCACAGTGGAGTAAAGCTGGAAATTTGCAAGGGTCAGAGGCCCAGATTTCAGACCATGATTTGGAAATTAAACAACACACTCTTAGAAAAACAGTGGGTCAAAGAGGAAATCTCTAAAGAAATCAAAGACTACCTTGAAACAAATGATAATGATAACACAACATACAAAAATTTATGGGATGCAGCAAAAGCAGTACTGAGAGGGAAATTGATAGCCATAAATTCATATATCAAGAAGAAGAAAGAGCAAAAATTTAAGAAATAACTGCACATTTGGTGGAATTAGAAAAACAACAACAAAGTAATCTAATAGGAAGAAGAAGGAAGGAAATAACAAAGAAAAGAGCAGAACTAAACAAAATAAAAAATAAGAAAGTACTTGAAAAGATCAACAAGACCAAGAGCTGTTTTTTTGAGAAGATCAATAAAATTGAAAAACCTTTAGCGAGACTAAAAGTAAAAAAAGAAAAAAGATGCAAATACACAAAATAAGAAATGAGAAAGGCGATATTACCACTGACCCCACAGAAATAAAGACTATCATAAGAGGATGCTTTGAAAAAACTATATTCCAACAAAAATGAGAATTCAGAGGAAATGGACAAATTCCTAGAAACACATAAGCAGCCCATATTGACAAAAGAAGAAATTGATGATCTCAACAAACCAATCACTAGTAAAGAGATAGAATCAGTCATTAAAAACATCCCAACTAAAAAGAGCCCAGGGCAAGACGGCTTCACAGGTGAATTCTACAAAACATTCCAGAAAGAACAAACACCAATCCTGCTGAAACTATTCCAAAAAATTGAAACAGAAGGAACATTGCTGAACTCCTTCTATGATGCCAACATTACGCTAGTACCAAAGCCACACAAATACACCACAAGAAAAGAAAATGACAGACCAATTTCTCTAATGAACCTAGACGCAAAAATACTTAACAAAATACTTGCTCATTGTATTCAACAACACATTAAACGAATTATACACCATGACCAAGTGAGATTCATTCCAGGTATGCAAGGATGGTTCAACATAAGAAAATCAATCAATGTAATACACCATATAAATAGATTGAAGGAAAAAAATCACATGATTATAACTATAGATGCAGAAAAACCATTTGACAAAATACAGCACACTTGCATGATAAAAATCCTCCAAAAGATCGGAATACAAGGAAATTTTTTGAACATGATAAAGAGTATATATGAAAAACCCACAGCCAACATCGTTTACAATGGAGAAATCCTAAATTCCTTCTCTCTAAAGTCAGGAACAAGACAAGGATGCCCATGGTCTCCCCTTCTATTTAACAGTGTCTTAGAAGTACTTGCTGAAACACTGAGGCAAGAACCAGATATAAAAAGTATTCAAATTGGAAAGGAAGAAGTCAAAATTTCATTATTTGAAGACGACATGATCCTATACATAGAAAACCCTGAGAGATCTACAACAAAGTTTCCAGGACTCATAAATGAGTTTAGTAAAATCACAGGTTATAAGTTCAATGTGCAAAAATCAGTAGCATTTTTGTACACCAATAATGAGCAAGATCAGGAGGAAATCAGGAAACAAATACCATTTACAATAGTAAGTAAAAAAATAAAATATTTAGGAATAAATTTAACTAAAGATGTAAAAAACTTATACACTGAGAACTATACAAGACTGTTCAAGGAAATCAAAGAAGACCTAAATAAATGGAAGAATATTCCCTGTTCATGGATAGGAAGACTAAATATTACTAAGATGTCTATTCTACAAAAACTGATCTACACATTCAATGCAATCCCAATAAAAACCAACACAGCCTTCTTTAAGGAACTAGAAAAACTAACTATGAAATTTATTTAGAAAGGAAAGAGGCCCAAATAGCCAAGGACATATTGAAAATGAAAAACAAAATTGGAGGAATCACACTACCTGACTTCAAAACATACTACAAAGCAACAGTAGTGAAAACAGCATGGTATTGGCATAAGGAGAGACACACAGACCAATGGAATCGAATTGAAAGTTATGATATAGAACCTCATATATATAGCCATATAATATGTGATAAAGCCACCAAACCCTCTCAACTGGGAGAGAATGGCCTATTCAACAAATGGTGTCTGGAAAACTGGATCTCCAGATGTAGAATGATGAAAGAGGATTACCATCTCACACCTTATACAAAGATCAACTCAAGATGGATCAAAGACCTAAATATAAGAGACAAGACCATAAAGACCTTGGAAAGCAGTGTAGGGAAACATCTACAGGATCTTGTGATAGAAAATGGCTTCATGAATATCACACCAAAAGTACGAGCAGCAAAAAACTAATAGATGAATGGGACTTCCTCAAAATTAAAGCCTTCTGCACCTCAAAGGAGTTTGTCAAGAAAATAAAAAGGGAACCCACACAATGGGAGAAAATATTTGGTAACCATATATCTGATAAGAGACTTATAACTTGCATATATAAAGAACTCATATATCTTGAAAATAAAAAGATAAAGAACCCGTTACGAAATGGGAAAAAGATTTAAACAGAACTTTTCCATAGAAGAAATACAAATGGCTAAAAAGCACATGAAAAAATGCTCCAAATCTCTAGCTATCAGGGAAATGCAAATCAAAATTACAATGAGATACCATCTTATTCCCATAAGATTGGCAGCTATGAAAAAAACAGAAGACTACAAATGCTGGAGAGGATGTGAAGAAAGGGGAACACTCATCCACTGCTGGTGGGAATGCAGAAGGATCCAGCCATTCTGGATGACAGTTTGGTGGTTTCTCAAAAACTAACCATAGATTTGCCATATGACCCAGCAAAACCACTCCTGGGTATATACCCAGCAGAACTGAAAACAAGGACACAAACCAATATATGCACACCAATGTTCATAGCAGTATTGTTCACTATTGCCAAAAGTTGGAATCAACCCAAATGCCCATCAACAGACGAGTGGATCAATAAAATGAGGTATATACATACAATGGAATACTACGCAGCTGTAAGAACAAATACACTACAAACACACGTGATAACATGGATGAATCTTGAGAACCTTATGTTGAGTGAAGCAACCCAGGCATTGAAGGACAAATACTACATGACCTCAATGATATGAAATAAGCAAGCTGCCTCAAAGAGCTAGAGACTGGAAGATAGGCTTACAGGAAATCGGGGGGTGGAGGAAGGATGTGAGCCGACGTCTGCAGGTGTGAAATCTATGATGAGCTGATGGTAAGTATGAGCACAAAGAAGAGATAAAATGGGGGCAAGGGGTTGCCTTTGGGTGGGGCTTTGCAGATTTGAGGGGGGCTAGGGATGGGTGGATGGGTAATATTGCCCAAAAATTGGGAAGAGGGAGGGGCAACATATGAACATAGGAGAGAGTCAGGTGTTGGTTAAGAGTAAAATACTGAGAAAATCGTATCAAAATATAATCAGGAGTGTTACCTGTTTAGGATGCTCGGAGGGGATGGTCTGATGCGGGATGTACTCCTGGGGAATGTCTGAATGCTCATTTTGCCAGGGTGGGTTGCACCATTGGGTAGAGACCCAAGTAGTGAGAGTGGGGGTGGAACCACATCTTGGGGAGGACTAATGCCATCAAATAGAGGGAACTGTATCTCTTGAGAGAAAGGGTGGCTCCCAGGGCATTAGGGCAGCTGAGCAAGTCAGGGCCTGAACACTGTTGCAAGTATCTCTGTACGTGGCTCCTTGGGAAATGGAGGTTGACTGTCACTTTGGGCCACAAGGGGAGGGGAAAATGGATGTTGAATGGATAGAACCAAGGTAAATGTAGGGATAAGAGAGGAGTTTCGCGAGAGTACACAAGGATGTATATAAAACATGTAATATTACACCATAAACATATAGGGGACAACAGACTAATAATGTAAACCATAATGTAAAACATAGGATAACTAAAAATTTAGAAACCTGTGTATCCTAAAGTATGGACCACGATGTAAGCACAGATGTCACCTTGTTTGAAAGCTATTGTCTCAGAGTCTGTACATCAGTTTCAGTAAATATGATATGAATAAGTTATTAGAATATCACTGTGGAAGGGAAAAGGTTTTATGGTGGATGTGTGGGAGTACTGTATATAATGTATGTATGAATTACTGTGATCTAGGGCTCTTGTGAAGAGAAGCTCAATAGTTAGGAGAAAAGAAAAGAAAAAGAGAGGACATAGACACTGAGGAAAAGACGGAAGTACTTGCCTTGCCTATTTGCATACAGGGCAACACTTATTGCAGTGACAGAAGGTAAAACATCCAAAACAAAGCTTTTGCATTTTTAAATTTTTTGATACCCCAATTTATTTTTACCTTAATTTTTCCAAGTTAATATGTATTCTATATCTAACCTTTAAACTCATCACTTTATTCCATTTTACTATTAATGGAACCTGGCAATATATTGGGTTTCACTTTTCATGATGTTTTGGATCACAGAGAGGTTCATCAATGGCAGGGGAGGAATACTGGTGTGGGATGTTATTGACAGGGGACACATGGTTGGCAGGATGTTCTACAGGGCATATATCCAGGGTACATAAAAATGTTTGGATATTTTCATAGTGGATACAATTAAAAACAACTGAGGGAGTGCTGAGTTCCTAGCCAGGGGAGCTCTACCACAGCCCCTAAAGGAACAGTAACAATCGCCCAAGTGCAATAGCAAAGACCAAAAAATAAGTAAGGTCCAACAATGAGCCCTTGATACTAATGATTATGCTTGTGAGCCTGTGCACCTGAAATAAGAATAAGGCCTAGAGCGGCAGGGTGCCTAAGAGTTACCTCCTGAGAGCCTTCGTGTTGCTCAAATGTGGCCAGTCTTGAAGCCAAACTCAGCATGTAAATGTGTTGCCTTCCCCTCAGATTGGGACATGACTCCCAGGAATGAGCCTCCCTGGCATGGAGGGATTACTACCAAGTACCAGCTGATGATGTAACTAGAAAATGACCTTGAATAAAAGGTCAACTCGCACCAGCAAAATATCTCAATCTACATATAATACCAGGAGTTAAAAATGCTGTGTGACCTGAATCAAAGGGGGAAATGGAAAGGACAAATTAGTCTATATGGCTGTGAGTCTCCAAAAAGATCCAGGAGATTATCAAAGGGGTTGCCCTTATGCATTCCTCAGCAGAGTTCCAGTGACAGATAAAGTAGATACAACCCCGGGTATTGGTTCTTTGGAGGGCTACAGAGATCCACAGGTCCTATGGTCATGGCACTTGGAGTTCAGTGCCATGTCAGTTGGCCCTACTTTGGAGTTTGTGTTTCTGTGTGATGGAGCTGGACTCAGATGTGATCTTTGTTCACAAGCCTCTCCTGTTGATATAGATGCGGAGTGGACACAACCATTCCAAGGTCCACAGGATGGACGAATAGAGTATGGATTAGAGTGGACTTACTGATATTCTATTCATGAAATATTGTGATTAGTAATCGAAGAAAATGTGGCATTGGTGTAGAGGAAGCGGCCACGGTGGCTGCTGGGGGTAGGGAATGGGAGGAAGAGATGAGATGTGGGGGCATTTTCAGGACTTGAGGTTGTCCTGGGTGGTGCTGCATGGACAGTTACCAGACATTGTATGTCCCCCCATGGCCCAGTGGGTGGAATATGGGAGAGTGTGAGCTATGATGTGGACCATTGACCATGAGGTGCAGTGGTGCTCAGAGATGTATTCACCAAATGCAATGAATGTATCATGATGATGGAGGAGGTTGTTGTTATGGGGGGAAGTGGGGTGAGGGAGTTGGGGGGTGTATGGGGACCTCATATTTTTTTAATGTAATATTAAAAAATAAAGACAAAAAAATAAATGATATTCACCTATTCCTAGAAAAATAAAAGTTGCCAAAAAATAGGCCCCCAAAATAAAAAATATGAAAAGATTCATATCTTCTTCAGTGATTGAATCTATAGATTAAAACATTCTCATAAATTTTCATATTGACCAATGGCCTTATTGGGGAATTCCACTAAACTTTCAAGGAAAAAATAATACTTATTTACTCAAACTTTTCCAAGGAATAGGAAAAAAATGGGAAAATATCTCCATTTATGATTATGGCTTAACATTTGTATCAAAATCTTATAAGGCCATTAAAAATAGGAAATTTACAGGTTTCTAGCTTTTTTAAACATAAGCTCACATATCATAAAAAAATAATCTGCAGTCTAATTCCAGCAATATTTTATAAAGAGGATTTATCATGGCAAAGCAAGGTAATTCAGTATATGTACCCCCTGAAAAGTAGAAACTGTCATCTCAGTGAATGAAGGAAAATACTTAATAAAATTCAACACCCACCAGTGATTTTAGAACAAACAACAAAAGCATAACTTATCAAATAAAAATTGAGAAGAACCATCTTCATCCTTTAAAAGATACTTCCTGAAAACTAACACAAATTTAACATCATATTGAAGTATTTCATGCCTGGGAGATCAATAACAAAACAAAAATTTTCAATATTAACACATCTAACAATGCACTGGAGATCCTTCCCAAACCAATATTGGCAAGAAAAAGATTGGAAGGAATAATTATTTGAAAGGATAAAGTAAAATTGACAAAATTTGGAAAGGAGTTTATTGCATAAGTTGAAGATCTGGAAGATTTTATAAACTCAGTTTAGTGGTCTGAATACAAGGGTAATATAAAAGCTTCTTATATATGCAACTCATAGGGCTTTATAAAATGAAACTTCCAAACATGACATTTAAAATATCTTGAAAGTATTAAATGCCTAAAAATAATATTTAGGAAAGTTTGGAAAGACTTCTGTATAATAAAGGTATCAAGAAAAATTTAAAGAAAACTAAATAAACGGAGGGATGAACCATGTTCATAATTGAAAGGACTCAATATTGTAAATATATCATTATTCTCCAAATTGATTGACTGAGTCAATGCAATTGTTATCACAATCACAACTTTATGGGGCAATTACAACTTATTAAATCATTCCATGAGATCATTTTCAAAAAGCTTTGCTAAGACAAACTTTAAAACAAAGAGTGAAATGGGAATGTATATTCTACCTGTTTCTTTTTTTAAGTCACTATAATGTTGTTTCATCATAAGGATAAAGAGGAAATAAAATGAACCAAATGACATATCTAGAAACAAATTGGTCACATGCAGATTCATCAATATCAGGAAAATTGTAATTCTAAATGTAAAAGTAAAAACCTTAAAGAAACAAAAAGGAGAAGAATGTTTTCATTTTCAAAGGAGAAAATTTGTTTAATAAGACATGTATCATCATATATCATCAACCTTAAAGGAAAAGTTTAATGAACGTTAATTACATTAATACTGATATTTTCTGTTTGGCAATGAATGGTCAAGCCACAAGTGGAATAAATTATTTAACATAGATCTAGTCAATAGTGAATTACATCAAAATTATACAGGGACCATCTACAGAAACAAGCAGAAAATCCACTAGAAAAAGTATGATGTGTGGACAAGAAAAGAATGGAAGCTCAACAGTAAATAAATTACACTGTTATCAAATTGATGGACTGAATGTTTAAAAGAAAGCCAGAGGTCTAAGAGAAAGTTTAGGGAAGGAACAACAAGCACATTAAAGCACAGGGTTATTTAAAATCATCACAAGCTGGACAAATTTGGCTGAAATTGTCCAATGTTATTCTTTTGGGTCAAGTGAATAAGTGAGAATTACTGAACATGGGCTGATGACACTTTGCATTTCTCGCCAGATGTAGAACACTGTGTGAAGTGTCCAGATCATCAGAATGCAAACAATGAGAGAACTCATTCCCTCCAAAAGACCCATTGGGGTTGACTCTTGTCTGCACAGCTCTTTGCTTCTCTTTCCTCACTACTGTTATTCTTGGGGTCTTTGTGAAGCACCAAGACACTCCCACCGTCAAGGCCAATAAATGGATCCTCAGCTACATCCCGCTCATCTCCCTTACCCTGTGTTTCCTATGCTCCTTGCTCTTCATCATTTATCCCAACACAGCCATCTGCATCCTCTGACAAATCACATTTAGAATTGTTTTTGCAGTGGCTGTGCCCACTGTTTTGGCCAAAACAATCACTGTGGTTCTGGAATTCAAGGTCCCTGCTCTAGGGAGAAGGATGAGGCAGTGTTTGGAATCAGGGCCACCTAAATTTGCTATTTCCATTTGCTCCCTAATCCAGATGATACTCTCTGGAATCTGGTTCAGAACCTCTCCCCCATTCATTGATAAAGATGCACACACTGAGCCTGGTTATATTACCATTGAGTGTCTTAAGGGCTCAGCTACTGCCTTCTACTGTGTCCTGGGATACCTGGGCTGCTTGGCCCTCTGCAGCTTCAATGTAGCTTTCATGGCCAGGAACCTGCTTGACACCTTGCTGGTGTTCTGCAGGGTTTGGGTCAGTTTCCTCTCTGTCTACCACAGCACCAAGGGGAAGGTCATGGCAGCCATTGAAATCTTCTCCAGCTTGGCTTCCAGTGCTGGATTACTAGGCTACATCTTTGCTCCTAGGTGCTATATTATTTAATTAAGACCAGATAGGAACACTCACCATGGATTATGGTATAGAACATATTCTGTGGACAATAAGACTTCTTAAGTTGTAACTGAATATTGTCCTGCAATAAATAGAATGCCTGAAGAAAATCAACACCATGCTTGCATTTACCTTCACCAATTAAGAAGTGAATCACATTTTTTCTCTAATAATGTCAGGAGAATGACAGTCACATCATCCAACTTTTCAACATTAAATTACATTTTTTTGTCCTTTTTCATTACATTAAATCTAATATTGAATACTCATATTCTAGTTAGTTTTGTATGTTTGGAATACATTTGAATAGACTTCCACTTTGGTTTTCAGTTTTTTGTTTATAAATTTCCTTTTTTCCTAATTATCCTGGAATGCATGATAAGGTTTCCCTCCTTTCTTCTGTCTGTGGTTATTTTAAAGATCCAACAACATTTTGGGAATATTCCTTATTTTTCCACATATTTGAATTGCTATATATTGAGGATAATAAATACCTACATATAAGTTCTGTTTCTGGACACACTCTGTAGCAGTTTGATATTGATTATGAATTCCAAAAATAGATGTTAGATTTTGTTTGTGAACTGGTCAGCTCCTCTGGGCATATTAGATTAAATTGATTCAGAGGTTTCACTTTTACTTGATTGAATAATAAGCAAAGCTTTGATCGGGCCACATCTGTAGCACACTGGGTGTCCATAACTTTGGTTTCTGAGATTCCAGCTTTTGGACTCAGAAACCAATAATTCCCCAACATCAGAATAGTTTGCATTGCAAACAGTGCACAGATGAATACCCTGTTGCCCCTAGCCCTAGAGGTGCTTGCAGTCAAGACATGGAGACCAAGCTGATACGTAAACTTTAACTGACTTCTGTACCAAAAAACACAGCATTTTTCCATTACTAGAGGCTGCAGAAACAATGGCAGGCACAGACAAGTAGTTTATTGAGGAAATAGCATGGACCAGGTGTGAAAACCATGTGGTGTATGAATGGTGTAATGGACCATTGTATAGCTCTTGCCCAGTCATTTTAGGTATCATATTAAAACAATTTTTGTACCCCTCTTTCACCTGAATGCATTAAAAATGAATATACTTGCTTACTGGAAGTACTAAAGTGGAAGATGGGATCAGATTTTTAACCACTCTACTTCTGAATCACATTTAACCTGGCATAATTTATAGTCACTAGTACTGAATTACTGGACCGGAATTTACCCTGACATTGAAATGACATTATGAAATGACATTTTACTCTTTAAGCCTTCAGAGGAAATGTTTCCTGTGCACAACACCTTGTGCACACTAGACATCAATATGTTAATTGAATAAATTTTGTGAATGTATAAAAGTGTGATACTATGTGTGCATTTCATTTGTGTGTGTATGTTCATTCATTCAACATGTCTGCATTAATACACCTTAAGTATTTATTCCAGGAAGATACAAAATTGAATACCATAGAGCCAGAAACTGTCCTCATTTGTCTAACTGAAAAGTTCAATTGTTGGCATTGGCCTTTGAAGGGCGATTCAGGATGCAATGAGAAAATAGAATGGGATGCCCTAATCTGGATATGGCAATAAGAAAAATCCTTCCATGGTAAGGAAATTAGAGAAGATACCTTGAGGAGGAGTAGGAATTGAGACTAGGCAGGGAAAGGGGACATAGATGTAGAAAATGATATTACAAGCATGGGGACAAGCTGAGCATAGACCCCAAGTTTGACAGGTGCATTGAAGTAGACAGAGGCTCTGGAGGAGGGAGAAGTGAGAATAGATAGGCATGAGTCAGACTGTATGGTTTTTGTAGTTCATTTTACGGGGAGTATGAACAATTTTATGCTACTTTTATGCTAAAAAAACTAGACAATGTAGATAAAATAGAAAACTTCCTAAGAATGTACAAACAACCTACACTGATGCTCAAAGAAATAGAAGACTCAACAAACCAATCACAAGTAAAGAGATTGAAACAGTCATTTAACAGTTCCCCAAAATGAAAAGCCCTTGACCAGACAGTTTCACAGGTGAGTACTACCAAGCATTCAAAGAAGATTTAATACCAATGTGACTCAAGTTCTTCCAAAAAATCGAACAGGAAGGAATGCTACAAAACTCATTCTATGAAACCAATATCACCCTAACACTAAAGCCAAATAAAGCTATTACAAAAAAATAAAGTTATAGGCCCATTTCTCTAATGAATATAGATGCAAAAATCCTCAATAAAATACTTGTTAATCAAATTGAACAACACATTAAAAGAATTATCCTTCTTTATCAAGTGGATTATATACAAGGCATGTAAGGCTGGTTCAACACAAGAAAATCAATCAGCATAATACACCACATTAATAAGTCAAAGAAGAAAAATCACATGATCTTATCAATTGACACAGAAAAGGCATCTGACAAAATACAGTATCCTTTCTTGAGAAAAATACGCAAAGAAATAGGAATTGAAGGAAACTTCTCAACATGATAAAAGCCATATAAGAAAAACCCACAGCTAACATTGTATTCAATGGTGAAAGACTGAAAACTTTCGGATTGACATCAGGGAAAGGACAAGGATGCTCACTAACCACATTGTTCTTCAATGTAGTGGTAGAGTTTCTAGCTAAAGCAATTAGACAAGAAAAAGAAATAAAAGGCATGCAAATTGGAAAAGAAGAATTAAAATTTTCACTATTCGCAGATGATGATTATATATCTAGAAAGTCCTGAAAAATCTACAACAAAGCTGCTAGAGCTAATAAATTATTTCAGTAGAGTGTCAGTATTCAAGATCAATAAGAAAAATCAGTAGTGTTTCTTTACATGAAAAATGCACAATCTGAGGAGGAAGTCAAGAAAAACACTCCATGTACAATAGCAACAAAAAGAATCAAATATTTAGGAATAAACTTAACCTAGGATGCAAAACACTTGTATTCAGAAAACTATAATGCATTGCAAAAAGGAATTTAAAACACCTAAATAATTGGAATAACATTTCTTGCTCATGGATTGGAAGACTAAATATCATTAAGAAGTCAATTCTACGCAAATTGATATACAGATTCAATGCAATACAAATAAAAATTCCACCAGTATTTTTTTTTAGCAAATGGAAAACACAATTATCAAGTCTATATGGAAGTGTAAGAGTCCCCAAAAGGCCAAAAACATTTTCAAAAGGAAAAGTGAAGTTGGAGGACTCTCACTTACAGACTTTAAATCATATAATTAGCTACAGTGGTAAAAACAACATGGTATTGTCATAAACATAGACTCATAGACCAATGGAACCAAATTGATGGTTCATAAACAGACACTCACATCTATGGCCAAGTGATTTTTGACAATCCTGTCAAGCCCTCCCAGTTGGGGAAGAAAAGCTTATTCAAAAAATTTTGTTGGGAGAACTGGATATCCATAGCCAAAAGAAAGAAAGAAGACCCCTATCTCACATAGTATACAAAAATAAACTCAAAGTCGACTGAAGACCTGAATATAAAAGGAAGTACAATAAAGCCTCTAGAGGAATATGTAGGAAAACATCTTCAAGACCTGGTGGTAGGTGAAGGATTCATAAACCTTACACCAAAAGCACGAGCAAAAAAAGAAAACATGGATAAATGGGACCTCCTCAAACTTAAACATTTCTATGATTCAAATGGCTTCATCAAGAAGGAGAAAAGGCATCAAGACAATGGGAGAAAATATTTGGAAACCAATTATCTGATAAGGGTTTGATTTCCATGCTATATAAAGAGATCATACAACACAACAATAAAAAAGCAAGCAATAAATTTAAAAATGGACCAAAGATTTAAATAGACATTTCTCCAAAGAGGAAATACAAATGGCCAAAAAGCACATGAATAAATGTTTCATATCACTAGCTATTAGGGAAATGCAAATTAAAACAACAATAAGATATCATTTAACACCACATAGAACGGCCATTATTAAAAAAAAATAAACAGACAACAATATGTGCTGGAGAGGATGTGGAGAAACAGGAACACTCCTTCACTGTTGGTGGGAGTGTAAAATGGTGCAGCCTTCATGGAATACAGTTTGGAGTTTCCTGAGGAAGCTAAATATAGAACTGTCACATGATCCAGCAATTCCTCTACAAGGAATATATCCAGATGAACTAAAAACTAGGCCATAAACAGACATCAGCACACCAATGTTCATAACGAAGTTGTTCACAATTGCCAAAGATGGAAACAACTCAAGTGTCCCTTCATGATTGAATGTATAAACAAATGTGGTCTATACAAAGGAATATTATGCTGCAGTAAGAAGAAATGAAATTGGGACATATGTGATAACATGGATGAGTCTTGAAGACATTATACTAAGTGAAGTAAGCCAGACACAAAAGGACAAATATTGCATGGTCTCATTAATATAAACTAAATACAAATAATAAACACATGGAATTGTATATGTTATTAGGAGATAAGATGATTTTTGACAATAAAGATGCTCAATGTATGTAGAAGTTTTTTTCTTTATTTTCTTTTAAATGTTACATTAAAAAAATAACAGGCCCCTTTATACCTCCCACCACCCTCACCCCACTCCTCCCACAACAACAACCTCTTGCATCATCATGGCACATTCACTGCACCTGGTGAATACATTTTGGAGCACTGCAGTCCCGCATGTACAGTGGTCTACATAGTAATCTACACCCTTCTCCAGTCCACCCAGTGGGTCATGGCAGGAAACACAATGTCCGGCAGCTGTCCTGCATCATCACCCAGGACAACATCAAATCCTGAAAATGCACCCACATCATATCTTTTCTTCCTTCTCCCTAACATCAGCAGCTACAATGACCACTTTCTTCACATCACTACTACAATTTCTTCCCTTACTAATCACAATAGTTCTCCAGCAGAACACCAGTAAGTCAACTCTAATCTATATCCTACTCCTCCATCCTGTAGACCCCGGGATGGTTCTGTCCAGTCCACCTCTACATCAAGAAGGGACTAACATTCCACATGGATGATGGATGCAATTCTCCTGCTTGCAGTTGTAGGCACTCTTGGCTCCCTGGTGTGGTGGTTGACCTTCTTCACCTCCCTGTTAGCTGGCCAGGATAAAAGCAATAAACCAGAGGGTAGGAGTTGCAAGCCTGCTGAGGCTCAGGGCCTGGCTGTCACATGGACAGTCCAGAGATTCAGGCCTCCTGAGTATACCCAAAACCCAAAGCCAATTACAGGTCTGGTAAAAGTAACAGAAGAGGCATGTGTAGAAAGATCACATCTGAGTCTAACTCCATCTCACTCAGGAATGCAAACTCAAAGCAGGGCCAACTGACATGGCACTGAACTGCAGAGCCATCTGCCATGAACATAGGGTCTCTGCAGCCCTCAGGAGAACCAGTACCTGGGTTTCTATCTACTTTGGCTGTCTCTGGGACCCTGCTGAGATGTGCATAAACGTTACTCCATTGATGACCTCCCAACTGTTTTTGGAGAATCATAGCCAGACAAACTCATTTGTCCTTTCCATTTCCCCCTTTTGTCCAAGACAAAAAGCAGTTTTAAACACTTGATATTACATGTAGGCTGAGATATTCTGCTGGTCTGAGTTGGCCCTTTTATTCAAGGTCTTTTTCTAATTACATCATCAAATGGTGCTTGGTAGTAATGCCTTGGCACGAGGGAGGTTCATCCCCAGAAGTCATGTTCCATGCTGGGGGGAAGGTAATGCATTTACATGCTAAGTTTGGCTTAGTGACCACATTTGAGCAACATGGAGGTCCTCAGGAGGTAACTCTTCAGCACCTTGCAGCTCTACGCCTAGTTCATATTTCAGGCACACAAGCTCATAATCGTAGCCATCAGTATCAAGGGCTCATTGCTGGGCCGCCCATCTTTATTGGTTTTTGACATTGCACTTGGGGTATTGTTGCTGTTCATTTGGGAATGTGATAGAGCTCCCCTGGATTGGAACTCAGCACTCCCTCAGTTGTCATTTTTAACTGAAACCACTGTGAAAATACCCAAACATTTTCATGTACCCTGTGTACACACCGTGGAGAACTCCCTCCCAATCACGTGCCCCCTTTCAATAACACACCACACCAGTATTCCTCCCCTGCCATAGTTGAACCCTTCTGTACTCCAAAACTTCTTTAGAAAGGAAGCCTAATATATTGCCAGATTCCATAAATAGCAAATGGTGTATAATGATGGGTTTAAAGGTTAGATACAGAATATATACTAATTTAGAAAAATTTAAAAAAGGAAAAATAAATTGGAGTATCAAAAAATGAAAAACTGAAAGTTTTGTTTTAACATTTTGCCTTTCATCACTGCTGTAGGTGTTGCCCTGCATATACCGTGGCAAGGCAATTTCTTCCATTTCTTCCTCAGTGTCTACATACTTTCATTTTTTTTCTTCTTCCAACTATTAAGTTTATCTTCACATAAGTTTTAGATCACAATAATTCACATATACAATATATGGTACTCCCACATATCCAACATCAAACCCTTTGTCCGTTCACAAACATTGATCTTTCTACATGTTCATATTCTATTTGCTGCAGTTCATGTACAGATATTAAAACAATAGCTTTCAAACATGATTCCATTTGAGTTTCCATTATGGTTTATATTTTAGACTATACAATTTTCTAAATTTTTAGTTATCTTATGTTTTACATTATCATTTATATTTTAGCCTATAGACTTTAATACATTTTTGGTGTAATTTAACATGTCCTATATCCATCATTGCATGATTTTATGGAATACTTCCATTGACCCACAGTTACACTGATTCCATCTATTCAACACCTTTTTCCCCATCCTCTCAGGGCCCACTGTGACATTCAATCTTCATTACATGAAGGACCATATTCAGAGATACTTGCAACAATGTTGAGAGCTTGACGTACTCGACTGCCCTAACCCACTGGGAGCCACCATTTCTCTCAAGAGGTAAAATTCCCTCTATTTGAGAACATCAGTTCTCCCCAGGATGTGGGTATACTTTCACCCTCATTGTATGGGTCTCCACCCAATAGTATAACCCATTATGACACTCTCCCTAGAAGCTTTCCATGTGTCAGAACCCCCCCTTAAGCATCTTAAAACAGGTAACCTTCCATACTATATTTTCTAGAGTTTTCTCTAATTTATAATTTCAACCACATACCTGACAGTTTCCTATGTTCAAATGTTCTGCCCACCGTCCCCCCCAAAAATTGGGCCATCTGATCCATCCTTTCATCTCCAGCCCCCCTCATGCTCACAAAACCCTGCCTCAAGGTATCCTTATGACCCCATTTTATCCCTCCTCTGTACAAATACTTATATTCAGCTTATCAAAGCTTTCACCCATGCAGGTGTCAGCTTGCACCCTTTCTCTACTCCCCAACATCCTTTAAGCATATCATCCAGTCACTCTGAAGCTGTTTCTATCTCTCTGAAACAGCTTGGTTTACTTATTTCTTATCAGAGAGGTCATGTAGTGTTTGTCCTTCAATGCCTGGGTTACTTCATTGAATATAAAGTTCTCAAGATTCATCCATGTTATCAAATGTGTTTGTAGCGTATTTGTTCTTATAGCTGAGTAGTATTCCATTGTATGTATACACATTTTATTTATCCATTCATCTCTTGATGGCATTTGGATTGATTCCAACTTTTGCCAACAGTGGATAGTGCTGCTATGAACATTGGTGTGTGTATATCAGCTTGTGTCCTTGTTTTCAGATCTTCTGGGTATATACACAGCAGTGGAATTGCTGGTTCATATGGTAAATCTGTACCTAGTTTTTTGAGAAACTACCAAACTGTCCTCCAGAATGGCTGGGTCCTTCTGCATTCCAACCAGCAGTGGATGAGAGTTCTCATTCCTCCACATTCTCTCCAGCACCTGTAGATCTCTGATTTTTTGATAGCTGCCAGAATTATGGGAGTAATATGGTATCTCATTGTGTTTTGACTTGCATTTCCCTAGTAGCTAGTGATTTTGAGCATTTTTTCATGTGCCTTTTATCTATTTGTAAAACTTCTTTTGAGAAGCATCTGTTCAAATATTTTTCCCATTTTTTAAATGGGTTGCTTGTCTTTTTATTTTCAAGATATAAGAATTCTTTATAAATGCAGGATATTTCTCCCATAAGATATATGGTTACCAAATATTTTCTCCCAATGTGTAGACTCTCTTTTCACTTTCTTGACAAAATCCTTTGAGGTGCAGAAGGCTTTAATTTTGAGGAAGCCCATTTATCTATTTGTTCTTTGGCTGCTCATGCTTTGGGTGTGAAGTTCATGAAGCCGTTTCCTATTACAAGGTCCTGTAGATGCATGCTTCCCTACATTGCTTTCCAAAGTCTTTATGGTCTTGGCTCTTATATTTAGGTCTTTCATCCATCTTGAGTTGATTTTTGGAAAAGGTGTGAATTGGTAATCCTCCTTCATTCTTTTAAATATGGATATCCAGTTCTCCAGGCACCATTTTTGAAGAGGCCATTCTCTCACAGTTGAGAGGTTTGGTGGCCTTGTTGAATACCATATGGCTGTTTATTTGAGGATCTATATCAGAACTCTCATTTCAAGTCCATTGGTCAGTATGTCTATCCTTCTGTCAATACGATGCCATTTTCACAACTGTAGCTTTGTAGTACGTTTTGGAGTCAGGTAGTGTGATTCCTCCAATTTCACTTTTCTTTTTCAATATGTCTTTGGCTATTTGGGACCACTTTCCTTTCCAAATAAATATCATAGTAAGTTTATCTAGTTCATTAAAGAATGCTGCGTGGATTTTTATTGGGATTGCATTGAATCCATAGATCAGTTTTGGTAGGATAGACATTTTAATGATATTTAGTCTTTCTATCCATGGGCAGGGAATATTCTTCCGTTTATTTAGGTCTTCTTTGATTTCCTTGAGCAGTGTTTGTAGTTTTCTGTGTATAAGTCCTTTACATCTTTATTTAAATTTATTCCTAGGTATTTTATTTTTTTTATTTACTATTGGAAATGGTATTTGATTTCTGATTTCATCCTCAGATTGATCATTATTGGTATACAGAAATGGTATTGATTATTGCATATTGATTTTGCAACCTGTGACTTTACTGAACTCATTTATGAGTTCTAGAAGATTTCTTGTAGACTTCCCAGGGTTTTCTATGAATAGGATCATATCATCTGCAAATAGTGAAATTTTCACTTCTTCCTTTCCAATTTGGATGGCTCTTATGTCTGGTTCTTCCCTCAGCGCTTGAGCAAGTAGTTCTAAGACAAATAGAAGGGCTGATAGTGGGCATCCTTCTTTTTTTCTTGATCTTAGAGAGAAAGATTTTAGATTTTCAACATTGTAAATGATGTTAGCTGTGGGTTTTTCATATATGCTCTTTATCATGTTGAGAAAATTTCCCTCTATTCTGATCTTTTGCATTGTTTTTATTAGGAAAGTGTGCTGTATTTTGTCAAATGCTTTTTCTGCATCTATAGATATGATCATGTGATTCTTTTTCCTTCACTCTGTTTATATGGTGTATTACATTAATTGATTTTCCTATGTTGACCCATCCTTGCATACCTGGAATGAATCTCACTTGGGCATGGTGTATAATTTATTTAGTGTATTGTTGAATATGATTAGCAAGTATTTCTTTGAGGATTTTCATGTCTAAGTTCATTAGAGGGATTGGTCTGTAATTTTGCCTTCTTGTGGTGTCTTTGGCTTTGGTATTAGAGTAATGTTGGCATCATAGAATGAGTTAGGCAATGTTCCTTGTATTTTTATTTTTTGGAAGAGTTTAAGCATGATTGGTGGTAGTTTTTTCTGGAATGCTTGGTAGAATTCACCTGTGAAGCTGTCTGGCCCAGGGCTCTTCTTAGTTGAGAGGTTTTAATGACTGATTCTATCTCTTTACTTGTGATTGGTTTGTTGAGATCATCAGTTTCTTCTTTCTTCAATGTAAGCTGCTTATGTGTTTCTAGGAATTTGTCCATTTCCTCTAAATTGTCCTTTTTCTTGGAATATAGTTTTTCAAAGTATCCTTTTATAATAGTCTTTATTTCTGTGGGGTCAATGTTGATATCTCCTTTCTCATTTCTTATTTTGCATATTTGCATCATCTTCCTTCTTTTGTTCTTCGTTAGTCTAGGTAACGGTTTGTCAATTTTATTGATCTCAAAAAACCAGCTCTTGGTGTTGCTCATTTTTTCAAGTGCTTTCTTTTTTTCTATTTCATTTAGTTCTGTGCTGATCTTTGTTATTTCTTTCTTTCTTCTTCCTTTGTATTTAGTTTGTTGTTTTTTTCACTAATTCCTCCAATTGTACAATTAGTTATTCAATTTTAGCTCTTTCTTCTTTTTTGATGTATGAATTTATGGCTATAAATTTCCCTATCGGTATTGCTTTTGCTGCATCCCATAAGTTTGGATATGTTGTGTTATAATTTTCATTAGTTTTAAGGTAGTTATTAATTTCTTTTGTCATTTCCTCCTTGACCCACTGTTTTTCTAAGAGTGCTGTTTAACTTCCAAATCTTGGTGCCAAATCTTGGTCTCTGTCCCTTGAAGATTTCCAGCTTCATTCTACTGTGGTCAGAGAAATTATTTTGTATGATTTCAGTCTTTCTGAATTCATTGAGACTTTTTCTGTGGCCTAGCATGTAATTGTACAAGTATATGTCTTGGGTAGGCCTGTTGGAATTTATGCTGTTTGGAGTGCATTGTGCTTCCTGGACATGTACATCCATCTCCCTCAGTAGATTTGGGAAGTTTTCAGCCATTATTTCCTCCAACACCCCTTCTGTCCCTTTTCCCTTCTCTTCTCCTTCTGGGATGCCTGTAATGTATATGTTTGTGTGTTTTCCATTGTCATTCAGATCCCTAAATCCATGCTGGAATTTTTCTTTCTTTTTATCGATCACTTCTACTATCTGTTTGATTTCAGATATACTGTCTTCCACACCACTAATTCTTTTCTGTGCCTCTTTGAGTCTGCTGTTATTTGCTGAGAGTGTATTTTTGATTTCTAGAATTGTGCTGTTCATCACCATCACATCTTTTATCTTTTTGTGTATGATTGCAATTTCTTCTGTATTCTCTCTAAGTGTTTTCTTCATATTCTTAATCTCTTCCTCCACCTCATCAAATTTGTCCCTAATATATGTTTTGAGAGCTTTAATTACTTGTTTGATGTTCTGTTACTCTTCCTGATTTTAGTTTGTTCATTGGATTGGAGCATGTTTTCCTGATTATTATTTTGGTTTGTAATTTTTTGTTGCTGTCTTGTCATCATTTTATATTGATGGTTTTAATCAGTTGCTTATCTTCTTTGTCTAGTTTGGTGTTTAATTAGTTGTTTTTGCATGTGTGTTAATTCTTCTCTTTGTCACTTTGTTCTTCTTATTCTATTTCCTTGTTGTTGGCTAAGTTCACTTGAAGGAAAATATTAAGGTCAGGGAAAGCCAAAAGAGTAAGAGAAGAAAAATGAACAATAGTAGCATTGATAATAAATATTAAGAGGAACCATGTGTGATCTAGGAGAATGGATATTTGGCTCATGTAAGGTATGTATACTTATAACAGTATGAAAAGTAGTGTATGTATAATGTGACAGTAAACTAAATATGGGGAGGAATATATTGTGAATTAAAAGGCCAGTGTGCTCAGGAGAAAGGGAAAGAGTAAAAAAAGACAGTAATATAAAGAGTAAATATAAGACAGAAAACAGAGCAAAGGTATTAGAAATAAATTCAGAAAAATAGGAGGGCAAACAAAGAGATGTGTAATGTAAGAGAAACAATAAATGATGGAGGATAGAAAGATGTAGAGGAAAGGGGATAGTGTTGGTGACCAAAATCAATATACACACAAAAGTGGAATGGAGAATGAGGAAATACAGCAAATGTGAAGCACTCCCTGCAGCACCTAATATTTTAAAAAATTTAAAACAGGAGATGAAAGAAAGAAAAGGAAAAAAGGGACAAAAAGGAGGGGGTAAGTAAGCAAGAAAAAGAAAAAGAGAAAAAAGAAAAAGAAAGAGAAAAAGGACCTTGAGGGATTAAGAGAAAGAAAACAAGAAGACAACCCAATAAAATGCCAGACAAAGTTTCAAGCAAGGTATCTCTTTGCAGTCAAATAAAATGCTTAGGGATTTGACATTCTCCCCCTTTCCCCTCCTTACTTCCCTGTCACCCAGGGCATCAGGAAAGCTGCCTGAGAGATCCAGTAGGAGATTCAAGTGGGTCCTTGTTGAACCAGCTCTGCACAGAAAACAGTGACTTTTGTTTTCCAGAGAGAGAGCACCCACAGCTCACCAGGAACCCCAAGTATGCTATTGGAAGCTTGGAAAGCACCTCCTACAGTCCCTCTCTTTTAGGTGTGCTATGAGAGGGCTAGTTGATTTTCCGACTCCACCTTCTCCCAGACCAAGTTTCATATCACAGGGTATTTAGGTGAATTGGGTTTTGTCAGCAGATTCACTACTCCTTTCTTCCCAGGCTCTCCCCAAGCCAGCTGGTATGCTCCTCGAAGCACAGATACACAGAAAAAGGAGGGAGGGAGAACCAGAAAATTGAACCTTCACTCGCTTGGCCCCTTTGCTGCACCTTCTACCGAATCCCTCCCACTCATGGAGTCAGTCCAAAACTGGAGGGCTTGGGCAATCCCGGACCTCCAGAAGTGCTGGACTTGGGAAACGGAAGCCCAGGACACTGCAGACTCAGAGTATGTAGGTGTGTGGAATGCGGGCTATGGAGCTTAGGGGACACAGACCTGGGGACCACGTATCTGGGGATCATGGTGCCCAGGGACACCACCACACAACTGACAGTTCTCAGGGAACATTGTGGCCACCAGCCTTAAGTGGAAGGGTCCCGCCTCCCCACAGCTTTCAACCTCTGTGCTTGTAACCTGCAATTCTACCTTTAGCAAGCACTACTTCTGTCACTGTCTCTAAAAAACAGACTTCCATACACCACCTGCCTTGCAAGGTCCTGAAACAGCCTGCTCCGGCAAGACTCCAACACCACTTTGCTGCTTCTTTGCAGTTGCACTCACTCAGACACCACCTTGCCCTGCCTCCTCCTGTAGAAGGTTTAATTAACTGGACTTAAAAGTGTAGTGATGGATAGAGTTGATAATAACACAATATAGTGAGTAGTAACTGGATTATAAATGGGATTGTGGCTGAAAAAGTTAGTCTGGGGAAGTAAATGTCAATAGAAAGAAAGCTAAAGAATAACTGAGAGGGAAGCAGACTTGGCCCATTGGATAGGGCATCCATCTACCACATAGGAGGTCCACAGTTCAAACCCCAGGCCTCCTTGACCCATGTGGAGCTGGCCCATGTGCAGTGCTGATGCACACAAGGAGTGCCCTGCCACGCAGGGGTGTCCCCGCATAAGGGAGCTCCATGCGCAAGGAGTGAGCCCCATAAGGAGAGCCGTCCAGTGCAGAAGAAATTTCAGCCTGCCCAGGAATGGCAGGCAGCACACAGCAAGATGACGCAACAAAAAGAAACACAGATTCCCGTGCCACTAACAACAACAGAAGCGGACAAAGAAGAGCACACAGGAGATAGACACAGAGGACAGACAACTGGGGCAGGGTGGGGGGGAGAAATAAATAAATAAATCTTTAAAAAAATAAAAGAATACCTGAAGGACTGAAATACACAGTAAACCCAGAGGCAGTTGAGAATTGTGGTTAAGGGTGCAAATACAAGCAAGTTCTTCTGTGAACTAGAGCAGATGTATATCACTATTGTATATACATGGAAAACTACAATTAGTGTGACCTATAGACTGTGGTTAACAGCAATACTATAATATTCTTGCATAAATGTCAAGCTGTACTGTGTTGATAAAGGAGGTGTATGGAAAAAGTGTGCTAAATGTATCCTATGGGCAGAGGACGTGGCCCAGTGGTTAGGGCATCCATCTATCACATGGGAGGTCCGCAGTTCAAACCCTGGGCCTCGTTGACCCATGTGCAGCCTGGCCCATGTGCAGTCCTGATGCACACAAGGAGTTCCCTGCCATGCAGGGGTGTCTCCTATGTAGGGGAGCCCCATGCACAAGGAGAGCACCCCAGAAGGAGAGCTGCCCAGCGTGAAAGAAAGTGCAGCCTGCCCAGGAATAGTGCCACACACACAGAGAGCTGACACAATAAGATGACACAACAAAAAGAAACACAGATTCCTGTGCTGCTGACAATAACAGAAGCGGACAAAGAAGACACAGCAAATAGACACAGAGAACAGACAACTGGGGTCGGGCTGGGGAAAGGTAGAGAAATAAATAAATAAATAAATCTTAAAAAAAAAGAAAGATAAAGGTTTGCATGACTCTAAAAAAAAAGGATGCTAATCGACCATGATTGGTAGTAATAGTCTGGTCATATTGTCTCATAATCTGTAACAAATGTTCAACAAGGGTGTGGAATTGTATGGGAAATTTACACATCTGTATGATTGTTTTGCAAGTTCACAATATTTGTAATAAAAATATATTTAAAAAATAATATGGGTTGGGGAAAAAATACACCAAATGTAAGATAGGAACTATAGTTGGTAGTAATATTGTGATGATGTTCATGCACAGTTTGTAACAAATGTTTCACAATGCAAAGAGTTGGTGAAAGGGTGATGTATGAGACACCTGTGTGATGTTATGTATGTATATTTTGTAAGATCACAATCTTTAGTGTACATGTTAATGTATGAATGATATACTTCCATAAAATATAAAAAGTTTTTTAAGAATAGAGTGTTCAGAGATGATGAAGAAAGAGTTGTCCTTGCTGATTCTGAAACTTCAAGATTCAGAGAGCCACTTATGCACACATTGTTGTGACTGGCAATGGAAGAAATTGAGCATTGATGTGGAGTAAGTGGCCACAGTAGTTGCTGAGGGCAGGGAGAGAGAAGAAAAGAGGTGATGTGGGGACAATTTTGGGAGTTGGAGTTGTCCTAAATGATATTGCAAGGAGAGATGCTGGACATTATATATCCTGCCATAACCTACTGAATGGACTGGGGGAGAGTGTAAACTAAAATGTAAACTATAATCCACGTGGTGCAGCAGCGCTCCAAAATGTATTCACCAAATGCAACAAATGAACCACAATGATGAATGAGGTTGTTGATGTGGGAAGAGTGGGGTAGTGGGTTTATGGAAACCTCTTATTTTTTTGATGTAATTTGTGATCTATGTATCAATACAATTAAAAATGATGCAATTGGGGTGGGGAGTGGGGTGTAAAGGAACTTCTTATATTTTTTCAGTGTAACATTTTGGAAAAAAATCTACTCATTCCCTATAAATGTGTATTATTTTCATAATTAATTATCTTTAAAGAAATTTTCAATGATATGTTTTAAACTTTAAAAAAAGAAGTAATATTGGATATGAATGGACTCTGTAAAATAAAGCCAAAAGAAACTATGAAAGTACAGTTCTATAATTAACAATGTACCAACCCACCATGTATGGATTAACAATTCTAATACTTCTATGCATTTGCACTGGAATCAAGTTTCATAGATAGTTGACAGATGAGGGAATATTTTTCACACTGTGAAATAGGTGATTATAGATAAGCAAGGGAGGAGACTAGAATGTTCTATATGTTAATAGTTTAGATTTATTAACTCATGTATCAGTAAATATAGAGTGTTGTATGTAGGCATATTTATAAACATGTATATACACACATATGTTTCCTCACACTCTCTTCAGAGAGGCCTTAGAAGGCACAGTACCATGGAACTCAGAACATGGAATTTATCACCATTATCCAATAAGTGTCTTCTTGGAGAAATTGTTGACTCTAGGAGAGAAACATGCAAGAAATGACTGGCACAATTTATAGTACCATAGAGTAAATATGTGCTAAAATAATACTCTCAATGATGGGGTTATACTACAGATAAAGAGTACAGCTGACATTTTACCCCCATGGCCAAAAGTGGAACAAATTAAACAAGAAAAGTAATATTGTATCACTACTAAAAGTATCATATAAATTTCATGAGTTCATCCTGATATTAATAAATAATTGATTAAATAAATACGAAGAAACAAATCTCTCTTGCAGGAAAAAAATCAATAATTTATGTAGATATTACTTTTTCAAGGCCATGGAGAAAAATCCCACTCTTGAAGTATGGGTTTCACTTAGTGACTTCTTCCCAAAGGTGATATAAGGAAGGTTAAAGAAATGAGGAACTTTATGCTGGCGAACCACAAAACACTGCTGAAAGAAGTCAATATCAACAATGATAAGTCATGTTGATAGGATGCACCCTGGTTATGATGGTATGAAAATGATACTTTATTTCTGGTGCATTCTTCCAAAAACCCATAAGCTCAGTCTAATCATGAGAGGAACATCAGAAAATTCAAACTGAGGGAAACTTTACAATATATCTTACCTACACTCCTCGAAAGTATCCAGGTTATCAAAACCAAGAAGAGTCTGAGAAGCTGCCACAATCACAAAGCGACTAAGAAGTTATGACAAATAAATAAAAGGTGTTATTTTGGATGGCAGATGGTACAAACAGGGGAAAGGGGGTAAGAGGTTCTTGGAAACTATCTATAACATCCTTACAGGATTTCTGCAACTCTAAAACTGTTCTAAATATTAAGTTTATTAAGAAGTAAAATTTTTAGTGAAATGCAAATTCCTGGGATCATAAAACTCCAAGATTCAATACCGACACAATTATATGCATTGGAAAATTACTCCGATTTCACAGAGTAATTGGAATAACTAAATAAAATGATAAACATGAAATGACTGACATTATGCCAAGCATTAATAGTGAAAACTTTATGATTCAACCCCACATATGCTAACTCATCACACCTCCTTCCATGCATCCACTCTTCTATTTTCATCCCTCATCATCTTTCCAAAGTTTTTACAACAGATAGAGTCATATTAACCCAGAGAAATCTTTCTACTTGGCAAGGGTTTTCATGAACATCACTCTCTCTAAACCATACACAGACTCCAATAACCTCAAACATAAAGATCCAATTTGTGGACAGAATACAAGGCTCTCTTTTACAAGGCTCATTTTCAACTTTTCATGAATGCCCATCATTGTTCATCAGGTATTCAGAATTATTTCTAAAACTGCACCACATCCTATGGTTATACTGAACTCACATTTGTGTCCCTCTTATCTCTTTTTGTTGTGCTTCTACCTCCACATCCTCATGGAATTATTCCAATTCCTCCTTCAAGGCTCAGTTCAATCATGAAGTCCCATATGATGCCTTCATTAACTCGCACAACACAGGATGAGTCCAAAGTTCTAGACCCTCTTCACTAGGAATTCAGAGCCAGCTCAGGATATTGCATGTACTCATTTCTATGTCCCTTAAATTGTTTAGATATAATCTTTTATAAAAGAAACAATGTGTCGCTCAATTCTTCATTCCCAAATTCATATTTAGTTCTTCATATTGTTTGATGACTAAATGTCATGTGTTGAACCGGATTCTTCCCAAAATTTTAGAAAAAGAAAAAGCAGTGAAAGAAAAATCTCTATCTATGAAATTATGTTCCACTGTGTGTCTTCTCCAGTGTATCTTCATGAGTGAGTGTTCATTTATATAGGACACCAAGGGGGCAGGGACTCAACCATGAGTACCGCCAGTGATATGATCAAATCAAAGCTCTAATCTTGATTTAATTAAGTAAATGTAAAAAAAATGAATTTAAATCAATCAAAGGGTATCATATACAGAGGAACAGACCAGTTTACAAACATAATTGAAATCTCTTCTTGGAATTCATAAATAGTATCAACCTGCCACAGAGACCTTTAGGGATTTCATTCCCATGAAACTCATTAATGAATTATTCTTTTGTCTCTCTTCTTGATAAGATACATACTTCTCTGGAGGGAAGAAAGAAAACCACAAAGCAAACTCGTGCCAGTTTTGAACCTCAGAAGACAGATAAGGAGAATCATGTCCATCTCTTATCCCACTGAACACCTTCCTTCCCTGTAGGAAGTCACCTTTCTTTAGATGTGAACTCTAATATTACAAGGTTTCCCAAAATGGTTTCTCTATCACTGATAGTAAAAAAGATTCTGGGTACACTAAAATATCTTGTTTCCAATCTGTCTCCTTTGGAGTCATGGGACTTCCCTCTCTCAACAAGATTTCCTTTTCTCTCACTTCTTCTCCATTCTCCCGAAAACTTAGCAAAATATGTGCAAATCACTTAATCATTTATTTCTTAATCATTTGACAAATATTTATTCAACAATACTGTATGGTAAATAGTAAGTTATATTCTGGGAATGAATAGAAGAGTGAGATATTTTGCTTCTGCTCAAACAGCTCACAGACTTTAGAAGGCATGAGATAAGCAAATAAGTAAATGCAACATAATAAGATGGTACTGGAATCCTCCTGGAGTATATTTCCATATATCAGGATCAGCTTTTCCATTTCTGCTAAAAAGGCTCTTAGGACTTAGATGGGAATTACATCGAAGCTATAGATAACTTTGGGTAGTACTGACATCTTAACAATATTAATTCTCCCTATTCATGAACACAGAATACCTTGCCATTTACTTAGTACTTTTATTATTTCATTCAACTCTTTTTTTGAAGTTTTCACTGTGCATCCTTTTTAGTTAAAGTTATTCCTATGCATTTTCTTCTTTTAGATGGTATGGTGAGTGGATTTTTTTTATTGTCCATTTAAGAATGTTCTTTCTGTTGTATAATATAAAACTTTTTTTTCATGTAAACCTGATAGGTTTCATTTGGTTGAATTCATTTATGATCTCTAGGGTTTTCTTGGGGCAGCTTGTCATGATATAGATAAGGATCACCACATTTCTTAAAACAGATGATTTTACTTTTTCTTTCTAAATTGGGTAGACTTTATTTAGTTTTATGGCCTAATTTCTTAACTTCCAGTACAATACTGAATAGCAATATTGAAAGCAGTCATCCTTGTTTTGTTCCAGATCTCAAAGAGATAACTTCCACTCTTTCAGGATTGAGGATAAGATTACCTGTGTTTTCTTATATATTTTGTTTATTCTGTTTAGGGAGTTATTTATATTCTTATTTTTCTAAGTATTTTTATCATGAAAAGGTGTTGGAATTTATCATTCACACTTTCTTCATCAATTTAGATTTTCATGTGATTTCCTTTTCATTGGGTTAATGGGTATATTACATTGATTTTCTTAAGTTGAACATTCATTTTGAATCCCATTTTGTCTTAGTGGGTAATTCTTGTAATATTCTCTTGGATTTGACATGCTAGTATTTGTTAAGTGCTTTGCATCTATATTTATGAGAGAAATTGCTCCTTGCTTTACTTTCTTTGATATGCTTTATGTAGTTTTGGCATCAAAATAACTTTAGTCTCATAGAATGAGTTTGGAAGCTATATGTATCTTGACTTCAAGTTGGAAGGTTATGAAAAATATTGTCATGAATTCTTCTTTGAATATTTCATAGATTTCATTTTGGAAGATGTCTGATCCTAGACTTCTAGTTTTGAGAAGTTTTTGATAACTAATTGAATTTCTTTACTCATTATGTTTTTGTTGAGATCTATTTCTTTTCAGTCAATTTAGATAAATTGCATGTTTTTAGGAATTGGTCCATTTCTTCTATTTTCTAGATTTCGGTAGACAATTATTCATAGAATTAATTCATAATCCCTTTAATGTCAGCAATATTTAGCAACATCCCTGATTACATTTTTTATTTTGGTAATTTACATCCTCTTTCTTGTTTCTTTTTCAATCTAAAAGAACCTTTTCTATTTTATTGATCTTTTCCAAGAAACAATTTCATTGGTTCACACAATTGATTTTCTATACTCTAGTTCATTTCTCTTCACTGAAATCTATATTGTTTTTCTCCTTCTTCTAGATTTAGGTACAGTTTGCCCTTCTTTTTCTACTTCCCACAAATCTGTAGTTAGGCTTTTTAAAAAAAATTTTCTCTCCCCTTCCTCCCTGCCCCCACCCCCCAGTTGTCTGTTCTCTGTGTCTATTTGCAGCATGTTCTTTGTCCGCTTCTGTTGTTGTCAGCAGCATGGGAATCTGTGTTTCTTTTTTGTTGTGTCATCTTGCTGCGTGAGCTCTCCGTGTGTGCGGTGCCATTCCTGGGCGGGCTGAACTTTCTTTCACACTGGGTGGCTCTCTTTATGGGGTGCACTCCTTGCGCATGGGGCTCCCCTATGCAGGGACACGCCTGCGTGGAATGGTACTCCTTGCATGCAATAGCACTGTGCGTGGCCAACTGGACACAGGTCAAGGAGGCCCTGATTTGAACCGCAGACCTCCCATGGGGACCTCCCATGTGGTAGACAGATGCCCTATCCACTGGGCCAAGTCTGCTTCCCTGTAGATAGGTTTTTGATGTGTTATTTTTTAAAATATGAGGATTCACACCTACAAATTCCCCTGAATATTTCAAATTCATCCCAAATCTGGCCTAACAGAATGAATTAGTTTAGCCACAAAATAAATAATAAAATGGACTGTGATGTGTAGTGGATTTCAAATGCCAGCTGCAGTTTTGAGAGACTGTCCACATTAAGGAATTTGAGATTCCATATTACTAAATAAGTTCTATATGAAAATGAATTAGAAAATTATCCTAAGTGGGAACTCTGGTAAGAGATTCCTGTATAAAAGATGGATCCTTAGAATTATAGTTGCATTGTAAAGGTTAACAAAGTATAAATACATTAATCAAGTATGTGTATGAAGAGACACACTTCTCCTGACCATGGTGCTACAAGTGCCAAAGCTCTCTGAATGAGGATCCAGCATGCAGTTTGAAATCACAGAAGCTTTGTGACCTTAAAGGCTCAAGGTGCACAACTTAACATTAAATTGTTTTAGCTTGCTAATTTCCAAATAATGTAAAATGTGAATCCTCTCTTTTCCACTGAGACCTCCAAGAATTCACACAAATATGTCCTCAAATTAAACAGCAGAATTTTAATACTCAGTATATCAATGGATAAATTCTTACATTGCTAGAATCACAATAAGTCCATAGTAAGATACCAGTAAGTCTACTTTAGTCCAAATTTCATTCCCCAAACCAGAGGATTCTGGGATGGTGATGTCTACTCCACATCTAATAGAGAGGGGCTGTGATCCTTTAGAGCTCATGGATGGGAATATGTTGCTTGCAGTTTTAGGCTTTCTTTGTTACTTGTTATGTAGTTGTCCATCATCACCCCCTTGCCTGTTGTCTTGGGTGAAAGCAATGAACTGGAGAGTAAGTGTTGCAAATCTATTGGGGTTCAGGGCCCAGCTGGCACATGGGCAGCCCCCAAACTTAAGTCACTTGTACATAAACCTACAAACTCTAGTACTAATTACAAGTACAAATGAAAGGACAGAAAAGCCACATGTAGGGAATCTGAAGGTAGTGGTCACTGGAGGTTCTGAGGGTAGGAAACAGTAAAAAGTGTTATAAGACAGGGGCATTTTTTGGAATTGGGAATTGTCCTAAAAGACATTGCAATAACAGATGCAAACCATTATATATCTTGCCATAACCTATGGAATTATGTCGAAGAGAGTGTAAACTACAATGTAAACATTTGTCCATGCTTAGTGGCAATGCTCCACAGTTTGTTCATCAATTGCAATGAATGTACCTCACTAATGAAAGATGTTGTTCATGTGGGAAAATGTGGGAAGTGTGGGGAGTGGGGCATATTAGAATCCCCTATCTTTTTCATATGATATTTGTGTAATCTAAGTATCTTTTCAAAGATTAAAAATATCTATACAGACCCTAAGAAAGCAAGTTATCATGACTAAAAGACAGAAAAAAAGACAGACAATAGGAATAAAAGCTTTTAAGTTTTTCAGATTTTGAAAATATTCAGAGAATATGAAACAACACTTTTTAATGAGTTTTAGAAGATTAAAAAGAATATTGCAATTATATTAAATGGTATATTTCAATAATTAAATTAATAGATCCTCTGAAGCTAAAATGTACAATGATGAAAATGTAAAATTTCCAAGTAGGAATGGGAGAAATTTATCTACCATGGGAATCAAAGACCCACTAATCCTGAAACAGAAATGGAAAATAAACCAAATTTATATCTGTGGACCTACTACACTTGACATTTTATCCATGTCCCTCCATTTACTGCCAGTAAAACATTCCCTTTCATATTTTCTTTGCACAGTGAAACAGATCTACAGGTTGATTTCAGTGATTTATTGTTCCACTGATGTTTTCCTTCTTGGATAATAAATAAATACAAAATATTTTCATTCAGGAAATGAAAAATATATATATATATATATATATATATATATACCACACTTAGGATGATGTATCTCAGAGCTATTACTATGCAGGTGCTTCCAATTCTTCTGAGAGGGATGATCTGGAAATGAGGAGAAATGGGAAGTGTGACATTGGAGAAAGACATTAGAATGTGAAATCCAGGACCTTCTCATTCAATACTGTTACTCTAGAATTTGCTTCTCTTGCAAACTCAGTTCTTGGCAGTGGAGGGAGGAGTAATTGCTCCTATGTTTGAAATATACTCACTTAGGCATGGGCTACCTTATTACAATGCATTATAATAGGTAAGCGTTCTGTTACAGTTTTCTACTTTCTCTTGGTTTAAATGATGTTCCTTGGACCTGGGTGTGTTTATTCTCACTTCCCCACTCTGGACAGTAAATCTTCAATTGGCAGTATTCATCTTTTCTAAATTTCTCATGTTAGGGTCCCAAAGTATTTATTCTACTCATAAAACATTCAATTAAACAGAACACAGATCACTCAAAATATATCTTGCCCTCCTTCTATGTAACATATATTTCATGGTTTTCAGACAGCAAATAAATCCCCCACTTATCCAGGAAAAAAAACAGTTTTTCCCTCTGTAACTTGGTGTTTATCTCTCACTGAAATTATGGAAGTGTCTTTCGATTAAATCTATATTTTAGGAACTCTCTGCAAGGTTTCCCTTTTTAAAAAAACCTAACTGTACTTAAGTTTCACTGATAAAAACAATATGATGCTTTTTTTCCTTTATAGCCATTTATAGACTCTTAAGGAAAAAACTTTCTTTTACATGAGAACAAATTTTACCCTCAGTTTAGAGTGAATCATTGTTTTCACATATTTTAGGATCCTGGAGAAGAATAAAATTCTACTGACCAAACCAGGAATACTTTTTTATTTTAAAGGAAAAGAGAAGATGCAGGAATGGGGAAATAAGAAAAGATCTTTGTAATAACATAAGTTCGAGGAGAATATAATAGAGTTGAAAAGGTCTCCATCACTCACATATGATATTTGCTTAATAAAAATGTTACCTTATGAATCAGTGTACCAGCTAAATATTTAGAAAGGAAACAGGAAGTTTCTTAGGGGATTTTGAAAGATACCAATCACCTTCTCTTCATAAATACAATCAAAGTGTAAGTTTGGCATCCACAACTGAGTCTTCTTAGGGTGTGACTTCAGTAGGGTAGGTTATTCTTAGCAGTCTTTTCTCCCTCTTTCTGGTTTGTATTCCTGTCCTCCAGATGGGGAAACTGCAGGTGGTGGTGCCTATTTAATCAATACTGAAGACATGAGCCTCCTTCTCCCTGACTGCAGAAAGGGGGCATATTTGTGTGGTCAATAATTCCAGTGGAGTCTTCTTGATTATACAGTGTTCCTGATTATAACAGAAGTATCACCTTTCTTAGCTGGACTGTTTTTCACTCTTTTCCATACTTCCAAATATTGAAAGACATAACTCTAGTTTCTTCAGTAACATGAGTGTTCATGACTACCACGTTTTTTCTCAAGATTCTTTTTCAAAATTTTCTTAATGTTTTTATTTTTAAAGAAGCTTTAGATTACATAAATGTTACATTAAAAATACAGGAGATTCCCATATGCTCCAGCCCCTCAAGATCCCACACTTTACCACATTAACAACTTGTTTCATTAGAGTTGTACATTTGTTAACATTGAAGGACACATATTGAAGCATTGCTACTAACCATGGACTACACTGTAGATTATAGTTTACCCTCAGTCTCAGACAATTTTATAGGCTGTGACAAAATGTATAATGGCCTTGTTTCCATCATTGAAAGGTCATGTAGGAGAATTCTTATGTCTCCAAAATGTCTCCATATTACTCCTTATTCTTCCCTTTCCTCCCCTCAGAACCTCTGGTGGCCAATGCCTTTATTTCAATGATAAAATTCTTTAATTACTATAATAACACATCTATAGTAGAATAATAATATCTAGTTATTATAATGTACAATGGACTAAAGTAAAAATTCTTAAAAGCTTTTATTTGGAAAGAGATTTCTGCTCAAAAATAAGCCTTTCATGTAAACTATTTTGTACCAGAACTGATTACAAAATAGCAGTCTTGCAGGGTAGCAATTGGGAACTGATACATCAAATTGTTGGGAGTGAGAAGACCACTGACACTATTTCCATGTGGTAAATGTACATAATTGCTCTTGTATAGCTTGGAAAAAATGATTCACAATATATTGTTTGCAGTAACATTTAAAGAAAGCATGTAGGAAAGGTATTGACAAACTGGTTTATGTGAAAAATGATTTTACTGAGAATCCTAATTCAAGTTAATATGGAATAAGGTGGGGCTCTTACTTGCACTGGAGAGAATTCCAGAAAAAAGTGACAAGGTGAGGATTTTTAATTTTCAGATTAAGGTGTAATCAAAACATAGACATTTTATAAAACTGCATGAATGAAATATCTTTTCCTGAAAATTTCAGTTCTGATAAGTGTATGACTCACATCAGAGACTGAACCTGTGTGTCAATAAATTACAAGTGAAAATGAATTCACAGCTTTGCCGAAGAATTTGAAGTGAATACAAATATGTAAGCAATTATTAACATCTTCAAATATGACCATTAGCTCAGAGAAATCATTACCTCCAAAATGCCACTCTGGTTTGCCATTTGTAGTGATGGCAAGGAAATCAGTTGATGAATGAAGCATTCACCTTAGTCTACCCAGAAGAAAAGAGTAAGCCTACATAAATGTCTGAAATTATGTCCTAATATCTGGGTTTAATATTAGAATAAGATATAGTAGGAAATGCAGAAAAACACATATTAGCTTTTTATGACCCATAAATGAGGACTATTGTCATATGGAGTGCTGAAAGAAATTTCCAGATAATATCCTTCAATATGGAAATATTTTTTAAAGGGCAAATTTATGTCCCTGAAGAATGATAGAAATTATTGGAACCAGCATTGTTTGAAGAATCAGGGATTGTGTTGCTGATTACAACCTCACTTGAATTATGATTTTGAAGGTGCAGGAGAAAGGCACATTTTGGAGATGGATTGTGGATTACTATAAAGCAGTCAGATGACATCGCCAGTTCAGGATGTGACCTTTCAGGAACTAATGAACAAGCTTTGGTAGCTGGTACAGAGCCTTTGCTAGGAGAGCTTACTTTTCACTAACACCATAAAACACAAGCAGTTTCTTTCATCTGGGAGTGACTGCAATACGCTTTCATCCCTCCAGCACCTGCTATAATTTTATATATACAGAATAAACTGAATGAAATATTTTACTGCTGAAAATCCAGGCAGCAGTTTCGATCTTCAATCCTGATTTCAGGAATACAATGAGAGAACACATGATGTAAAATAATACAAAAGAAATAGGAATCCATGATATACAAATATGAAAAAAATATAATTTTTTTTAGGCAAATGCTGGATTATCTCTCTATACACTTAAAAGTACCTAGATTAAGATCTTCTCTAATCCATATTTTATTCCTCTACCTTGTGTACCCTGGGATGGTGATGTCCACTCCACCTCTAAATTGAGAGTTGGCTTAGATCTCACATGGCTGAAGGGTGGAATTCTCCTGCTTGCACTTGTAGACTTTCTCGGTTCCCTGGTATGGTGGTTGACCATCCTCACCTCTCTGTTAGCTGACACTGGCAAATACAATGAATTGGAGAGCAGGTGTTGCAATTCTGCTGAGGCTCATTCAAGTCTCCTGACCATACAACAACCCCAGCACCAACAACAGGTCAAGTAAAAGTGACAGAGAGGTATGTGTAGAAAGATCACATCTGAGTCCAACTCCATCACACTTCAGAGTACAAATTCCAAAGTAGGGCCTACTGGCAAGGCACAGAACTCCAGAGCCATCTGCCATGACCATAGGAATGAGGTGTCTCTGTAGTCCTCAGGAAAACCACTACCTGGGGTAGTATCTACTTAGGCTGTCTCTGAGATTCTGCTGAAAGATGCATAAGCCCAATTCATCTGATGACCTCCTGACTCATTTTGAAGTCTCTTAGCCATATGAACTCATTTGCCTTTCCCATTTCCCCTTTTTATTCAAGGTATTTTTCTAATTGTATCACCAGCTCGTGCTTGGTAGTAATTCCTCAGCATCAGGGATTCTCAACCCAGGGGATATGTCCCATGCTGGAGGGACGGTAATGTTGAGTTGACCTAAGGAGTGGTCACATTTGAGCAACATGGAGGCTCTCAGGAGGTTACTCTTAGGCACCTTGCAGCTCTAGATCTAGTTGAAATTTCAAGCATACAGGCTCATAAGCATAGTCATCAGTATCAAGGGCCCATCATTGGACCATCCTTCTTCACTGGTCTTTGTTCTTGCACTTGGGGAATAGTTGCTCCTCAATTGGGGAGTGCAACAGTTTCCCAGAATAGGAACTCAGCACTTCCTCAGTTTTCATGTCATTCTCTACCTACTATGACAATTAATATCCAAAATATATTTATATACGCTGTATGAATGTCCTGAGGAAATACCTCCTACTCATGCATCCCCCATCAATGACATCCCACACCAGTGCTCCTGCCCTGCAATTGTTGAACCACTCTCTGATCCAAAACTTCTTCAAAACTGTATGCTAATATATTTCTTTTTTTAAAAAGATTTATTTATTTATTTAATTCCACCCTTCTGCCCCCATTGTCTGTTCTCTGTGTCTATTTGCTGCATCTTGTTTCTTTGTCCACTTCCGTTGTCATCAGTGGCACGGGAAGTGTAGGCGGCGCCATTCTTGGGCAGGCTGCACTTTCTTTTGTGCTGGGCGGCTCTCCTTATGAGGCACACTCCTTGCGTGTGGGGTTCCCCTATGTGGGGGACACCCCTGCATGGCAGGGCACTCCTTGCATGCATCAGCACTGCATGTGGGCCAGCTCCACACGGGTATATTTCTAAACTCAATTAATAGGAAAATGAAATAGTAGTGATAGGTTTAAAGATTAAAAATAGAATATTTTTATTCTATATATATTTAAGAAAAACTAAAATAAAGTAAAAAATAAATCGGGGTATTAAAATGCAAAATATCATAAAATATATTTGACATTTTGCTTTCCTTTTATCACTGTAATAGGTGTTGCTATGTATGTACAATAGAAAAGCTATCTCTCCCATTCTTTTCTCAGGGTCTTCATCCTTTGTTTAAAAAAATTATTATGTCTTCAAAAAAGTTTTAGATCACAATAAAGTCACATATACAATATAGGGGAATCTGATATGCCAACATCAAACACTTTTCTCTCTTCCCATGCAATTATCTTTTTAATGTGCATATATTTGCTATAGCTGATGCACAGATATTGAAACATAGATACAAACCATGGTTTCACTATGGTTTACATTATGGTTTATAATTTAGATTGTACAATTTTATAAAAATTTGGTTGTATTATGGTTTACATTATGGTTTACATTTAATTTTTTGGTGAAATTTAACAAGGCCTATATCCATCACTGCATGATCTTGTGGAACACTCCCACTGCCCCCAGTTGTCCCCTCTTCCATCTATTCTACTCCTCTCTCCCCCACCCCTTGGGACCCACAGTGACAACCAAGCTTCACTGCTTGGAGCATAAGATTCACAGATACTTGCAACAATGCTGAGGATTTGACACACTAGTCTGTCTGGAGACAGTGGCCATGGGAGTTGCTGAGTGCTGGGAGAGGGAAGATGTGTGATATGGAGGCATTTTCAGGACTTGAAGTTGCCCTGAATGATATAGTAGGGATACATGAAGGACATTACATATCATGCCATAAGCCATTGAATGGACTGTGGGAAAGTGTAAACTACAATGCAAATGATAATCCACACAACCAGAAGTTGTTGGTGTAAGAGGAGTGGGGGTGGGGTGGGGAGTGGTATATATGGGAACCTCATATTTTTAATGTTACATTTTGCATTATCTATGTATCTTCAAAAAAAGACAACAAAATATTTCATTTTCAAAAAAAGAATCTTCTAGTGTTTGATCTCTGTTAATCATGAGCACTTTTGTAAACTTGAGACAAAGTATCCTTTTATAGACAGAATGTTTCCCAGCTTTTTAAAGGCCTGCTTTATGTCCTTGTTTCTAAGACTGTATATAAAGGGGTTCAACATGGGAGTGACTGCCGTGTACATCACTGAGGCTATTGCATTTGCCCTTGAGTTTTGGGTAGCAGCAGAGCTAAGATACACTCCAAGACCTATACCATAAAACAAGGTCACTACTGAAAGGTGAGACCCACAAGTAGAAAATGCTTTATATTTACCACGAGCTGTTGAGATTCTCAAAATTGAGGATATAATTTTATAGTAAGAGAAAAAGATCCCAGTGAGTGGTATAACCCCCAGAAGTCCACCTGCAAAATACATCACAAGCTCATTGAGGAAGGTGTCAGAACAAGCATATCTGACTACCTGATTAAGTTCACAGAAAAAGTGGGGCATTTCCATCTCTGTACAAAAAGACAATTGCAAAACCATTAAGTTATGCAAAAGAGAGTCCAAAACACTCAATAACCAGAATGCCAGCAGTAGGAGGCCACAGAGCAAGGGGTTCATGATGACAGTGTAGTGCAGGGGGTGACAGATGGCCACGAAATGGTCATAGGCCATTGCAGTGAAGAAGGAGTTATCTAATTGTCCAAAAAGCATGAAAAAATACATCTGGGTGAGACAGTTTTCAAAAGTTATGATCTTGTTGCCTGTGTGGATGTTCAGCAGCATCTTTGGTACTGTTGTGGAGGTGAAACAGATATCAGTAAAAGACAGGTTGGAGAGGAAGAAGTACATGGGTGTGTGGAGATGGGAGTCCAAGATGACAGCCAGGATGATGAGCAGGTTGCCAGTGAAGGTGACCAGGTACATGGACAGGAACATCCCAAAGAGGAGGGACTGCACCTCTGTATCTTCTGAGAGTCCCAGGAGGATGAATTTTAAAACATATGTTTGGTTTTCTGTTTCCATGTGGATGATAAATTTCCTGGAGGAGATATTCAAAACAATGCAATTTAGCCTCAAGCCGTAATCAGAAAAATATAATAAATGGTACTGTTTGTATTGTAATTACATTAAGTTAATATTTTTATGGATTTTATAGAGATCTAGTACCCTTTTCTGAAAATGTCAGGGAAAACATATGTTCCTGCTTCTCTTTGATAGTTGTGATGCCTAGAAACTCTTGGCCATAATGGAATACAGTTTGCTAAGGCAATAATTTCTATGATAAATTCTCTCAGACTTTATTTTAAGCAGCAAACATTATGACCAGTTTTCTTTGTACCCTGTGACAAAACAGAAAAGAAGAACAAAGTTGTAGGAACCATGTTATTTGGTTGTAACAGTTATTATAAAAACACAATAATTTAAAAAATTCCTTTTGGTGAAATGGACAAATGATCCCACACAAATGGGTTCCACTGATGTTTCAGAGAGGACTAGGGTAATTCAGTGTAGAAAGTACGATATTTTCAAGAAGTGGTGTTGGAACAGTAGTGAAGCAGGCTAGTAAGATAGGGAATAGATGGATCTGGAACCTGACAGAGGCCACATGGACATCAAAACCCCCTAATGATGGCTGCTGGAGGAATCTCACCCCTAGGATTCTGCTACCCAGAACAAAGACTCCTTCCTGAGAATATGGAAAAGCTCGGATGTTACCTGGGAACTTTATCATTGGGTCCTCACTAAAGAATTGATGGGCAGGGTAATCAATCCAAAGAGCAAACAACTGAAACCCCCTCCCCTGCCATTAGCAAAGTGGTGGAATAATTAGCAGTTTAAAAGCAAACCGTGAGGCTTGAGCTTGCTCTTGCCTAGCTTTTTGCCTAAGGTGTGTCTTGCCCTCTGCATGTCGCTTTCATCATTTTTCCTCTGCCATGTGGCCATGCACGTTACCCTAGGGATTTATAATCTATAATGGGAAATTGTAGCTTGTAAATTAGCCCTCTTCATCCCTTTTCAGCCCCTTCCTCACTACCTGGGACCCTGCTCTGTTATTTTCTCCCAATTGTCTTCCCTCCTTACCTGAATAAATTACTGGCCTAACTCACCTGGCGTGCTCTAGAAATTCACCTCTGCAGCATAGCCAAGAACTTAGAATCTGGTAACAACAGGATGCACTCATGCCAAACAAAAAAGGTACTTAACACTGATTGAATTCATTTCACAAAAATTAAATCAAAATGAATCATACCACTTCAAAGTAAAATGCATTGCAAAAGTGCTAGAGTGAAATGTGAAGAAAATCAAAGGACCCATAGGATGGAAATGAGTTTTTAGATATAGCAATGGAAGCATGTTTCATGAGAGATTAAAATTTATAAGTCAGTTTTTATTCAAATGTAAAATATCTGCTCTGTGAAAGACATTGATAAGGGGTTGTAAGAAAACATACAGATTTGGAAAAACACAAAACATCTGATAAATGATTTGTATACAAATGTAGAAATTAATATTAACACTACAAAATAAGAAAGCAAATGCTGAATTTAAAAATCTGCAAAAGGTATGAACAGAATCCTAACCTAGGAAGAAATTCAAAATAAAAGTACAAAACACAAAATATAAAAAGAAATTCAACTTCACTGGCACCTAGGTATTACTATGAATTGCCAACTAGCAATGCATCTAGCAAAGACCTTGACTAAAAAGGGGAAATATTCAGTGCAGATGAGATTTTATGACTAAGAGATTTCAAAGTGAGTTTGGAGGTCATTCCAGAGGTTATGCTTATGCTGGTCTCAGCAGAATCTCACTAACTGTTATAGTAAACAGTGCCTCATACAGCAGGGATCCTGATGGTTCTAGAGATATCTAGACACTACAAATAGTGCAGAGACTCTCAGGAATTTGGCACCCTGTCAGTAGGACTTACTTTTGAATTTATGTTCCCCAATATAAAAGAGTTAGACTCATTTGTAGATTCCCAACATGTGGCTCTTCTCTACATGTTATTTACATAAAGCCATGCATTGGCACTATCCTTGTTAAATACATGAGTCAGAGCCTTATATTTTTGGTCTGTTCATGTGCCAGTTGAACCTTTAATGTAAGCAGAGTTTCAACTCTTACTCTCCAGTTCATTGGACCTATGCAGCACAACAAATAAGGAGATGATAATGAACAACACCTATCCCAAGGAGCAAAGAATGTCTGCAACTCTAAGCAACAGTTCCACCCAAATACCCCAAGGGATCTAAGCCTGCTCTCAATTAGAAACAGTGGGCATCACCGTCACAAAATCCTCAAGATTGGGGAATCAACAATGGACTAAAGTAGACTTATTATTTTTCTATTATAGATTTATTATTCTAGCAATGGAAGAATGTTTATCATTGATATAAAGGCCACGGCCACCAGAGATTCTGAGAGGAGGGAGCAGGCAGAATAGGTGTAATATCAGGGCATTTTCAGGACATTGGGATTGTTCTGCATGACCTTACAATGATGGATACAGGCCGTATGTGTTTTGTCATTACCTAAAATTGTGCAGGAAAGGCTGTTAACTACAATATAAACTATAGTCCACGGTTAGTAGCATTGTTTCTTTATGTGTTCATCAATTGTAGCAAATGTACTATACTAATGAAAGATGTTACTATGGGAAAGAGTGGGAGGGAGAAGAGGTGGGGCATATGTGGCCCCTCTATATGTTATGTAATCTACATGTTATGTAACATTTATGTAATCTAAATCTACTTTAAAATTTTAAAAATTTAAATAAATAAATGAATAAATAAATAAAAGATTAAAATCTTTTAAAAATTAAACATCATTTGTCATTAGGGAATTGGAAGACTATGACCATAATGATATATGATCACATGCTTATTAGAAGAGATAAAAACTTAAAACTGCGAATACCAATTGCTGTTGAGTATGTGGAGCAATACATCTTTCATTCTCTGCTAGTGAGAATACAAAATGGTTCTGCCAGAAGACAGTTTAGCAGTTTCTTGTAAAACTAAACATTGTCTTACCATACAATCCAGCAGTTTTGTTTTTAGGTATACATATATGTGATATGAAAATTGGAGTCCACACAAAAGTCCACACATGAATGTTTACAGCAGCTATATTTGTAATCTCCAAATCTGAAAGCAAACAAAATGTTGGTCAACCACCACACCAGGGAACAGAGAGAGTCCACAATTGCAAGCAGAGTTCCATTCATCAGACATGAGGGATCTAAGGCCCCTCTCAATTTAGAGGTGGAGTGGTCATCACCATCCCAAGATCCTCAGGATAGAGGAATAAAATAAGAATTAGAGTGGATTCAATGGTATTCTACTATAGACTTATTGTGACTCTAGCAGTGGAAGAAATTGTGTCCCTGTTTAAGAGACAGTGACCATTGGAGTTGTTGAGTGCAGGGAGAGGGAAGAACAGGCTGTGATATGGTTGCTTTTTTGGGACTTGGAGTTGTCCTGAATGATATCACAGGAACAGATGCAGGATATTATATATCCTACCATAACACACTGGACGGACTGGGAGAGAGTGTAAACTATCATGTAAACTATAATCTAAGCTTCGTAGCAATGCTCCAAAATGTATTCATCAAATAAAAGGAATGTGCCAACTGATGAAAGAGGTTGTTAAAGTGTGAGGATTGGGTATTTGGGGAGTGGGGTATATGGGAACCTCATATTTTTTAATGTAAAATTTAGTGTGATCTATGTATCTTTAAAAAAGAAGACCATAAAAAATTTTGCTTAAAAAATCTTATAGCCCATTTATAAAAACATACAAGGAAAACCTTTACCTCTCAGTGAAAATACTCTAATAATGACTGAAGTAATGAATGCACACTTATGTCATTATGGCAAATACAACGAATTTTACGCATCAGAGGAATTGTATGCTTTATTAATATGTACCAATAAAGTTGATTTCTTTTCAAAAAAGAACTATTTTTAAAACCTCACCACAACTTATGATTATATTGACTCCATATTTGTGTTCATGTCATTTCTTCTTGGTGTACTTCTATCCTTTTTTCCTCCTGAAATTACTCTAAATCCTCCTTCAAGTCTTATTACAATTAAAATCTCCCTTGTGATGCCTTCACTAACCTCCACAGGATGAGTCTTTAATTTTTGATCCACTTCACCAGAATTCCAGAGCCACGTATATTGAATGACTAAAAGAAAAAAAAATAAATGAATGCAGTTAAACAGATGATTTCTAAAATTGTAGAGAAAGAAGAATGAGTGAAACAAGGAAACAATGCTTCTGAGAAAGGGAAGACCCACGAGTGAGAGATCAGAGGAGACAGATTGGAAAAAAATCTATCTTAGTTTATCTGCTATTTCCACTCAGGCTTTTTAATAAGACAGACTTTGTGTTTTAAGCTTTCTCTATAATCGTAATCTGTTGATTTCCTTAAAGCTTCTACCAATAAAAGGTGTCCATGGAGCCAAAAATATATTCCCCCAGTACCTGTGATGATTCTGTAACTCACTCTGAAGTTATCAAGGCAGGGTCTAAGTTCATCAATGCAGGTTCTTCCTTGAATGATGAAAGAAGTTGGAGGCTCTGCTCCCAAGAAGAGAAGTGAGATGGAATGAGTCATGAGATCTATAGAAGACAAATTATATTTCTTTGATATAGTGAAGGAGAAGCACATAGAGTATCTGAACAAGTAGGGATTCCATTCCCATGAAACACATTAATGAAGTATTCTTTTGTCTCAATACTCCCTGAGATAATTATTTCTCTGGAGATAAGAAAGGAAAGCACAATGCAAGTTTGTTCCAGTTTTGTCCCTTGTGACAGCTTTGGAGCTCCATGTTCATCTCTTATCCCTGTGGACACCTACCTTTCAGGAGGAGGTCACCCCTATCAAGCAGTGGGCTCGAGTATTGTCAGGTTTCCCATAGTGATTTTCCTCTTGCTATTTTTGTAGAAAGATTCTGAATACACTAAACTATCTTATTTCCAATTTTTCTCCTCTGGAGTTGGCTGTCATGAATGGAGACACCCACTCACAAGAGAATTTCCTCTTGTCTCACTGCTTCTCCTTTCTCCCCCATAATTAGCAATATCTGTTCAACACACACAACCATTCGGTTTCTCAGTCATTCAACAATATTTATTCAGCAATACTATATGGCAAATCCTAAAATACATTCTGGGAATGAAGAGAAGACAAAGGTACTGTGTTTCCTCACAAACTGTTCAAGTTTTAAAAAGCTAAAAAATGAGCACTCACACACTCTCTAGAAGCCTGCCCCTGGTGCACCTTGTGCCAGATGTCCACCATCCAATATCCTAAACCAGTAACCCTTCCGTATTATATTGTCTAAAGTGTTTTCTCAATATTATTCTTTCAACCACGTACCCACCAATCCCCCGTGTTCACCTTTTCCACCCCCAACATACCCACAATTCCATGGACCATCTGACCCAGGGTGTTATATTCATGGGTGTAGACCAATACAATGAGCAGGAATTGTACACCGATAATGGAGAGGACACATCAGTGTTGTCGAATAGAGAGGAGGGTGTCTCTCAAGAGCAAGGGTGCCTCCTAATGGGAAAGGACAGACCAGTGTGTCAAACCCTCAGCATTGTTGCAAGTATCTATGAATCTTGTCCTTCAAACAGTGAAGCTTGGTTGCCAATGTGGGCCCCAAGGAGAGGGAGAGAGAAAGATAGAATAGATGGAAGAGGGGGTAATTGGTGGTCAATGGAAGTGTTCTGTATGATCTTGCAATGATGGATACAGGCCATGATAAATTTCAACAAAAATTTATAAAAGTGTATGGTCTAACATGGTTGGTAGTTATGTTTTGATATTTGTACATGAGTTGTAGCAAATGTAACATTCACATGTAAAAACACCATTGGTGAGGAAAAGGGAGGATGTTGGGTACATGGGAGATACCTATATTCTGTGTACGACTTTACTGTGACCTTAAAATTTTGAAGACATAATGAAAAATAAAAAAGGTGAGACACTGAGGAAGAAATGGAAGAGATTGCCTTGCCACTATATATACAGGACAACACCTATTAGGTGAAGAAAGGCAAAACCTTAAAAAAAATTTATAAAAATTATCATTTTTTTCTTTTTTCTATTTTGTCTTAATTTTTAAAATTATACATTAGGGAAATGAGGTCCCCATATACCCCCCACTCCCCTCACCCCACTCCTCCCCCCATAACAACAATATCCTCCATCATCATGAGACATTCATTGCATTTGGTGAATGCATCTCTGAGCACTGCTGCACCTCATGGGCAATGGTCCACATCATAGACCACACTCTCCCACATTCCACCTAGTGGGCCATGGGAGGACATACAATGTCTGGTAACTGTCCCTGCAGCACCATCCAGGACAATTCCAAGTCCCAAAAATGCCCCCACATCTCATCTCCTCCCACTCCCTACCCCCAGCTGCCATCATGGCCACTTTCTCCACACCAATGCCACATTTTCTTTGATTACTAATCACAATAGTTCATGAATAGAATATCAGTAAGTACAATCTAATCCATACTCTATTCCGCCATCCTTTGTACCTTAGAATGATTGTGTCCACTGCACATCTATATCGAGAGGGCTTAGATTCCACATGGATGCTGGATGCAGTTCTCCTGCTTTCAGTTGTAGGCACTCTTGGCTCCCTGGTGTGGTGGTTGACCTTCTTCACCTCCATGTTACCTGAGTGGGGTAAGTCCAATAAACCAGAGTGTAGGGGTTGCAAGTCTGTTGAGGCTCAGGGCCTGGCTATCAGATGGTCAGTCCAGAGAGTCAGGTCCCCAGGTTATACACTAAAACCTAGCACCAACTACAGACTGGTAAAAGTAACAGGAGAGGCTTGTAGACAAAGATCACATCTGAGTCCAGCTCCATCAAACAGAAACACAAATTCCAAAGTAGGGCCAACTGACATGGCACTGAACTCCATCTGCCATTACCATAGAACCTACGGATCTCTGTAGCCCTCAGAAGAACCAACACCTGGGGTTGTATCTACTTTATCTGTCTCTGGGACTCTGCTGAGGAGTGCATAAGGGCAACCCCTCTGATAACCTCCTGGCTCTTTTTGGAGACTCACAGCCATATAAAGTCATTTGTCCTTTCCACTTCCCCCTTTTATTCATGTCAAAAGCATTTTTAACACCTGGTATTATATGTAGACTGAGATATTCTGTTGATCCGAGTTGACCCTTTTATTTAAGGTCATTTTCTTTTTACATCATTAGCTGGTACTTGGTAGTAATCCTTCGGTGCCAGGGAGGCTCATCCCCAGGAGTCATGTCTCACGCTGGGGGGAAGGCAACACATTTACATTCTGAGTTTGGCTTTGAGACTGGCCACATTTCAGCAACACAGAGGCTCTCAGAAGGTAACTCCTAGGCACCGTGGAGTTCTAGACCTTGTTCTTATTTCAGGTGCACAGGCTCACAAGCATAGTCATTAGTATCAAGGGCTTATTGTTGGACCTTCCTTCTTTTTTGGTCTTTGCTGTTGTACTTGGGGGATTGTTGCTGTTCCTTTAGGGACTGTGATAGGGCTCCCCTGGCTAGGAACTCAGCACTCCCTCAGTTGTTTTTAATTGTAACCACTATGAAAATATTCAAACATTTTTATGTACCCTGGATATATGCCCTGTAGAACTCCCTTCCAACCGTGTGTCCCCTGTCCATAACATCCCACACCAGTATTCCTCCCCTGCCATTGTTGAGCCTCTCTGTGATCCAAAACTTCTTCAGAAATGAAGCCCAATATATTGCCAGGTTCCATTAATAGTAAAATGGAATATAGTGATGAGTTTAAAGGTTAGATATAGAATACATGTTAATTTAGAAAAATTAAGGTAAAAATAAATTGGGGAATAAAAAAATTTAAAAATGCAAAAGCTTTTTTTTTAATTAAAATTATTTATTTTTACGAATTACATTAAAAAAATACGAGGTCCCAATCAACCCCACCGCCCCCACCCCCATTCTCCCCACAGCAACACTCTCTCCCATCATCGTGAAACATCCATTGCACCCAGTAAATACATCTCTGAACATCACTGCACCCCGTAGTCAATGGTCCACATCATAGCCCACACTCTCCCCCGCTCCATCCAGTTGGCCCTGGGGGGATCTACAATGTCCCGTAATTGTCCGTGAAGCACTATCCAGGACAACTCCACGTCCCGAAAACGCCTCCACATCTCATCTCTTCCTCCCATTCCCCAAACCCAGCTAAAGCTTTGTTTTTGATGCTTTGTCTTCCATCACTGCAATAAGTGTTGCCTTGTATGCAAATTGTCAAGGCAACTTCTTCTGTCTTTTTCTCGTGTCTATGTTTTTTTCTTTTTTTCCCTAATTATAAGCTTGTCTTCACAAAAGTTTGAGAGTACAGTAATTCATATATACAATATACAGTACTCCAACATATCCAACAGAGAACCCTTTTCCCTTCCACAGCAATAATTTTTTTTTACATGTTCATACTATATTTACTGAAACTGATGTACAGATACTAAAACAATAGCTTTCAAACAAGGTAACATTTCGGTTCACATTGTGGTTTATATTTTAGACTATACAATTTTCTAAATTTTTAGTTATCTTATGTTTTACTTTACAATTTACATTTTAGCCTATCAGCCCCTATACATTTTTGGTGTAATTTAACATGTCTTATACCCATCCTTGTGTAATCTAGTGGAACACTTCTATTGCCCACACAGTTACATTGATTCCATCTATTCAATATCTCTTTCCCCTCCCCTCAGGGTCCACAGTGACAGTCAACCTTCACTGCTTGAAGGACCATGTTCAGAAATACTTGCAATAGTGTGGAGGGCTTGACATGCTCAACTGCCCTAGTGCCCTGGGAACCACCATTTCTCTTGAGAGATACAATTCCCTCTATTTGAGGGCATCAGTCCCCCCAGGATGTGGGTATACCTTCTCTCTCATTATATGTGTCTCTATCCAATGATATAACCCACTATGGCAGAATGAGCACTCACACACTCCCCCAAAGCCTGTCCTGCATCAGATACTCCCCTTTAAGCATCTTAAAGAGGTAACCTTCCTTATTATATTTTGAAAAAGTTTTCTCAGCATTATACTCTCAACCAAAATAACTGACAATCTCCTATGTTCATGTGTTGTCCCACTCTCCCCCCAATTTCTTGGGCAATATTACCCATCCTCCCATCCCTAGCCTGCCTCAAGCACACAAAGCCCCACCCAAAGGTAACACTATGCCCCATTTTAACTCTTATTTTTACAAATACCTCCACCTTATCATAGATTTCACCCATGTAGGTGTCAGCTTACATCCTTCCTCTACCCCCCAATTTCCTTTAGGCCTATCATCCAGTCTCTAGCTCTCTGAGGCAGCTTGGTTTACTTATTTCATATCATTGAGGTCATGTAGTATTTGTCCTTCAATGCTTGGGTTGCTTCACTCAACATAAGATTCTCAAGATTCATCCATGTTATCACGTGTGTTTGTAGTGTATTTGTTCTTAAAGCTGAGTAGTATTCCATTGCATGTCTATACCACATTTTATTTATCCATTCATTTGTTGATGGGCATTTGAGTTGATTCCAACTTTTGGCAATAGTGAACAATGCTGCTATGAACATTGGTGTGCATATATCAGTTTGTGTCCTCATTTTCAGTTCTACTGGGTATATACCCAGCAGTGGAATTTCTGAGTCATATGGTAAAACTATAGCTAGTTTTTTGAGAAACCGCCAAACTGTCCTCCAGAATGGCTGGATCCTTCTGCATTTCCACCAGCAATGGCTGAGTGTTTCCATTTCTCCACATCCTCTCCCACACTTGTAGTCTTCTGTGTTTTTGATAGCTGCCAGTCTCATGGGAGTAAGATGGTATCTCACTGTAATTTTGATTTGCATTTCCCTAACATCTAGTGATTCTGAGTATTTTTCATGTGGTTTTTAGCCATTTGTATTTCTTATTTGGAGAAGTGTCTGTTTAAGTCTTGCCACTTTTTAAGATGGGTGGGTTGTCTTTTTATTTTTGAGATATAGGAGTTCTTTATATTTGAAGGATATTAGTCTCCTATCAGATATATGGTTACCAAATATTTTTTCCCATTGGGTAGGCTCTCTTTTCATTTTCTTGACAAAGTCCTTTGAGGTACAAAAGGCTTTAATTTTGAAGAAGTCTCATTTATCTATTTGTTCTTTTGCTGCTCGTGTTTTGGGTGTGAAGTTCATGAATACATTTCCTATTACAAGATCCTGTAGATGTTTCTCTACATTGCTTTCTAAGGTCCTTATGGTCTTGGCTCTTATATTTAGGTCTTTGATCCATCTTGAGTTGATTTTTGTATAAGGCATGAGTTGGTAATCCTCTTTCAGTGGGTTTGGTGGCCTTGTGAATATCATATGACTGTATCTATAAGGCTCTATATGAGAACATTCAAATTGGTTCCATTGATCAGTGTGTCTCTCCTTGTGCCAATACAATGATGTTTTTACTAGTGTGTTATGTTTTGGAGTCAGGTAGTATGATTCCTCCAATTTCATTTTTCTTTTTCAATATGTCTTTGGATATTCGTGGCCTCTTTACTTTCCAAATAAATTTCATAGCTAGTTTTTCTAGTTCACTAAAGAATGCTGTGTTGATGTTTATTGGGATTGCATTGAATGTGTAGATCAGTTTTGGTAGGATAGACATCATAATAATTAGCCTTCCTATCCATGAACAGGGAGTATTCTTCTATTTATTTAAGTCTTCTTTGATTTCCTTAAACAGTGTTGTGTAGTTTTCTGCATATAAATTTTTTTATATCTTTAGTTAAATTTATTCCTAGGTATTTGATTTTTTAATTTACGATTGTAAATGGTATTTTTTTTCTTGATTGCCTCCTCAGATTTTCCATTATTGGTGTACAGACATGCTACTGATTTTTGCGCATTGATCTTATAACCTGTAACGTTATTGAACTCTTTTTTATGTTCTAGAAGCTTTGTTGTAGACTTCTTTGGAATTTCTATGTATAGGATCAGATCATCTGCAAATAGTGAAATTTTGACTTCTTTCTTTCCAATTTGAATGCCTTTTATGTCTGGTTCTTGCCTCAATGCTCAGGCAAGTACTTCTAACAAAATATTAAATAGAAGGGGTAATAATGGGCATCCTTGTCTTGTTCCTCATCATGGAGGAAAGATTTTCAGATTCCAAAATTGTAAATCATGTTAACTGGGGGTTTTTCATATATATCTTTTATCATGTCCAGAAAGCTTCCCTCTACTCCAATCTTTTGCAGTGTTTTTATTAAGAAATAGTGCAGTATTTTGTGAAATGCTTTTTCTGCATCTATAGATATGATCATGTGATTTTTTCCTTCAATCTGTTTATGTGGTTTTTACATTAATGTATTTTCTTATGTTGAACCATCCTTGCATACCAGGAATGAATTCCACCTGGTCATGGTGTATAATTAATTTAATGTGCTGTTGAATATGATTAGTAAGTATTTTGTTGAGGATTTCCACATCTATGTTCATTAGAGAGATTGGTCTGTAATTTTCCTTTCCTGTGGTGTCTTTGTTTGGCTTTGGTATTAGGGTAATGTTGGCATCATAGTATGAGTTATGCAATGTTCTTTGGTTTCAATTTTTTGGAAGTTTCAGCAAGATTGGTGTTAGTTCTTTATGGAAAGTTTGGTAGAATTCACCTGTGAAATCATCTGGCCAAGGGCTATTCTTAGTTGGGAGGTTTTAAATGACTGATACTATAATTTACTTGTGACTGGTTTGTTGAGATTTTTTATTTCTTCTTTCATCAATGTAGGTTGCTTATGTGTTTCTTGGAATTTGTCTATTTTCTCTAAATTGTCCCTCTTGTTGGAATACAGTTTTTCAAAGTATCCTCTTACGATAGGCTTTTTTTCTGTGGGTCGGTGGTGATATCCCCTTTCTCATTTCTTACTTTCTGTATTTGCCTCTTTTCTCTTTTTTTCTTTGTTAGTCCAGCTAAGGGTTTGTCAATTTTATTGACAATTTTATTGTCAATCTTATTGAACTGGCTCTTGGTTTTGTTTATTTTTTTCAAGTGCTTTCTTATTTTTTTTTCATTTAGTTGTGCTCTTTGTTATTTCTTTCATCTTTCTTTGGGTTTAGTTTGTTGTTGTTTTTTAATAATTCCTCTGACTGTGCAGTTAGTTCTTCAATTTTAGTTTTCTTTTATCATGTGTTAATTTATGACTATAAATTGCCTTCTCAGTACTACTTTTGCTGCATCCCATAAGTGTTGATATGTGTGTTATCATTTTCATTTGTTTCAAGGCAGTTATTGATTTCTCTTTGAGATTTCCTCCTTGACCCACTGTTTTTCTAAAAGTGTGTTATTTAACTTCCATATCTTGTTGCCACATCTGGGTCTCTGACTATTGCAGATTTCCTGCTTCATTCCTCTGCAGTCAGAGAAATTATTTTGTATGATTTCAAACTTTCTGAATTCATTGAGACTTCCTCTGCAACCTAGCCTGTGGTCTGTCCTGGAGAATGATCCATGTGTGCTTGGGAAGAATGTATATTCTGCTTTATTTGGGTATAACGTTCTGTATATGTTTATTAGGTTCAGTTCCTCTAATATGTTGTTCAAAGTCTTTGTTTCTTTACTGATTCTCTTTGAGATGTTCTGTCCAAAGGTGATAGTGGCGTATTAGTCCCCCACTATAATTGTAGAGACATCTATTCCTTCCCTTAGTTTCTCCAGTGTTTGCCTCACATATTCGGAGGCACCCTTGTTAGAAGCATAAATGTTTATAACTGTTCTTTCTTTTTGAATGATTATCCCTTTCACTAATACGTAGTGTCCATATTTGTCTCTCATAATTTTTTTGCATTTAAAGTCTATTTTGTATGATATTAACATAGTTACTCCTGCCCTTTTTTTGGTTATTATTTGCCTATAAGATTGTTTTCCAGCCATTCACTTTCAACCTCCTTGAATCCCTGGGTCTAAGATGTTTTTCATGTAGACAACATATATATGCATCATACTTTCTTATCCAATCTTCCAGTCTGAGTCTCTTGACAGGTGAGTTTAATCCATTGACATTCAGTTTTATCACTTTCAAGGAATTATTTATATTAGCCATATTTTCTTTGGATTTGTGTTTGTTATATTTTGTTTGGTTTTTTACTTTTTTTGTCTTTTTAGCTGTTCTTACACTCTCCTCCAACTGTCTCTCCTGTGTTTTTCTTTCCTCCTATAGAACTCCCTTTAGTATTTCTTGAAGGGCAGGATTCTTGTTGGCATACTCTATTAATTTCTGTTTATCTGTGAATATTTGAACTTTCTACCATATTTTTTGTTAGTTTAGCTGTATAGAATATTCTTCTTAGGAATTTTTTTTTTTCTTTTAGTATCTTGACTTTGTCATACCACTTCCTTCTTGCCTCCTTGGTTTCAGATGAGAAATCAGCACTTAACCTTATGAAGTCTACTTTGTATGTGATGGTTCTCTTTTCTCTTGCTGCCTTTAAAATTTTCTCTTTGTCTTGAGCATTGGATAATTTGACAAGTATATGTCTTTGGGTAGGCCTGTTGGGATTTATGCTATTTAGGGTGCATTGTGCTTCCTGGATGTGGACGCTCATCTCCCTCAATAAGTTTGGGAAGTTTTCAGCCATTATTTCCTCCAACACCCCTTCTGTTCCCTTTTCCTTCTCTTCTTTTTCTGGGATGCCTATAATGCATGTCATACCACTGCCTTCTTGCCTCCATGGTTTCAGATGAGAAATCAGCACTCAATCTTATGAAGCCTCCTTTGTGTGTGTGGTTATTTTCTCTTGCTACTTTTAGAATTTTCTCTTTGTCTTGAGCATTGGATAATTTGACAGGTATATGCCTTTGGGTAGGCCTGTTGGGATTTATGCTATTTAGGGTGCATTGTGCTTCCTGGATGTGAACGTTCATCTCCTTCAATAGGTTTGGGAAGTTTTTATCCATTGTTTCCTCCAACACCCTTTCTGTTCCCTTTCCCTTCTCTTCTTTTTCTGGGATGCCTATAATGCCTATGTTTTCACATTTTGCATTGTCATTCTGGTCCCAAAGTCCCTGTTGAATTTTTTCCCTCTTTTTATCTATCAATTCTACTATCTGTTTGATTTCAGATGTACTGTCTTCCACATCATTAGTTCCTCTCCCTCATAAAATGTGCTGTTATTTGCTGAGAGTGTGTTTTTGATTTCTTGGATTGTGCTGTTACTCCCCATCAAATCTGTTGTCTTTTTTTTTTTTTTGCATGATTGCAATTTCTTCTGTATGCTCCCCAAGTCTTTTCTTCCTATTCTTATTTCTTCTTTCACCTCATTAAATTGGCCCCTATTAAATGTTTTGAGAGCTTTAATTACTTGTTAGATATTCTACTCTTCTTCCTATTTTTTAGTTTGTTCATTGGATTGGGTCATGTTTTCCTGATTATTGGTTTGTTTTGTAGTTTTTTTTTTTGCTCTCTGGTCATCATTTTATCTTGCTAGTTTGATTAACTTCTTTGTCTAGTCTCAGGGATAATTAGTTGTTGTTCTTGCATACATGTTAAGTCTTCTCTTTGCCATTTTGTACTTCTTATTCTATTTCCTTGCTGTTGGCTCAGTTCACTTGAAGGAAAATATTAGGGCAATTGAAAGCAAAACAAGTAAGAAAAGAAAAAAGTAGAATAGTAGTATTGATAGTAAATGTTAGCAGAAGAACCTTGTAAGATCTAGGAGAATGGGTATTAGACTCATGTAAGCTGTGTAGAGTTAGAACAGTAAGAAAAATGGAGTATGTATAATGAGACAGTAAACTGAATATGGTGAGGAATATAGTATGAATTAAAAGAGCAGTGTGGTCAGGAAAGTGGGAAAGAGAAAGGAAAGGACAATAATATAGAGAGTGAATAAAAGACAAAACAGCAGAAAGATATTAGAAATAAAAATTGAGGGCTAAATTAAGAGCAGTGGAATGTAAGAGAAACACTAAATGATGGAGGATAAAAAGATGTAGAGGAAAGGGGTTAGCATTGGAGGCCAAAGTCAGTACACACAGAAAAGAGGAAATCGAGGATGAGGAAACACAGCAAATGTGAATCAATTCCTGCCATACCTAATATAAAAAAAGAAGAGAAAGGGAAAAAAGGGGGTGAAGGGGGAAAATGGGGGGTAGAAATGCAAGCAAGAAAAACAGGAAGATGAAGAAGAAGAAGAGGAGGAGGAGGAAGGGGAGGAGGAGGAAAGGGCTGTGGGGGTATAAAGAGGAAGGAAAAAACGAGAAAATAAACCAATAAAAAAGACCAAAGTTTCAAGCAAGGAATCCTTTTTGCATTTAAATAAAATGCTTAGGATTCTGACCTTCCCCCTTTCTCCCTTTCTCACTTCCCTCCGAGGGCAGCAGTGAAGCTGTTTGAGGTGTCCAGTAGGAGATTCAAGTGGGCCTTGGTTAAACAAATCACCAGAGAAAAAAAAATGTCTTAATTTCCAAAGACAGAGTGCCCACACCTCACCAGGAAACCCAAATATGCTAATGGAAGTTTTCAAAACACATCTTACAGTCCATCTCCCTTAGGTGTGCTACAGGAGGGCTAGTTGATTTTCTGACTCAACCTTCTCCCAGACCAAGTTTTCTATCCCAGCACTTTTAGGTAAATTGGGCTTTCTAAGCAGATTCACCTCTTCTTTCTTCCCCAGCTTTCCCCAAGCCAGCTGGTATGCTCCTCCAAGCTCAAAAAAAAAAAAAAAATGGGGGGCACGGGACCTGAAAATTGAACCCGCACTCACTTGGCCCCTCTGCACCTTCCAACAAACCCTCCAAGTCACAGAGTCAGTCCAAAACTGAAGGGCTAGTGTATTCCCTTACCACAGGGAGTGCTGGATTTGGGAGTGGGAAGTCTGGGATATTGCAGACTTGGGGTATGTGGGTCTGTGGAACGTCAGCTGTGGTGGCTTAGGGGTCATGGATCTGGGGACCATGCTTCTGGGGAACACAGGGCTTGGGAATGCCACCACACTACTGACAGTTCAGGGAACGCCTTAGGGGGAAGAGTCCCACCTCTCCACTTCTGACATCAGTGCTAGAAACCTACAATTCTACCTTTAGCAAGCATGATTTCTATTGCAGTCTCTCCAAATCGATGTCCAAACACCTCCTGCCTTGCAAGTCCCCAAAACAACCCACTGCAGCAAGATTCCAACCCTACTCAGCCGGTCTTTTGCAGGAGCAATTATGAAGTACATTCACTCAGATGCCATCTTGCCCCACCCATCACCTATCATCTTTTAATATCTCCATTTGTTCCTCCCAGCTTGTCCTTAAAGGGAGAGTACATCTGCCTCATTATCTAATAAAAGATGAAGAAATGCACATGCTAGTTGTTCTTTAATCCTCCCCTGGTTAGCCATGTATATCAATCTGACTGCTTAGATCCTCCCAACAGTGAACTCAGACACTTGGTCTTACTGGATTTGGGGAGTATCAGGTCTAGAACCTAATGCCAGGTTGCCTAAGTTTGTTTTTGCATTACTTTTTTCCTCTGGGTGGTAACACTAGGAAGCATTTCTACCAACAGCAAAGCACAAGACAGAAAGTACAGTGAAGAGAATGCAGCACATATACAGAGTATGATGGAAATCCCAGGAACCCCCAAGCTCACTGACTCCAGGAACTCAGACTGGATGAAAGCAGCTTCAATTGAGCCTCTACAAACCCTTCACACACCTTCCATCCTGTGCAAGACACCTGGTTATTCTGGGAGAGGTTTGAGGATAAGTCAGCCTGGTTGTTGTCCACAGCCACACTGCTAAGGCCAACAAGGCAATCCTTAATATTGTCTTAAAGTTCTTGAGAATTCCAGGGGTGCCATACTAAAGAACTTGTCAAACAGCTGCTGGAAATCCTGGTGTGCCTGTGCTCCAAGTCACTTTACAGGATGGGAAGGACAGAAAACCTCCCAGCATGGGCTCAGGGCTCCTGCTCCCACACCACGACTGGCCAGAACAAGCCCACCACACCTGAGCTTCCTCCCACTGTGGCCCTCAAGCTTGTCCACTTCTGGTGTGGGCACAGGGTGCCCTGGTCCACTGTGACCTTCACTTCTGTGGAAAGCATCACCTCCAGTATGGCTCCTACACTCCTAGGTTAACAAGAAGCCCAAACCATGGCCAGTGATAAAGTTTTCAGGGTTTGGTACTGTGAAAATTGGATAGCTCTTTGGGTTAAAAATAAACTTGTATCTTCCCACTTCATTGTAGACAAAAGAAAATTCTGGATGGGTTTTAAAAGGTAAGTGAAAAAACAGCTCTAAGGGCTTTCTAATCATCAAAGCAATGGGGAGAAATCACAAAGAAAATAACAACCACTTTGACTATATGTATTAGTCAACAAAAGGGGTACTGACGCAAAGTAGCAGAAATATGTTGGCATTGACAAAGGGGGTTTATTTTGGGTAGAAGCTTACAGTCACAAGGCCATAAAGTGTAAGTTACTTTCCTCACCAAAGTCTGTTGCCACATGTTGGAGCAAGAACGCTGCTGGTCTCTGTGAGGATTCAGCCTTCTTCAGACTCCATGGTCCCAGCTTCTTCTGGTCTTAGCTGTAGGCTGGCATAAAGCTTGTCTCTCTGTCTGGGGCTTGTTTCTTTATGGGCTTGGCTGCTCTGGTGTCTCCACAAGGTCAGCTGTAGACCATCAGGTTCTCTCCCCAGGCCTCTGCCAGGTCTATGGAGCCATCTCTATTCCTCTGTGTTCTTCTCCTGTGTGTTTACTTCCCCAGGTTCCAGCATCAAAACTCTAACTATTTCTTTGCCATGTCTTTTTCTCAGTGAGTACCTGCCCACCAAGGGAGTGAAGACTCAATGTCCTACTGATATGGGCCATTTGAACCCCTGATCATAATTTAATAAAGTAAAAGTGAAACCTCTGAAGTTAATATAATCTATTATGCCCACAGGAAGAGACCAGTTTACAAACATAATCCAATATCTATGTTTGGAATTCATAAACAATATCAATGGCTACACTATATAAAAATTAAAGATATTTGAATTAAATCAAATAAAATCCAACACTTTAAAATATATAATACACCATGGAGAGATCACATTAACTTTAACATACATAACATAGGATGTTGATTGGCCAAGAGTCACCTCTTGCTGGCAGTGTTATGTCCTCTTGAAGGAAACTTTGTAGGTAAGCCCCTAGACCAGAAGGCCCTTCAGGAACCCAAGGAAGCCCAAACACCCCACCCACTCTCCTGGGATGATGGAAGGTCAATTCTCCAAAGGAGGAACTTGGTCTCCTGTCAGGGAAAGTTCTGGAATCCAGACCCTCCCCTCTGAGGTTCAGAGTTACTGCCCAGCCCACTTGAGGCCAGCTGGCAAGAAAGAAAGATAACATGCTCCCCATCACTCACACCACCTCCATATGCCCAGTAAATTAAGGACTTTCAAGGAAGCTGGGCTCCTGGTCATTCTGTGGCTTAAGTTCCTCCTGACCAGCCCACCAGTGAAACACATGTGTGGCTGGAGAAGAGCCACAGGGTCCAACACATAGACCAGGCCTCCAGACACCTGGTGGAGAGGTGGGAGGCACCTTCCTCTCTCACACCTGAAAGCCTGGTGCCAAAGGGGATAGGGCAGCAGGTCAGCCAGCAGAGGGCAGCGCTAACAGCAGGGGAACAGGGAAAGGGAAGAGCCTCATGGAAAAGGCCCACTTGTGCTTTCCTCTGACCCTTGTGAACTGAGTAAGTCCCTAAGGATCTTATTCTGAGAGGAAGATCCTAAAGGGTAGGAATGAACTCAAGAACAGAACATGCAATCACCCTACACTGAATGTGAGAGCAAATGGCACTTTATTTTGTTCCCTAAGTTGGAGAAAACCAGCATAATAGAGTTTGATACGCAACATGACAGAAAAATGCCCATTTCTTCTCCTTCTAATCAGTCCTAAAACTCTCTTTAAAGTAAGGATGAGTAAGCAGCAATGCCTGCCTCCCAAGCCTATCATAGCTCAGAATAATCTTCCTTAGCAATGTTGGTGGATGTTATCAGAATCTTAGACAGCTTTTCTTTGTGGGGATTTCATATACTCAGAACTTTTGCAGAACAAAATGAATTTTTCAATCACAGAAAAATAAAGAAAATAATTATTCATCACCAGCCAGCCTAGGTTAGTAACATGGCTATCCATTTCCAACAACTAATCAAACTGAATAATCTGCTTTTCCTTGATTTGTTTCATCAATTTTTCTTCTTTCTTCTTTTTTTTCTTTCACTACTTTATGGATTGAAGCAGAATGTCATTAATAAAACTGATCCAGATTTAGATGCTACCACACAATGGAGCTTCTGGGTTTATTGGTATTTCATTATTACCATTCTCAAGAGATTTCTTGTTTCACACAGGGTGTTGCTTTTAAAACACAAAGCAAAACAAACCCTATTTACCTTTCTCTCTGGATGTTCATTTGGCTCTTTTGTGTTTTGAGTATTGTTGAAATTCAGTGTTTCCTGATACTGGTTTGGCCCTTGCTGTCTACCATCAGTTTTCCCTCAGGAAACAGCTGAGGTGTGAACAAAGTGGAGGGCGACACAGAAGGAGGGTTGCTGAGGTCGGTGGGGCTGGGGGTAGGAAGGAGAGGTGACAGCAGAGGAGATCTTCCTCCTGCAGGTAGAGCTGCTGGCTGAGAAAGGGCACTTGGTAGGAGAAGCAAGGGTTTCCCAGCAGTGGAAAGTGGAGCCAGAGACCCAACCCCAGAGGGCTCTTCAGGATCAGCTGAGTAGTAGAGGGCACCAATAGTCAATTCTCCTCCACTCCTGGCTACCCACAGAAGTAACCATCCCTGCTCCTCTGTTAAGTGCTTGCATGTGACCAAGGAGCCATGTGCGACTCTTCAGGCAGAAGCACGTAAGCACCCATGGCCAGCAGCTCCAGAGACTTCACACTGAAAAGACAACAGCCTGAGTGGTGGCCCTCCCTCCAGCTGGGCTCCTGAGACTGGACTGAGAAGAGCCTACCTGCCACATAAACACACAGACAGACAGACAGACAGACAGACACACACACACCCCTTGGCATGGGAAGTCTATCTTTACTTTTAGCCACTGTCTCAGTTTGTCAGGGCTGGTCTAACAATGCCCCAGAACCACTCATTTAAGCCCCCAGGTTGAAGGTTCTAGCATGTGCATCTCTGACAATGACCAGATCAGGAAGGAAAGGCTTGGCCCTGTGGATGCAATCCTTAGCAAAGGGCACTGACCATCACTAGCCAAAACTAATTAGTCTATGGGGTGCAGCAGTGCTCCAAAATGTATTCACCAAACACAATGAATGTGCCACACTAATGAAAGAGGTCGTTGATGTGGGAGGTGTGGAGTGAGGGGGGTGGGGATATATGGGAACCTCGTATATTTTTTGAATGTAACATTTTTTGTGATCTATGTATCTTCAAAAAATATAACTAAAAAATGATTGGGGTGGGTGGTGGGGAGTGGGGTATATGGGAACCTCTTATGTTTTTTAATGTAATGTTTTGTGTGATCTATTAACTTTAAAAAAAGATAATTAAAAAATTAAAAAATTAAAACAAAACAGTAATTAGAGCTCCACTGACCCAGGGCTTATTGTGAGCCACTGTATGCATGCTAATTACATTCATTCTCATAAGTGGTCCATTAGGTCAGTTCTGTTTGATCTGTCCTAGAATGCCAAAGTGAGACAGAGAGGCTGTGACTTGTGAAGGCTCCACCGCTAGTCACCATAGAGCTGATACTTCCACTTGGGGCTCCTCACCCAGGGCTGCTAACCAACACACTGACTACTGTTAACCGTGCTCCAAGGAAATTGACTTAGGAAGTAATTTGATCAGCTTTGGTAGGGCCTGAAATAACTTGCAGTGAATTTTGGGGCAGTTTGGTCCTTCAGCAAACCTGTAGTACAGAATTCACCCTCTTTATGACCAATGATCCCAAGGTCAGAGGAACTGCTCCTGGAGCCCTGGAGCTGATCAGATACCATAATCCCAATATTATGGTGTGAACATTGGTTCAAATAGACTTTGAAATGCCTTTTGCTGTTCTTGTTGCTTTTAAGGCTCTTTTCTTTAGATTTTAATTCATATTTATTTCGGTTGCATCATTTCCTTTTGGCATGTACAAAGCTCCAGGACTTGAATTTGCCTGTAACCTCAGCTAATCAAAACTGCCCTGAAATGCTTTAAATACAAAATCCCATTTGAATGAAAGTATTCTAAAGACAATTCCCATATTCTAGGGGGCAGTAAAGCATTAGAGCAGGAGTCAGCGACTTTGTCTGTGGAGGGCCAGGTGGGAACTCTCCTGGCCCTGAGGGCTCTGTCACTATCACTCAACCCCAACATCCTAGACAGAGATGATAGAGAAATGAATGGGTGTGGCTGTGTTCTAATAAAACTTTGTCAAAACAGACAGGGGCCAGGTCTTAGTTTGCCAACCCTGTCATATAGAAAGGCATGCTTATGTCTCATTCCTGATTTCCCTCCAAGGGGCAGAGCCCAGGTCACTTCCTACCTCGAGTCCCCTCTCCAGCCCTTGTTCAGTCAGCGCTGGAAGGTGGGGCCACTTATCAGACTGCCAAATTCAGGAAGGAGACACTGAGTCTTCAGGCTCACTCTGCCCTTCTCCCTCTTGGGCATGGCCCACAGGGTGCAGGGGTTCTGCTCTGCTTTTCCACCCCATTTGGGCTTCAGAAGCCACAAGCCCCACTGTGCAGTCCTCAGTGGTACCTTCCATCAGTGGCACCCCATCGAGAAGCAGTCTACAGTCCACCTTAGGGTGCTGTGGAAAGGGACTCCTCAAAGGTACAAACAAAATGGTGTAGCATGAACTCTCTTTGTTATTCTGAAAATCCAGATGAATTTTATATTCTCTCAATAAAGAAGCATTGAACAACTTCACACACAAAGAGTCCTGGCTTTTTTACTATTATCTCACGATGGCCATCAAGTCACTGGTAGTATCATAGGTACCGTAGACTCAAAATGTAAACCCCACTTAATAAGTGAAACTATTTACATTTGTTCAAAAGCTATTGCTCACAGGAAGAAAACAGATGAGGTGTGTGTTGGGAGAAGGTCGGGATCCCTTCTGTTTCACCCCCCTCCTGTTTTAATGGCCAGCAGAGACAGGTACCTTGTCAGATGGCCCCGGAAGTCCCCTTCCTCCATCCAGTCCTTCCACACACTAGAAGCCAGGCAAAGGGGTACCTCAGATTCAAGAGACATCCCGGGGGGCAGGCTGAGGGCCATGGTTGCTTCAACTGGAAACTACACTTCTGTGTGTGAAGTGAAGCTCATGAGACTCAAGAGGCCTCCCACCAGTACTCCAGCGAGAGTTGACCAGAACTGGGGACTTATTTGGGCACCACTAATTGTGGGTGGCTAGGAAAAGAGGAAGGAGGCATTTTGTGGGATTATTTTATACACCATTAACTTCCTTTCCAAGGGAATCTGTGTTCCACGTTATGGGTTGAGCTGTGTACCCCAAAAAGATACCTTGAAGTCCTAATCCTGGGTACCTGGGAACACGAACTTTTTGCAAAAGCGTTATTGCAAGCAGAATCATTTAAATTGAATGAGGCTGACTGCAGTGGGTGGACCCTTAGTCCAGGATGGCTGGTGTCTTTAGAAGGGGGGTGTGGGCACAGACAGAAGAGGGGGGTGCCATGGGAAGAGAGACAGAGCAGGCCATAAGGTGCCTGAAGAGACAATGAAAACCCAAGGCTTGCTGGCTAAGGAAGAGGCGCCCCAGAGGCCAGGATTGACCCACCAGCAGGGCCCACGCATTTGCGGCTTCAGCCTGCAGGGCTGAGAGAGCGGTTCCTGGTGTTTTTAGCCACCTAGTTCATGGCACTTGTGACAGCAGCCTGAGAAAAGTGAGGTGTCCTTCTTCTGGCAGCCCTATCCCTCCAGGAGGGCTGAGGGATAGCCCAGGTGCCCAGCTGTCCGCAAGGCTGAGGGTCCCCAACCAAGGCTTTTATCTAATCAGATGCCCTGAGGAACGCCCTGGGGACGGACAGAAACCATGTTGAAAAGAAAGGAATGGGTGACCTGGACAACTGTGAACACCCTTCTCTTCCTTCCTTCCGCCCTCTCTTGGGGGCTTCGGCTGCTCAGACCCTCGCGCTCTTCCCACCAATCACATCTTCCCAGAGGGGCCGGCCCAGACGATGCAGACCTATTCCTGGTTCTCCCTGGTGAGAAGGAAGGCAGCCTGAAGGTTCCCGGGGCCCAGGAACGTCCACCTGTCTGCTTATTCACTGCCCCGGGAACCACCGCACATACTGCTCAGGGGGCTGCACCCTGCACACTGGATAGCCTCGGGGCGCCCTTTCTAGATTGTCCGCGGCCGCGAGGCCCCTCCGGCTCCAGCGGGGACGGGTGCATCTGTGTCTCTCAGTACTAGAAGCTCTGCTCTTTCGGGGTCCAGGTGACCGTCCCACAGAACCCGGAGAGCAGCCTCTGCCCTCTGCCCCCTCCAGCCCCGTGCGCTCCCTGGAGTCTTCCTCCCTGGTGAGCACTCCCCCCCCCCCCCCCCCCCCCCCCGCCACTCGACCTTCCCAGTAGCCCTTTCCCACTATGATGTCCTGCTCCCACCCCCACAGAAGCATCCCCCACCCGGGCCCACCCCCACGCCCTCCTTGGCCCCCAGACCCCTTCCACGCGGTACCGCTGGGTCTCCAGTCCCCGCTCCGGGTGGCACAGCCCCGCCCCAGCCCCTCCCTGGCAGGGGACCCCTGCCCCCAGCCCCGCCTCACCCCCGCCGCGCGGTGCCGCCCGTCCCGCCTCACCCGGGCCTGGCGGGAGAAGTAGCTGCGCTCCTTGGGGTCCAGGCGCCGTGGCGGGACGTAGCTGAAGGCGGACAGCGCCGAGATGGGCGGCGGCCGGGGCTTGCCCCGCAGCGTGGCGGAGGCCATCTCCTCGTCCCCCAGGCCGCCCGCGTCCACCTTCTCCTACGAGGCCATGTCGGTCCCACCCGGCCGGGGACCCTGCCCGAGTCCGCCTCCTGGTTGCCCGGCGCCCGCGTTAGGCAGTTGCCGGGGAACCGCGGCCTCGCGTCACAAAGCAGGGCGGGGGCACAGGGCTGGGGCGCAGGGCCAGGGGCGCAGGGCGGAGGGCGCAGCCTGGCTGGGGATGGGACCGTGCCCTCCCGTCTCCTTGCGGGTCCCTGGAGCGCCCACTTGGGACGGGAGGAGCCGCGTCCGCTGGACTGGGGGCCTGCGCCGGATTGCCCTTGCCCTTGCCCTTGTGCTCGCGGAGGGATCCAAGCGGGCTGTCTGGGAGAAGTACAGGCCACCCCAGCGCAGCATCTGAAACCCTCCAGGAGCCGCGGAACAGTAGTGGAAGACTCGGGTGGAATACGTTGCCATCGTAAATTAACTCAGTGTGTCCGCAGCAGCATCGTGTCAACGTGCAACGAGTCGATTTTCAGCGCCTCGGTCACCACGAGGGGCCACCGCTCAGGGTACTGGCAGGTGCGAGTGTGCAGCGGCACGAATCGAATCCAGCCAAGTGGTATCTGGGAAAACTGAGCTGTTCCGCAGCGCTCTGCTGTTTCTTGATGCAAATGCTGGTTCAAGAGGTGCCTTCCTTTTGTCGAAAATCCACTTAATTCTAAAGCCTGGGATGTGTGTGTGTATCAGTAAAAAGGAGAAGGAGAACTAAACAGGCCTTGGGAATACTTTAACCAGGGCGGCTCTAGGAAGGCTGGCTTGAAACATAAATGATAATGAGGAGCCAGACTTGTGAAATCTGGGGAACAGTTGGTCATTCCAGGCAGAGGGAAGAGCATCTGTGGTGACCCTGAGGCCGAGCCCATTGATGTGCAGGTGGCAGAACGGGAGGACAAGGGTGGTGCAACTTTCAGAAGGGGTAGGCAGCAGGGAGTGCAGGTGGACAGGCAGGCAGGGGAGGGGTTGCTCTCAGGCCGGGACCAATGAGCACCCCTCTCAGGGGGCTTCTTGCCTGCAGGTCCTTGATTCAGGCAGAGGTTTTAGAGATTTTTCAGTACCATGTCCTTGATGTTAATTAACAAAAACAATAACCACACGTTTACAGTGGCACCCCTAGAAGTAGAGCACCCTAGAAGTATGACACCCCTAGAAGTACAGCACACACCTAGCAGTAGGGAACCCTAGAATTATGGCATTCCTAGAAGTATGACCCCGCAAGCCAGTCTGTGCTCCTCCTACACCTCCTTACACAGGGACACAACCATTCTAAGGCCCACAGGACTGAGGAATAGAGTATGGATTGGACTGGACTTACTGATACTCTATTCATGAACTATTGTGATTAGTAATCAAAGAAAATGTGGCATTGGTGTGGAGAAAGTGGCCATGGTGGCTGCTGGGGGTGGGAGTGGGAGGAACAGATGTAAATGTGGGGGCATTTTTGAGACTTGGAGTTGTCCTGGGTGTTGCTGCAGGGACAGTTACTGGATATTGTATGTCCTCCCATGACCCACTGGGTGGACTGTAGGAGAGTGTGGGCTATGGTGTGGACCATTGGCCGTGAGGTGCAGCGGTGCACAGAGATGTATTCACCAAATGCAGTGAATGTCTCATAATGATGGAGGAGGTTGTTGTTATGGGGAGAGGAGTGGGGTGAGGGGGGTGGGGGGTATAGGGTGGGGCAGGGAGGGGCAAGAGAGCTCACAGAAGGCAGAAGTGACACTGGGCTTGATCTCAGTAGCGAAGAGGGACTGTGGAAGGGTTTTTGTGACATAGTATGATCCAGAATGGGGCTCAGGCTCAAAATCATGAACCGCTCTAAGAATTGTGAGACCACTTCACAGGTTTCCAAGAGATGTGAGAATCCTTTTTGCCTGGCCCCCAGGTGAGCGGCAATTCACTTGGGTATATGAACACATCCGAGTCAATTGCAGCTCTCTCCTGGTCAATCTTTCATTTGCTTCTATTTATCTCATTCCTTCTCTGCAAAGAAGCATAAAATTTAAAAGTGAACTTGGAGCTCTAGAACTCATAGAGTTTCAATAACCTATGCTAAAGATTAAAAAACCTTAAAAAGTAAAGATAAAGAGATCTAAAAAGTTACAGCATGATAGGGTCATGTCATGGTTAATTACCGTCCAGTTGGTGCTGAGTCATTGAATGATGCAAGCCCTGGCCTGCCAGTGTGAGGGCATTCTGTAGGTAGCTTTAGACCATTAGGCAGTTGGTTGCAGCTATGGCTAATTACATCCACAAACAAGGGTGACTGCCTTCAGCAAGGAGGGGAGTCCCATCACCCCAGCAGCTGAAGGTCTTAAAGCAACACCGAGGCTCTCAGCAGTCGCACACACATAAGAATGGAAGCTCCTTGAGGGCAAAGTCACAGCTATCTTACTCAGGTGCTCCCAGAGCCCAGAACAATGCCAAGCACATAATAAGAGCTCAATAAATATTTGTTGGTTAAATAAGAGGGATATTTAAAGAAGTATCAAGCATGATTCCTGTCCTCAAAGACACAATCAATACTAGAAGTACGCAACAAGCCAGAGCAGAGTGTGTGAAGAAAATCAGTGTTCCAGCCCTCAGAGGGGGTCAGGGTTTTAGGTGGTGGAGAAAGAAGAGACCTGGGTGGGGTGCTGCTGAATGGACAGAATTTAGTCACGGGGAGATGCTGTCTGGAGGGAGAAGGGACACCTGGGCAAAGGGAGCAAGGCAAGAGATAATGGAGTGGGTTAGGTGGGAGGGAAGAGACCACCAGCTTGGAGCCAGGTAACAAGGTGCAGCCTGCAGGGGTCCCAAATGTCAGAGCAGAGGAGGTTCTACAGTATCCTGTGAGTAGGAAAGAAATAAGGTTTCTGATCACAGGCTGGCATGCTGAGGGTTTTCAGAAGATTAGTCTGGGGTGTGCAATATGAACTGGACAAGAGTAAGCCAGACAGGAAACCAGGGCGCAGACTAGCACCAAAGCTTAGAGAACTTGGGAAACTCATCTACATTCTAGTCCCTCATCATCATAATGCCTTATTAAGTAACTTACAAAGGAAACAATAAGGTCTTAGGTATTAGGGAGTGATGAAGATAATGGTTTTAGGGAGTCATCTTGTCTATTCTTACACTTACATCAGGAGGAAATTAAAACAGATATTCCAATAATTTAATAACTATAAATCAGAGTTGAGCATAAATTATGAAGAATATAGGCATATTCTGCTTTTGGAAAACTGAAGGTCAGAAAATTCTGTATTTCAAGGGAAGCGGACTTGGTCCAGTGGTTAGGGTGTCCGTCTACCACATGGGAGGTGTGCAATTCGAACCCTCCCGCCTCCTTGACCCATGTGGATCTGGCCCATTTGCAGTGCTGATGCACAGAAGGAGTGCCCTGTCACGCAGGGCTGTTCCCCACGTAGGAGAGCCCCACGTGAAAGGAGTGTGCTCCATAAGGAGAGCCGCCCAGTGCAAAAGAAAGTGCAGCCTGCCCAGGAATGGCGCTGCACACACAGAGAGCTGACACACAAGATGACGCAACAAAAAGAAACACAGATTCCTGTGCTGCTGACAACAGAAGTGGACAAAGAAGATGCAGCAAATAGACACAGAGAACAGACAACTGGGGTCAGGGGTGGGAAGGGAAGAGAAATAAATAAAATAGATAAATGTTAAAAAAAAAGAAAATTCTGTATTTCAAAATATAAGCCAAAGATTTATAAAAAATATCAAGTACACTGAAAAGCCTAATGAACAAAGTGGGTACTTCAATTAGAGATATAAGATTCTCAGTCCACTGGGCTAGCAGACTACTTAGGACCCTGGAAAAAGCAAGTATGAATTAGGGATTACTTTGGGGGGTGGAGGGAATGGAACCATACCTGGAAAACTTGATAACTAAGTAAATGGAGTTGCCATTGTTTAATAGCCTCTTTTCCTAGTAAATTTTTGCTGTTAAAACAAACTCTTTTGGGGCCATTAATGCATGGTGCCACTCTGAAAAAAAATCAAAGAGAAATAAACTTACTTTTTATAACAATCCAAAATATTCTTATTATTTTTTTGGCCAAAGTATACTCAAGATTTGGCTTTTCCTAATGGCCAATACTCTCACATCAATCATGAATGTGTTACTTTTTAGTCTACTGAAAAAGTACTTGGCTTAATTAATGATGCTGTTAATAAAATCTTACAAGGAATTTCCAAAAAACATATCCGGAAATGTACTGTTAATTTCTGGAATCATCTATTTTTCTCACCTTTTTATGAAAATGATCCTTTCCTAGTCACCTCAACAGGCTTTTAACGTAAAACTACAACAATTTCTTTATCATTTGTGTACATCTTCATCAACTGTAAAAGGTAATACAAATCCTTCTTTATCTAATTTAATTTCAATATTTGATGAGATAAGAAAAAAATCTTCATGTGATACCCTCACAAACACTATCTTCCTTTACTTCTTTGTAATATTTTTATTTCTTCCAAACTGTATTTGTCAATAGGACAGAGGGCTGCAAAGTAATGAACACAACCAAATGAGGGTGAGGATGTTCACTCACTCAGCTTCAGGAACAAGCCTGTCAGCCTGAAATTAGGGAGGCTTCCTGGGCTAAAGCAAGGAGTAGGACCTCAAATTAACAGGGGAGCAGTAGGAACCACACACTCTCTCCTTCTCCTTACAAATGGCAGCACACTTTCAATTCAGACAGTGAAGAAAATGTTCTAAGTTCAGAAAAATTAGGCAACTAAGCAGCTCAACACATCCATCTCTTCCAGTGCCTCCTAAGAGCTAATGCACCCCATATCCGTGGCACCCCATGACTACAACATGTGGCCAAGGGGCATGGCTAGAATTCCCTTCCCAGCCCTCTGGTGTATGCCATTCCTTCTGTATAAAGGGCCATGAGAGCAGGAGAGGTGGTACATGTGACCATTTGAAGCCTATCAAAGATGGTTCTCTTTGAGATGACTTTTTAATTGATGAAAGGAAGGACGTGGACTCTAAGTCAGCATAGTCCAGCAGCTATTTCTGGAAGGATTTGTGTGCTTATATCTGTGCTAATGTGGTACCCACCAGCTATGAGAGGCTTTGGAGCACTTGAAATGTGATATATGATTAGGGAAATGAATTATAAACTTTACTTATGTTTAATTTAAATTTAAGTAGCCATCTGCACTAGTGGCTACTATACTGGACAATGCAGGCCTAGACTATAAGAGCAGCTAAACAGACATGAGCACTTACTGTGTTATTCCCTCATTTATTCCTTCTTACCATAGGTGTTTGAGGTCAGTATTCTTCTTACTTACATTTTACAGATGAGGAAGCAAACAGAAAAAGGTTAAAAAGGGTAAATACACTGTGCAAAGACACTCTGCTAATCTGTGACAAGCTGGATTCAAATACGGCTGTATATTCTATTCTACCATCTACACTCTAGAGCCTCATGCAGGGCAGGGAAGATTCCATTTTGCATTCTGTGGTTACTAAGCTCCACCTGTCTCCCAAAGAGATAACAACCACTAAGGTTCTGTAAATAAATCCCCTGGTACTTACCTATTATATACCAATAGGGTATTAACATTTTGGAAGCAAAGTAGCATCTTGCTCCTAAAAGGTCGATCAATTACATTACCACAGATTTATGAAAGTGAAAATCCACGGGGGTCTCCAGGGAATGGTATGGAGTAAAAAATGATTTCATTTGATATTTAGGAAGGAGTTTGGGCTCCTAAAAATCATATATTCAAACATGAGAGAGAAAAATAAGCTACAAAACCAGAGAATAAAATGAAGGTAGTGAGTTACCTATGTATAAAAGTTTGATACAAAATTCCTTTAAAAAATGATATTTTTCTAGGACTTAGGACTGATATCATTCTTAACACAGCAATGAAAAATATTCTTGTTATAGTTAAAGTCTAATAGCTCAAAATATCTTTAAAATGTGTTTTAAAAGTAGTCACTGTAAAAAAGAACAATAAACATCATGACAATGCTGTCAAATTCAAGAAACATCTCTGAAACACTCAGAATTGCTTTAAGGACCTGAAGGACACTCAGCTAAAATTTTTAATCCAAGAAGAAATGATAAAACTGACATCTCAATTCAATAAATAAAGGATTGCAATGGAACAAATAGTGATGGAAAATTGCTTATCTATCTAGTAAAGAAGAGTTAAACTCCTACCAAACATCAGACTATGGGCATATCTCCTTTTACTGTGTTTTGCTTTATTGCACTTTGCAGATATTGTGGTGTGTTTTTTTTAAATAAACTGAGGGTTTGTGGCAATCCTGTGTCAAGCAAGTCTATCAGTTCCAGTTTTCCAACAACGTGTGCTCGCTTCATCTGTGTCACATTTTAATTGACGTATATACATTCACAAATAAAAATAATGCTTTTGCATGCTTAAAAGACTATAGTATATGTGCACTGGGAAACCAAAACATGCATGTAACTCACTTTATTATGGTGGTCTGGAACTGAACCTGCCAAATCTCTGAGGTATACCTATATAATAAATCCCAGGTGGATTAAAGATCCAATGGGGAAAAATTAGTAAATATTTGCACTAACACATATTTGGTGAAATAATCTTATGCATGATGGGTGAGTCAGGAACCATTAAAAGACAGGTAGATTCAGTCACACAAAACTTAAAAACACAAAGCAGTAGAAAGATGATTAGGGAGCAGGAAGGCAAGTCCTAGGAAATACAAATGGCCAATAAACATTTGACAAAATGCTCAACTTCATTATTCCTCACTCAAATTCAATTTAAATACATGACAAGACATCCTTTTCCACTGAACTGAGTGGCAGAAGCTAACAGGACTAAAAAACTGTGCATTGGAGGTGGGGGTGACACAGCCACCTTCACTCAATGCTGGGGAGGTGTGACATCTACCATTCAGAGTCACTATCTACTGACATTACACCAGTGATCCCACTCTTAACATTCTAGTCTGCAGCTTAAAGGAGCATGGGCCCCAGTAGAATGACATGCAAGGGTGTTTATTACAGCACTGCGGATAGAGGCCAAAGGTGGAAAGAACCTGAAAGACCATAAGCTGGGGAACTAGTAAGTCCCATAAAATACTGCACCACTTTGAGAAAGAACGTATTTGATCCACACACATTGGCCTTAAGGAAGTTCTATATATACTGGACATAATGATAATTTGTATGATATACTGGACATAAAGAGAAAGGAAATTGGTTTATATATTTGTGTATGTTAGGCTTAGAAAGCACAGAGTCAAATTTGCTATTTCAGGGAAGGGAGGTGGTTGGGGTTAACTAATTTTAGTGTTTATATGCCTTGGCATTGTTAAAAATTTTTTAAAAGAAAAGAGTAATGACTTTCCATTTCTTTACCTTATACCAAGAATATGATCCTGAGTCAAGTTTGAAGGACAAAGCAGAAGGTGATGAAGTCTGGTGAGACTATTTCCAATCACACAAAAAGGTGTGCTGTGAAGTTTATGAGAGTGAATCTTTATAGCACAGACACCACCTAAACCAAAGTCTACGAGAGAAGAGTGAAATTTCTGGCTTGGTTTAAAAATGCACTCAGAAATAATTAGGATTTGTAGAGTTCAGAGATTCAGACTTTTTAATCAAATGGCTATTGTGCATGCTAAACCCTTTAAAACCCTTGAAGTGAATCGAGGAATTCTAAGACTCATACACTTCAACACTTAAAACCATTTAGAAATCTCATACAGCAGGAACTGGTCCTATAGGACAAGACAGAAATGGGGTCAATTTACCAAAGAAAAGGCTAGCTGTTGCACCTAGATCCAAGTAAATGAAAGTTTTCCCTTTTAATAAAGTTATTCAGACAGGTCAAAAGAGAAGTGACTTAGTTTTCAGAAGGGGCACAAGAAAACTGTTTGCCCTCAGTGAAATAATGCCATACACTTTTTGTTTTTACCATATAGAAAGGATATTCTAGGACTGAGGATAAGTACAGTTGTGTTAGTTGTGATAGACTAAATATGTCCAGATATGATTCTTCACCTGAAATGAAAAGCATCCCAATCAGTTACATTTGAATTTTAGTACATGTAATGAAAAAAATCATAAACATACAGAACTAATTCATTCATTCCAAAAGTGTGATGGATTTTTAAGTGACATTAGGAAATGAACTTGGTAGAATTATGCTCTCATGCTTGCTTAACCAATGACATCTCATTTTGACTTCTATGAACCCAAGCTCCTAACTTCTGCCCCTTGGTGGGATTCAGGCAGCTACAGTGGCAGACCCCTGCTAATGGGAGCATCTTGATGATCCCCCACAGGAGCATGAATGGCCCATTGATGTGCTGATGTCTTCCACCTATGGGAAGCACATCCACCAGCCCATCAAGCCACTGAACCCTGACCACAGCTGTGGCAACCACGTGAGGGCTGACTTCTACAGGAAGAACGACATCCCCAGCATCAAGGCTCCTGGCTCTGGACACTTTTCTCCAGTCTGAGGTTCGCCCCAGGCCCCAAAGTCCCAGGGGCTCCTTTCACAGGGAGTGGGGAACCTGCGGACTTATATCCTGGTTGTATTGACTTCTAGAAACTGCAGGGATGCCCCCATCTGGCCTTATGGTGGGGACAATGAAAGACAAGCAGCTTTCCTAAGGGGCCTTGGTCAAGAGTCTGGCAGACACCTTTAGGATGTAGGTACATCCAGCAGGTGGATTTTTACATGAGACTTTCAGATTACGTGATGCTGGTGACTCATTGACTGCAAGCACCTTCACAACATTAAAAATATCCCCCCACCTTAAGTGACTGGGATTTTTGTTCATGGATTCTCTGCATTTGTATTTGGGGAGGGGTGTGCAGTTATTTTCCTAACAGTCACAGAAGCCACTACTACCTGACATTATCTCTAGTGTACCTAAAACAATGCTTGCATTTTACTTTCTTCAAGAGGAAATATCAGGAAAGTTACATTTTTAGCACAATTGAACTCTAGATATACTGCAGTGCACTTTCTCCCCAATGATCTGAACTGCTAATAATGGAATTTTGTTCACTCGAGGACAAAAATCCCTAGGCAGGATGGATGGCCCTGGTGTCCAGTGTTTTCTGTTGTCACCCTGAAAGTGAGAAGCAGCTGAGGTCATGAAGAAAGCATGGGGCTTGGCATTCACCAGGGTTGGGTAAAATTCTGTCTCCTCCTTTTTCTAGCTCTGAGGTCTCTCTGAGCCTACATTCCCCCATCTTTACAGTGGGGGATGCTAACCTCATCTGTCTGAGTCTGGCTGGTCAACTGTAACATATACCATAGGCAGCAGGAATTCAGTGTCTCAGGGTTTGGAGGCTAGACACCAAATCAAGGGATTAGCAGCCACACAGTCCTGCAGGGGGGCATCCTGCTGGTGGCTCAGCCTCTGCTCATCACATGGCCATCTGAATCCTGTGGTCTCCACTTCTGCACAGGAGTTCATCTGTCTAGATCCTCTCCTTATGGGGTCTCCAGTCCTGTAGGATGAAGGCCCTCCTGGCACAATTTGGTTTTATCTTAATAGGATCTTTGAGATTCTTCCAAATAGCTCCCACCCACAGCACCAGGGACCAGGATTTGAATGTGTCTTGGGGAATATGAGTCAGCCCCCATCACTAAGTCTGTGGGGGGCTTGGTGAGCTCCCAGATTTGGTCATAAAACAGGTGGCCCTGTGGTACACCAGCCTGATCATCAATCGTGGTGATGATCATCAACTTTGGGTGTTTTTTAAGCAGTCGCTTTTAACCTCACGTGGAAATGTTTACTTTGGATAGAATTTGAAAAATTGTTTGAGTGTTAAGATACCATCTATATTTTTAATGAAGTGATCCCTTGGAAGAGATAATCCCTCATCTTTTGTGATTAAATTCTCCAGTTTAGTAGTGGATGGGTAGGTGATTTAGTTGATTTCAACCCTGATTCCTCAATCATTGGTTTTATTGTTTTGAAGACCAGGTCATTCTCAAAGTACCCATGACATTGAATTACTGGTAATTTCAAGGCTGAGTGACTTCTAAATATATCTTTATTAATTAGAAACCAGCTTTTTTTTCACAATATGTGCCTTTTATTTTTTTTCAAACAATTAACAATATTTTATTCAGAATGCCTTTGGGTCCATTATATCATATTGGTAATAACATAAAAAATATGTAAATTTTGGGTTATAGACATTTTTATAAATAACTCTTTCTTCAGTCTAGATTACCAAGAAAAACAATGCATCTGTAGGAGATGCCTTCATCTGAAAGTGAAAGCAATAAATTAATTTCAAAGTTAAGTTATTTTCATTTAGTTTAAAATAGACCTTTAACCTTTTAGTGCTTACTTTTAATAAGCAGGGTTTGAAATGGGCAAGATTTCAAAAGCTCTCATGTTTGTTAGACGGCTAGGGAAATTAAGTGTATTTCTGTAGATGAGACATTTTCAACTTAAATGTGTTAAGTATGCCCATTAAAACCATATCAAGCAGAAACATATTCTAAGATTAAAATAATGTGCTTTACTTAATCAGATTTCCACCACTAGTCGAAAATGATTTTTCTATTGTTATACATATCTGGAGCAAGGGGAAGTGGAGTGGTTGCTGCCTTTAAGAATTGCACATTGAGTTTGGAGAAAGAATAATATAGAGGATTCAAGACAAAGCCTAGTAATTTTTAAACAGATGTTTTGAAATACTGGACTTTTAAAGGGTGTGGGCTTAAAGTGTTTGTGTGTTTTCTAAAGATTTTATTACTTATTTATTCATTCATTTATTTTATTTATTTATATATTTCTCACCCTCTCATTATTTGTACTCACTGCCTGCTCTCTATGTCTAGTTCTTTTTTTTTAGGAGGCATCTGGAACAGAACCCAGGATCTCTCATATGGGTGGGAGGTGTTCAGCCACTTGAGCTACATCTGCTCCCTGCTTGCAGCATCTTTTGTAGTGTTTCCTCATTGTGTTGTCTCATTGTGTCATTTTGTTGTGTCAGCTTGCTGCACCAACCCTTTGCATCAGCTCTCTGTCTTGTTAGTTTTCTTAAAGAGACACTGGGAACTGAAGCTAGGACTTCCCAAGTGGTGCCCAACTGCTTGAGCCACATCTGCTTCCCCTAAAGCACTTTTAATGAAAGAATACTTCCTACAAAGCTTAAGGGTTTAGGAGAACTTTGAGTATGGGCATTTTTACTCACCTATGGATGTCAGTGTTCATTGGCTTGACAGAAGTGAACTCCAAGGTTTCTGATTTGCATTTTTAGCTCAGAGTTGTTTTCAGTTGCCTGAAGCTTTGGGTAGGTTTTACTCTGTCTTAGAATTCAGGGAAGAGGCAATTTTCCATTCCATTCTTGCCTCAGCCATTGGCTAACTGTGAAAATTTGGAGAAGTCCCTTATCCTCTCTGCAACTCAGTTTTGTTTTTGTAAAATACAGGGGCTGGTCTAGTGCCTGGACTCTCAGCCACAGGGTCTCAAGATTGACCTTGAATCAGAGTCTCCTGGACAACTGTTAAATAAAACAGCCTGCCCCATCCCTGGAGTTTCTGATTCAGCAGGTCTGGATCTGGGTCTGAGAATTTGCATTTCTAACAAATTCCCAGGTGATGCTGTGGCTGCTGGCAGGTGGGTTGGGGGAACCCCTCTCAGCCAGGCCCTTGTATGCACAGAGTTTCATCAGGTAGACTCTGATCATAATGCTGATTGCTTTTTAGGCCTATTGGTTAGAAAGACTGCTGATAAAGCCTCAGGAAAGAAAAATCTTCCTTTTGTGCTCTTTTTGCCATAAACCCCAAATTGAGATAATCTCATGGGAGGACATGGGAGGGACCATATTTAAGAGAATTTAGCAATCACTGGCTGTGGATAACTGAAATTAAAGCTGGGTGAATTCAGTCTGAAAGTATTATTTAAGTGTAAATTCTAAACTAACCTTTCCTTTGTTTATGGTTACTTCAAGCCTAACCTCACCCCTTGCCTTTGCCTATGGTTATTTCATAATAGCTTCTGCCCCTACAGGCCAGAGAAGAGCTGGGACATCACTGTCTCCTGTCCTGGTATTAGTAACCCTTTCTCTCATGAATTCAAGTGTAAATTGAATAAATTACTGCCTAATGGCATAAGGTTAAATGACCACTGGATTTTTATTATCTCCAAAATTAAAAAAAAAGGCGGGGGGGAGGTGGAGAAGTCTCCTGTCCTGTCAGTTTTCCTAGGAGTGGCAATTCATGAGAGAAACCAGTCTGTCTCCCTGAGGCTTCAAATACCCTCAGTAAATATATATAAAATTAATCTTGTTGCTTATCCAAATTTCTGCTAAATTCAAAGTAAAATATAAAGTTCTGAATCAAAAAATGGTGCTAAAGCATTGAGAACATTTTGATTACAATCCATTAAATAAGAAAGAAAATTCTTGTGTAAAACTGCAGTCATAGTGCAAATTAAGAAAAGTTTCAGGAGTCTTTGAAATGTTTTGCAGTCACACTTGTTTTGTAAAGATTAGAAGTTTAAAGTAACTAAAGTTATGTTTTTGTGTCAAATTATTTATGTCTGCTTATTTGCTTAAATTGTTGAGGTTAAATATGCAGTTATATAAGTAATATATATTTCTGGACCCCAAATTAAACTAAACAGTATATAAAATAATGCAAATTATAACATCAATGAGTTGTGTTTCTGTGTCTACTTCTGTGTCTGCCCATTTGCTCAGTGTATATCTTCATACATCAGGATAATAATATCAAATTAACAAATGAAAATTCTTAAAAGAGCTCTATTCAAATTGTTAAAATTAAATATGCAGTTATATATGTAAATAAATATTCTTAAAGCCCAAATTAAACTAAGCAGGATGAAAAAGTCGTATAGAAATCTGATTATAGAAACAATTGGGAAAGGGCCTCCTTTTGCAAGAGCTTTAAAGGCAGATTAAACCTATCTACTAGGCTAGGGAATTAAGAATCAGTTTGCCCTGTCATTTCCGAGTTTAAACCTTTTATCAGCCATAAAATGTAAAAAAAAAACAAAAACAAAAACAAAGATTAGGTTAGTTTTCACACAAGGGGAAAAAATGTTGATTGGTGTAACCTGGTGGCCTGCTGCCTCAGTCTCCCACTCCCGGGTTGGACAGCAGTGGAGGAGACCAGTTTAGGCCAGTCCTATGGGCAGTGGAAGGATGCCCAAAAAGGAGCTAGGTCGGTGCCATTTCAGCACTAAATTCTATTCCTTATCTGACAAAGGGGAGCAGGTAAAAACTAAAATGGTTAGAATGTGATAGAGGAAGCAGTTAAATCACAAACTTTTGTGCGGGAAGGTTAGATCTTCTCAAATAAACTGTAACTTTAGAAGTATCCAATCTATAGAGAAACAGAAGAAAAGCTTGTGTGCTAGGCTTAAGGATATAAATCATGTCATTTTTCTTTGTTCGGGGCACCAGCCATATCTGGTTCTGCATCCCTTCTTGCAAAATTGAGAATAAATTCTTTTCTTCTCCACAATCTGGTAAGCCTTATTTTCTTCCAGAAGATTTCTTTCCAACAAAAAAAAGGCAATTAGTGGCTCTATTAACAAATTTCAGTCAGTAATAATGAAAAGTCCATAAAAACTATGGAAAGATCTTTCCTGGATTATGATTAAACAAATTAAGTAATTGTGTAATGTGTTTTAAAACCTGGTAGTCAGTATGCTTTTAAATTATTCATTTTCATAACTTAAACAAAGAAAAGAAGTTTTTAGCTTCCTGTAAGGGAAAAAGAGAACATTCCTTGCATAAACTATAATGGTTTCAATTTTATTTAACTTGAGTATAATCTCCCATAGTCAATTTATAAACTAAATTAACATTATATGAACGAAATCTTTAGAGTAATGAAAATTGTAAGTTCACATTGGTGAGGCTAAAGGAAAAAGATTGTAGATAATCTCTCTTAAATAAATTGAGTCAATTTCTTTAGTTGGTAATTATAATTTAAAAAGTTTATTTAAACATGAGGTGGCTAGTTAATGTGGTTATAGTCAATTATAAAGAGTTTGTAAAACATCTTCCAAACTGAAAATGTTTAAATTGTTCTAGTTCTAAAAGTCATTGTTAACTAAAAACTTAGATTGGTATTGGTTGCAAAAATAGCTCCGAGATAATAAAATCTGTCTGAAGACCACCGCAAGGTACATATTTAAGTAAATGATAATAAAAAGTTATCTTGATTCTATTGGAAATCTTCTGTTTTCATTTTAACAATGAAAAATATTTTTTTTCCTTTATCACTGAAGTAAAGTACCTATTGTTATCTTCATAGTAAAATTGTGTAAGTAAACACTCATTTGATATGTGTTGCATTAAATTGTTTAAAATATATATAAAAACAAGGAATAAACATTAACATTGTCAAACTCTTTTGTGCATTCAAACCAGGCCTTGAATACATGACAGGTTGCCTCTCCATGTGAGTTATTGGCTAGGCTGGTCACTGACCACTCAAAAATATTTGCTATATCAGCCTCTGGTTCTGCTCCTGAAGTCGATGGAAACTACGTTGCAGTTTCAAGCTCCTGCAGCAGTCAATGATGACTCGGTACAGCCAAGTGTACAATGGATATTGCCTCCAGACTAGCACTGTTCCATAGTGTCAGAGAGCACTATGCACCAGGCTAGTAGAATACTAGAAAATCTCTCTAAGATCAAGGATGCTGCAACTTGCTCACTGCATGAAGAACATGCTAAGTGGAGCCATGATACCAGGATACTGTAAGTAAAACTTAAACACAATTGGAATTATGGCCTGCTCTCATGGAGAGATAACATGTAAAGTATTACAAACCTGAAACTTAAAACTATTAATTGCAACTCTAAATCCTTTGCATTAGGTAATAATACATTAATTAATATCAAGTGCTGTACTCTTATCCTGTACTAAATATATGCCTAATAATTATAACATTATCTTTTCTATTTTGGATCAAGTGCGAGAGTATATTGGACATGTTAAACTCCTAGTGAATTCATTTTCTAAACAGTTAATAAACATGTCTGTAGAATGGGGTGGCAGTCTCAGCCAGGCTCAGTCAACTTACTATATTCTACTGTACTCTACTGTGTAGCAAGAGTGAGGCTTGCTTGCTGATGGTGAGTCACCTATTTCACAAGTCAAAATTACTAGAAATTGTACAATTAAAACCAAGGTGTAGAAAACCTTTATTCTGTAGTTCTGATCACTCCCACAGCTGAAAACTAAGGGAATTTCCAACTTGGTGCTGTAATCCTGAATGAAGCCAGTTGCCCAGGGAGGGCCAGTTCACCAGGAGCATCTGACAGAGTGAATGAGTGCCAATCATTGAACAGGTTAGAATGTGTCTTCAGACAAAGCTAAGTGTCTGTTGCAATTTCTCTCTAAAGATAAATAACTTTAAAATGTATATATATATATTGTTCCAACCAGTTTTTTAAAAAGGAGTGCCATCTTTATAAGCACCTAACCTTGTCTACCTCTGTAATCCAATGACCTTTTTAAAAATGGGTATTCCAAATTTTTAATTAAGTTTGTTTCTTTCAGAATAAACATCTTATTAACCATATGAAAACTTCATCCAACTTCATACAGAATGCCAGCTCCATCTTTCTCCAGTTAAAATAAAATAAGAGTTTTGCACCTTGTTAGGCAATGACTACAGCCCATGGCCAACAGGAAGCAGTTACAGAAAAGAGATCATCTCCGTTCAGCACCCATTTTAGATTAAAGGTGTAAACTCTTTAAGGGTAAAATAAAATTAATAGATGGACCTGGAACCTGACTGGAAATCTGCGTGAGCGCCGGTGGCCCCAGGATGACTACAGGGGCCCACGCCCCAGGATTCTGCTCTCCAGAATAAAAACTTCTAACTCCTAAAAACAGTCCTGGATGCTACACTGAAGATTGATAAATAATCAATTAAAACAACAAACAGGCATCCACCTCATAGCTCCAACAATATAATGCCAAAGCTTAGCAAGTTAAACTTTAGCAAAAGGGGGAAATGATGTGGGCTATGGGTGGGAGGCTCTTTGTCTCTTTAGAGATAACCTAAGCTGTCTGACTTGTGGGTGTGAAATGGTAAGAGCCTGCAGTCCTGCCCTTGGTAACAATGGCAATGACTCCAGTCCCAGGAAACAGTTTAACAATGCAAGGTCTGTAAACTTTAAGCATTTAGGGGAAATGCAAACAAAATATGCTAAAAGCTTATCTAGAATATATGAATCCATGATAAAAGCTTACCTAGGATGTGGAAGATATATGCTAATTCAAGCCTATTGAGAACTAAAACAAAGGGACCATTTAACGTTTCCTCTCTGTATAAAAGGGATTCAAAAATCTTGTTTGGGGCTCAGGATTGAAACAGAAAGCTCCTGAGTAGTCCGTCAATAAACCATTTTTCCTTCTCAAAATCATTCCTGAGTCCTGGCCTCTCTATACACAAATAATTGAACCTCTATCAAATTCTACAACAGTATAATACTATTTTCTGTCTTTTTACCATTTATTTTACCATTTGTAATAATCTTCATTTCAACACTATTCTCCAAGTCTCTCTTTTTTTCCCTTTCAGGATGCAGTAGTTCCTTTTGTATCTCTTGTAAGTCTTTTGGTAACATATTCTATTAGGGTTTGTTTTTTTTTCCTATGAAAACTTTGTACTCACCCTCATTTTTGAAGTTCAGCTTTGCCAGATACAGAATTCTTGGCTGATGGTTTTTCTTTTTAAGTACATTAAGTACTTCATACCACTTTCTTCTCTCCCCATGGTTTCAGATGTGAGGTCAGCACTTAAACTTACTGAGGTTCTATTGTATGTGATGCTTTTCTTTTGCTGCTTTCAGAATTCTTTTTATCTCTTATGTTTGTCATTCTGAATAGTAGGTGTCTCAGAGTAGGTCTATTTGGATTTACTCTACTTCTGTTGCATTGTCCTTCTTGGATTTTGATATTTATAACCTTCATTGGATATTAGGATCCTATCAGATAAATGGTTACTAAATATTTTCTTCCATTGGGTAAGCTGTCTTTTTACTTTCTTGATAATCTCCTTTGAGGTGCAAAATGTTTTAATTTTGAGGAGGTCCCTATTTTTTCTTTTGCTTTTGTGTTTTGGGTGTGAAGTTCATGTAGCGATTTCCTATTACAAGTTCCTGTAGATGCTTCCCTACATTGTCTTCCAAGGTCTTTATGGTCTTGGCTTTTATATTTAGATCTCTGATCTATTTGAGTTGATGTTTGTATAAGGCATGAGTTGGTAATCCTCTCATTCTTTTGCATATGGATATCCAGTTCTCCAAGGACCATTTGTTTAAGAGGCCATTCTTCCCAGTTTAGTGGGCTTTGTACTTTCTTGAATATCAGATGACTGTATATGAGAGGATATATGTCTGAACTCTCAATTCAGTTTCATTGGTCAGTGTGTCTATCCTGCCAATATGAAGCTGTTTTGACCACTGTAGCTTTATTGTATTATTTAACATCAGGTAATATGGTTCCTCACATTTCATTTTTCTTTTTCAAAAGTCTTTGACTGTTTGGGGCCTCTTTCCCCTCCAAATAAATTTCATAGTTAGACTTTCCAATTCATTAAAAAATGCTGCGTTGATTTTTATTGTGTTTGCATTAACTGTGTAGATGAGTTTGGATAGGATAGTCATCTTAATGATGTTTATTCTTCCTATTCATGAACGTGGAGTATTCTTCCATTTATTTAAGTGTTCTTTGATTTCTTTTAAGAATATTGTGTAGTTTTCTGTAATATAAGCCCTTTACATGTTTAGTTAAATTTATTCCTGGGTATTTGATTTTTTAATTGGTATTGCAAATGGTATTTTTTTCTTGATTTCCTCCTCAGATTGTTTAATATTGGTGTAGAGAAATCCTACTGATTTTTACACATTGATATTATACACTGTGACTTTACTGAACACATTTATAAGTTCTAGAAGCTTTGTTTTAGATTTCTCATGGCTTTCTATGTAGAGAATCATGTCATCTGCAAACAGTGACATTTTACCTCTTCCTTTCCCAATTTGGATGCCTTTTGTATCTTTTTCTTGCCTCATGCCCTACAAGGTACTTCTAACACAATTTTAAATGGGAGAGGTGATAGCGGGTATTCTTGTCTTGTTCCTAATCTTAGAGGGAAAGATTTTACAATTTCAGCATGTATATGATGTTAGTTGTGTGTTTTTCATATATATCCTTTATCCTGTTCAGAAAGTTTCCTTCTATTCTTATCTTTTGCAGTATTTTTATTAGGAAAGGGTGGGTATTTTGTGAAATGCTTTTCCTACATCTATAGATATGATCATGTGATTTTTATTTGACCTGATTATATGGTGTATTACTCTGATTGATTTTCTTATTTTTAGGTTTCCTTGCATACCAGGGAAGAAACCCACTTGGTCATGGTGTATAATTCATTTGATGTGTTGCTGAATATAATTAGCAAGTATTTTGTTAAGGATTTTAGTATTTAGGTTCATTTGAGAGTTTGGTCTGTTAATTTCCTTTCTTGTGGTGTCTTTGTTTGCCTTTGGTATTATGGTAATGTTGACATCATAGAATGAGTTACACAATGTTTCTTTTATTTCAATTTTTTGTAAGAGTTTAAGCAGAATTGGAGTTAGTTCCTTCCAGATGTTTGGTAGAAGTCACCTGTAAGGCTGTCTGACCCCGGGCTCTCCATAGTTGGGAGGATTTAATGACAGATTCTTTCTCTTTACTTGTGATTGGTTTGTTGAGATCATCAATTTCTTCTTTTGTGAATGTCAACTGCTTATGTGTTCTTGTTGGTATATAGTTTTTCAAAATATCCTCCTATGATTCTTTTTATTTCTGTGGGTTTAGTGGTGATAGCCCCTTTCTCATTTCTTATTTTGTCTATTCACATCTTTGCTCTTTTTTCTGTGTTTAAAAAAACACAGGAAAAAGGTAAGGGTTTGTAAATTTTATTGGTTTTCTCAAAGAACTAGCTCTGTTTTGTTTATTTTTTCTACTGCTTTCTTATTTTCTTTTTCATTTAGTTCTTCTCTGATCTTTGTTCTTTCTTTCTTTCTTCTTCCTTTGGGGTTATTTGTTCCTTCAATAATTCCCCTAAATGTGCAGCTATTTGTTTGATTTTAGCTATTTTTTCTCTTTTGATATATGAATTTATGGCTATGAATTTCCCTCTCAGTACAGCTTTTGCTGCATCCCATAAATTTTAATATGTTGTGTTATCATTTTCACTTATTTCAAAGTAGTTGCTTATTTCTTTTGAGATTTCTTCCTGGGCCCACTGTTTGTCTAAGGGTGTGTTGCTTAACTTCCATGTCCTTGTGCCTAATCTGGTTCTCCAGCCCTTGCAGACTTTCAGTTTCATCCCACTGTGGTCAGAGAAATTATTTTGTATGATTCCAATCTTTCTGAATTCATTGAGACTTTCTCTGTGGCCTAGCCTGTGGTCTGTCTTGGAGAATGATCCATATGCACTTGAGAAGAATGTATTTATGCTGTATTTTGTTGTAGTGTTCTGCATATGTCTATTAGTTCAGATCCTCTAATATATTATTCAAATCTTTGTTTCTTTATTGATTCTCTGTCAAGATGTTCTGTCTAGTGATGATAATGGTATATTAAAGTCTCCCACAATAATTTTGGAGTCATCTATTCCTCCATTTGGTTTATCCAGGGTTTGCCTCATGTATTTTGAGGCACGCTGATTAGGTGCATAAATATTTATGATTGTTCTTTCTTGATAGATTACCACTTTTACTAATATGTACTGCCCATTTTTGTCTCTCACAATAGTTTTGTTTTTAAAGTCTGTTTTGTCTGATATTACTATAGCTATTTTTGCCTTTTTTGGTTATTAGTTACTTGTAAAATTATTTTTCAGCTATTCACTTTCAACCGTCTTGAATCACTGGGTCTATGGTGAATTTCATATAGACAGCATATAGATGGGTCACATTTCCTTATCCATTCTGCCAATCTGTGTCTCTTTATAGGTGAGTTTAATCCATTAACATTCAGTGTTATTACCCACAAGAAATTACTTCATTAGCCATATTTTCTTTGAATTTGTGTGTGTCATATGTTGTTTTTATTTCTTTTTTTTCTTTTTTTTTTGGTCTTAAACTGTTCTCCAACTCCGACTTCTGTTTTTTTTCTTTCAAGCTACAGAATTCCCCTTAGTATTTCTTTTTTTTTTTTTAAAGATTTATTTATTTATTTAATTTCCCCCCCTCCCCTGGTTGTCTGTTCTTGGTGTCTATTTGCTGCGTCTTGTTTCTTTGTCCGCTTCTGTTGTCGTCAGCGGCACGGGAAGTGTGGGCGGTGCCATTCCTGGGCAGGGTGCTCTTTCTTTTCACGCTGGGCGGCTTTCCTCACGGGCGCACTCCTTGCGCATGGGGCTCCCCACGCAGGGGACACCCTTGCGTAGCAGGGCACTCCTTGCCGCATCAGCACTGTGCATGGCCAGCTCCACACGGGTCAAGGAGGACCGGGGTTTGAACCGCAGACCTCCCATATGGTAGACGGACGCCCTAACCACTGGGCCAAAGTCCGTTTCCCGCCTTAGTATTTCTTGAAGAACACATTTATTATTGGCATACGCTGTTTGTTCCTGTTTATCTGTGAATATTTTGAGCTCTCCATCAATTTTGAATGCCAGTTCTACTCAATAGAGTATTCTTGGCTGGAAACTTTTTTCTTTTAGTTTCTTGACTATGTCATACCACTGTCTTCTTGCCTCCATGGTTTCAGATGAGGAATCAGCACTTAATCTAATTGAGCTTCCCTTGTGTTGAATGGTTCTCTTTTCTCTTGCTGTTTTCAATATTTTCTCTTTGTCTTGAGCATCGGATATTTCACAAGTATGTTTTGGACTAGGCCTTGTGGGATTTATATTGTTTGGGTTGTGCTGTGATTTCTGGACATGTACCATCCATCTCCCTCAGTAAGTTTGGGAAATTTTCAGCCATTATTTCCTCCAAAAAACCTTCTGTCCCCTTTCCCTTATCTTCTCCTTCTGGGATGTTTGTGCATTTTGTGTTGTCATTCAGATCCCTAAGTCTCTATTGGATTTCTTCTATCTTTTTATCAAATAATTCTACTCTTTTTTTGATTTCAGATGTATTGTTTTCCACCTCAATAATTCTTTCCTCTGCCTATTCAATTCTGCTCTTATTTGCTTAGAGTGTTTTGTGATTTTTTTTATTTCTTGGATTGTGCCATTCATTACCCACAAATCTGTTATCTTTTTCCATATATTTACAATTTCTTCAGTATGCTCTGCAAGTGTTTTCTTAATATCATTAATCTCTTCTTTCACTTCTTTATACTGATCCATGATATTAGTTTGGACATCTTTGTTTAGTGTTCAATGTTCTGCTTCTCTTCCTGGTTTTAAGTTTGTTCATTGGTGTGGGCCATGTCTTCCTGATTATTGGTATGTTTTGTAATTTTTTGTGGCTCTCTGCTCATCATTTTATCTAGATGGGTTTCTTCAGTTGTTTATCTCCTCCATGTAGTCTCAGGTTTTATTTAGATGCTGTTTTTGTGTGTGTATTATGTTTTCTATTTTACACTTTGTTCTTCGTATTCTATTTCCTTGCTGTTGTCTAAGTTCCCTTGAATGAAAAAGTTTACATCTAGGGGAAGCAAAAGAAGTAAAAAAAAAAAAAGATTTAATAGTAATATTGATAGTAAATGTTAGCAGAAGAATCATATAAGACCTAAGAGATTGAATATTAAACTCATGTAACAGTGTAGAAATACAGGAATAAAAAAGTGGTGCACCTACAAGGAAATGGGAAACTGAATATCAAAAAGAATATAGTGTGAGTTAACAGGTCAGTGTGATGAAGAGAGAGGGAAAGAGAAAAGAAAGGATAAAAATAGAAAGTTAATAAAGGATAGAAAACAGAATGGTTAGAAATAAAAAGTCAGTAAAATTGGGGACTAAACAAAGGTAATTGGAATGTAAGAACAACAACAGAAGGGGGAAGTTAGAAAGATGCAGGAGGGAAAAGAGACAGCATTGATTGCCAAAATAAGTACACAGAGAAATGAGAAAATCAAGGAAGTGGAAACACAGCAATCAAGAAACAAGCTGGCAGCATCGAATTTTAAAAGGGAGGGACAAAAAGGAAAGGTAAGAAAGAAAAAAAAAAACCAAACAAATCCACAAGCAAACACTAAGAACAAACCGACTTCCCTCTTAAGCCTCTGTGGAACTTGTCAGGCTACAGGTGTTTATCAACCAATTACTCTGCAGTTTTCTCCCTGCAGATTTTTAAGTGAGTTTTAGTCAGTGTACTAAATTAAATTATATAACAAAAGTAACCTTTTTTTAGGAAAAATAAGAGACCCAAGGGAAGCTAACACAAGGGTACTTTCTCTGCTTTCCCTGTCCTAAATTATCAGCTAGATGTTTCATATCCCATTGAGTCGCTACTCTAAGAGGAGCCAGGAATTGAAATACAGACCTTGTATATTCAAGCCTGAAACTCCTCCATGGAGACAAACTTTCCTGCTGGGCTGATTAGCTCTTCAATATTGGGGAAGGATTGTCTCTTTGGAATTGGATAAATTGCAAATTAGGAATCTGTCCTTGTCCACCTTTTTTTTTTCTAACTACTTTCTCTCCCAGGGCAGCATTAAGCAAAAGCCTTTGTGAGAGTTCCCTTCTGAAATTCAAATGGGACCCTGTTGACTTATCTCACCACAGGCAAAAAAAAAAATGACTCAGTCTCTTTGAAAGAGAGCACCCACACCTTCCTGGGATCCCTAAATATGCTCATGGAAGCTTATTAAGCACTTCCTACTGTCCCCCTCCCTTAGATGAGTTGCACAGGACTAGTTAATTGCCTGGATCCTCCTTCCCCCAGACCAATTTTCCCTATCCCAGGGAGGCTAGGTAAATCAGACTGCCTCAGCAGATTTACCTCTTCCTTCTTCCTGGTTTCTCCACAGGCCAGCTGGTATGCTTCTCAAAGCTAAAAAAAGGGGGGTCCAGACCATAGAACACACACTCAGGGGATCCCTCTCCACCTTTCACCAGAACCCTCCCACTCTCAGAATTTGTCTCTTCTATCTGACTGACTGGCAAGGGTCAGGGAATGCTGTGGCTCCTGCCCTGAGGGAGGGGCTCAGCTGTCCAAGAGCTCCTGCCTGAAGCATCAGAAACTCATTGCACAATCACTCTTTTTGTTATGCTCTCTGCAGATGGATGCCCTTAAGCCTCCTGCTTTTTGGGTTCCCAAAACAGCTCAATCAGGAAGGATTTTGCTGCACTCAGTTGCTTTATTCAGGAGAGATGATGTAGGTGCACTTAATCTGTCACCATCTTGCCCCTCTCTATTTTTTTGTTTTCGTGATTGAATTCTTTATACAAAGGCTTTGTTAATTTCAGAAGAAAATAAGTTAATATAGGAAGGAAGAAAAGGTGGGAAGAGTGCTGGTGAAGGAAAGGATGGGTCTGTGTGAAGGGACCTTTGTGCAGGAATGCCAGACCCAGCAGGTAGACAGGGTGAAGGATATGTCACTGCTATTTGATAGGATTTGTCACCTTGTTGGTGAATGAACTGCAATTGCTTACAGAACTTTATCATATCACAGTTTACATAATGATTTCAAGTACTTTTCACAAGATCAATTTTCTCAGTTTATTCAACTATTTTAAAAGCAGAAAGCTGGGGATGATACTTACCCTTTTCCCCCACATACCATCTAACTCTGTAGGGTACAGCTTTCTACTGGGATTCCCTCATTTTTGCCTGGAGCCAGAACCCTCAGCCCAGATGAGAAGTGGCTCTTCTCATTCAAGACCCCCAGCCCTTGCCCTCTAAATTTGAGTCATTTTCTGGTTGCATAGCAAACAGGAAACCTGCTTCTCCTCCCTTGGGTCTGACCAATGCCACCAGACATTGAGCAGTGGGGCCAGGGCTGATGAGACCACAGTAAGCAGTAGCCATGTTTAAGGGTAAAGAACACATGTTGAGTCTGGACCTCAGAAATTCAGGGTCACCCCAATCCTCTCTGCACCCCACGTTGATCTGTAGGCAACATCTTCAGACTATCACACATAGCTTCAGAGAGAGGGAACCCACACCATTCCCCACAGACAAAGCACAAAATTTCAGCAAGAGTAGGGGTCCTGAATGTAAAAGAGAGCACAGTGCTGACCCTGGTTCTTCCTTGCCTCTTCAGGTTTATGGGTCTTGGTCTGTCCCTTTCCTTCACATGGCCTCAGTGTCCCCATCCCTAAATGAGGACCTAGAGCACACATGTCAATTGTAGAATTGGAATAGAGCCTGAGGGAGCTTTTGTTGATTCACTATCTTTTACCTAATCTATCCTTGAATAAGCCAGGATATGCAAACTATGTCTAGAATTAAATTCATGATCATCTTTGGGAATGGTTATTATGAAAAGGAAAATAACATTTTAATCACAGATATTTCTTTGTTTAAAAATTATTTCTAAACTGTTTTGACTCTTGACCCCTAACTGAAATCCTAAAATGACTGGGTATAAATAAGACATTAACAGAGTAAGGGATTTATTGTTCTTTTATTATTCTCCCAATTACTATGAACAATTAAAAGAATCAGGGAGTTATTGTTAAGTAAATACAGTTCAGGAGAGTGGCTGTGGCTCATGTGTTGAGTGCTTGCCTCCCACATGTGAGATCCTGGGTTTGGTTCCTGGTGTCTTCTAAAAAAACACAACAAAAAAGAAACACCAAGGAAACAAATGCAAAAAAAAACTCAGTGGTTAAGTGATGGTTTCTCACTTAAAAGGTCCCAGGTTCAATCCCTGGCCCTGGAACCTCAAAAAAACCACCACATCACAAAAATTCAAAGCCATTTACCTGGTAGATCCAGTCACAGAAATTCCTCTATTGCTTTATTTTTCCGTGAATAATATAACACCAGTTTGTTATTTCATTTATATACCAAACTCTCCTAACTGGCTCTCCTGTTCATAGAATTCCTTTAAATAAAATACATACCAAGAACTAAAAGCATCTGTAAGTAGTTAAGATTTCTACTTTGAAATCGTCATCAGGACTAACAGGGATGCCTAGGCCCGCCATGACCCTGGACCACCACATGGCATTAATCTGCATCTTCTGCCCACAGGATCAGAGCTGTGAAAGGGGGGCTGTGTATCTGTGGGTCTTGGGCCCAGGAGGAACAGGACTCAGAGAAGGTGACCACTCAGGGGATGGCTGGTGGGGAAAGACAGAGAATGAGCAGGATTCTGCTGACCAAAAATAGCATTTGTCCTGAGCTTATGGAGGGATGGGAGAGTTAGGGAATATATAAAAAGGACAGGGAGTGGGAAAGGAGTTGTCTTAAATTGCCATGTTTCCATGCAAATAAAATCATGTACAATTGTGTCAAAGCACCCGTAAACAGAATGATACAGAGGCTATATTGTGTACTTTTAAGTTAATATGCATAGACATATCTAAATATGTAGACATTAATACTGGTGTGAATGTGTCTGTAGGTAAATATAGCCACAGTTAGTTTGGCCTCAGTGGGCCCAGGGCCTATAGTCAGCCTTATTTAGGCAACTGTCTGGACGTAGGGAACAGGGTTGTGGTCTGTAGATCAGGACAGAAAGTGGTCATAAGAGACCCAGGTGGGACTTTGCCTTGATTTAGGAGTCCCCACGAGAGTTTACTTTAAGAAAGTCAGTTGACTTTAAAAAAAGAATCAGGAAGCCATTATAAATGGCTTGGCCTGGAATTGTCTCTTAATAAACAAACATCTATCTACTGTTATAGGTTAGTGATATTGACCAGACTCAGACTTTGAATAAAGTTCCAATTGAGAGCTTTTTTAGCTGTGCTGCGACTGTCTCATCCTACATGGAGGAGAGAGCAGCCCTGAGTTAAGGGAAGAGGTGTTTTTATAGCCTTTCAGGAGTGGGGGTTACTAGCAAGCAAGCAGGCACAGAAGCGGAACACTGTGGTTAGCTGAAGATAGCATATCTATTTTTTCTTTTTAAAAAGCCCTTTCTTGTGAGCAGTCCCATGTTATTTATTGGTCCTTTTCTTGGGGACAGCCCTAAGTTATTTATTGGCATTCTCCTTGGAGACAGCCTAAGTTATTTATTTATCTGAAGGCACTTGCAATTCCTATTTCCTAATGTGGTTCTATTCCTATTTTCCCAATGTGGCCTTACCCTTACACTACCAAGAAATGAAAGGCCTTCCAAATGGTGTGTTTAACTCTCATGATGATTGTCATCCTGTGCACCAGCCCTTGGGGATGCATCCCTAGGAGGAGGCTTCCCTAGGAATCCCTCCACATTGAAAGCTCTCAGCACAGGGTCAGGGACAAATCATTTGTGGGAGGGGCTTAGCAGTGTTGGGAATGCTGATGAGTCATTTCAGATATAGTAGCTTTAAAACTCTCATGACTGGCTTGCCTCACTGTCACTTTTGCAGAAAATCCTCTTGAGAAATACCTGTGAAGAAATAAATTTATTTTGAGATCTTTAGGGCACAGCTAAACTAAAATAATTACACTTGCAATTGTCTTAAAATTAGCCCAATAAACATGTTTTAGCAATTTAGCATTAACTGGCTTTGCATACCCCAGGAAACTAGCCCAACATAGGCTCTCAATTTGTAGGTAGGCAGGGATGTTTATATAGTCCCAAGCTGCCTTGGCACTCTTTGCCCTGCTTCCCCTTCAGGGAACTCCTTCCCACCTGTGGCCTTTGGAAGCTTTTCTGTAGGGGTCAGTCCTACAAAACAGTCAATACCATGCCTGATGAATAGATTGTCACTGCCATTTGGTGGTTATGTCTTCTGGGTCAACAACAAAATCCTCCATTTAAATTCCCCACAGTTGCACATCCTGCTAAAGTGCTTCTTGTATTCCCTGAGCATGTGAATTGTGGAATTTCCTTTCTGACCCCGAAGGGTCTTCACCTGGTGTTCCACTGCTTTTTCCTTAGCTGCCCCAAGGGTAGAGAAGGAAGCTGTGGAAGGGGAGCAGATACCTGGATCCTGGCCCCAGATTTGGACAGGAGGTACGTCCCAAGTGGGAAACATGTCATGGGGAGTCAAGAAGGAGGAACAGGTGCCAGAGAGCATCCTCCCTTCACTCAGACCCTTCTGTCCATATTTTATCCCAGCTCCAGCTGTCACGCCCAGGCTCCGATTGTAGCACCGGGGACATCTTGATCAGATATATGTGATGTTACACTGGGGCACCACTTCACATCACCCTCCTTCCCCCAGGTACTTGGCTCCCTCCATGGAGTCCCCACCCTCTCAGAGCCCTCCCTCTCTTATGCCCATCAACTCTCTGCTGTGTCCTTTTAGGAAACATCCACAGAGATCTAGAAAGTTCATCTGGGTAGAAGCTAAATGTCTGCCTCCCTGCCAGTGATTCTCTAATAGGGCTAGGAAAAGTGAGGGATGGGATTTGCCCCAGACTGGGGAGTTTCCCAGAGGCCCTCTAATTTTTAAACTGCCCCCTGGTGGGGGGTAGTTGAAAGAAGCCTGTGGCTATATCCCATATTGCATTTACACTGATGCTTCTAGCTTTCAGAATGTCTGCATTTGAAAGAAGTGATTGAAATCTGCTATGGGTTTGGGAGCAAATGTAAGGGATTGTATCTTTTTTTTTCTATCTGGTGGCACCATCCTCTTTTTGGTGCTTCATTTTGCATGTGGGGGCAGGGGTTGCACCTCACTGCACAGGTCTGGGATGCCTTTATTTTTTAACAGGAGGTTCCAGGAATTGAACCTGAGTCCTACATATGGTAAATGTAAGCTCAATTGCTTGAGCCACAGCTGCTTCCTTAGGGTTGCATCTTAAATGATCAACCAAGCCTGAAGCCATCTATAGGAAATTATTCTCAGATAACTAAAAGAACTTCATTAATGCCACATTTGGGAACCTGCACTAAATTCCTGTGACAGGTGACATCCTTCCATCTAAGCTCAGAAGCTTCCTGTGGAATAACAGTGTGAGGACTGGTCTCTAAAGACAAGTTAATTCTTCAGCTGAAATTCAATGGGTGTTTTAGGCAAAGTCCCCATGGTGGTGACACATTTGGGGATGAGACCTTTATCCTGGGACTGCCCTTCATATATCTCTGCTTTGGGATCTGGCTTTGGCTGAGAAAATCCTGGGGAGGCCTGTGGAAGGAGGTTGGTAGGGGAAGACCATAAGATGGCCAGCCAATGGCCACTATATGGGGCTGATACCACTCTTGACCTGAGAACACAGAGACTGCTGATCCCCAGATCTTGGGGAAGGGCAAATGGGAACCATCTGTGATCTTATGTATGCAATTGCCAGGGTTTCTGTTTATTCCAGGCAAGGTATTAAAACATCAATAACAATACTCAACAGACTTCAGCTCCTACACTTTGATTTATTGGACTTACCCCACTCAGCTAACAAGGAGTTGAAGAATGTCAACCAACACAACATGGAGCCTAGAGTGCCTACAACTGAAAGCAGGAGGATTGCATCCAGTACCCATGTGGAATCTAATCCCCTTCTTGGCATAGATGTGGAATGGACACAACCAAGCTAAGGTCCACAGGAAGGAGGAATACAGTAAGGATTACAGTAGACTTAATGATATTCTATTCATGAACTTTTGTGGTTAACAATCGAGAAAGTGTGGCATTGGTGTGGAAAAAGTGGCCATGGTGGCTGCTGGGTGCGGGGAATGGGAGGAAGAGGTGAGATGTGGAGGCATTTTGGGACTTGAAGTTGTCCTGAGTGGTGCTTCACGGACAATTGCCGGACATTCTATGTCCTCCCATGACCCACTAGATGGAATGTGGGAGAGTGTGGGCTATGGTGTGGACCATAGGCCATAGGGTGCAGCGATGCCCAGAGATGTATTCACCAGATGCAATGGATGTGTCATGATGATGGGAGAGAGTGTGCTGTGGGGGGAGTGGTGGGGTGGGGGCAGTGGGGGTGAATGGGGACCTCATATTTTTTGAATGTAATATTTAAAAAAAATGAGTAAAAAAACACAATGCTATGGGAAGTAAGAGCAATAGAAGTGACTACTAGTCACTGCTGTTGGATAAGAATTGTTCCAATAGTCACAATTCTTCAAGGGGGCAGGGCCTGGGCTTTTATATAGGAGGAGGAGCCAGGGACCCCCCCCTAAAGGGGTGTGTGGGCCTATGTAGAGTGGTTGCCTGGGTTTGATCTGTGACTGATGTGTGACCCTCCCTCCTGCTGATAGCTCACCTGGCCCAAGGCTTGCTGGCAGTAGGAGCCTTGGTTGATCCAGGCTGCCTGGTAACATGGGCAGAGGGATTTCCTCACGAAAAATGTTCCATGACTGTGTCAAAGGGGCCTCCCCAAGGCTGGAAATATACTCAGGGTATCTTCTATCACAAGACTCAAAGGAAAGTTCTGTCCATAGCATCATCTCCATCTTTTTATGTAAAAACATGGCCTTATGAATTGTTGGTGGGAATCTGCCTTGTCTATCAGCCAGCTCTGCAGAGAACTGTCTCTCTCCTTTTGTAGGTAAATAGAGGAGGGCCTCAGAGTCTTTAGTGTTAGGACTCAATTACCTCCGTCTCTTTTTTTCAGGGATGAGAGGGGCCACTCACACCCCCAGTTACACTTACCAGGCTGCCCTTTCTCCTCATTCCCCTCTTTTTCCACCTCTTGATGATCATTTTTATTTTTTTGAGGTTTTGTGACCAAGAAAACAGCTGCTTAAAGATTTGTGTACAAGATTGTATGTGGAAATATTTTCCATTCTCTTGAGTAAATATGTACAAGTGGAGCTAAAGGACTATTTGTTAAGTGTATGATTTACTTTAGAAGAAACTGATATTATATTACAACGTGGCTGTTTTTTTTGTTTTGTATTCATATGAGTAAAACATATGAGTTCCTCTTGTTCTGCATTCATGCCACTATTTGATATTCTCATTATTTTCAAACTAGTGGTAGTGGTATCTCACGAGGTTCTAATTTGCATTTCCCTCATGGCTAATACGTAGAACATTTTTTCATATATTATTTCCCATTTATATATATTTTTAAAAAGGTACTATTAAGATCACTTAGCCATTTCTAAAATTAGGATGTTTGTATTCTTATGGTTGAGGTTTTCTTTTATGGTCAAAGAAGAAGCTTCCTTCCTTCATTTTTCTCCCCACTGAAAACAACTGTGACATTCAGAACATAGCCTGCTGCAAACACACAATAAGACATTTAATCATGAGCTATACTAGGTTAGACATGCTTATGATTAACCAGGAAAATAGATTCATGAGTTATGATTCATTGTTAATTCTCCATCAAGGCTAGAAACAGGAGAATATGTATGGTTGAGTTTTGAGTATTCTTTGTGTATGTCTCTAAGGAAGAAATACAAATGGCCTAAAAGCACATGAAAAGATACACAGTTCTGTGGTAACCACTCTGGTCAAGGGCAGTCTGGGGCACCTCCCTGAAAAAAGACCCTCTTCCAAGTCCTAAGCTTATACCGACGTGCTTAGGCTAAGAGACACCGTGTGTTCCCATGAGAGACACAGCTGGAGATGGATGAAACAAAAGGCTGAGTGAGTGTTGTGCAGTGTCAACACACAGAGGAAACATGGGAAGTGCACAAAGTAGGACCCCATTATATTGTATGCTGGAAAAACTTTGCCTGACCTTTCCATGAAGATGTGGCATAAAGTTCTAGCCAGGAAATGTTAGAATGCTTTTTGAACTTGAATGGCTGACTTTTGGCATGGGCTGGCCCCAGGAAGGCACGTTTGACACTCAATCATCCGTAAAGTCCATGACATGTTAGCCAGAAAACCAGGGTGCTCTGACCAGTTCCCCTATATTGATGCGTGGCAGGACACTGTGAGTCAAAGTCCGCCCTGGTTAAGGAAATGTATTACAAAGGAAGCCAGGATTTGCCTGATACAAAAGCCCACAGGTGCGGTCTCAGGAACCAGGCCAAACATGTGCTTGCAAAGAGTCCAGAGAAAGTAAGCCCCAAATCTAGTGCCAACCCACCCATTCTAGAGGGGCCAGATGAAGATGACCTCCCACCACCTTATGTGATTGTTCCTACAGTGCCAGTGCTGAGGAGTGGGGATGAGCCAATTTTCCCAAGCAATGCAACCTCGCTGCCCCCACAGTCATCTCCACTGCCGTCCTCCCTGAGCAGCATGACCTCGCTACCCTGACAGCTGTCTCCACTGCCATCCTTCCTGAACAGCGTGACCTCACTGCCCCCACACCCACCGTCCTCCCTGAGCAGCACTTCCTCGCAGCCATTCCTGCAGCCGCTTCCACAGCCATTCCCACAGCTGATTCTGCAGCTGCTTTCTCCAAGCAACACAGCCCAGCTGCTCCTACAGCCACCCCCACAGTCCTTTCCACAGCCGGTTCAGTTCCACGGCCGCTTTCTCCAAGAAACAGGAGTCAGCTGCTCCTGCAGCTGCTTCCACAGCTGGTTTCGCAGCTGCTTTCTCCAAGCAACACAGCGCAGCCGCTCCCACAGGATGTTCTGCAGGCAATTTCTCCAAGCAACATGGCCCAGCCACTCCCGCAGGTGCTCGCACAGCCGATTTCTCCGAACAGTGCAGCCTCTGCACCTCTGCAATGGCTGTCTCCACCAATCTTGACCTCTGGCAGCATAGTGCTGGCCATCACTCAGGGGGAGTCCCTGAAAGATAACAACTCAGACCACGAGGACCCCCAGGGACAGGTGGAGCAGGGAGAAGGGCCACCCTGCATCACCCTCTCTCTGAAGCCTGGGCTCCAATTTATTATGATGCTGATGGCCATATACAAGGAGAAAACTAAACGTTCGTTTACCAACCCTTCATTACCACTGACCTCTTTATCTGGAAAAGTCACACCCCATCATACTCAGAGAAGCCTCAGGTCATGATGGACCTCTTCCAGTCCATCATTCAAACCCACAACCCCACCTGGGCTGACTGTGAACAGCTCCTCATGACCTTACTCAATTTCAAGGAGAGAACATGAGTCACAAAAGGAGCTTTCACCTGGCTCAAGGAGCACCCATCTGGGGGAATCCTGGACAGTGATCAATATGCCCACGCACAGTTCCGAGACAAGGACCCCCAATCGGATCCCAATGACATGATGAGGTTCAACTCATTAGAAACTTTCCTTAGGGCCTTAGTTGAAGGGTTCAGAGCTGGGAGCCGAAAGGCAGTAAACATGGCAATGACCACCCACCCAAGTCCTACAGACTCTCGAGGGAAGTTGGCTCAGATCTAACAGGATTGAGTCCTGCCATTTATTTCAAACTTTGGGGTGTGATACGATACTACTTTTGTTGTTGATTTTCAATGTGTTCTACTTTTTAGCCATGGTAGCTCTTTCCAGTGCATCCTATTGCTCTTTACTATAACCCCATCATTGAGGGGTTTATTTTATACATATTTACTTTTTGGTACTACAAAATATTCCAGGTCCTTCTTGCATATTTCTTTCCTAGAAAGAGCAATTTCTCCAAGAAGACATTTATTGGAGAATGGTTTTAAAACCGAGAGCCTGGGCATTATCTCTGCTCATTGTTACTGCAGCCTCGAGGGCCTCTCTGCAGAGAGTGTAAGGAATTATATGTGTATATACTAAGATGTGTACATGCACATATCTAGAAATATGTGTACATACAATCTTCTGCATATTTATTCACCTACACATGAGTTCATACTGATTTGTCTAACTCTAAACCATTATCACATAGAACTTCCTAGCCTCCTCCCCTTGCTTATCTGTAAGCTCTCACTTCATAGTGAGAAAAATATTGCTTTAACTGCCATCTATCAATGGATTTCTTGATTCTAGTGGACAATTTCAGGATTGTTAATCCATACATGGTGAAATGGTATTTTATCAACTAGAATACGTACTTATACCCAATTTCTTTTGACTTAATTTTACAGGCTCTATTCATAGCCAGTACTACTCTCCAGCACCTTTGCCTTCAGCCCCTCCTGTCAGGGCAACTTATACATTTTTTATAAAGTTAGATTTGCAACACGTTTATTCTATCTGAGATTCCCTTGACCTTGTAATTGATTTTTAATTAGCATAATTAAGGTTCTTTGTGTTGACAAGTTAATTGTGTTTTAACAAATGTACAATAACACATATCTATAATTACAGTAATACAGGATAAATTCAGTGCTCTAAAAAGCCCCCTGTGCTTCACCTATTCAACCTTACTCTTTACTTAGGCAACTAGTGACTATTCTATTGTCTGATTGTTTTGCCATATCCAGAAAGTGATATAATTGATATCAACATATGCAGCAATTTAAAATTGGTTTCTTTTAGTTAGCAATAACCATTTAAGACACATCAATACCTTTTATGACTGGATGGGATATTTCATTTTTCTCAGTAATGTTCCATTTTATAGATATAGCACAGTGAATTTAACTTTTATCCTTTAGAACATCTTCATTGCTTTCAGATTTTAAAATTACAAATACAGGTGCTATAGACATTCATGTGTGTGTTTTTGTATGAGCTTAAATTTTCATATCTATGCCTAGAAATTTTCATATCTATGCTTAGAAGCACAATTGCTGGATTGTATGGTGTGTTAGTCAACCAAAGTGGTGCTCATGCAAAGTACCAGCACTCTGTTGGCTTTTATAAAGAGTATTTGGGTATAAGCTATCAGTTACAGGCTCTAAACAGTCCAATTCAATGTACCATAAAACGTACTTTCTCACTCAAAATCTGTTGCCACATGTTGATGCAACATGGCGGGCACTTTCTGCAAGGGCTCAACCTTCCTCCCTCTTCTTAAAGCTCCAAGGCTCCAGCTTCTTCTGATGTAAGCTGTAAACTGGCAAAAGGTCTTTCTCTCTTCATGGGGCTCATTCCTTTCTGGTCTCAGCTGCTCTGGTCTCTTCACAAGGTCAGCTGCAGACTATCAGACTCATCTTTCTTCAGGGACTCACAAGATCCTGTCTGAAGACCTGTTTCTCTTCTGTGTTCTTCTCTGTTTTCTCCTTCACTGTATGTTTACTACAGTGTGAGAGTCTGTTTTACCCCCGCCAAAGAGTTGGTGACTGAATCATGTATGCCCTAATGACTTGGTCAAATAAAACCCCTGATCTTGATTTAATAAATTAAAAGTGAAACCTCTGAATCGAATGCAATCTAATATGCCCAGAGGAATAGAGCTTACAAACACAATTCAATATGTATTTTGGAATTCATTAATAATATGTAAAAATTCTACATACTGTAATACTATGTTCATTTGTATAAGAAACAGCTAAAGTGTATTCTGGCTGCACAGTTTTGTGTTCTCACTAGCACTGAATGCAAGTTTTATTGCTCTAAATTCCTAATAACAATTGGTGGTGTAAGATTTTAGGTTTTTGTCTATTTTAATAAGTGGATGAAGATATATTATTGTGGGATTTTTAAATTACATGGAATTTTTAAGTTATGATTTAAATATAAAAATATCAAATTTAATTAATTTACAGTTATGTAAATTCAATTTAACATTTGTGGTGCTATATTCTGGGAATTCTTCACATAGTATGAAAACATTAGGGGGAAATGGAAAGGACAAATGATTTTATATGGCTATGAGTTTCCATAAAAGAGTCGATAGGTTATCAGAAGAGTATTGCTTATGCATGCCTTGGCAGGGTCCCAGAAACAGCAAAGTAGATACAACCCCAGATACTGGTTCTCATGAGGGCTACAGAGACCCACAGGTTCTATGGTTATGACAGATGGCTCTGGAGTTCAGAGCCATGTCAACTGGCCCTACTTTGGAGTTTGTATTCCTGAGTGTGATGGAGTTGAACTCAGATGTGACCTTTCTACACAAGCTTCTTCTGTCACTTTTTCTGAACCTGTGGTTGGCACTGGGGTTGTTGTATACTCAGGAGACCTGAATCTCTGGATCTTCCATGTGACAGCCATGCCCTGAGCCTCAGCAGACTTGCAACTCCTACCCTCTGGTTTATTGGACTTACCCTGGCCAGCTAACAGGGAGGTGAAGGTCAACCACCACACCAGGAAGCCAGGAGTGCCTACAACTGCAAGCAGGAGAACTGCATCTATCATCCATGTGGAATCTAAGTCCCCTCTTGATACAGATTTGGAGTGGACATAACCATCCCAAGGTCCACAGGATGGAGGAATAGAGTATGGTTTATTGTGGACTTAGTGATAATCTACTATGGAACTATTGTGATTAGTAATGGAAGAAATTGTAGCACTGATGTGGAGAAAGTGGCCATGGTAACAACTGAGGGTGAGGAGAGGGAAGAGAAGATATGATGTGGTGGCATTTTTAGGACTTGGAATTTTCCTGGGTGGTACTGCAGGGATAGTTGCTGGACATTGTATAATCTGCCATGGCCCACTGGTGGACTGGGGAAGAGTTTAAACTATCATGTAAACCATTACCCATGTGGTGCAGCAGTGCTCCAAAATGTATTCACCAAATGCAATGAATGTGCCATGATGAAAGAGGTTGTTGATGTGGGAGGAGTGGGATGAGGGCGTGGGGGATATATTGGGTCCTCTTATATATTTTTTAATGTAATATTTTAAAAAAATAAAGAGAGAAAAAAAGTATGAGGGATTCCAATGCAAGCTCTCCATCCCCCATACCACCCCCCTTTTTCTAGGTAGCTGTAATATTTATGATGTTGTATTTGTAAAAGCCATTCATTAAAAAAATGCACATTTGAAAAAAATGACTCTCTTGTGGTACAGACTAACCTACTTAAAGCAATAATCTAAAAAATGAAAGCATCATTGTGACATTTATCACCACTTCACACATCTAACAAATACTGAAAGAGGCAACTGCCATTGTTATAACCATTTTAAAACCAAAAACTTAAGCGCAAATCAGAATTAAGGGAAACTACAGAATTTTCACATTTGCATGTATTTTTAGCTGAACTTTCAAAAATTCCACATATAATAAAACCACAACATCGAATCAAAACATTTAAGACTTGTGACAAAATTACTCTATAGAAGCAAGGAATAGAGAGTGGAAATTTAACAGCAGTATATTTCTAGGATAAAATTCAATCAATTATTTCCTTTATCATAAAACAAAAGTCAGTGAGTCAACATTTTAATAACAGTAATCAAGTTATTTACTATTCAAGAATTTGCATTTCAATTTGTACCTTTAATAGGTATCCACCCATATACTTAGATTAAATTAAATTTGGCCATCAAAAACACTTCACTCAGAATTCTAATTTTAAGCATAAACCATAACTTTTCAAAGCATAGTCAAAAACTATACAATAATGCTACCATTTAGATTTATATGCTTCATCTGAAAGTCTTATCTTACAAACAGCAGTTTTGCCCTGTTTCTCTAGAATAAATATCCCTATGTCTAAACCTTTAAATGATAATAAAAAAGACAGATTCAAATAATTCATGCTATGCATTTTCCTTCATTGGAGTTTAATAAAAACAGAACCATCTGGTGGTGGAGCATCACCTTCCTTCCCAGTTAGTGTCTACCATCCCAGAAGCAGATGAGAGCTCTTTATTATATTTTTGGAAAAAAATAATACTTTAGAAAATATCACCCCATACATTTTTATAATGTGTGATTTCACATTAATTTAGCTCATTGTTAACATCTGCCTTTATTTATAAGAATAGTATTTCATTGTGTTTTACACTTGTGAATTTTATTTGCATGAGGCAGCATGGTTTATCAATTTTGCTATTTCTTTGGCATAAACCTGTGATGCTCAGGACAGCTTTGGTCATCTTTTCTTAGGACTTCTTATTAATGTGTTGCTCTGTTGTCAGTCTTTCTGATAATCCATTCTTCTGACTGCAAGATTTAGCACCGTATGTAATAGTCTTTCAGATGAATAGCTGCATTTCCATTTGTTTTTGGAGTTCTTGTGATTTCTTGGAAATCTTGTAGAATTCAGGGCAGAGTGGTGAATGTGATTTCTCAGCCATAGAAATTCCCAATTTAAATGGACAAGCACTGGCTTAGCTCTGCTAAACTACCCAGTGACCAGTTTTTTTCCATGAAAGAACCAGCGTTGGTGCCAGATTGAATGTGTTTGGATGCCAGTGCCTCTCCTTTGAACCACCAGGATGTTTCTGGTTTCTATTTCTAAAGCAGATCTTGCTACAACTACAAATTACCAGTCCTGGGAAAACAGTATTTTTATGTCTAAAATGTAGCTTTTGCCAATATATGCTGAGGTCTCATTGAGGTAAACAAAACAAGCTTAGCTGAAGGATGACTTCTACTTGTAAAAGCCGAACTTGGTATGAGTGAGAATAACATATTGCACTGTTAAAGCAATATCTGTTATATTTTAAATAAAGCATTTGCCATAGACAGTGACACCTAGGGAAATAGAATTGGTAAAATAAAGTGGGATTTTATTGTGAAAGTGCAACGTCACATGATTCAAAATATGCAGGAACCTTTAAACCAGAAGTGCCAATGCCTAAAATATCACATTCTAGCTGTATCTGGAGTTTGCTATATCCCAGCATTGCTCAGATAAATGAACAAAGTCTAGGCAAATCAGGATTTGTGCTTATTATCCCAAACTACTTAAGAAATACTGAGCTTGGCTAACCCAATGTTTTTTAGTGTTTATTTTTTATTGTGTTATTTGAAGATACATGGATCACAAAAAATGTTACGTTAAAAATTATGAGGTTCCCACATAACCCACCCCCCACCCCTCCGCTCCTCCCACAGAATGCTTACTTGGAAGGGTATATATTCTTAGCTTAGGATTCTGTTAAGATCTTCTGACCATTTTTTAAATCAGCATTTGCTTTCTTATTTTGGGGTGTTAAGGTTTCTTTGTAAATTTGGATGTAAATCATTTAACAGGTGTGTTTTGTTAATATTTTTTCCAAATCTGTAGATTTTCTCTTCAATCCTTTATCAATGTCCTGCATAGAGCAGAAATTTACATTGAATAAAAACAACTTATAAATTTTCATTTCTCATAGATCATGCTTAGGGTGCTTTATCTAAAAATGCATTTCTACACCCTGGGCCCCTATATTTCCTATATGTTTATTCTAGAAGTGTTATGCTGCATTTTACTTTTAAGTGATATGATTCATTTTTATTTAATTTTTATAAAATATTTACAATCTGTGCTTCAGTTCCTTTTTGTTTGGCCTGAATATAACTTATTGTTCCAATACCATTTGTCGAGAAGACCAAACTGTCTACATTAAATTGCCTCTGTGAAACACCCATTGAACACATTTGCAGGATGTTTTATTCTATTTGTTTATTTGTCAACAGGATACTGTTTAATTATTGTGTTTTTATATTGTGTTGCAATTAGGTAATGTATTTCCTACAACTTTGTTCTTCTTCTTCTTCACTATTTTGTCTCAGGTACAAAAAGACTGGTCATTAGGTTTGTTGATTAAAATAAAGTCTGAGATAATTTGTAGTGGCATAGTGTTTTTCATTTTGGATAAGTATGGCTAGTCAGAAATTATAAAGGAGAAATAGGAGCATTTGATTTCCCTGACATTTTTAGATAAGGGAATTAAATCTATATAAAATCTATAAAAATATAAATTTAATGTGCTTTTAAAACTAATCACACCATGTATTATATTTTTTATGATTACTGTGTGTGGCTAAATTTGCATTGCTCTGTTATCTCTTCTAGGAATTTCATCCTCTACATGGAAACAGGAAACCAAACATGTGTCTTAGATTTTGCCCTCCTGGGAGTGCAGCCTCTCCTCTTTGGGCTGTTCCTGTTGATGTAACTGGTCACCTTCCTGGGAATCTGCTCATCATCCTGGCCATCATCTTGGACTCCCACCTCCACACATCTATATACTCCTTCCTCTCCAACTTGTCTTTTAAAGATATCTGTTTCACCTCCACCACAGTCCCAAAGATGCTGCTGAACATCTAGACAGAAAGAAAAATCATAACTTTTGAAAGTTGCTTCAGACAGATATATTTTTTCATACTTTCTGGACAATTAGATAACTCCCTCTTGACTGTGATGCCCTAAGGCCACTTTGTGGCCATCTGTGACCCCCTGCACTACATGGTCATCATGAACCCCCGGCTCTGTGTCCTCCTGCTGCTGACATCCTGGTTATTGAGTGTTTATATTCCCTTTTATAATGCTTAATGGTTTAGCAATTCTTTTTTGTTCAGAGTTGGAATTGCCCTACTTTTTCTGTGAACTTAATCAGGTAGTCAACTTGCTTCTTCTTGATACCTTTCTCAATGACGTTGTGATGTATTTTGCACCTAGACTTCTGGATTTTATTCCACTCAGTGGGATCCTTTTTTTTTTCTCCAAGTTTGTAGCCTCCATTTTCAGAATTTCATGAACTGAGGGCAAGTATAAATCATTTTTTACTTGTTGGTCTCACATCTCAGTTGTCACCCTGTTTTATGGTACAAGTCTCAGAGTGTATCTTAGCTCTACTGCTCCTGAAAACTCAAGGACAAGTGCATTAGTCTCAGTGATGTACATGGTGGTCATTCTTATGCTGACTCCCTTTATCTATAGTCTTAGAAACAAGGACACAAAGCAGGCCTTTAAAACACTGAGACACATTCTCTCTATAAAAGGATTCCTGTCTCAAGTTTAGAAAATTGCTCATGACTAATAGAGATCAAACACTGGGAAATCTAAATTTAAATTCTTTATAAGTATATAGAAAGATAAGCTGTTATTTGTCTAATATCAGAACTCTATTTCTTTAATTTTTTTTTATATCAAGGACACCTGTTTCTTTTGTATTATTTTACATCTTGTGGTCTTTCTTATTGTATTCCCTGAAATCAGTATTGAAGGTAGAAACTGCTGCCAGGATTTTCAATAGTGAAATATTTCACACAGGTAATTCTGTATATATAAAATTAAAGCAGGTGCTGGAGTGATGAAGGTGTACTGCAGTCACTGCCAGCACTTGTGTTTAATGGCTTTGGTGAAAATAATCTCTCTTAGCAAAGGCTGTGTACCAGCTATCAGGGTTTTTATTCATTGACTCCAGAAAGATGTCACATCCTGATCTGGAGACATCATCTAATTGGTTTACAAGAATTCAAATTCCATCTCTTATATAATCCCTTCTCCTGCACATTCTAAATCATAAGTTAAGTGAGGTTGTAATCAACAGCACAATCTTTGATCCTTCAAACACTGATGGTCTCAATAATTTCTGTATTTCTCCCCAGTGATGTAAGGTTACCCCTTAAAACTTATTTTCATAGTTAAGGACTTTTTTCCAGAAATTTCACTAAGCCCTTCCTACAATAATAATTCATATTTACAGATCACAAAAATAAGGTGCATGTTTTCCCTATTTGCTATGATACTTTTTCTCAAATATTAAACCCAGATATTAGGACACAATTTTAGGTTTTTATGGAGACTTACTGTGGTTGCATAAAAATTTTTAAAGATTAGATTTTTTAAAGTACACCATTAGTGAAATATAAAGAGGATTTCAACTCTGTTATCTTTTCCTAGAATGTACCTACTTACCTAGACCTTTACTCACTCCCCTATTCCTGCATCTTCAATTTTTCTCTCAAAAAAATATATTCCTGGTTTTATCAGTAGATTTTTAGCCTTATCCAGGACACTAAAATATGTGGAAACAATGATTCACTCTAAACTAGGACATAAATTTGCTCTCATGGAAAACTAAATTTATTCCTTAAGAATCTGTACCAAAAAAATACAAACATCAAGATACAAGAAAAAAAATCATATTGTGTGTTATTGATGAAACTAAACTGCATTTTAGGGTTTTTAAAAAATGGGAAACCTTGAAGAACAGCCTTAAAATTTGGCATTCAACTAAAGAAACTTCAATAAATTGAGTGAGAGATAAACACCAGGTTACAGAGGGAAACAATATTTTTTCCTGGAGAAGTGGGAGACTTGGTTGCTGCCTGTAAACCATGAAGTGTTTTTTAGACAGAAGTAGGTGAAGACTCATTGTGAGTGAGCTCTGTTCTCTTCAATTGTATTATGTTGTGTGTGTAAAATAATTATCTACTGGGACCGTACCATGAGAAATTTAGAGAAGATGAACACTGTCAATTGAAGATTAACTGTCTAGAGTGGGGGAAGTTGAATGAACACCCTCAGGTCCAGGGAACATCATTTAAACTAAGACACAGTAGAAAACTATAATGGAGTCTTTGTCTCTTATAATTTACTGTAATAATGTAGCCAGTGTCTAAGTGACAATATTTCAAACATGGCAACAATGATTCCTTCCTCCACTGCCAGGAGCTGAGTTTCCAATAGAAGCAAATTCTAGGGTAACAGTACTGAATAAGAAGGTCCTGCATTTCACCTCCTAGTGTCTTTCACCAATGCCACTCTTTCCATTTCTCCTCAATACCAGATCACCCTTCTCAGAAGAACTGGAAGCACCCACATATTAAGAGCTCTGAGATACATCATCCTAAGTGTGGTTCATATATTTCATCTCCTGGAGTTTCCAGAATAAAGACATTTTGTATTTATTCATTATCCAAGGATGAAATCACCAGTGGAACAAAAAAATCACTGGAATGAGGCACAGAATTTCTGTTTTGCTGTGGGAAGATAATATCATGGGAGGGAATGCTTTACTGGCAGTAACTGCAGGGATACAGAAAAAGCCTCAGGTGTAAAAGTTCACAGATATAAATTTGTTTTTTTTTCTCCTGATTCCTCTCTGAGGTTGCAAGGGACTTTGGTTTTCATGGTAGCTAAATTTCTCACAGTTCAACTGCATAGAAATTTTAAATTTTCAGCATTGTATATTTCAGCTTTAGAGGTTCTATTTATTTCATTATTGAAATATGTTTATGCCATTTTATATATTTGCAATACTCTTTTTAATTTTATAAAACTCATTAAAAAGTGTTGTTTCATATACTGTGTCTGAACAATTTCAAACTCTGAAACAGTTAAAGGCTTTTTCCCACTGTTTGCTTTTCTTCTGGCTCTTAGTCATGGTAACTTGTTTTCTTAGTGTTTATCTGTATTTAAGATTGTGTTAAGTTAATTTGTTGGGCCCATATTTGTGTGAATTCTTGGAGGTCTTGATGGAAAAGAGAGGATTTACATTTGAAATTGTTTTACCCTTCGGAAGTCAGAATCACTTAATGCTAATTTTTCCACCTACAGCTTTTCAGGCCACAAAAGGGTTTTGATTTCAAAGGGCACACTGGCTCATCATCCAAAGGGCTTTCCCAACAGGTAGCACCAGTGTCAGTGCAAGTGTTTATCTTTTTTTTTTTTTTTTTTAATTTTATTTTTATTTTTATTTTTTTAATTTTTTTAATTTTTTTTATTGACTTTGTAATAATATTACATTAAAAATATATATGTGAGGTCCCATTCAACCCCACCCCCCCACCCCCCCTCTCCCCCCCCCAACAACACTCGTTCCCATCATCATGACACATCCATTGGATTTGGTAAGTACATCTTTGGGCACCTCTGCACCTCATATACATTGGTTCACATCATGGCCCATACTCTCCTCTATTCCATCAAGTGGGCCCTGTGAGGATTTACAATGTCCGGTGATTACCTCTGAAGCACCATCCAGGGCAGCTCCATGTCCCGAAGACGCCTCCACCTCTCTTTTCTTCCTGCCTTTCCCCATACCCTTTGTCCATTATGTCCACTTTTCCCAATCCAATGCCACCTCTTCTATGTGGACATTGGATTGGTTGTGTCCATTGCACCTCTATGTCAAGAGGAGGGTCAGATTCCACCTGGATGCTGGATGCAATCCTCCCATTTTCAGTTGTAATCACTCTAGGCTCCATGGTGTGGTGGTTGTCCTTCTTCAACTCCATCTTAGCTGAGTGTGGTAAGTCCAATAAATCAGATTTTAGGTGCTGGAGTCTGTTGAGGCTCAGGATCTGGCTATCACATTGTCAGTCCAGAGATTCAAATCCCCTAAATGTATCTTAAACCCCAACATTAACTGCACCTCCAGCACATTAGCATGAAAGTCTTATGAAGGGAGATCCCATCTGAGTCCAGATTCATCACACATAAACACCATTTCCAAAGAGGGGCCATCTGCCCTGGTAGTTAACCCCATCGGCCATGACCATAACTCCCATGGGTCTCTTTAGCCCTCAAAGGAACCAATATCTGGGGGTTGTATCTGCTTTATCTGTCTCTCTGACTCTGCTCAGTTGTGCATGAGGGCAAACCTTCTGCCAGCCTCCAGACTCTTTTTTAGAAACTCGTAGCCATATAAACTCATTTCTCCTTTCCATTTCCCCCTTACTTTAGGTCAAACAGCATTTTAAAGTCATGGTATTTTATGTAGACATGGATATTCTGCTGATCCGCATTGAACCTTCCGTATAAGGTCATTTTCCAGTTGCATCATCAGTTGGTAGTTGATAGTGGTCCCTCGTTGCCAGGGAGGCTCATCCCCGGGTGTCATGTCCCGCGCTGGGGGGAAGGCATTGCATTTACATGCTGAGTTTGGCTTCGAGACTGGCCACATTTGAGTAACATGAAGGATGACAGAAGGAAATTCCCAGGCACAAAGTTGCTCTAGGCCTTGTTCTTATTTTGGGTTTATCAGCTCACAAGCATAGTCATTAGCATCTGGGGCTCACTGTTGAACCCTCACTCCCTCCCGGTCCCCACCACGGTACCTGGGAGACTGTCGCTGCTCCCCTAGGGACCACGACAGAGCACCACTGGCCAGGAACCCAGTACCCCCCCTACTGTGGTTTTTAATTGTTGCCACTATGAGTATATCCAAACATTACCATGCACCCTGGACATATGTTCTGTACAGCTCCCTGTCAGTCATATATCACCTGTCATTGGTATCCCATACCAGTATCCCTCCATTGCCATTGTTGAAACACTCTGTGATCCAGAACTCCCCGAAATTTGAAGCCCAATATAATGTCATGGTCCCTTACTAGGGAATGGCATATAGCGATGAGTTTAAAGGATAGATAAAGAACTTGGATAAAGTTAGATAAAGAACTTAGATAAAGAATGTTGACTTGAAAAAATTCCACATCCTATCTTTTTCTTTCCCCCCCCCCCCCCAATTATTCAGCTTTTCTTCACAGGAGTCCTAGACCACAGCAATGTATATATATAATATACAGCACTCCCACACATCCACCAGAAAACCTTTTCCCTTCCACAGTGATACTCTTACGCCCTATTCATATCATATTTACTTAAAATGATGTACAGAGTCTGAGACATTAGCTTTCTAACAAGGTGACATCTGTGCTTACATTATGGTGCATACTTTAGGATACACAGTTCTTTACATTTTTAGTTATCCTATGTTTTACATTATGGTTTACATTATCAGTCTGTCATCTCCTATATGTTATGGTGTAATATTACATGTTTTATATCCATCTTTGTGTACTCTCAAGAAACTCCTCTCTTATCCCCCATTTACTTTGGTTCCACACATTTAACGTCCATTTTCCCTTCCACCTTGGTGCCCTCAGTGATAGCCAACCTCCGTTTCCTGAGGAGCCACTTCCAGAGATAGATGGAATAGTGTTCAGGGCCTAACTTGCTCAACTGCCCCAATGCCCTGGGAGCCACCCTTTCTCTTGAGGAATACAGTTCCCTCTATTGGATGGCATTAGTCCTCCCCAGGATGTGGGTCCACCCCCACTCTCACTACTTGGGTTTCTACCCCATGGTGTCACCCACTCTGGCAGAATGAGCATTTAGACATTCCCCAGGAGCCCGTCCTGCATCAGACCCTCCCCTCCGAGCATTCTAAACAGGTAACCCTCTTTATTATATTTTGATATGATTTTCTCGGCATTTTACTCTCCACCAACACCTGACCCTCTCCTGGTTTGTATGCTACCCCTCCCTCCCCCCACTTTTGGGCAACGTTACCCATCCGTCCCTCCCCAGCCACCCTCAAACCCGCAAAGCCCCAAGCAAAGGCAACCCCTTGCCCCCCTTTTATCTCTTCTTTGTGTTCATACTTACCACCATCTCGTCTTAAATTCGACCCCTGCAGACATCGGCTCATATCCTTCCTCCACCCTCCGATTTCCTGCAAGCCTATCGTTCAGTCTCTTGCTATCTAGGGCAGCTTGTTTATTTCATATCATTGAGGTCATGTAGTATTTGTCCTTCAATGTCTGGGTTGCTTCACTCAACATAAGGTTCTCAAGATTCATCCATGTTATCACATGTGTTTGTAGTGTGTTTGTTCTTACAGCCGAGTAGTATTCCATTGTGTGTATATACCACATTTTATTGATCCACTCTTCTGTTGATGGGCATTTGGGTTGATTCCAACTTTTGGCAATAGTGAACAATGCTGCTATGAACATTGGTGTACATATATTGGTTTGTGTTCTTGTTTTCAGTTCTGCTGGGTATATTCCCAGCAGTGGTATTGCTGGGTCATATGGCAAATCTATGGCTAGTTTTTTGAGAAACCGCCATACTGTTCTCCAGAATGGTTGGATCCTTCTGCATTCCCACCAGCAGTGGATGAGTGTTCCCCTTCCTTCACATCCTCTCCAGCACTTGTATTCTTCTGTTTTTTTCATAGCTGCCAATCTTATGGGTGTAAGATGGTATCTCATTGTGGTTTTGATCTGCATTTCCCTGATAGCTAGAGATTTGGAACATTTTTTCATGTGCTTTCTTGCCATTTGTATTTCTTCTTCGGAGAAGTGTCTGTTTAAGTCTTTTTCCCATTTTTTAAATGGGTTGTTTATCTTTTTATTTTCAAGATATAGGAGTTCTTTATATATGCAAGTTATAAGTTTCTTATCAGTTATATGATTGCCAAATATTTTCTCCCACTGTGTGGGCTCCCTTTTTACTTTCTTGACAAACTCCTTTGAGGTGCAGAAGGCTTTAATTTTGAGGAAGTCCCATTTATCTATTAGTTCTTTTGCTGCTCGTGCTTTTGGTGAGATATTCATAAATCCATTACCTATTACAAGGTCCTGTAGATGTTTCCCTACACTGCTTTCTAAGGTTTTTATGGTCTTGGCTCTTATATTTAGGTCTTTGATCCATCTTGAGTTAATCTTTGTATAAGGTGTGAGATGGTAATCCTCTTTCATTCTTCTACATATGGCTATCCAGTTCTCCAGACACCATTTGTTGAATAGGCCACTCTCTCCCAGTTGAGAGGGTTTGGTGGCTTTATCGAATATTATGTGGTTGTATATGTGAGGTTCTATATCAGAACTTTCAATTCGATTCCATTGGTCTATATGTCTCTCCTTATGCCAATACCATGCTGTTTTCACCACCGTAGCTTTATAGTATGTTTTGAAGTCAGGTAGTGTGATTCCTCCAATTTCGTTTTTCTTTTTCAGTATGTCTTTGGCTATTCGGGGTCTCTTTCCTTTCCAAATAAATTTCATAGTTAGTTTTTCTAGTTCCTTAAAGAAGGCTGCATTGATTTTTATTGGGATTGCATTGAATGTGTAGATCAATTTTGGTAGGATAGACATCTTAATAATGTTCAGTCTTCCTATCCATGAACAAGGAATAGTCTTCCATTTATTTAGGTCTTCTTTGATTTCCTTGAACAATCTTGTATAGTTCTCAGTGTATAAGTTCTTTACCTCTTTAGTTAAATTTATTCCTAAGTATTTGATTTTTTTATTTACTATTGTGAATGGTATTTGTTTCTTGATTTCCTCCTGATCTTGCTCATTATTGGTGTACAGAAATGCTACTGATTTTTGCGCATTGATCTTATAACCTGCGACTTTACTAAACTCATTTATGAGTTCTAGAATCTTTGTTGTAGATCTCTCAGGGTTTTCTATGTATAGGATCATGTCATCTGCAAATAATGAAATTTTGATTTCTTCCTTTCCAATTTGAATGCCTTTTATTTCTGGTTCTTGCCTCAGTGCTCGAGCAACTACTTCTAAGACAATGTTAAATAGGAGCGGCGACAGTGGGCATCCTTGTCTTGTTCCTGAGTTTAGAGGGAAGGAGTCTAGGATTTCTCCATTGTAAACAATATTGGCTTTAGGTTTTTCATATATACTCTTTATCATGTTCAAAAAATTTCCTTGTATTCCAATCATTTGGAGTGTTTTCATCAAGAAAGGGTGCTGTATTTTGTCAAATGCTTTTTCTGCATCAATAGATATAATCATGTGATTTTTTTCCTTCAATCTGTTTATATGGTGTATTACGTTGATTGATTTTCTTATGTTGAACCATCCTTGCATACCTGGGATGAATCCCACTTGGTCGTGGTGTATAATTCGTTTAATGTGTTGTTGAATACGATTAGCAAGTATTTTGTTAAGTATTTTTGCGTCTAGGTTCATTAGAGAAATTGGTCTTTAATTTTCCTTTCTTGTGATGTCTTTGTTTGGCTTTGGTACTAGGGTAATGTTGGCATCATAGGAGGAGTTGTGTAATGTTCTTTCTGTTTCGATGGTTTGGAATAGTTTCAGCAGGATTGGTGTCAGTTCTTTCCGGAATGTTTTGTAGAATTCACCTGTGAAGCCATCTGGCCCTGGGCTCTTCTTAGTTGGGAGATTTTTAATAACTGATTCTATCTCTCTGCTTGTGATTGGTTTGTTAAGATCATCAATTTCTTCTTTTGTCAATATGGGCTGTTTATGTGTTTCTAGGAATTTGTCCATTTCCTCTAGATTGTCATTTTTGTTGGAATATAGTTTTTCAAAATATCCTCTTATGATAGTCTTTATTTCTGTGGGGTCAGTGGTGATATCGCCTTTCTCATTTCTTATTTTGTGTATTTGCATCTTCTCTCTTTTTTTCTTTGTTAGTGTTGCTAAAGGTTTGTCAATTTTGTTAATCTTCTCAAAAAACCAGCTCTTGGTCTTGTTTATCTGTTCAAGTGCTTTCTTATTTTCTATTTCATTTAGTTCTGCTCTTATCTTTGTTATTTCCTTCCTTCTTCTTCCTGTTGGGTTACTTTGTTGTTGTTTTTCTAATTCCTTCAAATGTGCAGTTAGTTCTTCAATTTTTGCTCTTTCTTCTTTTTTGATATATGAATTTATGGCTATAAACTTCCCTCTCAGTACTGCTTTTGCTGCATCCCATAAATTTTGGTATGTTGTGTTATCATTATCATTTGTTTCAAGGTAGTCATTGATTTCTTTTGAGATTTCCTCTTTGACCCACTGTTTTTCTAAGAGTGTGTTGTTTAATTTCCAAATCGTGGTGTGAAATCTGGGCTTCTTTCCCTTGCAAATCTCCAGCTTGACTCCACTGTGGTCAGAGATAATGTTTTGTATGATTTCAATCTTTCTGAATTGCAAGTGTTTATCTTGATATCCATATTGCATTAGTGTGTATATACATTCTTAACCTTTAAAATTCTGCTATAATTCCAAAAATATTACTTTTATACCGTAATATATACTGTATAAAACTCTTACCTGAGTTTTGACTTATGAGAATTTTGGACTTCATTTTCACGTGAAACCTATTCACTAATACAGAATCTCAAATTCTTCAGTGGGGACTATCTTCTAAAATGACAGCTGTCATTTGAAATCTACTATCCATCATGGTCCATTTTGTTATTTATTTTGTGGCTAAATTAATTTCTTTTGTTAGGCTAGTTTAGGGAGGAATTTAAAAGATTCAGGAAAACTTACAGGTGTGAACCCTCATATTTTAAAACATCGCAAATCAATAGCCTAACTACAGATTTGCAGTAACTAAAAATGAAGGGCAAACTGAACCTAAATATAGTAGAAGGATTTAAATAATAAATATTTACATGGAAAGAAATGAAATAGAATAAAATAATTGAAAGAAGCAATGGAATTGATTCTTGGAATATTTCAATAAAATAGACAATGTTTATTTAGAATGGGAAAGAAAAAACAGAGAGGAATGAAATCACTAAAATTCAGAATGAAACCAGGGATCTTGCTAGATATTGGTGATATTAAAGGGATTATGAATGACTATTATGGACAATTGTCTGCCAATATCTAGAAAACCTGGAAGAAATGGACCAATTCTTAGAAACACACAATTTACCTAAATTGGCTGAAAAGAAATAGATCTCACCAAAAGTGTAACAAGAAAAGAGATTCAATAATTCATCAAAAACCTCCCCAAAATATGTGTAGAATCAGACAGTTTCCATAATGAAATCTATGAAATACTCAAGGATGAAATACTTATAATACTCAAAATCTTCCAACTTGAAGTCAGGGTATCTCTCCAAACTCATTCTACGATCCTAAAATTATTTTGATACCAAAGCTACATAAAGACATAAGGAAAGAAAACCAAGGAATAAATTTCTCTAAAAAAATATGGATCCAAAATCACTCAGCAAAAATTGGCATACCAAATCCAACAGAATATTAGATGTATCCATGTCCTAGTCAGATTTATCTCAGTACTCAAGAGTGTTCAAAATAAGGAAATCAGTGTAATATACCACATTAACACAACGAAGAGAAAAATCACATGAAAATCTCAATTAGTGCAAAAATGTGAGTGATAAGTTCCAACACTGTTTCATGATAAAAACACTCAGGATAATAAAAATAGAAAGTACCTTCCTCAACATGATTAACAGCATATATGTGAGAGCACAAGTAATCTTGTCCTCAATGCTGAAAGAATGAAAGCCATCCTCTTAAGCTCTGGAACAAGACAAGAATGGCTTCTTTCTCTATTGCTATTCAGTAATGTACTGGGAGTTAGGAAATTAGGCCATAAAAATAAATAAAATGAATCCAAATTAGAAAGGAAGAAGTAAAACTATCTATGTTCATGATGTCACATTCCTTTATAGGGAATATGACAAAGTATCCACAAGAAACCTCTAGATCTCATAAATGAATGCAGCCAAATACAAGGTATGAGATATTTTTTTTAGTTTCTGGAGGTCAAGGATTGAACAATGAAGGTGTTCTAGCACCTGAGCCATACCCACTCCAAGCTGTGAAAGTAACATGCAAAAATTTGTCCTGTTTTATACACCTGCAAAGAACATTCTTAATTGTACATTTTAAAAATCCATATACCATAGCATCTAAAACAACAAATTACTTAGGAATAATTTTAACTGAATAGGTGAAGGACTTACACAACAAAAACTAGAAAATACTGTTGCAAGAAATTAGAGAGGGTGTAAGGAATTGGAAAAAATAATCTGTGTTCATGGATAGGAAGAATTCCTATTATTAAGTTACCAGTACTACCCAGCAATCCATTGCTTCATTTTTATCCCTGTCAAAGTCCCAGGAGACTTTTTAAGCAGAAACAGAAAGGGAAATCTTTATTCAGATGGAATTATATTTTATCAGGACTGAGTATACTATGTTAAGAAGATCTATTTATTTTCATGTCTTTGGCCTTTTTAGACTTGGAGATGTTTGCGATCAAGCACAATATCTTATACCTTTCATCATCCCCAGGATATAGTTTAGTGCTTACCTTACAGTATTCTGAAAAAATATTTATTTAATGACTGAGAAAACAAACAGTTGAGTGAGTTGAACAGATATTGTTAACTATGCTGGAGAAAACAGAAGCAGTGAGACATGAGGAAATCTTGTTTAGAGAGGATGACCTCATGAATGAGAGCCAATGCCAGAAGACACAGGTAAGATTCAGAAGAGATTTTAGTGTATCCAGAATCTCTCTCCGGACTGAGCAATAGGGAAATCATTCAGGGGAATCTTGCAGTCCAAGAGCCCACACCTAAAGAGAGGTGACCTACTCCTGGGAGGAAGGAGTGCACTGGGAAAATAAATGAACGTGGAGCTCCAAAGCTGTCTCCCAAAGGTCAAAATTGGCACAAGATTTTATTGTGTTTTTCTTTCTTTCCTCTGGAAAATTAAATATCTCATGGAGGAGAAAAGCAAAAGAATACTTCATTAATGATGCTCACGGGAAAGACATCCTTCAAGGTACAGAAACCCTAAATGCTTCCCTAAACTACTGCAAGTCTACGTTTCTCTGATGATGAGGAAGCACAATTGTATTTTCTAGAGATCTTGTGAGTGGGAGCAACTCCCTGCCCTTCCTGGGAGCAGTGCTTCCACCTTCATCTTCATTCAAGAAAGAATTGGTGAACTTAGACCCTTCCTTGGTAACTTCAGAGATTCCTCACAGGTACTGGGGGAATGTGTTATGGCTAAAAGTAACCCTGTTATTAGTGGTAACTTGAGACCTAACAGGGTACATACATAAAGGAAGCAAAATATTTCAAAGTTCTGCCTATCTAAAAAGCCTGAGTGCAAGTAGATACTGGATACCTAAAATATCTTCCTTCTACAGTCTGTCTTTTCTGGCCTTAGCTCTCACTTATGGGGCTTCCCTTTCTTAGCAAGATTTTTTCTTGTTTCACTGCTTCTTCTTTCTCCACATTTCTTAGATGTGTCTGTTTCTTCACTTTCCTCTTTGTAGATATTACCAGTAGAGAAGTTGTGAGCTTAAAAAACAATCATCAAAATGGACGTGATGCCCTCACAACACTGCTCTGAGACCACCTTACTTTGTTGTGGAATATTTGCTACAGATTGAGTTAATAAGAGGTGTATGCATTGGTGATGTGTCATTTTTTACTTTTCCGCTTAGGCTCACTGTATTGTATTAACTAACCCCCAAATCACTGACCTGCTCTTAAAAAAACAACAACAAGAAAAGAGGAAGGAAGGAAAGAAGGAAGGTAGGAAGGAAGGATGGAAAAGGAAAAAAGCTTTATATTGTGTTAATACTTTTTGTTGATCAAATCACAGGGAAACATGTACTGTAACTGAATAAAACATGTATCAAATTGTTGGTGTAAGTATTACTAATGGGTAGAATTACACAGCAAATATCAGATCATTCCTTGTATAGGACAATATGCCACTTAAAATAAATTTGAGATGAAAAGAAAAACATAATTTCCAAGCAATAACAGTACTTTATTATTTTAGGAAATGTGGTAGTATCTTCTACCACATGAACACACAGTTTGACAATTAGAAGGTGCAAAAGCTTTTTGAATACTTTTAAGAATTTGGTGTGGAAAGTTGACAAATGAGATGGTTCTTTCACTAAATAGTAACTAGGCCCATCATACCTTTTATTTATTTGGGGTGGTCTTTTTATTATATCTGACAGTTGAAGGTATTTCTGACATAGCTGTAAACAAACTTATCATAAATATGTTAAAACATACTCTGCATACTATGATTTGCATATCTTTTTGACCTGAAAATCTGAAGGCTAATTCAAACTGGCAGGTTTTAGACATTTCAAGAAAATCAAAACCTATTTTAATACCAAATCTTTAGATTTCCTGAAGAATTTAGTGAGAAATGATAGAACATACATTAAAATTGACAAAATTTTGGAAGTTCAATTCAATAAAATATAATATAACCTTCAAAAACCTTTCAGATATTCTGTTTGAGGTTTTGTAATGTTTAAGTGATTTATGTTAAGCATAGTGCAATATCGTGAATTCATTTTTACCAGTAAACTATGAAATGCAAATTTTTGAGTTGCATTTATGTTACTATAATAAAAAATTAAAATATACAAATAATTTTCTTTTTAGTCTTTACTAAAATAAATTACTGAGACATTCACTATAAGATACATGGTATCTAAAAATCTCTCAATATAGTTCTCATAATCAGCAATTATTTTATAGATGAGGGACTACATTATAGGTCTTAACATGTTACAAACATAATATTCCTAATAGATTTGGAATAACATGATCAATTAAAGGGTTTTAGCAGTTATGATTTTATGTCAGATGAACACAGATCTCTACTTTCTTGAAGAGAATGGCAATTTTCTGATAGTAACTCCTAGAGTACACTGTACCCAGAAACCATGCCAGTGATTTGTAAAATCAAGAGACCTAGGGCACATGGGCCCCTCAGTGTTAACTTTTGGAGTAAATTTTAAGTCAATGTTGGAGGTAAGTTACTACCAGGTTAGAGGTGTGGAAGAGAGGAGAGTTCTTGGAAGAGGAATAGTAAACTCTTGACTTCCCTGACTCATAACCCGGTGTTTGGAAAAGAGAAAATCAAGAAAAACAGTCTCCCTCCCCAGATCAATGTCAAAGAAGGAAATGATCAACAAAAAGGCAGATGCTCCCTAATGAGCAAATATCTCCTCTGCTGCACTCAGTTATCTTATGTACACTCAGACTGGATGGCTTATGGGTGTTTCTTTGGGGTCCCAAGTCTGGTTTAAGGACTGATGCCCGACTCTCTTCTGCTGTCTTTTGTGGGGGTACAGCCTCAGTCTCCTTCACCAACCAAGGACTTTGGACTTCTACAGAAATACCATCTTACCAATTCCATCCAAGTGAGTCAGAGGGCTCAGCAGAACATGCAGGGAAGATTCCGGTTGGATGGAATTTGGGAGTTTTGACTTGAGCTCATCTGGGATCTACTCCAGCCTGACCCAGAGCTGAATGATCATTGTACTAGTTCTCAGACCTGCTAAGATAATGGATTTTTTTTTATGTTAAAAATGATTGTCCATTTGAGTCAGTAATACAGGATACATTACAGATGACTAAGAAAGGAGAAAGGAAACCCATTTAGAAGGGGGGAAAGCAGGGATAAAGCAGTTCCAGGAAAAGGGAAATACCTGTTCAAGGAGTTTTGTAGTTAGGTGGGAATAGGGGAATGGGCTAGTAGCAGTGGCAGAATTTTCAGTGAATTGAGGCATTACTTTTTTTTGTTTTACATTTAGGATGAGGTATATTTAAGCAAATGTCTCTTTGATAGGAAATATCTAATATAGTGGAGGTAGATATTTCCTTTCAGTAGCATTTCATGAGGCATATACTCACACATTGGATAGTCACATAAAAAACGTTGTTTTTATATAATGGGTGGAATTTATATACCACAACATTTACTCAGTGACATTTTTTTTTTTTAGAAAGATCAGGTCTTTACTGCAAAATTATTCAAAAATATCACAGCAGCATGCTCTTTAAGGTATTACAAAGCACTCTTCAAGACCAGAGGCTCACAGTTTATTTCATAAAAGCACAATTTATTAATAGTGTGGGCTCCTGCACACTCAGGGACCTGGGGCAATTCTGGCTCTGTACAAGCCGAGTTTGTGGTTTGGCCTGAATGTTGCTGTTGGGGGCTGGAGAAAAGGACCTATTTTATTGTTTCAGAGACTCTGGTTTTCTGGTCACAGGCTTCCAGCTTGGGGATGGAGAAGCTGTGTGGCAGCCTCCTCCCCCTGCACCTCAGCAATTATGCCTATCGGGCAAGTGACATATGTTGTCCGTTGGTCATTTACATTCCCCATTGCAGCTTATTTTTGCAACTCTCTACCTTTATATATTAGGGTGTATGTCCTTCTTCTTTATAAGTAAACTTTCAATCAAAAAACTGCAAGTTTTTCCCTTCAACTTTGCTCTTTGCCATTTAGTTCTTCTATGTCTTTATAAACACTTTTGGAGTAATGTGTTAATGTCTATCATTATATATGATGTTCACCTCTTTATTTTTCAAACTTAGAAAGTTCTGCTTCCATTAGATTAATAGATCAATTTTTAATTGCATTACCAACTGTTTTTCCTCATCGTGCTTTTGGGGTTAGATCTACTTCTGAAATTGCATCACTTTCTGCCATCCTTTGGAAGGCATTTTACTTTGCAGTGGACCACAGGTTGCTTTTATTCTTTACATAATCTGGAACAATTTTCAGGCTGCTCTTGCTGGAAAAGCAACAATGGAACTGAAATAAGGCTGTTGAATAGGCTCTGAGAGATGCAGAAAGAATGACAATTGAGAGTCTAAGATTCAAAATAAGACATATCTGATTCCAAAAATTTTGCCCTTAATAAAATTTAAAAAGACATCAAATGCACCATATAAAAATTCCCAACATTGTTGTACTAGTTACATATTTTCAGTTGTGAAACATTTGTTTATTCCCATAGGTCATTTTATGCTTGAAGCGACCATTCTATTAAGTGTCTTGTCATTGTAAAAAGATATCACTGCCTTTGTCTTTTTTGTGAATTTCTTTTTGTTCTTTTTTTAGTTTTTCTTGGCTTCAAGGGTGATAAAACTGGAATTGGATTGCCATCAGACGCAAGAAAGGATTTCTTCATCACAATTTCTCATGTGATGCTTGAGTTTTTATCTTTCAAGTCTATTTAATTCCTTCCTGTCTTATTACTGAGCAGATATTTTATGTTCCTTTATTTTTATTTATTTATTTATTTATTTTATTGACTTTGTAATAATATTACATTAAAAATATATATGTGAGGTCCCATTCAACCCCACCCCCCCACCCCACCTCTCCCCCCCCAGCATATGTTCCTTTAAATAAAGGGAATAAAGTGATCATAACAAAAGGGAGCTCTGTGTTTACATGAGCATGGGAGGCTTGTCAGCTAGAATTTCAGAGCACCATTTCTAAATACTTGGAGAATGGAAAAACTGATGTTGTCTGCTTGCATTTTATTTACTCCTGGATTATCTGTGTGGCTGAGTATGAGAAGAGCATGATGTTAACTCCCGCCCAATGATGCTAAGGTGTGCATTATGTGTGTGTGTGTGTGTGAAGTGTGTATGGGATATGATGTGTGATGTGAGCAGTCCTCAGAGCAGTGGTATCTAAGCTCATATATTACAATAGGTGTCTTCTATAGTACAGAGCCTGGAGGCTATTCTAAAAATGCCAATAGGACCAGTTCCATTCCATTTGGTGGGATAGCTTTGCATCCAAATTAATGAATAGTGAAAGGTTCAGAATATGGATGAAGACCTCCCTGAATTTGAAGATTCAGCAGCAACAAGGCTGCCTTGTTCTTAAATTTCCTCTGAAATCATCTCTATTCACTATCCTCTTAATCATTTCCCTGCCACACTGACCTCCTTGTTCACTCTGAACATTGGAAAAAAGTCATTTTTAGGGTCTTTTTCCTAGAAGTTATCCCACTGGGCACAAATTTCCCCTTACATCCTCATGGCTACTGCCTTCTTTTCCTTTAGGTGCTTCTATGAATTTCGCATCATATATGGGACTTTTCTGAACACCAAGTGAAAAACAGCTCCATCATTTCACTTTTTTTACCTGCTTTCTTTTCCTTAAAGCATGTGAAATCATCCCCTTTGTAATATGATTGTGTTTTAATTGCATGTATTCTATATGTGCTGATGGTTGGGACTTTTGAGTTATAGCATTGTAAACTCATTGCCACAACTCTACTTGCCTCTTAGTCACAACTCAATACATATTCCACAAATGAATGAATATCTCATGAAATCCATAGTGTTCATGAATTCTTGGTAAAGGGCTGAGTTTGGGGGATGGAATTCCTAGTCAGAGGTGGCACTACAAATACCCTAAAGGGATAAGATCTATATAAATAATATATTATTAAATTTACCACTGAAATAGGCAATGTAACATTTCTGTTTGGATAGTGCTACTTGCTTTGTGAAACTATCCATGTTCCTTTTTGTTTCTTCTTAGTCTCATCAGACACATGGGACCTGGAAATGAAACGCAAATTTCAGAATTTCTTCTCCTGGGATTTACAGAAGTTCCAGAAGTGCAACCCCTCCTGTTTGGGTTGTTCCTGTCCATGTACCTGGTCACCATTTTTGGGAACCTGGTCATCATCCTGGCCATCATCATTGACTGTCACCTCCACACACCCATGTACTTCTTCCTCTCAATCTTATCCCTTTGTGATATTGGTTTATCCTCCACTACTGTCCCAAAGATGCTGGTGAACATCCAGGCACAGAGTAGAGTCATAACCTATGCAGGCTGCCTCACCCAGATGTATTTTTTCTTGCTCTTTGGAGGGTTGGATGACTGCCTCCTGGCCGTGATGGCCTATGACCGCTTTGTGGCCATCTGCCACCCCCTTCACTATACAGTCTCTATGAAACCCCAGATCTGTGTCCTGATGGCTCTGGGGTCCTGGACCATGAGTGTTATGGAATCCTGTTTACAGAGTTTATTGGTGTCACAACTGTCCTTTTGTTCATGTAGAAATCCCAAACTTTTTCTGTGAACTTCGTCAGATGGTCCAACTTGCCTGTTCTGACACTTTTCTCAATTACTTAGTAATGTATTTAATAGCTGGAGTGCTGGCCGGGGGTCCCCTTGCTGGAATCCTTTTCTCCTACTATAAGATTGTTTCCTCTGTATTTGCAATCTCGTCAGCCCAGGGGAAATATAAAGCATTTTCAACCTGTGCATCTCACCTCTCAGTAGTCTCCTTATTTTATTTCACGACCATAGGGGTGTACCTCAGTCCTGCTGCTTCACACAACACACATTCAGGTGCACCGGCCGCGGTCATGTACACCATGGTCACACCCATGCTGAACCCCTTCATCTATAGTCTGAGGAATAAAGATATAAAGAAGGCTCTGAAAAAATGCTTTGGGAGGAAAGTCTGCAAAGTGTCATTTGTCTTGCAGCAGCTGAAAGGCCAGTTTTAGCAGCTCCTAAACCTTCAAAGCTATATATTTCCTTTCTTTGTTCAGTACGTGCATATAGACCTGCCTAGAGTCAAGATGACCTCAAAAATAAAGAAGTAAAATTTTAAAGCACACATTGTGTTATAGAGCAAGATTTTATTTTTGATAATGAAAGAGTTCTCCTTGAAGTATGCATGATTCATGTACATGTTTAAGGAGTTTTTCAGTGTTGTTCAGGAATGGATTGCATTTTCTGAATAATTTCATTGGATCACCTCCTGTTCCTGCTTGAATTCCACCAATGCTGCCTATGAATATCACTTCTTGATTTCCTCTGAATAGAATATCTGCTTTTGTTCAAAACTGTCATAAAATTTAAAGAGGTGACAAATTACAACCTAGGTATTTCCTCTATCAGTCAGTAATTTATCTCTTGTATGTTCAAATCTCTAATCTATATTCTTTTCTTAAAAAAATCAAATTTATTGATACAGCTTAATAAAGGATACAATCCACCCAGAGTGTTCAATTAATGGTATTTGGTTAATCACATAGACCTGTATTCATTAATTTCTAATAAATATTCTTGATCAGATATGACTAAACACAGGAGGTTGACATTTTGGCTATCATACCTCTTTTAATGGAGTGTTCTGATTTGCAGCCATAAATTGCTACTGCACAAATCTCCATGCCATTGCAAGTACTTATGGCTACCTAGATGGTGACATTCATTGTATGATATTTTAAAAAACAATTTTATTAAATAATAATCACACACTGTACAATACATACAAAGTGTACATTCAGTTGCCTTTGGTATAATTAAAGGCTTCTTCATCACTGAAATCAACTTTATTTACTTTTACAATTTATTTTTTTTATTTTTATTTATTTATTTATTTTTAATTTTCTTAAATTTTTTATTTTTTTATTCATTTTTTAAAAATATTACATTTAAAAAATATGAGGTCCCCATTCACTCTCACCACCCCCACCCCACCATTCCCTCCACAGCCACACTCTCCCCCATCATCACGACACATCCATTGCATTTGGTGAGTACATCTCTGGGCATTGCTGCACATCATGGTCAATGGTCCACATCATAGCCCATACTCTCCCATGTTCCATCCAGTGGACTGTGGGAGGATCTACAATGTCCGGTAATTGTCCCTGCAACACCACCCAGGACAACTTCAAGTCCCAAAAATGCCTCCACATTTCATCTCTTCCTCCCATTCCCTGCACCCAGCAACCACCATGGCCACTTTTTCCACAAGAATGCCACATTTTCTCAATTACTAACCACAATAGTTCATGAATAGAATATCAGTAAGTCCACTCTGATCCTTACTGTATTCCTCTTTCCTGTGGACCTTGGCTTGTTTGTGTCCATTCCACATCTATGTCAAGAGGGGGCTTAGAGTCCATATGGATACTGGATGTAATCCTCCTGCTTTCAGTTGTAGGCACTCTTGGCTCTGTGGTGTGGTGGCTGACATTCTTCAACTCCATGTTAGCTGAGTGGGATAAGTCCAATAAACCAGAGTGTAGGAGCTTGAAGTCTGTTGAGGCTCAGGGCCTGGCTATCATATTGTCAGTCCAGGGACTCAGATCCCCTAGATAGATCTTAAACCCCAGCATCAACTACAATTCCAGTAAAGTAACAGGGAAGGCTTGTGAAAAGAGATCACATCTGAGTCCAGCTCCATCACGCAGAGAAACCAACTCCAAAGAAGGGCCAACTGACATGGCAGTGAACTCCATCTGCCATGACCATAAAACCTGTGGGTCTCTTTAGCCCTCAAAAGAACCAATACCTGGGGTTGTATCTACTTTATCTGTCGCTGAGACTTTGCTCAGGTGTGCATAAGGGCAATCCTTCTGACAAACTCCAGACTCTTTTTTAGAGACTCATAGCCATATAAACTCATTTGTCCTTTCCATTTCCCCCTTAATTTAGGTCAAACAGCATTTTTATCTCCTGTTATTATATGTAGACAGGGATATTCTGCTGGTCCACGTTGAACCTTTAATTAAAGGTCATTTTCTAGTTACATGATCAGCTGGTACTTGGTAGTGATCCCTCTGTGCCAGGCAGGCTCATCCCCGGGTGTCATGTCCCATGCTGCGGGAAAGGCAGTGCATTTATATGCTGAGTTTGGCTTTGAGACTGGCCACATTTGAGTAACACGGAGGCTGTCAGGAGGGAACCCTTAGGCACAGTGCTGCTCTAGGCCATGTTCTTATTTCAGGTGTGCAGGCTCACAAGCATAGTCATTAGTATCAGGGACTCGCTGTTGGACCCTCATTCCTTCCTGGTCTTTGTTGTTGCACCCAGGGGACTGCTGCTGCTCCCCTAGGGACCAAGGAAGAGCCCCCCCCCACCGGCCAGGAACCCAGCACTCCCCCAGTTGTTGTTTTTAATTGTTTCCACTATGAGTATATCCAAACATTTCCATGCACCCCAGACACATGCCCTGTATAACTCCCTGTCAACCCTATGTTCCCTGTCAATAACATCCCATACCAGTATTCCTCTGCTGCCATTGTTGAACCACTCTGTGATCCAAAACTTCCTGAAAAGTGAAACCCAATATAATGCCAGGTTCCCCTAATAGTAAAATGGAATATAGCGATGAGTTTAAAGGTTAGATACAGGATACATATTGATTTGGAAAAATTCTACAGCCTATCTTTTTCTTTTTCTTTTTCCTAATTATTGTGCTTCTCTTCACAAGAGCCCTAGATCACAGTAATTCATATATACAATATACAGTACTCCCACATATCCAATATAAAATCTTTTCCCTTCCACAGCAATAATCTTTTAACATATTCATACCATATTTACTGAAACTGATATACAGATATTGAGACAATAGCTTTCAAACAAGGTAACAGTTTTGTTTACATTGTGGTTTATACTTTAGGCTATACAATTTTTAAAATGTTTAATAATCTATGTTTTACATTATGATTTACATTATTAGTCTGTCAGCCACTATATGTTTTTTGGTATCATATTACATGTTTTATATCCATCCTCGTGTACGCTTGTGAAACACTTCTATTGCCCTCACTGTTACGTTGGTTCCATCTATTCAATATCTATTGCCCCCCCTCCTTGGGGCCCACAATGACAGTCAATCTTCATTTCTTGAGGGCCATGTTCAGAGATACTTGCACCAGTGTAGAGGGCTTGACATGCTCAGCTGCCCTAATGCCCTGGGAGCCACCATTTCTCTTGAGAGATACAGTTCCCTCTATTTGATGGCATTAGTCCTCCCCAGGATGTGGGTATACCTTCACTCTCATTATATGGGTCTCTACCTGATGGTATAACCCACTCTGGCAAAATGAGCATTCACATATTCCCTAGAAGTCTGCTTTAAATCAGATTATCCCCTTTAAGTATCTTAAACAGGTAACTTTCCTTATTATATTTTAAAAGGTTTCCTCAGCATTATACTCTCAGCCAACACCTGATATTCTCCTATGTTCATATTCCCCCAATTTCTTGGGCAATATTAACCATCTGTCCATCCCTAGCCCCCCTCAAGGCCACAAAGGCCCACCCAAAGGTAACACTATGCCCCCATTTTATCCCTTCCTTGTACACATACTTACTGCCAGCTTATCATAGATTTCCCCTATGTAGATGTCAGCTTATATCCTTCCTCTACCCCCCGATTTCCTGTAAGCCTATCTTCCAGTCTCTAGCTCTCTGAGGCAGCTTGGTTTACTTATTTCATATCATTGAGGTCATGTAGTATTTGTCCTTCAATGCCTGGGTTGCTTCAATCAACATAAGGTTCTCAAGATTTATCCATGTTATCATGTATGTTTGTAGTGTATTTGTTCTGAAAGCCGAGTAGTATTCCATTGTATGTATATATCATATTTTATTGATCCACTCATCTGTTCAAGGGCATTTGGGTTGATTCCAACTTTTGGCGATACTGAACAATGCTGCTATGAACATTGGTGTGCATATATTGGTTTGTGTCCTTTTTTTCAGCTCTGCTGGGTATATACCCAGCAGTGGAATTGCTGGGTCATATGGCAAATCTATGGTTAGTTTTTTGAGAAACCGCCATACTGTCCTCCAGAATGGTTGGATCCTTCTGCATTCACACCAGCAGTGGATGACTGTTCCCATTTCTTCACATTCTCTCCAGCATTTGGATTCTTCTGTTTTTTTCAAAGCTGCCAATCTTATGGGAGTAAGATGGTATCTCATTGTAGTTTTGATTTGCATTTCCCTGATAGCTAAAGATTTGGAGCATTTTTCATGTGCTTTTTAGCCATTTGTATTTCTTCTTTGGAGAAGTGTCTGTTTAGATCTTTTCCCCATTTTTTAAATGGGTTGTTTATCTTTTAATTTCAAGATATAGGAGTTCTTTATATTTGCAAGTTATAAGTCTCTTATCGGATATACGCTTGCCAAATATTTTCTCCCATTGTGTAGGCACCCTTTTTACTTTCTTGACAAACTCCTTTGAGGAGCAGAAGGCTTTAATTTTGAGGAAGTCCCATTTATCTATTTGTTCTTTTGCTGCTCGTTCTTTTGGTGTGATGTTCATGAAGACGTTTCCAATTACAAGGTCTTGTAGATGTTTCCTTACACTGCTTTCCAAAGTCTTTATGGTCTTGGCTCTTATATTTAGGTCTTTGATTTATCTAGAGTTGATCTTTGTATAAGGTGTGAGATGGTAATCCTCTTTCATTCTTCTACATATGGATATCCAGTTCTCCAGGCACCATTTGTTAAATAAGCCATTCTCTCCCAGTTGAGAGGGTTTGGTGGCTTTAGCGAATATTATACGGCTATATATATGAGGTTCTACATCAGAACATTCGATTCAATTCCATTGGTCTGTGTGTCTCTCCTTATGCCAATATATGCTGTTTTCACTACTGTAGATTTGTGGTATGTGTTGAAGTCAGGTAGTGTGATTCCTCCAATTTCATTTTTCTTTCTCAAAATGTCTTTGGCTATTCGGGGCCTCTTTCCTTTCCAAATAAATTTCATAGTTAGTTTTTCCAGTTCCTTAAGGAAGGCTGTATTGATTTTTATTGGGATTGCATTGAATGTGTAGATCAGTTTTGGTAGGATAGACATCTTAATAATATTTAGCCTTCCTATCCATGAACAGGGAATATTCTTCCATTTATTTAGGTCTTTGATTTCCTTGAACAGTCTTGTGTAGTTTATAGTGTATAAGTTTTTTACATCTTTAGTTAAATTTATTCCTAAATATTTGATTTTTTAATTTACAATTGTAAATGGTATTTGTTTCTTGATTTCCTCCTGAGCTTGCTTGTTATTGGTGTACAGAAATGCTACTGATTTTTGCGCATTGATCTTATAACCTGTGACTTTACTGAACTCATTTATGAGTTCTAGAAGCTTTGTTGTACACCTCTTAGGGTTTTCTATGTATAGGATCATGTCATCTGCAAATAATGAAATTTTGACTTCTTCCTTTCCAATTTGAAGCCTTTTATATCTGGTTCTTGCCTCAGTACTCGAGCAAGTACTTCTAAGACACTGTTAATTAGAAGAGGAGACAGTGGGCATCCTTGTCTTGTTCCTGACTTTAGAGGGAAGGATTTTAGGATTTCTCCATTTTAAACAATGTTGGCTGTAGGTTTTTCATATATACTCTTTATCATGTTAAAAAAATTTCCTTGTATTCCGATCTTTTGGAGTGTCTTTATAAAGAAAGGGTGCTGTATTTTGTCTAAAGCTTTTTCTGCATCTATAGATATAATCATGTGATTTTTGTCCTTCAATCAGTTTATATGGTGTATTACATTGATTGATTTTCTTATGTTGAACCATCCTTGCATACCTGGAATGAATCCCACTTGGTCGTTGTGTATAATTTGTTCAATGTGTTGTTGAATACGATTAGCAAGTATTTTGTTAAGCATTTTTGTGTCTAGGTTCAATAGAGATATTGCCCTGTAATTTTCCTTTTTTGTGGTGTCTTTGTTTGGCTTTGGTACTAGGGTAATGTTGGCATCATAGAATGAGTTAGGCAATGTTCCTTCTTTTCGAATTTTTGGAAGAGTTTCAGCATGATTGGTGTTAGTCCTTTCCGCAATGTTTTGTAGAATTCACCTGTGAAGCCATCTGGCCCTGGGCTCTTCTTAGTTGGGAGGATTTTAATGACTGATTCTATCTCTTTACTTGTGATTGGTTTGTTGAGATCATCAATTTCTTCTTTCATCAATGTTGGCTGCTTATGTGTTTCTAGGAAATTGTCCATTTCCTCTGAATTGTCATTTTTGTTGGAATATAGTTTTTCAAAGTATCCTGTTATGATAGTCTTTATTTCTGTGGGGTCAGTGGTGATATCTCCTTTCTCATTTCTTATTTTGTGTATTTGCATCTTCCCTCTTTTTTTCTTTGTTAGTCTCACTAAAGGTTTGTCAATTTTATTGATCTTCTCAAAAAAGCAGCTCTTGGTCTTGTTTATCTTTTCAAGTGCATTCTTATTTTCTATTTCCTTTAGTTCTGCTCTTATCTTTGTTATTTCTTTCTTTCTTCTTCCTATGATATTACTTTGTTGTTTTTTTTAATAATTCCTCCAAATATGCAGTTAGTTCTTCAATTTTTGCTCTTTCTTCTTTTTTGATGTATGAATTTATGGCTATAAATGTCCCTCTCAGTACTGCTTTTGCTGTGTCCCATAAATTTTGGTATGTTGTGTTATCATTATCATTTGTTTCAAGGTAGTTATTGATTTCTTTTGAGATTTCCTCTTTGACCTGCTGTTTTTCTAAGAGTGTGCTGTTTAATTTCCATATCTTGGTGTGAAATTGGGGCCTCTGGCCCTAGCAGGTTTCCAGCTTCACTCCACTGTGGTCAGAGATATTATTTTGTATGATTTCCATTTTTCTGAATTCATTAAGCCTTTCTTTGTGGCTTAGCATATGGTCTATCTTCGAGAATGGTCTATGTGCACTTGAAAAAAATGTATATCCTGCTGTATTTGGGTGTAATGATCCTTATATGTCTATTAGATGCAACTTCTCTAATACACTGTTCAAATATTTTGTTTCTTTAGTGATTCTCTTTTGAGATGTTCTGTCCAGAATTGATAGTGGTGTATTAAAATCTCCCACTCTAATTGTAGATGCGTGTATTCTTTCACTTAGTTTTTCCAGTGTTTGTCTCACGTATTTAGAGGCACCCTTGTTAGCATAAATATTTATGATTGTTCGTTCTTCTTGAGACATTGTCCCTTTCACTAATATGTAGTCTCCTTCTTTGTCTCTCACAATTGTTTCACATTTAAAGTCTATTTTGACTGATATTAATATGCTACTCCTGACTTTTTTTGGTTATTGTTTGCTGGTAAGATTGTTTTTCAACATTTCACTTTCAGCCTTCATGAAACTCTGGGTCTAAGATGTGTCTCTTGTAGACAGCATGTAGGTGGGTCATATTTCCTTATCCAATGTCTCAGTCTGAATCTTTTTTATAGGTGAGTTTAATCCTTTGACATTCAGTGTTATTCCTTTCATGGAATTATTTATGTTCGCCATATTTTGATTGGACTTGTGTTTGTCATATTTTGTTTGTTTTTTCTTTCTTCTCTTTTTTCTTTTTTAATTGCTCTTGAACTCTCCCCCAACTCTGCCTGTCCTGTTTTTTCCTTTCTTCTTGCAGAACTCCCTTTAATATTTCTTAAAGGGGAGGTTTCCTGTTGACATACTCTTTCAATTTCTGTTTATCTGTGAATATTTTGAACTCTCCATCATTTTTGAATGCTAGTTTAGCTGGGTAGAGTATTCATGGTTGGAATTTTTTTTCTTTTAGTACCTTAACCATATCATACCACTGCCTTCTTGCCTCCATGGTTTCAGATGAGAAATCAGCACTTAATCTTATGGAGCCTCCCTTGTATGTGATGGTTTTCTTTTCTCTTGCTGCTTTTAGAATGTTCTCTTTGTCTTGAACATCAGATAATTTGACAAGTATATGTCTTGGGGTGGGCCTGTTGGGGTTTATGATGTTTATGGTATGTTGTGCTTCTTGGCTATGTATATCTGTCTCTCGCAGTAGATTTGGGAATTTTTCAGCCATTATTTCCTGCAACACCCCTTCTGACCCCTTTCCCTTCTCTTCTCCTTCTTGGATGCCTATAATATATATGTTTGTGCGTTTTGCATTGTCATTCCTGTCACTAAGTCTTAGCTGGATTTTTTCTGTCTTTTTATCAATCAATTCTATTATCTGTTTGATTTCCGATGTACTGTCTTCCACAACATTAATTCTCTCCTCTGCCTCTTCTAATCTGCTGCTATTTGCTGCAAGTTTATTTTTGATTTCTTGAACTGTGTTGTTCATTCCCATCATATCTGTTCTTTTTGCATATGTCTGCAATTTCCTCTCCAAATGTTTTCTTCATATTGTTAAACTCTTCCCTTACTTCATTAATTTTGTCATTGATATATGTCCTGAGATCTTTAATTACTTGTCTGAAATTCTGCTCCCCATCTCATTTTTTAGTTTATTCATTGGATTCAGTCATGTTTTCCTGATTACTGGTTTGGTTTATAGATTTTTGTTGCTGTTTGTTCATCATTTTATCTTGACAGATTTAACCAGTCCTTAGTTTCTTTGTCTAGTCTTGGGGATTAATTAGCTCTTGTTCTTGCGTAAGTGTTATATCTTCTCTTTGTCACTTTGTTCTTCTTATTCTAATTTCTTGTTGCTGGCTGAGTTCACTTTGAAGGAAAATATTAGGGACAGGGAAAGGCAATTGTGCAAAAAAGGAAAATGTGTAAAGTAGTATTGGTAATAAATGTTACCAGAGCAACAATATGAGATATGGGAGGATTGGTATTAGACTCATGTAAGTTGTGTAGAGTTATAGCAGTAAGTAGAGTACCTATAAGGAGGTGGTCAACTGAATATGAGAGGAATATAGTATGAATTAAAAAGCCAGTGTTTTCATGTAGGAGGGAAAGAGAAAAGAAAGACAATAGTATCAACAGTGGATAAAAGACAGAAAAGAAAACAAAGGTATTAGAAATTAAATGTGTAGACAATTTGGGGACCAAAGAAAGGGAGGTGGAATATAGGAGAGACAGTAGATGATGGAGGATATCAAGGTGTGGGTGAAAAGGGATAGTGTAGGTGGCCAAAATCAATTCACACAGAAATGAGGCAGTGGAGGATGAGGAAACCCAGCAAATGTGAGGTATTCCCTGCAGCACTTAATGTATTATTAAGATAACATAAAATAAGAAGAAAAAGAGGGAAAAGGAAAAAAAAAAGATAAGAAAAGACTAGGAGATAATGCAATATTAGCAACCAGGACACTTACGTGAACCTTCTCTGTCACCATCCCACCAGATCGATGTCCACACACCTCCTGCCCTGTAAAATCCTGAAACAGCCTGGTCCTGAAGAATGTCCAATGCTGCCCAGCCACTTCTTTGCAGGAGAGACAATAAGGTACACTCACTCAGACACCATCTTGCCCCACTTCTGACAATCTATCTTTTATATGGTTCTTAATGATTGTAATGTCTAAGAACTTTTGTCCACTTTCAAAACTTCTTCTCACTTCTAAACTCTTTTACCTCTGACCAATTATGGCCTTATTTACTCCTTGGTCCATTAGACCACTGACTCCTAACCTTTACTGTGCAAACAAATCATACAATCCTGTAAAACATAGATTTCAAATCAGAAGGTGTGGGATGGGGTCCTAAAGTCTGAATTTCTGAAGAGGTCCTAGGTAAGGCTGATCCTGTTGGTTCTTGGACTCCACTTGTGATGCATCAGAAGGTTGTGGGCTGTATTTCCACCACATTAATAGGTTAATGAAGGAGAACTTTTCCTGGTGGTATGTGCTACTTTGTGAACAAATCTCTTAGTCTTAGACTGATGTCCATCAGGCAAGAAGACCCCACCCCATTATTCATCACATACACAGATTTTGTTACTATAAAGATAATCCTCTTGGTGGAAATGAGCTCTTGTCACTGATCACATTCCTACTCAATCTATTTACACAGGGCTTTGCAAGTGAAAAAGATTTCCACCTCATAGTCCTCAGTTATGCCTATAAACATATCTCAGTTCAGTTTCTGACTCCAATATACCATGTTTTTGGATGTTTTCTTATTTTTGTAGCTCTTCTCTGGATGATTTCTACTGATGAGGAGTGAATATTATGTAACTCATTGTATGAGAATTCCCAATACCATCCATTCTGCAAAAGGTACATGGCACACACAAATGGACTGTTTGGTGATGTTTTCATAGATAGGGAGTATATAGCCTTGAAAAGATTAAAGTTTGCAGTAGACCTTTACAATTTAACTAGAGACTGCACAGGTTATGCCAGGCAGCTATGTGCTTCAGGCTGTGTTTCATTTAAGTGGATACATCCTGATCTCCTAGCTCCCACTCCCCTAAATATGAGAAAAGATATTCAAGCTCATTCCTCTTAAAGGAAATTCACATTAAACTGCACTAATATGACACATTTCAACTATTACTAAAATAATCCAAGGGAGTACTCTGCAGTACATATTTTCTGTGCCTGGCTGACTTCTATTCAGTTTCAGCCTCTTCCCTCCATTTCTAAGGAGACCTACCTTTTAGGCTCAATTACCAACACAATCCCTTTCTTAGCATAAATCACAAATTGTAATTATGTGTCTGGAACAATATTGTGGGTGCCCAAACACTCACATCTCACAAGACCACAGGGGTAATTTGAATTATTAGGCATCTGGAAAATTATCCAAGGCATAGGAGTTGGGACTGCTGAGGGAGCTTTGGAGAAAAAATATAGGAATGTCTACTTCACAACTCCAAACAATCCAAAATAATTTACAAGCCACTTAGGTATATTTTATTATTGTTCTTTTCCATGCCCATTACAAATAATTCTGATGGTATAAAACTTTCTTCAAATTTACAGTCTCTTGAAAAAGTATCTTTACCAAGTTACGAACAAAGAGGATTAATTTTAAGAATGGAAAGTTGAAGAGAGTTAAGAATGAGAGTTGTTTTTCAAGAGTAGAGGTGTTTTGACCTAAAGAAATGAAAAGAAAAATTCTCCCCATATTACTTTTCAAACTACTATTGTATCAAGTATCTCAAAATCACATAGGATCATGTTTTCTATCCTTCTTCCCCCTCAAAAAGTTGATGATCCAATGAGATGGAATAATAGTAGCACAGTTAGTTGCCTTTGAAAGTCTTCCGCATTTCTCCACAAGGCCTTATGTCATCTCTGTAGTCTAGACCTTAGAGAAGACATAGTCTCTCTTTTATATCAAATGAAAAGTGAAACCATTCACCAGAACTAGTGGGGAAGACAATTCTTAATATTATGTTGGTGGAGTTTTCTGTGCCTGTTTTTGACTATTGGAGATTAGACTAAGACTATGATTCTCAATCTCTGGGTATATCAGCATATCCTGGAAGAGTTTCTACAGATTACTGCCCAAACTGGAATTTTTTTTAGGTCTGAGGTGGTGCCTGATAATCTTGATTTCAACAATTCCTCTGATATTGCTCTCTCTTGGTTAATGTATGGCCATGATTCTTTACAAAGGACAACTTTAATGCCACTTGACTCCTCCCATTTCCTAGCTAAAAGTCTTGATAGTCATTAAATTTCCCCATTTCTTCATCAGCCATATAGAAAATAAGCCCTGCTTTCTTAAGCCCTCCTTAAAGATATCCAGCATAAGGAAAAACCATATAGCAAGCCTACTCTAACTCCCTTTTATGGACAAGTTCCATGCTTCCTCATGGGTCAAGCTAGCAAACCTAACTTCGTTTAATAAAGGTGTCTTCCAGGTGATCTGTACATACTACACTTTATTAATACTCCCAGCTGCATTCTTGATTTGTGAAAACTGGTGTTCCATTAGTTGGTGCAAACCCACTGCAAAAGTAGCTTTCTATTTTAATGGTATAAGTCATAGGGGGTGTGCAGGCAGTGCACTTTTGGCATTCATCCAAATCTCCAGAATCGAGTAAATAGTTCATTATCAAACCAGCCAAGTAGGCAAATACATATTACACCTGTCTATGTAAGCTTGTCTCCAAGGTTAATCTGTGGTCTAATAACATAATTATTTAGAAGCACTTATTGAAAATATAGATTCACAGTCTTCTCTCAAACTCAGTAAATCAGAATTTAAAAGGCCAGGACTCAGAATGTATTTTTTTTTTTCACAAAGACACACCATGTGAGTTCATTCATCATATATTTTTTGGGGGTCTGTCAGTAAGGATGGCTAGGCTAAGAAGATAAGAAGTTTCCTAAGTTACTGAGGGCTAGAGAAAAAATCACAGGGTGTTTTCTCTTAGAAGTAAAAGTGGGATTAGTGTTACACTGATAACTCCCAAGATTTCTCACACTGTCAGATGAGAAGAGAAAACCACACTATTAATACACTGGTAAACCTTGGTGACAGAATGTGGAAAAGTAGAGAAAATTCAGCATCTAGCTATATGATTCACATATATTCCTAGCCTTTGCTTTTGATAATAATGCATGAAGGATGTTCTCTTTGCTTAGAAACATTTCTAAGTGTGAATTAGCAGTAATGATTAAAATCATAAAATGCAGTATGATCTTAACATTTGCTGTCATTATTAGAAGATTTAAATAAAAGAGTGAAGTCAGATGTATGCATTCAAATTAAAGTTCTATTCCTGTTCTTTTCCTGGTATCTTTGTGTACCTATTACCTTTTTTTAGAATCTCATGTCTCTTTCTATAGAACTAGTTCAGTTTTGGTGCCCCTAACTCCATTCTTATTTTCTTCAAGAAAATGCTCAATTTTGCTCACCAATACATTATTCTGTATTGTTCATAAAATACCATCTTCCATAACTTGATATAAATCCTATACTAAAAGAAAAGTGCTATTGCAAGTTGAATTTAGGGGACAAGGAGTGGAGACAATTCCACAGGTGACAGGAACTGTTGAAATCAGAAAAAGAACAAGAACTTAGTTCAGGATGTGGCATTGCTATGTTCACTTTCTGCCCTTTCAGAATTTGTGATATGAGTGTTCTTATGAGTCAGTTTCCTACAAAGCTGAACATGGCACTGTGTGTGTGTGTGTGTTTGACACCACATAAATATATGTTAAATAGATGAGCAATAAACCTGAGTGACACTGCCAGTTCATATTCATAGGAAAGAAAAGGAATTTGCTTCAGTAGGACTTAATAAACACCTTTTAGGAGAGATGTAGGTGCAGTCCTCTTAAACATAAGGGTGAATAAATACTTCCTCCATGGCTTTCCCCAGGGGACATAGCTGATTAATAATTCTACTGTACATTCCATGTAATTTTCTGATCTTATAAAATGATTTTCTGCCCTCTTGTTTTCTCTGAACAAATTTTAATCCAAATCATTCTTGAATTTAAACCTGTTGCAAATCTTCAAAATTTCCATTTTGGCCTGTTCTGTAAAACCCATTCAAAATGTTTACTATATTTACTTTCCAAAGAAAATCTATACATACTCATTTGATTGATATGCTTTGTGGACAAGAAAGAAGTGTATTCAACTAAAAAAATAGTCATATATTTTAAAAATACTGCATGATTTTAGCTTTTTAATTCACAGGAAGCTGTTTATGGCCACAGGAATTAAATAAAAAATGGAATTATTATATCATTTGTCAAATGGAATGAGTACTCAAAACAAATATTATTCCTTAAAAATATGGAAGTAATATACAAGTCAATGTAGTTTTATATTATTTTGGTAAGGAGGTGGGATGATATAAAGAAGTCAAGTGTTCTGCCTTCTCAACCCATTGAACAATTCAGAATGTACTTCAATGAAGTTATGATTAAAACAATGGCAACATTAATGAGCATTTCTCAGATAACATGCACCATAAAATATCATCATCAGATGATGACATTATTTTCTTCTGTTTCCTTATAATAGATATACAGTATAAATACTATTATTCCAATTAAAAATTGAAAATAAAACAACTGAAAGTGGTTCTGAAATAACCCAAATTCATCTTCTGGAAACTGTGGGAGAAGAGATTCAAAGACAAATTTTCTGATTCCAAATAAAGTATCTTTGGCTGTTCTGCACATAATAGGAGAAGCTCCATTTCTATCTCTTTTTTCCCCTTTCTCTATCCAAACATGTTAACAAATATCTTTGCCTTTCTTACCACGAAATGATTGTAAACCTGTGTTGAAAATACTCTGTCATAGAAGTGCAAGGTATACCAATTACTTCAGGTAAGTAAATGAAGTAATGCCACTGGCATGACTGTAAGATGTTGTTTCTAGCCAATGGCCTTTGAAATATCTTTGGTGGAGAGATCATTTTAAAAGTGTGAAATTACAACTGGGGATCACAATTGAGGTGATGAAGAGGCTGTTGGCAGAAGTGAAAGTTCTCACACTCTAAAACCTTTAAAATGTGGTAGGAAACTCATAATACACTAGTCAATTATCTCAGCAATATTTAATTGGGATTACCACCAGTGCCACACTTTAATTATAAAATATTTTAAATTTAATGTCAAATTAGAGATGAATGGCTAGTATGTGTCAAGCTTTGGTTTTCTGATTTTACCTTGTAATTATTACTTTGACCCTTTAACCCCCTTACCCTCTACCCCACAACAACCAACATGCACTCACCGCTACTAACAACAACCAAAAACAAGTTGTCAGGAATATGCAGTTGGCTATAGCTATGCCAAAATTTAGGAGACCAAAGAAGAGGAAGACTTTAGTAGTAATATGAAGAGAGATCTCTTAAGTGAGGCTCAACAAGTCATCTGAATGCTTGACTACATAAAATACTTTTTTTTGTATCTGGCAGGAAAATAAGCTTTTTGAACATACCCCAGAAAATCAAGACCCAACTTGTTGCCACTGTTTTAAAAGATGTTTCCTGCCAGAATTCAAGGACTTGTAGAGTCACTTGTCTTCCCTCACGTATTTCAGAAAGCTTGGAGATTTGATCTAGTTATAAAAATCAGTGTAAATTGTCCTTATTACAAATATCATATTATTTTACTAGGAAAGCAAGTAAACAAAGAAAATAACTAAAATTAAATCAACTGTAAGTTGATAATTTGATATTCTCTAAATGTTGAGTGCATATTTTCCTAGATATTTACTTAAGAAGCTCTGAAAATTTTAATACACTAATAAAACTAGATTTCTATTAACCTAATTTTAGAAGTTTAATCTTTGCACTTAGTTCCCTGAAGGATATTTACCAGACCTTCTCAGTGTGCTTACAGGAATAAGATAAAGTTTAAAAGCAAAAGGAGACAGAATGGTGTCAGGAGCACCTTACGTACCAGTAAATCTGAATTTTCTCAGAGACACAAAGCTTGATATCCTTAAGCATTTGGCACAACTATATCTAAAGAATGGTTTACTAGCCGCTGAAGTCAAGGACAGGTTGAAGTTGCTGAAACAATGCAGGACTGCAAAATTGCACATGTCCTCACCTCAAGACCCCGGCATCATTTGCTTTTTTTTTTTACTTGTTTTTCTTCTTACTTACCCCTCTCCTCTCCTCTCCTCTCCTCTCCTCTCCTCTCCTCTCCTCTCCTCTCCTCTCCTCTCCTCTCCTCTCCTCTCCTCCCTTCCCTTCCCCCTCCCCTCCCCTCTCCTCTCCTCTCCTCTCCTTCCCTTTTCCCTTTTCCCTTTTCTCTTTTTTTTCCTCTTTTCTCTCCTTTTCTCTTTTTTCTCCTTTCCTCTTTTCCTTTTTTTTTTTGCCTATAAAAATCCTAGCTCTCAATTTCATTCTCAACTATTTAGGTAAGTTTGACCCAATTATTTCCTGGCACACCTGTAATAAATCACATTCTCACTTAGAGACCTGTTTCTCCTTTGTGGTGCCAGATGGGGCAGTTGCCTCTATTATTTTGTATCTGCACTTAGGGTAACAATTTTGAGATCAGAGTCTAGAGTCATGTTTTTCTTGGATGCAGTCCCTGTAGCATTCCTGTGCAATTTTTTGACAACTGCAGGGTTTCTCTGGAACCCTTAGTTCTATATCTAGCAGCTGCCCAGGGATTTCCCTTGAGGTCAGAAACTGGAGGATCTGATTGGGCTTTCTGCTGTTCATTGGCACTGGGTGCTTTGAGTGAAGGTGATTTTGATGCTGGATTTTCTCTGTGTTAGATAAGATTGTGAAATACAGTCTTCTCCCTGATTTGTACTTACTTGACTTTCTCATTCTGCTCCTGCCAAGAAGAGTGTAGGATTGGTTTTGATGGCCTGCTCATACTGAATGGACCATTGGATTGCCACTGTGGGTCTGCTCTTGATAAGGGGACTGTTGAATTTTTAGTTGATCTGAACTGATTTATATGGACTTGGTGGGTTTCCATCCCATTATCCATGATCTCAGATTTGGGGTCCAACTGTTGATTTTGTCATTGCATTTTTGCTTTGATGTGAGAAACTGTTGACTTCGAGGAGCCCCTGATATTGATGTTCTGTTTATTATTCCTGTTGGTGCTTGTGTGTGCAGCTATATCTCATCTGGGATGTGTTTTGGAAAATTGGTCTGTATTTGGAAAAGACCCTCTTAAGAAAAAGAAAATGTTTTTCTCTTTCAACATTGCCTGGCCACAGTATAAATGATGGTGTAAAGTAACATTTAAATGAGCTTTTAAATTTCAATACTTTCTTGCAATTAAATTTGCTTTGTAAAAGAAATCACCAGTGGAATTGGTTTAACTGCTGGAGAAGCAGAAAGCCTTAGCAAAATTAATGTTCTCAGTTTTGTTTCCATTTTAATTCTAATGGAATCTGTATAGCCACATTAATAACATTTGCTTTGTTAAAGTTCAGTAACTTTTGAACTAGACAACTCTATGAAAGTAACAGAAGGAGGAAAAAATAGAAAAAATGTTAGCCGCTTTTCTAAGCCTGCAATTTTACCATGACTTAGCATTGACAATGTGGCTATAGAACATTGTTCAGAAATGTGTCCTTGTAAGTTTTCTCAATACAGCTCTCTACAATACTGATAAAACAGTAAACTACCCATGAGCTATCAATGTTCAAGTAGTATTGGAAATGAAGTTATGTTTCCATATTACCAAATTGAATCATTATTCTGGCAAATTTACTTAGTGTTAATAGTAACTGTTTGTTATAAGAGCTTGCTTGGAGACAGTTTCCAAAGACATTACGGTAGTTTAAGTAACTATTGTATATAGAAAGTCATTTTTTTAATTAAAGAAAAAGAAATTAATTTTCTTCTAAGAAAATGAAATGACTGGTAATAAAGAAAGAAGAAAATGTGGTACAAAATCTAAATGATACAGAAAATTCAGAATACAGAAAATTTTTTTTTATCATCAAACTTAGGTAAAGATATGATGGGTCTATTTATAGTATTAAAAAGCCTTACCATCAAATAGTATACTCAAGCAAAATTAAAATTTGTTTTTTCTCTGTTATCATGACAAAGTTGCTTAAATCATTAGTATGGTTCAATAAAATTTCATTAATTTTTTCCTCCTGAATAAGCAGTAAACAAAGCAGAAAGTCTGTTTTGTCAAAATAGCTTTTTGTGCTTTAACTCATTGTGTCCTTGGTTTAAGGGAAAACAGTTCTCTCACTTTAAACCCATAATGTCCAAGTAACAACTTTAAACATTTTGCTTTCTCAAAGGCAAATTCTGAAAATTATCTTTTTATTTCAAATGATTTCAAAATATTTGTTCTTTCACCTTATAAAAAGTAAAGTACAAAAAATAGTTAAGTTCATTTGATATACCACAAATTACATTGGTAGTGATAAGAAAGTGTATAAAAATTTTTAAAGTTTGACTGACTTCAGTGTCATAAGATTCTCTTGTGCATTTAAACCAGGCCCCTAGTGCTGTGCATGGTACCTCCCAATTTCAGTTATTAGCTCAATTGGTCTCTATGACCCCTAAAACAATAAAGGTATCTACCACATCTCCTGGTCATGCTCTTGAAATAGATGGAAATATGTTGGTCCATTATATTACTTTGGCTCTGCCAACTGCAGATTCTTTGGCATTACCTCCATACTCACTCTGTTTCATTTACCAGAGATGCTATGCACCAAGCTTGTGAAATTTAAATGTATGCGTATTTTAAGATTCCTGAAAAATATTTCCAACTTATCTTCCAAAATAGTTACTCTATTTATATACTATTATGAATAAACTATAGTAACTATTTCCACATCATTTCTCTATGAGAGATTATTATTGTTTTCACTATTGCAAAATGGTTGAGGAGTGCATTGATTCAAGGCTCGATGTGTTTTTATATAGGCAAGTATTGGGTATTGAATCATGACCCCCAAAAAGGCATGTACTGGTCCCAAACCCTGGTCCTGGGTGTGTGAACCCATTTGAAAACAGAGCCTTTGAAGAAGCTATTAGTTAAGCTGAGCCCAATTTGAGTGAGAGGAGGCCTTAATCCAATATGGCTGGTGGCCTTAGATGTAAAAATAATTGGAAGTCATTGGGAGCAATCAGATAAAGGAAATCAACAGAACACAGGGGAGGAAGGAAAATATATTGTTATGTGCATTTCCATATCACAGAAAAGCCAGAAACTGCAAATGTTGCCAGCCTGTAAACCAAATGATACTGATCTTTGGATTAAGCAGTCCTTAACCTCTGAAATCATGAGCTGATAAATTTCTTCTTAACCCATGCCATTATATTATATCTGTTTTTAAACCTAGTAACCCAATACAAACCAGTTATATTCCTCTTTTTCTAATTGCTACTGGAGTATTTAACTTGTTCTTATTGATTTATAAGAGTTTATAAAAAACATAATGTCTATCATAGTTTACCTTTAATATTAGACATTTTATTTTTTTTATCAAGATGCAAATTATTTATTCTTTTATCAAGGGCATTTCTGGCAAAGTAAATCTTTAATATTTATGGGGAATCAATTTCACTTATTTTGACCCATATGTCTTTTGGGTTTCATGCCATGCTTAGAAAGATCTTACAAAATCCATGGTAATTCTCCTGCATGACATTGCAATGAAGGATACAGACCATTATATATTTTTCATAACTTACAAAATTATGCAGGGTGGTGTAAACTATAATATAAACCATAGTCCATGGTTTGTAGCAATGCTTCAAAATGTGTTCATCAATTGTAACAAATGTACCATACTAATGAAAAATGTTAATATGGGAAGATGGGGGGGGAAGGAGGTATTTTTCTGTAAAATTTAGGCAATCTAAAGCTTCTCTAAAAATAAAAAGTATTAAAAATGAATTAAAAATAAAATCCATGCCTATGTAGGTAGTTTCCTTTTTCTTTAGAAATTTTGCAACTTTGTCTAAAATCAATTGTCTACAGAAGCATGGGTTAATTTCTGAAATCTCAATCCTATTGCATTGGTTTAAATATCTATCCCTCTAACAGTCCAAAATTTTTATATGATTGTATATTTGTAAAGTTTGGAAATTAGTAACTGTCAGTCTTCCAAACTAGTTCTTATTTTTCAAGAGTATTTTGACAAACTTGGGACATTTTGTAACTCTAATTTGATTTTCACCTTTTCTATTTCTGAAAAATAAAAAATATTGATGGGATTACATTAAATCAGCAGATTTCTTTGGACTTTAGTGATGTCTTAACTATATTCTCTTCAAAATCTTAAGGTTGGGAGGTTAAATAATAATTTCCTGAAAAGAAAATAACAATAGTTAACTATTCTTTTAATGGAATCAGATAAAGACTGGAAAATTTAAGCTGAGCTGGAAAGGATGAACATGAATTACCTAGGTGAAAAGGTAAAAAATACTTGAGGCTGATGGAAAGCTTATGCAAAAGGTCCTGCTAAGAAATAACTTGGAGTGGATGGAAAACTGAAATAAGACCCATCCATTTGAAGTGCAGGAATGAAGTGGGAGAAGGATGGACAAGATTGCAGGAAGGAAAGGGTGTTATTGGTTAGGTTAACTATTAAATTTATACCCAAAGAAAGGGAGAGGCACTAAATTGTTTTTAGCAGGGTGATATTGTGAGGCAATTTACATTTCTGAAAGATTATCATAGCTGCTGTGTGAAAAAAGAATGAGGAAGAAGCAAGAGTAGTTGAAGAGAAATGCAGAAAGAACACAAGATGGTGAATTAGGCTTTGGAAAGTACTGTATCATGCATGATGAATCAATAATAGATTAGATGACTGAGATTTTATGACTGAATTAAGGATGACTCTCCAAGGATTTATATAACATGGGTCATGAAGACATTTTTATTAACCCTTGAGAGCCATGCAAAGGAAAAGAGGGGCTTGGTTGGGTCAGAACTTGAAGGAGTTTTTTTTTTTTTTTTGCATCAATCCTTGTAACTACAGGAAATATTTCTTCCTGATCTTTAATTTTTTTTCTTTTTTTTATTGATTTTGTAAAAATATTACATTAAAAAAATATGAGGTCCCATTCGACCCCACCATCCCCACTGCACCCCTCCCCCCCAGCAACACTCACTCCCATCATCATGACACATCCATTGCATTTGGTAAGTACATCTCTGGGTATCTCTGCACCTCATGGTCATTGGTCCACATCATGGCCCACACTCTCCCCCATTCCATCCAGTGGGCCCTGGGAGGATTTACAATGTCCAGTGATTGCCCCTGCAGCACCATCCAGGGCAACTCCAAGTCCCAAAGGCGCCTCCACATCTCATCTCTTCCTGCCATTTCCCATACCCATCAGCCACCATGTCCACTTTTCCCACTCCAATGCCACCTTTTCTCTATGGACCTTGGATTGGTTGTGTCTGTTGCACCTCTATGTCAAGAGGAGGCTCAGATTCCACATGGTTACTGGATGCAATCCTCCTGCTTTCAGTTGTAGGCACTCTAGGCTCCATGGTGTGGTGGTTGTCCTTCTTCTTCTCCATCTTAGCTGAGTGAGGTGAGTCCAATAAATCAGATTGTAGGAGTGGAGTCTGTTGAGGCTCAGGGCCTGGCTATCATATTGTCAGTAAAAAGATTCAATCCCCTAAATATATCTTAAACCCCAATACCAACTACAATTCCAGTAAAGTAGCATGATAGTCTTATGAAAAGAGATCCCCTCTGGGTCCAGTTTCATCACGCAGAAACACCAGCTCCAAAGAAGGGCCATCTGACATGGCAGTGAACCCTATCTGCCATGACCGTAGAACCCGTGGGTCCCTTTAGCCCTCAAAGGAACCAATACCTGGGGATTGTATCTACTTTATCTGTCTCTTAGACTCTGCTCAGTTGTGCATAAGGGCAATCCTTCTGACAGCCTCCAGACTCTTTTTTTTTTTTAGAGACTCATAGCCATATAAACTCATTTCTCCTTTCTATTTCCCCCTTACATTAGATCAAACAGCATTTTAAAGTCATATTATTCTATGTAGACAGGGATATTCTACTGATCCGCATCAAACCTTCAATTCAAGGTCATTTTCCAGTTGCATTATCAGTTGTTAGTTGATAGTGATACCTCGGTGCCAGGGAGGCTCATCCCTGGGTGTCATGTCCCACGCTGGGGGGAAGGCATTGCATTTAGATGCTGAGTTAGGCTTCGAGACTGGCCACATTTGAGTAACATGAAGGCTGTCAGGAGGAAATTCCCAGGCACAGTGCTGCTCTAGGCCTTGTTCTTATTTCAGGCATATAGGCTCACAAGCATAGTCATTAGTATCAGGGGCTCACTGTTGGACCTTCATTCCTTCTCAGTCCTTGCCGCTGCACTTGGGGGACTGCTGCTGCTCCCCTAGGGACCACGGCACAGCACCCCCAGCCAGGGACCCAGTACCCCCCCAGCTTTAGTGTTTAATTGTTGCCACTATGAGTATATCCAAACATTACCATGCACCCTGGACATATGCCCTGTATAGTTCCCTGTCAGCCATATATCCCCTGTCAATAGTATCCTATACCAGTATTCCTCTGCTGCCATTGTTGGACCACTCTGGGATCCAGAACTTCCTGAATATTGAAGCCCCAATATAATGTCAGGATCTCTTACTAGCAAAATGGGATATAGCAATGGGTTTAAAGGTTAGATATAGAATATGTGTTGACTTGGAAAAATTCTACATCCTATCTTTTTCTTTTCCTTTTTTTTCCCCCTAATTATTGAACTTCTCTTCACAAGAGCCCTAGACCATAGCAATTCATGTATACAATATACAGCACTCCCACACATCCACCACAAAACCTTTTCCCTTCCACAGCGATACTCTTACAACCTATTCACAACATATTTACTTAAAGTGATGTACAGAGTCTGAGACAATAGCTTTCAAACCAGGTGACATCTGTGCTTACATTGTGGTACATACTTTAGGACACCTAAAAACAGTAGGTTTTTGATGTTATCTTTCAATCAACTCCTGGTCATTAGACTATTTCATATTTTTGTAGTACTTTTGAAAGCAATGAGTACCCATTTTGCTGGCCCTTTATTCAATATGATTGTCCTCTGGAAGAAAATAAAGCAGTGAATAAGAAAAATTATCTTTATCTTACCAATATTATGCATAATTGAAAAAAGTTTCATTTAGAAACCAAGTTCAGAATCTGTCCTCATTTACAAATGACCTCTGAAGTAAATTGTCTGACCAGAAAATGTATTTCAAACACTGTATCTGTTTGAAGCATGACCTCTTTATTTCCCAACATAGTAGGTTCCTTGCTGGGATTTAGTGTATCTGCATGTCATTGATGATTTCAATTAGTTTTATAATGATTAAAAAAACATCTCTTTTGAATAAATGAGAAATGGGCATCATAATGCTTACTGATGTGTTCAACCCCTTTGTTACACTGTACGGTCAATATGTAACTGGGACACAGTGAAGTGACCCCTACATTATATTACTGTTAGTGATGATTGGCTTTTGAAGTAAGTTGATATTGGAAGGCTTTGATATTCAGATTGATGTGGAACAAGTTTTATTCCCACTCTGTGGGTAGAATTTTATAACCTACTTTGCTATTTTTACAAACATTTTATAAGAGTACATCTTTTTCTTTGGAAGTAACCATCCATCTACAAATATCACAACTACTGGTTTGTTATATATGAAATACTTACATTGAATCCCATGGTATAAAGAGCATTTTTGGAGGAACATTTTTTCAATGTTATTTTTATCATGGAAGACTTGGAATCAGCTTATACCATAGGTTTTTTCACAAAAGACTGTTGTTACTGGTCAGAATGATGTTTGGTGTTGGAAACTTATTCATAACTTATTGAAACTATGTAAATATTTGGATTTTTCTCATTTTAAGCTTCTCTGGCTAAATATTTTCATTTGCTCTGTGCCTTCTTTGAATTATTTCAGGATCTTTCACAGGTGTTTAGTTAATGATGTGTCTATTAGTCAGGGTTCCCTAGGGAATCAGAATCAACAAGAGATATTTGCTGAATGTAAGAAATTCTATAAGGGTCTTTCACATGACTATAGGGATGCACAAGTCCAGATTCCACAGGCAGGCTGCAGCCAGGGGCTCCAATGAAAGTCCAGAGACTGAAGTCCATGTACCAGTTTGACAAAGTTATGAATTCCAAACATAGATATTGGATTATGTTTACAATCTGGTCTGTACCTAGACATGATTAAGTTATGATTAAGACTTTGGGATATGACATTTAGGTATTGAGTCCCCACCCCTTGGTGGATGGGGACTCACAGATAAAAGTCATGACAAAGGACTGAGTTGGGGGTTTTCAATGTTGGAGTTTTGATGTTGGAGTTTAATACTGAAGCCTTACACTGGAGCCCTGGATATAAGCTCACAGAGGAAACAGAAGCAAACCCCAAGAAGAGAGGAACCCTGAGCCTAGAGAGAAGCTAGTCCTAGGAAGTGAGGAACCCAGGAAGCCTGAACCCTCACAGACATTGGAAGTCATCTTGCTCCAACACATGAAAATAGCCTTGTTGAGGGAAGTAACTTATGCTTATGACCTGGTATCTGTAAGCCAATACCCCCAAATAAATACCCTTTATAAAAGCCAACCAATTTCTACTATTTTGCTTCAGCACACCTTTGGCTGACTAATACAATCCATAAATGCCCTTGTATTACAATTTGTCCAGTGCTTGCTTGACCAAACATCCTGGCACATTTATCTGGCTGAGTTGACACATTAGCCTAACCATCACAATTTGATAACCATTCTGGATGGAAACAGAAGTCATCCTTTCCATTAAAAAAATCCTGTCCTTAATCATAACAAATTCAGGAAACCTCAAGAGTTAATTTGCATCACAAGTTCTGAGACTTATCCCCTCTCAGACCAAATGAGTTGCTCCACAAGCATACAATATTTTACAGACACATGCCAATGCATGGAGTTTCAATCCCTCATCCCACAAGCTTCCACGTACTCCTACCTTAGGTGGAAAATAGAATAATCAAAATTTCAGTGATCAATCCAAAAATTAAAAGGAAACAAATTCAGTTTCATAGATGGCCATCTTTGTTTCATCATGAATTATATAAAGAGACGTTGATCCTTGAAATATAACAAAGGGTGGGCCAGTTGGGCATGACTAGTTACATTTTAAAATTTTTTTTTATTTTTTCAAAATATTTTAGATTACATACGTGTTCCATGAAAAATATAGGGGATTCCCATATGTCACACTCCCTCCCCCTCCCACACTTTCCCACATTAACAACACTCTTTGTTAGTATGGTAGATTTGTTACAATTGATGAACACATATTGAAGCATTACCATTAAGTGTGGATTATACTTTAAATTGTAGCTTACACTCTGTCCCACACAATTTAGTAAGTTATGACAAAATATATAATGGCTTGTATCCAGCACTGCAATGTCATTCAGGACAATTCCAATGTCCACAAAATGCTCCATCTTATACCTGTTTTTCCCTTTCCCTACCCTCAGAGCCTCTGATGACTATTGTCTCCACCTCAATGATAAAAGATCTTACATTGCTATAATAACAATAAATATATAGCGGAATAACCATAAATCTTCTATAGTCCATCTTCATTCCCCAATCCTGAGGATACTCTGATGGTGATGCTAACCTCACCTCTAATTGAAAGGGTCTTAGATCCCATGGAGCTGATGGATAGGACTAGCAGTTTCAAATACTCTCTGTTCCCTGAGATGGATGTGGTCCATCATCATCTCCTTGATACTCGTCCTGGGTGAGTCCAATGAACTGGAGAGTAGGTGCTGGAACTCAGTTGAGATTTAAGGACAACTGACACATGGACAGCCCAAAGATTTAAGTCTCTTGGACATACACCTATCAAGTCTAGTACTAACTATAGGTTCAAATAGAAAAGGACGAAGAGCTATGTGTAGGGAAACCACAAATGAGTCTAACTCTGTCTCACTGGGGAGCATAAATTCCAAAGTATGGCCCATTGACAGGGTGCGATATACAGTTACATTTTGAGAGCTCTTTCTGCCAATTCCAATCACTTGGATCACATACATCCCAATAAACTTCAGCATAATATTCATCTCCCCCACAATTGTCTCAATATCCTCAAATATTGTAATGAACTTACCAGTACCTATGAGTGCAATAAAACCACAATGGAACATGCGTTATGTATGAACCTCACTACTACCAGGGAGGGAGAGATAAAGCCCCTTGTCTGTCCATGTTTTCTGATTTCTATAGTGTTATAGGACCCATCCATCAACAGCCTCAAGGATCATTAAGTGGCCACAGTCAGAGGAGGTACATTTTATGTGGTATTTCCAAAGCATAGAACTTCCTGCCTTGACAATTGAATAACTTGTAAGTGTATGTGCCTGTGAGATGGACACAACTTTAAATTCCCTTCCAAGTTAGTGGCCATAAGCACTTCATTTTTCACTCCAGGGTAATAAAAAGTTATAGGTGTTGCCTGTGTCTTTGATGTTTGATATGGTAAAGAGTTTATGGGGTACTACTGTTCCCTGCTTTGGGGTGACAAAATTAAGTTTTTCTGACATAACCCTATGTTCCCATACAAGTGCAAATATTAGGGAAAACTATCTGTATGTGTAGAAATGAATCAGCATTACTTGCTGATCTGTGGTTTTAACATAGTTTACAGGGGCTAAGGAGTAGATAAGGGTGTCAAATTTTAGGAATTAAAAATGTAATTTCATTTTTGCATTTACCTTAAGCTACCAATTTTAATTTTTGAATTTCACAAGACTGCTGCTTCCCAGGCAGGGGGATATTGGATCGTCAGTGTTTCTGATCACAGGAATGGTATGCAGATCTCTATTTACCTTATGAGGCATGTTGTTTGCCTAACCTGAACCATAGTTGTGTGAGGCTGTCCATCCCTCTGTTGGGCCATGGAGTGCATGATTCCAGGATGTCCTTAGCTAAAACCTGACTGACATAAGCCCTTTTTGACAGAACACCCTTCTGATGCAATGAGCACCAGTTTATTGATTGGGCCTGGTTGATTGACAAGGGATAGCACTAAATCTTTCTGGAGAGAAGGTGGTCCCTGGGGCCTCACTATCCATGGCCTTGGGTGAAATCATAGCACATAAGTATAAGGAGGATAATCCAAAACATGTTTTCCAACTCTTGTTTTTCACCTTGGCACAGAACCTCAGATGCAGAACCCCAGGGCAAAAAGTTTTAGAGATCCCCCTGACATGTACCCATTGATTTTCATTTCCTGCTCCTGCAACTTCCCTTTCTGCATGGAGATTAACAGATCCTACCTGTTTCCAGAGAAAGAAACCCAGTGTATTTAGGGATAAAGATCTGACTATTGTGGGTTTTCTTTTCCCCCTTTATACATTTCTAACATACATTAGATTGGCTGAGCCTATCAAGGAAGTCTATTTGCAACAGTAAGTGCCTTTTTCATTACTTTCTGCATCATTGTTATGATGAGCAATGCCTAGTCAATTTACAGATGGCTGGATCAACTGCTCCACATTATTGCCCATGCCTTCCTACCTGCTCACCCACATCCCAGCTAGTCCTTAAACTTATAACTGATTTTTCCTTTCAAAGGAAAGTGAGACTATTCTATTTTTCTTCATTTTAGCCCTCATGACTTTCTCTTTTCCAATTCTGGAACATAAGGGATATATCCTTCTCCACCAAACTCCCCTCTCCTTGCCTCTCCTCTGGCCTTACCTGCCACCAGCAGTGGATGAATTTATATTTCTTAGAAACACAATCCACTGACATTAGGGCTTTGCTAGGAGGTTATAGAAAAATGCACCTCTTCCCCAAAGTAAGGGTCTGCTAATGATTCTTTCCCCTAGATATAATTGCTAATATTCCTACAAAGATGCCACAGATATCTGGGGTTCACTTGCATGGACAGATTTCTTACTGTTGACAGCTGGTTATACTTTGAAATATCTTTATATCATAACCTGCTTGTTATCTTCTCTGCCTCCTTGAGCTGCCACACAGGCCAAGTTTAAAAGATGAAGGATCTGTGTGACATTTTCCACTCCAGCATGATTCTGATTCATTTAGGTATTTAAGCTAACTAGGTTTTTAGATTTATGTGAATGCCATTTCTTTAGCCAATGGTCTAATTAATGAACTGATAAATTAAAACCTCAGGGGAACAGGTTTCAAAATTTAAAAAAGTTTTTGATGCGATTCCAAAGGGTACAATCAATGATATTTGTATAATCACATGGTTGTGTGTTTATCACTTCAATAATTATTAGAGCATTTTCATTATTCCAGAAATTGTAATAATAATAATAAAAGGAAATAATGGGAAAACTCATCACCTCTCAGTCTTTCTATGCTTCCCATGCCATACCTAGGTGCTCTTCTATTTCTGTCTATCCAGTTTATTTATATTTACATTTTGTAAAAAATGGTCTTATACATGCAATATTACCCATATTCATATTTCACATGAGGTTTTACTATGTTTTATAACCCAATGTTAAATTTTTTTAGCTATCCTCTAGTATTATACATTTTCCTATATTTTGCTTTTTGTCCTTTATCTTATCCATATAACTCTGCTAGTTACTAACACTATGATGTGCATTCTCCATTTCTATTCATTTCCAAAAATTTACAAGCACCATTTTTACAATTCTGCAAAGATTAACCATCAACTATTCATTCTGTACTGTCACTCCATTTTCTAATTATTAACTCCATGAATTTGCACAATATAATAGCACAATCATACAATATTTCTCCTGTGTTAACTTCTATAGAAATTTTATAGATTTGTTCTATCTTTGCAATACTGTTTTTAAGACTTTTGCATTCATTGATAGAGATTTATGAACTTATTCACAGGAGACACAACAAATTTTAAATCTATTGCTATCATACATATTTTCCCAAAAAGCTTTTATAAGCTATTTCTGTAATATTGAAAAGCCATTGACTGTTGTATTTATTTGTTTCATAACTGCCTTATCAATTAAATTTCCTATTCACATTTTCTCTTGGATTTCCCATTTGAACCATATTTTTTTTAATTTTTTTAATTTTTTATTGACTTTGTAATAATATTACATTAAAAATATATATGTGAGGTCCCATTCAACCCCATCCCCCCACCCCCCCTCCCCCCCCAACAACACTCGTTCCCATCATCATGACACATCCATTGGATTTGGTAAGTACATCTTTGGGCACCTCTGCACCTCATATACATTGGTTCACATCATAGCCCATACTCTCCTCCATTCCATCCAGTGGGCCCTGTGAGGATTTACAATGTCCGGTGATTCCCTCTGAAGTACCATCCAGGGCAGCTCCATGTCCCAAAGACGCCTCCACCTCTCATCTCTTCCTGCCTTTCCCCATACCCTTCGTCCACTATGTCCACTTTTCCCATTCCAATGCCACCTCTTCTATGTGGACATTGGATTGGTTGTGTCCATTGCACCTCTATGTCAAGAGGAGGGTCAGATTCCACCTGGATGCTGGATGCAATCCTCCCATTTTCAGTTGTAATCACTCTAGGCTCCATGGTGTGGTGGTTGTCCTTCTTCAACTCCATCTTAGCTGAGTGTGGTAAGTCCAATAAATCAGATTGTAGGTGCTGGAGTCTGTTGAGGCTCAGGATCTGGCTATCACATTGTCAGTCCAGAGATTCAAATCCCCTAAATATATCTTAAACCCCAACATTAACTGCACCTCCAGCACATTGGCATGAAAGTCTTATGAAGGGAGATCCCATCTGAGTCCAGATTCATCACACATAAACACCATTTCCAAAGAGGGGCCATCTGCCCTGGTAGTTAACCCCATCGGCCATGACCATAACTCCCGTGGGTCTCTTTAGCCCTCAAAGGAACCAATATCTGGGGGTTGTATCTGCTTTATCTGTCTCTCTGACTCTGCTCAGTTGTGCATGAGGGCAAACCTTCTGCCAGCCTCCAGACTCTTTTCTAGAAACTCGTAGCAATATAAACTCATTTCTCCTTTCCATTTCCCCCTTATTTTAGGTCAAACAGCATTTTAAATCATGGTATTTTATGTAGATATGGATATTCTGCTGATCCGCATTGAACCTTCCGTATAAGGTCATTTTCCAGTTGCATCATCAGTTGGTAGTTGATAGTGGTCCCTCGTTGCCAGGGAGGCTCATCCCCGGGTGTCATGTCCCACGCTGGGGGGAAGGCATTGCATTTACATGCTGAGTTTGGCTTCGAGACTGGCCACATTTGAGTAACATGAAGGCTAACAGGAGGAAATTCCCAGCCACAAAGTTGTTCTAGGCCTTGTTCTTATTTTGGGTTTATCAGCTCACAAGCATAGTCATTAGCATCAGGGGCTCACTGTTGAACCCTCACTCCCTCCCGGTCCCCGCCACTGTACCTGGGAGACTGTCGCTGCTCCCCTAGGGACCACGACAGAGCACCACTGGCCAGGAACCCAGTACCCCCCCTACTGTGGTTTTTAATTTTTGCCACTATGAGTATATCCAAACATTACCATGCACCCTGGACATATGTTCTGTAAAGCTCCCTGTCAGCCATATATCACCTGTCATTGGTACCCCATACCAGTATCCCTCCATTGCCATTGTTGAAACTCTCTGTGATCCAGAACTCCCCGAAATTTGAAGCCCAATATAATTTCATCGTCCCTTACTAGGGAATCGCATATAGAGATGAGTTTAAAGGATAGATAAAGAACTTGGATAAAGTTAGATAAAGAACTTAGATAAAGAATGTTGACTTGAAAAAATTCCACATCGTATCTTTTTCTTCCCCCCCCCCCCCAATTATTCAGCTTTTCTTCACAGGAGTCCTAGACCACAGCAATGTATATATATAATATACAGCACTCCCACAGATCCACCAGAAAACCTTTTCCCTTCCACAGTGATACTCTTACGCCCTATTCATATCATATTTACTTAAAGTGCTGTACAGAGTCTGAGACATTAGCTTTCTAACAAGGTGACATCTGTGCTTACATTGTGGTGCATACTTTAGGATACACAGTTCTTTACATTTTTAGTTATCTTATGTTTTACATTATCGTTTACATTATCAGTCTGTCATCTCCTATATGTTATAGTGTAATATTACATGTTTTATATCCATCCTTGTGTACTCTCAAGAAACTCCTCTCTTATCCCCCATTTACTTTGGTTCCACACATTTAACGTCCATTTTCCCTTCCACCTTGGTGTCCTCAGTGATAGCCAACCTCCGTTTCCTGAGGAGCCACTTCCAGAGATAGATGGAATAGTGTTCAGGGCCTAACTTGCTCAACTGCCCCAATGCCCTGGGAGCCACCCTTTCTCTCGAGGAATACAGTTCCCTCTATTGGATGGCATTAGTCCTCCCCAGGATGTGGGTCCACCCCCACTCTCACTACTTGGGTTTCTACCCCATGGTGTCACCCACTCTGGCAGAATGAGCATTTAGACATTCCCCAGGAGCCCGTCCTGCATCAGACCCTCCCCTCCGAGCATTCTAAACAGGTAACCCTCTTTATTATATTTTGATATGATTTTCTCGGCATTTTACTCTCCACCAACACCTGACCCTCTCCTGGTTCGTATGCTACCCCTCCCTCCCCCCACTTTTGGGCAACGTTACCCATCCGTCCCTCCCCAGCCACCCTCAAACCCGCAAAGCCCCAAGCAAAGGCAACCCCTTGCCCCCCTTTTATCTCTTCTTTGTGTTCATACTTACCACCATCTCGTCTTAAATTCGACCCCTGCAGACATCGGCTCATATCCTTCCTCCACCCTGCGATTTCCTATAAGCCTATCGTTCAGTCTCTTGCTATCTAGGTCAGCTTGTTTATTTCATATCATTGAGGTCATGTAGTATTTGTCCTTCAATGTCTGGGTTGCTTCACTCAACATAAGGTTCTCAAGATTCATCCATGCTATCACGTGTTTGTAGTGTGTTTGTTCTTACAGCCGAGTAGTATTCCATTGTGTGTATATACCACATTTTATTGATCCACTCATCTGTTGATGGGCATTTGGGTTGATTCCAACTTTTGGCAATAGTGAACAATGCTGCTATGAACATTGGTGTACATATATCGGTTTGTGTTCTTGTTTTCAGTTCTGCTGGGTATATACCCAGCAGTGGTATTGCTGGGTCATATGGCAAATCTATGGCTAGTTTTTTGAGAAACCGCCATACTGTCCTCCAGAATGGTTGGATCCTTCTGCATTCCCACCAGCAGTGGATGAGTGTTCCCCTTCCTTCACATCCTCTCCAGCACTTGTATTCTTCTGTTTTTTTCATAGCTGCCAATCTTATGGGTGTAAGATGGTATCTCATTGTGGTTTTGATTTGCATTTCCCTGATAGCTAGAGATTTGGAACATTTTTTCATGTGCTTTCTTGCCATTTGTATTTCTTCTTCGGAGAAGTGTCTGTTTAAGTCTTTTTCCCATTTTTTAAATGGGTTGTTTATCTTTTTATTTTCAAGATATAGGAGTTCTTTATATATGCAAGTTATAAGTTTCTTATCAGATATATGGTTGCCAAATATTTTCTCCCACTGTGTGGGCTCCCTTTTTACTTTCTTGACAAACTCCTTTGAGGTGCAGAAGGCTTTAATTTTGAGGAAGTCCCATTTATCTATTAGTTCTTTTGCTGCTCGTGCTTTTGGTGAGATATTCATAAATCCATTTCCTATTACAAGGTCCGGTAGATGTTTCCCTACACTGCTTTCTAAGGTTTTTATGGTCTTGGCTCTTATATTTAGGTCTTTGATCCATCTTGTGTTGATCTTTGTATAGGGTGTGAGATGGTAATCCTCTTTCATTCTTCTACATATGGCTATCCAGTTCTCCAGACACCATTTGTTGAATAGGCCATTCTCTCCCAGTTGAGAGGGTTTGGTGGCTTTATCGAATATTATGTGGTTTTATATGTGAGGTTCTATATCAGAGCTTTCAATTCGATTCCATTGGTCTATGTGTCTCTCCTTATGCCAATACCATGCTGTTTTCACCACCGTGGCTTTATAGTATGTTTTGAAGTCAGGTAGTGTGATTCCTCCAATTTTGTTTTTCTTTTTCAGTATGTCTTTGGCTATTCGGGGTCTCTTTCCTTTCCAAATAAATTTCATAGTTAGTTTTTCTAGTTCCTTAAAGAAGGCTGCATTGATTTTTATTGGGATTGCATTGAATGTGTAGATCAGTTTTGGTAGGATAGACATCTTAATAAAGTTCAGTCTTCCTATCCATGAACAAGGAATAGTCTTCCATTTATTTAGGTCTTCTTTGATTTCCTTGAACAATCTTGTATAGTTCTCGGTGTATAAGTTCTTTACCTCTTTAGTTAAATTTATTCCTAAGTATTTGATATTTTTATTTACTATTGTGAATGGTATTTGTTTCTTGATTTCCTCCTGATCTTGCTCATTATTGGTGTACAGAAATGCTACTGATTTTTGCGCATTGATCCTATAACCTGCGACTTTACTAAACTCATTTATGAGTTCTAGAATCTTCGTTGTAGATCTCTCAGGGTTTCCTATGTATAGGATCATGTCATCTGCAAATAATGAAATTTTGACTTCTTCCTTTCCAATTTGAATGCCTTTTATTTCTGGTTCTTGCCTCAGTGCTCGAGCAAGTACTTCTAAGACAATGTTAAATAGGAGCGGAGACAGTGGGCATCCTTGTCTTGTTCCTGAGTTTAGAGGGAAGGAGTCTAGGATTTCTCCATTGTAAACAATATTGGCTTTAGGTTTTTTATATATACTCTTTATCATGTTCAAAAAATTCCCTTGTATTCCAACCTTTTGGAGTGTTTTTATCAAGAAAGAGTGCTGTATTTTGTCAAATGCTTTTTCTGCCTCAATAGATATAATCATGTGATTTTTTTCCTTCAATCTGTTTATATGGTGTATTACATTGATTGATTTTCTTATGTTGAACCATCCTTGCATACCTGGGATGAATCCCACTTGGTCGTGGTGTATAATACGTTTAATGTGTTGTTGAAAACGATTAGCAACTATTTTGTTAAGTATTTTTGCGTCTAGGTTCATTAGAGAAATTGGTCTGTAATTTTCCTTTCTTGTGATGTCTTTGTTTGGCTTTGGTACTAGGGTAATGTTGGCATCATAGAAGGAGTTGGGTAACGTTCTTTCTGTTTCGATGTTTTGGAATAGTTTCAGCAGGTTTGGTGTCAGTTCTTTCCGGAATGTTTTGTAGAATTCACCTGTGAAGCCATCTGGCCCTGGGCTCTTCTTAGTTGGGAGATTTTTAATAACTGATTCTATCTCTCTGCTTGTGATTGGTTTGTTAAGATCATCAATTTCTTCTTTTGTCAATATGGGCTGTTTATGTGTTTCTAGGAATTTGTCCATTTCCTCTAGATTGTCATTTTTGTTGGAATATAGTTTTTCAAAATATCCTCTTATGATAGTCTTTATTTCTGTGGGGTCAGTGGTGATATCGCCTTTCTCATTTCTTATTTTGTGTATTTGCATCTTCTCTCTTTTTTTCTTTGTTAGTGTTGCTAAAGGTTTGTCAATTTTGTTAATCTTCTCAAAAAACCAGCTCTTGGTCTTGTTTATCTGTTCAAGTGCTTTCTTATTTTCTATTTCATTTAGTTCTGCTCTTATCTTTGTTATTTCCTTCCTTCTTCTTCCTGTTGGGTTGCTTTGTTGTTGTTTTTCTAATTCCTTCAAATGTGCAGTTAGTTCTTCAATTTTTGCTCTTTCTTCTTTTTTGATATATGAATTTATGGCTATAAACTTCCCTCTCAGTACTGCTTTTGCTGCGTCCCATAAATTTTGGTATGTTGTGTTATCATTATCATTTGTTTCAAGGTAGTCATTGATTTCTTTTGAGATTTCCTCTTTGACCCACTGTTTTTCTAAGAGTGTGCTGTTTAATTTCCAAATCGTGGTGTGAAATCTGGGCTTCTGTCCCTTGCAAATCTCCAGCTTGACTCCACTGTGGTCAGAGATAATGTTTTGTATGATTTCAATCTTTCTGAATTCGTTCAGCCTTTCTTTGTGGCCTAGCATATGATCTATCTTGGAGAATGATCCATGTGCACTTGAGAAAAATGTATATCCTGCTGTGTTTGGGTGTAGCGATCTATATATGTCTATTAGATCGAGCTCCTCTAATATACTATTCAGATGTTTTGTTTCTTTGGTGATTCTCTTTTGAGATGTTCTGTCCAGAGTTGATAGTGGTGTATTAAAATCCCCCACTATAATTGTAGATGTATCTATTCTTTCACTTAGTTTTTCCAGCATTTGCCTGACGTATTTAGAGGCACCCTGGTTAGGGGCATAGATATTTATGATTGTTCGATCTTCTTGACAGATTTTCCCTGGAACTAAAATGTAGTATCCTTCTTTGTCTCTCACAATTGTTTCACATTTAAAGTCTATTTTGTCTGATATTAATATAGCTACTCCTGCCTTTTTTTGGTTATTGTTAGCTTGTATGATTGTTTTCCAGCCTTTCACTTTCAATCTCCATGCGTCTCTGGGTCTAAGATGTGTCTCTTGTAGACAGCATATGGATGGGTCATATTTCCTTATCCAATGTCCCAGTCTGAATCTTTTGATAGGTGAGTTTAATCCATTGACATTCAGTGTTATTACTATCAAGGAATTATTTGTGTTAGCCATACTTTGATTGGATTTGTGTTTGTCATATTTTGTTTGTATATTTTTTTTTGTCTTTTTTGTTGTTGTTGTTGGTCTTATACTCTCCTCCAACTTTGCCTTTCCTGTTTTTTCCTTTCTTCCTGCAGCACTCCCTTTAGAATTTCTTGAAGGGGAGGTTTCTTGTTGGTATACTCTTTCAGTTTCTGTTTGTCTGCGAATATTTTGAACTCTCCATCATATTTGAATGCTAGTTTAGCTGGATAAAGTATTCTTGGTTGGAAATTTCTTTCCTTTAGTACCTTGACTATATCATACCACTGTCTTCTTGCCTCCATGGTTTCAGAAGAGAAATCAGCACTTAATCTAATAGAGCTTCCCTTGTATGTGATGGTTTTCTTTTCTCTTGCTGCTTTTAGGATTTTCTCTTTGCCTTGAGCATTGGATAATTTGACAAGTATATGTCTTGGGGTGGGCCTGTTGGGGTTTATGACTTGTGGAGTGCGCTGTGCTTCTTGGATATGTACATCTGTCTCTTTCAGTAGATTTGGGAAGTTTTCAGCCATTATTTCCTGCAGCACTCTTTCTGACCCCTTTCCCTTCTCTTCACCTTCTGGAATGCCTATAATACGTATGTTTGAGTGTTTTGCATTGTCATTCAGGTCCCTAAATCCTAATTGGATTTTTTCTATCTTCTTATTGACCCCTTCTACTATCTGTTTGATTTCTGATGTACTGTCTTCCACATCACTAATTCTCTGCTCTTTCTCTTCTAGTCTGCTGATATTTGCTGCAAGTGTATTTTTGATTTCTTGAACTGTGGTGTTCATTCCCATCATATCTGTTATGTTTTTGCGTATGTCTGCAATTTCCCCTCCAAGTGATATCTTCATGTTGTTCACCTCTTTCATTACTGCATCAAATTTGTCGGTGATAAATGTTCTGAGATCTTTCATTGCTTGTGCCAAGTTTTGCTCCCCTTCGTGATTATTGGTTTGTTGATTGGATTCAGCCATGTTTTCCTGATTATTGGTTTGGTTTGTAGATTTTTGTTGCTTTCTGGTCATCTCTTTATTTTGACGAATTTAATCAGTTCCTTAGCTTCTTTGTCTGCTCTTGGAGGTTAATTAGTTGTTATTTTTGCATAGGTGTTATATCTTCTCTTTGTCAGATTTTTCTTCTTATTCTAGTTACTTGTTGTTGGTTAAGTTCACTTTAGAGGAAAGTATTAGTGTTGGGGAAAGGCAATTGTGTAAGCAAGGGAAAAGTGTAAAGTTGTATTGGTGATGTATGTTAACGAAGCAAGAATATGAGATCTGGAAGGATGGAGGTTAGATTCATGTAGATTGTATAGAGTTATAGCTGTAGGTAGAGTACCTTTTATGAAGTAGATGACTGAATTTGGGAGGAATATGGTATGAACTACAAAGCTATTGTTTTCATGAGAGAGGGAGAAAGAAAGGAGAGGTAATAGTTTCAAGAGTGGATAATAGACAGAAAACAGAACAAAGGTATTAGAAATTAAGAGTTAGGCACTTTGTGGATCAAAGAACGGGAGGTTGGGGGTGGAATATAGGAGAGACAGTAGATGATAGTGGATATCAAGATGCAGGGGAAGGGGGATAGTGTAGGTAGCCTAAATCAGTTCACACAGAAATGAGGCAGTGGAGGATCAGAAAACCCAGCAAATGTGAGGTGTTCCCTGTAGCACCTATTGTATACTTGAATTAAAATAAAAATAAGTGGAAGATGAGGGACAAGAGGGAAAGAGAAAACCGAAAAAAAAAAACTAATTATAATAAAGAAAAAAGAAAGACAAGAAAAAAGGAAGAAAGAAAAAGAGGATGGGCAAACGGTGGGGAACGGATAGGGAGAAGAGAGATACAGGTATACACGTGTCACAATTGCAACACTATCTAAAACAACAACTTCCCCCCACTTTGCCCTAAAACCCCCCGTCTGTCTGCCCAAATGGGTCTGCAAGCACCTCCCTTCCCACAAACCCCCAATAGGCCGCCCAGGGCCCACGAACTCCCCAGTACTGCAGATGCTCCAAAAATAAAAATAAAATAATATAAAATAAAGTAAAATAAATTTAAAAAAAAAAAAAAAAGAACAGAAACCCCTCCGCAGGCCCGGCTCCGCCCGCCGCGGAGGCTTGGACCGGCTCTGCCCGGCTCCTTACGCCGCCTCGGCCTGGCCTGGCTCCGCCCGGCTCCGCTCGCTACAGCGGCCCAGCCGGCTCCCGCGTCCACCTCCCGCCACCACGGCCTGGACCGGCCCCGCCCGGCTCCGTACCCGCCGCGGCCTGACCCGGCTCCGCCTGGCTCCGCTCGCTACAGAGGCCCGGCCCAGCTCCGGCGTCCGCCTCTCGCCACCGCGGCCTGCACCGGCCCCGCCCGGCTCCGTATGCCGCCGCCCGCACACCACCACGGCCCAGCTCGGCCCTGCTCGGCCCCGCCCGGCCCCGCCCGGCCCTGCTCTCCGCCGGCGCAGCCCGGCCCGGCTCCGGCGTCCGCCGCTGCGGCCCGACCTGGCTCAGCACCACCGAGCGGGGCTAGATGCCTCGTTTCCACCTACCCAAGGAGGGAATCCTCTACAGGTAGCTGGGATCTCCGTGTATCTTTCACAGACGAATCCTCTCTGTTACCTTCCCTCCAAATCGATGTCCAGACACCTCCAGACCAGCAAAAATCCCGAAACAATCCGGTCCCAAAGAGTCTCCAATGCTGCCCAGCCGATTCCTTGCAGAAGACCCTAACAGGGATGTTCACTCAGCTGCCATCTTGCCCTTCTCCCTTGAACCATCTTATCCTCAGCAAAATACTGTGCTCATTGCTCTTTCCATTTTTTATTACCTGTTATTTTATTGCTTTATCTAATAATGAGCAGTTTCCTTCCATTCTTTCAAAGATGTTGCAAGATGCTCCAGATGTTGCAAGATGCAAAGATGTTGCAGTGTCTCCAGAGATCCCCAAACAGAAGCTTTAGATAGTTCTGCGTTATTACTAACTGTTCTGTAGGACAAGCTGACACTTGGAGCTCCTTATTTTGCCACCATATTGCCCTATCTATCCTCCATTCACTTTTATTTCTTTATTTTATTGGATGCTAATAATAAAATCGTGTTATGAAGCAGGGTTCACATAGGTTCATGGATGCTCCCTAATTTGGATATTCTGTCTTTAATCTTTGGACAAACTTCCTCACAAAATGATGTCTCTTTCAGCTGCACCCATTTCTAAAGAACATGCAATTTAAAAATCCTGCTGGTGAGCAAATGAATTTGGATGAGGCAAGGAAATTGGGTGCCTGGTTTGACATTATTAACTGTTGGAAATTTCCAGAAGGTTTTGGTCTTAAAGCTAAGGTAGGACAATTTGCCTTAGATGTGTCACAAAATCAACAATATTTTGTATCTGAGGAGATGATAGAGTGGAACGCAGGATTTTCAGAGGTGAGTATGACCAAATCATCATAGTTTATGCATAAAGAAAATCTCTTTATGGGGGGTTACTTCCTCCTTACTGCTCAGTAAATGGCCACATCTGGGTATTCAACAACTTACCTTTCAATTTGAAAATTTTTCTTACCCATTGTCAAATGGATGGGAAAAAACACATTTATTCAAAAATGTATTTATGAAATATTATTCATTTCACATGTACAATGAAAATGGTATCCTATCAGATAAACTGATTTATGTATTTAAAATTTAAATTTGTGAATAATTCAATACCCCTAACACTGTAGTTATTGGAGAGTTAAAGTCACAGTTACTAAGACGTATTTGATTTTCTCCCTGGACTCCCCACTCAGAATGCAGTGAGAAGTGTGTTTCTGGATTCATGAAAACCTCTCAGGAAGGAAAGCCTGCTTCCTGCTCTTCGTACTGTGTGCCCAGAGAATGAGATTTCCAATGAGACAGATAAGTTCATGCCCAGAAGAAAGTCCCCACTTCTCCTTTATATCTCCCACTCATACAAGATATTTAAAATTATTTAGGAAACTGCAGAGTCAAAATTCATCCTTCCTTTATTTAGCAATTTAATTTTATAATCAATAGTATTTTCCATTGATATGATACCCCTTCTCTGCACTTATCTAGCTTATTTGATAAGCTTTATACCCATTGCTGGCAAAGTCATCGCTAAGAAACACTTTTCTTGACTCCATAATAGTAAACTATGTTTCATCCTTATATTGTAACTAATACATTGTATTATAAGTACCTGCTTTTCATCCTGTTTGAAAGGATATTTAAATTTTATCAAAAGCTTGGATCTTAACAATTTTCATGACTTACACTGAGATGAAGAACAGATGCTCAGAAAGTTTGTGATGATTTTTAGAAATGTGTATTTCTAAAGTGTGCCACATGAGGACAATATAATGCACCCACAATGAATGGGTTTCAGTTTCTGTTCTCTCATATTTTACAACTGATTGAGGAGACAAAACATAGGGACACTTTGTATCCATCCTTAAAACTGTAATTTGTGCATGTACAGAAACTTATGGGGCAGCAAATTCATAGGTTTGAGTGGTTCCACAGAGCTTTTCATAGAGACAGTAGCATTAGTATTATGTAAGATGAATGAAAGGCAATAAATTCTTGGCAGAATTATTAATGACAAAAAGTAAATCACCACTGAATGTAGTATTCAGAGATTCAGAGAACTGGAAAACAAAGGTTCACTGTGACTAGCTCACAGAGAATATTGGGAATGGAGACTGAGACATGATATAGAAATGGAAGAGAAAATCTTATGCCATGTTTCTTTCATAATATAATTTCTGAAATTCAACATATTCCTGATACTACATGCATATTCATGATATTACATACTGGAATAACATCTATTGTGGGAAATTTTTTATTTTAATTTCTTGATTAATATGTGGTTTAATTTTCTAAAATACTATTATTTCATTTTTTAAAGATGTGTTGAGATTAATGATATAACCTTGCAGTGAATCAATTTGGAAAATGATCCATGTACACATCAGTACAAGATAAGTTCAAGTATATGTTCTACATGTGCATATAAAGAATACTGTAACCATGAACTGCAGCTCCCACATGCTTGGAGATTAAGAAATATAATTTTCAACAACTTATTGTTTAATTTAGATAATATAAAAGTTTTTATAAAAATGTTTTGAAATTGAAAATGCTACATTTAAAGTCTTATTATGGGATAGAGTTAAGGCTGTCTTTGGAGAAAATATGTATAATCCTAGAATATATAATTTTTAAATTATTTAGTACATATATTTAAATGAAAAAGCTGAACTAACTATTCATTGAAAAATTAATAAAAGCAAATAAAACCTAAAGAAAAGAGAAGATAGAAAGTAATAAATATAAGAAAGAAATTTAATAAAGGACAATACAGGTAGGATAAAAATGTCAAAATGAACAGCAGATTTAGAAAAAAATATTAATAATCCTTAGAATGGTACATTAAGAATAAACAAAAAATTGCAAAATAAATAATACCAGGACTTAAGAATGTGCCCTCTGTGCAGAATTTTGCACCATAAAACTTAGCATAAATAATTACAGGCCAAACATTTAAAATTATGAATGATATTCACCTATTCCTAGAAAAATAAAAGTTGCCAAAAAATATGACCCCAAAATTACAAATCTGAAAAGTTTCGTATCTTATTTAGTTATTAAATCCATAGCTTAAAACATTCTCATAAATTTTCAAATTGACCAATGGCCCTACTGGGGAATTCCACCAAACTTTCAAGGAAAAAATAATACTTATTTACTCAAACTCTTCCAAGGAATAGGACAAAAATGGGAAAACATCTCTATTCATTTATGATTACAGCTTAACATTTGTATCAAAATCTTATAAGGCCATAAAAAAATAAGAAATTTCAGGTTTCTAGCTTTTTTAAACATAAGCTCATATATAATAAAAAAATAATCTGCACTCTAATTCCAGCAATATTTTATAAAGAGGATTTATCATGACAAAGCAAAGTAATTCAGTATATGTGCCCCCTGAAAAGTAGAAACCGTCATCTCAGTGAATGAAGGAAAATATTTAATAAAATTCAATGCCCACCAGTGATTTTAGAACAAACAACAAAAGCATACCTTATCAAGTAGAAATAGAAGAGAACCATCTTCATCTCTTAAAAGATACTTCCTGAAAACTAACATAAATTTCACACCATATTGAAGTATTTCATGACTGGGAGATCAATAATGAAACAAAAATCTTCAATATTAACACATCTAACAATGCACTGGAGATCCTTCCCAATGCAATATTGGAAGGAAAAAGATTGGAAGGAATAATTATTTGGAAGGATAAAGTAAAATTGACATAATTTGGAAAGGATTTTATTGCATAAGTTGAAGATCTGGAAGATTTTATAAACTCAGTTTAATGATCTGAATAGAGGGGTAATATAAAAGCTTCTTAAATATGCAAGTCATAGGGCTTTCTAAAATGAATCTTACAAAGATGATATTTGCAATATCTTGAAAGTATTAAATTCCTGAAAATAATATTTAGGAAAGTTTGGAAAGACTTCTGTATAATAAAGTTATCGAGAAAAATTTAAAGAAAACTAAATAAATGGAGGGATGAACCGTGTTCATAGTTGAAAGGACTCAATATTGTAATGATATCATTATTCTCCAAATTGATTGACTGAGTCAATGCAATTGTTATCACAATCACAACTTTATGGGGCTATGACAACTTATTAAATCATTCCTATGAAATCAAATGCAAAATCTTTGCTAAGACAAACTTCAAGACAGAGAGTGAAATGGGAGTGCATATTCTACTTGTTTCTTTTTTTAAGTCACAATAATGTTGTTTCATCATAAGGATAGAAAAGGAAATAAAATGAACCAAATGACATATCTAGAAACAAATTGGTCACATACAAATTCATCAATATCAGGAAAATTGTAATTCTAAATGTAAAAATAAAAACCTTAAAGAAACAAGAAGGAGAAGAATGTTTTCATTTTCAAAGGAGAAAATTTCTTAAATAAGACATATATCATCATATATCATCAACATTAAAGGAAAAGTTTAATGAATGTTAATTACACTAATACAGCTACTTTCTGTTAGGCAATGAATGGTCAAGCCACATCTGGAAGAAATTATTTAACAAAGATCTAGTCAATAACGAATTACATCAAGAGTATACAGGGACTGTATACAGAAACAAGATAAGCAGAAAATCCACTAGAAAAAATACGATGTGTGGACAAGAAAAGATTGGAAGCTCAACAGTAAATAAATTACACTGTTATCAAATTGATGGACTGAATGTTTAAAAGAAAGCCAGAGGTCTAAGAGAAAGTTTAGGGAAAGAAAAACAAGCACATTAAAGCACATGGTTATTTAAAATCATCACAAGCTGGACAAATTTGGCTGAAATTGTCCAATGTTATTCTTTTGGGTCCAGTGAATAAGTGAGAATTACTGAACATGGGCTGATGACACTTTGCATTTTTCACCAGATATAGAACACTGTGCGAAGTGTCCAGATCATCAGAATGCAAACAATGAGAGACCTCATTCCCTCCAAAAGACCCTTTGGGGTAGACTCTGGTCTGCACAGCTCTTTGCTTCTCTTTCCTTGCTACTGTTATTCTTGGGGTCTTTGTGAAGCACCAAGACACTCCCATTGTCAAGGCCAATAACAGGATCCTCAGCTACATCCTGCTCATCTCCCTTACCCTGTGTTTCCTATGCTCCTTGCTCTTCATCAATTATCCCAACACAGCCATCTGCATCTTCTGACAAATCACATTTGGAATTGTTTTTGCAGTGGCTGTGCCCACTGTTTTGGCCAAAACAATCACTGTAGTTCTGGAATTCAAGGTCCTTGCTCTAGGGAGAAGGATGTGGCAGTGTTTGGTATCAGGGGCACCTAATTTTGCTATTTCCATTTGCTCCCTAATCCATATGATACTCTGTGGAATCTGGTACAGAACCTCTCCCCCATTCATTGATAAAGATGCACACAATGAGCATGGTTATATTACCATTGAGTGTCTTAAGGGCTCAGCTACTGCCTTCTACTGTGTCCTGGGATTCCTGGGCTGCTTGGCCCTCTGCAGCTTCAATGTAGCTTTCATGGCCAGGAACCTGCCTGACACCTTTGTTGGTGTTCTGCAGGGTTTGGGTCAGTTTCCTCTCTGTCTACCACAGCACCAAGGGGAAGGTCATGACAGCCATTGAAATCTTCTCCAGCTTGGCTTCCAGTGCTGCATTACTAGGCTACATCTTTGCTCCAAGGTGCTATATTATTTTATTAAGACCAGATAGGAACACTCACCATGGATTATGGTATAGAACATATTCTGTGGACATTAAGACTTCTTAAGTTGTAACTGAATATTGTCCTGCAGTAAATAGAAGGCCTGAAGAAAATCAACACCATGCTTGCATTTACCTTCACCAATTAAGAAGTGGTGTGGGGGGGTGGGGTTGAATGGGACCTCATATATATATTTTTAATGTAATATTATTACAAAGTCAATAAAAAAAAGAAGTGAATCACATTTTTTCTCTAATAATGGCAGGAGAATGACAGTCACATTATCCAACTTTTCAACATTAAATTACATTTTTTTGTCCTTTTTCATTACATTAAATATAACATTGAATACTCATATTGTAGTTAATTTTATATGTTTGAAATACATTTGAATAGACTTCCACTTTGGTTTTCAGTTTTTTGTTTATAAATTTCCTTTTCCTAATTATCCTTGAAGGCATGATAAAAGTTTCCCTCCTTTCTTCTGTCTGTGGTTATCGCAAAGATCCAACAACATTTTGCCAATATTCCTTATTTTTCCACATATTTGAATTGCTATATTTTGAGGATAATAAATACCTACATATAAGCTCTGTTTCAGGACACATTGTAGCAGTTTGATATTGATTATGAATTCCAAAAATAGACGTTAGATTTTGTTTGTGAACTGGTCAGCTCCTCTGGGCATATTAGATTAAATTAATTCAGAGGTTTCACTTTTACTTGATTGAATAATGAGCAAAGCTTTGATCAGGCTACATCTGTAGGACACGGGGTGTCCATACCTTTGGTTTCTGAGATTCCAGCTTTTGGACTCAGAAACCAATAATTCCCCAACATCAGAATAGTTTGCAGTGCAAACAGTGCGCAGATGAATACCCTGTTGCCCCTAGCCCTAGAGGTGCTCGCAGTCAAGCCATGGAGACCAAGCTGATACGTAAACTTTAACTGACTTCTGTACCAAGAAACACAGCATTTTTCCATCACTAGAGGCTGCAGAAACAATGGCAGGCAGAAACAAGTAGTTCATTGAGGAAATAGCACAGACCAGGTGTGAAAACCACGTGGTGTATGAATGGTGGATTGGACCATTGTATAGCTCTTGTCCAGTCATTTTAGGTATCATATTAATCCATTTTTTGTACCCCTCTCTCACCTGAATGCATTAAAAATGAATATACTTGCTTACTAGAAGTAATAAAGTGGAAGATGAGATCAGATTTTTAATCACTCTACTTCTGAATCACTTTTAACCTGTACAATTTATAGTCACTAGTACTGGATTACTGGACATGAATTTACCCCTACATGAAATGGCATTATGAGTTTTACTCTTTAAGTCTTCAGAGGAAATGTTTCCTGTGCACAACACCTTGTGCACACTAGACATCAATATGTTAATTGAATACATTTGCGAATGTATAAAATTGTGATACTATGTGTGCATTTCATTTGTGTGTGTATGTTCATTCATTTAACATGTCTGCATTAATACATCTTAAGTATTTATTCCATGAAGATACAAAATTGAATACCATAGAGCCAGAAACTGTCCTCATTAGTCTAATCGAATAGTTCAATTGTTGGCATTGGACTTTGAAGGGCGATTCAGGATGCAAGGAGAAAATAGAATGGGATGCCCTAATCTGGATATGGCAATAAGAAAAACCCTTCCATGGTAAGGAAATTAGAGAAGATACCTCGAGGAGGAGCAGAAATTGAGATTAGGAAGGGAAAGGGGACATAGATGTAGAAAATGATTTTACAAGAATGGGGACAAGCTGAGCATAGACCCCAAATTTGACAGGTGCATTGAAGAAGACAGAGGCTCTGGATTCCAATAAGGAGGGAGAAGTGAGAATAGATAGGCATGAGTCAGACTGTATGGTTTTTGTAGTTCATTTTAGGGGGAGTATGAACAATTTTATGCTAATTTTATGCTAAAAAACTAGACAATGTAGATAAAATAGAAAAATTCCTAAGAATGTACAACCTACTGATGCTCAAAGAAATAGAAGATTCATTAAACCAATCACAAGAGATTGAAACAGTCATTAAAAATTTCCCCACAATGAAATGCCCTTGACCAGACAGTTTCACAGGTGAGTTCTACCAAGCATTCAAAGAAGATTTAATACCAATGTGACTCAAGCTCTTCCAAAAAATTGAACAAGAAGGAATGCTACAAAACTCATTCTATGAAACCAATATCACCCTCACGCTAAAGCCAAATAAAGCTATTACAGAAAAATAAAGTTATAGACCCATTTCTCTAATGAATACAGTTGCAAAAATCCTCAATAAGATACTTGCTAATCAAATCCAACAACACATTAAAAGAATTATCCTTCTTGATCAAGTGGATTGTATACAAGTCATGTAAGGCTGGTTCAACACAAGAAAATCAGCATAATATACCACATTAATAAATCAAAGAAGAAAAATCATATGATCTTATCAATGACACAGAAAAGGCATCTGACAAAATACAGTATCCTTTCTTGAGAAAAATACTACAAAAAATAGGAATTGAAGGAAACTTCTCAACATGATAAAAGCCATATAAGAAAAACCCACAGCTAACATTGTATTCAATGGTGAAAGACTGAAAACTTTCTGATTGAGTTCAGGGAAAGGACAAGGATGCTTACTAACCCCATTGTTCTTCAATGTAGTGGTAGAGTTTCTATCTAAAGCAATCAGGCAAGAAAAAGAAATAAAAGGCATCCAAATTGGAAAAGAAGAATTAAAATTTTCACTATTCGCAGATGATGATTATATATCTAGAAAGTCCTGAAAAATCTACAACAAAGCTGCTAGAGCTAATAAATTATTTCAGTAGAGAGTCAGGATATAAGATCAATAAGCAAAAATCAGTAGTGTTTCTTTACATGAATAATGCACAATCTGAGGAGGAAGTCAAGAAAAACACTCTATTTACAATAGCAACAAAAAGAATCAAATATTTAGGAATAAACTTAACCAAGGATGCAAAACACTTGTATTCAGAAAACTATAATGCATTGCAAAAAGGAATTTTGAAAGACCTAAATAATTGGAATAACATTTCTTGCTCATGGATTGGAAGACTAAATATCATTAAGATGTCAATTCTACCCAAATTGAGATACAGATTCAATGCAATGCAAATAAAAATTTCACCAGTATTTTTTTTTAGCAAATGGAAAACACAATTATCAAGTCTATCTGGAAGTGTAAGAGTCTCCAAATGGCCAGAAACATTTTCAAAAGGAAATGTGAAGTTGGAGGACTCTCACTTACAGACTTTAAATCATATAATTAGCTACAGTGGTAAAAACAACATGGTATTGTCATAAACATAGACACATAGACCAATGGAACCAAATTGATGGTTCATAAACAGACACATCTATGGCCAAGTGATTTTTGACAATCCTGTCAAGCCCTCCCAGTTGGGGAAGAAAAGTTTATTCAAAAATTTTTGTTGGGAGAACAGGATATCCATAGCCAAAAGAAAGAAGACCCCTATCTCACATATTATACAAAAATAAACTCAAAGTGGATCAAAGACCTGAATATAAAAGGAAGTACAATAAAGCTTCTAGAAGAATATGTAGGGAGACATCTTCAAGATCTGGTGGTAGGTGATGGATTCATAAACCTTACACCAAAATCACGAGCAACAAAAAAAAAAACATGGGTAAATGGGACCTTCTCAAACTTAAACATTTCTATGATTCAAAGGACTTCATCAAGAAGGTGAAAAGGCACCAAGTCAGTGGGAGAAAATATTTGGAAACCAGTTATCTGATAAGGGTTTGATTTCCATGCTACATAAAGAGATCATACAACACAACAATAAAAACCAAGCAATAAATTTAAAAATGGACCAAGGATTTAAATAGACATTTCTCCAAAGAGGAAATACAAATGGCCAAAAAGCACATGAATAAATGTTTCATATCACTAGCTATTAGGGAAATGCAAATTAAAACAACAATATATCATCTACTACCACATAGAATGGCCATTATTTTTTAAAAAAACAACAGAGAACAATATGTGCTGGAGAGGATGTGGAGAAACAGGAACATTCCTGCACTGTTGGTGGGAGTGTAAAATGGTGCAGCCTTCATGGAATACAGTTTGGAGGTTCCTGAGGAAGCTAAATATAGAACTGTCACATGATCCAGCAATTCCTCTACAAGTAATATATCCAGAAGAACTAAAAACTAGGCCATGAACAGACACCTGCACACCAATGTTCATAGCGAAGTTGTTCACAATTGCCAAAAGATGGAAACAACTCAAGTGTCCCTTCATGATTGAATGGATAAACAAATGTGGTCTATACAAACAATGGAATATTATGCTGCAGTAAGAAGAAATGAAATTGGGACATATGTGGTAACATGGATGAGTCTTGAAGAAATTATACTAAGTGAAGTAAGCCAGACACAAAAGGACAAATATTGCATGGTCTCATTAATATAAACTAAATACAAATAATAAACACATGGAATTGTATATGTTATTAGGAGATAAAAGGAGTTTTGAGAAGAAATATAGATGCTTAATATATGTAGAAGTTTTTTTTCTTTATTTTCTTTTAAATGTTACATTAAAAATATAACAGGTCCCTATATACCTCCCACCACCCTCACCCCACTCCTCCCACAACAACAACCTCTTGCATCATCGTGGCACATTCACTGCACCTGGTGAATACATTTTGGAGCACTGCAGCACCACATGTATAGTGGTCTACATAGTAGTCTACACTCCTCCAGTCCACCCAGTGGGCCATGGCAGGACACACAATGTCCAGCATCTGTCCCTGCAGCATCACCCAGGACAACTCCAAATCCTGAAAATGCACCCACATCATATCTTTTCTTCCTTCTCCCTAACATCAGCAGCTACCGTGACCACTTTCTTCACATCACTACTACAATTTCTTCCCTTACTAATCACAATAGTTCCCCGGTAGAACACCAGTAAGTCAACTCTAATCTATATCCTATTCTTCCATCCTGTAGACCCTGGGAAGGTTCTGTACAGTCCACATCTATATCAAGAAGGGGCTTACATTCCACAAGGATGATGGATGGAATTCTCCTGCTTGCAATTGTAGGCACTCGTGGCTCCCTGGTGTGGTGGTTAACCTTCTTCACCTCCCTGTTAGCTGGCCAGGATAAGAGCAATAAACCAGAGGGTAGGAGTTGCAAGCCTGCTGAGGCTCAGGGCCTGACTGTCACATGGACAGTCCAGAGATTCAGGTCTCCTGAGTATACCCGAAACCCAAAGCCAACTACAGGTCTGGTAAAAGTAACAGAAGAGGCATGTGTAGAAAGATCACATCTGAGTCCATCTCCATCTCACTCAGCAACAGAAACTCAAAGTAGGGCCAACTGACATGGCACTGAATTCCAGAGCCATCTGCTATGAACATAGAGTCTCTGCAGCCCTCAGGAGAACCAGTACCTGGGTTTCTATCTACTTTGGCTGTCTCTGGGACCCTGCTGAGATGTGCATAAACGTTACTGCTCTGATGACCTCCCAACTGTTTTTGGAGACTCATAGCCATATAAACTCATTTGTCCTTTCCATTTCCCCCTTTTATCCAAAGACAAAAAGCAGTTGTTAACACTTGATATTACATGTAGGCTGAGATATTCTGCTGGTATGAGCTGACCCTTTTATTCAAGGTCTTTTTCTAGTTACGTCATCAACTGGTGCTTGGTAGTAATCCCTTGGCACCAGGGAGGTTCATCCTCAGAAGTCATGTTCAATGCCGGGGGGAAGGTAATGCATTAAATGCTGAATCTGGCTTAGTGACCACATTTGAGCAAAATGGAGGCCCTCAGGAGGTAACTCTTTATTGGTCTTTGACATTGCACTTGGAGTATTGTTGCTGTTTCATTGGGTATGTGATAGAGCTCCCCTGGATAGGAACTAACACTCCCTCAGTTGTCATTTTTAACTGAAACCACTATGAAAATATCCAAACATTTTCATGTACCCTGTGTACACACCCTGGAGTACTCTCTCCCAACCATGTGCCCCCTTTCAATAACACACCACACCAGTGTTCCTCCCCTGACATAGTTGAACCCTTCTGTAGTCCAAAACTTCTTTAAAAAGGAAGACTAATATTTTGCCAGATTATATAAATAGCAAAATGGAATATAATGATGGGTTTAAAGGTTAGATATAGAATATATACTAATTTAGAAAAATTAAATAAAGGAAGAATAAATTGGAGTATCAAAAAATGAAAAACTGAAAAAGTTTTGTTTTGACATTTTGCTTTTCATCACTGCTGTATGTGTTGCCCTGTATGTACCATGGCAAGGCAATTTCTTCAATTTCTTCCTCAATGTCTACATACTTTCTTTTTTTTTTTTCTTCCAATTTTTGTTTCTTTTCACATAAGTTTTAGATTACAGTAATTCACATACACAATATATGATACTCCCACATATCCAACATCAAACCCTTTGTCCCTTCACAATGATCTTTTTACATGTTCATATTCTATTTGCTGCAGCTCATGTACAGATATTGAAACAATAGCTTTCAAACATGATTCCATTTGAGTTTCCATTATGGTTTATATTTTAGACTATACAATTTTCTAAATTTTTAGTTATATTATGTTTTACATTATCATTTATATTTTGGCCTATAGACTTTAATACATTTTTGGTGTAATTTAACATATCCTATATCCATCATTGCATGATCTTGTGGAATACTTCCATTGACCCACAGTTACACAGATTCCATCTATTCAACACCTTTTTCCCCATCCCCTCAGGGCCCACTGTGACGATCAATCTTCATTACATGAAGGACCATATTCAGAGATACTTGAAACAGTGTTGAGAGCTTGACATACTCGAGTGCCCTAACCCACTGGGAGCCACCAATTCTCTCAAGAGATAAAATTTCCTCTATTTGAGAACATCAGTTCTCCCCAGGATGTGGGTATACTTTCACCCTCATTGTGTGGGTCTCCACCCAATAGTATAAACCATTATTACAAAATGAACCCTCACACTCTCCCTAGAAGCTTTCCATGTGTCAGAAGCCCCCCCTTTAAGCATCTTGAACAGATAGCCTTTTATAGTATATTTTCTAAAGAGTTTTCTCTAATTTGTAATTTCAACCACATACCTGACAGTCTCCTATGTTCAAATGTTCTGCCTACCGTCCCCCCCCAAAATTGGGCCATCTAATCGATCCTTTCATCTCCAGGCCCCTCATGCCCACAAAGCCCTGCCCCAAGGTATACTTATGCCCCCATTTTATCCCTCCTCTGTAGAGATTCTTATCTCCAGCTTATCATAGATTTCACCCATGTAGGTGTCAGCTTGCAGCCTTTCTCTACTCCCCAACTTCCTTTAAGCATATCATCCAGTCTTTAGCTCTCTGAAACATCTTGGTTTACTTATTTCTTATCAGAGAGGTCATGTTGTATTTGTCCTTCAATGCCTGGGTTGCTTCACTCAACATAAGGTTCTCAAGATTCATCCATGTTATCACATGTGTTTGTAGTGTATTTGTTCTTAGAGCTGAGTAGTATTCCATTGTATGTATACACCACATTTTATTTATCCATTCATCTCTTGATGGCATTTGGATTGATTCCAACTTTTGCCAACTGTGGATAGTGCTGCTATGAACATCGGTGTGCATATATCAGTTTGTGTCCTTGTTTTCAGATCTTCTGGGTATATACCCAGCAGTGGAATTGCTGGTTCATATGGTAAATCTGTATCTAGTTTTTTGAGAAACTACCAAACTGTCCTCCAGAATGGCTGGGTCCTTCTGCATTCCCCCCAGCAGTGGATGAGAGTTCCCATTCCTCCATATTCTCTCCAGCATCTGTAGCCTTCTGATTTTTTGATAGCTGCCAGTCTTATGGGAGTAGGATGGTATCTCATTGTGTTTTGACTTGCATTTCCCTAGTAGCTAGTGATTTTGAGCATTTTTTCATGTGCCTTTTAGCTATTTGTATAACTTCTTTTGAGAAGTGTCTGCTCAAATCTTTTTCCCATTTTTAAAATGATTTGCTTGTCTTTTTATTTTCAAGATATAGGAATTCTTTATAAATGCAGGATATTTCTCCTATAAGATATATGGTTACCAAATAATTTCTCCCAATGTGTAGACTCTTTTTTCATTTTCTTGACAAAATTCTTTGAGGTGCAGAAGGCTTTAATTTTGAGGAAGTCCCATTTATCTATTTGTTCTTTGGCTGCTCATGTTTTGGGTGTGAAGTTCATGAAGCCGTTTCCTATTACAAGGTCCTGTAGATGCTTCCCTACATTGCTTTTCAAAGTCTTTATGGTCTTGGCTCTTATATTTAGGTCTTTGATCCATCTTGAGCTGATTTTTGTATAAGGTGTGAGTTGGTAATCCTCTTTCATTCTTTTAAATATGGATATCCAGTTCTCCAGGCACCATTTGCTGAAGAGGCCGTTCTCTTCCAGTTGAGATGTTTTGGTGGCCTTGTTGAATACCATATGGCTGTTTATTTGAGAATCTATATCAGAACTCTCATTTCAAATCCATTGGTCAGTGTGTCTATCCTTGGGCCAAAACCATGCCATTTTCACGACTGTAGGTTTGTAGTACATTTTGGAGTCAGGTAGTGTGATTCTTCCAATTTCGTTTTTCTTTTTCAATATGTCTTTGGCTATTTGGGACCTCTTTCCTTTCCAAATAAATATCATAGTTAGTTTATCTAGTTCATTAAAGAATGCTGTGTGGATTTTTATTGGGATTGCATTGAATCCATAGATCAGTTTTGGTAGGATAGACATTTTAATGATATTTAGTCTTCCTATCCATGAGCAGGGAATATTCTTCCATTTATTTAGGTCTTCTTTGATTTCCTTGAGCAGTGTTTGTAGTTTTCTGTGTATAAGTCCTTTACATCTTTAGTTAAATTTATTCCTAGGTATTTTATTTTTTTATTTACTATTGTAAATGTTATTTGATTCCTGATTTCATCCTCAGATTGATCATTATTGGTGTACAGAAATAGTGTTGATTATTGTGTATTGATTTTGTAACCTGTGACTTTACAGAACTCATTTATGAGTTTTAGAACCTTTTCTTGTAGACTTCCCAGGGTTTTCTATGTATAGGATCATATCGTCTGCAAATAGTGAAATTTTCACTTCTTCCTTTCCAATTTGGATGGCTCTTATGTCTGGTTCTTCCCTCAGTGCTTGAGCAGGTACTTCTAAAACAATGTTAAATAGAAGGGCTGATAGTGGGCATCCTTGTTTTGTTTTTGATCTTAGAGGGAAAGATTTCAGATTTTCAACATTGTAAATGATGTTAGCTGTGGGTTTTTCATATATGCTCTTTATCATGTTGAGAAAGTTTCCTTCTATTCTGATCTTTTGCATTGTTTTTATTAGGAAAGTGTGCTGTATTTTGTCAAATGCTTTTTCTGCATCTATAGATATGATAATGTGATTCTTTTTCCTTCAGTCTGTTTATATGGTGTATTACATTCATTGATTTTCCTATGTTGAACCATCCTTGCATACCTGGAATGATTCTCACTTGGTCGTGGTGTATAATTTATTTAATGTATTGTTGAATATGATTAACAAGTATTTTTTTGAGGATTTTCATGTCTAAGTTCATTAGAGGGATTGGTCTGTAATTTTCCCTTCTTGTGGTGTTGCTATTAGAGTAATGTTGGCATCATAGAATGAGTTAGGCAATGTTCTTTGTGTTTCGATTTTTTGGAAGAGTTTAAGCATGTTTGCTGTTAGTTTTTTCCAGAATGCTTGGTAGAATTCACCTGTGAAGCTGTCTTGCCCAGGGCTCTTCTTAGTTGAGAGGTTTTTAATGACTGATTCTCTCTTTACTTGTGATTGGTTTGTTGAGATGATCAGTTTCTTCTTTCATTAATGTAGGCTGCTCATGTGTTTCTAGGAATTTGTCCATTTCCTCTAAATTGTCCTTTTTCTTGGAATATAGTTTTTCAAAGTATCCTTTTATAATAGTCTTTATTTCTGTGGGGTCAATGATAATATCTCCTTTCTCATTTCTTATTTTGCATATTTGCATCTTCTTTTTTTCTTTGTTAGTCTAGGTAATGGTTTGTCAATTTTATTGATCTTCTCAAAAAACCAGCACTTGATTTTGTTCATTTTTTCAAGTGCTTTCTTTTTTTCTATTTCTTTTAGTTCTTCACTGATCTTTGTTATTTCTTTCTTCCTTCTTCCTTTGTATTTAGTTAGTTTTTTAAATAATTCCTCCAATTGTGCAATTAGTTATTCAATTTTAGCTCTTTCTTCTTTTTTGATGTATGAATTTATATCTATAACCTTCCCTCTCAGTACTGCTTTTGCTGCATCCCATAAGTTTGGATATATTGTGTTATAATTTTCATTAGTTTTAAGGTAGTTATTAATTTTTTTTGTTATTTCCTCCTTGACCCACTGTTTTTCTAAGAGTGCTGTTTAACTTCCAAATCTTGGTGCCAAATCTCAGTCTCTGTCCCTTGCAAATTTCCAGTTTCATTCTACTGTGGTCAGAGAAATTATTTTGTATGATTTCAGTCTTTCTGAATTCATTGAGATTTTTTCTGTGGCCTAGCATGTAATTGGACAAGTATATGTCTTGGGGTAGGCCTGTTGGAATTTATGCTGTTTGGAGTGTATTGTGCTTCCTGGACATGTACATCCATCTCCCTCAGTAGATTTGGGAAGTTTTCAGCCATTATTTCCTCCAACACTCCTTCTGTCCCCTTCTCTTCTCCTTCTGGGATGCCTGTAATGCATATGTTTGTGTGTTTTGCATTGTCATTCCGGTCCCTAAGTCCATGTTGGAAGTTTTCTTTCTTTTTATTGATCAGTTCTACTATCTGTTTGATTTCAGATATACTGTCTTCCACACCACTAATTCTTTTCTGTGCCTCTTCGAGTCTGCTGTTATTTGCAGAGAGTGTATTTTTGATTTCTAGAATTATGCTGTTCATCACCATCACATCTGTTATCTTTTTGTGTATGATTGCAATTTCTTCTGTATTCTCTCTAAGTGTTTTCTTCATTTTCTTAATCTCTTCCTCCACCTCATCAAATTTGTCCCTAATATATGTTTTGAGAGCTTTAATTACTTGTTTGATGTTCTGTTACTCTTCCTGGTTTTAGTTTGTTCACTGGATTGGAGCATGTTTCCAGATTATTATTTTGGTTTGTAATTTTTTGTTGCATCATTTTATCTTGATGGTTTTAATCAGTTGCTTATCTTCTTTGTCTAGTTTGGTGTTTAATTAGTTTTTTTGCATGTGTTTTAATTCTTCTCTTTGTCACTTTGTTCTTCTTATTCTATTTCCTTGTTGTTGGCTAAGTTCACTTGAAGGAAAATATTAAGGGCAGGGAAAGCCAAAGAAGTAAGAGAAGAAAAATGAACAATAGTAGCATTGATAATAAATATTAAGAGGAACCATGTGTGATCTAGGAGAATTGATATTTGGCTCATGTAAGGTATATATCCTTATAACAGTGTGAAAAGTAGTGTATGTATAATGAGACAGTAACTAAATATGGGGAGGAATATAGTGTGAATTAAAAGGTCAGTGTGTTCAGGAGAGAGGGAAAGAGAAAATAAAGGACAATAATATAAATAGTGAATATAAGATAGAAAACAGAGCAAAGGTATTAGAAATAAATTCAGAAAAATAGGGGGGCAAACAAAGAGATGTGTAATGTAAGAGAAACAATAAATGATGGAGGATAGAAAGATGTAGAGGAAATGGGATAGTGTTGGTGGCCCAAATCAATATACACACAAAAGTGGAATGGAGGATGAGGAAATACAGCAAATGTGAATAACTCCTGCAGCACCTAATATAAAAAAAATAAGAAAAGAAGGCAATGAAAGAAAGAAAAGGGAAAAAAGGAACAAAAAGGAGGGGATAAGTAAGCAAGAAAAAGAAAAAGAGAAAAAAAGAAAAAAGAAAGAAAAAAGATCCTTGGGGATAAAGAGAAAGCAAAAACAAAAACAAGAAGACAACCCAATAAAATGCCAGACAAAGTTTTAAGCAAGGTATCTCTTTGCAGTCAAATAAAATGCTTTGGGATTTGACATATCCCCTTTTTCCCCTCTTTACTTCCCTGTCTCCCAGGGCAGCAAGAAAGCTGCTTGAGAGGTCCAGTAGGAGATTCAAGTGGGTCCTTGTTGAACCAGCTCTGCAAAGAAAACAGTGACTTTTATTTCCAGAGAGAGAGCACCCACAGCTCACCAGGAACCCCAAGTATGCTACTGGAAGCTTGGAAAGGACCTCCTACAGTCCCTCTCCTTTAGGTGTGCTATGAGAGGGCTAGTTGATTTTCTGATTCCACCTTCTCCCAGACCAAGTTTCATATCATAGGGTATTTAGGTGCATTGGGTTTTGTCAGCAGATTCACCACTCCTTTCTTCCCAGGCTCTCCCCAAGCCAGCTGGTATGCTCCTCGAAGTACAAATACACAGAAAATGGAGGGAGGGGAAACCAGAAAATTGAACCTGCACTCGCTTGGTCCCTTTGCTGCACCTCCTACCGAATCCCTCCCACTCACGGAGTCAGTCCAAAACCGGAGGGCTCAGGCAATCCCAGACCTCCAGAAGTGCTGGACTTGGGAAAGGGAAGCCCGGGACACTGCAGACTCAGAGTATGTAGGCGTGTGGAATGTGGAATATGGGGGTTGAGGGGACACAGACCTGGAGACCACGTATCTGGGGATCATGGTGCCCAGGAACACCACCACACAACTGACAGTTCTCAGGGAACACTGTGGCCGCCAGCCGTAAGTGGAAGGGTCCCGCCTCCCCACAGCTTCCAACTTCTGTGCTTGTAACACACAATTTAACCTTTAGCAAGCACTACTTCTGTCACTGTCTCTAAAAAATAGACGTCCATATACCTCCTGCCTTGCAAGCCCCTGAAACAACCCGCGCCGGGAAGTCTCCAACACCATGAGGCTACTTTTTTGCAGGAGAGACTGTGAGCTGCACTCACTCAGACACCATCTTGCCCTGCCTCCTCCTGTAGAAGTTTTAATTAACTGGACTTAAAAGTGTGGAGACGGATAGAGTTGATAATAACACATTATAGTGAGTAGTAACTGGATTATAAATGGGATTGTGGCTGAAAGAAAACTAAAGAATAACCAAGGGGGAAGGAGACTTGGCCCAGTGGATAGGGCATCAATCCACCACATAGGAGGTCTGTGGTTCAAACACCAGGCCTCCTTGACCTGTGTGGGGCTGGCCTTTGTGCAGTGCTAATGCATGCAAGGAGTGCCCTGCCACACAGGAGTGTCCCCACATCGGGGAGCTCCATGCACAAGGAGCCCCGTAAGGAGAGCTATCCAGTGCAAAAGAAATTTCAGCCTGCCCAGGAATGGCATGGCAACACACAGCAAGATGACGGAACAAAAAGAAACACAGATTCCCATGCCACTGACAACAACAGAAGTGGACAAAGAAGAACACATGGGAGATAGACACAGAGAACAGACAACTGGGGCAGAGTGGGGGAGAGAAATAAATAAATCTTTAAAGAAAAAAAAGAATACCTGAGGGACTGAAATACACAGTTGAGAGGCAGTTGAGAATTGTGGTTAAGGGTACAAATGCAAGCAAGTTCTTCTGTGAGCTAGAGCAAATGTATATCACTATTGTATATACATGGAAAACTACAGTTGGCGTGACCTATAGACTGTGGTTAACAGCAATACTATAATATTCTTGCATAAATGTCAAGCTGTACTGTGTTGATAATAGAGGTGTATGGAAAAAATGTGTCAAATGTATGCTATGGGTGGTGGACTTGGCCCAGTGGTTAGGGCGCCTGTCTATTACATGGGAGGTCTGCAGTTCAAACCCCGGGCCTCCTTGACCCATGTGCAGCTGGCCCATGTGCAGTGCTGATGGATGCAAGGAGTGCCCTGCCATGCAGGGGTGTTCCCCATGTAGGGGAGCCCCATGCGCAAGGAGTGTACCCCATAAGGAGAGCTGCCCAGTGTGAAAGAAAGTGCAGCCTGCCCAGGAATGGTGCCGCACACACGGAGAGGTGACACAACAAGATGACACAATAAAAAGAAACACAGATTCCTGTGCCGCTGACAACAACAGAAGCAGACAAAGAAGAAGATACAGCAAATAGACACAGAGAACAGACAACTGGGGTCAGGGGCGGGGGGAAGGGTAGTGAAATAAATGAATAAATAAATCTTTTTTAAAAAAAAGAAAGATAAAGGTTTGCATGACCCTAAAAAAAGTATGCTATGGACCATGATTGGTGGTAATAGTCTGGTCATATTGTCTCATAATCTGTAATAAATGTTCCACCAGAGTGTGGAGTTGTATGGGAAATTTACACATTTATATGATTGTTTTGCAAGTTCACAATATTTGTAATAAAAATATTATACAAAAATAGTATGAGTTGGGGAAAAAATACACCAAGTGTAATATAGGATCTATAGTTGGTAGTAATATTGTGATGATGTTCATGTACAGTTTGTAGCAAATGTTTCACAATGCAAAGAGTTGGTGGAAGGGTGTTGTATGAGAACCCTGTGTGATGTTATGTATGTATATTTTGTAAGATCACAATCTTCAGTGTGCATGTTTATGTATGAATGATATACTTCCATAAAATATAAAAAGTTTTTTAAGAATAGAGTGTTCAGAGATGATGAAGAAAGAGTTGGCCTTGCTGATTCTGAAACTTCAAGATTCAGAGAGCCACTTACGCACACATTGTTGTGACTGGCAATGGAAGAAATTGAGCATTGATGTGGAGTAAGTGGCCACAGTAGTTGCTGAGGGCAGGGAGAGGGAAGAAAAGAGGTGATGTGGGGACAATTTTGGGACTTGGAGTTGTCCTAAATGATATTGCAAGGACAGATGCTGGACATTATATATCCTGCCATAACCTACTGAATGGACTGGGGGAGAGTGTAAACTAAAATGTAAACTATAATCCATGTGGTGCAGCAGTGCTCCAAAATGTATACACCAAATGCAACAAATGTACCACAATTATGAATGAGGTTGTTGATGTGGGAGGAGTGGGGTAGTGGGTTTATGGGAACCTCTCATTTTTTTAATGTAATTTGTTTGTGATATATGTATCATCAAAAAATACAATTAAAAATGATGCAGTTGGGAGTGGGGAGTGGGGTGTAAAGGAACTTCTTATATTTTTCAGTGTAACATTTTGGAAAAAATCTACTCATTCCCTATAAATGTGTATTATTTTCATAATTAATTATCTTTAAAGACATTTTCAATTATATGTTTTAAACTTTAAAAAAAGAAGTAATATTGGATATGAATGGATCTGTAAAATAAAGCCAAAAGAAACTATGAAGTACAGTACTCTAATTAACAATGTACCAACCCACAATGTATGGATTAACAATTCTAATGCTTCTATGCATTTGCACTGGAATCAAGATTCATAGATAGTTGACAGATGAGGGAATATTTTTCACACTGTGAAATAGGTGATTACAGATAAGCAAGGGAGGAGGCTAGAATGTTCTATATGTTAATAGTTTAGAATTATTAACTCATGTATAGGTAAATATAGATAGTGTTGTATGTAGACATATTTATAAATGTGTATATAAACACATATGTTTCCTCACACTCTCTTCAGAGAAGCCTTAGAAGGCACAGTACCATTATCCAATAAGTGTCTTCTTGGAGAAAAGGTTGACTCTAGGAGAGAAACATTCAAGAAATGACTGGCACAATTTATAGTATCATAGAGTAAATATGTGCTAAAATAAAACTCTCAATGATGGGGTTATACTACAGATAAAGAGTACAGCTGACATTTCACCCCCATGGCCAAAAGTGGAACAAATTAAACAACAAGAAAAGTAGTATTGTATCACAACTAAAAGTATCATATAAATTTCATGAGTTCATCCTGATATTAATAAATAATTGATTAAATAAAAAAGAAAAGACAAATCTCTCTTGCAGGAAAAAAAATCAATAATTTATGTAGATCTTTCTCTTTCAAGGCCATGGAGAAAAATCCCACTCTTGAAATATGGGTTTCACTTAGTGACTTCTTCCCAAAGGTGATATAAGGAAGGTTAGAGAAATGAGGAACTTTATGCTGGGGAACCACAAAACATTGCTGAAAGAAGTCAATATCAACAATGATAAGTCAAGTTGATAAGATGCACCCTGGTTATGATGTGATGAAAATGATACTTTATCTCTGGTGTATTCTTCCAAAAACCCATAAACTCAGTCTAATCATGAGAAGAACATCAGAAAATTCAAACTGAGGGAAACTTTACAATATACCTTACCTACACTCCTTGAAAGTATCCAGGTTATCAAAACCAAGAAGAGTCTGAGAAGCTGCCACAATCACAAAGTGACTAAGAAGTTATGACAAATAAATATAAGGTGTTATTTTGGATGGCAGATGGTACGAACAGGGGAAAGGGGGTAAGAGGTTCTAGGAAACTATCTATAACATCCTTACAGGATTTCTGCAACTCTAAAACTGTTCTAAATATTAAGTTTATTAAGAAGTAAAATTTTTAGTGAAATGCAAATTCCTAGGATCATAAAACTCCAAGATTCAATCTGACACAATTACATGCATTGGAAAATTACTCTGATTTCATAGAGTAATTGGAATAACTAAATAAAATGATGAACATGAAATGACTGACATTATGCCAAGCATTAATAGTGAATACTTTATGATTCAACCCCACATATACTAACTCACCACACCTCCTTCCCTGCATCCACCATTCTATTTTCATCCCTCATCATCTGTCCAAAGTTTTTACAACAGATAGATTCATATTAACCCAGAGAAATCTTTCTACTTGGCAAGGGTTTTCATGAACATCACTGTCTCTAAACTCTACACAGACTCCAACAACCTGAAACATAAATATCCAATTTGTGGACAGAATGCAAGGCTCTCTGTTACAAGGCTCATTTTCCACTTTTCATGAATGCCCATCATTGTTCATCAGATATTTAGAACTATTTCTAAAACTGTACCACATCCTATGATTATACTGAACTCACATTTGTGTCCCTCCTACCACTTTTTGTTGTGCTTCTACCTCCACATCCTCATGGAATTATTCCAATTCCTCCTTTAAGGCTCAGTTCAATCATGAGGTCCCACATGATGCCTTCACTAACTCGCACAGCACAGGATGAGTCCAAAGTTCTAGACCCTCTTCACCAGGAATTCAGAGCCAGCTCAGGATATGGCATGTACTCATTTCTATGTCTCTTATCCTGTTTAGATATAATCTTATTGTAAAAGAAAAAATGTGTCATTCACTTCTTCATTCCCAGATTCATATTTAGTTCTTCATATTGTTTGATGACTAAATGTCCATTGAATTACTAAAAGAAAAAATGGATGAATGTGTTGAACTGGATTCTTCCCAAAATTTTAGAAAAAGAAAAAGCAGTGAAACAAAAATCTCTATCTATGAAATTGTGTTCCACTGTGTGTCTTCTCCTGTGTATCTTCATGAGTGAGTGTTCATTTATATAGGACTCCAAGGGAGCAGGGACTCAACCCTGAGTACCACTAATGATATTCTCAAATCAAAGCTCTAACCTTGATTTAATCAAGTAAATGTAAAAAAAAAATGAATTTAAATCAATCAAAGGGTACCATATACAGAGGAACAGACCAGTTTACAAACATAATCTAAATCTCTTCTTGGAATTCATAAATAGTATCAACCTGCCACAGAGATCTTTAGGGATTTCTTTGCATGAAACTCATTAATGAGTTATTCTTTTATCTCTCTTCTTGATAAGATATATACTTCTCTGGAGGTAAGAAAGAAAACCACAAAGCAAACTCGTGCCAGTTTTGACCCTCAGAAGACAGATATGAAGAACCATGTCCATCTCTTATCCCACTGAACACCTTCCTTCCCTGTAGGAAGTCACCTTTCTTTAGATGTGAACTCTAATATTACAAGTTTTCCCAAAATGGTTTCTCTATCACTGATAGTAAAAAAGATTCTGGGTACACTAAAATATCTTGTTTCAAATCTGTCTCCTTTGGAGTCATGAGACTTCCCTCTGTGAACAAGATTTCCTTTTCTCTCACTTCTTCTCCATTCTCCCCAAAACTTAGCAATATATGTGCAACTCACTCAATCATTTATTTCTTAATCATTTAACAAATATTTATTCAACATTACTGTATGGTAAATAGTAAGTTATGTTCTGGGAATGAATAGAAGAGTGAGATATTTTGCTTCTGCTCAAACAGCTCACAGCCTTTAGAAGGCATGAGATAAGCAAATAAGTAAATGCAACATAATAAGATGGTACTGGAGTCCTCCTAGAGTGTATTTCCATATAAATCAGAATCAGCTTTTCCATTTCTGCTAAAAAGGCTCTTAGGACTTAGATGGGAATTACATTGAAGCTGTAGATAACTTTGGGTAGTACTGACATCTTAACAATATTAATTATCCGTATTCATTAACACAGAATACCTTGCCATTTACTTAGTTCTTTTATTATTTCATTCAACTTTTTTTTGAAGTTTTCATTGTGCATCCTGTTTAGTTAAAATTATTCCTATGCATTTTCTTCTTTTAGATGCTATGGTGAATGGATTTTTTTTATTGTCCATTTAAGAATATTCTTTCTGTTGTATAAAATAAACTTTTTTATGTAAACCTGATAGGTTTCATTTGGTTGAATTCATTTATGAGCTCTACGGTTTTTTGGGGGGCAGCTTGTCATGATGTAGATAAGGATAATCACATCTCTTTAAACATGATTTTACTTTTTCTTTCTAAATTGGGTAGCCTTTATTTACTTTTATGGCCTAATTTCTTAACTTCCACTATAATACTGAATAGCAATATTGAAAGCAGTCATCCTTGTCTTGTTCCAGATCTCAAAGAGATAACTTCCACTCTTTCAGGATTGAGGATAAGATTACCTGTGTTTTCTTATATATTTTGTTTATTCTCTTTTGGGAGTTATTTATATTTTTATTTTTCTATGTATTTTTATCATGAAAAGTGTTGGAATTTATCATTCACATTTTCTGCATCAATTTAGATTTTCATGTGATTTCTTTTTCATTGGGTTAATGGGTATATTACATTGATTTTCTTAAGTTGAACATTCATTTTGAATCCCATTTTGTCTTGGTGGGTAATTCTTGTAATATTCTCTTGGATTTGACATGCTAGTATTTGTTAAGTGTTTTTCATCTATATTTATGAGAGAAATTGCTCCTTGCTTTACCTTCTTTGATATGCTTTATGTAGTTTTGGCATCAAAATAACTTTAGTCTCATAGAATGAGTTTGGAGGCTATATGTATCGACTTCAAGATGAAAGATTATGAAAAATATTGTCATTAATTCTTCTTTGAATATTTCATAGATTTCATTTTGGAAGATGTCTGATCCTAGACTTCTAGTTTTGAGAAGTTTTTGATAACTAATTGAATTTCTTTACTCATTATGTTTTTGTTGAGATCTATTTCTTTTCAGTCAATTTAGATAACTTGCATGTTTTTAGGAATTGGTCCATTTCTTCTATTTTCTAGATTTCTGGTAGACAATTATTCATAGATTTAATTCATAATCCCTTTAATGTCAGCAATATCTAGCAACATCCCTGATTACATTTTTTATTTTGGCAATTTGCATCCTCTTTCTTGTTTCTTTTTCAATCTAAAAGAACCTTTTCTATTTTATTGATCTTTTCCAAGAAACAATTTCATTGGTTCACACAATTGTTTTTTCTATAGTCTAGTTCATTTCTCTTCACTTAAATCTATATTATTTTTCTCCTTCTTCTAGATTTAGGTACAGTTTGCCCTTCTTTTTCTATTTCCCACAAATCTGTAGTTAGGCTTTTTAAAAAAATTTTTCTTTCCCCTTCTCCCTCCCCCCCCCCAGTTGTCTGTTCTCTTGTCTATTTGATGCATGTTCTTTTTTGTCTGCTTCTGTTGTTGTCAGCAGCACAGGAATCTGTGTTTCTTTTCTGTTGTGTCATCTTGCTGCATCAGCTCTCCATGTGTGTGGTGCCATTCCTGGGCAGGCTGAACTGTCTTTCGCAATGGGTGGCTCTCTTTATGGGGTGCACTCCTTGCACATGGGGCTCCCCTATGCAGGGACACCCCTGCGTGGCTTGGTACTCCTTGCACGCAATAGCACTGTGCATGGCCAGCTGGACATGGGTCAAGGAGGCCCTGAGTTTGAACCGCAGACCTCCCATGTGGACCTCCCATGTGGTAGACAGATGCCCTATCCACTGGACCAAGTCTGCTTCCCTGTAGATAGGCTTTTGATGTGTTATTTTTTAAAATGAGGATTCACACCTATAAATTTCCCTGAATATTTTAAATTCATCCCAAATCTGGCCTAACAGAATGAATTAGTTTAGCCACAAAATAATAAAACGACTGTGATGTGTAGTGGATTTCAAATGTCACCTGCAGTTTTGAGAGACTATCCACATTAAGGAATTTGAGATTCCATATTACTAAATATGTTCCATATGAAAATGAATTAAAAAATTCTCCTAAGTGGAAACTCTGGTAAGAGATTCCTGTAAAAGATGGATCCTTAGAATTATAGTTGCATTGTAAAGGTTAACAAAGTATAAATACAGTAATCAATTATGTGTATGAAGAGACACACTTCTCCTGACCATGGTGCTACAAGTGCCAAAGCTCTCTGAATGAGATGTGATCTCTTTTCACAAGCATTTCATGCTGCTTTACTGGAATTGTAGTTGGTGCTGAGGTTTAAGGCATATCTAGGGGATTTGAATCTCTGAACTGACAATATGATAGCCAGGACCTGACTTCAGCTCCTACACTCTGATTTATTGGACTTACCCCACTCAGCTAACATGGAGTTGAAGAATGTCAACCACCATGCCATGGAGCCTAGAGTGCCTACAACTGAAAGCAGGAGGATTGCATCCAGTATCCATGTGGAATCTAAACCCCCTCTTGACATGGATGTGGAATGGACACAACCAAGCCAAGGTCCACAGGAAGGAGGAATACAGTAAAGATTAGAGTGGATTTAATGATATTCTGTTCATGAACTATTGTGATTAATAATCGAGAAAATGTGGCATTGATGTGGAAAAAATGGCCATGGTGGCTGCTGGGTGGGGAATGGTAGGAAGAGAGGAGATATGGAGGCATTTTTGGGACTTGGAGTTGTCCTGGGTGGTGCTGCAGGGACAATTACCGGACATTGTATGTCCTCCCATGGCCCACTGGATGGAATGTGGGAGAGTGTGGGCTATGGTGTGGACTACAGGCCATGGGGTGCAGCGATTCCCAGAGATGTATTCACCAGATGCAATGGATGTGTCATGATGATGGGGGAGAGTGTTACTGTGGGGGGAGTGGTGGGGTGGGGGAGGTGGGGTGAATGGGGACCTCATATTTTTTGAATGCAATATATTTTTAAAAAATGAATAAATAAAATAAAATAAATAAAGATTTTAACTCTAAAAAAAAGAAAAAATCTCTCTGAATGAGGATCCAGTATGCAATCTGAAATCACGGAACCTATGTGACCTTAAAGGCTCAAGGTGCACAACCTAACATTAAATTGTTTTAGCTTGCTAATTTCCAAATAATGTAAAATGTGAATCCTCTCTTTTCCACTGAGACCTCCAAGAATTCACACAAATATGTGCTCAAATTAAACAGAGCACAATTTTAAAACTATATGTCAATGGGTAAATTCTTCCATTGCTAGAATCACAATAAGTTCATAGTAAGATACCAGTAAGCCTACTTTAGTCCAAATTTCATTCCCCAAACAAGAGGATTCTGGGATGATGATGTCTACTCCACATCTAATAGAGAAGGGCTGTGATCCATTAGAGCTGATGGATGGGACTCTTTTGTTTGCAGTTGTAGGTTTTCTCAGTTACTTGGTATGGTAGTTGTCCATCATCACCCCCTTGTCTGTTGTCTTGGGTGAAACCAATGAACTGGAGAGAAGTGTTGCAAATCTATTGAGATTCAGGGCCCAGCTGGCACATGGACAGCCCCAAATTTAAGTCTCTTGTACATAAACCTACCAACTCTAGTACTAATTACAGTTTCAAATGAAAGGACAGAAAAGCCACATGTAAGGAATGTGAAGATAGTGGTCACTGGAGGTTCTGAGGGCAGAAAACTGGAAAAACAGGTGTAATACAGGGGTGTTTTTTTGGAATTGGGAATTATCCTAAAAGACATTGCAATGACAGATGCAAACCATTATATCTCTTGCCATAATTTATGGAATTGTGTTGAAGAGAGTATAAACTGCAATGTAAACATTTGTCTATGCTTAGGGGCAATGCTTCAGAATGTGTTCATCAATTGCAATGAATGTACTTCACTAATGAAAGATGTTAATGTGGGAAAATGTGGGAGGTGTGGGGAGTGGGGCATATTGGAATCCCCTATCTTTTTTATGTGTCATTTGTGTAATCTACGTATCTTTTTAATAATTCAAAAATCTAAACAGACTCTAAGAAAGCAAGTTATCATTACAAAAAGACAGAAAAAGACAGGCGATAGGAATAAAAGCCTTTAAGTGTTTCAGATTTTGAAAATATTCAGAGAATATGAAACAACACTTTTTAATGAGTTTTAGAAGATTAAAAAGAATATTGCAATTATATAAAATGGTTTATTTCAATAATGAAATAAATAGAACCTATGAAACTAAAATGTACAATGATGAAAATTTGGAATTTCCAAGTAATGGAAATGGGAGAAATTTATCTACAGTGGGAACCAAAGATCCACAAAGATCCAAAGATCCATGAAGCAGAAATGGAAAATAAATCAAATTTTTATCTGTGGACCTCCTACACTTGACATTTTCTCTGTGTCCCTCCATTTACTGCCAGTAAAACATTACCTCTCATATTTTCTTCACAGTGAAACAGATCTACAGGTTGATTTCAGTGATTTATTGTTCCACTGATGGTTTCCTTCTTGGATAATAAATAAATACAAAATATTTTCATTCAGGAAACTTCAGGAAATGAAACATATATATAACCACACTTAGGATGATGTATCTCAGAGCTATTAATATGCAGGTGCTTCCGGTTCTTCTGAGAGGGGTGATCTGGAAATGAGGAGAAATGGGAAGTGTGGCATTGGAGAAAGACATTAGGATGTGACATCCAGGACCTTCTCATTCAATACTGTTACTCTAGAATTTGCTTCTCTTGTAAACTCAGTTCTTGGCTGTGGAGGAAGGAGTAATTGTTCCCATGTTTGAAATATACTCAAACACAGGCTACCTTATTACAATACATTTTAACAGGTAAGGGCTCTGCTACAGTTTTCTACTTTCTTTTGGTTTAAATGATGTTCCTTGGACCTGGGTGTGTTTATTCTCACTTCCCCACTCTGGACAGGAAATCTTCAATTGACAGTATTCATCTTTTCTAAATTTCTCATGATAGGGTCCCAAAGTATTTATTCTACTCACACAACATTTAATTAAACAGAACAGAGCTCACTCAAAATGTATCTTGCCCTCCTTCTATGTAACATACATTTCATGGTTTTCAGACAGCAAATAAATCCCCCACTTCTCCAGGAAAAATACTAGTTTTTCCCTCTGTAACTTGGTGTTCATTCCTCACCAAATTTATGGAAGTGTCTTTAGATGAAATTTATATTTTAGGGACTCTCTTCAAGGTTTCCCTTTTAAAAAACACCCTAACTGTACTTAAGTTTCACTGATAACAGACAATATGATGCTCCCCCCCCCCTTAGAGCCATTAATAGACTCTTAAGGAATAAACTTAGTTTTACATGAGAACAAATTTATACCTTCAGTTTAGAGTGAATCATTGTTTCCACATATTTTAGGATCCTGGAGAAGAATAAAATTCTACTGACAAAACCAGGAATACATTTTTTTGAAAGAAAAAGAGAAGATGCAGGAATGGGGAAATAAGAAATGATCTCAGTAATAACATAAGTTCTAGGAGAATATAATAGAGTTGAAAAGGTCTCCATTACTCACATATAATATTTGCTTAACAAAAATGTTACCTTATGAATCAGTGCACCAGCTAAATATTTAGGAAAGCAATAGGAAGTTTCTTAGGGGATTTTGAAAGATACACAATCACCCTCTCTTCATAAATACACTCAAAGTGTAAGTAAGTTTGGCATCCACAACTGAGTCTTTTTAGGGTGTGAGATCAGTAAGGTACGTGATTCTTAGCAGTCTTTTCTCCCTATTTCTGGCTTGTATTCCTGTCCTCCAGATGGGGAAACGGCAGGAGGTGGTGATTATTTAATCAATACTAAAGACATGAGCCTCTTTCTCCCTGACTGCAGAAAGGGGACATATTTGTGTGGTCAATAATTCCAGTGGAGTCTTCTTGATTATACAATGTTCCTGATTATAACAGAAATATTGCCTTTCTTAGCTGGACTGTTTTTCACTGTTTTCTATACTTAATTATTGAAAGACATAACTCTAGTTTCTTCAATAAGATGAGTGTTCATGCCTACCATGTTTTTTCTCAAGATTCTTTTTCAAAATTTTCTTGACTTTTTTATTTTTAAAGAAGCTTTAGATTATATAAATGTTACATTAAAAATTTAGGAGATTCCCATATGCTCTAGCCCTTCACCATCCCACACTTTACATTAACAACTTGTTTCATTAGAGTTGTACATTTGTTAACATTGAAGAACACATATTGAAGAATTGCTACTAACCATGGACTATATTTTAGATTATAGTTTACCCTCAATCTCACACAATTTTATAGGCTGTGACAAAATGTATAATGTCCCTGTTTCCATCATTGCAAGGTCATGTAGGAGAATTCCCATTTCTCCAATATGTCTCCATAGTACTCCTATTCTTCTCTTCTCTCCCCTCAAAACCTCTGGTGGCCAATGCCTTTATAGCAATGATAAAATTCTTCAATTACAATAATATGTCTACAATAGAATAATAATAATTCTACTTATTATAATGTACAATGGACTAAAGTCAAAATTCTTAAAAGCTTTTATGTGGGAAGAGATTTCTGCTTGAAAATAAGCCTTTCATGTAAACTATTTTGTACAAGAACTGATAACAAAATAATAGTCTTGCAGGGTAGCAATTGGGAACTGATACATCACATTGTTAAGAGTGATAAGACCACTGACACTATTTCCATGTGATAAATGTACATAATTGCTCTTGTATAGCTTGGAAAAATGATTCACAATATATTGTTTACAGTAACATTTAAAGAAGGCACCTAGGAAAGGTATTGACAAACTCGTTTATGTGATAAATGATTTTACTGAGAATCCTAATTCAAGTAATGTGGAATAAGGTGGGGCTCTTACTTGCACTGGAGAGAATTCCAGAAAAAAATGACAAAGTGAGGATTTTTAATTTTCAGATTATGGTGCAATCAAAAAACACAGACACTTTATAAAACTGCATGAATGATATATTTTTCCCTGAAAATTGCAGCCCTGATGAGTGTATGACTCACATCAAAGACTGAACCTGTGTGTTAATAAATTATAACTGAAAATGAATTCAAAGCTTTACCAAAGAATATGAAGTGAATACAAATATGTAAGCAATTATTAACATTTTCAAAAATGACCATTAGCTCAGAGAAATCACTAATTCCAAAATGCCACTCTGGCTTGCCATTTGTAGTGATGGCAAGGAAATCAGTTGATAAATGAAGCATTCACCTTAGTCTACCTCAGAAGAAAACAGCAAGCTTACATAAAAGTCTGAAATTAGGTCCTAATATCTGGGTTTAATAGTAAAATAAGATATAGTATGAAATGCAGAAAAACACATATTTGCTTTTTATCACCCATAAATGGGGACTATTATTGTAGGGAGTGCTGAAAGAAATTTCCAGATAATATCCTTCAATATGGAAATATTTTTTAAAGGGCAAACTTATGTCACTGGAAGAATGATAAAATTATTGAAATCATCATTGTTTGAAGAAGCATAGATTGTGTTGTTGATTACAAACTCTCTTGAATTATGATTTTGAAGGCACAGGAGAAAGGCACATATTGGAGACGGAATGTGGATTACTATAAAGCAGTCAGATGACATCTCCAGTGTAGGATGTGACCTCTTTCAGGAATTAATGAACAAACCTTGGTAGCTGGTAGGGAGCATTTGCTAGGAGAGCTTATTTTTCACTAACACCATAAAACACAAGCAGTTTCTTTCTCTGGGAGTGACTGCAATACACTTTCATCCCTCCAGCACCTGCTATAATTTTATATATACAGAATAAACTGAATAAAATATTTTACTGCTGAAAATCCAGGCAACAGTTTCTATCTTCAATCCTGATTCCAGGAATACAATGAGAGAGCACATGATGTAAAACAATACAAAAGAAATAGGAATCCTGATATACAAAAATGAAACAAATATGTTTTTATTGGGTGAATGCCAGATTATCTCTCTATACACTTATAAAGTACCTAGATTAAGATCTCCTATAATCCATATTTTATTCCTCCACCTTTTGTACTCTGGGATGGTGATGTCCACTCCACCTCTAAATTGAGAGTTGGCTTAGATCCCACATGGCTGATGGATGGAATTCTCCTGCTTGCACTTGTAGACTCTCTGGGTTCCCTGGTATGGTGGTTGACCATCCTTCCTCCCTGTTAGCTGACAGGGAAATCCAATGAATTGGAGAGCAGGTGTTGCAACTCTGCTGAGGCTCATTCAAGTCTCCTGGCCATGCAAAAACCCCAGCACAAACAACAGGTTGAGTAAAAGTGACAGAAGAGGAATGTGTAGAAAGAGCACATCTGAGTCCAACTCCATCACACTTCAGAGAACAAATTCCAAAGTAAGGCCTACTGGCAAAGCACAGAACTCCAGAGCCATCTGCCATGACTGTAGGAATGAGGTATCTCTGTAGTCCTCAGGGGTAGTATCTACTTAGGCTGTCTCTGAGATCCTGCTGAAAGGTGCATATGCCTAACCCATCTGATGACCTCCTGACTCATTTTGAAGTCTCTTAGCTGTATGAACTCCTTTGTCTTTCCCATTTCCCCTTTTTATTCAAGGTATTTTTCTAATTGTGTCACCAGCTGGTGCTTGGTAGTAATTCCTCAGCACCAGAGATTCTCAACCCAGGGGACATGTCTCATGCTTGAGGGAAGGTAATGTTGAGTTGACTTAGGGAGTGGCCACATTTGAGCAACATGGAGGCTCTCAGGAGGTTATTCTTAGGCACCCTGCAGCTCTAGACCTAGTTGAAATTTCAAGCTCAAAGCTCCTAAGCATAGTCATCAGTATCATGTGCAATCATTGAACCATCCTTCTTCACTGGTCTTTGTTCTTGCACTTGGGGGATAGTGGCTCCTCAATTGGGGAATGCAACATAGTTTCCCAGAACAGGAACTCAGCACTCCCTCAGTTGTCATGTGAATCTCTACCTACTATGAAAATACCCAATTAATATCCAAGTATATTTATATACCCTGTATGAATGTCCTGGAGAACTGCCTCCCACCCATACATCCCCCATTAATGACATCCCACACCACTGCTCCAGCCCTGCAATTGTGTAACCACTCTGTGATCCAAAACTTCTTCAAAATTATATGTTAATATATTTCCAAACTCAATTAATAGGAAAATGAAATAAATAGTAGCGATAGGTTTAAAGATTAAAAATAGAATATTTTTATTCTATATTTAAGAAAAACTAAAATAAAGTAAAAAATAAATTGGGGTATTAAAAATGCAAAATATCATAAAATATAGTTGACATTTTGCCTTCCTTTCATCACTGTAATAGGTGTTGCCCTGTATGTACAGTAGTAAAGCTATCTCCTCCATTCATTTCTCAGGGTCTTCATCCTTTGTTTTAAAAAAATTTTATTATGTCTTCAAAAAAGTTTTAGATCACAATAAAGTCACATATAAAATATAGGGGAATCTGATATGCCAACATCAAACACTTTTCTCCCTTCCCCAGCAATTATCTTTTTAAGGTGCATATATTTGCTATAGTTGTTGTACAGATATTGAAACATAGATAAAAACCATGTTTCCACTATGGTTTACATTGTGGTTTACATTTTAGATTGTACAATTTTATAAAAATTTGGTTGTGTTATGGTTTACATTTAATTTTTTGGTGAAATTTAACAAGGCCTATATCCATCACTGCATGATCTTGTGGAACACTTCCATTGCCCCCAGTTGCCCTCTCTTCCTTCTAGTCTATTCTTCTTTCCCCCACTCCTTGGGGCCCACAGTGACAACTAAGCTTCATTGCTTGAAGGACAAGACTCACAGATACTTGCAACAATGCTGAGGATTTGACACACTAGTCTGTCTGGAGACAGTGGCCATGGGAGTTGCTGAGTGATGGAAGAAGGAAGATGTGTGATATGGAGGCATTTTCAGGGCTTGAAGTTGTCCTGAATGATATAGCAGGGACAGATGAAGGACATTACATATCATGCCATAAGCCACTGAATGGACTGTGGGAGAGTGTAAACTACAATGCAAATGATAATCCACACAATCAGAGGTTGTTGATGTGAGAGGAGGAGGGTGGGGTGGGGAGTGGTATATATGGGAACCTTGTATTTTTAATGTTACATTTTGTGTGATCTATGTATCTTTTAAAAAAGACAACAAAATATTTCATTTTCAAAAAGAATCTTCTAGTGTTTGATCTCTGTTAATCATGAGCACTTTTGTAAACTTGAGACAAAGTATCCTTTTATAGACAGAATGTTTCCCAGCTTTTTAAAGGCCTGCTTTATGTCCTTGTTTCTAAGACTGTAAATAAAGGGGTTCAACATGGGAGTGACCACTCTATACATCACTGAGGCTATTGCATTTGCCCTTGAGTTTTGGGTAGCAGCAGAGCTAAGATACACTCCAAGACCTGTACCATAAAACAAGGTCACTACTGAGAGGTGAGACCCACAAGTAGAAAATGCTTTATATTTACCATGAGCTGTTGAGATTCTCAAAATTGAGGATATAATTTTATAGTAAGAGAAAAAGATCCCAGTGAGTGGTATAATCCCCAGAAGTCCACCTGCAAAATACATCACAAGCTCATTGAGGAAGGTGTCAGAACAAGCATGTCTGACTACCTGATTAAGTTCACAGAAAAAGTGGGGCATTTCCGTCTCTGTACAAAAAGACAATCTCAAAACCATTAAGTCCTATGCAAAAGAGAGTCCAAAACACTCAATAACCAGGATGCTAACAGCAGGAGGCCACAGAGCCAGGGGTTCATGATGACTGTGTAGTGCAGGGGGTGACAGATGGCCACGAAGCGGTCATAGGCCATTGCAGTCAAGAAGGAGTTATCTAGTTGTACAAAAAGCATGAAAAAATACATCTGGGTGAGACAGTTTTCAAAAGTAATGATTTTGTTGCCTGTCTGGATGTTCAGCAGCATCGTTGGTACCGTGGTGGAGGTGAAACAGATATCAGTAAAAGACAGGTTGGAGAGGAAGAAGTACATGGGTGTGTGGAGATGGGAGTCCAAGATGATGGCCAGGATGATGAGCAGGTTGCCAATGAAGGTGACCAGGTACATGGACAGGAACATCTCAAAGAGGAGGGACTGCACCTCTGTATCTTCTGAGAGCCCCAGGAGGATGAATTCTAAACCATATGTTTGGTTTTCTGTTTCCATGTGGATGATGAATTTCCTGAGGAGATATTCAAAGCAGTGCAATTTAGCCTCAAGCAGTAATCAGAAAAATATCATAAATGATACTGTTTGTATTGTAATTACATTAAGTTAATATTTTTATGGATTTTATAGAGATCTAGTACCCTTTTCTGAAAATGTCAGGGAAAACATATGTTCCTGCATCTTCTTAATAGTTGTGATGGCTAGAAACCCTGGGCCATAATAGAATACACTTTACCAAGGCAATAATTTCCATGATAAATTCTCTCAGACTTTATTTTAAGCAACAAACATTATGATGAGTTTTTTTGTACCCTGTAACAAAATAGAAAAGAAGAACAATATTGTAGGAATCATATTATTTGGTTGTAAGAGTTACTATAAAAACACAATAATTTAAAAAATTCTGTTGGTGAAATGGACAAATGACCCCACATAAATGGGTTCCACTGATGTTTCACAGAGGACAAGGGTAATTCAATGTAGAAAGTATGATCTTTTCAAGAAGTGGTGGTGGAACAAAAGTGAAGCAGGCTAGTAAGGTAGGGAATAGATGGATCTGGAACATGACAGAGAGTCCACATGGACATCAAAAACCCCCAAGATGGCTGCTGGAGGAATCTCTCCCCTGGGATTCTGCTACCCAGAACAAAGACTCCTTCCTGAAAATATGAAAAAGCCCGGATGTTCCCTGGGAACTTTATCATTGGGTCATCACTACGGAATTTATGGGCAGGGTAATCAATCCAAACAGCAAACAACTGAAACCCCATTCCCTGTCATTAGCAAAGGAGTGGAATAATTAGTTTAAAAGCAAACCATGAGGCTTGAGCTTGCTCTTGCCTAGCTTTTTGCCTATGGACCCATCTTGCCCTCTGCGTGTTGCTTTCATCATTTTTCCTCTGCCATGTAACCATGCAAGTTATTCTGGGGACTTATAATCTATAATGGAGAATTGTAGTTTCTAAATCAGCCCTCTTCATCACTTTTTATCCCCTGCCTCACCACCTGGGACCATGCTCTGTTATTTTCTCCCATTTCTCTTCCCTTCCTACCTGAATAAATTACTGGCCTAACTGACCTGGCATTCTCTTGAAATTCACGTCTGCAGCATAGCCAAGAACTTAGTTAGAATCTGGTAACAATAGGATGCACTCATGCCAAACAAAAAAGGAACTTAGGTACTGATTGAATTCATTTCACAAAAATTAAATCAAAATGAATCATACCACTTTAAAGTAAAATACATTGTAAAAGTGCTAGACTAAAATGTGAAGAAAATCTAAGGGCCCATAGGTTGGAAAGGAGTTTTTAGATATAGTAATGGAAGCATGATCCATGAGAGATTAAAATTTATAAGTCGGTTTTTATTCAAATGTAAAATATCTACTCTGTGAAAGACATTGATAAGGGGTTGTAAGAAAACATAGAGATTTGGAAAAATACTTACAAAACACATCTGATAAATGATTTGTATACAAATGTAGAAATTAATATTAACACCACAAAATAAGAAAGCATATGCTGAATTTAAAAATCTGCAAAAGATATAAACAGAATCCTAACATAGGAAGAAATTCAAAATACAAATACAAAATACAAAATATAAAAAAAAATTCAACTTCACTGGCACCTAAGTATTATTACCTAATGCCAGCTAGCAATGTATCTGAAAAAGACTTTGACCAAAAAGGGGAAATATTCAGTGCAGATGAGATTTTATGGTTATAAGATTTGAAAGTGAGTTTGGAGGTCATTACAGAGGTTATGCTTATGCTCATCTCAGCAGAATCTCACTATCTGTTACAGTAAACAGAGCCTCAAACAGTAGGGATCCTGATGTTTCTAGAGATAAGTAGTGCAGGAATCTCAGGAATTTGGCACCCTGTCAGTAGACCTTACTTTGGAATTTATGCTCCCCAGTGTAAAAGAGTTAGCCTCATTTGTAGATTCCCAACATATGGCTCTTCTCTACATGTTATTTACATAAAGCCATGTGTTGGCACTATCCTTGTTAAATACATGAGCCAGAGCATTATGTTTTTGGTCTGTTCATGTGCCATTTGAACTCTTAATCTAAGCAGAGTTTCAACACTTACTCTCCAGTTCATTGGACCTATGTAGAACAACTAATAAGGAGATGGTAATGGACAACACCTATCCCAAGGAGCAAAGAATGTCTGCACCTCTAGGCAAGATAGTTCCACCCATATATCCCAAGGGATCTAAGCCCCCTCTCAATTAGAAACAGTGGGCATCACCATCACAAAATCCTGAAGATTGGAGAATGAACAATGGACTAAAGTAGATATTATTTTTATATTGTAGACTTATTATTCTAGCAATGGAAGAATGTTTATCATTGATATAAAGGCCAGGGCCACCAAAGATTCTGAGAGGAGGGAGCAGGCAGAATAGGTGTAATATCAGGGCATTTTCAGGACATTGGGATTGTTCTGCGTGACATTGCAATGATGGCTACAGGCCATTATATGTTTTATCAATACCTAAAATTGTGCAGGACAGGCTATTAACTATAATATAAACTATAATTCATTGTTAACAGCATTGTTTCTATATGCGTTCATCAATTGTAGCAAATGTACTATACTAATGAAAGGTGTTGTTACTATGGGAAAGAGTGGGAGGGTGAAGGGGTAGGACATATGGGTCCCCTCTATATTTTATGTAACATTTATGTAATCTAAACCTACTTTAAAATTTTAAAAATTTAAATAAATAAATGAATAAATAAACTAATTAAAATCTTTTAAAAATTAAACATCATCTGTCATTAGGGAATTGGAAGACTATGAACACAGTGATATATTAACACATGCTTATTAGAAGAGATAAAAATCTAAAAACTGAGAATACCAATTGCTGTTGAATATATGGAGCAATACATCTCTCAATCACTGCTAGTGAGAACACAAAATGGTTCGGCCAGAAGACAGTTTAGGTGTTTCTTGTAAAACTAAACATTGTCTTACCATACAATCCAGCAGTTTTGCTTTTATATATATATATATATATGATATGAAAATTAGAGTCCACACAAAAGTCCACACATGAACGTTTACAGCAGCTATATTTGTAATCTCCAAATCTGAAAACAAACAAAATGTTGGTCAACCACCACAACAGGGAACAGAGACAGTCCACAACTGCAAGCAGAATTCCATCCATCAGACATGTGGGATCTAAGGCCCCTCTTGATTTAGAGGTGGAGTGGTCATCACCATCCTCAGGATAGAGAATAAAATAAGAAGTAGAGTGGACTTAATGGTATTCTACTATAGACTCATTGTGACTCTAGCAATGGAAGAAATTGTGTCATTGTCGTGGAGACAGTGACCATTGGAGTTGTTGAGTGCAGGGAGAGGGAAGAATAGGGTGTGATATGGTGGCTTTTTTGGGGACTTGGAGTTCTCCTGAATGATATCACAGGGACAGATGCAGGATATTATATATCCTACCATATCACACTGAATGGACTGGGAGAGAGTGTAAACTAACATGTAAACAATAATCCAAGCTTTGTAGCAATGATCCAAAATGTATTCATCAAATAAAAGGAATGTGCCACACTGATGAAAGAGGTTGTTAATGTGGGAGGATGGGGAATTTAGGGAGTGGGGTATATGGGAACGTCATATTTTTTAAAGTAAAATTTAGTGTGATCTATGTATCTTTAAAAAAGAAGACCATAAAAAATTTTGCTAAAGAAATCTCATAGCCCATTTATAAAAAAAAAAAAAAAAAACAAGAAAAATATTTACCTCTCAGTGAACATACTCTAATAATGACTGAAGTAATAAATGCACAATTATGTCATTATGGCAAATACAACAAATTTTACATGTCACAGGAATTGTATGCTTTTAAATATGTATCAATAAAGTTGATTTCTTTTTTAAAAAGAACTATTTTTAAAACCTCACCACACCATATAATTATATTGACTCCATATTTGTGTCCATGTCATCTCTTCTTCATGTACTTCTATCCTTTTCTCCTTCTGAAATTATTCTAAATCCTCCTTCAAGCCTTATTACAATTAAAATCTCCCTTGTGATGCCTTTACTAACCTCCCCAAGATGAGTCTGTAATTTTTGATCCACTTCACCAGTATTCCAGAGCCACATATATTGAATGACTAAAAGAAAAAAAATGAATAAATACAGGTAAACAGATAATTTCTACAAGTGTAGAGAAAGAAGAATGAGTGAAACAAGTAAACAATGCTGCTGAGAGAGGGAAGACCCAAGAGTAAGAGATCAGAGGAAACAGATTGGGGAAAAAAATCTATTTTAGTTTATCTGCTATTTCCACGCAGGCTTTTTAATAAGACAGAACTTTGTGTTTTAAGCTTTCTCTATGGTCATAATCTGTTGATTTCCTTAAAGCTTCTACCAATAAAAGGTGCCCATGGAGCCAAAAATACATTCCGCCAGTACCTGTGAAGATTCTGTAAGTCGCTCTGAAATTATCAAGTCAGGGTCTAAGTTCACCAATGCAGGTTCTTCCTTGAATGATGAAAGAAGTTGGAAGCTCTGCTCGCAAGAAGTAAAGTGAGATGGAACGAGTCATAAGGTCTGTAGAAGACACATTGTGTTTTCTTTGATAGAGTGAAGGAGAAGCACATAGAGTATCCCAGCAATTAGGGATTTCATTCCCATGAACCACATTAATGAAGTATTCTTCTGTCTCAATCTCCCTGAGATAATTATTTCTCTGGAGATAAGAAAGGAAAACACAATGCAAATTTGAGCCAGTTTTGTCTCTTGTGACAGCTTTGGAGCTCCGTGATCATCACTTATCCCTGTGGACACCTACCTCCCAAGAGGAGGTCACCCTTAATAAGGTGTGGGCTCTAGTCTAGTCAGGTTTCCCATACTGATTTCCCTCTTGCTGTTTCTGGAGAAAGATTCTGAATACACTAAACTATCTTATTTCCCAATTTTTCTCCTCTGGAGTTGGCTGTCATGAATCATGAATGGAGACACCCATTCGCAAGCGAATTTCCTCTTGTCTCACTGCTTCTCCTTTCCCCCCATAATTAGCAATGCAATATCTGTTCAACCCACACAACCATTTGGTTTCTCAGTCATTCAACAATATTTATTCATCAATACTGTATGGTAAATCCTAAAGTACATTCTGGGAATGAAGAGAAGTCAAAGGTACTGTGTTTCCAAACAAACTGTTCACAGTTTTAAAAAGCCAAGAAATGAGCACTCACACAATCCCTAGAAGCCTGCTCCTGGTGCACCTTGTGCCAGATGTCCACCATCCAATACCCTAAAACAATAACCCTTCCTCATTATATTCTATACAGTGTTTTCTCAAGGATGGATATAAGACATGTTAAATTACACCAAAAATATATAGGGGCTGATAGCCTAAAATGTAAATCATAATGAAAAACATAAGATAACTAAAAATTTAGAAAATTGTATAGTCTAAAATATCAACCACAATGTAAACACAAATGTTACCTTGTTTGAAAGCTATTGTCTCAATAACTGTACATCAGTTTTAGTAAATATGGTATGAATATGTTAAAAGATTATTGCTGTGGAAGGGAAAAGGTTTAATGGTGGATGTGTGGGAGTTCTGTATATTGTATATATGAATTACTGTGATCTAAAACTCTTGTGAAGATAAGCTTAATAATTACAAAGAAGAAAAGAAAAACAGGATGTAGAATTTTTCCAAATTAGTATGTATTCTATATCTAACCTTTAAACTCATCGCTATGTTCCATTTTACTATTAAGGGAACCTGGCAATACATTATTGGGCTTCACTTTTCAGGAAGTTTTGGATCACAGAAAGGTTAAACAATGGCAGCGGAGGAATACTAGTGTGGGTTGTTATGGGCAGGGGACACATGGTTGGAAGGGAGTTCTACCCGGCATATATCCAAGGTACATAAAAATGTTTGGATATTTTCATAGTGGAAACAATTAAAAACAACAACTGAGGGAGTGCTGAGTTCCTAGCCAGGGGAGCTCTATCACAGTCCTGAAAGGAACAGCAACAATTCCCCAAGTGCAACAACAAGGACCGAAAAAGAAGGAAGGTCCAACAATGAGCCCCTGATACTAATGACTATGTTTGTGAGCCTGTGCACCTGAAATAAGAACAAGGCCTAGAGCAGCAGTGTGTATAAGAGTTACCTCCTGAGAGCCTCCGTGTTTCTCAAATGTGGCCAGTCTTGAAGCCAAACGCAGCATGTAAATATGTTGCCTTCCCCCCAGCGTGGGACATGACTCCCAGGGATAAGTCTCCCTGGTGCCGAGGGATTACTATCAAGTACCAGCTGATGATGTAATCAGAAAATGACCTTGAATAAAAGGTTCAACTCAGACCAGCAGAATATCTCTGTCTACATATAACAACAGGAGTTAAAATGTTTTTTGACCTAAATCAAGGGGGAAATGGAAAGGACAAATGAGTTTATATGGCTATGAGTCTAAAAAAGAGCTGGGAGGTTATCAGAGGGTTTGCTGTTATGCACACCTGAGCAGAGTCCCAGAGACAGATAAAGTATATACAACCCCAGGTATTGGTTCTTCTGAGGGCTAAAGAGACCCACAGGTTTTATGGTCATGGCAGATGGAGTTCACTGCCATGTCAGTTGGCCCTTCTTTGGAGTTTGTGTTTCTGTGTGATGGAGCTGGACTCAGATGTGACCTCTTTTCCCAAGCCTTTCCTGTTACTTTACCAGAATTGTAGTTGGTGCTGGGGTTTAATATATACCCAGGGGATCTGAATCTCTGGACTGATCATATGATAGCCAGGCCCTGAGCCTCAACAGACTTCAGTTCCTACACTCTGGCTTTTTAGAATTACCCCACTCAGCTAACATGGAGTTGAAGAATGTCAACCACCACACCATGGAGCCAAGAGTGCCTACAACTGAAAGCAGGAGAATTGCATCTAGCATCCATGTGGAACCTAAGCCCCCTGTTGGCATAGATGTGGAATGGACAAAACCAATCCAAGGTCCACAGGATGGAGGAATAGAATATGGATTAGAGTGGACTTACTGATATTCTATTCATGAACTATTGTGAATAGTAATCCAGGAAAATGTGGCATTGGTGTGGAGAAATTGGCCATGGTGGCAGCTGGGTGTGGGGAATGGGGTGAAGAGATGAGATTTGGAGATGTTTTCGGGACTTGGAGTTGTCCTGGGTGGTGCTGCAGGGACAATTACCAGACATTGTGGGCCCTCCCATGGCCCACTGGATGGAACATGGGAGAGTGTGGGGTATGATGTGGACCACTGACCATGAGGTGCAGTGATGCTCAGAGATGTATTCACCAAATGCAATGGATGTCTCATGATGATGGAGGAGAATGTTGCTATGGGGGGAGGAGTGGGGTGAGGTGGTATATGGGGACCTCATATTTTTTCAATGTAATATGAAAAAAATGAATAAAGACATAAAAAATGAAAATAAAATAAATAAATAAAGATGAAGAATCAGGATTATAGTAAAAAAAATAAAGTGTTTTCTCAACATTATAGTTTCAAACACATACCCATCAATCCTGCGTGTTCACCTTTTCCACCCCCAACATACCCACAATTCCATGGACCATCTGACCCAGCGTGTTATTTTTGTGGGTGTAGACCTATACAATGAGAAGGAATTGTTGTACACCGATAATGGAGAGGAAACATAGATGTTCTCAAATAGAGGGGAGAGTGTCTCTCAAGAGCAAGGCTGGCTCCTAATTTGAGAGGACAGACCAGTGTGTCAAGTCCTCAGCATTGTTGCAAGTATCTATGAATCTTGACCTTCAAGCAATGAAGCTTGGTTGCCAATGTGGGCCCCAAGGAGAGGGAGAGAAGGAGCGAGAATAGATGGAAGAGGGGGTAACTGGGGGTCAATGGAAGTGTTCTGTATGATCTTGCAATATGGATACAGGTCATGATAAATTTCAACAAAAATTTATAAAAGTGTATGGTCTAAAATATAATCCATATTGTGGACTACTGAGCATGGTTGATAGCTATGTCCCAATATTTGTACATCAGTTGTAGCAAATGTAACATCCACATGTAAAAACATCATTGGTGAGGTAGAGGATGTTGGGTATATGGGAGATACCTATATTCTGTGTATGACTTTACTGTGACCTTAAAATTTTGAAGACATAATGAAAAATAAAAGAGGTAAGACACTGAGGAAGAAATAGAAAAGATTGCCTTGCCACTATATATACAGGACAACACCTATTAGAGTGATGAAAGGCAAAACCTTAAAAAAAAATCATAAAAAGTTCATTTTTGTTTTCTTTATCTGAGGTCCTCATATACCCCCTCTATATGAAGTCTACATATACCCCGCACCCCCCTTACCCCACTCCTCCCCCCATAACAACAATCTCCTCCATCATCATGAGACATTCATTGCATATGGTGAATACATCTCTGAGCACTGCTGCACCTCATGGTCAGTGGTCCACACCATAGCACACACTCCCACATTCCACCCAGTGGGCCATGGGAGGACATACAATGTCTGGCAACTGTCCCTGCAGCACCACCCAGGACAACTCCAAGTCCCAAAATCACCCCCACATCTCATCTCCTCCCCCTCCCTACCCCCAGCAGCCACAATGGCCCCTTTCTCCACACCAATGCCATATTTTCTTCGATTACTAATCACAATAGTTCATGAATAGAATATCAGTAAGTCCACTCTAATCCATACTCTATTCCTCCATCCTGTGGACCTTAGAATGGTTGTGTCCACTCCACATCTATATCAAGAGGGGACTTAGATTCCACATAGATGCCGGATGCACTTCTCCTTTCAGTTGAAGGCTCTCTTGGCTCCCTGGTGTGGTGGTTGACCTTCATGACCTAGATGTTAGCTGAGTGGGGTAAGTCCAATAAACCAGAGTGTAGGGGTTGCAAGTCTTTTGAGGTTCAGGACCTGGCTATCAGATGCTCAGTCCAGAGATTCAGGTCCCCTGTGTATACACTAAACTCCAGCACCAACTACAGATCCTGTAAAAGTAACAGGAGAGGCTTGTGGACAAAGAGCATATCTGAGTCCAGCTCCATCACACAGAAACACAAACTCCAAAGTAGGGCCATCTAATATGGCACTGAACTCCATCTGCCATTACCATAGATCCTGTAGGTCTCTGTATCCCTCAGAAGAACCAATACCTGGCGTTCTATCTACTTTATTTGTCTCTGGGACTCTGCTGAGGTGTCCGTAAGGGCAACCCCTCTGATAACCTCCCAGCTCTTTTTTAGACTCATAGCCATATAAATTCATTTGTCCTTTCTTTTTTTTTTTATATTGATTTTGTAAAAATATTACATTAAAAAAATATGAGGTCCCATTCGACCCCACCACCCCCACCACACCCCTCCCCCCCCAGCAACACTCACTCCCATCATCATGACACCTCCATTGCATTTAGTAAGTACATCTCTGGATATCTCTGCACCTCATGGTCATTGGTCCACATCATGGCCCACACTCTCCCCCATTCCGTCCAGTGAGCCCTGGGAGGATTTACAATGTCCGGTGATTGCCCCTGAAGCACCATCCAGGGCAACTCCAAGTCCCAAAGGTGCCTCCACATCTCATCTCTTCCTGCCATTCCCCATACCCATCAGCCACCATGTCCAATTTTCCCACTCCATTGCCACCTTTTCTCTGAAGTCCTTGGATTGGTTGTGTCCGTTGCACCTCTATGTCAAGAGGAGGCTCAGATTCCACATGGTTACTGGATGCAATCCTCCTGCTTTCAGTTGTAGGCACTCTAGGCTCCATGGTGTGGTGGTTGCCCTTCTTCAACTCCATCTTAGCTGAGTGAGGTGAGTCCAATAATTCAGATTGTAGGAGCTGGAGTCTGTTGAGGCTCAGGGCCTGGCTATCATATTGTCAATAAAAAGATTCAATCCCCTAAATATATCTTAAACCCCAATACCAACTACAATTCCAGTAAAGTAGCATGATAGTCTTATGAAAAGAGATCCCCTCTGGGTCCAGTTTCATCACGCAGAAACACCAGCTCCATAGAAGGGCCATCTGACATGGCAGTGAACCCCATCTGCCATGACCGTAGAACCCATGGATTCCTTTAGCCCTCAAAGGAACCAATACCTGGGGATTGTATCTAATTTATCTGTCTCTTAGACTCTGCTCAGTTGTGCATAAGGGAAATCCTTCTGGCAGCCCCCAGAGTCTTTTTTTTTAAGAGACTCATAGCCATATAAACTCATTTCTCCTTTCTATTTTCCCCTTACATTAGATCAAACAGCATTGACCTAAAGTAAGGGGGAAATGGAAAGGAGAAATGAGTTTATATGGCTACGAGTTTCTAAAAAAGAGTCTGGAGGCTGGCAGAAGGATTGCCCTCATGCACAACTGAGCAGAGTCAGAGAGACAGATAAAGCAGATACAACCCCCAGATATTGGTTCCTCTGAGGGCTAAAGAGACCCATGGGAGTTATGGTCATGGCCGATGGGGTTAACTACCAGGGCAGATGGCCCCTCTTTGGAAATGGTGTTTATGTGTGATGAATCTGGACTCAGATGGGATCTCCCTTCATAAGACTTTCATGCTAATGGGCTGGAGGTGCAGTTAATGTTGGGGTTTAAGATATATTTAGGGGATTTGAATCTCTGGACTGACAATGTGATAGCCAGGTCCTGAGCCTCAACAGACTCCAGCACCTACAATCTGATTTATTGGACTTACCACACTCAGCTAAGATGGAGGTGAAGAAGGACAACCACCACACCATGGAGCCTAGAGTGATTACAACTGAAAACGGGAGGATTGCATCCAGCATCCATGTGGAATCTGAGCCTCCTCTTGACATAGAGGTGCAATGGACACAACCAATCCAATGTCCACATAGAAGAGCTGGCATTGGATTGGGAAAAGTGGACATGGTGGACGATGGGTATGGGGAAAGGCAGGAAGAGATGAGAGGTGGAGGCGTCTTTGGGACATGGAGCTGCCCTGGATGGTGCTTCAGAGGTAATCACCGGACACTGTAAATCCTCACAGGGCCCACTGGATGGAATGGAGGAGAGTATGGGCCATGATGTGAACCATTGTCTATGAGGTGCAGAGGTGCCCAAAGATGTACTTACCAAATCCAATGGATGTGTCATGATGATGGGAACGAGTGTTGTTGGGGGGGGGGGAGAGGGGGCTGGGGGGTGGGGAGGTGGGGTTGAATGGGACCTCACATATATATTTTTAATGTAATATTATTACAAAGTCAATAAAAAAAAAACAAAGTCAAGTCACTTAAAAAAAAATAAAGTCATATTATTCTATGTAGACAGGGATAGTCTACTGATCCACATCGAACCTTCAATTCAAGGTCATTTTCCAGTTGCATTATCAGTTGTTAGTTGATAGTGATCCCTTGGTGCCAGGGAGGCTCATCCCCGGGTGTCATGTCCCACACTGGGGGGAAGGCATTGCATTTAGATGCTGAGTTAGGCTTCGAGACTGGCCACATTTGAGTAACATGAAGGCTGTCAGGAGGAAATTCCCAGGCACAGTGCTGCTCTAGGCCTTGTTCTTATTTCAGGCCTATAGGCTCACAAGCATAGTCATTAGTATCAGGGGCTTACTGTTGGACCTTCATTCCTTCTCGGACCTTGCCGCTGCACTTGGGGGACTGCCGCTGCTCCCCTAGGGACCACGACACAGCACCCCTGGCCAGGGACACAGTACCCCCCCCAGCTTTAGTTTTTAATTGTCATTTGTCCTTTCCATTTCCCCTTTTTATTCAGGTCAAAAAACATTTTTAACTCCTGGTATTCTATGTAGACTGAGATATTCTGCTGGTCTGAATCGACCCTTTTATTCAAGGTCATTTTCTGGTTACATCATCAGCTGGTACTTGGTAGTAATCCCTCAGTGCCAGGAAGGCTCATCCCCAGGAGTCATGCTAAGTTTGGCTGTGAGACTGGCCACATTTGAGCAACAAGGAGGCTCTCAGGAGGTAATTCTTAGGCACCCTGCAGCTCTAGGCCTTGTTCTTATTTCAGGTGCACAGGCTTACAAACATAGTCATTAGTATCAAAGGCTCATTGTTGGACCTTCTTTTTTGGTCTTTGTTGTTGCAGTGGGGGGATTGTTGCTGTTCCTTTCAGGACTGTGATAGAGGTCCCCTGGCTCAGAACTCAGCACTCCCTCAGTTGTTTTTAATTGTTTCCACTATGAAAATATCCAAACATTGTTATGTACCCTGGATATATGCCCTGGAGAACTCCCTCCCCAATGTGCATCCCCTGCCCATAACATCCCTGACCAGTATTCCTCCCCTGCCATTGTTGAGCCTCTCTGTGATCCAAAACTTCTTCAAAAATGAAGCCCAATATATTGCCATGTTCCATTAATAGTCAAATGGAACATGGTGATGAGTTTAAAAGTTAGATATAAAATACATATTAATTTAGAAAAAATAAGGTAAAAATAAATTGGGGAATCAAAAAATTAAAAAATGCAAAACCTTTGTTTTTGATTCTCTGTCTTCCATCTCTGCAATATGTGTTGCCCTGTATGCAAATTGGCAAGGCAACTTCTTCCGTCTTTTCCTCAGTGTCTATGTCCTTTCTTTTTCTTTTTTTCCTAATTATTAAGCTTATCGTCACAAAAGTTTTAGAGCACAGTAATTCACATATACAATATACAGTACTCTCACATATCCAACATTAAACTCTTTTCCCTTCCACAGCAATAATTTTTTTCACATGTTCATACTATATTTACTGAAACTGATGTACAGATATTGAGATGATAGCTCTCAAAAAAGGTAACAGTTGGGTTTACATTGTGTTTTATATTTTAGACTATACAATTTTCTAAATTTTTAGTTATTTTATGTTTTACATTATGATTTACATTTTAGCCTATCAGCCCCTATACATTTTTGGTGTAATTTAACATGTCTTATATCCATCCTTGCGTAATCTTGTGGAACACTTCTATTGCCCACACAATTATAATGGTTCCATCTATTCAATACTTCTTTCCCCCTCCCATCAGGGCCCACAGTGACAGTCAATCTTCATTGCTTGAAGGGCCATGTACAGAGATACTTGCAACAGTGTTGAGGGCTTGACATGCTCAACTGCCCTAATGCATTGGGAGCCACCATTTCTCTCAAGAGATATAATTTCCTCTATTTGAGAACATCAGTCCTCCCCAGGATGTGGGTATACCTTCACTCTCATTATATGGGTCTCTACCCAATGGTATAACCCACTATGGCAAAGTGAGCACTCACACACTGCCTAGAAGCCTGTCCTGCATCAGATTATCACCTTTGAGCATCTTAAATAGGTAACTTTCCTTATTATATTTTTGAAAAAGTTTTCTCAGCATTATACTCTCAACCAAATACCTGACAATCTCCTATGTTCCTATGTTCCCCCACCGTCTCCCTAATTTCTTGGGCAATATTACCCATCCTCCCATCCCTAGCCCTCCTCAAGTCCACAAAGCCCTACCCAAAGTTAACCCTATGCCCCATTTTACCCCTTCCTTGTACAAATACTGCCAGCTTATATAGATTTCTCCCATGTAGGTGTCAGCTTACATCCTTCCTCTACCCCCCAATAACCTTTAAGTCTATCATCCAGTTTCAAGCTCTCTGAGGCAGCTTGGTTTACTTATTTCATATCAAGATCATGTAGTATTTGTCCTTCAATGCTTGGGTTGTTTCACTCAGCATAAGGTTCTCAAGATTCATCCATGTTATCACTTGTGTTTGCAGTGTATTCATTCTTAAAGCTGAGTAGTATTCCATTGTATGGATATACCACATTTTGTTTATTTATTTATTTATCCATTCATCTGTTGGTGGGCATTTGGGTTGATTCCAACTTTTGGCAATAGGAAACAATGCTGCTATGAACATTGGTGTGCATATATCGATTTGTGTACTTGTTTTCAGTTCTACTGGGTATATACCCAGCAGTGGAATTGCTGGGTCATATGGCAAATCTATAGCTAGTTTTTTGAGAAACTGCCAAACTGTCCTCCGGAATGGCTGGATCCTTCTGCATTTCCACCAGCAATGGCTGAGTGTTCTCATTCCTCCACATCCTCTCCAGCACTTGTAGTCTGTGTTTTTGATAGCTGCCAGTTTCATGGGAGTAAGATGGTATCTCATTGTAATTTTGATTTGCGTTTCCCTAACATCTAGTGGTTTTGAGTATTTTTCATGTGCTTTTTAGCCATTTGTATTTCTTATTTGGAGAGGTGTCTGTTTAAGTCTTGCCCCTTACTAAGATGGATATGTTGTCTTTTTATTTTTTGAGATATAGGAGTTCTTTATATTTGAAGGATATTAGTCTCCTATCATATACATGGTTACCAAATATTTTTTCCCATTGGGTAGGCTCTCTTTTCATTTTCTTGACAAAGTCCTTTGAGCTGCAAAAGGCTTTAATTTTGAAGAAGTCTCATTTATCTATTTGTTCTTTTGCTGCTCGTGTTTTGGGTGTGAAGTTCATGATGACATTTCCTATTACAAGGTCCTGTAGATGTTTCCCTAAATTGCTTCTAAGGTCCTTAAAGTCTTGGCTCTTATATTTAGGTTTTTGACCCATCTTGAGTTGGTTTTTGTGTAAGGTGTGAGTTGGTAATTCCCTTTCAGTGGGTTTGGTTTCCTTGAGAATATCATATGCCTGTATCTATAAGGTTCTATATCAGAATTTTCAAATTGGTTCTATTGATCAGTGTGCCTCTCCTTGTGCTAATACCATGCTGTTTTCACTAGTGTACTATGTTTTGAAGTCAGGTAGTGTGATTCCTCCAATTTCATTTTTCTTTTTCAATATGTATTTGGATATTCGTGGCCTCTTTCCTTTCCAAATAAATTTCATAACTAGTTTTTTCTAGTTCCTTAAAGAATGCTGTGTTGATTTTTATTGGAACTGCATTGAATGTGTAGATCAGTCTTGGTAGGATAGACATCATAAGAATATTTAGCCTTCCTATCCATGAACAGGGAGTATTCTTCCATTTGTTTAAGTTTTCTTTGATTTCTTTGAACAGTGTTGTGTAGTTTTCTGTGTATAATTTTTTTTACATCTTTAGTTAAATTTACTCATACGTATTTGATTTTTTAATTTACTATTGTAAATGGTATTTTTTTCTTGATTTCCTCCTCACATTTTTCATTATAGGCGTACTGATTTTTGCGCATCAATTTTATAACCGTCAACATTACTGAACTCACTTATAAGTTCTAGAAGTTACATTGTAGACTTCTCAGGGTTTTCTATGTGTAGGATCATATCATCTGCAAATAGTAAATTTTGACTTCTTCCTTTCCAATTTGAATGCCTTTTATGTCTGATTCTTGCCTCAATGCTCATGTAAGTACTTCTAACACAATATTAAATACAAGGGGTGATAATGGGCATCCTTGCCTTGTTCCTGATCTTAGAGGGAAAGATTTTCAGATTTCAAAATTGTAAATGATGTTAACTGGGGGTTTTTCATATATATCTTTTATCATGTTCAGAAAGCTTCCCTCTACTCCAATCTTTGAAGTGTTTTTATTAAGAAATAGTGCTGTATTTTGTCAAATGCTTTTTCTGCATCTATAGATATGATCATATGATTTTTTTCCTTCAATCTGTTTACGTGATTTTTACATTAATATATTTTCTTATGTTGAACCATCCTTGCATACCAAGAATGAATTCCACCTGGTCATGGAGTATAACTAATTTATTGTGCTGTTGAACATGATTAGTAAGTATTTTGTTGAGGATTTCCACATCTATGTTCATTAGAGAGATTGGTCTGTAATTTTCCTTTCCTGGGGTGTCTTTATTTGGCTTTCATATTAGGGTAATGTTGGCATCGTAGATGAGTTATGCAATGTTCTTCTGTTTCAAATTTTTGGAAGAGTTTCAGCAAGATTGGTGTTAGTTCTTTATGGAAATTTTGGTAGAATTCACCTGTGAAACCATTTGGCCCTGGGCTCTTCTTAGTTGGGAGGTTTTTAATGACTGATTCCATCTCTTTACTTGTGATTAGTTTGTTGAGATCATCAATTTCTTCTTTCATCACTATAGGGTGGTTATGTGTTTCTAGGAATTTGTCCATTTCCTCTGAATTGTCATTTTTGTTGGAATATAGTTTTTCAAAGTATCCACTTATGATAGTCTTTATTTCTGTGGGTTCAGTGGTGATATCTCCTTTGTCATTTCTTATTTTGTGTATCTGCATCTTCTTTCTTTTTTCCTTTGTAAGTCTAGCTAAGGGTTTGTCAATTTTATTGACTTTCTCAGAGACCCAGCTCTTGGTCTTGTTTATCTTTTCAAGTGCTTTCTTATTTTCTATTTCATTTAGTTCTGCTCTTATCTTTGTTGTTTCCTTCCTTCTTCTTCCTCTGGGATTACTTTGTTGTTTTTTTACTAATTCCTCCAAATATGCAGTTAGTTGTTCAATTTTTGCTCTTTTTTTTTTGATGTATGAATTTATGGCTATAAATTTCCCTCTCAGTACTGCTTTTGCTGCATCACATAAGTTTTGGTATGTTGTGTTATAATTTTCATTAGTTTCAAGGTAGTTATTAATTTCTTTTGAGATTTCCTCTTTGACCCACTGTATTTCAAACAGTGTGCTGTTTAATTTCCATATGGTGTGAAATCTGGGCCTCTGGCCCTTGCAGATTTCCAGTTGATAGTGGTGTATTAAAGCCCCCCACTGTAATTGTAGAGGCATCTATTCCTTCCCTTAGTTTCTCCAGTGTTTGCCTCAGATATTTGGATGTATTCTTGTTAGGAGCATAAATGTTTATATCTGTTCTTTCTTTTTGAATGATTATCCCCTTCACTAATATGTAGTGTCCATATTTGTCTCTCACAATTGTTTTGCATTTAAAGTCTGTTTTGTCTGATATTAACATAGTTACTCCTGCCCATTTTTGGTTATTATTTGCCTGTAAGATTGTTTTCCAGCCATTCACTTTCAACCTCCTTGAATCCCTGGGTCTAAGATGTTTTTCATGTAGACAACATATAGATGGATCATACTTTCTTATCCAATTTTCCAGTCTGAGTCTCTTGAGAGGTGAGTTTAATCCACTGACATTCACCATTATCATTTCCAAGGAATTATTATTATTTTTTTTAAATACTTTAATATTAGGGAAACTGGGTTAGTGGAGAAAGTAGAGCACATCAGAATACAAATAAAAAGAAATTCCCTGAAAGGATATCAAACCTTTTTTTAAGTGTTATTCTATCACCTCGTATAAATGATAGAGATTCCAATGCCATGGCCCATGTGTTCAGTCTTTTTAACTTCTTCTCACCAAATTCCATGCTGAAATGAAACTTTATTTACTTGAGTATGTATATTTAGTTTAGCTGAGAGTGTGTGTATATGTGTGTGTATGTGTATGTGTATGTGTATAGTCTCCTTCTCTCTCTAAATATGTACATATTATATTTTATGCGTTTTTTTTCCTGGTGAATTTTTTTTTTCCAATTATAATAGTTTATTTGTCTTTTTCTCATTTTTATTTTTTTTATTGACTTTGTAATAATATTACATTAAAAATATATATGTGAGGTCCCATTCAACCCTACCCCCCCGCCCCACCTCTCCCCCCCCCCCCCAACAACACTCGTTCCCATCATCATGACACATCCATTGGATTTGGTAAGTACATCTTTGGGCACCTCTGCACCTCATAGACAATGGTTCACATCATGGCCCATACTCTCCTCCATTCCATCCAGTGGGCCCTGTGAGGATTTACAATGTCCGGTGATTACCTCTGAAGCACCATCCAGGGCAGCTCCATGTATCCAAGGAATTATTTATATTAGCCATGTTTTCTTTGGATTTGTGTTTGTTATATTTTGTTTGGTTTTTACTTTTTTTGTCTTTTTAGTTGTTCTTACACTCTCCTCCAACTCTGTCTCTCCTGTTTTATTCTTTCCTCCTATACAACTTCCTTTAGTATTTCTTGAAGAAGGCCAGGATTCTTGTTGGCATACTCTATTAATTTCCATTTATCTGTGAGTATTTGAACTCTCTATCATATTTGAATGTTAGTTTAGCTGGATAGAGTATTCTTTTTTCGAATTTTTTTTTTTTTAGTACCTTGACTATGTCATACCACTGCCTTCTTGCCTCCATGGTTTCAGATGAGAAATCAGCACTCAATCTTATGAAGCCTCCTTTGTGTGTGTGGTTATTTTCTCTTGCTGCTTTTAGAATTTTCTCTTTGTCTTGAGCATTGGATAATTTGACAGGTATATCTCTTTGGGTAGGCCTGTTGGGATTTATGCTATTTAGGGTGCACTGTGCTTCCTGGATGTGAACGTTCATCTCCTTCAATAGGTTTGGGAAGTTTTTATCCATTGTTTCCTCCAACACCCTTTCTGTTCCCTTTCCCTTCTCTTCTTTTTCTGGGATGCCTATAATGCCTATGTTTTCACATTTTGCATTGTCATTCTGGTCCCAAAGTCCCTGTTGAATTTTTTCCCTCTTTTTATCTATCAATTCTACTATCTGTTTGATTTCAGATGTACTGTCTTCCACATCATTAGTTCCTCTCCCTCATAAAATGTGCTGTTATTTGCTGAGAGTGTGTTTTTGATTTCTTGGATTGTGCTGTTACTCCCCATCAAATCTGTTGTCTTTTTTTTTTTTTGCATGATTGCAATTTCTTCTGTATGCTCCCCAAGTCTTTTCTTCCTATTCTTATCTCTTCTTTCACCTCATTAAATTGGCCCCTATTAAATGTTTTGAGAGCTTTAATTACTTGTTAGATATTCTACTCTTCTTCCTATTTTTTAGTTTGTTCATTGGATTGGGTCATGTTTTCCTGATTATTGGTTTGTTTTGTAGTTTTTTTTTTGCTCTCTGGTCATCATTTTATCTTGCTAGTTTGATTAACTTCTTTGTCTAGTCTCAGGGATAATTAGTTGTTGTTCTTGCATACATGTTAAGTCTTCTCTTTGCCATTTTGTTCTTCTTATTCTATTTCCTTGCTGTTGGCTCAGTTCACTTGAAGGAAAATATTAGGGCAATTGAAAGCAAAACAAGTAAGAAAAGAAAAAAGTAGAATAGTAGTATTGATAGTAAATGTTAGCAGAAGAACCTTGTAAGATCTAGGAGAATGGGTATTAGACTCATGTAAGCTGTGTAGAGTTAGAACAGTAAGAAAAATGGAGTATGTATAATGAGACAGTAAACTGAATATGGTGAGGAATATAGTATGAATTAAAAGAGCAGTGTGGTCAGGAAAGTGGGAAAGAGAAAGGAAAGGACAATAATATAGAGAGTGAATAAAAGACAAAACAGCAGAAAGATATTAGAAATAAAAATTGAGGGCTAAATTAAGAGCAGTGGAATGTAAGAGAAACACTAAATGATGGAGGATAAAAAGATGTAGAGGAAAGGGGTTAGCATTGGAGGCCAAAGTCAGTACACACAGAAAAGAGGAAATCGAGGATGAGGAAACACAGCAAATGTGAATCAATTCCTGCCATACCTAATATAAAAAAAGAAGAGAAAGGGAAAAAAGGGGGGGAAGGGGGAAAATGGGGGGTAGAAATACAAGCAAGAAAAACAGGAAGATGAAGAATAAGAAGAGGAGGAGGAGGAGGAGGAAGGGGAGGAGGAGGAAAGGGCTGTGGGGGTATAAAGAGGAAGGAAAAAACGAGAAAATAAACCAATAAAAAAGACCAAAGTTTCAAGTAAGGAATCCTTTTTGCATTTAAATAAAATGCTTAGGATTCTGACCTTCCCCCTTTCTCCCTTTCTCACTTCCCTCTCTCCGAGGGCAGCAGTGAAGCTGTTTGAGGTGTCCAGTAGGAGATTCAAGTGTGTCCTTGGTTAAACAAATCACCAGAGAAAACAAAATGTCTTAATTTCCAAAGACAGAGTGCCCACACCTCACCAGGAAACCCAAATATGCTAATGGAAGTTTTCAAAACACATCTTACAGTCCATCTCCCTTAGGTGTGTTATAGGAGGGCTAGTTGATTTTCTGACTCCACCTTCTTCCAGACCAAGTTTCCTATGCCAGCACTTTTAGGTAAATTGGGCTTTCTCAGCAGATTTGTCTCTCCTTTCTTCCCCAGCTTTCCCCAAGCCAGCTGGTATGCTCCTCCAAGCTCAAAGAAAAAGGGGGGCAGGACCTGAAAATTAAACCCACACTCATTTTTCTCCTCTGCACCTCCCACTCAAACCCTCCAACTTACAGAGTCAGTCCAAAGGGCTAGTGTATTCCCTCACCACAGGGAGCCCTGGATTTGGGAGTGGGAAGTCTGGGATATTGCAGACTTGGGGTCTGTGGGTCTGTGGGTCTGTGGATTGTGGGCTGTGGTGGCTTAGGGGTCACAAACCTGGAGACCATGCTTCTGGGGAACACAGGGCTTGGGAATGTCACCACACTACTGACAGTCCAGGGAATGCCTTAGGGGGAAGAATCCCACCTCTCCACAACTTCCGACCTCAGTGCTAGAAACCTACAATTCTACCTTAGCGAGTATAATTTCTGTCTCTCCAAATCGATGTCCAAACACCTCCTGCCTTGCAAGTCCCCAAAACAGCCCACTGCAGCAAGATTCCAACCCTACTCAGCTGCTCTTTTGTGGGAGCAATTATGAAGTGCATTCACTCAGATGCCATCTTGCCCCACCCATCAGCTATCATCTTTTAATATCTCCATTTGTTCACCCCAGCTTGTGCTTAAAGGGAAAGTACATGTCCCTCATTATTTAATAAAAGATGAAGAAATGCAAATGCTGGCTTTCTTTAATCCTCCCCTGGTTAGCCATGTATATCACTCTGGCTGCTTAGATCCTCCCAACAGTGAACTCAGACACTTGTTCTTGCTGGATTTGGGAAGTATCAGGTCTCAAACCTAATGCCAGGTTGCCTAAGTTTGTTTTTGCATTACTTTTTTCCTCTGGGTAGTAACACTAGGAAGCATTTCTACCAACTGCAAGGCACAAGGTAGAAAGTATAGTTAAAATAATGCAGCACTTATGCAGAGTATGTTGGAAAACCCAGTAACCCCCATGCTCACTGACTCCAGGAACACAGACTGGATGAAAGCAGCTTCAATTGGGCCTCTACAAACCCTTCACACATCTTCCATCTTGTGCAAGACACCTGGTCATTCTGGGAGAGGTGTGAAGGTAAGTCAGCCTGGTTGTTGTCCACAGTCACCCTGCTAAGGCCAATAAGGCAATCCTTAATACTGTCTTAAAGTTCTTGAGAATACCAGGGGTGCCATACTAAAGAAACTTGTCTCACAGCTGCTGGAAATCCTGGTGTGCCTGTGCTCCAAGTCACTTTACAGGATGGGGAGGACAGAAAACCTCCCAGCATGGGCTCAGGGCTCCTGCTCCCACACCACCGCTGGCCAGAACAAGCCCACCATATTTCAGCTTCCTCCTACTGCTGCCTTCAAGCTTGTCCACTTCTGGTGTGGGTCCACTGTGGCCTTCACTTCTGCAGAAAGTATCACCTCTAGTATGGCTCCTACACTCCGAGGTTAGCATGAAGTCCAAACCATGGCCAGTGATAAAGCTTTAAGTGTTTGATACTGTGAAAACTGGATAGCTCTTTGGGTTAAAAATACACTTGTATCTTCCCACTTCATTGTAGACAAAAGAAAATTCTGGATGGATTTTAAAAGGTAAGTGAAAAAACATCTCTAAGGGCCTTCTAATCATCAAAGCAATAGGGAGAAATCACAAAGAAAATATCAACCACTTTGACTATATGTATTAGTCAACAAAAGGGGTACTGATGCAAAGTACCAGAAATCTTTTGGCATTTACAAAGGGGATTTATTTTGGGTAGAAGCTTATAGTCACAAGGTCATAAAATGTAAGTTACTTCTCTCATCCACGTCTGTTGCCACATGTTGGAGCAAGATGGCTGCTGGTCTCTTTGAGGATTCAGCCTTCTTCTTCAGACTCCATGGTTCCAGCTTCTTCTGGTCTCAGCTGTAGGCTGGCATAAGGTTTGTCTCTGTGTCTGGGACTTGTTTCTTTATGGGCTTGGCTGCTCTGGTGTCTCCACAAGGTCAGCTGTAGACCATCAGGTTCTCTCTCTTCCCAGGCCTCTGCCATGTCTATGGAGCCATCTCTATTGCTCTGTGTTCTCTCCTGTGTGTTTACTTCCCCAGGTTCCAGCATCAAAACTCCAACTACTTCCTTTGCCATGTCTTTTTCTCGGTGAGTCCCTGCCCATCAAAGGGGGGGAAGAATCGATGTCCTACTGATATGGGCCATTCGAACCCCTGATCATAATTTAATAAAGTAAAAGTGAAACCTCTGAAATTAATACAATCTATTATGCCCAGAGGAAGAGATTAGTTTACAAACATAATCCAATATCTATGTTTGGAATTCATAAACAATATCAAATGGCTACACTATATAAAAATTGAAGATACTTGAATTAAATCAAATAAAATCCAACATTTTGAAAAATGCATTACACCATGGAGAGATCATATTATCTTTAACATACATAACGTAGGATGTTGATTGGCTGAGAGTCTCCTCCAGCTGACAGTGCTATGTCCCCTTGAAGGAAACTTTGTAGGCAAACCCCCAGACCAGAAGGCCCTTCAGGAAACCAAGGAAGCCCAAGTGTCCCACACACTCTCCTGGGATGATGGAAGGTCAATTCTCCAAAGGAGGAACTTGGTCTCCTGTCAGGGAAAGTTCTGGAATCCAGAGGTTCAGAGTTACTGCCCAGCCCACTTGAGGACAGCTGGCAAGAAAGAAAGATAACATGAACCCCTGAAAAAATGACAGCGATATCATCCAGTGCTCTGGAGGATCTTAGAAGCTGGACAAAGACTCCATCAACATTGAATTGAAGAAAGAGGAAAATACCAGGTAAGACACAGGAGTGGCATGTAACTCTTGTGTTATTTAAGATTGAGATACAAGAAGAAAAAATTTGAACTCAAGGTGTCTTTTTCCAGACAGCTTTCTTCTTCTGTTTGTGTGGATTTGAATGAAAATCCAGAGGAAGGTAGATTGCAGCTGAGGTATTGACAATGGAATCACAGGAGTTAATTACCTTCAAAGATGTAGCTGTAGACTTTACCCAGGAAGAGTGGGACATGCTAGATTCCTCCCAGAGAAAGCTATTCAGAGAAGTGATGCTGGAGAATATCAATCACCTGGTCTCAGCAGGTAGCAAAAGTGTCTCTAAAAAATGGGAAATGATAGAAATGATATTCAACCCACCTATCTGTAAGAAAGATACTTCTGAAATCATGTCATTGAGATCTAACATTAAAAGGAATTCCTTCAAATACAATTATTTGAAAGAAGATACCACTGACAGATCCACAGTGACACAATATGCTTTAATTTGCAAGACACAGAAACCATATTTAAGGAGTTCGATGGCAAAATTACACAGGGACCTCTCAGTTATTAGTCAGCATAAGCAGATTCATGAATGTCACTATTCTCATTTTAGAGAAGATTAAAGAACTCATACTGTCCAGAAACACTACTTATGCCATCTTTGGGGGAAATATTTTGTTCATTGCTCTTACCTTAAATGACATGAGGAGACTCACTCTGGAGAGAAACTCCATGAATGTCTTCCATGTGGGAAATGTTTCAGTCAACATTCTTCCCTTAAACAACATGTGAGAACTAACACTGGTGAGAAATCTTATCAATGTCATCTATGTGGCAAAGGCTTCCATCAATATTCTAACCTTAAACAACATGTGAGGACTCACACTGGTGAGAAACCCTATGCATGTTCTCTATGTGGGAAATGTTTCATTGATTACTCTTCCCTTAAACAACATGAGAGGATTCACACTGGAGAGAAACCCTATGAATGTCATCTTTTTGGGAAATGCTTCACTAATTGCTCCTCCCTTAAAAAACATAAGATAACTCACACTGGAGAGAAACCCCATGAATGTCATCTATGTGGCAAATGTTTCAGTCAACATTCTCACCTTAAACAACATATGTTAACTCACACTGGACAGAAACCTCATCAATGTCATCTAGTGACAAAGGATTCAGTAGACATTCTGAACTTAAACGACATGTAAGAACTCATATGATGATGGGAGTGAGTGTTGCTGGGGGGGAGGGGTGCAGTGGGGGTGGTGGGGTCGAATGGGACCTCATATTTTTTTAATGTAATATTTTTACAAAATCAATTAAAAAAAATCAAAAAAAAAAAAGAACTCATATCGGTGAGAAACCCTATGCATGTCATCTATGTGGGAACAAGGAAATCAAAGAAGACGTAAAAAAATGGAAGAATATTCCCTATTCATGGATAGGAAGTCTAAATATTATTAAGATGTCTATCCTACCAAAACTGATCTACACATTCAATGCAATCCCAATAAAAATCAACACAGCCTTCTTTAAGGAACTAGAAAAACTAACTATGAAATTTATTTGGAGAGGAAAGAGGCCCTGAATAGCCAAAGACATACTGTAAAAGAAAAAGGAAATTGGAGGAATCACACTACCTGACTTCAAAACATACTACAAAGCAACAGTAGTGAAAACAGCATGGTATTGGCATAAGGAGAGACACAAAGACCAATGGAATTGAATTGAAAGTTCTGATATAGAACCTCATATATATAGCCATATAATATTCAATAAAGCCAACAAACCCTCTCAACTGGGAGAGAATGGCCTATTCAACAAATGGTGCCTCTAGAAATGGATATCCATATGTAGAAGAATGAAAGAGGATTACCATCTCACACCTTATAGAAAGATCAACTCAAGATGGATCAAAGACCTAAATATAAGAGCCAAGAACATAAAGACCTTGGAAAGCAGTGTAGGGAAACATCTACAAACCTTGTAATAGGAAATGGCTTCATGAACATCACACCAAAAGCACAAGAGGCAAAAGAACCAATAGATAAATGGGACTTCCTCAAAATTAAAGCCTTCTGCACCTCATAGGAGTTTGTCAAGAAAGTAAAAAGGGAACCAACACAATGGGAGAAAATATTTGGCCACCATATATGCGATAAGAGACTTATAACTTGCATATATAAAGAACTCCTATATCTTGAAAATAAAAAGATAAGCAACCCATTTAAAAAATGGGAAAAAGATTTAAACAGACACTTCTCCAAAGAAGAAATACAAACGGCTAAAAAGCACATGGAAAAATGCTCCAAATCTTTAGCTATCAGGGAAATGCAAATCAAAACTACAGTGAGATACCATCTCACTCCCATAAGATTGGCAGCTATGAAAAAAAAAACAGAAGAATACAAATGCTGGAGAGGATGTGAAGAAATGGGAACACTCATCCACTGCTGGTAGGAATGCAGAAGGATCCAACCATTCTGGAGGACAGTTTGGCAGTTTCTCAAAAAACTAACCATAGATTTGCTATATGAACCAGCAATACTACTGCTGGGTATATACCATCAGAACTGAAAACAAGGACATAAACCGATATATGCACACCAATGTTCATAGCAGCATTGTTCACTATTGCCAAAAGTTGGAATCAACCCAAATGCCCATCAACGATGAGTGGATCAGTAAAATGTGGTATATACATACAATGGAATACTACTCGGCTGTAAGAACAAATACACTACAAACACACGTGATAACATGGATGAATCTTGAGAACCTTATGTTGAGTGAAGCAACCCAGGCATTGAAGGACAAATACTACATGACCTCAATGATATGAAATAAGCAAGTTGCCTCAGAGAGCTAGAGACTTGAAGATAGGCTCACAGGAAATCGGGGTGTAGAGGAAGGATGTAAGCTGACATCTACATGGGCGAAAACTATGATAAGCTGGTGGTAAGTATGTGCACAAGGAAGAGATAAAATGGGGGCATAGGTTACCTTTGGGTGGGGTTTGCGGGTTTGAGGGGGGCTAGGGATGGGCAGATGGGTAATATTGCCCAAGAAATTGGGGAGAGGGAGGGGCAACATACAAATATAGGAGATTGTCAGGTGTTGGTTGAAAGTAAAATGCTGAGAAAACCTTTTCAAATATAATTAGGAAAGTTACCTGTTTAAGATACTCAAAGGGGATAATTTGACACAGAACAGACTCCTAGGGAATATCTGAATGCTCATTTTGCCAGAGTGGCTTATACCATTGGGTAGAAACCCATATAATGAGAGTGAAGGTAGACCCACATCCTGGGGAGGACTAATGCCATCAAATAGAGGGAACTGTATCTCTCAAGAGAAAGGGTGGCTCCCAGGGCATTAGGGCAGTTGAGCAAGTCAAGCCCTCAACACTGTTGCAAGTATCTCTGAACATGGCTCCTTAAGAAACAAAGATTGACTATCACTGTGGGGCCCAAGGGGAGGGGGAAATAGATATTGAATAGATGGAACCAAAGTAAATGTGAGGGAAAAAGAAGTGTTTCACAAGAGTTCACAAGGATGGATATAAAACATGCAATATTTCACCAAAAACATATAGGGGACGACAGACTAATAATGTAAACCACAATGTAAAACATAGGATAACTAAAAAATTTAGAAAACTGTATAGCCTAAAGTATAAACCACAATGTAAACAAAAATGTTACCTTTTTTGAAAGCTATTGTCTCAATATCTGTACATCAGTTTCAGTAAATATGACATAAATAAGTTAAAAGATTATTGCTCTGGAAGGGAAAAGGTTTTATATTGGATATGTGGGAGTACTGTATATTGTATAGATGAATTACTGTAATGTAAGGCTCTTGTGAAGAGAAGCTCAATAATTAGCCAAAAAGAAAAGAAAAAGATAGGATGTAGAATTTTTCCAAATCAATATGTATTCTATATCTAACCTTTAAACTCATTGCTATATTCCATTTTACTATTAAGGGAATGTGACATTATACTGGGCTTCACTTTTCAGGAAGTTTTGGATCACAGAGTTGTTCAACAATGGCAGCAGAGGAATACTGGTATGGGATGTTATTTACAGGCAATATATGGTTGACAGGGAGTTATACAGGGCATGTGTCCAGGGTGCATGGAAATGTTTGGATATACTCATAGTGGAAACAAATTAAAGACAACAGTGGGGGTGTACTGGGTTCCTGGCCTGGGGGGGCTCTATCTTGGTCCCTAGGGGAGCAGCAGCAGTTTCCCAGGTGCAATGGTAAGGACCAGGAAAGAATGAGGGTCCAACAGTGAGCCCCTGATACTAATAACTATGCTTGTGAGCCTATACACCTGAAATAAGAACAAGGCCTAGAGCAGCACTGTGCCTAAGAGTTCCCTCCTGACAGCCTCCATGTTACTCAAATGTGACCAGTCTCGAAGCCAATCTCAGCATGTAAATGCACTGCCTTCCCCCCAGTGTGGAACATGACACCCAGGGATGAGCCTCCCTGGCACTGAGGGATCACTACCAAGTACCAGCTGATGACATAACTAGAAAAAATGACCTTGAATTAAAGGTTCAACGTGGACCAGCAGAATATCCCTGTCTACATATAATAACAGGAGCTAAAAATGCTGTTTGACCTAAAGTAAGGAGGAAATGGAAAGGACAAATGAGTTCATATGGCTATGAGTCTCTAAAAAAGAGTCTGGAGGTTGTCAAAAGGATTGCCCTTATGCACACCTGAGCAGAGTCTCAGAGACAGACAAAGTAGATACAACCCCAGGTTTTGGTTTTTTTGAGGGCTAAAGACACCCACAGGTTCTAAGATCATTGCAGATGGGGTTCACTGCCATGTTAGTTGGCCCTTCTTGGGAGCTGGTGTTTCTGTGTGATGGAGCTGGACTCAGATGGGATCTCTTTTCACAAGCCTTTCATGCTACTTTACTGGAATTGTAGTTGGTTCTGGGGTTTAAGATACATCTAGGGAATTTGAATTCTGGACTGACAAAATGATAGCCAGGCCCTGAGCCTCAACAGACTGCAGCTCCTACACTCTGATTTATTGGACTTACCCCACTCAGCTAACAGAGTTGAAGAATATCAACCACCATGCCATGGAGCCTAGAGTGCCTACAACTGAAAGCAGGAGGATTGCATCCAGTATCCATGTGGAATCTAAGCCCTCTCTTGACATAGATGTGGAATGGACACAACCAAGCCAAGGTCCACTGGAAGGAGGAATACAGTAAGGATTAGAGTGGACCTAATGATATTCTATTCATGAACTATTGTGGTTAATAATCGAGAAAATGTGTCATTGGTGTGGAAAAAGTCGCCATGGTGGCTGCTGGGGGCGGGGAATGGTAGGAAGAGATGAGATGTGGAGGCATTTTCGAACCTTGGAGTTGTCCTGGGTGGTGCTGCAGGGACAATTACCTGACATTTTATGTCCTCCCATGGCCCACTGGATGGAACGTGGGAGAGTGTGGGCTATGGTGTGGACCACTGGCCATGGGGTGCAGCGATGCCCAGAGATGTACTCACAAGATGCAATGGATGTGTCATGATTATGGGGGAGAGTGTTACTTGGGGGGGAGTCGTGGGGTGGGGGCGGTGGGGGTGAATGGGGACCTCATATTTTTTTAATGTAATATTTTTTTTAAAAATGAGTAAATTGAGTAGAATTTGGGAAAAAAAATAGATAACATGCTCCCCATCACTCACACCACCTCCGTATGCCCAGTAAATTAAGGACTTAGAAAGAAGCTGGGCTTCTGGTCATTCTGTGGTTTAATTCCCACCTGGCCAGCCCACCAGTGGAACACATGTGTGGCTGGAGAAGAGCCACAGGGTTCAACACATAGACCAGGCCTCCAGACACCTAGTGGAGAGGTGGGAGGCACCATCCTCTCTCACACCTGAAAGGCTGGTACCAAAGTGGATAGGGCAGCAAGTCAGCCAGCAGGGGGCAGCGCTAACAGCAGGAGAACAGGGAAACAGAAGATCCTCATGGAAAAGCCTAGGCTTGGATTTCCTCTGACCCTTCTGAGCTGAGTAAGTCCCTAGGGTTCTTATTCTGAGGGGAAGATCCCTAAGGGGAAGAACGGACTCAAGAACAGAACATGCAACCACCCTGCACTGAATGTGAGAGCAAATGGCAATTTATTTTGTTCCCTAAGCTGGAGAAAACCAGAATAGAGTATGATATGCATAAAGACAGAAAAATGCTCATTTCTCGTCCTTCTAATCAGTTTTAAAACTCGATTTAAAGTAAGAATGATGAGAAAGCAGCAATGTCTGCCTCCCAAGCCCTGGATTAGTTACCAGGAGCCTATCATAGCTCAGAATAACCTTCCTTAGCAATGTTGCTGGATGTTATCAGAATCTCAGACAGCTTTTCTTTGTAGGGATTTCGCATATTCAGAACTTCTGCAGAACAAAATGAATTTTTTTATCACAGAAAAATAAAGGAAATAATATTCATCACCAGCCAGCCTCAGTTAGTAACATGGCTATCCATTTCTAACAACTAATCAAACTGAAAAATCTGCTTTTCCTTGATTTGTTTCATCAGTTTTTCTTCTTTCCTCTTTTTTTTCTTTCACTACTTTATGGATTGAAGCAGAATGTCGTTAATAAAACCAATCCAGATTTAGATGCTACCACAAAACGGAGCTTCTGGGTTTATTGGTATTTCATTATTACCATTTCTCAAGGGATTTCTTGTTTCACACAGGATGTTGCTTTTTTTTAAATTGACTTTGTAATAATATTACATTAAAAAAATATATATTAGGTCCCATTCAACCCCACCACCCCCACCCTACCTCTCCCCCCCCCCCCCCAACAACACTCATTCCCATCATCATGACACATCCATTGCATTTGGTAAGTACATCTTTGGGCACCTCTGCACCCCATGGTCAATGGTCCACATCATGGCCCACACTCTCCCCCATTCCATCCAGTGGGCCCTGTGAGGATTTACAATGTCCGGTGATTGCCCCTGAAGCACCATCCAGGGCAGCTCCATGTCCCAAAGACGCCTCCACCTCTCAACTCTTCCTGCCTTTCCCCATACCCATCAGCCACCATGTCCACTTTTCCCAATCCAATGCCACCTTTTCTATGTGGACATTGGATTGGTTGTGTCCATTGCACCTCTATGTCAAGAGGAGGCTCAGATTCCACATGGATGCTGGATGCAATCCTCCCACTTTCAGTTGTAATCACTCTAGGCTCCATGGTGTGGTGGTTGTCCTTCTTCAACTCCATCTTAGCTGAGTGTGGTGAGTCCAATAAATCAGATTGAGGTGCTGGAGTCTGTTGAGGCTCAGGACCTGGCTATCACATTGTCAGTCCAGAGATTCAAATCCCCTAAATATATCTTAAACCCCAACACTAACTGCAACTCCAGCACATTAGCATGAAAGTCTTATGAAGAGAGATCCCATCTGAGTCCAGATTCATCACACATAAACACCAGTTCCAAAGAGGGGCCATCTGACCTGGTAGTTAACCCCATCGGCCATGACCATAACTCCCATGGGTCTCTTTAGTCCTCAAAGGAACCAATACCTGGGGGTTGTATCTGCTTTATCTGTCTCTCTGACTCTGCTCAGTTGTGCATAAGGGCAATCCTTCTGCCAGCCTCCAGACTCTTTTTTAGAGACTCGTAGCCATATAAACTCTTTTCTCCTTTTCATTTCCCCCTTACATTAGGTCAAACAGCGTTTTAAAGTCATGTTATTTTATGTAGACAGGGATATTCTGCTGATCCGCATTGAACCTTCCGTATAAGGTCATTTTCCAGTTGCATCATCAGTTGGTAGTTGATAGTGGTCCCTCGGTGCCAGGGAGGCTCATCCCCAGGTGTCATGTCCCATGCTGGGGGGAAGGCATTGCATTTACATGCTGAGTTTGGCTTCGAGACTGGCCACATTTGAGCAACATGAAGGCTGACAGGAGGAAATTCCCAGGCACAATGCTGCTCTAGGCCTTGTTCTTATTCTAGGCTTATCAGCTCACAAGCATAGTCATTAGCATCAGGGGCTCACTGTTGAACCCTCACTCCCTCCCGGTCCCCGCCGCTGCACCTGGGAGACTGTCGCTGCTCCCTTAGGGACCACGACAGAGCACCACTGGCCAGGAACCCAGTACCCCCCCTGCTGTGGTTTTTAATTGTTGTCACTATGAGTATATCCAAACATTACCATGCACCCTGGACATATGTTCTGTACAGCTCCCTGTCAGACATATATATATATATATATATATATATATATATGGTGTTGCTTTTAAAACACAAAGCAAAGCAAACCCCATTTACCTTTCTCTCTTGATGTCCATTTGGCCCTTTGTGTTTTGGGTATTGTTGGAATTCAGTGTTTCCTGATACTGGTTTGGCTCTTGTTACCTACCATCAGTTTTCTCTCATGAAATAGCTGATGTGTGAACAAAGTGGATGGTGACACAGAAATAGGGTTGTTGAGGTTGGTGGGGCTGTGGATAGGAAACGGATGTGACATTGGAGGAGACCTTGCTCCTGCCGGTAGAGCTGCTGGCTGAGAAACGGCACTTGGTAAGAGAAGCAAGGGCTTTCCAACAGTGGGAAATGGAACCAGAGGCCCAACCCCAGAGGACTCTTCAGGATCAGCTGAGTGGTAGATGGCACCAATAGCCAATTCTCCTCCACTCCTAGCCACCCACAGGAGTAACTGTCCCTGCTCCTCTGCTAGGTGCTTGCATGTGACCAAAGAGCCATGTGCGACTTTTCAGGCAGAAGCATGTAAGCACCCATGGCCAGGAGCTCCAGAGACTTCACACTGAAAGGACAACAGCCTGAGTGGTGGCCTTCCCTCCATCTCGGCTCCTGAGACTGGACTGAGCAGAACCTCCTTGCCACACACACACACACACACACACACACACACACACACCCCTTGGGACAGGAAGTCTATCTTTACTTTTAGCCACTGTCTCAGTTTGCCAGGGCTGGTGTGACAATGCCCCAGAAACGCTCATTTAAGCCCCCAGGTTGAAGGTTCTATCATGTGCATCTCTGACAGTGACCAGATCAGGAAGGAAAGGCTTGGCCCTGTGGACCCAATCCTTAGCAAAAAGGCACTGACCATCACTAGCCAAAGCCAATTACAGTCTATGCGGTGCTGCAGTGCTCCAAAATGTATTCACCAAATACAATAAATGTGGCACACTAATGAAAGAGGTTGTTGATATGGGAGGAGTAGAGTGAAGGCAGTGGGGATATATGGGAAACTCGTATATTTTTTGAATGTAACATTTTTTGTGATCTATGTATCTTCAAAAAATACAACTAAAAAATGATTGGGGTGGGTGGTGGGGAGTGGGGTATATGGGAACCTCTTATGTTTTTTAATGTAATGTTTTGTGTGATCTATTAACTTTAAAAAAAGATAATTAAAAAATTAAAACAAAACAGTAATTAGAGCTCCACTGACCCAGGGCTTATTGTGAGCCACTGTATGCATGCTAATTACATTCATTCTCATAAGTGGTCCATTAGGTCAGTTCTGTTTGATCTGTCCTAGAATGGCAAAGTGAGACAGAGAGGCTGTGTCTTGTGAAGGCTCCACCGCTAGTCACCATAGAGCTGATACTTCCACTTGGGGCTCCTCACCCAGGGCTGCTAACCAACACACTGACTACTGTTAACCGTGCTCCAAGGAAATTGACTTAGGAAGTAATTTGATCAGCTTTGGTAAGGCCTGAAATAACTTGCAGTGCATTTTGGGGCAGTTTGGTCCTTCAGCAAACCTGTAGTGCAGAATTCACCCTCTTTATGACCAATGATCCCAAGGTCAGAGGAACTGCTCCTGGAGCCCTGGAGCTGATCAGATACCAGTGCCCATAATCCCAATATTATGGTGTGAACATTGGTTCAAATAGACTTTGAAATGCTTTTTGCTGTTCTTGCTGCTTTTAAGGCTCTTTTCTTTAGATTTTAATTAATATTTATTTCGGTTGCATCATTTCCTTTTGGCATGTACAAAGCCCCAGGACTTGAATTTGCCTGTAACCTCAGCTAATCAAAACTGCCCTGAAATGCTTTAAACACAAAATCCCATTTGAATGAATGTATTCTAAAGACAATTCCCATTTTCCAGGGGGCAGTAAGGCATTCGAGCAGGAGTCAGCGACTTTGTCTGTGAAGGGCCAGGTGGGAACTCTCGTGGCACTGAGGGCTCTGTTGCTATCAATCAACCCCAACATCCTAGACTGAAAGGATAGAGAAATGAATGGGTGTGGCTGTGTTCTAATAAAACTTTGTCAAAACAGGCAGGGGCCAGGTCTTAGTTTGCCAACCCTGTCATATAGAAAGGCATGCTTATGGCTCATTCCTGATTTCCCTCCAAGGGGCAGAGCCCAGGTCACTTCCTACCTCGGGGCCCCTATCCGGCCCTTGTTCAGTCAGCCATGGAAGGCTGCCAAATTCAGACCGCCAAATTCAGGAAGGAGAAACTGAGTCTTCAGGCTCACTCTGCCCTTCTCCCTCTTGGGCCTGGCCCACAGGGGGCAGGGGTTCTGCTCTGCTTTTCCACCACATTTGGGCTTCAGAAGCCACAAGCCCCACTGTGCAGTCCTCAGTGGTACCTTCCATCAGTGGCACCTCGAGGAGCAGTCTACAGTCCACCTTAGGGTGCTGTGGAAAGGGACTCCTCAAAGGAACAAACAAAACGGTGTAGCATGAACTCTCTTTGTTATTCTGAGAATCCAGATGAATTTTATATTCTCTCGATAAAGAAGCATTGAACAACTTCATACACCAAGATCCTGGCTTTTTGACTATAGCTCATGATAGCCATCAACTCACTGGCAGTGTCATAGGTACCGTAGACTCAAAATGTAAACCCCACTTAATAAGTGAAACTATTTACAGTTGTTCAAAACCTATTGTTCACAGGAAGAAAACAGATGAGGTGTATGTTGGCAGAAGGTTGGAAACCCTTCTGTTCCACCCCCCTCCTGTTTTAATGGCCAGCAGAGTCAGGTACCTTGTCAGATGGCCCCAGAAATCCCCTTCCTCCATCCAGTCCTTCCACATGCTAGAAGCCAGGCAGAGGGGTACCTCAGATGCAAGAGACATCCCGGGGGGCAGGCTGAGGGTTATGGTTTCTTCAACTGGAAAGTACGCTTCTGTGTGTGAAGTGAAGCTCATGAGACTCAAGAGGCCTCCCACCAGTACTCCAGCGAGAGTTGACCTGAACTGGGGACTTACCTGGGCACCACTAATTGTGGGTGGCTCGGAGAAGAGGAAGGAGGCATTTTGTGGGATTATTTTATACACCATTAACTTCCTTTCCAAGGGAATCTGTGTTCCACGTTATGGGTTGAGCTGTGTACCCAAAAAAGATACCCTGAAGTCCTAATCCCAGGTACCTGGGAACACAAACTTTTTGCAAAAGCGTTATTGCAAGCAGAATCATTTAAATTGAATGAGGCTGACTGCAGTGGGTGGACCCTTAGTCCAGGATGGCTGGTATCTTTAGAAGGGGGGTGTGGGCACAGACAGAAGGGGAGGGCGCCGTGGGAAGAGAGACAGAGCAGGCCATAGGGTGACTGAGGAGACATGGAAAACCCAAGGCTTGCTGGCCAAGGGAGAGGCGCCCCAGGGGCCAGGACTGACCTACCAGCACGGCCCTCGCAGTTGTGGCTTCAGCCTGCAGGGCTGAGAGAGCAGTTCCTGGTGTTTTTTAGCCAGCTAGTTCATGGCACTTGTGACAGCAGCCTGAGAAAAGTGAGGTGTCCCTCTTCTGGCAGTCCCATTCCTGCAGGAGGGCTGAGGGATAGTCCAGGTGCCCAGCTGTCCGCCAGGCTGAGGGTCCCCAAGGAAGGCTTTTATCTAATCAGATGCTCTGTGGAACGCCCTGGGGACTGACAGAAACAATGTTGAAAAGAAAGTAATGGGTGACCTGGACAACTCTGGACACCCTTCTCTTCCTTCCTTCCGCCCTCTCTTGGGGCCTTCGGCTGCTCAGACCCTCCAGCTCTTCCCACCACGCACATCTTCCCAGAGGGGCCAGGCCAGATGGTGTAGATGTATTTCTGGTTCTCCTTGGTGGGTGGGAAGGCTGCCCGAGGGTTCCCGGGGCCCAGGACCGTCCATTTGTCTGGCTGCTTATTCACGGCCTTGGGAACCACCGCACATACTGCTCAGGGGGCCGCACCCCACACACTGGATACCCTCGAGGCCCCCGTTCTAGACTGTCTGTGCGCCCTTGGATGGCCGCGAGGTCCCTCCAGCTCCGGGGCGGGGTCGGGGGGGGGGGGTGGTCTGTGTCTCGCAGTACTAAAAGCTCTGCTCTTTCGGGTCCAGGCACCCATCTCACCGACCCCACCGTGAGCAGCACCTGCCCCCTCCACCCCAGGGCGCCCCATCGAGTCTTCCTCCCTGGTGAATATTCCCTCCTCCCTCCCCCGCCCCCCCGCCACTCGACCTTCCCGGTAGCCCTTTCCCACTATGATATCCTGCTCCCACCCCCACAGAGCATCCCCCACCCTGCCCGGGCCCCACCCCAAGCCCTGCCTGGCCCCCAGGCCCCTTCCACGCGGTGCCGCTGGGTCTCCAGTCCCCGCTCCGGGTGGCACAACCCCGCCTCAGCCCCTCCCTGGCAGGGGAGCCCTGCGCCCAGCCCCGCCTCACCTCCGCTGCGCGGTGCCGCCGGTCCCGCCTCACCCTGGCCTGGCGGGAGAAGTAGCTGCTCTTTGGGGTCCAGGCGCCGCGGCGGGACGTAGCTGAAGGCGGACAGCGCCGAGATGGGCGGCGGCCGGGGCTTGCCCCGCAGCGTGACGGCGGTGATCTCCTCCTTGTGCTCCAGGCCGCCCGCGTCCACCTTCTCCGCCGAGGCCAGGTCGGTCCCACCCCGCCAGGGGCCCCGCCCGAGTCCGCCTCCTGGCTGCCCGGCACCCGTGTTCGGCAGTTGCCGGGAAACCGCAGCCTCGCGTCACAAAGCTGGCGGGGGCGCAGGGCTGGGGTGCAGGGCCAGGGGCGCAGGGCGGAGGGCGCTGCCGGGATGGGAATGGGACCGTGCCCTCCCGTCTCCTTGCGTGTCCCTGGAGCGCCCACTTGGGACGCGAGGAGCCATCTGCTGGACTGGGGGCCTGCGCCGGCTTGCCCTTGCCCTTGCCCTTGCGCTCCCGGAAGGTTCCAAGCCGGTTGTACAGAAGTGCAGGCCACCCCAGCGCGGCATCTGAAACCCTCCAGGAGCTGCGGAACAGTAGTGGAAGGCACAGGTGGAATTCATTGCCTTCTTATATTAACTCTGTATCCGCAGCAGCATCGTGTCAACGTACAACGAGTTAGTTTTCAGCGCCTCGGTCAGCACGAGGGGCCACCGCTCACGGTACTGGAAGGTGCGGGTGTGCAGCGGCACGAATCGAATCCAGCCAAGTGGTATCTGGCAAAACTGAGCTGTTCTGCAGCGCTCTGCTGTTTCTTGAGTCAAATGCTGGTTCAAGAGGCGCATTCCTTTTGTCGAAAATTCACTTAATTCTAAAGCCTCGAATGTGTGTGTGTGTATCAGTAAAAAGGAAAAGGGGAACTAAACAGGCCTTGGGAATACTTTAACCAGGGCGGCTCTAGGAAGGCTGGCTTGAAACATAAATGATAATGAGGAGCCAGACTTGTGAAATCTGGGGAACAGTCGGTCATTCCAGGCAGAGGGAAGAGCATTTGTGGTGACCCTGAGGCCGAGCCCATTGATGTGCAGGTGGCAGAACGGGAGGACAAGGGCTGTGCAACTTTCAGAAGGGGAAGGCAGCAGGGAGTGCAGGTGGACAGGCAGGCAGGGGAGGGGTTGCTCTCAGGCCCGGACCAACGAGCCCCCTCTCGTTGCTTCTTGCCTGCAGGTCGTTGATTCAGGAAGAGGTTTTAGAGGTTTTTCAGTACCATGTCCTTGATGCTAATTAACGAAAACAATAACCACACGTTTACAGTGGCACCCCTACAAGTAGAGCACCCTAGAAGTATGACACCCCTAGAAGTACAGCACACCTAGCAGTGGGGAACCCTAGAATTATGGCACCCCTAGAAGTATGACCCAGCAAGCCAGTCTGTGCTCCTCCTACACCTCCTTACACAGGGACACAACCCTTCTAAGGCCCACAGGATGGAGGAATAGAGTATGGATTGCAGTGGACTTAACGATATTCTATTTATGATCTATTGTGATTAGTAATCAAAGAAAATGTGGCATTGGTGTGGAGAAAGTGGCCATGGTGGCTTGGAGTTTTCCTGGGTGTTGCTGCAGGGACAGTTACTGGATATTGTATGTCCTCCCATGACCCGCTGGGTGGACTGTGGGAGAGTGTGGGCTATGGTGTGGACCATTGGCCGTGAGGTGCAGCAGTGCTCAGAGATGTATTCACCAAATGCAATGAATGTCTCATGATGATGGAGGAAGTTGTTGTTATGGGGAGAGGAGTGGGGTGAGTGGGGTGGGGGGTATAGGGTGGGGCAGGGAGGGGCAAGAGAGCTCACAGAAGGCAGAAGTGACACTGGGCTTGGGCTCGGTAGTGAATAGGGACTGTGGATAGGTTTCTGAGGCATAGCATGATCCAGAATGGGGCTCAGGCCCAAAGCCATGAACTGCTCTAAGAACTGTAAGTGAGACCACTTCACAGGTTTCCAAGAGATGTGAGAATCCTTTTGGCCTGGCCCCCAGGTGAGCGGCAATTCACTTGGGTATATGAACGCATCCGAATCAATTGCAGCTCTCTCCTGGTCAATCCTTCATTTGCTTTTATTTGTCCCATTCCTTCTCTGCAAAGAAGCATAAAATTTAAAAGTGAACTTGGAGCTCTAGAACTCATAGAGTTTCAATAACCTATGCTAAAGTTTAAAAAACCTTAAAAATTAAAGATAAACAGATCTAAAAAGTTACAGCATGAAGGGGTCATGCGATGGTTAATCACCGTCCAGTTGGTGCCGAGTCATTGGATGATGCAAGCCCTGGCCTGCCAGTGTGAGGGCATTCTGTAGGTGGCTTTAGACCATTAGGCAGTTGGTTGCAGCTATGGCTGATTATATCCACAAACAAGGGCGACTGCCTTCAGCAAGGAGGGGAGTCCCATCCCCCAGCAGCTGTAGGTCTTAAAGCAACACCGAGGCTCTCAGCAGTCACGCACACATAAGAATGGAAGCTCCTTGAGGGCAAAGTCACAGCTATCTTACTCAGGTACTCCCAGAGCCCAGAACAATGCCTAGCGCATAATAAGAGCTCAATAAATATTTGTTGGTTAAATAAGAGGGATATTTAAAGAAGTATCAAACATGATTCCTGTCCTCAAAGACACAATCAATACTAGAAGTACACAACAAACCAGAGCAGCGTGTGTGAAGAAATCAGCATTCCAGCTCTCAGAGGAGGTCAGGGTTTTAGATTGTGGGGAAAGAAGAGACCTGAGTGGGGTGCTGCTGAGTGGACAGAATTTAGTCACGGGGAGATGCTGTCTGGAGGGAGAGGGGGCACCTGGGCAAAGGAGCAAGGTGAAAGAGAATGGAGTGGGTTAGGTGGGAGGGAAGAGACCACCAGCTTGGAGCCAGGCAACAAGGTGCAGCCTCAGGGGGTCCCAAAAGTCAGAGCAGAGGAGGTTCTACTGTATCGTGTGAGTAGGAAAGAAACAAGGTTTCTGATCACAGGCTGGCACGCTGAGGGTTTTCAGAAGATTAATCTGGGATGTGCAAGATGAACTGGACAAGAGTAAGCCAGAGAGGAAACCAGGAAGCAGACTAGCACCAATACCTTAGAGAACTTGGGAAACTCATCTACATTCTAGTCCCTCATCATCATAATGCCTTATTAAGTAACTTACAAAGGAAACAATAAGGTCTTAGGTATTAGGGAGTGATGAAGATTATGGTTTTAGTGAGTCATCTTGTCTACTCTTTTTTTTTTTTTTTAAGATTTATTTTTTTAAATTTATTTAATTCCCCTCCCCTCCCCCGGTTGTCTGTTTTCTGTGTCTTTTTGCTGCGTCTTGTTTCTTTGTCCACTTCTGTTGTCGTCAGCGGCACGGGAAGTGTGGGTGGCGCCATTCCTCTGCAGGTTGCTCCGTCCTTCGCGCTGGGCGACTCTCCTTATGGGTGCACTCCTTGCGAGTGGGGCTCCCCTACGCGGGGGACACCCCTGCGTGGCACGGCACTCCTTGCACGTGTCAGCACTGCACATGGGCCAGCTCCACACAGGTCAAGGAGGCCCGGGGCTTGAACCGGGACCTCCCATGTGGTAGACGGACGCCCTAACCACTGGGCCAAAGTCCGTTTCCCGTCATCTTGTCTATTCTTACACTTACATCAGGAGGAAATTAAAACAGATATTCCAATAATTTAATAAGATTCTCAGTCCACTGGGCTAGCAGACTACTTAGGACCCTGGAAAAAGCAAGTATGAATTAGGGATTACTTTGGGTGGTGGAGGGAATGGACCCATACCTGGACAACTTGATAACCAAGTAAATGGAGTTGCCGTTGTTTAATAGCCTCTTTTCCTAGTAAATTTTTGCTGTTAAAACAAACTCTTTTGGGGCCATTGATGCATAGTGCTACTCTGAAAAAAAATCAAAGAGAAATAAACTTAGTTTTTATAACCATCCAAAATATTATTTTTCTGGCCAAAGTTTACTCAAGATTTGGCTTTTCCTAATGGCCAGTACTCTCACATGAATCATGAATGTGTTACTCTTTAGTCTACTGAAAAAGTACTTGGCTTAATTAATGATCCTGTTTATAAAATATTACAAGGAATTTCCAAAAAACATATCCTGAAATATACTTTTAATTTCTGGAATCATCTATTTTTCTCACCTTTTTAAGAAAATGATCCTTTTCTATTCACCTCAACAGGCCTTGTAACATAAAAACAACAGCAGTTTCTTTACCTTTGGGCCCATCTTTATCAACTGTAAAAGGTAATATAAATCCTTCTTTATCTAATTTAATTTCAATATCTGGTGAGATAAGAAAAAAGGTCTTCATGTGATACCCTCACAAACGTTATCTTCCTTTACTTCTTTGTTCTATTTTGATTTATTCCAAACTGTATTTATCAATAGGACAGAAGGCTGCAAAGCAATGACCACAACCAAATGAGGATGAGGATGTTCACTCACTCAGCTTCAAGAACAAGCCTGTCAGCCTGAAATTAGGGAGGCTTCCTGGGCTAAAGCAAGGAGTAGGTCCTCAAATTAACAGGGGAGCAGTAGGAACCACATACTTCCTCCTTCTCCTTACAAATGGCAGCACAATTTGAATTCTGACAGTGAAGAAAATGTCCTAAGTTCAGCAAAATTAGACAACTAAGCAGCTCAACACATCCATCTCTTCCAGTGCCTCCTGACAGCTAATGCAGCCCATATCTGTGGCACCCCACAACTGCAACATCTGGCCAAGGGGCATGGCTAGAATTCCCTTCCCAGCCCTCTGGTGTATGCCATTCCTTCTGTAGAAAGGGTCATGAGAGAGGGGAGGTGGAACATGTGACCATTTGAAACCTATTAGAGATGGTTCTCTTTGAGATGACTTTTTAATTGATGAAAGGAAGGACTTGGACTCAAAGTCAGCATAGTCCAGCAGCTATTTCTGGGAGGATTTGTGTGCTTATATCTGTGCTAATGTGGTAGCCACCAGCTATGGGAGGCTTTGGAATGCTTGAAATGTGATATATGATTAGGGAAATGAATTATAAACTTTACTTATGTTTAATTTAAATTTAAGTAGCCATCTACACTAGTGGCTACTATACTGGACAGTGCAGGCCTAGACTATAAGAGCAGCTAAACAGACATGAGCACTTACTGTGTTATTCCCTCATGTATTCCTTCTTACCATAGGTGTTTGAGGTCAAATTTTACAGATGAGGAAGCAAACCGAAAAAAGTTAAAAAGGGTAAATATTCTGTGCAAAGACATTCTACTAATCTGTGGCAAGCTGGATTCAAATACAGTCTATATACTATATTCTACCATCTACACTCTTGAGCCTCATGTGGGGCAGGGAAGATTCCATTTTGCATTCTGTGGCTACTAAGCTCCACCTGTCTCCCAAAGAGATAACAACCCACAAGGTTCTGTAAATAAATCCCCTGGTACTTACCTATTGTATACCAATAGGGTATTAACATTTGGGAAGCAAAGTAGGATCATGCACCTAAAAGGTCGATCAATTCAATTAATAGAGATTTATGAGAGTGAAAATCCACAGGGGTCTCCAGGGAATGGTATGGAGTAAAAAATGATTTCATTTGATATTTAGGAAGGAGTTTGGGATTCTAAAAATCATATATTCAAACATGAGAGAGAAAAATAAGGTACAAAACCAGAGAATAAAGTGAAGGTAGTGAGTTACCTATGTATAAAAGTTTGATACAAAATTCCTTTAACAAATGGTATTTTTCTAGGACTTAGGACTGATATCATTCTTAACACAGCAATGAAAAATATTCTTGTTATAGTTAAAGTCTAATAGCTCAAAATATCTTTAAAGTGTGTTTTGAAAGTAGTCACTGTAAAAAAGAACAATAGACATCATGAAAATGCTGTCAAATTCAAGAAACATCTCTGAAACTCTCAGAATTGCTTTAAGGACCTGAAGGACACTCAGTTAAAATTTTTAATCCAAGAAGAAATGATAAAACTGACATCTCAATTCAATAAATAAAGGATTGCAATGAAACAACTAGTGCTGGAAAATTGCCTATCTGTCTAGTAAAGAAGAGTTAAACTCCTACCAAACATCAGACTATGGGTATATATCCTTTTACTGAGTTTTGCTTTATTCCATTTTGCAGATATTGTGGGGTTTTTTTTCCTAAATAAACTGAGGGTTTGTGGCAATCCTGTGTCAAGCAAGTCTATCAGTTCCAGTTTTCCAACAATGTGTACTCGTTTCATCTGTGTCACATTTTAATTGAGGTATATACACTTAAAAATAAAAATAATGCTTTTGCATACTTAAAAGACTGTAGTATACATGCACTGGGAAACCAAAACATGCATGTAACTCACTTTATTATGGTGGTCTGGAACCGAACCTGCCAAATCTCTGAGGTATACCTATATAATAAATCCCAGGTGGATTAAAGATCCAATGGGGAAAAATTAGTAAAATACTTGCACTAACACATATTTTGTGAAATAATCTTATCCATGATGGGAACATCAGGAACCATTAAAAGACAGGTAGATTTGGTCACACAAAACTTAAAAACACAACACAATAGAAAGATGAATTAGGGAGCAGGAAGGCAATTCCTAGGAAATACAAATGGCCAATAAGCATATGACAAAATGCTCAACTTCATTATTGCTCACTCAAATGCAATTTAAATACATGACAAGTCACCCTTTTCCACTGAACTGAGTGGCAAAAGCTAACAGAACAAAAATACTGTGCAGTGGCAGTGGGCGGTGACACAGCCACCTTCACTCTCTGCTGGGGAGGTGTGACATCTACCATTCAGAGTCACTATTTATTGACATTACACCAGTGGTCCCACTCTTAACATTCTAGTCTGCAGCTTAAAGTTACATGGGCCCCAGTAGAATGACATGCAAGAGTGTTTACTATAGCACTGCGGATAGATGCCAAAGGTGGAAAGAACCTGAAAGATCATAAGCTGGGGAACTGGTGAGTAAGTCCCATAAAATACTGCACCACTTTGAGAAAGAACGTATTTGATCCACACACATTGGCCTTGAGGAAGGTCTATGTATACTGGACATAAAGGTAAATTGTATGATATACTGGACATAAAGAGAAAAGAAAATTGGTTTATATATTTGTGTACATTTGGCATAGAAAGCACAGTTACAAATTTGTTATTGCAGGGAAGGGAGGTGGTTGGGGTTAACTAATTTTAGTGTTTATCTTTATAAGCCTTGGCATTGTTAAATTTTTTTAAAAGAAAAGAGTAATGAATTTCCATATATTTACCTTATGCCAAGAATATGATCCTGAGTCAAGTTTGAAGGACAAAGTAGAAGGTGATGAAGTCTGGTGAGACTATTTCCAATCACACAAAAAAGGTGTGCTGTGAAATTTATGAGAGTGAATCTTTATAGCACAGATACCACCTAAACTAAAGTCTACCAGAGAAGAGTGAAATTTCTGACTTGGTTTAAAAATGCACTCAGAAATAATTATTATTTGTAGAGTTCAGAGATTCAGACTTCTTAATCAAATGGCTATTGTGCATGCTAAACCCTTTAAAACCCTTGAAGTGAATCAAGGAATACTAAGACTCATACACATTCAACACTTGAAACCGTCTAGAAATCTCATACAGCAGGAACTGGTCCTATAGAACAAGACAGAAATGGGGTCAATTTATCAAAGAGAAGGCCAGCTGTTCTACCTAACTCCAAGTAAATGAAAGTTTTCCCTTTTAATAAAGTTATGGAGACAGGTCAAAAGAGAAGCGCCTTAGTTTTCAGAAGGGGCACAAGAAAACTCTTCTCCCTCAGTGAAATAATGTCATACACTTTTTGTTTTTACCTTATATAAAGGATATTCTAGGACTGAGGGTAAGTACAATTGTGTCAGTTGTGCTAGCCTCAGTCTGTCCAGACATGATTCTACACCTGAAATGAAAAACATCCCAATCAGTTATGCTTCAATTTTCCTACATGTAATGAAAAAAATCATGAACATCCAGCACTAATTCATTCATTCCAGAAGTGTGAAGGATTTTTAAGTAACACTAGAAAATGAACTTGTTAGAATTATGCCCTCATGCTTGCTTAACCAGTGACATCTTATTTTGACTTCTACAAACCCAAGCTCCTAACTTCTTCCCCTTGTTGGGATTCAGGCAGTTACAGCAGCAGACCCCTGCTAATGGGAGCATCTCGATGATCCCCCACAGGAGCATGAATGGCCCGTTGATGTGCTGATGTCTTCCACCTATGGAAAGCACATCCACCAGCCCATCAAGCCACTGAACCACCACCATGGCAGCGCCAATCACATGAGGGCTGACTTCTACAGGAAGAAGGACATCCCCAGCATCAAGGCTCCCAGCTTTGGGTACTTTTCTCCAGCCTGAGGGTCACCCCAGGTCCCAAAGGCCCAGGGGCTCCTTTCATGGGGGAGGAGGGATACCTGGGGCCTTTCATCCTCATTGTGCTGACATCTAGAAACCACAGAGATTCCCCCATCTGGCCTTATGGTGGGGACAATGAAAGACAAGCAGCTTCCCTAAGGGGCCTTGGTCAAGAGCCTGGCAGACACCTTTGGGATTTAGGCACATGCAGCAGGTGGATTTTTACATTAGACTATTTCAGATTAAGTGATGCTGGTGACTCATTCACTGCGGGCACCTTCAAACCTTACAAATATCCCCCCACCTTAAGTGACTGGGATTTTTGTTCATGGGTTCTCTGCATTTGTATTTGGGGAGGGGTGTGCAGTTATTTTCCTAATAGTCACAGAAGCCACTACTGCCTGATATTATCTCTAGTGTACATAAAACAATGCTTTCATTTTATTTTCTTTAAGAGGAAATATCAGGAAAGTTACATGTTAGCACAGTTGAACTCTAGATATACTGCAATGCACTTTCTCCCCAGTGATCTGAACTGCAAATAATGGAATTTTGTTAACTCAAGGACAAAAATCCCTAGGAAGGATGGATGGCCCTGGAGGCCAGCATTTTCTGTTGTCACCCTGTAAGTGAGAAGCAGCTGAGGTCATGAGGAATGCATGGGGCTTGGCATTCACCAGGGTTGGGTAAAATTCTGGCTCCTCCATTTTCCAACTCTGAGGACTAGTGTAAGTCATGTCCTCTTTGAGCTTACATTCCCCCATCTTTACAGTGGGGGATGCTAACCTCGTCTGTCTGAGTCTGGCAGGTCGACTGTAACACATACCATAGGCAGCAGGAATTCAGTATCTCAGGGTTTGGAGGCTAGACATCAAATCAAGGGATTAGCAGCCACATGGTCGTGCAGGGGGGCATCCTACTGGTGGCTCAACCTCTGCTCATCACATGGCCATCTGAATCCTGTGGTCTCCACTTCTGCACAGGGGTCCATCTGCCTAGATCCTCTCCTTGTGAGGTCTCCAGTCCTGTAGGATGAAGGCCCTCCTGGCTCAATTTGGTTTTATCTTAAAAGGATCTTAGAGATTCTTCCAAATAGCTCCCACCCACAGCACCAGGGACCAGGATTTGAATATGTCTTGGGGAATATGAGTCAGCCCCCATCACTAAGTCTGTGAGGGGCTTGGTATGCTCCCGGAGTTGGTCATGAAACAGGTGGCCCTGTGGTACACCACCCTGCTCAACAATCGTGGTGATGATCACCAACTTTGGGTGGTTTTTAAGGCAGTCACTTTTAACCTCATTTGGAAATGTTTACTTTGGATAGAATATGAAAAATTGTTTGAGTGTTAAGATACTATCTACATTTTTAATGAAGTGATCCCTTGGAAAAGATAATCCATCATCTTTTGTGATTAAATTCTCCAGTTTAGTAGTTGAAAGGTAGGTGATTTAGTTGATTTCAACCCTGATTCCTCAATCATTGGTTTTATTGTTTTGAAGACCAGGTCATTCTCAAAGGACCCATGACATTGAATGACTGGTAATTTCAAGGCTGAGTGACTTCTAAATATGTCTTTATTAATTTGAAGCCAGCATTATTCACAATATTTGCCTTTTATTTTTTTCAAACAATTAACAATATTTTATTCAGAATGCCTTTGGGTCCATGATATCATATTAGTAATGCCATAAAAGAAAATATATAAAGTTTGGGTTATAGACATTTTTATAAATAACTCTTTCTTCAGTCTAGATTACCAAGAAAAACAATGCATCTGTGGGAGATGCCTTCATCTGAAAGTGACAGCAATAAATTAATTTCAAACTTAAGTTATTTTCATTTAGTTTAAATTAGGTCTTTAACCTTTTAGTGCTTACTTTTAATAAGCAGGGTTTGAGATGGGCAAGATTTCAAAAGCTCTCATGTTTGTTAGACAGCTAGGGAAATTAAATGTATTTCTGTAGATGAGACGTTTTCAACTTAAATGTGTTAAGTATGCCATTAAAGCCATATCAAGCAGAAACATATTCTTAGATTAAAATAATTTGTTTCACTTAATCAGATTTCCACCATTAGTCAAAAATGATTTTTCTACTGTTAGACATATCTAGAGCAAGGGGAAGTGGAGTGGTTGCTGCCTTTAAGAATTGCACAATGAGTTTGGAAAAAGAAAAATATAGAGGATTCAAGATAAAGCCTAGTCATTTCTAAACAGATGCTTTGAAATACAGGAATTTTAAAGGATGTGGACTTAAAGTGTTTGTGTGTTTTCTAAAGATTTTATTATTTATTTATTCATTTATTTATTTAATTTATTTATATATTTCTCACCTGCTCATTGTTTATACTCACTGCCTGCTCTCTATGTCTATATGTCTAGTTCTTTTTTTTTTTTAGGAGGCATCTGGAACAGAACCCAGGATCTCTCATATGGGTGGGAGGTGTTCAGCCACTTGAGCTACATCTGCTCCCTGCTTGCAGCATCTTTTGTAGTGTTTCCTCATTGTGTTGTCTCATTGTGTCATTTCATTGTGTCAGCTTGCCGCACCAACCCTTTGCATCAGCTCTCTGTCTTGTTAGTTTTCTTTAAGAGACACTGGGAACTGAAGCCAGGACTTCCCAAGTGGTGCCCAACTGCTTGAGCCAATTCTGCTTCCCCTAAAGTGCTTTTAATGAAAGAATACTTCCTACAAAGCTTAAGGGTTTAGGAGAACTTTGAGTATGGGCATTTTTACTCACCTATGGATGTCAGTGTTCATTGGCTTGACAGAAGTGAACTCCAAGGTTTCTGATTTGCATTTTTAGCTCACAGAGTTGTTTTCAGTTGCCTGAAGCTTTGGGTAGGTTTTACTCAGTCTTAGAATTTAGGGAAGAGGCAATTTTCCATTCCATTCTTGCCTCAGCCATTGGCCAACTGTGAAAATTTGGAGAAGTCCCTTATCCTCTCTGCAACTCAGTTTTGTTTTTGTAAAATACAGGGGCTGGTTTAGTGCCTGGATTCTCAGCCACAGGGTCTCAAGATTGACCTTGAATCAGAGTCTCCTGGACAACTGTTAAATAAAACAGCCTGCCCCATCCCTGGAGTTTTTGATTCAACAGGTCTGGATCTGGGTCTGAGAATTTGCATTTCTAACAAATTCCCAGGTGATGCTGTGGCTGCTGGCAGGTGGGTTGGGGGAACCCCACTCAGCCAGGCCCTTGTATGCACAGAGTTTCATCAGGTAGACTCTGATCATAATGCTGATTGCTTTTTAAGCCTATTGGTTAGAAAGACTGCTGATAAAGCCTCAGGAAAGAAAAATCTTCCCTTTGTGTTCTTTTTGCCATAAACCCCAAATTGAGATAATCTCATGGGGGTAAAAGGGAGGGATCATATTTAAGAGAATTTAGCAATCACTGGCTGTGGACATTTCGATGGGCTAGCAAAGGGGAAGGCTGTGCTACCTCAGGAAGGTCACTGTGATGTGGGTTATGGGTGGGAGGCTCTTTGTCTCTTCAGAGATAACTTAAACATCTGACTTGTGGGTGTGAAATGGTAAGAGGCTGCAGTCCTGCCCTTGGTGACAATGGCAGTGACTCCAGTCCCAGGAAACAGTTTAACAATGCAAGGTCTATAAACTTAAAGTATTTAGGGGAAATGCAAACAAAATATGCTAAAAGCTTATCTAATATGTATGAAGTCCATGCTAAAAGCTTACCTAGAATGTGGAAGATATATATGCTAATTCAAGTCTTTTGAGAACTGAAACAAGGGGACCATTCAACGTTTCCTCTCTGTATAAAACAGATTCAAAAATCTTGTTCAGGGCTCGGGATTGAAACAGAAAGCTCCCAAGTCTGGCTGGCCATCAATAAACCATTTTTCCTTCTCAAAATCATTCCTGAGTCCTGGCCTCTCTATATGCAAATAATTGAACCTCTCTCAAATTCTACAACATTTTTGGTGACTCTGGTGGGATTGCAAATGAAGGCCAGAGATGGTAGCATTTTGCTGCCCCTTCCAAATCCCCAAGGAAGCTGGGAGGACTCAGGTGAACCCCAAATCTGGATGCCCCTGGATTAAATTTAATTCAGAAAAGATGTGGGCTCCACCAGAATCTTCCTGACAAAAATTGAGGGCAATGGAAGGTCTGAAGAGAAAGATTCTGGGACTGAAAAAGAACCCCGAACATGGAAGAAGGTAAAACTCCCCAGGTGAGCACAGTCTGGAAAGCCCTAGGTTTATTTGCTGGGAAGGGCAGGCTGATCACCTCCTGAGAGAACTGTAGTAGCCCCAGAAAATTGGGTGAAGCCGTTCTCTCTAAGTCTGGGAAAAGGAGAAAAACTGGGTAAAAGCCCTGGTGATTTAGGTTTGTCTAACTGCATGTTAAAAGCTGTTACTGGTCTCACATCTACTGAAGGAGTGGAGTCTTGATTTTAATAGGAAGGGTTGTTTATAGGTTCAAGTCCTAATATGCTGGTGAAAAACCGGGAAAAAGCCCTGGTGTTTTGGGTTTGTCTAACTGCATGTTAGAATCTGGTACTGGTCTTATATCCACTAAAGGAGTGGAGGCTTGATTTTAATAGGAAGGGCCACTTATAGGTTTGAGTCCTAGTGTCCTGGAAATTGGTCTGGATTGAAAAAAAAACGTGGTTACCAGAAAATGGATCGACTTTTCTAGTGGAGCTTGGTCTGGGTGTAAAGTTAAACAGTGGAAAAAGTCTAGCTGAAATCTTTTGTTATGGTGCTAAATTGTGAATGAACTCACTTTATACCAAATGTTAAGTGTTCTAAGGTTTGTGATGGCTGTGGGGGCAGCCATGCTGAAAATATATAGAGAGAACTTGTGGGTCAGATTAGTGACCTTTGTGCTTCTGTCTCTGTCAGCTCAATGCTAGGGTTGGAGTTGTGTGGTTATGTAAAGTAGACTTTAGTTGAGCTGGAACCCTCCCTTGCCATTGGCAAGGGGGTGAAATGATTATGGGGCAAAACTGAGGAGTCTGGATGTTTGCAGTGCCTAGATGTTTGTGCATGCTCTGCAGTCTTGTCTCTGGTCTGCCCCTTTGCTGGGGCTTGGAGGGCATCTGTGTCTGTGCAACGCACCCAAGTTTGTTGGGGCTGCCCCAGTCAGGGTGGCTGGGTCCCTGGGAGAGTTGCCGAATTTGAGTAGGTTCTGTCTGCCCATTTTGGCCGAAAGCTGGAAAGGAGAGAGTGGCTTGCCCCTTCCCAGTGAGCCCATACCTTCTATTCATAAGCCACATTCCTATTTGATTGTTGTGCCTGGAAGGGGGAGAAGTGAAGGGGCTGAAAAGCAGAATCAGAATAAATGCAGTAAAGTTCCCTCCCTAGGGTATCAAAGCCAAAATACATTTGCATTCTGTCCAGGTTCTTAGAAGGTATTGTAGTAACTTTAAGTAAGAGAATGTGTTCTGTGAAGGTAAAATTTGTGTTAAAAGTACAAATAATTATAAAATTTTAACAAAAGCATTGTTTAAATTAAAGTATTTAAATGACTAATTGCAGAAAGTCATTATTAAACAAAACCTGAATTGATAATAGTAATAATAAAAGGTAATTTTATAACAAGGAAACTTTTCTTTGGCAGCCCACCTCCTCTGCCAACTTGCTTCCTAAAAACTGTTTCTGGTATTACATGCTTCTAAGTATTTAAAGTGAGAAAAGTTCATTATTTTAACAAGCTTGTTTAGTATTAATGGCAATTATATATTGTAAGAAGTTTGCCTGGTGACTTAGTATGTGGGATATATAGAATATGTTTTTATTGTTAAAGAAACAGAAAATGATTTTGTCCTAAGATAAAATGATTGATTATTGGAAAGAGTAGAGTGTGGGACAAAACCTGAATGAATACTGAAAGTGTAGGTTTGTGGAAAGAAAATTTTCATGATTAAAATTGAGTAAGAACAATATCTATTATATAAAATTGAGTAAGAAAATCTATTATCAAAATAGCTTCTTGTGCTTCATCATTTCCTCAGTGTTTGAAGAAGAGAGAGTCTTATCTCTTTTAAAAGTACATTATGTTCTAGAAATCAAATCCTGAAAAGTAGCTTTTTATTTCAAACTAACTGCAAGAGATTTATTCTTTTATCTTAAAAGAAAAATTAAAGTAATATGTAAGTTCATTTAATATGATATAAGTAAAATAAAAGGTGTTATAAAATTAACAGGTTTTAAAAAATTAATAAAAACTGTAACTAAGAGTTAAAGTCATTTATAAATGCATTTATATTATAAAAGAGCAGAAAGATAATAATTGAAATTATAGCTGGGTGAATTTAGCCTGAAACTATTATTTAAGTGTAAATTCTAATCTAATCTTTCCTTTGTTTATGGTTACTTCAAGCCTAACCTCACCCCTTGCCTTTGCCTATGGTTATTTCATAATAGCTTCTGCCCCTACAAGCCAGAGAAGAGCTGGGACATCACTGTCTCCTGTCCTGGTATTAGTAACCCTTTCTCTCATGAATTCAAGTGTAAACTAAATAAATTGCTGCCTAATGGAATAAGGTTAAACGACCACTGGAGTTTTATTATCTCCAAAATTAAAAATAAAAGAGGGTGGAAGGGGAGAAGTCTCCTGCCCTGACAGTCAGTGTTCCGAAGAGTGGCAATTCATGAGAGAAACCAGTCTGTCTCCCTGAGGCTTCAAATAGCCTCAGTAAATATATATAAAATTAATCTTGTTGCTTATCCAAAATTCTGCTAAATTCAATGTAAAATATAAAGTTCTGAAACAAAAAATAGACTAAAGCATTGAGAATATTTTGGTTACAATACATTAAATAAGAAAGAAAATTCTTGTATAAAACTGCACAGTCATAGTGCAAATTAAGAAAAGTTTCAGGAGTCTTTGAAGTGTTTTGCAGTCACACTTGTTTTCTAAAGATTAGAAGTTTAAAGTACCTAAAGTTATGTTTTTGTGTCAAACTATTCATGTCTGCCTATTTGCTCAAATTGTTGAGGTTAAATATGCAGTTATATAAGTAATATATATTTCTGGACCCAAAATTAAGCTAAACAGTATATAAAATAATGCAAATTATAAGTAACATCAATGAGTTGTGTTTCTGTGTCTACCTCTGTGTCTGCCCATTTGCTCAGTGTATGTTTTCATACATCAGGATAATAATATCAAATTAACAAATGAAAATTCTTAAAAGAGCTCTATTCAATTGTTAAAAATTAAATATGCAGTTATATGTAAATAAATATTCTTAAAGCCAAAATTAAACTAAGCAGGAAGAAAAAGTCATGTAGAAATCTGATTATAGAAACAATTGGGAAAGGGCCTCCTCTTTGCAAGAGCTTTAAAGGCAAGACTAGGTGTGGCAGATTAAACCTATCTACTAGGCTAGGGAATTAAGAATCAGTTTGCCCTGTAATTTCCCAGTTTAAACCTTTTAGCAGCCTTAAAATGTAAAAAAACAAAAACAAAACCAAAGATTAGTTAGTTTTCACACAAGGGGAAAAAATGTTGATTAGTGTAACCTGGTGTCCTGCTGCCTCAGTCTCTCACTCCCAGGTTGGACAGCAGTGGAGGAGACCAGCTTAGGCCAGTCCTATGGGCAGTGGAAGGATGCACAAAAAGGAGCTAGGTCGGTTCCATTTCAGCACTAAATTCTATTCCTTATCTGACAAAGGAGAGCAGGTAAAAACTAAAATGGTTAGAATGTGATAGAGGAAGCAGTTAAATCACAAACTTTTGAGTGGAAAGGTTAGATCTTCTCGAATAAACTGTAACTTCTGAAGTATCCAATCTATAGAGAAACAGAGGAAGAGCTTGTGTGCTAGGCTTAAGGGTATAAATCGTATCGTTTTTCTCTGTTCAGGGTGCACCCCATATCTGGTTCTGTGCCCCTTCTTGCAAAATTGAGAATAAATTATTTTCTTCTCCACAATCTGGTAAGCCTTATTTACTTCCAGAAGATTTCTTTCCAACAAAATAAAGGTAACTAGTGGCTCTATTAACAAATTTCAGTAAGTCAAGTCCATAAAGACTATGGAAAGTTCTTTCCTGGATTATGATTAAACAAATTAAATAATTGTGTAATGTGTTTTAGAACCTGGTAGTCAGTATACTTTTAAATTATTCATTTTCATAACTTAAACAAAGAAAAGAACTTTTTAGCTTCCTGTAAGGGAAAAAGAGAACATTCTTTGCATAAACTATAATGGTTTCAATTTTATTTAGCTTGAGTATAATCTCCCTTAGTCAATTTATAAACTAAATTAACATTATATGTACGAAATCTTTAGAGTAATAAAAATTGTAAGTTCACATTGGTGAAATTAGGCTAAAGGAAAAGGATTGTAGACATGCTGTCTTAAAAAATAAAGTAAATTTCTTTAGTTGGTAATTATAATTTAATAAGTTTATTTAAACATGAGGTGGCTAGTCAATGTAGTTATAGTCAAGTATAAAGAGTTTGTAAAACATCTTTCAAACTGAAAATGTTTAAATAGCTCTAGTTCTAAAAGTCATTGTTAATTAAAAACTTAGATTGATATTGGTTGCAAAAATAACTTCATGATAATAAAACGTGCCTGAAGGCCACCACAAGGTACATATTTAAGTAAATGATAATAAAAAGTTATCTTGATTCTATTGGAAATCTTCTGTTTTCATTTTAACAATGAAAAATAATTTTTTCCTCTATGACTGAAGTAAAGTACCTATTGCTATCTTCATAGTAAGATTTTGTAAGTAAACAGTCATTTGATATATGTGTTGCATTAAATTGTTTAAAATATATATAAAAACAAGGAATAAACTTTAATATTGTCAAACTCTTTTGTGCATTCAAACCAGGCCTTGAATACATTGCATGTTGCCTCTCAATGTGAGTTATTGGCTAGGCTGGTCACTGAGCCCTCAATTAAAAATATTTGCTATATCAGCCTCTGGTTCTGCTCCTGAAGTCAATGGAAACTACGTTGCAGTTTCAAGCTCCTGCAGCAGCCAATAATGACTCGTTACAGCCAAGTGTAAAATGGACATCACCTCCAGACTGGCACTGTTCCATAGTGCCAGAGAGCACTATGCACCAGGCTAGTAGAATACTAGAAAATCTCTCTAAGATCAAGGATGCTGTGACTTCCTTACTGCCTGGAGAACATGCTAAGTGGAGCCATGATACCAGGATACTGTAAGTAAAACTTAAACACAATTGGAATTATGGCCTGCTCTCATGGAGAGATAACATGTAAAGTATTACAAACCTGAAACTTAAAACTATTAATTGCAACTCTAAATCCTTTGCATTAAGTAATAATACATTAATTAATATTAAGTGCTGTACTCTTATCCTGTACTAAATATATGCCTAAAAATTATGACATTATCTTTTCTATTTTGGATCAAATGCAAGAGTATATTGGACATGTTAAATTCCTAGTGAATTCATTTTGTAAACAGTTAATAAACATGTCTGTAGAATGGGGTGTCAGTCTCAGCCAGGCTCAGTCAACTTACTATATTCTACTGTACTCTACTGTGTAGCAAGAGTGAGGCTTGCTTGCTGATGGTGAGTTACCTATTTCACAAGTCAAAATTACTAGAAATTGTACAATTAAAACCAAGGTGTAGAACACCTTTACTCTGTAGTTCTGATCACTACCACAGCTGAAAACTAAGGGAATTTCTAACTTGGTGTTGTAATCCTGAATGAAGCCAGTTGGCCAGGGAGTGCCAGTTCACCAGGAGCATCTGACAGAGTGAATGAGTGACAATCATTGAACAGCTTAGAATGTGTCTTCAGACAAAGCTATGTGTCTGTTGCAATTTCTTTCTAAAGATAAATAACTTTTAAAAGTATATATATATATATATATACTGTTCCCATCAGTTTTTTAAGAAGGACTGCCATCTTTATAAGCACCTAACCTTGTCTACCTCTGTAATCCAATGTCCTCTTTTAAAAATGGGTATTCCAAATTTTTAATTAAGTTTGTTTCTTTCAGAATGAACATCTTATTAACCGTATGAAAACTTCATCCAACTTCGTACAGAATGCCAGATCCATCTTCCTCCAGTTAAAATAAAATAAGAGTTTTACACATTGTTAGGCAATGACTACAGCCCATGGCCAGCAGGAAGCAGTTACTGAAAAGAGATCATCTCCCTTCAGCACCCATTTTAGATTAAAGGTGTAAACTCTTTAAGGGTAAAATAAAATCAATAGATGGATCTGGAACCTGACTGGAAATCCACGTGAGCACTGGTGGCCCTAGGATGACTACAGGGGGCCCCTGCCCCAGGATTCTGCTGTCCAGAATAAAAACTTCTAACCTCCTAAAAACAGTCCTGGATGCTACACTGAAGATTGATAAATAATCAATCAAAAGAGCAAACAGCCATTCACCTCATAGCTCCAGCAACAATTATGTCAAAGCTTAGCAAGTTAAACTTTGGCAAAGGGGGGAAATGATGTGGGCAATGGGTGGGAGGCTCTTTGTCTCTTCAGAGATAACTTAAACTGTCTGACATGTGGGTGTGAAATGGTAAGAGCCTGCAGTCCTGCCCTTGGTGACAATGGCAATGACTCCAGTGCCAGGAAACAATTTAACAATGCAAGGTCTGTAAACTTTAAGTATTTAGGGGAAATGCAAACAAAATATGCTAAAAGCTTATCTAGAATGTATGAAGTCCATGCTAAAAGATTACCTAAGATGTGGAAGATATATGCTAATTCAAGCCTATTGAGAACTGAAACAAAGGGACCATTTAACGTTTCCTCTCTGTATAAAATGATCCAAAAATCTTGTTCGGGGCTCGGGATTGAAACAGAAAGCTCCCGAGTCGGCCGTCAATAAACCATTTTTCTTTCTCAAAATCATTCCTGAATCCTGGCCCCTCTATACACAAATAATTGAACCTCTCTCAAATTCTACAACAGTATCATACTATTTTCTATATTTTTACCATTTATTTTACCCTTTGTAATTATCTTCATTTCAACACTATTCTCCAAGTCTCTCTTTTTTTTTTTCCCTTTCAGGATGCAGTAGTCCCTTTTGTATCTCTTGTAAGTCTTTTGGTAACATATTCTATTAAGGTTTGTTTTTTTTTTTCATGTGAAAACTTTGTACTCACCCTCATTTTTGAAGTTCAGCTTTGCCAGATACAGAATTCTTGGCTGATGGTTTTTCTTTTTAAGTACATTAAGTACTTCATACCACTTTCTTCTCTCCTCCATGATTTCAGGTGTGATGTCAGCATTTAATCTCACTGAGGTTCTATTGTATGTGATGCTTTTCTTTTGCTGCTTTCAGAATTCTTTTTATCTCTTATGTTTGTCATTCTGAATAGTAGGTGTCTCAGAGTAGGTCTATTTGGATTTACTCTACTTCTGGTGCATTGTCCTTCTTGGATTTTGATATTTATATCCTTCATAAGGATTAGGAAGTTTCCATTCGCTATTCCCTCAAATATTCTTTCTGCCCCTTTTCCATTCTCTTCTTCTGGAAAACCAATAGTGTAAATTTGTGCACTTTGCATTGTTTTTTGATTTATTGAACACTTGTTTCACTTTTTCCATTCTCTTCTCTTTTTCTCTCCTGTCTTTTCCAGTTCAGGTGTTCTGTCTTTGAAATCACTAATTCTGTCATTGAACATTACAAATCTGCTTTTATTGCCTCTAATGTATTTTTAAATTTATTGAAATATATCACTCATACCAAACATACATAAAAGTAAGTGTATAATAGTTGTAAACTTACAAAACATATATAACATCAAACAAACACATATAATATCTCACCCTACCAGCAATAACTTGTATTATTTTTAAAACTTTTTAACTAATAAAGAGCATTGTCAAAATATTACTGCTAAACAATTTTCCCCTAACCAATCCTATTATTATCTTTATATCATTCATATATGAGCATACATAAACAATTAAGTGTATAGTAAAAGTTGTGAACTTACAAAGCAAACCTGCATAACAGCATACAGGGGTCCCATACATCAACCCTCCACCAACACCTTGCACTGTCATGAGACATTTGTTACAAATTATGAAAGAATATTGTCAAAATCTTACTCTTAATCATAGTCCTTATGTTAAATTTGTTGTGTTTTCCCCAACCCACCTTAATATTTTTAAATGTTTTCTATGACAGAAGTTATAACTTACAAAAAATCATGCACCTGTGCAGAATTCCCGAACAACACCCCTCCATCAACACACCACAATATGGTGCATCATTTGCTACAGATGAAATAGTATCACCTGATTGTTACCGTGTCCATAGTGTACATTTGGCTCACTTTTTCTGTACTGCCTCTGTATCAACACAGTACATCTTTCACACAGATGCAAGAATATTACATTATTAATATAACCACAGTTCATAGGTGACTCCAGCTGTATTTTTCCCATGCTTCTCCTCATTCCCAACACCCCGCAGTAGTGATCTACATTTGTTTTACCTAACAAAGGACACTCTTGCATCTGTATCATCAATCACAATTCTCACCCACCTCTTAGTTTACTATGCTACTCAGTTCCTAGATTATTTCCTCGCATTCTGTCAATTGGCATTTACATAACTAGACTACCATTTTCAGCCACATCCCCATTTATAAACTAGCTGTTACTCACTGTGTGTTACCATCCACTCTATACATTTCCATACCTTTACAATAAAGCTAATTAAAACTTCTACATACATTAAACATCAGTAGTCCACTCAGTCTTCTCTTATCTCCTTTAAGAATCCACCACCCACCACCAGGTATTGAAGATATTTTCTTAAAACTTCTGCTATAAGTTTTATGGTTCTTGCTTTTATTTTCAGTTTGTGATAAATTTTGAGTTAATTTTTGGATAAGGTGTGAGATAGGGTTCCTCTTTCCTTCTGTCAGCTATGGATGTCCAATTTTTTCAGTGCCTTTTGTTGAGTGGATTGTTCTGCCCAAGCTGTGTGACTTTGAAATGCTAGTCAAAAATCACTTGACCATATATGTGAGAGTCTGTTTCTGAACAATAAATTTGGTTCCATTGGTCTATTGTGTCTGTCTTTAGGCTAGAACCATGCTATTTTTACCACTATATGTAGGTATTATGATTTAAAGTCTGGAGATGAGGGTTTGCTTTTCCTTTTTATGTTGTTTCTGGCTATTCAGGACTCCTTACCATTCCAAATAAATGTAATGATTGTGTTTTCAATTATTTCTTTAATGCTGGTGGAATTTTTATTAGTATTGCATTAAGTTTGTATATCAACTTGAGTAGACTTGACATCTTGATGATATTTAGTCTTCCAATCCATGAGCATGGAATGTTCTTCCAGTTATTTAGGCCATTTTTGAATTGTTTTGACACTGAGTTGCAGTTTTCTGAATACAAGTGCTTTGCAACATTGGTTAGGTTTATTCCTGACTATTGATTTTTATCTGTTATATTGTATTTTCACCACTCTTTTGACACTATTTAGTTACTTTTATTGATATAATCTTCATTTCTAGACTTTCTTCATGGCCCCTCTCTCCTGTCTTTTCTTTTCAGGCTCTAGCACACCCTTTAGTATTTCCGAAAAATCTGGTCTCTTGCTTAGAAATTCTCTCAGTTTCTGTTCATCTGTGAATATTCTAATCTCACCCTCATTTTTGAATGACAGACTTGCTGGAGATAAGATTCTTGGCAGGAAGTATTTCTCTTGTAGTATCTTAAATATATCAGACCACTGTCTTCTTGCCTCCATGATTTCTGTTAAGAAATCAGCACATACTCTTATTGGATATCCCTTATATGTTATGTATTTCTTTTCTCTTGTTGCTCTCAGAATTCTCTTTGTCTCTGGCCCTTGACATTTTGATGAGTATGTGTCTCGGAGTTGGTCTATTTGGATTTTTTTTGGATGGAAGTACATTGTGCTTCTTGGACAGGCATATGTCCATCAATAAGGTTGGGAAATTTTCTACCATTTTTGTTTCAAATATTTCTTTTGCCCCTTTTCCCTCCATTTCTCCTTCTGGAACACCTATGACATGCATGTTTGCATGTCTTTTGCTTTGATTTCTCTCCCCAAGACCTTGTTCAATTTTTTCCATTCTTGTCTTCATCTGTTCTTTTGTATGTTCACTTTCAGAGGCCATTTCTTCAAGTTCACCAATCCTTTCTTCTGCTTCCTCAAATCTGCTATTATATGATTCCAATATTTTCTTTAATTTCATTGATTGCACCTTTCATTCCCATAAGATCTGCTATTTTTCTATGTATGCTTTCAAATTCTTCTTTGTGCTCATCCAGTGTCTTCTTTTTCTATTTTTTATTTTTTGTCTTCATTTTTATATTTTAATATTACATTCAAAAAATATGAGGTCCCTATATACTCCCCACTCCCCCCTCCTCCCCCCAAAGCAAAAATCTCCTCCATCATCATGAGACATTCATTGCATTTGTTGAACACATCTCTGAGCACCACTGCACCTCATGGTCAATGGTCCACATTTTATCCCACACTCTCCCACGTTCCATCCAGTGGGCCACAGGAGGACATACAATGTCTGGTAACTGTCCCTGCAGCATCACCCAGGACAACTCCAAGACCAAAAACGCCTCCAGTGTCTTCTTAATATTCTTAATCTATTTGGTCAGCTCATTGAATTTATTAAGAAGATTTGTTTGAACATCTGTAATTAGTTGTCTCAACTCCTTTATATCATCTGGAGGCTTATCTTGTTCCTTTAACTGGGCCATAGCTTCCTGTTTCTTGGTGTGGATTGTAATTTTTTTGTTGGTGTCTTGGCATCTGGCTTACTAGAGTATTTATTCTGGGTGCAGTTCTTCTCTTTAGTTTAGGGCTTCCTATCATTTCTCCCTTGCTGGTTGAACAGTAGGAGCCAAGCATGTACTTGGTGCTGTAAGCTGTGGAGGCTCAAGCTGCTCTCCTTGTGCCAGGGGCCAATGAAGCTTCCTCCAATTTTCTCCTTTGCCAGGGGTAGGGACAGAGTCACAGCTATGTAGAATAACCCAAGTGAAGGCCTAGACTGTAGTTGCCCAGAGAGACTGATGAGGCTTCAAATCATTTTCTCCCCTGCCTGGGGCAGGGATGGAACTGCAGGTGTGGGCAGCAATCTATGCAGTGCAGGTCCAAGATGACTGCAGTTGCCCTGGTAGACTTCTGAATTTCAGTCTTTTACAGTCAAAGTTACCTGCAGTTACCTGTATAGGCTGGTGCAGGGCTCCCCGCCATAGGCAGAGCTGAAGGCTAGGTGGGCTACAGGCTGATCTGCATGAAAGAAATTGGTTCCTGCCAACACTGAGAGTTTCAGACAGCCTGGCTTCCCCTCAGGCTGGAGGTGAAGTCAGAATGGTGGCTACTGGCCTCTTTCTGACTTGGGCTGGTTCACACCCCAGCTGTTCCCAGTGTTATATCTTAGCCATTGGCAGCCAACTGTCTCCTCCTTCCCCATTTTTGGGAAGTGGAGCTTCCAATTCCAGCCACAGAACAGACTCTGGGGAGGCTGCTGCAGCCAGAGTAGGATAGTCACCAGCCACCATGGCTTGACTGGTAATTTCCCAGAGAGGCTGATGCAGGTCTCTGCAGCTTCCTCCGTGCTGGATGTGGCACTGGGGCCTAGGCTTGAGCTGTAATATGATCTGGGTGGGAAGAAGCCGGTCCCCACCAGCACTGGGATCCTCAGTCTACCCTACTTCCCCTCGTGCCAGGTGCAGAGTTAAGATGGTGGCTCCCCACCTCTTTCTGACTTGGACAGCCTCAAACTTTAGCTGTTCTCAGGATTATACCATAGCACACTGAATTTACTCATCAGTAGGTGAAATTGGTGCCCAATTGACTCTTCCTCCTCCATTTTGGGGAAGTGGAGCTTTCAATTCCAGCTATAGAACAGCTCCCAAGGTGGCTTGTGCCTCCAGTGGAAGATAAGCACCAACCTCCATGGCATGGAACACTCTACTTATGAGTCTTCTCTGAAGATTCATCTTCAGATGAATCTTCTTCTCCTTCAAGGACATTGTAGGATGCTCTTCTGGCTTCCTGGAGCAACAAAACAGATGCTTCAGCTAGCTCCAGAGACCTCTTTGTGCCCTGTAGCAGTAGCTGACTCTAGGAGCTCTTTACTCTGCGGCCATCTTGCTGGTTCCTCTAATATATTTTATTATATATAATATATATAAATATATTATATAATATATTTTAAATATATATATATATTTTAAAAGATACATAGATTGCACAAAATGTTATATTAAAAAATTTGGGAGGTTCCCATATGGCCCACTTCCCACATCCCCCACTTTTCCTTCATCAACAACTTCTTTCATTAGTGAAGTGCATTCATTGTACTTGTTGAATACATTTTGGAACACTGCTACACAGCATGAATGATAGTTTATGGTGTGGATTACACTACCCCAGTCCACCTAGTGGGTTATGGCAGGATATAAAATGTCCTTCATTTGTCCCTGCAATATCATTCAAGATAACTCCATGTCCACAAAATTCCCCATATCACACCTCTTACTCCCTCCCCCTGCCCTGAGTAGCTTCCATGACCACCATCTCCACATCAATGACATAATTTCTTCCATTGCTAGAGTCACAGTAGTTCTATAGTAGATTACCAGAAAGCCCACTAAAATCTGTAATATATTCTTCCATCCTGTGTAACCTGGGATGGAGATGTCCACTCCCTCTCTAAATCAAGAGGAGGCTTAGACCCCACATGAATGATGGATGCAATCTCCTGCTTGCAGTTGTAGACACTCTTGGATGCCTGGTGTGGTGGTTGACCATTATACCTCCCCATCAGCTGATTTGGGTAAGTCCAATGAACCAGAGAGTATGTGTTACAACTCTGTTGAGGTTCAGGGCCCAGCTGACACATGGACCATCCAGAGATTTAAGTCTTCTGAGCATACACAAACTGCAGCATCAGTCACAGATTCAGTAAAAATGACAGAAGAGGCATGTGTAGAGAGGTCACATCTGAGTCCAACTCCATCACAGTCAGGAGCACAAATTCCAAAGTAAGACCCACTGCAAGGCAAGGAATTCCAGAGCCATCTGTCATGATTATAGGACCTGTGTGTCTCCATAGCCCTCAGGAGCACTAGTATCTGGGGTTATATCTACTTTGGCTGTCTTTCAGATCCTACTGAAATGTACATAAGCGCGACCCCTCTGATGATCTTCCAACTCATTTTGAAATCTCTTAGCAACATAAATTAATTTGTTTTTACCATTTCCCCCTTTGATTTAAGGTCTTTTTCTAGTTGCATCACCAACAGGTGATTCGTAGCAATCCATCAGCACTAGGGAGACTCATCCCAGAGTGTCATGTCCCACACTGGGGGGAAGATCATGCATTTACATGCTGAGTTTGGCTTAGAGAAAAGCCACATTTGAGCAATGTGGAGGCTCTCAGGAGGTAACTCTTAGGCACCCTGCAGCTCAAGGCCTAGTTTAAATATCAAGCACAGAAGCTCATAAGCATAGTCTTCAGTACAAAGGACCCCTCATTGGACCATCCTTCTTCATGGGTCTTTTCCCTTGCACCTGGGGGATTATGCTCTTCCATTGGGGGATGCAACAGAGCTCCTCAGAATGGGAACTCAGCACTCCCTCAGTTGACATGTGTAACTATATTCACTATGACAATATCCAATGAACATCTGAACATATCTATATATCCTATTTGCATACCCTGGAGAACTCCCTCCCACCCATGTATTCCATTTCAATGACACCCCCCACTAGTACTCTTCCCCTGTCATAGTTGATCCCCTCTGTGATCCAAAACTTCTTCAAAAATTAAGCCTAATATATTGCCAAATCCAATTAGTAGGATAATGAAACAGTATTGACATGCTTACAGGTTAGAAATAGAATTTATAATAATTTAGAAAAACTAAAATAAAGAAATAAATTGGGGTATTAAAAAATGAAAAATATAAAACTTTGTTCTGATGTTTTGTGTTTCATCATAGTAATAGGTGTTGCCCTGCAAGTACAGTGGCAAGGCAATCTCTTTCATTCCTTCTACATCATTTAAAAATTTTTTTTAATTTTATCTTCTAAAGTTTTAGATCACAGTCAAATCACGTATACAATATAGGGGACTCCCATATACCCAATATCAAACCCTTTTCCCCCTTCCTCAGCAATGATCTTTTCACATGTGGATGTTGCATTTGCTACAGCTGATGTACAGATATTAAAATATAGCTACTAACCATGATTCCATTATGGCTTACATTATGGCTTATATTTTAGACTGTATACTTTTTGGTTACAGTATGGTTTACATTATGTTCTACATTTTTGACTATTCACTTTTATATATATTTTTGGTGAAATTTAACAGGGCTTGCATCCACTTTTGTAAGATCTTGTGGAACACTTCCATTGCCCTCCAGTAACCCCCACTTCCATCTGTTCTATTCCTCTCTCCCACTCCCCTCAGGGCCCACAGTGACAACCAAGCTTTACTGCTTGGAGGACAAGATTCATAGATACTTACAACAATGCAGAGGGCTTAACACTCTAGCCTGTCCTTCCCCTTTGGGAGCCACCCATGCTCTTGAGAGACACCCTCTCCTCTGTTTGAGACTATCAGGCCTCCCCAGGATGAGGGTACAATACCTTCCCACTCATTGTATGTATCTCCACCCATTAATAAAACACAATATGACAAGATGAATCCTCACACACTCCCTACAATTCTGTCTCAGGTACATCCTGTGCCAGATGTTCCCCATAAAACACCTTAAACAAGTATCCTTTCATTATATTTTCTAAAGAGTTTTCTCAACTTTGTAGTTTTAATGACATACCTGACAATCTCCCATGTTCTCCCCCTCCCCCAATCCTTCTCCTCAACTACATGGACCAGCTTACCCACCCTCCCAACCCTAACCCCCCAAGCCTTCAAAGCCCCACCCAATAGTATATCTATGCTCTCATCTTATCCCTTCACTCCACAATACTTACCCACATTTTATCATAGATTTCTCTCATGTAGGCATCAGCTCACAAACTTACTCTCCCCCGCATTTCCTGTAAGCATATCGTCCAGTCTCTAGCTCTCTGAAACAGTCTGATTTGCTTAATTCATGTCAGAGAGGATATGTAATATTTGTCCTTCAATGTCTGGGTTACTTCCCTACACATAAGGTCCTCAAGGTTCATCCATGTTATCCCATGTTTTAGTACTGTATTCTTTCTTACAGTTGAGTAGTATTCTGTTTTATGTATATACTACATTTTGTTTATCCATTCATCTTCTGTGGGCATTCGGGTTGATTCCAAATTTTGGCAAAAGTGAATAATGCCGCTATGAACATTGGTGTGCATGTATCAGTTCATGTCCTGGTTTTCAGTTCTTCTGAGGATATATCCAGCAGTAAAATTGCCAGTCATATGGCAAATCTATAGCTAGTTTTTTGAGGAACTGCCAAACTGTCCTCCAGAATTGCTGGATTCTTCTACATTTCCACCAAAGGTGGATGAGTGTTCCCCTTCATCTGCATGCTCTCCAACACTTGTAGTTCTCTATTTCTTTAATAGCCTCACGTCTAAATGCTATAAGATGGTATCTCATTGTAGCTTTGCCATGTATTTCCCTAAAAGGTAGTGACGTTGAGCATCTTTTCAAGTGTCTTTTATCAATTTGTATTTCTTCTTTGGAGAAGCATCTGCTCAAATCTCTTGCCTACATTTTGAATGGGTTGTTTGTCTTTTTATTTTTGAGAAATAGGATTTTTTATATACGCTGGATATTAGGCTCCTATCAGATATATGGTTACTAAATATTTTCTTCCATTGGGTAAGCTGTCTTTTTAATTTCTTGATAATCTCCTTTGAGGTGCAAAATGTTTAATTTTGAGGAGGTCCCATTTATCTATTTTTTCTTTTACTTTCGTGTTTTGGGTGTGAAGTTCATGTAGCAATTTCCTACTACAAGTTCCTGTAGATGCTTCCCTACATTGTCTTCCAAGGTCTTTATGGTCTTGGCTCTGATATTTAGATCTCTGATCTATTTGAGTTGATTTTTGTATAAGGCGTGAGTTGGTAATCCTCTTGTTCTTTTGCATATGGATATCCAGTTCTCCAAGGACCATTTGTTTAAGAGGCCATTCTTCCCAGTTTAGTGGGCTTTGTACTTCCTTGAATATCAGATGACTGTATATGTGAGGATGTATGTCTGAACTCTCAATTCAGTTTCATTGGTCAGTGTGTCTATCCTTCTGCCAATATGATGCTGTTTTGACCACTGTAGCTTTATTGTATGATTTAACATCAGGTAATATGGTTCCTCACATTTCATTTTTCTTTTTCAAATGTCTTTGACTGTTTGGGGCCTCTTTCCCCTTCAAATAAATTTCATAGTTAGACTTTCCAGTTCATTAAAAAATGCTGTGTTGATTTTTATTGGGTTTGCATTAAATGTGTAGATGAGTTTGGATAGGATAGTCATCTTAATGATGTTTATTCTTCCTATTCATGAACAGGGAGTATTCTTCCATTTATTTAAGTGTTCTTTGATTTCCTTTAACAATGTTATGTAGTTTTCTCTAATATAAGTCCTTTACATGTTCAGTTAAATTTATTCCTGGGTATTTGATTTTTTAATTGGTATTGCAAATGGTATTTTTTTTTCTTGATTTCCTCTTCAGATTGCTTAACATGGGTGTAGAGAAATCCTACTGATTTTTACGCATTGATATTATACCCTGTGACTTTACTGAACACATTTATAAGTTCTAGAAGCTTTGTTTTAGATTTCTCATGACTTTCTATGTAGAGAATCATGTCATCTGCAAATAGTGAAATTTTATCTCTTCCTTTCCAATTTGGATGCCTTATATATCTGTTTCTTGCCTCATGCCTGACAAGGTATTTTTAACACAATTTTAAATGGGAGGGGTGATGGTGGGTATTCTTGTCTTGTTCTTAATCTTAGAGGGAAAGATTTTACAATTTCAGCATGTATATAATGTTAGTTGTGTGTTTTTCATAGATATCCTTTATCCTGTTCAGAATGTTTCCTTCTATTCTTGTCTTTTGCAGTATTTTTATTAGGAAAGGGTTTGTATTTTGTGAAATGCTTTTTCTACATCTATAGATATGATCATGTGATTTTTATTTGACCTGATTATATGGTGTATTACTCTGATTAAGTTTCTTATGTTTAGATTTCATTGCATACCAGGGAAGAAATCCACTTTGTCATGGTGGATAATTCATTTGATGTGTTGCTGAATACAATTAGCAAGTATTTTGTTAAGGATTTTAGTATATAGGTTCATTTGAGAGTTTGGTCTGTTAATTTTCTTTCTTGTGGTGTCTTTGTTTGCCTTTGGTATTATGGTAATGTTGACATCATAGAATGAGTTACACAATGTTTCTTTTATTTCAATTTTTTGTAAGAGTTTAAGCAGAATTGGAGTTAGTTCCTTCCAGATGTTTGGTGGAAGTCACCTGTGAGGTTGTCTGACCCAGGGCTCTTCATAGTTGGGAGGATTTAATGACAGACTCTTTCTCTTTACTTGTGATTGGTTTGCTGAGATCATCAATTTCTTCTTTTGTGAATGTCAATTGCTTATGTGTTCTTGTTGGTATATAGTTTTTCAAAATATCCTCCTATGATTCTTTTTATTTCTGTGGGTTCAGTGGTGATATACCCTTTCTCATTTCTAATTTTGTCTATTTGCATCTTTGCTCTTTTTTCTGTGTTAAAAAACACAGAAAAACTAAGGGTTTGTCAATTTTATTGGTTTTCTCAAAGAACTAGCTCTTTGTTTCGTTTATTTTTTCTAGTGCTTTCTTATTTTCTTTTTCATTTAGTTCTGCTCTGATCTTAGTTATTTCTTTCTTTATTCTTCCTTTGGGGTTATTTGTTCTTTCAATAATTCCTCTAAATATGCAGTTATTTGTTTGATTTTAGCTATTTTTTCTCTTTTGATATAGGAATTTATGGTTATGAATTTCCCTCTCAGTACAGCTTTTGCTGCATCCCATGTTTTAATATGTTGTGTTATCATTTTCACTTATTTCAAAGTAGTTGCTGATTTCTTTTGAGATTTCCTCCTGGGCCCACTGTTTGTCTAAGAGTGTGTTGCTTGACTTCCATATCCTTGTGCCTAATCTGGTTCTCCAGCCCTTGCAGACTTTCAGTTTCATCCCACTGTGATCAGATAAATTATTTTGTATAATTCCAATCTTTCTGAGTTCATTGAGATTTTCTCTGTGGCCTAGCCTGTGGTCTATCTTGGAGAATGATCCATATGAACTTGAGAAGAATGTATATATGCTGTATTTTGTTGTAGTGTTCTGCATATGTCTATTAGTTCAGATCCTCTAATATATTATTCAAATCTTTGTTTCTTTATTGATTCCCTGTCAAGATGTTCTGTCTAGTGATGATAATGGTATATTAAAGTCTCCCACTATAATTGTGGAGTCATCCATTCCTCCATTTAGTTTATCCAGTGGTTGCCTCATGTATTTTGAGGCACTCTGATTAGGTGCATAAAAATAACATAAAGATTGTTCTTTCTTGATAGATTACCACTTTTACTAATATGTAGTGCCCATTTTTGTCTCTCACAATAGTTTTGTTTTTAAAGTCTGTTTTGTCTGATATTAGTATAGCTACTTTCACCTTTTTTGGTTATTATTTGCTTGTAAAATTATTTTTCAGCTATTCACTTTCATCCTTCTTGAATCTCTGGGTCTATGGTGAATTTCATATAGACAGCATATAGATGGGTCACATTTCCTTATCCATTCTGCTAATCTGTGTCTCTTGACAGGTGATTTTAATCCATTGACATTCAGTGTTATTACTCACAAGAAATTTCTTACATTAGCCATATTTTCTTTGAATTTGTGTGTGTCACATGTTGTTTTTATTTCTTTTTTTTCTTTTTTGTTGGTCTTAAACTGTCCTCTAACTCCAACTTGTATTTTTCTTTCAAGCTACAGATTTCCCCTTAGTATTTCTTGAAGAGCACATTTATTATTGACATACTCTGCATGTTTCTGTTTATCTGTGAATATTTTGAGCCCTCCGTCAATTTTGAATGCCAGTTCTACTCAACAGAGTATTCTTGGCTGGAAAATTTTTTCTTTTAGTATCTTGACTATGACATATCACTGTCTTCTTCCCTCCATGGTTTCAGATGAGAAATCAGTACTTAATCTTACTGCACTTCCCTTGTGTTCAATAGTTCTCTATTCTCTTGCTGTTTTCAATATTTTCTCTTGTCTTGAGCATTAGATAATTTCACAAGTATGTTTTGGCCTAGGCCTTTTGGGATTTATACTGTTTGGGTTGTGCTGTGATTCCTGGGCATGTACATCCATCTCCCTCAGTAGTTTTGGGAAGTTTTCAGCCATTACTTCCTCCAAATCTGTCCCCTTTCCCTTATCTTCTCCTTCTGGGATGTTTGTGTATTTTGTGTTGTCATTCAGATCCCTAAGTCTCTATTGGATTTCTTCTATCATTTTATCTAATAATTCTACTCTTTCTTTGATTTCAGATGTGCTGTTTTCCACCTCAGTAATTCTTTCCTCTGCCTATTCAATTCTGCTGTTATTTGCTTACAGTGTAATTTTTTTTTTAATTCTTGGATTGTGCCATTCATTACCAACAAATCTGTTATCTTTTTCCATATGTTTACAATTTCTTCAGTATGCTCTGCAAGTGTTTTCTTAATATCCTTAATCTCTTCTTTCACTTCATTACACTGATCCATGATATTAGTTTTGACATCTTTGATTATTTGTTCAATGTTCTGCTTCTCTTCATGGTTTTAAGTTTTTTCATTGGTGTGGGCCATGTCATCCTGATTATTGGCATGTTTTGTAATTTTTTGCTGCTCTCTGCTCTTCATTTTACCTTGATGGGTTTCTTCAGTTGGTTATCTCCTCCATTTAGTTTCAGGTTTTATTTAGTTGCTGTTTTTGTGTGTGTATTAAGTTTTCTATTTTACACTTTGTTCTTCTTATTCTATTTCCTTGTTGTTGTCTAAGTTTCCTTGATTGAAAAAGATTACATCCAGGGGAAGCAAAAGCAGTAAAAAAAGAAAAGATTTTAATAGTAATATTGATAGTAAATGTTAGCAGAAGAATCATATAAGACCTAAGGGATTGGATATTAAACTCATGTAACAGTGTAGAAATACAGGAATAAAAAAGTGGTGCACCTACAAGGAAATGGAAAACTAAATATCAAAAAGAATATAGTGTGAATTAACAGTTCAGTGTGATGAAGAGAGAGGGAAAGATAAAAGAAAGGATAAAAATAGAAAGTTAATAAAGGATAGAAAAAGAACGGTTAGAAATAAAAGTCAGAAAAATTGGGGACTAAACAAAGGTAATTGGAATGTAAGAACAACAGAAGGGGGAAGTTAGAAAGATGCAGGAGGGAAAAGAGACAGAATTGATTGCCAAAATAAGTACACACAGAAATGAGAAAATCAAGGAAGTGGAAACACAGCAATCAAGAAACAAGCTGGCATCATTGAATTTTAAAAGGCAAGGGAAAAAAAGGAAAGGTAAGGAAAAAACAAAACAAAACAGACAAGCCCACAAGCAAACACTAAGAACAATCAGACTTCCCTCTTAAGCCTCTGTGGAGCTTGTCAGGCTACAATTACTCTGCAGTTTTCTCACTGCATATTTTGAAGTGAGTTTAGTGAGTATACTAAATTAAATTATATAACAAAAGTAACTTATTTTAGGAAAAATAAGAGACCCAAGGGAAGCTAATACAAGGGTACTTTTCATGCTTTCCCTGTCCTAAAGTATCAGCTAGATATTTCATATCCCATTGAGTCGCTACTCTAAGAGGAGCCAGGAATTGAAATATAGACCTTGTATATTCAAGCCTGAAACTCCTCCATGGAGACAAACTTTCCTGCTGGGCTGATTAGCTCTTCAATATTGGGGAAGGATTGACTCTTTGGATTTGGATAAATTGCAAATTAGGAATCTGTCCTTGTCCACCCTATTTTTTCTAACTACTTTCTTTCCCAGGCAGCATTAAGCAAAAGCCTGTGTGTGAGTTCCCTTCTGAAATTCAAATGGGACCCTGTTGACTTATCTCACCACAGGAAAAAAAAAAAATGACTCTCAGTCTCTTTGAAAGAGAGCACCCACACCTTCCTGGGATCCCTAAATATGCTCATGGAAGCTTATTAAGCATTTCCTACTGTCCCCCTCCCTTAGATGAGATGCACAGGACTAGTTAATTGCCTGGCTCCACCTTCTCCCAGACCAATTTTCCCTATCCCAGGGAGGCTTGGTAAATCAGACTGCCTCAGCAGATTTACCTCTCCCTTCTTCCTGATTTCTCCAGAGGCCAGCTGGTATGTTTCTGAGAGCAAAAAAAAGGGGGGTCCTGACCATAGAACCCACACTCAGGGGATTCCTCTCCACCTTTCACCAGAACCCTCCCACTCTCAGAATTTGTCTCTTCTAGCTGACTGACTGGCAAGGGTCAGGGAATGCTGTGGCTTCCTGCCCTGAGGGAGGGGCTCAGCTGTCCAATAGCTCCTGCCTGAAGCATCAGAAACTCATGGTTTGACCTTGCACAATCATACTTTTTGTTATGCTCTCTGCAGATGGATGCCCTTAAGCCTCCTGCTTTTCGGGTTCCCAAAACAACTCAATCAGGAAGGATTTTGCTGCACTCAGTTGTTTTATTTAGGAGAGATGATGTAGGTGCACTTAATCTGTCACCATCTTGCCCCTCTCCATATTTGTTTTCTTGATTGAATTCTTTATACAAAGGCTTTGTTAATTTCAGAAGAAAATAAGTTAATATAGGAAGGAAGAGAAGGTGGGAAGAGTGCTGGTGAAGGAAGGGATGGGTCTGTGTGGAAGAACCTTTGTGCAGGAATGCCAGACCCAGCAGGTAGACAGGGTGAAGGACATGTCACTGCTATTTGATAGGATTTGTCACCTTGTTGGTGAATGAACTGCAATTGCTTACAGAATTTTATCAGATCACACTTTACATAATGATTTCAAGTACTTTTCACAAGATCAATTTTCTCAGTTTATTCAACTATTTTAAAAGCAGAAAGCTGGGAATGATATCTATCCTTTTCCCCCACATACCATCTAAGACTGTAGGGCACAGCTTTCTACTGGGATTCCCTCATTTTTGCCTGGAGCCAGAACCCACAGGCCAGATGAAAAGTGGCTCTTTTCATTCAAGACCCCCAGCCTTTGCTTTCTGAATTTGAGTCATTTTCTGGTTGCATAGCAAACAGGAAATCTGCTTCTCCTCCCTTGGGTCTGACCAAGGCCACCAGACATTGAGCAGTGGAGCCAGGGCTGATGAGACCACAGTAAGCAGTAGCCATGTTTAAGGGTAAAGAACACATGTTGAGGTCTGGACCTCAGAAATTCAGGGTCACCCCATTCCTCTCTGCACCCCACCTTGGTCTGCAAGCAACATCTTCAGACTATCACACATAGCTTCAGAGAGAGGGAACCCACCCCATTCCCTACAGACAAAGCACAAAATGTCAACGAGAGTAGGGGTCCTGAATGTGAAAGAGAGTACAGTGCTGACCCTGGCTCTTCCTTGCCTCTTCAGGTTTATGGGTCTTGGTCTGTCCCTTTCCTTCACATGGCTTCAGTGTCCCCATCCCTAAATGAGGGCCTAGGACACACATGTCAATTGTAGAATTGGAATAGAGCCTGAGGGAGCTTTTGTTGATTCACTATCTTTTACCTTATCTATCATTGAATAAGCCAGGATATGCAAACTATGTCTAGAATTAAATTCATGATCATCGTTGGAAATGGTTATTATGAAAAGGAAAACAATATTTCTTTGTTTAAAAATTATTTCCAAACTGTTTTGACTCTTGACCCCTAACTGAAATCCTAAAATGACTGGGCATGAATAAGATATTAACAGAGTAAGGGATTTATTGTTCTTTTATTATTCTCCCAATTACTAAGAACAATTAAAAGAATCAGGGAGTTATTGATATGTAAAAACAGTTCAGGATACTGGCTGTGGCTCATGTATTGAGTGCCTGCCCCCCACATGGGAGATACTGGGTTTGGTTCCTGGAGCCTTCCTAGAGCAGCACTGTGCCTGGGAATTTCCTCCTGACAGCCTTCATGTTACTCAAATGAGGCCAGTCTCGAAGCCTAACTCAGCATCTAAATGTAATGCCTTCCCCCCAGCATGGGACATGACACCCGGGGATGAGCCTCCCTGGCACCAAGGGATCACTATCAACTAACAACTGATAATGCAACTGGAAAATGACCTTGAATTGAAGGTTCGATGCGGATCAGTAGAATATCCCTGTCTACATAGAATAATATGACTTTAAAATGATGTTTGATCTAATGTAAGGGGGAAATAGAAAGGAGAAATGAGTTTATATGGCTATGAGTCTCTAAAAAAAAAAAAAGAGTCTGGAGGCTGTCAGAAGGATTGCCCTTATGCACAACTGAGCAGAGTCTAAGAGACAGATAAAGTAGATACAATCCCCAGGTATTGGTTCCTTTGAGGGCTAAAGGGACCCACGGGTTCTACGGTCATGGCAGATAGGGTTCACTGCCATGTCAGATGGCCCTTCTTTGGAGCTGGTGTTTCTGCATGATGAAACTGGACCCAGAGGGGATCTCTTTTCATAAGACTATCATGCTACTTTACTGGAATTGTAGTTGGTATTGGGGTTTAAGATATATTTAGGGGATTGAATCTTTTTACTGACAATATGATAGCCAGGCCCTGAGCTTCAACAGACTCCAGCTCCTACAGTCTGAATTATTGGACTCACCTCACTCAGCTAAGATGGAGTTGAAGAAGGACAACCACCACACCATGGAGCCTAGAGTGCCTACAACTGAAAGCAGGAGGATTGCATCCTGTAACCATGTGGAATCTGAGCCTCCTCTTGACATAGAGGTGCAACAGACACAACCAATCCAAGGACCTCAGAGAAAAGGTGGCAATGGAGTGGGAAAAGTGGACATGGTGGCTGATGGGTATGGGGAATGGCAGGAAGAGATGAGATGTGGAGGTGTGCTTGGGACTTGGAGTTGCCCTGGATGGTGCTTCAGGGGCAATCACCGGACATTGTAAATCCTCCCAGGGCTCACTGGATGGAATGGGGGAGAGTGTGGGCCATGATGTGGACCAATGACCATGAGGTGCAGAGATACCCAGAAATGTACTTACCAAATGCAATGGATGTGTCATGATGATGGGAGTGAGTGTTGCTGGGGGGGGGGGGAGGGGTGCAGTGGGGGTGGTGGGGTCGAATGGGACCTCATATATTTTTAATGTAATATTTTTACAAAATCAATAAAAAAAATGAATAAAAAACACAAGAAAAAAGAAACACCAAGGAAACAAATGAAAAAAAAAAAAAAGAACTCAGTGGTTATGTGATGGTTTCTCACTTTAAAGGGCCCAGGTTCAATCCCTGGCCCTGGAAACTCAAAAAAACCCACCACATCACAAACATTCAAAGCCCCTTACCTGGCAGATCCAGTCACAGAAATTCCTCTATTGTTTTATTTTTCCATGAATAATATAACACCAGTTTGTTATTTCATTTATATACCAAACTCTCCAACTGGCTCTCCTGTTCATAGAATTCCTTTAAATAAAATACATGCCAAGAACTAAAAGCATCTGTATGTAGTTAAGATTTCTATTTTGAAATCATCATCAGGACTAACAGGGATGCCTAGGCCCGCCATGACCCTGGACCACCACATGGCATTAATCTGCATCTTCTGCCCACAGGATCAGAGCTGTGAAATGGGGACTGTGTATCTGTGGGTCTTGGACCCAGGCGGAATAGGACTCAGAGTAGGTGACTACTCAGGGGATGGCTGGTGGGGAAAGACAGAGAATGAGCAGGATTCTGCCGACCAAAAATAGCATTTGTCCTGAGCTTAGGGAGGGTTGGGAGGGCTAGGGAATATATAAAAAGGACAGGGATTGGGAAAGGAGTTGTCTTAAATTGTCATGTTTACATGCAAATAAAAATCATGTACAATTGTGTCAAAGCACCTGTAAACAGAGTGATAGAGAGGGTATATTGTGTACTTTTAAGTTAATATGCATAGACATATATAAATAGGTAGACATTAAAACTGGTGTGAATGTGTCTGTAGGTAAATATAGCCACAGTTAGTTTGGCCCTCACTGGGCCCAGGGCCTATAGTCAGCCTTATTTAGGCAACTGCCTGAAGTAGGAAACAGGGTTGTGGTCTGTAGACCAGGACAGAAAGTGGTCATAAGAGACCCAGGTGGGACTTTGCCTTTATTTAGGAGTCCCCACGAGGCTTTACTTTAAGAAAGTCAGTTGACTTTAAAAAAAGAATCAGGAAGCCATTTTAAATGGCATTACTTGGCCTAGAATTGTCTCTTAATAAACAAACATCTATCTACTGTTATAGATTAGTGATACTGACCAGACTCAGAGTTTGAATAAATTTCCAATTGAGAGCTTCATTAGCCATGCAGCGACAATGTGGCCTTACCCTTACACTACCAAGAAATGAAAGACCTTCCAAATGATGTGTTTGACTCTTATGATGATTGTCATCCTGTGCAGCAGCCCTTGTGGATGCATCCCTAGGAAGAGGCTTCCCTAGGAATCCCTCCACATTGAAAGCCCTCAGCACAGGGTCAGGATCAAATCATTTGTTGGAGGGGCTTAGTAGTGTTGGGAATACTGATGAGTCATTTCAGATATAATAGCTTTAAAACTCTCATGACTGGCTTGCCTCGCTGTCACTTTTGCAGAAAATCCTCTTGAGAAAATACCTGTGAAGAAATAAATTTATTTTGAGATTATTGGGGTGCAGCTAAACTCAAATAATTACACTTGCAATTGTCTTAAAATTAGCCCAATAAACATTTTTTAGGCATTTAGCATTAACTGGCTTTGCATACCCCAGGAAATTAGCCCAACATAGGCTCTCAATTTGTAGGTAAGCATGGATGTTTATATGGTCCCAAGCTGCCTTGGCATGACTTGCCCTGCTTCCCCTTCAGGGACTCCTTCCCACCTGTAGCCTTTGGAAGCTTTTTTGTAGGAGTACATCCTACAAAACAGTCAACACCATGCCCGATGAATAGATTGTCACTGCCAATCTATGTCTTCTGGGTCAACAACAAAATCCTCCATTTAAATTGCCCACAGTTGCACATGTTGCTAAAGTGCTTCCTGTGTTTCCTGAGCATGTGAATTGTGGAATTTCCTTTCCGACCCAAAAAGGGGCTTCACCTGGTGTTCCACTGCTTTTTTTTAGCTGCCTCAAGGGTAGAGAGGGGAGCTGTGGAAGGGGAGCAGATACCTGGATCCTGGCCCCAGATTTGGACAGGAGGTACGTCCCAAGTGGGAAACATGTCATGGGGAGTCAAGAAGGAGGAACAGGTGCCAGAGAGCATCCTCCCTTCACTCAGGCTCTTCTCTCTATATTTTATCCCAGCTCCAGCTGTCACGCCCAGGCTTCGATTGTAGCACCGGGGACATCTTGATCACACATATGTGATGTTACAGTGGGGCACCACTTCACATCACCCTCCTCCCCCCAGGTGCTTGGCTCCCTCCATGGAGTCCCCACCCTCTCAGAGCCCTCCCTCTCTTATGCCCATCAACTCTCTGCTGTGTCCTTTTAGGAACTGTCCACAGAGATCTAGAAAGTTCATCTGGGTAGAAGCTAAATGTCTGTCTCCATGCAAGTGATTCTCTAAGAGGGCTAGGAAAAGTGAGGAATGGGATTTGCCCAAGACTGGGGGTTTCCCAGAGGCCCTCTAATTTTCAACCTGTGTCCTGCAGGGGTGGGGGGAGTAGTTGAAAAAAGCCTGTGGGTATACCCATACTCCGTTTACACTGATGCTTCTAGTTTTCAGAATGTCTGCATTTGAAAGAAGTGATTGAAATCTGCTATAGGTTTGGAAGCAAAGGTAAGGGAATGTATCTTTTTTTTCTATCTGATTGCACCATGCTCTTTTTGGTGCTTCATTTTGCATGTAGGGGCAGGGGCTGCACCTCACTGCACAGGTCTGGGATGCCTTTATTTTTTAACAGGAGGTTCCAGGAATTGAACCTGAGTCCTAAATATGGTAAATGGGCGCTCAATTGCTTGAGACACAGCTGCTTCCTTAGAGTTGCATCTTAAATGATCAACCAAGCCTGAAGCCATCTATAGGAAATTATTCTCAGATAACTAAAAGAACTTCATTAATGCCACATTTGGGAACCTGCACTAAATTCCTGTGACAGGTGACATCCTTCCATCTAAGCCCAGAAGCTTCCTGTGGAATAACAGTGTGAGGACTGGTCTCTAAAGGTAAGTTCATTCTTAAGCTGAAATTCAACAAGTGTTTTAGGCAAAGTCCTCATAGTGGTGACCCATTTGGGGATGAGACCTTTATCCCAAGATTGCCCTTCATATATCTCTGCTTTGGCATCTGGCTTTGGCTGAGAAAATCCTGGGGAGGCCTGTGGAAGGAGGTTGGTAGGAGAAGACCATAGGATGGCCAGCCAGTGGCCACTATATGGAGCTGATGCCACCCTTGACCTGAGAACACAGAGACTGCTGATCCCCAGATCTTGGGGACGGGCAAATGGGAACCATCTGTGATCTTATGTATGCAATGGTCAGGGTTTCTGTTTATTCCAGGCAAGGTGTTAAAACATCAATAACAATACTACGGGAAGTAAGACCAATAGAAGTGACTACTAGTCACTGCTCTTGGATAAGAATTGTTCCAATAGTCACAGTTCCTCAAGGGGCAGGGGACTGGGCTTTTTTATACAGGAGGAGGAGGCAGGGACACTTCTGTAAAGGGGTGTGTGGACCCATGTAGAGTGGATGCCTGGGTTTGATCTGTGACTGATGTGTGACCCTCCCTCCTGCTGATAGCTCACCTGGCCCAAGGCTTGCTGGCAGTAGGAGCCTTGGTTGATCCAGACTGCCTGGTAACATGGGCAGAGGGATTTCCTCACAAAAAATGTTCCATGACTGTGTCAAAGGGGCCTCCCCAAGGCTGGAGATATACTCAGGGTATCTTCTACCACAAGGCTCAAAGAAAATTTCTGTCCATACCATCATCTCCATCTTTTTATGTAAAAATGTGGCCTTATGAATTGTTGGTGGGAATCCGCCTTGTCTATCAGCCAGCTCTGCAGAGAACTGTCTCTCTCCTTTTGTAGGTAAATAGAGGAGGGCCTCAGAGTCTTTAGTGTTAGGAGTCAATTACCTCTGTCTCTTTTCTTTCTGGGATGAGAGGGGCCACTCACACCCCCAATTACACTTACCAGGCTGCCCTTTCTCCTCATTCCCCTATTTTTCACCCTGTTCATGATCATTTTTATGTTTTTTTTTTGAGTTCTTGTGACCAAGAAAACAGCCGCTTAAAGATTTGTGTACAAGATTGTATGTGGAAATATTTTCCATTCTCTTGAGTAAATATGTACAAGTGGGGCTAAAGGACTATTTGTTAAGTGTATGATTTACTTTAGAAGAAACTGATATTATATTCCAAAGTGGCAGTTTTGTTTTGTTTGGTATTCATATGAGTAAAACATATGAGTTCCTATTGTTCTGCGTTCATGCCACTATTTGATATTCTCATTTTTTTCAAAGTAGTGGTAGTGGTGTCTTAGGAGGTTCTAATTTGCATTTCCCTCATGGCTAATATGTAGAACTTTTTTTCATATATTTTTTCCTACCTATGTATTTTTTTAAAAGGTACCATTAGGATCACTTAGGTATTTCTAAAATTAGAATGTTTGTATTCTTATGGTTGAGGTTTTTTCTAATGGTCAAAGAAGAAGCTTCCTTCCTTCATTTTTCTCCCCATTGAAAGTAACTGTGACATTCAGAACATAGCCTGCTGCAAAACACAATGAGACATTTAATCATGAGCTGTACTAGGTTAGACATGCTTATGATTAACCAGGAAAATAAATTCATGTGTTATGATTCATTGTTAATTCTCCATCAAGGCTAGAAACAGGAGAATATATATGGTTGAGTTTTGAGTATTCTTTGTATATATCTCTAAGGAAGAAATACAAATGGCCAAAAAGCACATGAAAAGATCCACAGTTCTGTGGTAACCACTCTGGTCAAGGGCAGTCTGGGGCACCTCCCTGAAAAAAAACTCTCTTCTGAGTCCCGAGCTTATACCGACCTGCTTAGGTTAAGAGGCGCCTTGTGTTCCCACAAGGGACACAGCTTGGGATGGATGAAACAAAAGGCCGAGTGAGTGTTGTGCAGTGTCAACACACAGAGGAAATGTGGGAAGCACACAAAGTAGGACCCCATTAAGTTATAAGCAGAAAAACTTTCCCTGAGTTTTCCGCGAAGATGTGGCATAAAGTTCTAGCCAGGAAATGTTAGAATGCTTTGTGAACTACAATGGCTGGCTTTTGGCATGGGCTGGCCCCAGGAGGGCACCTTTGACCCCGGATCATCTGTAAAGTCCATGAGATGTTAACGAGAAAACCAGAGTACCCTGGCCAGTTCCCCAACATTGATGCCTGGCACGGGGACCAGGAGGGAGTGAGGATTCAACAGTGAGCCCCTGACACTAATGACTATGCTTGTGAGCTGATAAGCCTAAAATAAGAACAAGGCCTAGAGCAGCATTGTGCCTGGGAATTTCCTCCTGTCAGCCTTCATGTTACTCAAATGTGGCCAGTCTCGAAGCCTAACTCAGCATCTAAATGCAATGCCTTCCCCCCAGCATGGGACATGACACCCGGGGATGAGCCTCCCTGGCACCGAGTGACCACTATCAACTACCAACTGATGATGCAACTGGAAAATGACCTTATACGGAAGGTTCAATGCAGATCAGCAGAATATCCCTGTCTACATAAAATAACATGACTTTAAAACGCTGTTTGACCTAATGTAAGGGGGAAATGGAAAGGAGAAAAGAGTTTATATGGCTATGAGTCTCTAAAAAAGAGTCTGGAGGCTGGCAGAAGGATTGCCCTTATGCACAACTGAGCAGAGTCTGAGAGACAGATAAAGCAGATACAACCCCCAGATATTGGTTCCTTTGAGGGCTAAAGAGACCCATGGGAGTTATGGTCATGGCCGATGGGGTTAACTACCAGGTCAGATGGCCCCTCTTCGGAACTGGTGTTTATGTGTGATGAATCTGGACTCAGATGGGATCTCTCTTCATAAGACTTTCATGCTAATGTGCTGGAGTTGCAGTTAGTGTTGGGGTTTAAGATATATTTAGGGGATTTGAATCTCTGGACTGACAATGTGATAGCCAGGTCCTGAGCCTCAACAGACTCCAGCACCTACAATCTGATTTATTGGACTCACCACACTCAGCAAAATGGAGTTGAAGAAGGACAACCTCCACAGCATGGAGCCTAGAGTGATTACAACTGAAAGTGGAAGGATTGCATCCAGCATCCATGTGGAATCTGAGCCTCCTCTTGACATAGAGGTGCAATGGACACAACCAATCCAATGTCCACATAGAAAAGGTGGCATTGGATTGGGAAAAGTGGACATGGTGGCTGATGGGTATGGGGAAAGGCAGGAAGAGATGAGAGGTGGAGGCGTCTTTGGGACATGGAGCTGCCCTGGATGGTGCTTCAGGGGCAATCACCGGACATTGTAAATCCTCACAGGGCCCACTGGATGGAATGGGGGAGAGTATGGGCCATGATGTGGATCATTGACCATGAGGTGCAGAGGTGCCCAAAGATGTACTTACCAAATGCAATGGATGTGTCATGATGATGGGAATGAGTGTTGCTGGGGGGGAGAGGTGGGGTGGGGGTGGTGGGGTTGAATGGGACCTCATATATATATATTTTTAATGTAATATTATTACAAAGTCAATTTAAAAAATTGCAGTAATTAAAAAAAAAAGAAATCATTGATTCCTGGCAGGAAACTGCGAGTCAAAGTCCGCCCTAGTTAAGGAAATGTACGAGTAAGGAAGCCAGGATTTGCCTGATATAAAAGCCCACAGGTGCTCTCTCAGGAACCAGGCCAAACAGGTGCCTTGCAAAGGGTCCAGAGAAAGTAAGCCCCAAATCTAGTGACAACCCACCCATTCTAGAGGGGCCACCACCTTATGAGATTGTTCCTACAGTGCCAGTGCCGAGGAGTGGGGATGAGCCAATTTTCCCAAGCAATGCAACCTCGCTGCCCTGACGGCCATCTCCACTGCCGTCCTCCCTGAGCAGTATGACCTCGCTACCCTGACAGCTGTCTCCACTGCCTTCCTTCCTGAACAGCATGACCTCACTGGCCCCACACCCACCATCCTCCCTGAGTAGCACTTCCTCGCAGCCATTCCTGCAGCCACTTCCACTGTCATTCCCGCAGCCGATTCTGCAGCTGCTTTCTCCAAGCAACACAGCCCAGCTGTTCCTACAGCCACTCCCACAGTCCTTTCCACAGCCGGTTCAGTTCCACGGCCACTTTCTCCAAGAAACAGGAGCCAGCTGCTCCTGCAGCTGTTTCCATAGCCGGTTTCGCAGCTGCTTTCTCCAAGCAACACAGCACAGCTCCTGCCGCAGCTGCTCCCACAGGAGGTTCTGCAGGCAATTTTTCCAAGCAACATGGCCCAGCCATTCCCGCAGCCGCTCCCACAGCCGCTTTCTCCAAACAATGCAGCCTCTGCACCTCTGCAATGGCTGTTTCCACCAATCTTGACCACTGGCAGCATAGTGCTGGCCATCACTCAGGAAGGAGTCCCTGAAAGATGACAACTCAGACCACGAGGAGCCCCAGGGACAGGTGGAGCAGGGAGAAGGGCCACCTTACAACTACCTCTCTCTGAAGCCTGGGCTCCAATTTATTATGATGCTGATGACCATATATAAGGAGGACACTTCACTACTACTGATCTCTTTATCTGGAAAAGTCACACCCCACATACCTGGAGAAGCCTCAGGTCATGATGGACCTCTTCCAGTCCATCATTCAAACCTGCAAACCCACCTGGGCTGACTGCCTGTAAGCAGCTCCTTATGACCTTACTCAACTTCAAGGAGAGAATGTGAGTCACAAAAGGAGTTTTCACCTGGCTCAAGGAGCACCCATCTGGGGGAAGCCTGGACAGGGATCAATATGCCCACACTAAGTTCCCAGGTAAGGACCCCCGATGGGATCCCAATGACATGACCAGCCCCAACTGATTAGAAACTTTCCATTGGGCCTTAGTTGAAGGGTTCAGAGCTGGGAGCCAAAAGGTAGTAAACATGGCAAAGACCACCCAAGTCCTACAGACTCTCGAGGGAAGTTGGCTCAATTCTGACAGGATTGACTCCTGACATTTATTTCAAACTTTGGGGTGTGATACGATACTACTTTTGTTGTTGATTTTCAATTTGTTCTACTTTTTAGCCATGGTAGATCTTTGCAGTGCATCCTATTGCTCTTTACTATAACCCTATCATTGACGGGTTTATTTTACATCTATTTACTTTTTGGTACTACAAAATTTCCAGATCCTTCTTGCATATTTGTTTTCTAGAAAGAAAAATTTCTCTAAGAAGGCATTTATTGGAGAATGGTTTTAAAACCTGAAGTCTGGGCATTATCTCTGCTCATTGTTACTGTAGCCTTGAGGGCCTCTCTGCAGAGAGTGTAAGGAAATATATGTTTATATACTAAGATGTGTACATGCACATATCTAGAACAAGAAACCCTCCCTTCAAGAAATTCTAAAGAAAATTCTGCAGGAAGAAAGGAAAAAACAGGACAGGCAGAGTTCGAGGAGAGTGTAAGAGCAACAAAAAAGACAAAAAGACAAGGGACCCAACATGTGGCTCTTCTCTACATGTTATTTACATAAAGCCATGTGTTGGCACTATCCTTGTTAAATACATGAGCCAGAGCATTATGTTTTTGGTCTGTTCATGTGCCAGTTGAACCCTTAATCTAAGCAGTTTCAACACTTACTCTCCAGTTCATTGGACCTATGTAGAACAACTAATAAGGAGATGCTAATGGACAACACCTATCCCAAGGAGCAAAGAATGTCTGCACCTCTAAGCAAGCTAGTTCCACCCATATATCCCAAGGGATCTAAGCCCCCTCTCAATTAGAAACAGTGGGCATCACCATCACAAAAACCTGAAGATTGGGGAATGAACAATGGACTAAAGTAGACATTGTTTTTATATTATAGACTTATTATTCTAGCAATGGAAGAATGTTTATCATTGATATAAAGGCCATGGACACCAGAGATTCTGAGAGGAGGGAGCAGGCAGAATAGGTGTAATATCAGGGCATTTTCAGGACATTGGGATTGTTCTGCATGATATTGCAATGATGGATACAGGCCATTATATGTTTGTCATTACCTAAAATTGTGCAGGACAGGCTCTTAACTATAATATAAACTATAATTCATGGTTAGCAGCATTGTTTCTATATGCGTTCATCAATTGTAGCAAATGTACTATACTAATGAAAGATGTCGTTACTATGGGAAAGAGTGGGAGGGTGAAGGGGTGGGACATATGGGTTCCCTCTATATTTTATGTAACATTTATGTAATAAAAACCTACTTTAAAATTTTAAAAATTTAAATAAATAAAAGAATAAATAAACTCATAAAAAAACTTTTAAAAATTAAACATCATCTGTCATTAGGGAATTGGCAGACTATGAACACGATAATATATGACCACATGCTTGTCAGAAGAGATAAAAACCTAAAAACTGAGAATTCCAATTGCTGTTGAGTATATGGAACTATGGAGCAATACAACTCTCATTCACTGCTAGTGAGAACACAAAATGGTTCAGCCAGAAGACAGTTTCTTTTAAAACTAAACATTGTCTTACCATACAATCCAGCAGTTTTGCTTTTAGGTATATATATATGATATGAAAATTAGAGTCCATACAAAAGTCCACACATGAACGTTTACAGCAGCTATATTTGTAAGCTCCAAATCTGAAAGCAAACAAAATGTTGGTCAACCACCACAACAGGGAACAGAGAAAGTCCACAACTACAAGCAGAATTCCATTCATCAGACATGTGGGATCTAAGGCCCCTCTTGATTTAGAGGCGGAGTGGTCATCACCATCCCAAGATCCTCAAGATAGAGGAACAAAATAAGAATTAGAGTGAACTTAATGGTATTCTACTATAGACTTATTGTGACTCTAGCAATTGAAGAAATTGTGTCACTGTCATAGAGAGAGTGACCACTGGAGTTGTTGAGTGCAGGGAGAGGGAAGAAGAGGGTGTGATATGGTGGCTTTTTTGGGGACTTGGAGTTGTCCTGAAATATATCACATGGACAGATGCAGGATATTATGTATCCTACCATATCACACTGAATGGACTGGAAGAGAGTGTAAACTAACATGTAAACAATAATCCAAGCTTTGTAGCAATGATCCAAAAGATATTCATTAAATAAAGGGAATGTGCCACACTGATGAAAGGTTATTAATGTGGGAGGATGGGGAATTTAGGGAGTGGGGTATATGGGATGTCATATTTTAAAATGTAAAATTTAGTGTGATCTATGTATCTTAAAAAAAGAAGACCATAATAATTTTTGCTAAAGAAATCTCATAGCGAATTTATAAAAACAAACAAGAAAAATCTTTACCTTTCAGTGAACATACTCTAATAATGACTGAAGTAATAAATGCACAATTATGTCATTATGGCAAATACAACAAATTTTACATGTCACGGGAATTGTTTGCTTTTTAATATGTATCAATAAAGTTGATTTCTTTTTTAAAGAGAACTATTTTTAAAACCTCACCACATTATTGACTCCATATTTGTGTCCATGTCATCTCTTCTTCGTGTACTTCTATCCTTTTCTCCTTCTGAAATTACTCTAAATCCTCCTTCAAGCCTTATTACAATTAAAATCTTCCTTGTGATGCCTTTACTAACCTCCCCAGGATGAGTCTGTAATTTTTGATCCACTTCAGCAGAATTCCAGAGCCACATATATTGAATGACTAAAAGAAAAAAAAATGATAAACACAGGTAAACAGATAATTTCTACAAGTGTAGAGAAAGAAGAATAAGTGAAACAAGGAAACAATGCTTCTGAGAGAGGGAAGACCCAAGAGTAAGAGATCAGAGGAAACAGATTGGGAAAAAAAATCTATTTTAGTTTATCTGCTATTTTCACTCAGGCTTTTTAATAAGACAGAACTTTGTGTTTTAAGCTTTCTCTGTGGTCATAATCTGCTGATTTCCTTAAAGCTTCTACCAATAAAAGGTGTTCATGGAGTCAAAAATATATTCCCCCAGTACCTGTGAAGATTCTGTAAGTCGCTCTGAAATTATCAAGGCAGGGTCTAAGTTCACCAATGCAGGTTCTTCCTTGAATGATGAAAGAAGTTGGAAGCTCTGTTCCCAAGAAGTGAAGTGAGATGGAACGAGTCATAAGGTCTGTAGAAGACAAATTGTGTTTTCTTTGATATAGTGAAGGAGAAGCACTAGATTATCTGAGCAATTAGGGATTCCATTCCCATGAACCACATTAATGAAGTATTCTTTTGTCCCTGAGATAATTATTTCTCTGGAGATAAGAAAAGAAAACACAATGCAAATTTGCACCAGTTTAGTCCCTTGTGACCGCTTTGGAGCTCCATGTTCATCTCTTATCCCTGTGGACACCACCTCCCAGGAGGAGGTCACCCTTATTAAGGTGTGGGCTCTAGTCTTGTCAGGTTTCCCATACTGATTTCCCTCTTGTTGCTTCTGGAGAAAGATTCTGAATACACTAAACTATCTTATTTCCCAATTTTTCTCCTCTGGAGTTGGCTGTCATGAATGGAGACACCCACTCACAAGTGAATTTCCTCTTGTCTCACTGCTTCTCCTTTCTCCCCCATAATTAGCAATATCTGTTCAACCCACACAATCATCTGGTTTCTCAGTCATTCAACAATATTTATTCAGCAATACTGTATGGTAAATCTTAAAGTACATTCTGGGAATGAAGAGAAGACAAAGGTACTGTGTTTTCTAACAAACTGTTCACAATTTTAAAAAGCCAAGAAATGAGCACTCACACAATCCTTAGAAGCCTGCCCCTGGTGCACCTTGTGCCAGATGTCCACCATCCAATACCCTAAAACAGTAACCCTTCCTTACTATATCATCTACAGAGTTTTCTCAAGGATGGATATAAGACATTTAAAATTACACAAAAATATATATAGGGGCTGATAGGCTAAATATAAATCATAATGTAATACATAAGAAAACTAAAAATATAGAAAATTGTATAGTCTAAAATATAAACCACAATGTAAACACAAATGTTACCTTATTTGAAAGCTATTGTCTCATATCTGTACATCAGTTTTAGTAAATATGGTATGAATATGTTAAAAGATTACTGCTGTGGAAGGGAAAAGATATTATGTTGGATATGTGGAATTACTGTATATTGTATATATGAATTACTGTGATCTAAAACTCTTGTGAAGATAAGCTTAATAATTAGAAAAAAGAAAAGAAAAAGATAGGATGTTGAATTTTTCCAAATTAATATATACTCTATATCTAACCTTTAAACTCATCGTTATATTCCATTTTACTATTAAGGGAACCTGGCAATATATTGGGCTTCACTTTTTAGGAAGTTTTGTATCACAGAGAGGTTCAACAATGGCAGGGGAGGAATACTGCTGTGGGATGTTATTGACAGGGGACACATGGTTGACAGGGAATTCTACAGGGCATATATCCAAGGTACATAAAAATGTTTGGATATTTTCATAGTGGAAACAATTAAAAACAACTGAGGGAGTGCTGAGTTCCTAGCCAGGGGAGCTCTATCACAGTCCCTAAAGGAACAGCAACAATCCCCCAAGTGCAACAACAAAGACAAATAAGAATGAAGGTCCAACAATGAGCCTCTGCTACTAATCACTATGCTTGTGAGCCTGTGCACCTGAAATAAGAACAAGGCCTAGAGCAGCAATGTGCCTAAGAGTTACCTCCTGAGAGCCTCCGTGTTACGCAAATATGGCCGGTCTTGAAGCCAAACTCAGCATGTAAATTTGTTGCCTTCCCCCCAGTGTGGGACATGAATCCCAGGGATAAGCCTCCCTGGTGCCAAGGGATTAATACCAAGTACTAGCTGATGATGTAACTAGAAAATGACCTTGAATAAAAGGCTCAACTCGGACCAGCAGAATATCTCTGTCTACATATAATGACAGGAGTTAAAAATGCTTTTTGACCTAAATTAAGGGGGAAATGGAAAGGACAAATGAGTTTATATTTCTATGAGTCCAAAAAAGAGCTGGGAGTTTATCAGAGGGGTTGCCCTTATGCACAACTCAGCAGAGTCTTAGAGACAGATAAAGTAGATAGAACCCCAGGTATTGGTTCTTCTGAGGGCTACAGAGACCCACAGGTTTTATGGTAATGGCAGATGCAGTTCAGTGCCATGTCAGTTGGCCCTCCTTTGGAGTTTGTGTTTCTGTGTGATGGAGCTGGACTCAGATGGGATCTCTTTTCACAAGCCTTTCCTGTTACTTTACCAGAATTGTAGTTGTTGCTGGGGGTTAATATATACCCAGGGGATCTGAATCTCTGGACTGACCATATGATAGCCAGGCCCTGAGCCTCAACAGACTTCAGCTCCTACACTCTGGTTTATTGGACTTACCCCAGTTAGATAACATGGAGTTGAAGAAGGTCAACCACCACACCATGGAGTCAAGAGTACCTACAACTGAAAGCAGGAGAATTGCATCCAGCATCCATGTGGAATCTAAGCCCCCTGTTGACATAGATGTGGAATGGACACAACCAATCCAAGGTTCACAGGATGTAGGAATAGAATATGGATTAGAGTGGACTTACTGATATTCTATTCATGAACTATTGTGATTAGTAATCGAAGAAAATGTGGCATTGTTGTGGAGAAATTGGCCATGGTGGCTGCTGGGTGTGGGGAATGGGATGAAGAGATGAGATGTAGAGGCATTTTGGGGACTTGGAGTTGTCCTGGGTTGTGCTGCAGGGACAATTAGCGGACATTGTAGGCCCTCCCATGGCCCATTGGATGGAACATGGGAGAGTGTGGGCTATGATGTGGACCATTCACCATGAGGTTCAGCGATGCTCAGAGATGTATTCACCAAATGCAATGAACGTGTCATGATGATGGAGGAGAATGTTGCTATGGCGGGAGTAGTGGGGTGAGGGGAGTAGGGGGTATATGGGGACCTCGTATTTTTTGAATGTAATATTAAAAAAATGAATAAAGACCAAAAAAAGTGAAAATATAATAAAGATGCAGAATCAGGATTATAGTAAAAAAAAAAAAGTGTTTTCTCAACATTATAATATCAACCACGCACACATCAATCCTGCGTGTTCACCTTTCCACCCCGAACATACCCACAATTCCATGGACCATCTGACCCAGTGTATTATATTCGTGGGTGTAGAGCAATACAATGAGCAAGAATTGTTGTACACCGATAATGGAGAGGACACATAGGTGATCTCAAATAGAGGAGAGAGTATCTCTCAAGAGCAAGGCTGGCTCCAAATGGGAGAGGATAGACCAGTTTGTCAAGCCCTCAGCATTGTTGCAAGTATCTAGGAATCTTGTCCTTCAAGCAATGAAGCTTGGTTGCCAATGTGGTCCCCAAGGAGAGGGAGAGAGAGAGAGAAAATAGATGGAAGAGGGGGTAACTGGGGGTAAATGGAAGTGTTCTGTATGATCTTGCAATGATGGATACAGGCCATGATAAATTTCAACAAAAATTTATAAAAGTGTATGGTCTAAATTGTAAACCATATTGTGTACTACTGAGCATGTTTGGTAGCTATCCAATATTTGTACATCGGTTGTAGCAAATGTAACATCCACATGTAAAAACATCATTGGTGAGGAAGAGGGAGGATTTTGGGTATATGGGAGATACCTATATTCTGTGCATGACTTTACTGTGACCTTAAACTTTTTTGAAGATATAATGAAAAATAAAAGAAGCAAGACACTGAGGAAGAAATGGAAGAGATTGCCTTGCCACTATATATACAAGACAACACCTATTAGAGTGATGAAAGGCAAAACCTTAAAAAAAAATTATAAAAATTTTCATTTTTGTTTTCTTTATATGAGGTTCTCATATATCCCCTCTATATGAGGTCCCCATATACCCCCCACACCCTCACCACACTCCTCCCCCCATAACAACAATCTCCATCATCATGAGGCATTCATTGCATTTGATGAATACATCTCTGAGCACCACTGCACCTCATGGCCAGTGGTCCACACCATAGCGCACACTCCCACATTCCACCCAGTGGGCCATGGGAGGACATACAATGTCTGGTAACTGTCCCTGCAGCACCATCCAGGACAACTCCAGGTCCAAAAATCGCCCCCACATCTCATCTCCTCCCACTTCCTACCCCCAGAAGCCACCATGGCCACTTTCTCCACACCAATGCCATATTTTCTTCGATTACTAATCACAATAGTTCATGAACAGAATATCAGTAAGTTCACTCTAATCCATACTCTTTTCCTCCATCCTGTGAACCTTAGAACGGTTGTGTCCACTCCACATCCATATCAAGAGGGGGCTTAGATTCCACATAGATGCCGGATGCACTTCTCCTGCTTTCAGTTGTAGGCTCTCTTGGCTCCCTGGTGTGGTGGTTGACCTTCTTGACCTTCATGTTAGCTGAGTGGGGTAAGTCCAATAAACCAGAGTACAGGGGTTGCAAGTCTGTTGGGGCTCAGTGCCTGGCTATCAGATGGTCAGTCTAGAGATTCAGGTCCTCTGGGTATACACTAAACCCTAGCACCAACTACAGATCCAGTAAAAGCAACAGGAGAGACTTGTGGACAAAGAACACATCTGAGGTCAGCTCCATCACACAGAAACACAAGCTCCAAAGTAGGGCCATCTGACATGGCACTGAACTCCATCTGCCATTACCATAAAACCTGTGGGTCTCTGTAGCCCTCAGAAGAACCAATACCTGGGGTTGTATCTACTTTATCTGTCTCTGGGACTCAGCAGAGGTGTGCATAAGGGCAACCCCTCTAATAAGCTCTCAGCTACTTTGGAGCCTCATAGCCATATAAACTCATTTGTCCTTTCCATTTCCCCCTTTTATTCAGGTCAAAAAACATTTTAACTCCTGATATTTTATGTAGACTGATATATTCTGCTGGTCTGAGTCGACCCTTTTATTCAAGGTCATTTTCTAGTTACATCATCAGCTGGTACTTGGTAGTAATCCCTCGGTGCCAGGAAGGCTCATCCCCAGGAGTCATTTCCCACACTGGGGGGAAGGCAACACATTTACGTGCTGAGTTTGTCTTTGAGACTGGCCACATTTTAGCAACACGGAGGCTCTCAGGAGGTCACTCTTAGGTCCCCTGCAGCTCTAGGCCTTGTTTTTATTTCAGGTGCACAGGCTTAAGAGCATAGTCATTAGTACCAAGGGCTCATTGTTGGACCTTCCTTCTGTTTTGGTCTTTGCCATTGCACTTGGGGGATTGCTGCTGTTCCTTTCAGGACTGTGATAGAGCTCCCCTGGCTAGGAACTCAGCACTCCCTCAGTTGTTTTTAATTGTAACCAGTATGAAAATATCCAAACATTTTTATGTACCCTGGATATATGCCCTAGAAAACTCCCTCCCAAACGTGCATCACCTGTCCATAACATCCCACACCAGTATTCCTACCCTGCCATTGTTGAGCTTCTCTGTGATCCAAAACTTCTTCAAAAATGAAGTCCAATATATTGCCAGGTCCATTAATAGTAAAAAGGAACATAGTGATGAGTGTAAAGGTTAGATATAGAATACATATTAATTTAGAAAAAATAACGTACAAATAAATTGGGGAATCAAAAAATTAAAAAATTCAAAGCTTTGTTTTTGATGCTCTGTTTTCCATCACTGCAATAAGTATTGCCCTGTATGCAAATTGGCAAGGCAACTTCTTCCATCTTTTCCTCACTGTCCATGTCCTTTCTTTTTCTTTTATTTCCTAATTATTAAGCTTACCTTCACAAAAGCTTTAGCGCACAGTAATTCACATATACAATATACAGTACTCTCACATATCCAACATTAAACCCTTTTCCCTTTCACAGCAATAATTTTTTTTACATATTCATACTATATTTACTGAAACTGATGTACAGATATTGACACAATACTTTCAAACAAGGTAACATTTGGGTTTACATTGTGGTTTATATTTTAGACTATACAATTTTCTAAATTTTTAGTTATCTTATGTTTTACATTATGATTTACATTTTAAAACATGGGACTGTATAATATTAAAAATAAAAATGATTTACACTTTAGCCTATCAACCCCTATACATTTTTGGTGTAATTTAACATGTCTTATATCCATCCTTGTATAATCTTGTGGAACACTTCTATTGCCCACACAGTTATATTGGTTCCATCTATTCAATACTTCTCTCCCCCTCCCATCAGGACCCACAGTGACAGTCAATCTTCACTGCTTGAAGGGCCATGTACAGAGATACTTGCAACAGTGTTGAGGGCTTGACATGCTCAACTGCCCTAATGCATTGGGTGCCACCATTTCTCTCAAGAGATACAATTTCTTCTATTTGAGAACATCAGTCCTCCCCAGGAAATGGGTATAACTTTGCTCTCATTATATGGGCCTCTATCCAATGATATAACCCACTATGGCAAAATGAGCACTCACACACTCCCTAGAAGCCTGTTCTGCATCAGATTATCACCTTTGAGCATCTTAAATAGGTAACTTTCCTTATTATATTTTTGAAAAAGTTTTCTCAGCATTGTATTCTCAACCAAATACCTGACAATCTCCTATGTTCCTATGTTCCCCCACCGTCCTCGTAATTTCTTGGGCAATATTACCCATCCTCCCATTGCTAGCTCCCCTCAAGCCCACAAAGCCCTACCCAAATTTAGCCCTATGTCCCATTTTACCCCTTCCTTGTGCAAATATCTTCAGCTTATATAGATTTCTCCCATGTAGGTGTCAGCTTACATCTTTCCTCTACCCCCCAATATTCTTTAAACCTATCATCCAGTCTCTAGCTCTCTGAGGCAGCTTGGTTTACTTATATCATTGAGATCATGTAGCATTTGTCCTTCAATGCTTGGGTTGTTTCACTCAGTATAAGGGTCTCAAGATTCATCCATGTTATCACTTGTGTTTGTAGTGTATTCATTCTTAAAGCTGAGTAGTATTCCATTGTATGGATATACCACATTTTATTTATTTATTTATCCATTCATCTGTTGGTGGGCATTTGGGTTGATTCCAACTTTTGGCAATAGGAAACAATGCTGCTATGAACATTGGTTTGCATATATCGGTTGTGTCCTTGTATTCAGTTCTACTGGGTATATACCCAGCAGTGGAATTGCTGGGTCATATGGCAAATCTATAGCTAGTTTTTTGAGAAACTGCCAAACTGTCCTCCAGAATGGCTGGATCCTTCTGCATTTCCACCAGCAATGGCTGAGTGTTCCCATTCCTCCACATCCTCTCCAGCACTTGTAGTCCTCTGTGTTTTTGATAGCTGCCAGTCTCATGGGAGTAAGACGATATCTCATTGTAATTTTGATTTGCGTTTCCATAACATCTAGTGATTTTGAGTATTTTTCATGTGCTTTTTAACCGTTTGTATTTTTTATTTGGAGAAGTGTCTGTTTAAGTCTTGCCACTTTTTAAGATGGGTAGGTTGTCTTTTTATTTTTTGAGATATAGAAGTTCTTTATATTTGAAGGATAGTAATCTCCTATCATATACATGGTTACCAAATATTTTTTCCCATTGGGTAGGCTCTCTTTTCATTTTCTTGACAAAGTCCTTTGAGGTGCAAAAGGCTCTAATTTTGAAGAAGTCTCATTTATCTATTTGTTCTTTTGCTGCTCTTGTTTTGGTTGTGAAATTCATGAAGCCATTTCCTATTACAAGGTCCTGTAGATGTTTCTCTACATTGCTTTCTAAGGTCCTTATAGTCTTGGCTCTTATATTTAGGTCTTTGATTCACCTTGAGTTGGTTTTTGTATAAGGTGTGAGTTGGTAATTCCCTTTCAGTGTGTTTGGTGGCCTCGGAATATCATGTGTCTGTATCTATGAGGATCTATGTCAGAATTTTCAAATTGGTTCCATTGATCAGTGTGCCTCTCATTGTGCCAATACCATGCTGTTTTCACTAGTGTACTATGTTTTGAAGTCAGGTAGTGTGATTCCTCCAATTTCATTTTTCTTTTTCAATATATCTTTGGATATTCGTGGCCTCTTTCATTTCCAAATAAATTTCATAGCTAGTTTTTCTAGTTCTTAAAGAATCCTGTGTTGATTTTTATTGGGATTGTATTGAATGTGTAGATCAGTTTTAGTAGGATAGACATCATACGAATATTTAGCCTTCATATCCATGAACGGGGAGTATTCTTCCTTTTGTTTAAGTTTTCTTTGGTTTCATTGAATAGTGTTGTGTAGTTTTCTGTGTATAAATTTTTTACATCTTTAGATAAATTTACTCCTAGGTATTTGTTTTTTTATTTACTATTATAAATGGTATTTTTTTCTTGATTGCCTCCTCACTTTTTTCATTATTGGTGTACAGACATGCTACTGATTTTTGCGCATTGATTTTATAGCCTTCAACATTACTGAACTCATTTATAAGTTCTAGAAGTTTCGTTGTAGACTTCTCAAGGTTTTCTATGTATAGGATCATATCATCTGCAAATAGTAAATTTTGACTTCTTCCTTTCCAATTTGAATGCCTTTTATGTCTGATTCTTGCTTCAATGCTCACCCAAGTACTTCTAACAAATATTAAATAGAAGAGGTGATAATGGGTTCCTTCCTTGTCCCTGATTTTAGAGGGAAAGATTTTCAAATTTCAAAATTGTAAATGATGTTAACTGGAGGTTTTCATATATATCTTTTATTATGTTCAGAAAGTTTCCCTCTACTCCAATTTTTGCAGTGTTTTTATTAAGAAATAGTGCTGTATTTTGTCAAATGCTGTTTCTGCATCTATAGATATGATCATGTGATTTTTTTCCTTCAATCTGTTTATGTGGTTTTTACATTAATGTATTTTCTTAGTTGGGAGGTTTTTAATGACTGATTCTATCTCTTTACTTGTGATTAGTTTGTTGAGATCATCAATTTCTTCTTTCATCAATATAGGCTGGTTATGTATTTCTAGAAATTTATCCATTTCCTCTGAATTGTCATTTTTGTTAGAATATAGTTTTTCAAAGTATACTCTTATGATAGTCTTTATTTCTGTGGGGCCAGTGGTGATATCTCCTTTGTTATTTCTTATTGTGTGTATTTGCATCTTCTCTCTTTTTTTCTTTGTTAGTCTAGCTAAGGATTGGTCAATTTTATTGATCTTCTCAAAGACCCATCTCTTGGTTTTGTTTATCTTTTCAAGTGCTTTCTTATTTTCTATTTCACTTAGTTCTGCTCTTATCTTTGTTATTTCTTTCTTTCTTCTTCTGGCGGGGTTACTTTGTTGTTTTTTTTTCTAATTCCTCCAAATGTGCAGTTCGTTCCTCAATTTTCCCTCTTTCTTCTTTTTTGATGTATGAATTTATGGTTATAAGTTTCCCTCTCAGTACTGCTTTTGCTGCATCCCATAAGTTTTGGTATGTTGTGTTATAATTTTCATTAGTTTCAAGGTAGTTATTAATTTCTTTTGAGATTTCCTCTTTGACCCACTGTATTTCAAAGAGTGTGCTGTTTAATTTCCATATCTTGGTGTGAAATCTGGGCCTCTGGCCCTTGCAAATTTTCAGCTTGATAGTGGTGTATTAAAGTCCCCCACTATAATTGTAGAGACATCTATTCCTACTCTTAGTTTCTCCAGTGTTTGCCTCAGATATTTGGAGGTACCCTTGTTAGGAGCATAAATGTTTATAACTGTTCTTTCTTTGTGAATGATTATCCCTTTCACTAATATGTAGTGTCCATATTTGTCTTTCACAATTGTTTCGCCTTTAAAGTCTGTTTTGTCTGATATTAACATAGTTACTCCTGCCCATTTTTGGTTATTATTTGCTTGTAAGATTCTTTTCCAGCCATTCATTTTGAACCTCCTTGAATCCCTGGGTCTAAGATGTTTTTCATGTAGACAACATATAGATGGATCATACTTTCTTATCCAATTTTCCAGTCTGAGTCTCTGGACAGGTGGGTTTAATTCATTGACATTCAGTGTTATCACTTTCAAGGAATTATTTATATTAGACATTTTTTCTTTGGATTTGTGTTTGTTATATTTTGTTTTGTTTTGTTTTGTTTTGTCTTTTTAATTGTTCTTACACTCTCCTCCAACTCTGTCTCTCCTGTTTTTTTCTTTCCTCCTATAGAATTTCCTTTAGTATTTCTTGAAGGGCAGGATTCTTGTTGGCATACTTTATTAATTTCTGTTTATCTGTGAATATTTGAACTCTCTATCATATTTGATTGTTAGTTTAGCTGGAAAGAGTATTCTTTTTTGGAATTTTTTTTTCATTTAGTACCTTGACTATGTCATACCACTGCCTTCTTGCCTCTATGGTTTCAGATGAGAAATCAGCATTCAATCTTATGAAGCCTCCTTTGTATGTGTGTTTTTTTTCTCTTGCTGCTTTTAGAATTTTCTCTTTGTCTTGAGCATTGGATAATTTGACAAGTATATGTCTTTGGGTAGGCCTGTTGGGATTTATGCTATTTAGGGTGCATTGTGCTTCCTGGATGTTCATCTCCCTCACTAGGTTTGGGAAGTTTTTAACCATTATTTCCTCCAACACCCCTTCTGTTCCCTTTCCCTTTTCTTCTTTTTCTGGGATGCCTATAATGCATATGTTTTCACATTTTGCATTGTCATTCAGGTCCCAAAGTCCCTGTTGAATTTTTTTTCTCTTTTTATCTATCAATTCTACTAACTTTGATTTCAGATGTACTGTCTTCCATATCACTAGTTCCTCTCCCTTTTCAAATGTGCTGTTATTTGCTGAGAGTGTATTTTTTATTTCTTGGATTATACTGTTCCTTTCCATCATATCCGTTGTCCTTTTTTTTTTTCATGATTGCAATTTCTTCTGCATGTTCTCCAAGTGTTTTCTTCATACTCTTATCTCTTACTTCACCTCATTAAATTGGTCCCTATTAAATGTTTTGAGAGGTTTAATTACTTGTTTGATGTTCTGCTCTTCTTCCTAATTTTAATTTGTTCACTGGATTGGGTCATGTTTTCCTGATTATTGGTTTGGTTTGTAGTTTCTTGTTGCTGTCTGGTCATCATTTTATCTTGTTGGTTTGATTAATTTCTTTGTCTAGTCTCAGGGATAACTAGTTGTTTTTGCGTGTGTGTTAAGTCTTCTCTTTGCCACTTTGTTCTTCTTATTCTATTTCCTTGCTGTTGGCTAAGTTCACTTGAAGGAAAATATTAGGGCAAGTGAAAACAAAACAAGTGAGAAAAGAAAAAAGTAGAATAGTAGTATTGATAGTAAATGTTAGCAGAAGAACCATGTGAGATCTAGGAGAATGGGTATTAGACTCATGTAAGCTGTGTAGAGTTAGAACAATAAGAAAAATGGAGTATCTATAATGAGACAGTAAACTGAATATGGGGAGGAATATAGTATGAATTAAAAGACCAGTGTGGTCAGGAACGTGGGAAAGACAAAGGAAAAGACAATAATATAGAGAGTGAATAAAAGACAAAACCACACAAAGGTTTTAGAAATGAAAATTGACAGCTAAATTAAGAGCAGTGGAAAGTAAGAGAAACACTAAATGACGGAGGATAAAAAGATGTAGAGGAAAGGGGTTAGCATTGGTAGCCAAAATCAGTACACACAGAAAAGAGGAAATCAAGGATGAGGAAACACAGCAAATGTGAATCAATTCCTGCCACACCTAATATAAAAAAAGAAGAGAAAGGAAAAAAGGGGGGGAAGGGGGGAAGCGGGGGTGGAAATGCAAGCTAGAAAAACAGAAAGATGAAGAAAAAGAAGAAGAAGAGGAGGAGGAGGAGGGGGAAAGGGCTGTGGGGGTATAAAGAGGAAGGAAAAAATAAACCAATAAAAAATACCAAAATTTCAAGCAAGGAATCCTTTCTGCATTTAAATAAAATGCTTAGGAGTCTGGCATTCCCCCTTTCTCCCTTTCTCCCTTCCCTCTCTCCTAGGGCAGCAGGGAAGCTGTGTGAGGTGTCCAGTAGGAGATTCAAGTGGGTCCTTGGTGTACCAAATCACCAGAGAAAACAATGTGTCTTAATTTCCAAAGAGAGAGTGTCCCCACCTCAGCAGGAACCCCAAATATGCTAATGGAAGTTTTCAAAACACATCTTAGAGTCTATCTCCCTTAGGTGTGCTACAGGAGGGCTAGTTGATTTTCTGACTCCACCTTCTTCCAGACCAAGTTTCCTAACCCAGCATTTTTAGGTAAATAGGGCTTTCTCGGCAGATTTTCCTCTCCTTTCTTCCCCAGCTTTCCCTAAGCCAGCTGGTATGCTCCTCCAAGTTCAAAAAAAAAAGGGGGGGGCAGGACCTGAAAATTGAACCCGCACTCATTTTGCCCCGCTGCACCTCCCACCCAAACCCTCCAACTCACAGAGTCAGTCCAAAACTGAAGGGCTAGTGTATTCTTTTACTGCAGGGAGCTCTGGATTTGGGAGTGGGAAGTCTGGGATATTGCAGACTTAGGGTATGTAGGTCTGTGGAACGTCCGCTGTGGTGGTTTAGGGGTCATGGACCTGGAGACCATGCTTCTGGGGAACACAGAAGCCACCACACTACTGACAGTCCAGGGAATGCCTAAGGGGGAAGAGTCCCACCTCTCCACAACTTCTGACCTCGGTGCTAGAAACCTACAATTCTACCTTAGCAAGCATGATTTCTGTCTCTCCAAATCAATGTCCAAACACCTCCTGCCTTGCAAGTTTCCAAAACAGCCCACTGCAGGAAGATTCCAACCCTACTCAGCCACTCTTCTGAGGGCACAATCATGAAGTGCATTCACTCAGATACCATCTTGCCCCACCCATCAGCTATCATCTTTTTTTTTTTTAAAGATTTATTTATTTATTTAATTTCCCCCCCTCCCCTGGTTGTCTGTTCTTGGTGTCTATTTGCTGCGTCTTGTTTCTTTGTCGCTTCTGTTGTCCTCAGCGGCACGGGAAGTGTGGGCGGCGCCATTCCTGGGCAGGCTGCTCTTTCTTTTCACACTGGGCGGCTTTCCTCATGGGCGCACTCCATTTGTTCACCCCAGCTTGTCCTTAAAGGGAAAGTACATCTGCCTCATTATCTAATAAAAGATGAAGAAATGCACATGCTAGCTGTTCTTTAATCCTCCCCTGGTTAGTCATGTATATCACTCTGGTTGCTTAGATACTCCCAACAGTGAACCCAGACACTTGTTCTTGCTGGATTTGGGAAGTATCGGGTCTCAAACCTAATGCCAGGTTGCCTAAGTTTGTTTTTGCATTACTTTTTTCCTCTGGGTAGTAACGCTAGGAAGCATTTCTACCAACTGCAAGGCACAAGGCAGAAAGTACAGTGAAGAGAATGCAGCACATATGCAGAATATGTTGGAAAACCCAGTAACACCCATGCTCACTGACTCCAGGAACTCAGACTGGGTGAAAGCAGCTTCAAATGAGCCTCTACAAACCCTTCACACACCTTCCATCCTGTGCAAGACACCTGGTCATTCTGAGAGAGGTGTGAAGATAAGTCAGCCTGGTTGTTGTCCACAGCCACCTGCTAAGGCCAACAAGGCAATCCTTAGTATTGTCTTAAACTTCTTGAGAATTCCAGGGGTGCCATACTAAAGGAACTTGTCCCATGGCTGCTGGAAATCCTGGTGTACCTGTGCTCCAAGTCACTTTACAGGATGGGAAAGACAGAAAACCCACAGCATGGGCTCAGGGCTCCTGCTCCCACACCATGGCTAGCCGGAACCAGCCCGCCATACCCGAGCTTCCTTCCACTGCTGCCTTCAAGCTTGTCCACTTCTGGCATGGTCACAGGGTGCCCTGGTCCACTGTGGCCTTCACCTCTGTGGAAAGCATCACCTCCAGTATGGCTCCTACACTCCTAGGTTAACAAGAAGCCCAAACCATGGCCAGTGATAAAGTTTTCAGTGTTTGGTACTATGAAAGTTGGATAGCTCTTTAGGTTAAAAATAAACTTGTATCTTCCCACTTCATTGTAGAAAAAAGAAAATTCTGGTTGGATTTTAAAAGGTGAAAAAACAGCTGTAAGGGTCTTCTAATCATCAAAGCAATGGGGAGAAATCACAAAAAAAATCAACCACTTTGACTATATGTATTAGTCAACTAAAGGGGTACTGATGCAAAGTACCAGAAAGCTGTTGGTATTTACAAAGAGGGTTTATTTTGGGTAGAAGCTTACAGTCACATGATCATAAAGTGTAAGTTACTTCCCTTACCAAAGTCTGTTGCCACATGTTGGAGCAAGATGGCTGCTGGTCTCTGTGAGGATTCAGGCTTCTTCTTCAGACTCCATGGTCCCAGCTTCTTCTGGTCTCTGATGTAGACTGGCATAAGGCTTGTCTCTCTATCTGGCACTTTTTACTTTATGGGCTTGGCTTCTCTGGTCTCTCCACAAGGTCAGCTGTAGACCCTCAGGTTATCTCTCTTCCCAGGCCTCTGCCATGTCTATGGAGCCATCTCTATTTCTCTGTGTTCTTCTCCTGTGTGTTTACGTCCCCAGGTTCCAGCATCAAAACTCCAACTACTTCCCTTGCCATGTCTTTTTCTTGCTGAGTCCCTGCCCACCAAGGGGGTGAAGACTCAATATCCTACTGACATGGGCCATTCAAACCCCTGATCATAATTTAATACGTAAAAATGAAACCTATGAAGTTAATACAATCTATCATGCACAGAGGAACAGACCAGTTTACAAACATAATCCAATATCTATGTTTGGAATTCATAAACAATATCAAATGGCTACACTATATAAATATTAAAGATATTTGAATTAAATCAAATAAAATCCAACAGTTTAAAAAATGTAATGCACCATGGAGAGATCACATTATCTTTAACATACCTAACGTAGGATGTTGATTGGCTGAGAGTCACCTCTAGCTAGCAGTGTTATGTCCTCTAGAAGGAAACTTTGTAGGTAAGCCCCTAGACCAGAAGGCCCTTCAGGAACCCAAGGAAGCCCAAGCACCCCACCCAAACTCCTGGGATGATGGAAGGTCAATTCTCCAAAGAAGGAACTTGGTCTCCTGTCAGGCAAAGTTCTGGAATCCAGAGGTTCAGAGTTACTGCCCAGCCCACTTGAGGCCAGTTGGCAAGAAAGAAAGATAACATGCTCTCCATCACTCACACCACTTCCATATGCCCAGTAAATTAAGGACTTAGAAGGGAGCTGGGCTCCTGGTCATTTTGTGGCTTAAGTCACTCCTGGACAGCCCACCAGTGGAACACATATGTGGCTGGAGAACACATAGACCAGGCCTCCAGACAACTGGTGGAGAGGTGGGAGGCACCTTCCTCTCTCACACCTGAAAGCCTGGTGCCAAAGTGGATAGGGCAGCAGGTCAGCCAGCTGGGGGCAGCACTAACAGCAGGGGAACAGGGAAAGGGAAGATCCTCATGGAAGAGACTGGGCTTGTGCTTTCCTCTGATCCTTCTGGGCTGAGTAAGCCCCTAGGGTTCTTATTCTGAGAGGGAGATCCTAAAGGGGAAGAAGGGACTCAAGAACAGAACATGCAATCACCCTACACTGAATGTGAGAGCAAATGGCACTTTATTTTTTTCCCTAAGCTGGAGAAAACCAGCATAATAGAGTATGATATGCAACACGACAGAAAAATGCCCATTTCTTCTCCTTCTAATTAGTTCTAAAACTCTCTTTAATGTAAGAATGATAAGAAAGCAGCAATGCCTGCCTCCCAAACCCTGGATTAGTTACCAGGAGCCTATCATAGCTCAGAATAACCTTCCTTAACAATGCTGGTGGATGTTATCAGAATCTTAGACAGCTCTTCTTTGTAGGGATTTCATGTCTTCAGAACTTTTGCAGAACAAAATGAAATTTTTTTATCACAGAAAAATAAAGAAAATAATATTCATCACCAGTCAACCTCAGTTAATAACATGGCTATCCATTTCCAACAACTAATCAAACTGAAAAATCTGGTTTTCCTTGATTTGTGTCATCAATTTTTCTTCTTTCCTCTTTTTTTTTTTCTTTCACTACTTTATGGATTGAAGCAGAATGTCACTAGTAAAACTGATCCAGATTTAGATGCTACCACAAAACGGAGCTTCTGGGTTTATTGGTATTTCATTATTACCATTTCTCAAGGGAGTTCTTGTTTCACACAGGATGTTGCTTTTAAAACACAAAGCAAGGCTATACTCAGGCAAGACGGCGTCTGAGTGAGTACACCTTATAACCTCTCCTGCAAAGAAGCAGCTGAATAGGGTTGGAATTTTGCTGGACCGGGCTGTTTCAGGCATTTGCAGGGCAGGAGGTGTCTGGATATCAAATTGGTGGCACGGTGAAAAAGAAGATTCGTGTATAATGTAGAATTTTGGGTCTCTTTCATGGAGATTGGGGTTGCTCGCACGAAGATTCCCCCTGGGGTGGGCAGTCCTGGAGACTTTGCTGCACCAGGGAATTCCCAAGACCTGAGAGGGCTATTCGGGGGCTTGCATGGTGGGAGGTGTCTGGAAGTCAATTTGGTGAGACAGAGACGGAGGCATTCTTGCGAGACATGGAATTTTGGGTTTCTGACACAGAGATCAGAGCTTCCAGCTAGAGCCCCTCCCACTAGAGCAGACAGCCCATCTGCGGCATCCCCAAACTGCTTGTAGTACAGCGATGCCCCCAGCAGGCTGTTTCAGGGGCTTGCAGGGTGGGAGGTGTCTGGAGGCCAATTAGACAAAGATGGAGATTTTTGCAAGATGTGGAATTTTGGATTTCTGACATGGAGCTCAGAGCTTCCGGCTAGAGCCCCTTCTTGTAGGGCTGGTGGCCCATCTGTGGCAGTCCCTGAATTGTCTATAGTACAGTGGCATCCCCAGCAGGCTGTTTCAGGGGCTTGCATGGCAGGAGGTATCCTGAAGTCAACTTGGTGAGACAGTGACAGAAGAGACTCTTGTGAGAGGGGGAATTTTGGGTTTCTGACAGGAGGTCAGAGTTTGTGGGTGTGACCACTCCCCATAGGGCTGGTGCCCAGCTGCAGGGATCCCTGAAGGCTGTGTTGCACTGTGGTGCTCCCAGGCTCCCTGTTAACTGGATTCGTGGTTCCCAGGTCTGTGCCCCCTAAACCCTGGTGGCTCACACCCCAGAGACTCACACCTCTTGAGTCTGCAATAATACAGACTTCCTATCCCTGAATCCTCCATGCCCTGAGGGCCATCAGAGGTCCTTGACTGTCCTAGCCCTCAGCGTTTGTGGGTATTTTTTTTTCCTTTTTTCCCTTTTTTCTTTTTTTTAATTGTCTTGGTTGCTAATATTGCATTATCTCCTGGTCTTTTCTCCCATTGTATCCTCCAAGGTCCTTTTTTGTTTATTGGGTTTTTTTTCTTTCTTCTTTTCTTTTTCTTGCTTGTTTCCCTCTCTTTTCTTTGCCCACCCCCCTTTTTTCCTTCTCTTTTTTTCTTTTCTCTCTTTTCCTTCCTATTTTATATTATTTTATTTACACAATAGGTGCTACAGGGAGCGCCTCACATTTGCTGTGTTTCCTCATCCTCCATTTACTCAGTTCTGTGTGAATTGATTTTGGCCACCTACACTAACCCCTTTCCCCCACATCTTTCTATCCTCCACCATCTACTGTTTCTCTTACATTCCACCTCCATTTCTTTGGTCCCCAACTTGTCTAACTTTTATTTTCTAATACCTTTGTTCTGTTTTCTGTCTTTTATCCACTCTTGATACTATTGTCTTTCTTTTCTCTTTCCCTCTCCCATGAAAACACTGGCCTTTTAATTCATACTATATTCCCCCCATAATCAGTTGACTGTCTCATTATAGGTACTTTAATTACTGTTATAACTCTACACAACTTACATGAATCTAATATCCATTCTCTCAGATCTCATATTGTTGCTCTGTTAACATTTATTACCAATACTACTTTAAACATTTTCTTCTCTTACACAATTTCCTTTCCCTGGCCCTAATATTTTCCTTCAAAGTGAACTCATCCAGCAACAAGAAATTAGAATAAGAAGAACAAAGTTACAAAGAGAAGATATGACCCTTATGCAAGAACATCAACTAATTAATCCCCTAGACTAGACAAAGAAACTAAGGATGATTAAACTCATGAAGATAAAACGATGGCCAGACAGCGAAAAAAAGCTACAAACCAAAAGAATAATCAGGAAAACATGCTGAATCCAATGAACAAATTAAAAACCAGGAAGGGGCAGAACATTGGACAAGTAATTAAAGATATTAAAGATCTCAGAACATATATTAGAGACCAACTTAATGAAGTAAAGGAAGAGTTTAAAAATATGAAGAAAGCACTTGGAGAGGAAATTGCAGACATACACAAAAAGATAACAGATATGATGGGAATGAACACCACAGTTCAAGAAATCAAAAATACACTTGCAGCAAATAGCAGCAGATTAGAAGAGGCAGAGGAGAGAATTAGCAACATGGAAGGCAGTACATCGGAAATCAAACAGGTATTAGAATTCATTGATAAAAAGATAGAAAAAATCCAGCTAGGACTTAGGGACCTGAATGACAATGCAGAATGCACAAACATACGTATTATAGGCATCCCAGAAGGAGTAGAGAAGGGGGAGGGGTCAGAAGGGGTGTTGCAGGAAATAATGACTGAAAATTTCCCAAATCTACTGAGAGAGACAGATGTACATGTCCAGGAAGTACAATGCACCCCAAACATCATAAATCCCAACAGGCCCACCCCAGGACATATACTTGTCATATTATCCAATGCTCAAGACAAAGAGAAAATTCTAAAAGCAGTAACAGAAAAGAAAACGATCACATACAAGGAGGGTCCATAAGATTAAGTGCTGATTTCTCATCTGAAACCATGGAGGCAAGAAGGCAGTGGTATTCTATAGTCAACGTACTAAAAGAAACAATTCCAACCCAGAATACTCTACCAAGCTAAACTAGCATTCAAAAATGATGGAGAGTTCAAAATATTCACAGATAAACAGAAATTGAAAGAGTATGCCAACAAGAAACCTCCCCTTCAAGAAATACTAAAGGGAGCGCTGCAGGAAGAAAGGGAAAAACAGGAGAGACAGAGTTTGAGGAGAGTGTAAGAGCAACAAAAAAGACAAAAAGAGAAGGAAAAAAAACAAACAAAATATGACAAACAAAAGTCCAATCAAAATATGGCTAACATAAATAATTCCTTGAAAGTAATAACACTGAATGTCAATGGATTAAGCTCACCTATCAAAAGATTCAGACTGAGACATTGGATAAGGAAATATGACCCATCTATATGCTGTCTACAAGAAATACATCTTAGACCCAGGGATTCATGGAGGCTGAAAGTGAATAGTTGGAAAACAATCTTACAAGCAAACAATAACCAAAAAAAAAAAAAAAAAAAGGCAGCAGTAGCTATATTTTTATCAGAAAAAATGGACTTTAATTGCAAAACAATTGTGAGAGACAAAGAAGGATACTACATATTAGTGAAAGGGACAATGTCTCAAGAAGAACAAACAATCATAAATATTTATGCTCCTAACAAGGGCGCCTCCAAATACGTGAGGCAAACACTGGAAAAACTAAGAGAAAGAATAGATGCCTCTACGACTATAATGGGAGATTTTAATACACCACTATCAACTTTGGACAGAACATTTCAAAACAGAATCACTAAAGAAACAAAATATTTGAACAGTATATTAGAGGAGCTGGATCTAATAGACATATACAGATCATTACACCAGAATACGGCAGGATATACATTTTTCTCAAGGGCACATGGATCATTCTCCAAGACAGACCATACGCTAGGCCACAAAGAAAGGCTTAATGAATTCAGAAAGATTGAAATCATACAAAATAATATCTCTGACCACAGTGGAGTGAAGCTGGAAATCTTCAAGGGCCAGAGGCCCAGATTTCACACCAAGATATGGAAATTAAACAGCACACTTAGAAAAACAGTGGGTAAAAGAGGAAATCTCAAAAGAAATTAATATCTACCTTGAAACTAATGATAATGATAACACAACATACCAAAATTTATGGGATGCAGCAAAAGCAGTACTGACGGAAATTTATAGCCATAAATTCATACATCAAAAAAGAAGAAAGAGCAATAATTAAAGAACTAACTGCACATTTGGAGGAATTAGGAATAAAACAACAAAGTAACCCCATAGGAAGAAGAAAGAAAGAAAGAACAAAGATAAGAGCAGAAATAAATGAAATAGAAAATAAGAAAGCACTTGAATAGATAAACAAGACCAAGAGCTGGTTCTTTGAGAAGATGAATAAAAATGACAAACCCTTAGCTACACTAACAAAGAAAAAAATAGAAAATATGCAAATACACAAAATAAGAAATGAGAAAGGAGATATCACCCCTGACCCCACAGAAATAAAGACTATCATAAGAGGATACTTTGAAAAAGTATGTTCCAACAAAAATGACAATTCAGAGGAAATGGAGAAATTCATAGAAACACATAAGCAGCCTATACTGATGAAAGAAGAAATTACTGATCTCAACAAACCAATCACAAGTAAAGAGATAGAATCAGTCATTAAAAACCTCCCAACTAAGAAGAGCCCAGGGCCAGACGGCTTCACAGGTGAATTCTACAAAACATTCCGGAAAGAACTAACACCAATCTTGCTAAAACTCTTCCAAAAAACTGAAAAAGAAGAAACATTTTCAAACTCATTCAATGATGCCAACAATACCCTAGTACCAAAGCCAAACAAAGACACCACAATAAAGGAAAATTACAGACCAATTTCTCTAATGAACTTAGACGCAAAAATACTTAACAAATACTTGCTAACCATATTCAACAAAACATTAAACTAATTATACACCATGACCAATTGGGATTCATTCCAGGTATGCAAGGATGGTTCAACATAAGAAAATCCATCAATGTAATACACCATATAAACAGATTGAATGAAAAAAAATGACATGATTATATTTATAGATGCAGAAAAAGCATTTGACAAAATACAGCACACGTTCATGATAAAAACACTGCAAAAGATTGGAATACAAGGAAATTTTTTGAACATGATAAAGAGTATATATGAAAAACCCACAGCCAACATCGTTTACAATGGTGAAATCCTAAAATTCTTCCTCTAAGATCAGGAACAAGACAAGGATGTCCACTATCATATCTTCTATTAAACATTGTCTTAGAAGTACTTGCTCAAGGACTGAGGCAAGAACCAGATATAAAAGGCATTCAAATTGGAAATGAAGAAGTCAAAATTTCATTATTTGCAGATGACATGATCTTATACATAGAAAACCCCAAGAGGTCTACAACAAAGCTTCTAGAACTCATAAATGAGTTTAGTAAAGTCACAGGTTATAATATCAAAGCACAAAAATCAGTAGCATTTCTGTACACCAATAATGAGCAAGCTCAGGAGGAAATCAAGAAACAAATACCATTCACAATAGTAAAGAAAAAAATCAAATACCTAGGAATAAACTTAACTAAAGAGGTAAAGAACTTATACACAGAGAACTACACAAGATTGTTCAAGGAAATCAAAGAAGACCTAAATAAATGGAAGAATATTCCCTGTTCATGGATAGGAAGACTAAATATTATTAAGATGTCTATCCCACCAAAACTGATCTACACATTCAATGCAATCCTAATAAAAATCAACACAGCATTCTTTAAGGAACCAGAAAAACTAACTGTGAAATTTATTTGGAAAGGAAAGAGGCCCGGAATAGCCAAAGACATATTGAAAAAGAAAAATGAAATTGGAGGAATCACACTACCTGACTTCAAAACATACTACAAAGCTACAGTAGTGAAAACAGCATGGTATTGGCATAAGGAGAGACACACAGACCAATGGAACCGAACTGAAAGTTCTGACATAGATTCTCATATATATAGCCATATAATATTTGATAAAGCCACCATACACTCTTAACTGGGAGACAATGGCCTATTCAACAAATGGTGCCTGGAGAACTGGATATCCATATGTAAAAGAATGAAAGAGGATTACCATCTCACACCTTATACAAAGATCAACTCAAGATGGATCAAACACCTAAATATAAGTGTCAAGTAATAGGAAATGGATTCATGAACTTCACACCAAAAGCACGCACAGCAAAAGAACAAATAGATAAATGGGACTTCCTCAAAATTAAAGCCTTCTGGACCTCAAAGGAGTTTGTCAAGAAAGTAAAAAGGGAGCCTACACAATGGGAGAAAATATTTGGTAACCATATATCAGATAGGAGACTTATAACTTGCATATATAAAGATATCCTATATCTTGAAAATAAAAAGATAAACAACCCATTTAAAAAATGGGGGAAAGGTTTAAACAGACACTTCTCCAAAGAAGAAATACAAATGGCTAAAAAGGACATGAAAAAATGCTCCAAATCTTTAGCTATCAGGGAAATGCAAATCAAAACTACAATGAGATCCCATCTTACTCCCATAAGATTGGCAGCTATGAAAAAAACAGAAGAATACAAATGCTGGAGAGGATATGGAGGAATGTGAACACTCATCCACTGCTGGTAGGAATGCAGAAGGATCCAACCATTCTGGAGGACATTTTGGCTGTTGCTCAAAACTAACCATAGATTTGCCATATGACCCAGCAGTTCCACTGCTGGGTATATACCCAGCAGAACTGAAAACAAGGACAGAAACCGATAGATGCACACCAATGTTCATAGCAGCATTGTTCACTATTGCCAAAAGTTGGAATCAACCCAAATGCCCATCAACAGATGAATGGACCAATAAAATGTAGTATATACATACAATGGAATACTACTTGGCTTTAAGAACAAATACACTACAAACACATGTGATAACATGGATGAATCTTGAGAACCTTATGTTGAGTGAAGCAACCCAGGCATTGAAGGACAAATACTACATGACATTAATGATATGAAATAAGTAAACACAAGGTGCCTTAGAGAGCTAGAAACTGGATGATAGGCTTACAGGAAATCGTGGTGTAGAGGAAGGATGTAAGCTGACATCTACATGGGTGAAATCTGTGATAAGCTGGAGGTAAATATGTGTACCCAGAAGGGATAAAATTGGGGCATAGGGTTACCTTTGGGTGGGGCTTTGTGGGCTTTAGGGGGGCTAGGGATAGGCAAATGGGTAATATTGCCAAGAAATTGGGGGGAGGTTGGGCAACATACGAACATAGGAGATTTTCAGGTATTTGGTTGAGAGTATAATGCTGAGAAAACCTTTCAAAAATATAATAAGTAAAGTTACCTGTTTAACATCCTTAAAGGGGATAATCTGATGCAGGACAGACTCCTAGGGAATATGTGAATTCTCATTTTGCCAGAGAGGGTTATATCATTGGGTCGAGACCCATATAATGTGAGTGAAGGTATACCCACATCCTGGGGAGGAATGATGCCATCAAATAGAGGGAACTGTATCTCTCAAGAGAAATGGTGGCTCCCAGGGCATTAGGGCAGTTGAGCATGTCAAGCCCTCAACACTGTTGCAAGTATCTCTGAATATGGCTCTTCAAGAAATGAAGATGGACTGTCATTGTAGGCCCTAAGGGGAGGGGGAAATAGGTATTGAATAGATGGAACCAACATAACTGTGAGGGCAATAGAAGTGTTTCATAAGAGTACATAAGGATGGATATAAGACATGTAAAATTACACCAAAAATACATAGGGGCTGATAGGATAAAATGTAACTCATAATGTAAAACATAGGATAACTAAAAATTTAGAAAATCCTATAGCCTAAAGTATACACCACAATGTAAACACAAATGTTACCTTGTTTGAAAGCTATTGTCTCAATGTCTGTACATCAGTTTCAGTAAATATAGCATGACTATGTTAAAAGATTATTGCTGTGAAAGGAAAAAGGTTTTATGTTGGATATGTGGGAGTACTGTATATTGTATATATGAATTACTGTGATCTAAAACTCTTGTGAAGATAAGTTTAATAATGAGATAAAAGAAAAGAAAAAGATAGGATGTTGAATTTTTCCAAATTAGTATGTACTCTATATCTAGCCTTTAAACTCATTGCTATATTCCATTTTACTATTAAGGGAACCTGGCAATATATTGGGCTTCACTTTTCAGGAAGTTTTGGATCACAGAGTAGTTCAACAATGGCAGCAGAGGAATACTGGTGTGGTATGTTATTGACAGGGACATATGGTTGACAGGGAGTTCTACAGGGCATATATGTTTGGTTATTTTCTTAGTGGAAACATTTAAAAATAACAACTGAGGGAGAGCTGAATTCCTAACCAGGGAGCTCTATCACAGTCCCTAAGGGAACAGCAAAAATCCCCCAAGTGCAATGGCAAAGACAAAAAAGGAATGAAGTTCCAACAATGAGCCCCTAATACTAATGACTATGCTTGTGAGTCTGTGCACCTGAAATAAGAGCAAGGCCTAAAGCCGTAGTGTGCCTAAGACTTACCTCCTGAGAGCCTCCGTGTTGCTCAAATATGGCAAGTCTCGAAGCTAAACTCAGCATGTAAATGCATTGCCTCCCCCCCCCGCCAGCATGGGACATGACTCCTGGGGATGAGCCTCCCTGGTGCTGAGGGATCACTACCAAGTACCAGCTGATGACGTAACTAGACAATGACCTTGAATAAATGGTTCAACTCAGACCAGCAGAATATCCCTGTCTACATATAATAACAGGAGTTAAAAACGCTTTTTGACCTAAATCAAGGGGGAAATGGAAAGGACAAATGAGTTTATATGGCTATGAGTCTCTAAAAAAGAGCCTGGAGGTTATCAGAGGGTTTGCCATTATGCACACCTGAGCAGAGTCTCAGAGACAGATAAAGTAGATACAACCACAGGTATTGGTTCTTCTGAGGGCTACAGAGACCCACAGGTCTTATGGTCATGGCAGATGGAGTTCAGTGCCATGTCAGTTGGCCCTTCTTTGGAGTTTGTGTTTCTGTGTGATAGACCTGGACTCAGATGTGATCTCTTTTCACAAGCCTTTCCTGTTACTTTATCAGAATTGTAGTTGGTGCGGTGGTTTAAGATATTTCTAGGGCATCTGAATCTCTGGACTGACCACGCGATTGTCAGGCCCTGAGCCTTAACAGACTTCAGCTCCTACACTCTGGTTTATTGGACTTACCCCAGTCAGATAACATGGAGTTGAAGAAGGTCAACCACCACACCATGGAGCCTAGAGTGCCTACAACTGAAAGCAGGAGGAATGCATCCAGCATCCATGTGGAGTCTGAGCCCCCTGTTGACATAGATGTGGAATGGACACAACCAATCTAAGGTCCACAGGATGGAGGGATAGAATATGGATTAGAGTGGATTTACTGATATTCTATTCATGAACTATTGTGGTTAGTATTCAAAGAAAATGTGGCATTGGTGTGGAAAAAGTGGCCATGGTGGCTGCTGGGTGTGGGGAATGGGAGGAAGAGATGAGATGTGGAGGCATTTTGGGGACTTGGAGTTGTCCTGGGTGGTGCTGCAGGGACAATTACTGGACATTGTAGATCTTCCTATGGCCCACTGGATGGAACGTGGGAGAGTGTGGGCTATGATGTGGACCATTGACCATGATGTGTAGCGATGCTCAGAGATGTATTCACCAAATGCAATGAATGTGTCATGATGATGGAAGAGAATGTTGCTATGGGGGGAGTAGTGGGGTTAGGGGGATGGGGGGTACATGCAGACCTCATATTTTTTTAATGTAATATTTTAAAAAATGAATTAAAAAAAATAAAAACACAAAGCAAAACAAACTCCATTTACCTTTCTCTCTTGATATCCATTTGGCCCTTTGTGTTTTGAGTATTGTTGAAATTGAGTGTTTCCTGATACTGGTTTGGCCCTTGTTGTGTACCATCAGTTTTCCCTCAGGAAATAGCTGAGGTGTGAACAAAGTGCAGGGTGACACAGAAGGAGGGTTGCTGATGTTGGTGGTGCTGGGGGTAGGAAACAGACGTGACAGTGGAGGAGACCTTGGTACTGCAGATAGAGCTGCTGGCTGAGAAAGGGCACTTGGTAGGAGAAGCAAGGGCTTTCCAGCAGTGGGAAATGCAGCCAGAGACCCAACCCTGGAGGGCACTTCAGGATCAGCTGAGTGGTAGATGGCACCAATAGCCAATTCTCCTCCACTCCCGGCCACCCACAGGAGTAACCGTCCCTGCTCCTCTCCTAGGTGCTTGCATGTGACCAAGGAGCCATGTGTGACTCTTCAGGCAGAAGCATGTAAGTACCTATGGCCAGGAGCTCCAAAGACTTCACACTGAAAGGACAACAGCCTGACTGGTGACCCGCCCTCCACCTGGGTTCCTGAGACTGGACTGAGCAGAGCCTCCCTGCCACATACATACACACACACACACACACCTTGGCATGGGAAGTCTATCTTTACTTTTAGCCACTGTCTCAGTTTGCCAGGGCTCGTCTGACAATGCCCCAGAACTGCTTATTTAAGCCCCCAGGTTGACAGTTCTATCATGTGCCTCTCTGACAGTGATCAGATCAGGAAAGAAAAGCTTGCCCCTGTGGACCCAGTCCTTAGCAAAAGGGCACTGACCATCACTAGCCAAAGACAATTAGTCTATGGGGTGCAGCAGTGCTCCAAAATGTATTCACCAAATCGAATGAATGTGCCACACTAATGAAAGAGGTTGTTGATGAGGGAGGAGTGGAGTGAGGGGGGTGGGGGTTTATGGGAACCTCTTATATTTTTTTAATGTAACATTTTTTGTGATCTATGTATCTTTAAAAAATACAACTAAAAAATTGATGGGAGTGGGGAGTGGAGTATATGGGAACCTCTTATGTTTTTTAATGTAACTTTTTGTGTGATCTATTAACTTTAAAAAAAGATAATTTAAAGATTAAAAATTAAAAACCAAACAGTAATTAGAGCTCCACTGACCCAGGGCTTACTGTGAGCCACTGTATGCATGCTAATTACATTCATTCTCATAAGTGGTCCTTGTGGTCAGTTCTGTTTGATCTGTCCTAGAATGGCAAAGTGAGACAGAGAGGCTGTGACTTGTGAAGGCTCCATAGCTAGTCACCGTAGCGCTTATACTTCCACCCGGGACTCCTCAGCCTGGGCTGCTAACCAACACACTGACTACTGTTAACTGTGCTCCAAGGAAATTGACTTAGGAAGTAATTTGATCAGCTTTGTTAGGGGCTGAACGTACCTGCAATGAATTTTGGGGCAGTTTGGTCCTTCAGCAAACCTGTAGTACAGAATTCACCCTCTTTATGATCAATGATCCCAAGGTTGGAGAAACTGCACCTGGAGCCCTGGAGTTGATCAAATACCAGTGCCCATAATCCCAATACCATGGTGTGAACATTGGTACAAATGGACTTTGAAATGCCTTTTGCTGTTCTTGTTGCTTTTAAGGCTCTTTTCTTTAGATTTTAATTAATATTTATTTCAGTTGCATAATTTCCTTTTGGCATACACAAAGCTCCAGGACTTGAATTTGCCTGTAACCCCAGCTAATCAAAACGGCCATGAAATGCTTTAAACACATAAAATCCCATTTGAATGAATGTATTCTAAAGACAATTCCCATTTTCCAGGCGGCAGTAAGGCATTAGAGCAGGAGTCAGTGACTTTCTCTGTGAAGGGCCAGGTGGGAACTCTCCTGTCCCAGGGGCTCTGTCACTATCACTCAACCACGACATCCTACACAGGGAGGATAGAAAAATGAATGGGTGTGGCTATGTTCTAATAAAACTTTATCAAAACTGGCTGGGGGCCAGATTTGGCCCACAGGCCTTAGTGTGCCGACAGTGTCATATAGAAAGGCGTGCTTATGGCTCATTCTTGATTTACCTCCAAGGGGTAGAGCCCCAGTCACTTCCTACCTCCAGGCCCCTCTCCAGCCCTTGTTCAGTCAGCCCTGGAAGGTGGGACTGCTTATCAGACCGGCAAATTCAAGAAGGAGATACTGAGTCTTCAGGCTCACTCTGCCCTTCTTTGTCTTGGGCCTGGCCCACAGGGGGCAGGGGTTCTGCTCTGCTCTTCACCACATTCGAGCTTCAGAAACCACAAGCCCCACTGTGCAGTCCTCAACAGTACTTTCCATCAGTGACACCCTATCAAGGAGCAATCTACAATCCACCTTAGGGTGCTATGGAAAGGGACTCCTCAAAGGTACAAACAAAACGGTGTAGCATGAACTCTCTTTGTTATTCTGAGAATCCAGATGAATTTTATATTCTCTCAATAAAGAAGCATTGAACAACTTCAGACACCAAGAGTCCTGGCTTTTTCACTATTATCACATGATGGCCATCAACTCACTGGCAGTATCATAGGTACCGTAGACTCAAAATGTAAACCCCATTTAATAAGTGAAACTATTTACAGTTGTTCAAAACCTACTGCTCACAGGAAGAAAATATATGAAGTGTGTGTTGGCAGAAGGTCGGGAGCCCTTCCGTTCCACCCCTCTCCGTTTCAATGGCCAGCAGAGACAGGTACCTTGTCAGATGGCCCCAGAAGTCCCCTTCCTTCCTTCCTTCCTTCCTTCCTTCCTTCCTTCCTTCCTTCCTTCCTTCCTTCCTTCCTTCCTTCCTTCCTTCCTTCCTCCATCCAGTCCTTCCACATGCTAGAAGCCAGGCAGAGGGGTACCTCGGATTCAAGAGACATCCCGGGGGGCAGACTGAGGGCCATAGTTGCTTCAACTGGAAACTACGCTTCTATGTGTGAAGTGAAGCTCATGAGACTCAAGAGGCCTCCCACTAGGACTCCAGCAAGAGTTGACCAGAACTGGGGACTCACCTGGGCACCACTAATACTGGGTGGCTAGGAGAAGAGGAAGGAGGCATTTTTTGGAATTATTTTCCACATCATTAACTTCCTTTCCAAGGGAATCTGTGTTCCACCTTATGGGTTGAGCTGTGTGCCCCAAAAAGATACCTTGAAGTCCTAATCCCAGGTACCTGGGAACATGAACTTTTTGCAAAAGCATTACTGCAAGCAGAATCATTTAAACTGAATGAGGCCGACTGCAGTGGGTGGACCTTTAGTCCAGGATGGCTGGTGTCTTTAGAAGGGGGGTGTGGGCACAGATAGAAGGGGAGTGAGCCATGGGAAGAGAGACAGAGCAGGCCATAGGGTGACTGAGGAGACACGGAAAACCGAAGGCTTGCTGGCCAAGGGAGAGGTGCCCCAGAGGCCAGGACTGACCCACCAGAACGGCCCACGCACTTGAGGCTTCAGCCTGCAGGGCTGAGAGAGCAGTTCCTGGTGTTTTTAGCCACCTAGTTCATGGCACTTGTGACAGCAGCCTGAGAAAAGTGAGGTGTCCCTCTTCTGGCAGTCCCATCCCTCCAGGAGGGCTGAGGGATAGCCCTGGTGCCCAGCTGTCCGCCAGGCTGAGGGTCCTCAACCAAGGCTTTTATCTAATCAGATGCCTTGAGGAACGCCCTGGGGAGGGACAGAAACAATGTTGAAAAGAAAGGAATGGGTGGCCTGGACAACTCTCAATACGCTTCTCTTCCTTCCTTCCTTCTGCCCTCTCTTGGGTGCTTCGGGTGCTTAGACCCCAGAGCTCTTCCCACCACGCACATCTTCCCAGAGGGGCCGGGCCAGACGGTGCAGACCTATTCCTGGTTCTTGGCGGGTGGGAAGGCGGCCCGAGGGTTCCCGGGACCCAGGACCGTCCATCAGCCTGGCTGCTTATTCACAGCCCCGGGAACCACCGCACATACTGCTCAGGGGGCCGCATCCTGCACACTGGATAGCCTCGGGGCTCCCTTTCTAGACTCTTCGAGCACCCCCGGATTGCCGCGGGGCCCCTCCAGCTCTGGGGGGGGGGGAGGGGTGCATCTGTGTCTCACAGTAATAGAAGCTCTGCTCTTCAGGGTCCAGGTGCCTGTCCCAACGACCCCGCGGAGCAGTCCCTGCCCCCTCCACTCCCGGGTGCCCCATGGAGTCTTCCTCCTTGGTGAGCAATCCCCGCCCCCCTCCCGTCACTTGACCTTCCCGGTAGACCTTTCCCAGTATGATGTCCTGCTCACACCCCCACAGAAGCATCCCCCTCCCTGCCCGGGCCCCGCCCCCACCCCCTGCCTGGTCCCCAGACCCCTTCCACGCGGTGCCGCTGGGTGTCCAGTCCCCACTCCGGGTGGCACAGCCCCGCCCCAGCCACTCCCTGGCAGGGGAGCCCTGCCCCCAGCACCGCCTCACCCCCCCCCCCGCTCGATGCCGCCCCTCCCGTCTCACCCTGGCCTGGCGGGAGAAGTCGCTGTGCTCCTCGGGGTCCAGGCGCCGCGGCGGGAAGTAGCTGAAGGCGGACAGCGCCGAGGTGGGCGGCGGCCGGGGCTTGCCTCGCAGCGTGGCGGCGGCGATCTCCTCGTCCCCCAGGCCGCCCCCATCCAGCTTCTCCGCCCAGGCCAGGTCGGTCCCACCCGGCCGGGGGCCCCGCCTGAGTCCGCCTGCCTGGCTGCCCGGCGCCCGCGTTCGGCAGTTGCCGGGAAACCGCGGCCTCGCGTCACAAAGTTGGGCGGGGAGCGGAGGGCTGGGGCGCAGGGCCAGGGGCGCAGGGCCGAGGGCGCAGCCGGGCTGGGGATGGGACCGTGCCCTCCCGTCTCCCTGCGGGTCCCTGGAGCGCCCACTTGGGACGCGAGGAGCCGCGTCTGCTGGACTGGGGGCCTGCGCCGGCTTGCCCTTGCCCTTGCCCTTGAGCTCGAGGGGGGTCCCAAACGGGCTGTCTGGAAGAAGTGCAGGCCACCCGCGCGCTGCATCTGAAACCCTCCAGGAGCCGCGGAACACTAGTGGAAGAAAAAGGTGGAATTCATTGCCATCGTATATTAACTCAGTGTGTCCGCAGCAGCATCGTGTCAACGTGCAACGAATCAATTTTCAGCGCCTCGGTCATCATGAGGGGTCACCGCTCACGGTACTGGCAGGTGCGGGTGTGCAGCGGCACGAATCGAATCCAGCCAAGTAATATCTGGGAAAACTGAGCTGTTCCGCAGCGCTCTGCTGTTTCTTGAGTCAAATGCTGGTTCAAGAGGTGCGTTCCTTTTGTCGAAAATTCACTTAATTCTAAAGCCTCGAATGTGTGTGTGTGTATCAGTAAAAAGGAAAAGGGGAACAAAACTGGCCTTGGGAATACTTTAATCAGGGGGGCTCTAGGAAGACCGGCTTGAAACATAAATGATAATGAGGAGCCAGACTTGTGAAATCTGGGGAACAGTTGGTCATTCCAGGCAGAGGGAAGAGCATCTGTGGTGGCCCTGAGGCCGAGCCCATTGATGTGCAGGCGGCAGAAAGGGAGGACAAGGACGGTGCAGCTTTCAGAAGGGGTAGGCAGCAGGGAGTGCAGGTGGACAGGCAAGCAGGGGAGGGGTCGCTCTCAGGCCGGGACCAAGGAGCACCCCTCCCAGGGGGCTTCTTGCCTGCAGGTCCTTGCTGCAGGCAGAGGTTTTAGAGATTTTTCAGTACCATGTCCTTGATGCTAATTAACAAAAACAGTAACCACACATTCACAGTGGCACCCCTAGAAGTAGAGGACCATAGAAGTATGGTACCCCTAGAAGTACAGCACACTAGCAGTAGGGGACCCTAGAATTATGGCACCCCTAGAAGTATGACCCAGCAACCCAGTCTGTGCTTCTCCTACCCCTCCTTACATGTACCCTCACCAAAAGCTGTGTCAATAAAATCTGACTGGAAAAGAAAGCACCCTAGCACCTCTATGAGAAGCGACGATAGCACCTGCCATTGACTAAGCATTCCCTTCACTGTTTGCTAGGTGCTGCCCTAAGCAATTCCATGGCATGTTTCATTGACTATCCTCCACTATTTAGACTACACTTATTTGAAATTTTGGGGATATCTCAGCCTCCAGAGGTGCTCAGTTCACCAATGAGCCAAAATCTCCTCTGGATTTGTGGCCCAAGCCCTTGTGGTGGTGTAGCATTTTTGGAGGGAACTGACTGCTCTTCTTCCCCAGGACTATCTCAACTACACTGATTTCTGCTTCTCCCTAGTTTTCCTTCCATCTGACAAGCATTCCCCAAGTTCCTTATGCACCAGCCTACGAAGGCTTGGAAGGCAGCAACTTTAGGACCACACACTCCACAGGCACCTCTCCCAGCAGCACCATCCCTCTGCCTCCAGGCCTGGCTCAGGCAAAGTGCTTCTTCACTGGGAGGAAGGTAAGCAGTGCAAGAGAAACTGCTCCCCTTTTGCTCAGCCGGAATGGTCACTGTACCCTTCTGCAGCTACTGCTCTGCCCAGCAATTACAGGATCCAGGGACCATCCAGAGTTTCATGGGTGGCCAATAAATCTAAGCTTTGCTGCCCCCTACTGACCGGAGAATACCTCCATTGCTTAAGAGGTGATGCTCACAAGTACAGCTCTTTTAATCATTTTCCTTTCTCTGCTTTAATTTTGAAGACTAATGGCAAGAAGATGCTGTGTTCAAAATTATCTTCAAATGCATGGCTCCAACACTTCCAACAGGGACACTGGGAAATGTTTTGCTAATCTCTAACCATTTATGTGAATGTCACCTCAAATTCTTCAGGGTCATCATCAGAGACCAGTGCTACGCAGTGAATACTAAAATGGTTTGAATCTTGGTTTCACTTGCTACTAGATGTCACCTGCTTTGTCTAACACCACTACAGGGTTGGGGGGCAGACTATATGAGGAAATTCAGATGGTCCCAGCATTATCGCCCATTTGGCTTGTGTCTATAGAAACATTAGAATTAGATATACATGAGGATTCGGGTCTTAAGGACTGGACTTTGAAATCTAACAACTTGTCAAATCCCTCCCCTTGTAGTGGGATGGTTAGTGAAAGCAGCAGTCATGTACTCAGTAGCTTAAATTTTTCATAACAAGCACATACATTCTTGCAGGATGAAACATTTTAAGCAGTTGCAGAGGGAGCGCCAGCCCCGTGGCCTGACTTTGCTTCATGCTTTGCACAGTGTGCTGCAGCCGGCACCATGTCTCAGATGCTCCCCATCCACGGCAGCCTGCAACTCAGGAACCCACCCAAGGGCCTCCTCTCACTCCCTGGGTTGGCCTGAAGTCTCCTGCACTCCCGCAGAGGTTTGCAGAATGCAGGCTGCACATCACTGGAATGTGGGCTCACTTATCTCTTTGTCCCACACAACTGCTAAGGCAAGCACAGGGGGTCTTTTCTCCTTTACCCTGGAGCACTTAGCACAACACCTGCAAGTGGGAATCCCTTATATGATAGATGTGTGAAGTGGGCAGGGGGAGGCCAGATGAGGCAAGGGCTCCATGGAGGAGGGAACTGAAAGAGCAATGCAGGAAAAGGCCATGATGGACGAGGACCTGAGTGGAGAGGATGGAGGAATGTTCTAGGCTGCACATTTTCTTCATAGTATTCACAACCACATTACCAATGTGCATGGCAATGTAGTCAGGTCTCCCCTCTTTAAACTCTAAACTCAGGGTTTACTTTCATACCAAGGGTGAGCTGAGAAACAAGGAGGATTGCCTAGAGTTGTGGGTTGGTGGGGGAGGGCTGCAAGGTGAGGCAGAGAAGGACAAGAGAACTCACAGAAGGCAGACGTGACACTGGGCTTGGTCTCGGTAGCAAAGAGGGACTGTGGAAGGGTTTCTGAGGCATCCAGAACAGGGCTCAGACCCAAAGCCATGAACTGCATGAACTGTAAGTAAGTACCACTAAGAACTGTAAATGAGACCACTTCACATGTTTCCAAGATGTGAGAGTCCTTTCAGCCTGGCCCCCAGGTGAGTGGCAATTCACTTGGGCATATGAACACATCCGAATCGATTGTATCTCTCTCCCGGTCAATCTTTAATTTGCTTCTATATGTCTCATTCCTTCTCTGCAAAGAAGCATAAAATTTTAAAGGGAACTTAGAGCTCTAGAACTCATAGAGTTTCAATAACCTATGCTAAAGATAAAAAAAAAAAAAACCTTAAAAAGTAAAGATAAAGAGATCTAAAAAGCTACATGTGATGGTTAATCACCATCCAGTTGGTGCCGAGTCATTGGATGATGCAAGCCCTGGCCTGCCACTGTGAGGACATTCTGTTGGTGACTTTAGCTTATTAGGCAGTTGGTTGCATCTAAGGCTGGTTACATCCACAAACAAGGGTGACTGCCTTCAGCAAGGAGGGGAGTCCCATCACCCCAGCAGCTGGAGGTCTTAAAGCAACACCAAGTCTCTCAGCAGTCACAACTCCTTTCTCTACTTCTCCAGCTTCTCCCGAGGAAGTCATCTCCTGTGCTGTTTCCAATGCATGGCCTGCCCTAGGAAATCTGAACTTGCCTATCCCTAGGGTCACTAAGCCAATTCTACTAACAAATCCCTTCCTATTTACATATGGCCCCATATCCTATTGGCTGTTTCTTCAGAGAACCCTAATACTGGTAGAAATGCAGATATTACTAGCTAATATGTCCTGTGATTACTTTGTGGTGGGCCTTTTGCTAAATGTTTTTATGTGTATTAACTCATTTCATCCTTATTTTCTGATTAGCCATTTGGAAATGAGGCCCAAGGTTATACAATTTGCAAGAGAGGTTGAAATCAATCCCACGTGCCTGACTCCTGAACACAGATTCTCAGTCCTCTGCTGCATTGCTGCTCAGACCAGGTTCAAGTCTCATCTTCACCCGTGGTTCTATATCCAAAGCAGGCATTGACCATCTCTGAGCTTTGGAGAGGGAACATTGCCCAAGTCCAAGGCCCCTGGAAATCATACAGGCCTGTGTTCAAGTGCTTAGCATGGAGCTCTGCACAGAGCAGGTGCAAAGTAAATGGCAGCTACTTCCCCTGTTCAAGGTCCCAGAAATAGCCGGAGGTAGAAACCCAGTCTCCTAACTCTGTAGCCCTTTCCACACCTGCCTGCCTTGTCTCACTCTCCCCTTAAGCTTTAACCTGACCGTAATTGGAGAGTGAAGCATCTGTACTTCACTAAATGCAATGTAATTCACTCATGATTTACGTTTTAGAAGATTTCCCCCACAATCAACCCTGCCCCCTCACAACCCTCCCTAAATTTACTTTACTTCATTGTACATTTAAAATAAAAGCTCCTGAATACATATATACTTAAAGATTTTATTTTAATTGACCCCCCCCCCCAGTTGTTTGCACTTGCTGTCTGCTCATCTTCTTTTTAGGAGGCACTGGGAACAGAACCTGGGGCCTCCCATGTGGGAGGGAGGCACCTAATTACTCAAACCACCTCTGCTCCTTTTGATATGTCTCATTGTGTTTCTTCACTGTGTCTCTTAGTTACATCACTCACTGCATCATCTGGTTGCATCAGCTCACTGTGTCACCTTGTTGCATCAGCTCACCAAGTCAGCTCGTCCTGTCAGCTTGTCATTTGGCTCATCCTCTTTAGGAGGCACTGGGAACTGAAACCGGGACCTACCACATTATGGGTAGGAGTCCAGCTGCTTAAGACACATTCACTTCCCTGTATTTTATTAAAGGATTTTTTTCTGAATCGTTCTATAATTATAAATGTTATAGTAGTCTAAAATGCAGTCATCTGTTTTCCCATTGCTCCTCCTCAACATACATTATATCTGCTAACAAAGTACATCAGGACATGGGGAAAAAATATTTCTTATATTTGTAAAAAGAGGAAATGAAGTTCTCTAAAGAGCATACTCTTTTCATTTAGCAGATAACTGTTACAAGATGGCAGATTTAAAAATAGTCATTCATTGTATTCCTATATTGTACTTGATCAGTTCTGTTTGACATATAAAGTCAAGTATCTATGATACTAATATTAAATTGAACTTTAATTTTAAATCAATCACTGACACTTGGTATCCACAGTATAGGGAAAATAAAGGCTCCTTCCATGTCTCTGTAAGATCTGGACAGATCCTTTTCAGATCACCAAATACTCCATAATTCTGCAAAATGGCTAATTCACAAATAAGGATCTTTTTATACTGACTCCCATAAAAACACAACTCCTTTCATGATCTGAGTTCTGAAGTCACTATTCCTTCTTGTCAGCACTGAACCCCAGGGATTTGAGAAAAGAATTTTCTTGATAAATATTTGACAAATTCAAGCCTTGATTTTACCAACTCAGCCTCATGAAAATGGATCAGTTATGAGAAGAAGAAAGAAAAAAGGAACTGGCTAGTATAATCCTTCATAACTGAAATTACCATGTTGAACTTGTTTGTCTCTAACAACCTGCCCACCAACACTTGCACACACATAAGAATGGAAGCTCCTTGAAGGCAAAGTCACAGTTTTCTTACTTTTACTCCCAGAGCCCAGAACAATGCCTGGCACATAATAAGAGCTCAATAAATATTTGTTGGTTAAATAAGAGGGATATTTAAAGAAGGATCAAACGATTCCTGTCCTCAAAGACACAATCAATACTAGAAGTATGCAACAAGCCAAAGCAGAGTGTGTGAAGAAAATCAGCATTCCAGCCCTCAGAGGAGGTCAGGGTTTTAATTTGTGGGGAAAGAAGAGTCCTGAGTTGGGTGCTAATGAATGGACAGAATTTAGTCACAGGAAGATGCTGTCTGGAGGGAGAGGGAGCACTGGGCAAAGGAGCAAGGCAAGAGAGAATGGAGTGGATTAGGTGGGAGGAAGAGACCACCAGCTTGGAGCCAGGCAACAAGGTGCAGCCTGCAGGGGTCGCAAAAGTCAGAGCAGAGGAGGTTCTACTGTATCCTGTGAGTAGGAAAGAGACAAGGTTTTTGATAACAGGCTGGCATGCTGAGGGTTTTCAGAAGATTAGTCTGGGGTGTGCAAAATGAACTGGACAAGAGTAAGCCAGAGAGGAAACCGGGGAGCAGACTGGCACCAATACCTTAGAGAACTTGGGAAACTCATCTACATTCTAGTCACTCATCATCATAATGCCTTATTAAGTAACTTGCAAAGGAAACAATAAGGTCTTAGGCATTAGGGAGTGATGAAGATATTGGTTTTAGTGAGTCATCTTGTCCATTCTTTCCCTTATACCAGGGGGAAATTAAAACAGATATTCCAATAATTTAATAACTCTAAAAACAGAGTTGAGCATATCTTATGAAGAATATAGGCATGTTCTGCTTTTGGAAAACTGAAGGTAAGAAAATTCCATATTTCAAAACAGAAGCCAAAGATTTATAAAAAATATCCAGTACCCAGAAAAGCCTAATTAACAAAGTGGGTACTTAAATTAGAGATATGAGATTCTTAGACCACTGGGCTAGCAGACTACTTAGGACCCTGGAAAAAGCAAGTTTGAATTAGGGATTACTTTGGGGGTGGGGGAAATGGAACCATACAAGGACAACTTGATAATCAAGTAACTGGAAGTGGCATTGTTTAATAGCCTCTTTTCCTAGCAAATTTTTGCTGTTAAAATCTTTTGGGGCCATTAATGTGTAGTGCTACTCTGAAAAAAAATCGAAAAATAAACTTATTTTTTATAACAATCCAAAACATTCTTAATATTTTTTGGCCAGTGTTTACTCAAGACTTGGCTTTTCCTAATGGCCAATACTTTCATTTCAATCACAAATCTGTTACTCTTTAGTCTACTGAAAATGTACTCGGCTTTATTAATGATGCTATTTATAAAATATTATAAGGAATTTCAAAAAGAAATATCCTGAGAAGTAGTTTTAATTTCTGAAATCATCTATTTTCCTCACCCTTTTAAGAAAATAATCCTTGCCTATTCACTTCAACAGGCCTTGTAATGTAAAAACCACAATAGTTTCTTTACCTTTTGTGTACATCTTCATCAACTGTAAAAGGTAATACAAATCCTTCTTTATCTAATTTAATTTCAATATCTGGTGAGAGAAGGAAAAAAGTCTTCATGTGATACCCTCACAAACACTATCTTCCTTTACTACTTTGTTCTATTTTGATTTCTTCCAAACTATTTATCAATAGGACAGAAGGCTGCAAAGAAATGACCACAACCAAATGAGGATGTTCACTCACTCAGCTTCAAGAACAAGCCTATAACCTGAAATTAGGGAGGCTTCCTGGGCTAAAGCAAGGAGTAGGTTCTCAAATTAGCCAGGAGCAGTAGGAACCACCCACTCTCTCCGTCTTCTTACAAATGGTGGCACACTCTCAATTCAGACAGTGAAGAAAATCTTCTAAGTTCAGCAAAGTTAGACACCTAAGCAGCTCAACACATCCATCTCTTCCATGCCTCCTGGCAACTAATGAAGCCCATGACTGCAGCACCCCATCACTGCAACATGTGGCCAAGGGGAGTGGCTGGAGTTCCCTTCCCAGCCCTCTGGTGTATGCCATTCCTTCTGTAGAAAGGACCATGAGAGCAGCAGAGGTGGAACATGTGACATGAAGCCTATCAGAGATGGTCCTCTTTGAGATGACTTTTTAATTGATGAAAGGAAGGATTTGGACTTGAAGTCACCATAGTCCAGTAGCTATTTCCGGGATGATTCATGTGCTTACATCTGTGCTAATGTGGTAGCCACCAGCAATGGGAAGCCTTGGAGCACTTGAAATGTGATATATGACTAGGGAAATGAATTTTAAATTTTACTTATGTTTAATTTAAATTTAAGTAGCCATCTGCACTAGTGGCTACTATACTGAACAGCACAGGCCTAAACTATAAGAGCAGCTAAGCAGACATGAGCACTTCTTGTGTTATTCCCTCATTTATACCCTCTTGCCATATGTGTTTGAGGTCAATATTCTTCTTACTCACATTTTACAGATGAGGAAGTAAAGAAAAAGGTTAAGAAGGGTAAATACACTGTGCAAAGACATTCTGCTGATCTGTGGCAAGCTGGATTCAAATACAATCTATATACTATATTCTACCATCTACACTCTAGAGCCTCATGCGGGGCAGGGAAGATTCCATTTTGCATTCTGTGGCTACTAAGCTCCACCTGTCTCCCAAAGAGATAACAACCACTAAGGTTCTGTAAACAAACTCCCTGGTACTTACCTATTGTATACCAATAGGGTGTTACATTTTGGAAGCAAAGTAGATCTTGCTCCTAAAAGGTCAACCAATCCAATCACTAAAGATTTATGAAAGTGAAAATCCACAGGGGTCTCCAGGGAATGGTATGGAATAAGAAATGATTTCACTTGATATTTAGGAAGAAGTTTGGGACCCTAAAAATTATATATACAAACATGAGAGAGATAAACAAGATACAAAACCAGAGAATAAAGTGAAGGTAGTGAGTTACCTATGTATAAAAGTTTGATACAAAATTCCTTTAATAAATGATGCTTTTCCAGGACTTAGGACTGATACCTTTCTTAACACAGCAATGAAAAATATCCTCGTTATAGTTCAAGTCTAATAGCTCAAAATATCTTTAAAATGTGTTTTAAAAGTAGTCACTGAAAAAAGAACAATAAACATCACGACAATGCTCTCAAGTTCAAGAAACATCTCTGAAACTCTCAGAATTGCTTTAAGGACCTGAAGGACACTCAGTTAAATTTTTTAATCCAAGAAGAAATGATAAAACTGACATCTCAATTCAATAAATAAAGGATTGCAATGGAACAAATAGTGATGGAAAATTGGTTATCTGTCTAGAAAAGAACAGGTAAACTCCTACCAAACATCAGATTATGGGCATATCTCCTTTTACTGAGTTTTGCTTTATTGCACTTTGCAGATATTGTGTTTGTTTGTTTTTTTAAATAAACTGAGGGTTTGTGGCAATCCTGTGTTGAGCAAGTCTATCAGTGCCAGTTTTCCAACAACGTGTGCTTGCTTCATCAGTGTCACATTTTATTTTGCCCGTTTTCCAACAACATGTGCTTGCTTCATCTGTGTCACATTTTAATTGAGGTATATGTATTTAAAAATAAAAAATAATGTTATAGCATACTTAAAAGACTATAGTATATGTGCACTGGGAAACCAAAACATGCATGTAACTCACTTTATTATGGTGGTCTGGAACTGAACCTGCCAAATCTCTGAGGTATACCTATATAATAAATCCCAGGTGGATTAAAGATCCAATGGGGAAAAATTAGTAAAATATTTGCACTAACACATATTTAGTGAAATAATCTTATGCATGATGGGAAAGTCAGGAACCATTAAATGACATGTAGATTTGGCCACACAAATCTTAAAAACACAAGGCAATAGAAAGATGAATTAGGGAGCAGGAAGGCAATTCCTAGAAAATATAAATGGTCAATAAACATTTGACAAAATGCTCAACTTCATTATTGCTCACTCAAATGAAATTTAAATACATGACAAGACACGCTTTTCCACTGAATTGCGTGGCAAAAGCTAACAGGACAAAAAAAACTGTACAGTGGAGGTGGGGGTGACCCAGCCACATTCACTCTCTGCTGGGGAGGTGGGACATCTACCATTCAGAATCACTATCTACTGACATTACACTAGTAGTCCCACTCTTAGCATTCTAGTCTGAGTCTTGAAGGAGCATGGGCCCCAGTAGAATGACATGCAAGGATGTTTACTACAGCATTGTGGATAGAAACCAAAGATGGAAAGAACCTGAAAGATTATAAGCTGGGGAACTGGTGAGTAATTCCCATAAAATACTACACCACTTCAAAAAAGAACGTATTTGATCCAGACATATTGGTCTTGAGTAAGGTCTATGTATACTGAACATAACAGTAAATTATATGATACACTGGACATAACAAAGAGAAAAGAAAATTGGTTTCCATATTTGTGTACGTTTGGCATAGAAAGCACAGTTACAAATTTGTTATTTCAGGGAATCGAGGTGGTTGGGGTTAACTAATTTTAGTGTTTATCTTTATAGGCCTTGGCATTGCTAAAATTTTTTTAAAAGAAAAGAGTAATGACTTTTTATATATTTAGCTTTTACCAGAATATGATCCTGAGTCAAGTTTGAAGGACACAGAAGAAGGTGTTGAAGTCTGTTGAGACTATTTCCAATCACACAAAAAGGTGTGCTGTGAAATTTATGAGAGGGAATCTTTATAGCACAGATACCACCTAAACTAAAGTTTCCCAGAGAAGAGTGAAATTTCTGACTTGGTTTAAAAATGCACTCAGAAGTAATTAGGATTTGTAGAGTTCAGAGATTCAGACTTTTTAATCAAATGGCTATTGTGCATGCTAAACCCTTTAAAACCCTTGAAGTGAATCGAGGAATGCTAAGACTCATACACCTTCAACACTTGAAACCATCTAGAAATCTCACACAGCAGGAATTGGTCCTATAGGACAAGACAGAAATGGGGTCAATTTATCAAAGAAAAGGCCAGCTGTTGCACCTAGCTCCAAGTAAATGAAAGTTTTCCCTTTTAATAAAGTTACGGAGACAGGTCAAAAGAGAAAAGACTTAGTTTTCAGAAGGGGCACAAGAAAACTGTTTGCCCTCAGTGAAATAATGCCATACACCTTTTGTTTTTACCTTATAGAAAGGATATTCTATGACTGAGAATAAGTAAAGTTGTGTCTGTTGTGCTAGACTCAGTCTGTCCAGATATGATTCTTCACCTGAAATGAAAATATCCCAATCAGTTATGCTTGAATTTTGGTACATGTAATGAAAAAAATCATGAACATCCAGCACTAATTAATTCATTCCAGAAGTGTGATGGATTTTTAAGTGACACTAGAAAATGAACTTGTTAGAATTATGCCCTCATGCTTGCTTAACCAGTGACATCTTATTTTGACTTCTACAAACCCAGCTCCTAACTTCTGCCCCTTGTTGGGAGTCAGGCAGTTACAGCAGCAGACCCCTGCTAATGGGAGCATCTCGATGATCCCCCAAAGGAGCATGAATGGCCCATTGAGGTGCTGATGTCTTCCACCTATAGGAAGCACATCCACCAGCCCATCAAGCCACTGAACCACCACCATGGCAGCACCAACCATGTGAGGGCTGACTTCTACAGGAAGAACAACATCCCCAGCATCAAGGCTCCTGGCTTTAGGTACTTTTCTCCAGCCTGAGGGTCACCCCAGGCCCCAAAGGCCCAGGAGCTCCTTTCATGGGGGAGGAGGGACACCTGGGGCCTTAAATCCTCATTGTGCTGACATCTCAAAACTGCAGAGATTCCCCCATTTGGCCTTATGGTGGGGACAATGAACGACAAGCAGCTTCCCTAAGGGGCCCTGGTTAAGAACCTGGCAGACACCTTTAGAATGTAGGCACATCCAGCAGGTGGATTTTTACATGAGACTATTTCAGATTAAGTGATGCTGGTGACTCATTCACTGCGGGCACCTTCACAACATTAAAAATATCCCCCCACCTTAAGTGACTGGGATTTGTGTTCATGGGCTTTCTGCATTTGTATTCTGGGAGGGGTGTGCAGTTATTTTCCTAATAGTCACAGAAGCCACTACTACCTGATATTATCTCTAGTGTACCTAAAACAATGCTTGCAATTTACTTTCCTCAAGAGGAAATATCAGGAAAGTTACATTTTAGCACAACTGAACTCTAGATATACTGCAGTGCAATTTCTCCCCAGTGGTCTGAACTGCAAATAATGGAATTTTGTTCACTCGAGGACAAAAATCCCTAGGAAGGATGGATGGCCCTGGTGGCCAGCATTTTCTGCTGTCACCCTGTAAGTGAGAAGCAGCTGAGGTCATGAGGAAAGCATGGAGCTTGGCATTCACCAGGGTTGGGTAGAATTCTGGCTCCTCCATTTTCTAGCTCTGAGGTCTAGTGTAAGTCTTGTCATCTCTCTGAGCCTACATTCCCCCATCTTTACAGTGGGGAATGCTAACCTTGTCTGTGTCTGAGTCTGAATTCAGTGTCTCAGGGTTTGGAGGCTAGACATCAGATCAAGGGATTAGCAACCACACAGTCCTGCAGGGGGCATCCTGATGTTGGCTCAGCCTCTGCTCATCACATGGCCATCTGAATCCTGTGGTCTCCACTTCTGCACAGGGGTACATCTGTCTAGATTCCCTCCTTGTGAGGTCTCCAGTCCTGTAGGATGAAGGCCCTCCTGGCTCAAAATTTGGTTTCATCTTAAAAGGATCTTTGAGATTCTTCCAAATAGCTCCCACCCACAGCACTAGGGACCAGGATTTGAATGTGTCTTAGGGGATATGAGTCAGCCCCCATCAGTAAGTCTGTGCGGGGCTTGGTGAGCTCACAGAGTTGGTCATAAAACAGGTAGCCCTCTGGTACACCACCCTGCTCATCAATCGTGCTGAAGATCATCAACTTTTGATGATTTTAAAGCAGACTGCTTTTTTTTTTCAAATTCTACTCAGTTTATTCATTTTTTAAAAAGATATTACATTAAAAAAAATATGAGGTCCCCATTCCCCCACCGCCCCCACCCCACCACTCCCCCCACAGTAACACTCTCCCCCATCATCATGTCACATCCATTGCGTCTGGCGAGTACATCTCCAGGCATCGCTGTACCCCATGTCCCGTATTCCACACCATAGCCCACACTTTCCTACGTTCCATCGGGTAGGCCATGGGAGGACAAACAACATCTGGCAATTGTCCCTGGGGCACCACCCAGGACAACTCCAAGTCCCGAGAATGCCTCCACATTTCTTCTCTTCCTTGCCTTCCCCACACCCAGCAGCCACCATGGCCACTTTTTCCTCATCAATGCCACATTTTCTTGATTATTAACCACAATAGCTCATAAATGGAATATCATTAAGTCCACTCTGATCCTTACTGTATTCCTCCTTCCTTTGGACCTTGGCTTGGTTGTGTCCATTCCACATCTATGTCAAGAGGGGTTTTAGATTCCACATGGATATTGGATGCAATCCTCCTGCTTTCAGTTGTAGGCACTCTAGGCTCCATGTTGTGGTGGTTGACATTCTTCAACTCCATGTTAGCTGAGTGGAGTAAGTCCAATAAATCAGAGTGTAGGAGCTGTAGTCTGTTGAGGGCAGGGCCTGCCTATCATATTGTCAGTCCAGAAATTCAAACCCCCAAGATATATCTTAAGCCCCAGCACCAACTACAATTCCAGTAAAGAAGCATGAAAGGCTTGTGAAAAGAGATCCCATCTGAGTCCATCTTCATCATGCAGAAACACCAGTTCCAAAGAAGGGCCAACTGACATGGCAGTGAACCCCATCTGCCATGACCATAGAACCTGTGGGTCTCTTTAGCCCTCAAAAGGACCAATATCTGGGGGTGTATCTACTTTATCTGTCTCTAAGACTCTGCTCAGGTGTGCATATGGGCAATTCTTCTGACAACCTCCAGACTCTTTTTTAGAGACTCATAGCCATATAAACTCATTTGTCCTTTCCATTTCCCCCTTAATTTAGGTCAAACAGAATTTTTAACTCCTGTTATTATATGTAGATAGGGATATTCTGCTGGTCCGCATTGAACCTTTAATTCAAGGTCATTTTCTAGTTGCATCATCAGCTGGTACTTCGAAGTGATCCCTCGGTGCCAGGGAGGCTCATCCCTGGGTGTCATGTCCCACGTTGTTGGGAAGGCATTGCATTTACATGCTGAGTTTGGCTTCGAGACTGGCCACATTTGAGTAACACAGAGGCTGTCAGGAGGGAATTCCTAGGCACAGTGCTGCTCTAGGCCTTGTTCTTATTTCAGGCATATAGGCTCACAAGCATAGTCATTAGTTTCAGGGGCTCACTGTTGGACCCTCATTCCTTCCTGATCCTTACCATTGCACCTGGGGTACTACCGCTGCTCCCCTCCAGACAACAGCAGAGCCCCCACTGGCCAGTAACCCAGTACCCCCCCAGCTGTTGTATTTAATTTTTTCCACTATGAGTATATCCAAACATTTCCATACCCTCTGGGCGTATGCCCTGTATAACTCCCTGTCAATCATATATCGCCTGTCAATAACATCCCATACCAGTATTCCTCCGCTGCCATTGTTGAACCACTCTGTGATCCAAAACTTACTGAAAAGTAAAGCCCAATATAATGTCAGGTTCCCTTACTAGTAAAATGGAATATAGCAATGAGTTTAAAGGTTAGCTGTAGAATGCATATTGATTTGGAAAAATACTACATCCTATCTTTTTCTTTTCTTTTTTCCTAATTATACAGCTTCTCTTCAGAGGAGTCCCAGATCACAGTAATTCATATATACAATGTATAGTACTCCCACACATCCACCATAAAACCTTTTCCCTTCCACAGCGATAATCTTTCAACTTATTCATATCATATTTACTTAAACTGATGTACAGAATCTGAGACAATAGCTTTCAAACAAGGTGACATTTGTGCTTACATTGTGGTCCATACTTTAGGATATACAGTTTTCTAAATTTTTTAGTTATCCTTTGTTTTACATTATGGTTTACATTATTAGTCTGTCGTCCCCTATATGTTTTTGCTGTAATATTACATGTTTTATATTCATCCTTGTGTACTCTCACGAAACTCCTCTCTTGCCCCCACATTTACATGGTTCCATCCATTCAACATCCATTTTCCCCTCCCCTTGGGGCCCACAGCGACAGCCAATCTCCATTTCCCAAGGAGCCACGCCCAGATATACTTGCAACAGTGCTCAGGGCCTGGCTTGCTCAACTGCCCTAATGCCCTGGGAGTCATCCTTTCTCTCGATTGATACAGTTCCCTCTATTTGATGGCATTAGTCCTCCCCAGGGTGTGGGCCCACCCCCACTCTCACTCCTTGGGTCTCTACCCAATGGTACAACCCACCCTGGCAAAATGAGCATTCAGACATTCCCCAGGAGTCTGTCCCGCATCAGACCATTCCCTCCAAGCATCCTAAACAGGTAACCCTCCTAATTATATTTTGATACGGTTTTCTCTGCATTTTACTCTCAACCAACACCTGACACTCTCATTTGTTCACATGTTGCCCCTCTCTCCCCCAATTTTTTGGGCAATATTACCCCTCCGCCCATCCCCAGGCCCCCTCAAACCCCCAAAGCCCCACCCAAAGGCAATCCCTTGCCCCCATTTTATCTCTTCTTTGTGCACATACTTACCGCCAGATCATCATGGATTCCACCCCTGCAGACGTCAGCTTACATCCTTCCTCTACCCCCCGATTTCCTGTAAGCCTATCTTCCAGTCTCTAGCTCTCTGAGACAGCTTGCTTATTTCATATCATTGAGGTTATGTAGTATTTGTCCTTCAATGCCTGAGTTGCTTCACTCAATATAAGGTTCTCAAGATTCATCCATTTTATCACGTGTGTTTGTAGTGTATTTGTTCTTAAAGCTGAGTAGTATTCCACTGTATATATATACCATATTTTATTGATCCACTCATCTGTTAATGGGCATTTGGGTTGATTCCAACTTTTGGCAATAGTGAACAATGCTGCTATGAACATTCGTGGGCATATATCGGTTTGTGTCCTTGTTTTCAGTTCTTCTGGGTGTATACCTGCAGTGGTATTGCTGGGTCAAATGGCAAACCTATGGTTAATTTTTTGAGAAACCACCAAACTGTCCTCCAGAATGGTTGGATCCTTCTGCATTCACACCAGCAGTGGATGAGGATTCCCATTTCTTCACATCCTCTCCAGCATTTGTATTCTTCTGTTTTTTTCATAGCTGCCAATCTTAAGGGAGTAAGATGGTACCTCATTGTAGTTTTGATTTGCATTTTCCTGATAGCTAAAGATTTGGAGCATTTTTTCATGTCCTTTTTAGCCATTTGTATTTCTTCTTTGGAGAAGTGTCTGTTTAAATGTTTCCCCCATTTTTTAAATGGGTTGTTTATCTTTTTATTTTCAAGATATAGGAGTTCTTTATATATGCAAGTTACTCGTCTCTTATCAGATATATGGTTGAAAAATATTTTCTCCCATTGTGTAGGTTCCCTTTTTACTTCCTTGACAAACTACTTTGAGGTGTAGAGGGCTTTAATTTTGAAGAAGTCCCATTTAACTATTTGTTCTTTTGCTGCTCGTGCTTTTGGTGTGATGTTCATGAACCCATTTCCTATTACAAGGTCTTGTAGATGTTTCCCTACACTGCTTTCCAAGGTTTTTATGGTCTTGGCTCTTATATTTAGGTCTTTGATCCCTCTTGAGTTGATCTTTGTATAAGGTGTGAGATGGTAGTCCTCTTTCATTCTTCTACATATGGATATCCAGTTCTCCAGGCACCATTTGTTGAATAGGCCATTCTCTCCCAGTTGAGAGGGTTTGGTGTCTTTATCGAATATTATATGGCTATATATATGAGGTTCTATATCAGAACTTTCAATTCAATTCCATTGGTCTGTGTGTCTCTCCTTATGCCCATACCATGCTGTTTTCACTTCTGTAGCTTTGTAGTATGTTTTGAAGTCAGGTAGTGTGATTGCTCCAATTTTAATTTTTCTTTTTCAATACGTCTTTGGCTATTCAGGGCCTCTTTCCTTTACAAATAAATTTCATAGCTAATTTTTCCAGTTCCTTAAAGAAGGCTGTGTTGATTTTTATTGGGATTGCATTGAATGTGTAGATCAGCTTCGGTAGGATAGACATCTTAACAATATTTAGTCTTCTTATCCATGAGCAGGGAATATTCTTCCATTTATTTAGGTCTTCCTTGTTTTCCTTGAACAGTCTTGTATAGTTCTCGGTGTATAAGTTTTTTACCTCTTTAGTTAAATTTATTCCTAAGTATTTGATTTTTTTCTTTACTATTGTGAATGGTATTTGTTTCTTGATTTCCTCCTGATCTTGCTCATTATTGGTGTACAGAAATGCTACTGATTTTTGCGCATTGGTCTTGTAACCTGCGACTTTACTAAACTCATTTATGAGTTCCAGAAGCTTTGTTGTAGACCTCTCAGGGTTTTCTATGTATAGGATCATGTCATCTGCAAATAATGAAATTTTGACTTCTTCCTTTCTAGTTTGAATTCCTTTTATATCTTGTTCTTGCCTCAGTGCTCGATCAAGTACTTCTAAGACAATGTTTAATAGAAGGGGAGACAGTGGGCATCCCTGTCTTGTTCTTGACTTTAGAGGGAAGGATTTTAGGATTTCTCCATTGTAAACAATGTTAACTGTAGGTTTTTTCATATATACTCTTTATCATGTTCAAAAAATTTTCTTGTATTCCAGTCTTTTGGAGTGTTTTTATCAAGAAAGGGTGCTGTATTTTGTCAAACACTTTTTCTGTATCTTTAGATAAAATCATGTGATTTTTTTTCCTTCAGTCTGTTTATATGGTGTATTACATTGGTTGATTTTCTTATGTTGAACCATCCTTGCATACCTGGAATGAATCCCACTTGGTCGTGGTGTATAATTCATTTAATGTGTTATTGAATATGATTAGCAAGTATTTTGTTAAGTATTTTTGCATCTAAGTTCATTAGAGTAATTGGTCTGTAATTTTCCTTTCTTGTGGTGTCTTTGTTTGGCTTTCGTACTAGGATAATGTTGGCAAGAAAAAGGAGTTAGGTAATGTTCCTTCAGTTTCGATTTTTTGGAAGAGCTTCACCAGGATTGGTGTTAATTTTTTCTGGAATGTTTCGTAGAATTCACCTGTGAAGCCATTTGGCCCTGGGCTCTTCTTAGCTGCGAGGTTTTTAATGACTGATTCTATCTCTTTACTTGTGATTGGTTTGTTGAGATCATCAATTTCTTCTTTCATCAATATAGGCTGCTTCTGTGTTTCTAGGAATTTGTCCATTTCCTCTGAATTGTCATTTTTGTTGGAATATAGCTTTTCAAAGTATCCTTTTATGATAGTCTTTATTTCTGTGTGGTCAGTGGTGATATCTCCTTTCTCGTTCCTTTTTTTGTGTATTTGCATCTTCTCTCTTTTTTCTTTGTTAGTCTCGCTAAAGGTTTGTCAATTTTATTCATCTACTCAAAAAAACAGCTCTTGGTCTTGTTTATCTTTTCAAGTGCTTTCTTATTTTCTATTTCATTTAGTTCTGCGCTTATCTTTGTTATTTCCTTCCTTCTTCTTCCTGTGGGATTACTTTGTTGTTTTTTTTCTAATTCTTCCAAATATAGAGTTAGTTCTTCAATTTTTGCTCTTTCTTCTTTTTTGATGTATGAATTTATGGCTATAAATTTCACTGTCAGTACGGCTTTTGCTGCATCCCATAAATTTTGGTATGTTGTGTTATCATTATCATTTGTTTCAAGGTAGTCATTGATTTCTTTTGAGATTTCTCTTTGACCCACTGTTTTTCTAAGAGTGTTCTGTTTAATTTCATTATTTTGGTGTGAAATCTGGGCCTCTGGCCCTTGCAGATTTCTAGCTTCACTCCACTGTGGTCAAAGATTTTATTTTGTATTATTTCAATATTTCTGAATACATTAAGCCTTTCTTTGTGGCCTAGCATAGGTCTATCTTGTAGAATGATCAATGTGCACTTGAGAAGAATGTATATCCTGCTGTGTTTGGGTGTAATGATCTGTATATGTCTATTAGACAAGCTCCTCTAATAAATTGTTCAAATATTTCATTTCTTTAGTGATTCTGTTTTGAGATGTTCTGTCCAGAGTTGATACTGGTGTATTAAAATCCCCCACTATAATTGTAGATGCATCTATTCTTTCACTTAGTTTTTCTGGTGTTTGCCTCACGTATTTAGAGGAGCCCTTTTTAGGAGCATAAATATTTATGATTGTTCATTCTTCTTGACAGATTGTCCCTTTCACTAATATGTAGTATCCTTCTTTGTCTCTCACAATTGTTTTGCATTTAAAGTCTACTTTGTCTGCTATTAATATAGCTACTCCTGCCCTTTTTTTTTTTTTGGTTATTGTTTGCTTGTAAGATTGTTTTCCAACCATTCATTTTCAGCCTCCATGAATCTCTGGCTCTAAGATGTGTCTCTTGTAGATAACATATAGATGGGTCATATTTCCTTATCCAATGTCCCAGTCTGAATCTTCTCATAGGTGATTTTAATCCATTGACATTCAGTGTTATTACTTTCAAGGTATTATTTATGTTAGCCATATTTTGATTGGACTTCTGTTTGTCATATTTTGTTTATTTTCTTCTTCTCTTTTTGTCTTTTTTGTTGCTCTTACACTCTCCTCCAACTCTGCCTGTCCTGTTTTATCCTTTCTTCCTGCAGAACTCCCTTTAGAATTTCTTGAAGGGGAAGTTTCTTGTTGGCATACTCTTTCAATTTCTGTTTATCTCTGAATATTTTGAACTCTCCATCATTTTTGAATGCTAGTTTAGCTGGATAGAGTATTCTTGGTTGGAAATTTTTTTCCTTTAGTACTTTGACTATATCATACCACTGTCTTCTTGCCTCCATGGTTTCAGATGAGAAATCAGCACTTAATTTTATGGAGCTTCCCTTGTATGTGATGGTTTTCTTTTCTCTTGCTGCTTTTAGAATTTTCTCTTTGTCTTGAGTGTTGGATAATTTGACAAGTGTATGTCTTGGGGTGGGCTTGTAGGGGTTTATGATGTTTGGGGTTCACTGTGCTTCTTGGATATGTACATCTGTCTCTTTCAGTAGATTTGGGAAGTTTTCAGCCATTATTTCCTGCAACACTCCTTCTGACTCCTTTCTCTTCTCTTCTCCTTCTGGGATGCCTATAATATGTATGTTTGTGCATTTTGCATTGTCATTCAGGTCCCTAAGTCCTAGCTGGATATTTTTTATCTTTTTATCAATCAATTTTCTATCTCTTTGTTTTCCGGTGTACTGTTTTCCACATCACTAATTCTCTGCTCTGCCTCTTCTAATCTGCTGCTATTTGCTGCAGGTGTATTTTTTATTTCTTGAACCGTGGTGTTCATTCCCATCATATCTGTTATCTTTTTGCATATGTCTGCAATTTCCCCTCCAAATGTTGACTTCATATTGTTAACCTCTTCCTTTACTTCATTAAATTTGTCTGTGATATATGTTCTGAGATCTTTAATTACTTGTGCAAAGTTCTGCTCCCCTTCCTGATTTTTAGTTTGTTGATTGGATTCGGCCATGTTTTCCTGATTACTGGTTTGTTTTGTAGTTTCTTGTTGCTGTCTGGTCATCATTTTATCTTGATGGGTTAATCAGTTTCTTAGCTTCTTTGTCTAGTCTTGGGGATTAGTTAGCTGTTTTTTTGTGTAAGTGTTATATCTTCTCTTTGTCACTTTGTTCTTCTTATTCTAATTTCTTGTTGCTGGGTGAGTTCACTTTGGAGGAAAGTATTAGGGCCAAGGAAAGGCAATTGTGTAAGAAAGGAAAATGTGTAAAGTAGTATTGGTAAGAAATGTTAACAGAGCAACAATATGAATTCTGGGAGAATGGATAATAGATTCATGTATGTTGTGTAGAGTTATAGCAGTAGGTAGAGTACCTTTAATGAGGTAGTTGACTGAATATGGGAGGAATATGGTATGAATTAAAAAGTTAGTGTTTTCGTGAGAGAGGGAAAGAGAAAAGAAAGACAATGGTTTCAAGAGTGGATAAAAGACAGAAAACAAAACAAAGGTATTAGAAATTAACAGTTAGACAATTTTGGGGATCAAAGAAAGGGAGGTGGAATATAGGAGAGACAATAGATGATGGAGGATATCAATATGTGGGGGAAAGGAGATAGTGTAGGTAGCCAAAATCAATTAATACAGACATGAGGCAGTGGAGAATGAGGAAACCCAGCAAATGTGAGGTGTTCCCTCTAGCACCTATTGTATAAGTAAGATAAAATAAGAAGAAAATGAGTGACAAGAGAGAAAGAAGAAAAAAAAGACCTTGGGGGATACAATGGGAGAAAAGATTAGGAGATAATGCAATGTTAGCAATCACTACAATAAAAAATAAAAAAAATTTTAAAAAAACAAAACAAAAAAACAAAAAGAAAAAACACAAATGTTGAGGGCTAGGACATTCAATGACATCAGATGTACCACAGGGCGTGGTGGATTCAAGGAAGGAAAGTCTGTGATATTGCAGACTCAAGAGGTGTGATTCTTGGGGTGTAGGCCACCAGGGTTTAGGGTACACAGACCTGGCAACCTCAAATCTGGTTAACAGGGAGCCTGGGAGCACCGCAGTGCAACATAGCCTACAGGGATCCCCACAGCTCAGTGCCAGACCTATGGGGGAGATCACATCCACAAACTCTGACCTATGCTTCAGAACCCCACAATTCACCCTCTCACTAGTGTCTCCTCTGCGGCTGTATCACTAATTCGACTTCAGGACAGCTCCCATCCTGCAATCACCTGAAACAGCCATCTGTGAGTCCCTCTAAACTGCAGCCAATTTAATGACGCTGCAGATCAGCAGCCAGGCCCAGCCGGCATGGCTCCAGCCGGAAGCGCAGATATCAGTGTCTGAACCTGAAATTCCCATGCCTTGCAAAAGATTCCCCTAATCGGCTTCCAGACATCTCCCAACCTGCAGGCCCCTGAACCAACCTCCTGGTGATGTCTCTTTTTTGTGAGTGATTTAAGGCTGCTGCAGATTGGCAGCCAACCTTGGGGGTGGGGCTCTAGCCAGAAGCACTATTATTCATGTCAGAAATAAAAAATTTCCCCACCTCACACAAAACTTCCGTCTGTCTCCCCAAATCGGTCTGTGAAGGCCTCTTGCAGCTCCGCCCACCCCAGGAGGGAGTGTCCCACATGCAGCCCCCACCACCGTGTAAAAGAGCCTCAATTTTATCTTATTCATGAATTTTCTCTATTGCCTTCCCACCAAATCAATGTCCAGACACCTCCTGCCCTGCAAAATCTTGAAACAGCCTGGTCCTGAAGAATTTCCAATGCTGCCCAGTTGCTTCTATGCAGGAGAGACACTCAGGTGCACTCACTCAACCACCATCTTGCCCCGTCCCTCTCCCCCTGCCTTTGAATTCAGCCCCCTGACCTCCAGCAAGTGTGAGGGAGGAACAATTCTTATCCAACAGTGGCCCCTAGTGGAGGTAGTTTTGCCTCTGACTTTCCACCACAGAGCCACTTTCTTTTTCCTGTAGCTTTTTCTGCCTCTTTTCTTCCCATCAGACATACATGAGAGAACTGTCCAGGACACAAGAGCAGAGGTTCTCTTCTCACAAAATGATTTTAAGAGCCAAAGATGGGTTCCATATATTAGTAAAAGGGGTAAACTTTCAGGAAGAAAGAACAAAAATAAAGATTTATGCACCTAAGCATGAGGCTCAAAATGCATGAGGCAAACACTGGGAAAATTAAGTGGAGAAATAGATGCTTATACAAGTATAGTGGGGTAATTTAATACAAAATTATTATGACTAGACAGAACATCTCAACAAAGAATCAATAAAGAAACAAAGACTCTGAATAATACATTAGAGGATCTGGACCTAATTGACATATACAGAACAATACACCCAAATACAGTGGGATATACTTTCTTCTCAAGTGCACATGGACCATTATCCAATATATACCACATACTAAGCCACAGAATAACACTCAAAGAATTAAAAAAGATTGAAATTATACAAAGTAATTTCTCTGATTATAATAGTATGAAGCTTGAAATTAGCAGGGGCCAGAAAACTAGGTCAGACACAAATATATGGAAATTAAACAACACACTCTACAACAAACACTGGGTGAAGGAGGAAATTACAAAAGAAATCAGGAAATACCTTGAAATGAATGAAAATGACAACAATACATATCAAAACTTATTGGATTCAGCCAAAGCTGTACTGAGAGGGAAATTTATAGACATAAATATATAAATGAAAAAAAAAAAAAAAGAAGAGCAAAAATCAAAGACCTAACTACACACCTGTAGAAATTAGAAAAAGAAAAACAAACTAACCCCAAATGAAGTAGAAAGAACTAAATAAAGATTAGAGTAGAAATAAATGAAATAGAAAATAAGAAATCACTAGAAAAAATTAAGAAAACTAAAACATGGCTCTTTGAGAAGATCATTAAGATCGAAAAACTCTTAGCTATATCAACAAAGAAAAAAGGAGATAAGATGTAAATACACAAAATAATAAATGAAGAAGGGGATATCACCATTAACCCCACAGAAATAGAGTACCAGAAAAGGATACTTTGAGAAATTATATGCCAACAAGAAGGATAATTTAAAGGAAATGCACTAATTCTTAGAAACACACAAGCAGCTTACATTGACAAAAGAATTTGATGAACTCAACAGACCAATCACAAGTAAATATGGAATCAGAACCTCCCAAATAAGAAGAGTGCAGGATCAGACAGCTTCACAGGTGAATTCTACCAAACATTCCACAGAGAACTAACACCAATCCTGCTTAAACTCTTCCAAAAAAAAAAACAAAAGTAGAAGGACCATTGCCTAGCTCATTCTATGATGCCAACATTACCCTAAAAACAAAGCCAAACAAAGACACCACAAGAAAGGAAAATTACAGACTAATTTCTGCAATGTCCAGATGCTAAAATCTTCAAAAAAAACTTGCTAATCATATTCAAAAGCACATCAAATGAATTATATACCATAACCAAGTGAGTTTCATCCCAGGTATATAAGGATTATCCAACAAAAGAAAATCAATCAATGTAATACACCATATAAACAGATTGAAATAAAAAATCACATGATCATATCTACAGATGCAGAAAAGCATTCACCAAAATACATCATCCTTTTCCTGATAAAAATCCTGCAAAAGAGATAGTAATAGGAGGAAAATTTTTGAACTGGAGTATATATGAAAAAGCCACAGCTAACAACATGTACAATGGTGAAATCCTAAAACCTTTCCCACTAAGATCAAGAACAAGACAACGATCTCCACTGCCCCTGCTTCTATTTAACATTGTGTTAGAGGTACTTACTCAAGCACTTAGGCAAGAAAAAGATATAAAATGCATCCAAATTGAAAGGAAGAATTCAAAATTTCACTATTTGCAGATATCATGATCCAATGTATGAAAGGCCCTGAGAAATCTACACCAAAACTTGTAGAACTTATAAATTATTTCAGTAATGTCACAGGTTATAATATTAATGCACTAAAGTCAGTAGCATTTCTGTACACTAGTAATGAGCAATCTGTGAAGGAAATCATGACAAAAATCCAATGTACAAGAGCAAATAAAAGAATCCAATACCTAGGAATAAACTTATCGAAAATGTAAAGGATTTCTACACAGAAAACTACACAGCCCTGTTAAAGTAAATCAAAGAAGACTTTTTTTAAAAATGAAGAATATTCCATTTTCATGGATGGAAAGACTAAACTTCATTAAGATGTCCATCCTACTGAAAATGATCTACACATTTAAAACAATCTCAATAGAAATCAACACATCATTTTTATTGAATTGGAAAAACTAAATATGAAGTTTAAATGGAAGGGCAAGTGTCCCCAAATAGCAAAAGATATATTGAAAAAGGAAAATGAAATTGGAGGAATCACACTTTTTCACTTTAAAACATTCTATAAAACTACAGTGGTCAAAACTTCATGGTATTGACACAAGGATAAACATACCAACAAATTGAGCCAAATTGAGAGTTCTGATATAGAATCAGATATTCAAAAAGGCTACCAAACACATTCAACTGGGAGAGAATGGCATCTCCAACAAATTGTGCTTGGAAAACTGGAATCCATATCCCAAAGAATTTGAAAGAAACACCATCTCACACTATATACAAAAATCAACTCAGGATTGATCAAAGATCTAAATGTAAGAGCAAACAGCATAAAGACCTTGAAAGATAATGTAGTGGAGCATTTACAGGACCTTGTAATAGGGAATATTTTTTCATCTCTTTATTGTTTTTAATGTTACATTAAAAAAATATGAGGCCTCCATATACCCCCCACCCCCCTCACCCCACTCCTCCCACATCAACAACTTCTTTCATTATTGTGGGATATTCATTGTATTTGGTGACTATAATTTGGAGCACATGGATAATGGTTTACATTGTAGTTTACACTGTCCCCCAGTCCACCTAGTGAGCCATGGCAGGACATACATTGTACAGTGTCTTTCCTTGCAGTACCACCGAGGACAACTCCAAGTCCTGAAAATGCCCCCACATCATATCTCTTCTTCCCTCTCCCTAACCTCAGCAGGTACTGTGGCCACTTTCTCCACATCAATGCTACAAATTCTTCCATTACTAATCACAATAGTTCCATAGTAGAATGCGGTCACCCCTCGGGCTGAAGTGTGGTTTGCTGGCCTGGCAGGGGAGCGGCCGTGGCAGGGCAAGCCACTGCCCCCATAATAGGGTGGCTGGTCGGACTCACCGCCACCCCTGAAGGGAGCTCGGCATAGGCGCAGAGTGCCCTCAGGTCTCCCCTTCTCGGCAGCCATGCTTCCACGGCCGCCCCTCCTCCCGGATGGTGCCACACGATGCCTGTGGGGCGGCACCCTTCTTCTTCTTTCTCCCTGTGCAGGCGCAGGGCGGAAAATTCCAGTCTGCCCTTTTCCCCTCCCCCAACAGCAGCAACAGCCAGGCGTGGGCGGAAAAATCCAGTCTGCCCTTTTCCCTCCCCCCGACAGCAGCAACAGCCAGGCGTGGGCGGAAAAATCCAGTCTGCCCTCTTCCCTTCCCCCGACAGCAACAACAGCCAGGCGTGGGCGGGAAACTCAAGTCTGCCCTCCACCCCAGCAACAGCAGCCACCAATCCCTAAACCCTGCCCCTTCCCCCAGCAATAGCGACAGCCAATCCCTAATCACCACCCCTCCCCCATCCAGTACCACCCACTGACCTTTCTCCAGCAACCAATCAGAACAGGGCATGGCTTCGACCAATCAGCCTTCCCCAGCCCCTATAAAACTGTTGCCTCTCCCTCAATAAAGTGGACTTGTGTGTTTACCTTGTCTCCGCGGTGGTTCTTCTGCCGTGCACCCTCCAGTCCTGAGAGCCCCCGTCAAGGACCTGGCCTCCCTTGTCTCCAGTTCGTTGCCTGCTTCTCCGGGCAACCCCTTCATGGCCGACTTTGCCGGGCGACCCTGTCAGCCGAACCGCGCAACCCCTGTGAGACCGATCCCTCGTCTGCTGTCGGACCGACCCCTCGTCCCAAGCGGGACCGACCTCTCATCCTAAGCTGGACCGACCCCTCGTCCACAGCCAGACCCCACCTCTACCGACCAAGCAAGCCGTCGCAGCTGGCACCCAATGTGGGGCAAGGCAACTCCACAGACCGATCCCTCATCTGCTGCCGGACCGACCCCTAGTCCCAAGCGGGACCGACCCCTCATCCATAGCTGGACCGACCCCTCGTCCGCAGCCAGACCCCACCTCTACCAACCGAACAAACCATCACAGTAGAATATCAGTAAGTTTACTCTAATCCATACTCTAATCCTCCAGCCTATGGACCCTGGGATGTTTATGTCCACTCCACCTCTATATTGCAGGAGCTTAGGTTCCACATGGATGAAGGATGCAATTTTCCTGCTTGCAGGTGTAGGCACTCTTGGCTCTGTGGTGTGGTGGTTGACCTTCTTCACCTCTCTGTTAGGTGGCCAGGGTAAGTCCAATAAACCAGACAGTATAAGTTGCAAGTCTGCTGAGGCTTAGGGCCTATCACATGGACAGTCCAGAGATTCAGGTCTCCTGAATATACACCAACTCCAGTGCTAACCACAGGTCCAGTAAAAGTGACAGAAGAGGCATGTGTAGAAAGGTCATATGTGAATCCAACTCCATCACACTCAGGAACACAAACTCCAAAGTAGGGCCCACTGACATGGCACTGAACTCCAGAGCCATCTGCCATGACCATAGAACCTGTGGGTCTCTATAGCCCTCAGGAGAACCAGTACCTGAGGTTGTATCTACTTTGGCTGTCTCTGGGACCTTGCTGAGGTGTGTGTAAGCACAACCTCTCTGATGACCTCCTGACTCTCTTTTAGAGACTCATAGCCATATAAACTCATTTGTTCTTTTCATTTCCCCCTTTTATTCAAGATTGTAAAGCAGTTTTTAACGCCTAATATTACATATAGGCTGAGGTATTCTGCTCTTCTGAGTTGACCCTTTTATTCAAAGCCTTTTTCTAGTTACATCACCAGCTGGTGCTTGGTAGTAATTCCTCAGCACCAGGGAGGGGAATCCCTGGGAGTTGTGGCCCATGATGGGGGGAAGGTAATGTATTTACATTCTGAGTTTGGCTTGAACTTCACATCCAAATCCCAAGCAGTGAAAGAAAAAATAGATAAATGGGAATTCCTCAAAATTAAAACTTTTACACCTCAAAGATGTGATGGAAGAAAATATTTGGTAATTATATATCTGATAGTAGCCTAACATACAGCATATATAAAGAAAACATATCTAAAAACAAAAGACAAACAACCCTTTTAAAAATGGGGAAAAGAGAAAGACAAAGTAGATACAACTCCAGGTATTGGTGCTCCTGAGAGGTATGGAGACACACAGATTCTACGGTCATGGCAGATGCCTCTGGAGTGAGCCTTACTATGGAAATTGTGCTCCTGAGTGTGATGGAGTTGGACTCAGATGTGACCTTTCTACACATGCCTCTTTTGTCACTTTTACTGAATTTGTAGTTTTTCACTGGGGTTGGTGTATCCTAAGAAGACTTGAAGCTATGGACTGGCCATGTGGCAGCTGGGCTCTAAGCCTCAGCAGATTTGAACCTCCTATTCTCTGGTTTGTTGAACCTCCTATTCTCTGGTTTGTTGAACACCGGCCAGCTAACAGGAAAGTGAAAATGGCTAACCACCACACCAGGGAACTGAGATTGCCTACAACTTTAAGTAAGAGAATCACATCCACCAACCATGTTGGAATAAGTCCCCTCTCAGTATAGAGGTGGAATGGACATCACCAACCCAGGGTCTACAGGATGGAGGAATAAATTATGGAATAGTGTGAGCTTAATGGTATTCTACTGTAGAATCATTTTGAACAGTAAGGGAAGCAGCTGTAGCATTGATCTGGGGAAAGTGGCTATGGTAGTTGCTGAGGGAAGGGAGAAGGAAGAGTTGAGATGTGGGACATTTTTGCTACTTGAGGTTGTCCTAAATGATATTGCAGGGACAGATGCTGGACATTATATATCCTGCCATAACCCACTGAATGTACTGGGGAGAGTGTAAACTACAATGTAAACTATAATCCATGCAGTCTGGCAGCGCTCCAAAATGTAGTCACCAAATGCAAATAATATGCCACAATGATAAACAAGGTTTTTGATGTGGGAGGAGTGGGAGGGTGGTGTGTGGGAAATGGAAGAACCTTTTACTTTTTTTAATACAACTTTATTTTGTGATCTATGTATCTTTAAGAAACATACAATTTAATAAGTAAAAAGAAAGAATACGGAACTAGCTCATGGAATAACATGGATGAACCTTGAGGTCCTTATGTTGAGTGAAGCAAGTCAGACATTGAAGGACAAATATTACATGACTTTTGATATAAATTAAGCAAATCAAGCAGACTCAGAGAGCTATTGTCTGTAAGAGATATTTAGAGGAAATACAAAGGGAGAAGTTTGTGAGCCAATGCCCATATGGACCAAATCTATGATAAGGTGAAAGTGTGTCATTGGGTAGTGAAGGACTATGACAAGACATTGGTGATACTATTGGGTTAGGCATTGCTGGTTTGACAGGGGTGGGGTAGTGAGGGTAGGTTGGAGGGCTCATGGAATTGGGGGAGGGTTGGGCAATGGACCATGTGAACACTGGGAATTGTCAGGTATGTGGCTGAACGTAAAAAGTTGAGAACACTCCTATGGCAATATGACAAGGGAGGGTTACTGCCTTATGGTGTTGGATGGGGAGCATTCAGGACAGGGTGCACCTGGTGCAGGCTTCCAGGGAGAGTGTGAGAGATCATTTTGTCATAATGTTTTGGGTCGGTGTGTGGAAACCCACATAATGAGTGGGAAGCTGTTGAACTCCCATCCTGGGGAGAACCTATATCTTCTCAAACAATGGGACAGGAGTCATTTGAGGGCATAGGTGATTCCTAGGAGGGGAGGACAAACCAGAATGTCAAGACTTCAGTGTTGCAAGTAACTATGAATCTTATCCAAGTAGTGAAGCCAGATGATCAATATTGGCCCCAAGGGGAGGCAGAGGGAGCACATAGAGTACATGAAAGAGGGGTATTTATTGGGCAATGGAAGTGTTCTACATGATCTTACAATGATGGACACTGGTCATGTTAAATGTCATCAAAATTTATAAATGTATGTGCTGTAAAATATAAACCACAATATAAACCATTGACCGTGGTTAGTAGCTATGATTTACTGCTTGTATAACAGTTGAAACAAATATACCATCCACATATAAAACGGTATTAACATGGGAAGGGGAAAATGGGGGAGGATGTTGGGTATATGGCAGTCCCCTATATGCTGTTTGTGACTTTTCTGTGAACTAAAACTTCTTTGAAAACAAAATTTTATAGTTTTGTTTAATGGAATAAACAAAATGGAGTAAATGGAAGGAAATGTCAGTATACACACAGTACAATATATATTAAATTGATGAAAGAAAAAAAGTTTTTAAAAAAATAATAGTTTTCATTATTTTGTAATATCCCAAATTTTAAATTTTATTTAAAATTTTTTTGTATTTTATTTTTAATATTTAACCTATCATTATTATTTGATTTTCCTAATAATTGTATTTGGCTATTTTATTGGCTTCATTTTTGAAGAAGCTTTGGATCACAGAAGAGTTACAATTGGAGAAGGGGAGAATCATTAGTGTGGAGTGTCAGTAATGAGGGATACATGGGAGGAATTTCACCTGGAAATACACATAAGGTATATAAATGTTTTCAAATATTCATGTGGCATTGCCACAGTGGATGGAGAGACACACAATAACTGAGAGAATATTGAATTCTAATCATGGAGAGCTCTGCTACATTCTCTAATGGAACAGCAGCAATCCCCCAAGTACAGGGGCAATGACTAGTGAAGAAAAATGGCCCATTGATGGACCCTTGATATTGATGACTATGCTTATGAGCCTTTGCTCTTGAAATTGAAACTTAGCCTTGTGTTTAGGGTGCCTAAAAGTTACCTTCTGAGATCCTCCTTGTTGCTCAAATGTAGCCTCTTTCTAAGACAAATTCAGCATACAAATGCGTTGTCTTCCCCCCAGAGTAGGACATGACTCCTAGGGATGAGCCTTCTGTACACTGAGGGATTACCATCACCAATCAAATAGCAGGGTAACTGGAAAAATATGTAAAAGAAAAGGGGGGAATGCAAAGACAAACGAGTTCATAAGGCTGAGAGACTTCAAAGTGAATTGGGAGGTCATTATAGAGGTAGCACTTATGCACATCTCAGCAGGATCTCATAGACTGCCAAAATAGATACTACCCCAAATAGTGAGTCTCCTGAGAGCTCTGGAGACACCTAGGTCCTATGGTCATGGTAGATAGGTCAGAAATTTGGTGCCTTCCCAGTGGGCCTACCTTGGGGTTTGTGCTCCCCATTGTGACAGAGTTGGGACTCAGTTATGACTTCCCTACACATAGCTCATCTGTCCCTTCTATTTGAACTTATACTTGGTGATGGTGTTAGTAGGTGTACACCCAAGAAACTTAAGTCTTTGGACTGCCCATGTGCCAGCTGTGCCCTGAGCCTCAGTGGAGTTGCAACACCTACTTTCCAGTTCATTGGACCCACCCAGGGCAATTAACAAAGAGGTGAGGATGGGCAACCACTATACCAAGGAAATAAGAAAGCCTATAACTGCCAGCAAGAGCATCCCATCCATATATGGGATCAAACTCCCCTCTCAATTAGAGGTGGATTGGGCATCACCATCCCAGAATCCTTAAGAATGGGAAAGAACTATGGACTAGAGTGGACTTACTGGTATTCTTCTATAGCCTTATTGTCTATACTTATTGTTACTTATTGTAATTCTAGCAATGGAAGAAATTATAACATTGGTGTGGAGGCAGTGACCGCTGGAGGATCTGAGGGCAAGGAGAGGGAAAAACAGTTGTAACATGGGGGCATTTTGGGGACTTGCAGTTGTTCTGAATGGCTTTGCAATGAAAGATAAAGGCCATTATATGTCTTCCCATAACCTACAAAATTATGTGGGAGAGAGTGTCAACTACAATGTAAACTATAATCAATGCTCAGTAGCAATATCCTGAAATGTGTTTATCAATTGCAATGAATGTATGTCCCTAATGAAAGATGTTGTTTATGTGGGAGAATGTGGGAGCTACGAGGAGCAGGGCATATAGAAATTCCTACACATTTTATGTAACATTTATGTAATCTAAGTGCCTATAAAATAATTTTAAAAAATATTTTTTAAAAAAGAAACCAGTGTAAGTAGGATAAGACAAAACAGCAGAGATATTAGAATGATCACTGTTTGCCCAGGCCTTAGGCAGAGGGAGGTACATTGAGTAGGTGAAGCTCAGAAATTTTCAGAACAGTGAAATTATTCTCTGTTATACTGGGATTGCAGGCATATGACATTATGTATTTTTCAAAACCCATTGAACTTGACAACATCCAAGTTCAAAAATAATCTAACTGTATTGTAAATGCATCAAATGCCCTATCTGAGGGGTATGGGAGGAAAAGATGCTGGATTAGTAATATTGGATATGAACAGTATCTGTAATATGAAATCAATGGGCACTGTACACAGGTATGCTACTCTATTTGATATTGTGTCCCATCAGGGTATGGGTTAACAAATTTTACTTTTATACATGTACACTGGAATTAAGCAATGAAGTAAATGAATGGAATATGGGAAATATGCTTCCCAACATGGTGTGGAAGGATTCAGATAAGCAAGGGGAGGATGTTAGATTGTTCTGTTAATGAGTTAGAGACAGACACATCAGTGTGAATTTGTGTGGAGGTAAATATAGTTACACAGGGTTGCATGTAGAAATATTTGCAGATATGTATATATACATAGGATTGTGTACACACATGTGTGTTCTTGTAATATCCATGGAGATGGCCCAGTAGCAAGGCACATATAGTGTCCAGACTTTAGATATTAAAAGCATTTTTGCAAGAAGAATTTTCTTGGAGAAATAGCTGCCTGCAGGACTAGGTCAAGAAATATACAAAAAGAGTCTGGAGTATCTCTTAGTACCAAAAAGCTAGTATGTGTTAAAATAAAACTGGTAATGTTGGGGATAAATTCAAATAGACACAGGACATAGCCAAAAGGGTTCCAAAGGTCAAAACTGGAATAAACTGAAAAACAAAATAAAGTAGTACTGTATCACAACCCAAAGTAAGAAATAAATGTCATGAGGCAATCCTAATATAAATAATTTATTTTTAAAAGATACATATTTATTGTGAAGATGAATTCCATAATATATGGAGATATTTTTCTCTCAAGGCAGTGGCACAAACATCACACTCCTGAATGTGGGCTTCACGTATTAATTTCATTCCAAAAGCCATATATGGAAATGCAGAGAATTGATGAGTATTGGGGAAGCTGGGGAAGCTCCAAACACTGTTGATCAAGTCAGATGGCCCCTCTTTGGAAATGGTGTTTATGTGTGATGAATCTGGACTCAGATGGGATCTTCCTTCATAAGACTTTCATGCTAATGTGTTGGAGGTGCAGTTAATGTTGGGGTTTAAGATATATTTAGAGGATTTGAATCTCTGGACTGGCAAACTGATAGCCAGGTCCTGAGCCTCAACAGACTCCAGCACCTACAATCTGATTTATTGGACTTATCACACTCAGCTAAGATGGAGTTGAAGAAGGACAACCACCACACCATGGAGCCTAGAGTGATTACAACTGAAAGTGGGAGGATTGCATCCAGCATCCATGTGGAATCTGAGCCTCCTCTTGACATAGAGGTGCAATGGACACAACCAATCCAATGTCCACATAGAAGAGGTGGCATTGGATTGGGAAAAGTGGACATGGTGGCTGATGGGTATGGGGAAAGGCAGGAAGAGATGAGAGGTGGAGGCGTCTTTGGGACATGGAGCTGCCCTGGATGGTGCTTCAGAGGCAATCACCGGACATTGTAAATCCTCACAGGGCCCACTGGATGGAATGGAGGAGAGTATGGGCCATGATGTGGGCGATTGACTATGAGGTGCAGAGGTTCCCAAAGATGTACTTACCAAATCCAATGGATGTGTCATGATGATGGGAATGAGTGTTGCTGGGGGGGGGGGGGAGAGGTGGGGTGGGGTGTGGGGTTGAATGGGACCTCACATATATATTTTTAATGTAATATTATTACAAAGTCAATAAAAAAAATTTCAATCTTAAAAAAAAAAAAAAGAGTGATAAGTCATGTTGATAGGATGCACCCTAGATATGATGCAATGAAAATAACACATTATCCTGGGATCTTCCTCCAAAATCCCATTAACCCTGTCTAAACATGAGAAGAATATCAGGCAAATTCAGAGTGAGGGGCACTTTACAAAATACCCGACCTACACTCCTGAAAAGTATACAACTCATAAAACATGAGGAGAAAATCTGAGACGTTGTCACTGCCTGAGTGGCTTAAGAATTTTTGAAAATAAATATAATTTGCTATTCTGGCTTGGAGGTGTTAAGATGTTGGAAAAGTATTTGAGAAGTTCTTGAAAATCCTCTCTACTATCCTTGCAACTTTTCTGTAAATCTAACACATTTTTAAAATATTAATGTTATTAATAAATAAGTTATTAGTGAAGTGCAAAATTCCAGAAACTTTGAACTCCAAGGTTCAATCCATGACAATTACATTTACATATCTTGGATAAGAATATAGCATTGCTGCCTCACATTATTCTTCCATTAAATCAGAATAGTGAAAAACAATTTCATGGAATAATTGAATTAAATGAAATAATGAATACAAAATGCCTGACACTGTGCTTAGGATAAAAATGAATATTTTTTTTTGTAGTCCAAGGCCACACAGATTCACTTCCCACTACAATTGTGCTATTTCCATCCCTCATCCTCTCTGTAGGGTTTTGGCAACAGCGATCGTCATGTTGACTGAGAGTAAGCTTTCATCATGGCAAGCTTTCATCACGACCATCACCTTCTATAAACCTGCCCTGACTCTCAATAATTTAAAACATAAATATCCATGTTCTGCACAAAACACCAGGCTCTCTATACTATGACTACTGCCAAACTGGTCAGGCTGCTTATCCCCTTTTCACATCCTACCCCTTCATTGTTCATCAGATAGCAAGAACTAATTTTAAAACCTCAACACACCATATGGTTATCTTGATTGGATTGTTTCCCTCTTGTTTCTTCTTGGTGTGCTTCTACACCTTTCTCCTCTTGAAGTTACCCCAATCTCTACTTTCAGTGTCAGTGCAGTCATCTCCCTTGTGAAGCCTTCACTTGTCTCCACAGAATGAGCATAAACTTTTAGATCCACTTCACCAGAATGTCAGTGCCATCTCAGGGTATTTCATGTAGTCACTACTATTTTTGCTTGCACATAATCTCTATAAGATGTGGAAGAATATTTTACTTATCTCTTTATTCACAAAATATTATTTAGTAACTTCCATGATGTGTTTGATGACTAAATGGTTGTTGAATGACTAAAATTAAAAATGAATGAGGGATGTGCAGAAAGGTCACATCTGAGTAAAATTCCATCATACTCAGGAATACAAACTCCAAAGTAGGGCCCACTGATATGGCGCTGAACTCCAGAGCCATGAACACAGAACCCATGGGTCTCTGCAGCCTTCAGGAGAACTAGTACCTGGGCTTCTATCTACTTTGGCTGTCTCTGGGACCCTGCTGAGGCATGCATAAGCATGACCCTTCTGATGACCCCCTGACTCTTTTTTGGAAACTCATAGCCATATAAACTCATTTCTCCTTTCCATTTCCCCCTTTTATTCAATCAAAAAACAGTATTTAACAGCTGTTATTATGTTATTACGTGAAGGTTGAGATATTCTGCTGGTCTGAGTTGACCCTTTTATTCAAAGTCTTCTTCTAGTTACATCATCAGCTGGTGCTTGGTAATAATCCCTCAGCACCAGAGAAGCTCATCCCTGGGAGTCATGTCCCATGCTGGGGGAAAGTAATGCATTTTCATGCTGAGTTTGGCTTAGAGAGTGGCCACATTTGACCAACATGGAGGATCTCAGGAGGTAACTCTTAGGCAAACTGCACCTCTAGGCCTAGTTCATATTTTAGGCACACAGGCTCATAAGCATAGTCATCAGTATAAAAGGCTCATTGTTGGACCATCCTTATTAGTCTTTGTCATTGCATTTGGGGATTGATGCTGTTCCATTGGGGAATGTGATAGAGCTCCCTAGTTTAGGAACTCAACATTCCCTTATTTGAAGTTTTTAATTGTAACCACTATGAAAATATCCAAACATTTTTATGTACCCTATATACATGCCTGGAGAACTCCCTCCCAGCCATGTGGCTCCCATCAATAACATCCCACACAGTGTTCCTCCCCTGCCAGAGTTGAACCTCTCTGTTCACACTGAGACTATTTTAATACTTACTCTTTGAAATCTAAATGTGATTTTGAAAATAATTGATTCTTCCTTCCAATGTACAATATATAGTCAAAATAACCTGCTGGATGTTGATTAAATTTAGAATATTAAAATTTTGTTCAACACACACAAAAAAAAAACTTCTTAAAAAATGAAGCCTAATATATTGTCAAGTTCCACAAATAATAAAGTGGAAGATAGTGCGGTCACCCCTCGGCCTGAAGTGTGGTTTGCTGGCCTGGCGGGGGAGCAGCCGCGGTAGGCCTAATTCTGATGCCCCCATAATAGGGTGGCTAGTCGGACTCACCGCCACCCCTGAAAGGAGCTCGGCATGGGCGCAGAGTGCCCTCGGGTCTCCCCTTCTCGGCAGCCATGCTTCCACGGCCACCTCTCCTCCCGGATGGCGCCACACGATGCCTGTGGGGCAGCACCCTTCTTCTTCTTTCTCCCTGCGCAGGTGCAGGGTGGAAAATTCCAGTCTGCCCTTTTCCCCTCCCCCGACAGCAGCAACAGCCAGGCGTGGGTGGAAAAATCCAGTCTGCCCTCCACCCCAGCAACAGCAGCCACCAATCCCTAAACCCTGCCCCTTCCCCCAGCAACAGTGACAGCCAATCCCTAACCACCACCCCTCCCCCATCCAGTACCGCCCACTGACCTTTCGCCAGCAACCAATCAGAACAGGGCGTGGCTTCGACCAATCAGCCTTCCCCAGCCCCTATAAAACTGTTGCCTCTCCCTCAATAAAGTGGACTTGCGTGTTTACCTTGTCTCCACGGTAGTTCTTCTGCCGTGCGCCCTCCAGTCCTGAGAGCCCCCGACAAGGGCCTGGCCTCCCTTGTCCCCAGTTCATTGCCTGCTTCTCCAGGCAACCCCTTCGTCGCCTGCTTCTCCGGGCGACCCCTTCGTCGCTGGCTTTGCCGGGTGACCCCGTCAGCCGAACCGCGCAACCCCTTGTGAGACCGATCCCTCGTCTGCTGCCGGACCGACCCCTCGTCCCAAGTCGGACCGACCCCTCATCCTGAGCGGGACCGACCCCTCGTCCAGAGCTGGACCAACCCCTCGTCTGCAGCCAGACCCCACCTCTACCGACCGAGCAAGCCATCGCAAGATAGTGATGGATTTAAAGGTTAGATATAGAATACATAGTAATTTAGAAAAACTAAATAAAGTAAAAATAAATTGGGGTATCAAAAAATGAAAATGCTTCATTTTTGATGTTTTGTCTTTCATTAATGCAATAGGTGTTGCCCCGTATGTACAGTGGCAAGGCAATTTCATTTCTTCCTCAGTGTCTACATCCTTTCTTTTTTTCTAATTATTTGTTTTGTCTTCACAAAATGTTTAGATCACAGTAATTCACATATATAATATAGGGTATTCCCACATATCCAATATCAAACATTTTGTCCCTTCCCTAGCAATGATATTTTTACATGTTCATATTGTGTTTGCTGCACTTGATGTACAGATATTGAAACATAAATTTCAACCAAGGTTCCATGTTGGCTTACATTATGATCTATATTTTAGACTATACACTTTTCTAAATTTTTAGTTATCTTATGTTTTACATTATAGTTTACATTTTAACCTATAGACTTTTATACAATTTTGGTGTAATTTAACATGTCCTATATCCATCATTGCATGATCTTGTGGAACACTTCCATTACCCTACAGTTACCCTGATTCCATCTATTCAATACCCCTCTCCCCCTCCCCAGAGCACCCACTGTGACAATCAGTCTTCATTACTTGAAGGACCATATTCAGAGATACTTGCAACAGTGTTGATGTCTTGACATACTCGACTGTCCTAACCCATTTAGAGCCACCAGTATTCTTGAGAGACACATTTCCCTGTTTGAGATCATCAGTCCTCAGGATGTGGGTATAACTGCACACTAATTGTATGGATCTCCACTGAGTGATATAACCCACTATGACAAAATGAGCATTCACACACTCCCTGGAAGCCTGAGCTGTGTAAGATGTCCCTGCTTAAGCATCTTAAACAGGTAAACTTCCTTATTATATTTTCTAAAAAGTTTTCTCAACATTACAGTTTCAACCACATAGCTGACAATCTACTATGTCCAAATATTTCCCCACCCTCCCCCCAATTTCTAGGGCCATCTGACCCTTCCTCCCATCCCTAGCCCCCCTCAAGCCATCAAAGCTCCACCCAAGGCATCCCTATGCCCCCATTTTATCCCTTCCCTCTACAAATACTTACATACAGCTTATCATAGATTTCACCCATGTAGGTGTTAGCTCTCTTCCAAACTTTCTTTAAGCCTATCAACCAGTCTGTAGCTCTCTGAGACAACTTACCATGTAATATTTGTGCTTCAATGCCTGGGTTGCTTCACTCAACATAAGGTTCTCAAGATTCATCCATGTTATCACATGTGTTTGTACTGTATTCCATCTTATAGCTGAGTAGTAGTCCATTGTATGTATATGCCACATTTTATTTATCCATTCATCTATTGATGGGCATTTGCATTGATTCCAACTTTTGGCAATAGTAAATAATGCTGCTATGAACATTGGTGTGCATATATCAGTTTGTATCCTTGTTTTCAGTTCTACTGGGTAAATACCCACCAGTGGAATCGCTGGGCCATATGGCAAATCCATAGCTAGTTTTTTTTTTTTTTTGACAAACCACCAAACTGTTCTCCAGAATGGCTGTATCCTTCTGCATTTCCACCAGCATGAGTGAGTGTTCCCATTCCTCCACATCCTCTCCAGTACTTGTAGTCTTCTGTGTTTTTGATAGCTGCCAGTCTCGTGGGAGTAAGATGGTATCTCATTGTAGTTTTGATTTGCATTTCCCTAATATCTAGTGATTTTGAGCATTTTTCATGTGCTTTTTAGTCATTTGAATTTCTTATTTGGAGAAGTTTCTATTTAAGTCTTGCCACTTTTTAAAATGGGTGGGTTGTCTTTTTATTGTTGAGATATAGGAATTCTTTATATTTGAAGGATATTGGTCTCCTATCAGATATATGGTTACCAAATATTTTTACCCATGGGGTAGGCTCTCTTTTCATTTTCTTGACAAAGTCCTTTGAGGTGCAAAAGGCTTTAATTTTGAAGAAGTCTCATGTATCTATTTGTTGTTCTACTCGTGCTTCTGGTGTGAAGTACATGAAGCCATTTCCTATTACAAGGTCCTATAGGTGTTTCCCTACATTGCATTCTAAGGTCCTTATGGTCTTATGGTCTTGGCTCTTATATTCAGGTCTTTGATCCATCTTGAGTTGATTTTTTTATAAGATGTGAGTTGGTAATCCTCTTTCAGTGGGTTTGGTGGTCTTGTGAATATCATATGACTGTATCTATGAGGAGCTATATCAGAATTTTCAAATTGGTTCCATTGGTCAGTGTGTCTCTCCTTGTGCCAGTACCATGCTGTCTTCACTACTGTACTATGTTTTGAAGTCAGGTAGTGTAATTCCTTCAATTTTGTTTTTTCTTTTTCAATATGTCTTTGGCTATTTGGGGCCTCTTTCCTTTCCAAATAAATTTCTTAGCGAGTTTTTCTAGTTCATTAAAGAATGTTGTGTTGATTTTCATTGGGATTACATTGAATGTGTAGATCAGTTTTGGTAGGATAGGCATCTTAATAATATTTAGCCTTCTTATCCATGAACAGGGAGTATTCTTCCATTTATTTAAGTCTTCTTTGATTTCCTTGAACAGTGTTGTGTAGTTTTCTGTGTATAAATTTTGTACATATTTAGTTAAATTTATTTCTAGGTATTTGATTTTTTAATTTACTATTGTAAATGGTATTTTTTATTGATTTCCTCCTCAAGTTTTTCATTAGTGTTGTACAGACATGCTACTGATTTTTGCGCATTGATCTCATAACCTGTGACATTACTGAACTCATTTATAAATTCTAGAAGCTTTGTTGTAGATTTCTCAGGGTTTTCTATGTATAGGGTCATATCATCTTCAAATAGTGGAATTTTGACTTTTTTCTTTTCCAATTTGAATGCCTTTTATGTCTGGTTCTTGCCTCAATGCTCAGGCAAGTACTTCTAACACAATATTAAATAGAAGGGGTAATAATGGGCATCGTTGTCTTGTTCCTGATCTTAGAGGGAAAGATTTTCAGATTTCAAAATTGTAAATGATGTTAACTGGGGGTTTTCCATATATATCTTTTATCATGTTCAGAAAGTTTCCATCTACTCCAATCTTTTGCAGAGTTTTTATTAAGAAATAGTGCTGTATTTTGTCAAATGCTTTTTCTGCATCTGCAGATATGATCATGTGATTTTTTTCCTTCAATCTGTTTATGTGGTGTTTACATTAGTGTATTTTCTTATGTTGAACCATCCTTGCATACGAGGAATGAATTCTTCCTGGTCATGGTGTATAATTCGTTTAATGTGCTGCTGAATATGATTAGTAAGTATTTTGTTGAGGATTTCCACATCTATGTTCATTAGAGAGATTGGTCTGTAATTTTCCTTTCCTGTGGCATCTTTGTTCAGCTTTGATATTAGGGCACTATTGGCATCATAGTATAAGTTAAGCAATGTTCTTCTGTTTCAATTTTTTGGAAGAGTTTCAGCAAGATTGGCATTAGTTCTTTATGGAAAGTTTGGTAGAATTCACCTCTGAAGCCATCTGGCCCAGAACTCTTATTAGTTGGGAGGCTTTTAATAACTGATTCTATATCTTTACTTGTGGTTGATTTGTTGAGATTGTCAGCTTCCTCTTTCATTAATATAGGTTGCTTATGTGTTTCCAGGAATTTGTCCATTTTCTCTGAATTTTCATTTTTGTTGGAAATAATTTTTCAAAGTATCCTCTTATGATAGTCTTTTTTCTGTGGGGTCAGTGGTGATATCCCCTTTCTCATTTCTTATTTTCTGTATTTGCATCTTTTTTTTTTCTTGTTAGTCTAGCTAAGGGTTTGTCAATTTTATAGATCTTGTCAAAGAACTGGCTCTTGGTTTTGTTTATTTTTTCAAGTGCTTTCTTATTTTTTCATTTAGTTCTGCTCTGATCTTTGTTATTTCTTTCCTTTTCCTTTGCGTTTAGTTTGTCATTGTTTTTTTTACTAAATCCTCCAACTGTGAAGTTAGTTTTTCAATTTTAACTCTTCTTTTATCACGTGTGTATTTATGGCTATAAATTGCCCTCTCAGTACCACTTTTGCTGCATCCCATAAGTTTTGATATGTGCATTATCATTTTCATTTGTTTCAAGGTAGTTATTGATTTCTTTTGAGAGTTCCTCCTTGACCCACTGTTTTTCTAAGTGTGTTTTATTTAACTTTCATATCTTGTTGCCAAATCTGGGTCTCTGACCTTTGCAGATTTCCAGCTTCATTCCACTGTAGTCAGAGAAATTATTTTGTATGATTTCAAACTTTCTGAATTCACTGAGACTTTCCCAGCAACCTATCCTGTTGTCTATCTTGGAGAATGTTCCATGTGCACTTGAGAAGAATGTTTATCCTGCTTTATTTGGGTGTAATGTTCTGTATATGTCTATTAGGTCCAGTTCCTCTAATATATCGTTCAAAGTCTTTTCTTCTTTATTGATTTTCTTTTGAGATGTTCTGTCCAAAGGTGATAGTGGTGTATTAAATTCCCCCACTGTAACTGTAGAGGCATCAATTCCTTCCCTTAGATTCTCCAGTGTTTGTCTTACATATTTGTAGGCACCCTTGTTAGGAGTGTAATGTTTTTTGTTTGTTTTTGTTTTTGTTGTTAATGATGTATTTATTTATTTCTCTCCCCTCTCCCCCACACTAGTTGTCTGTTCTCTCTCTTTTTGCTGCATCTTCTTTGTCCGCTTCTGTTGTCAGTGGCATTGGAATCTGTGTTTCTTTTTGTTGCATCATCTTGCTGTGTCAGCTCTCTGTGTGTGCAGTGCCATTCCTGAGTAGGCTGTACTTTCTTTCACACTGAGCAGCTCTCCTTACAGGGTGCACTCCTTACGCTTGGGGCTCCCCTACATGGGGACACCCCTGCATGGCACAACAATCCGTGTGCGCATCAGCACTGTGCATGGGACAGCTCCACATGGGTCAAGGAGGCCCCAAGTAGGTCCAGGGTTTGAACCGCGGACCTCCCATGTGGTAGACAGATGCCCTAATCACTGAGTCAAGTCTGCTTCCCAGGAGCATAAATGTTTATACCTGTTCTTTCCTTTTTGAATGATTATCCCTTTCACTAATATGTAGTGTCCATATTTGTCTCTCACAATTATTTTGCATTTAAAGTCTATTTTGTCTGATATTAACATAGTTACTCCTGCCCATTTTTGGTTATTATTTGCCTGTAAGATGTTTTCCAGCTATTCACTTTCAACCTCCTTGAATCCCTAGGTCTAAGATGTTTTTCATGTAGACAACATATAGATGGATCATACTTTCTTATCCAATCTTCCAGTCTGAGTCCCTTGACAGGTGAGTTTAATCCATTGACATTCTGTGTTATCACTTTCAAGGAATTATTTATATTAGCCATATTTTCTTTGGATTTGTGTTTGTTATATTTTGTTTGGTTTTTTACTTTTTTTTGTCTTTTTATTGTTCTTACACTCTCCTCCAACTCTGTCTCTCCTGTTTTTTATCTTTCCTCCTATAGAACTTCCTTTAGTATTTCTTGAAGGGCAGGATTCTTGTTGGTATAATCTATTAATTTCTGTTTGTCTGTGAATATTTGAACTCTCTATAATATTGAATGTCAGTTTAGGTGGACAGAGTATTCTTTTTTTGAAATTATTTCTTTTAGTACTTTGACTATATCATACCACTGCCTTCTTGCCTCCTTGGTTTGAGATGAGAAATCAGCACTTAGTTTTATGAAGCCTCCTTTGCATGTGATGTTTCTCTTTTCTCCTGCTGCTTTTAGTATTTTCTCTTTGTCTTGAGCATTGGATAATTTGACAAGTATATGTCTTTGGGTAGGCCTGTTGGGATTTATGCTATTTAGGGTGCATTGTGCTTCCTGGATGTGGACATTCATCTCCCTCAATAGGTTTGGGAGGTTTTCACCCATTATTTCCTCCAACACCCCTTCTGTTCCCTTTCCCTTCTCTTCTTATTCTGGGATGCCTATAATGCATATGTTTTCACATTTTGCTTTGTCATTCAGGTCCCAAAGTCCCTGTTGAATTTTTTCTCTCTTTTTATCTATCAATTCTACTGTCTGTTTGATTTAGGATGTACTATCTTCCATAATAGAAGACAGTACATCACTAGTTCTTTCCTCTCCCTTTTCAAATCTGCTGTTATTTGCTGAGAGTGTATTTTTGATTTCTTGGATTGTGCTGTTACTCCCCATCATACCCATTGTCTTTTTTTTTGCATGATTGCAATTTCTTCTGTATGCTCTCCAAGTGTTTTCTTCATAGTCTTATCTCTTCCTTCACCTCATTAAATTGGCCCCTATTAAATGTTTTGAGAGCTTTAATTACTTGTTTGATGTTCTGCTCTTCTTCCTACTTTTTAGTTTGTTCATTGGATTGGGTCATGTTTTCCTGATTATTGGTTTGGCTTGTAGTTTTTTGTTGCTGCCTGGTCATCATTTTATCTTGGTGGGTTGATTAGCTTCTTTGTCTAGTGTCAAGGTTTAATTAGTTGCTGCTTTTCATGTGTGTTAAGTCTTCTCTTTGCCATTTTGTTCTTCTTATTCTATTTCTGTCCTGTTGGCTAAGTTCACTTGAAGGAAAATATTAGGGTAAGTGAAAGCAAAAAGAGTAAGAAAAGAAAAAAGTATAATAGTAGTATTGTTAGTAAATATTAGCAGAAGAACCATGTGAGATCTAGAAGAATGGGTATTAGACTCATGTAAGCTGTGTAGAGTTATAACAGTAAGAAAAATGGAGTATCTATAATGAGACAGTAACCTGAATATGGTGAGGAATATAGTATTAATTAAAAGACCAGTGTGGTCAGGAAAGTGGGAAGAGAAAGGAAAGGACAATAATATAGAGAGTGAATAAAAGACAGAAAACAGTACAAAGGTATTAGAAATAAAAATTGGGGGCTAAATTAAGAGCAGTGGAATGTAAGAGAAACACTAAATGATGGAGGATAGAAAGATGTAGAGGAAAGGGGTAAGTATTGGTAGCCAAAATCAGTACACACAGAAAAGAGGAAATAGAGGATGAGGAAACACAGCAAATGTAAATCACTCCCTGCCACACCTAATATAAAAAATATAAAAAAGAAGAGAAAGGGAAAAAAGGGGGAACAGTGGGGGTGGAAATTCAAGCAAGAAAAGGGGGATGAAGAAGAAGAGGAGGAGGAGGAGGAGGAGAAGTAGGAGGGGGAGGAGGAAAGGGCTGTGGGGTTATAAAGAGGAAGGAAAAACAAAAAAATAAACCAATAAAAAAGACCAACGTTTCGAGCAAGGAGTCCTCTTTGCATTTAAATAAAATGCTTAGGAGTCTGACCTTCCCCCTTTCTCCCTTTTTCCCTTCTCTCTCTTCCAGGGCAGCAGGAAAGCTGTGTGAGGTGTCCAGTAGGAGAATCAAGTGGGTCCTTGGTGAACCAAATCACCAGAGAAAACAATGTCTTAATTTCCAAAGAGAGCGTGCCCACACATCACCAGGAACACCAAATATGCTAATAGAAAATTTCAAAACACATCTTACAGTCCATCTCCCTTAGTTGTACTACAGGAGGGCTAGTTGAATTTTTTAAAAAGATTTATTTATCTATTTATTTCTCTCCCCTTCCCCCCCCCCAATTTTCTGTGTCTATTTGCTGTGTCTTCTTTGTTCGCTTCTGTTGTTGTCAGTGGCATGGGAATCTGTGTTTCTTTTTGTTGCATCATCTTGTTGTGTCAGCTCTCTGTGTGTGCGGCATCAATCCTGGGCAGACTGCACTTTCTTTTATGCTGGGTGGCTCTCCTTACAGGGCACACTCCTTGCACATAGGGCTCCCCTACGTGGGGGACCCTCCTGCTTAGCAGGATACTCTTTGCGTGCATCAGCACTGCACATGGGCCAGCTCCACACAGGTCAAGGAGGCCCGGGGGTTTGAACCGCAGACCTCCCATGTGGTAGGCAGACACTATAACAACTGGGCCAAGTCTGCTGCCTAGTTGATTTTCTGACTCCACCTTCTCCCAGACCAAGTTTCCGATCCCAGCATTTTTAGGTAAATTGGACTTTCTTGGCAGATTTGCCTTTCCTTTCTTACCCAGTTTTCCCCAAGCCAGCTGGAATGCTCCTCAGCTCAAAAAAAAAAAAAAGGGGGGGATGGCAGGACCTGAAAATTGAACCCCCATCTCATTTGGCCCCTCTGCACCTCCCACCAAAACCCTCCAACTCACAGAGTCACTCCAAAACTGAAGGGCTAGTGTATTCCCTTACCGCAGGGAGCACTGGATTTGGGAGAATGCTGGATTTGGGAGTGGGAAGTCTGGGATATTGTCGGCTTGGGGTCTGTGGGTCTGTGTAATGTGGGCTGTGGTGGCTTAGGGGTCACGGACCTGGGGAGCATTCTTCTGGGGAACACAGGGCTTGGGAATATCGCCACACTACTAACAGTCCAGGGAATGCCCTAGGGGGAAGAGTCCCACCTCTCCACAACTTCTGCCCTCAGTGTTAGAAACCCACAATTCTACCCTTAGCAAGCACGACTTCTGTTCCAGTCTCTCCAAATCAATGTCCAAACACTTCCTGCCTTGCACGTCCCCGAAACAGCCCACTGCAGCAAGATTCCAACTGTACTCAGCCGGACTTTTGCAGGAACAATTATGAAGTGCATTCACTCAGGTGCCATCTTTCCCCACCCATCAGCTATCATCTTTTAATATCTCCATTTGTTCATCCCAGCTTGTCCTTAAAGGGAAAGTACGTCTGCCTCATTATGTAAAAAAGATGAAGAAATGCACTTGCTAGCTGTTCTTTAATCCTCCCCTGGTTAGCCATGTATATCACTTTGCCTGCTTATATCCTTCCGACAGTGAACTCAGACACGTGGTCTTGCTGGATTTGGGCAGGATCAGGTCTCGAACCTAATGCCAGGTTGCCTAAGTTTGTTTTTGCCTTACTTTTTTCCTCTGGGTGGGTAACAAAAGGAAGCATTTCTACCAACTACAAGGCACAAGGTAGAAAGTACAGTTAAGAGAATGCAGCACATATGCAGAGTATGTTGGAAAACCCAGTAACCCCCAAGCTCACTGGCTCCAGGAACTCATACTGGGTGAAAGCAGCTTCAATTGAGCCTCTACAAACCCTTCAAACACATTCCATCCTGTGCAAGACACCTGGTCATTCTGGGGGAGGTGTGAAGATAAGTCAGCCTGGTTGTTGTCCACAGCCACATGCTAAGGCCAACAAGGCAATCCTTAGTATTTTCTTAAAGTTCTTGAGAATTCCAGGGGTGCCATACTAAAGGAACTTGTCCCATGGCTGCTGGAAATCCTGGTGTGCCTGTGCTCCAAGTCACTTTACAGGACGGGGAGGACAGAAAACCTCCCAGAATGGGCTCAGGGCTCCTGCTCCCACACGACGGCTAGCCAGAACCAGCCCACCACACCCGAGCTTCCTTCCACTGCTGCCTTCAAGCTTGTCCACTTCTGGCATAGTCACAGGGTGCCCTGGTCCACTGTGGCTTTCACTTCTGTGGAAAGCATCACCTCCAGTACGGCTCCTACACTCCTAGGTTAACAAGAAGCCCAAACCATGGCCAGTGATAAAGTTTTCAGTGTTTGGTACTGTGAAAACTGGATAGCTCTTTGGGTTAAAAATAAACTTGTATTTTCCCACTTCATTGCAGACAAAAGAAAATTCTGGATGGATTTTAAAAGGTAAGTGAAAAAACAGCTCTAAGGGCCTTTTAATCATCAAAGCAATGGGGAGAAATCAAAAAGAAAATATCAAACACTTTGACTATATGCATTAGTCAACAAAAGGGGTACTGATGCAAAGTACAAGAAATCTGTTGGCATTGACAAAGGGGGCTTATTTTGGGTAGAAGCTTACAGTCACAAGACCATAAAGTGTAAGTTACTTTCCTCACCAAAGTCTGTTACCACATGTTGGAACAAGATGGCTGCTGGTCTCTGTGAGGATTCAGCCTTCTTCTTCAGACTCCATGGTCCCAGCTTCTTCTGGTCTCAGCTGTAGGCTGGCATAAGGCTTGTCTCTCTGTCTGGGGCTTGTTTCTTTATTGGCTTGGCTGCTCTGGTGTCTCCACAAGGTCAGCTGTTGACCATCCGGTTCTCTCTCTTTCCAGGCCTCTGCCATGTCTATAGAGCCATCTCTGTTCCTCTGTGTTCTTCTCCTGTGTGTTTATTTCCCTGGGATCCAGCATCAAAACTCCAACTACTTCCTTTGCCATGTCTTTTTCTTAGTGAGTTCCTGCCCACCAAGGGGGTGAAGACTCAATGTCCTACTGACATGGGCCATTTCAACCCTTGATCATAATTTAATAAAGTAAAAGTGAAACCTCTGAAGTTAATAAAATCTATTATGCCCATAGGAAGAGACCAGTTTACAAACATAATCCAATATCTATGTTTGGAATTCATAAACAGTATCAAATGGCTACACTATATAAAAACTAAAGATATTTGAATTAAATCAAATAAAATCCAACATTTTAAGAAACGTAATGCACCATGGAGAGATCACATTATCTTTAATATACATAACATAGGATGTTGATTGGCCGAGAGTCAGCTCTTGCAGGCAGTGTTATGTCCTCTTGAAGGAAACTTTGTAGGTAAACCCCCAGATCAGAAGGCCCTTCAGGAACCCAAGGAAACCCAAGCATCCCACCCACTCTTCTGGGATGATACAAGGTCAATTCTCCAAAGGAGGAACTTGGTCTCCTGTCAGGGAAAGTTCTGGAATCCAGAACCTCCCCTCTGAGGTTCAGAGTTACTGCCCAGCCCACTTGAGGCCAGCTAGAAAGGAAAAAAGATAACATGGTCCCCATCATTCACACCACCTCCATATGCCTAGTAAATTAAGGACTTAGAATGAAGCTGGGCTCCTGGTCATTCTGTGGCTTAAGTCCTTCCTGGCCAGCCCACCAGTGGAACACATGTGTGGCTGGAGAAGAGCCACAGGGTCCAACACATAGACCAAGCCTCCAGACACCTGGTGGAGAGGTGGGAGGCACCTTCCTCTCTCACACCTGAAAGCCTGGTGCCAAAGGGGATAGGGCAGCAGGTCAGCCAGCAGGGGGCAGCGCTAACAGCAGGGGAACAAGGAAACAGAAGATCCTCATGGAAAAGGCTGGGCTTGTGCTTCCTCTGACCCTTGTGAGCTGAGTTAACCCCAAAGTTCTTATTCTGAGAGAAAGATCCTAAAGGGGAAGGATGGACTCAAGAACAGAACACGCAATCATCCTACACTGAATGTAAGAGCTAATGGCACTTTATTTTGTTCCCTAAGCTGGAGATAACCAGCATAATAGAGTATGATATGCAACATTATTAAAAAATGCCCATTTCTTTTCCTAATCAGTTCTAAATCTCTCTTTAAAGTAAGAAAGATGAGTAAACAGCAATGCCTGTCCCCCAAGCCCTGGATTAGTTACCAGGAGCCTATCATAGTTCAGAATAACTTTCCTTAGCAATGCTGGTGATGTTATCAGAATCTTAGACAGTTCTTCCTCGTGGGGATTTCGCATATTCAGAACTTTTGAAGAACAAAATGAAATTTTCTATCACAGAAAAATAAAGAAAAAAATATTCATCACCAGCCAGCCTCAGTTAGTAACATGACTATCCATTTCCAACAACTAATCAAACTGAAAAATCTGCTTTTCCTTGATTTGTTTCACCAATTTTTCTTCTTTCCTCTTTTTTTCTTTCACTACTTTATGGATTGAAGCAGAATGTCATTAATAAAACCGACCCAGATTTACATGCTACCACAAAACGGAGCTTCTGGGTTTATTGGTATTTCATTATTACCATTTCTCAAGGGATTTCTTGTTTCACACAGGATGTTGCTTTTAAAACACAAAGCAAAAGGAACCCCACTTACTTTTCTCTCTTGATATCCATTTGGCCCTTTGTGTTTTGAGTATTGTTGAAATTAAGTGTTTCCTGATACTGGTTTGGCCCTTGCTGTCTACCATCAGTTTTCCCACAGAAAATAGCTGAGGTGTGAACAAAGTGCAGGGTGACATAGAAGGAGGGTTGCTGAGGTCGTTGGTGCTGGGGGTAGGAAACAGACGTAACAGCGGAGGAGACCTTGCTACTGCAGGTAGATAGAGCTGCTGGCTGAAAGGGCACTTGGTAGGAGAAGCAAGGGCTTTCTAACAGTGGGAAGTGGAGCCAGAGACACAACCCCAGAGTGTTCTTCAGGATCAGCTGAGTGGTAGATGGCACCAATAGCCAATTCTCCTCCACTCCTGGTCACCCACAGGAGTACCCATCCCTGCTCCTCTGCTAGGTGCTTGCATGTGACCAAGGAGCCATGCGCAACTCTTCAGGCAGAAGCATGTAAGCACCCATGGCCAGCAGCTCCAGAGACTTCACACTGAAAGGACAACAGCCTGAGTGGTGGCCCTCCCTCCACCTCGGCTCCTGAGACTGGACTGAGCAGAGCCTCCCTGCCACACACACACACACACACACACACACACACACACACCCCTTGGCATGGGAAGTCTATCTTTACTTTTAGCCACTGTCTCAGTTTGCCAGGGCTAGTCTGACAATGCCCCAGAACTGCTTATTTAAGCCCCCAGGTTGACAGTTCTATCATGTGCCTCTCTGACAGTAATCAGATCAGGAAGGAAAGGCTTGGCCCAGTGGACCCAGTCCTTAGCAAAAGGGCACTGACCATCACTAGCCAAAGCCAATTAGTCTATGGGGTGCAGCAGTGCTCCAAAATGTATTCACCAAATCGAATGAATGTGCCACACTAATGAAAGAGGTTGATGATGTGGGAGGAGTGGAGTGAGGCGGTTGGGGGTATATAGGAACCTCTTATATTTTTTGAATGTCACATTTTTTGTGATCTATGTATCTTCAAAAAATACAACTAAAAAATTGATAGGGGTGGGGGGTGGGGAGTGGGGTATATGGGAACCTCTTATGTTTTTTAATGTAACAATTTGTGTGATCTATTAACTTTGAAAAAAGATAATTAAAAAATAAAAAAATAAAAACAAACCAGTAAATAGAGCTCCACTGACCCAGGGCTTACTGTGAGCCACTGTATGTGCACTAAGCACATTCATTCTCTTAAGTGGTCCATGAGGTCAGTTTTGTTTGATCTGTCCTAGAATGGCAAAGTGAGACAGAGAGGCTGTGACTTGTGAAGGCTCCACAGCTAGTCACCATAGAGCTGATACTTCCACCCAGGACTCCTCAGCCTGGGCTGCTAACCAACACACTTACTACTGTTAACTGTGCTCCAAGGAAATTGATTTAGGAATTAATTTGATCAGCTTTAGTACAGAGTTTGATCAGCTGTAGTACAGAATTCACCCTCTTTATGACCAATGATCCCAAGGTCAGAGAAACTGCTCCTGGAGCCCTGGAGCTGATCAGACACCAGTGCCCATAATCCCAATACCATGGTGTGAACAATGGTTCAAATAGACTTTGAAATGCCTTTTGCTGTTCTTGTTGCTTTTAAGGCTCTTTTCTTTAGATTTTGATTAATATTTATATTGGTTGCATCATTTCCTTTTGGCATGCACAAAGCCCCAGGACTTGAATTTGCCTGTAACCTCAGCTAACCAAAACTGCCCTGAAATGCTTTAAACGCATAAAATCCCATTTGAATGCATGCATTCTAAAGACAGTTACCAGACATTGTATGTCCTCCCATGGCCCACTGGGTGGACTGTGGGAGAGTGTGGGCTATAATGTGGACCATTGACCATGAGGTGCAGCGGTGCTCAGAGATGTATTCACCAAATGCAATGAATGTCTCATGATGATGGAGGAGATTGTTGCTATGGGGGGAGGAGAGGGGTGAGAGGAGTGGGGGGTATATGGGGACCTCATATTTTTTGAATGTAATATTAAAAAAATAAAGACAAAAAAATAAATAAATAAAGACATTTCCCATTTTCCAGGAGGCAATAAGGCATTCGAGCAGCAGTCAGCGACTTTCTTTCTGGAGGGCCAGGGGGGAACTCTTCTGGCCCTGTGGGCTCTGTCGTTATCACTCAACCCCAACATCCTGCACAGGAACATTAGAGAAATGAATGGGTGTGGGTGTGTTCTAATAAAACTTTATCAAAACAGGCAGGCAGCCAGATTTGACCTGCAGGCCTTAGTTTGCCAACCCTGTCATATAGAAAGGCATGCTTATGGCTCATTCCTGATGTCCCACCAAGAAATAGAGCCCTGGTCACTTCCTACCTCGGGGCCCCTCTTTGGCCCTTGTTCAGTTAGCCCTGGAAGGCAGGGCCATTTATCAGACCGCCAAATTCAGGAAGGAGACACTGAGTCTTCAGGCTCACTCTGCCCTTCTCCCTCTTGGGCCTGGCCCGCAGGGGGCAGGGGTTCTGCTCTGCATTTCTACCACATTTAAGCTTCAGAATCCAAAAGCCCCACTGTGCAGTCCTCAGCGGTACCTTCCATCAGTGACACCCCATCGAGGAGCAGTCTACAGTCCACCTTAGGGTGCTGTGGAAAGGGACTCCTCAAAGGTACAAACAAAACAGTGTAGTGTGAACTGTCTTTGTTATTCTGAAAATCCAGATGAATTTTATATTCTCTCGATAAAGAAGCATTGAACAACTTCACACACAAAGAGTCCTGGCTTTTTGACTATTATCTCATAATGGCCATCATAGGTACCGTAGACTAAAAATGTAAACCCCACTTAGTAGTGAAACTATTTACAGTTGTTCAAAAGCTATTGCTCACAGGAAGAAACCAGATGAGGTGTGTGTTTACAGAAGGTCAGGAACCCTTCCGTTCCACCCCCCTCATGTTTTAACGGCCAGCAGAGACAGGTACCTTGTCAAACGGCCCCAGAAGTCCCCTTCTTCCATCCAGTTCTTCCACATGCTAGAAGCCAGGCAGAGGGGTACCTCAGATTCAAGAGACATCCCAGGGGCAGGCTGAGGGCCATGGTTGATTCAACTGGAAACTATGCTTCTGTGTGTGAAGTGAAGCTCATGAGACTCAAGGGGCCTCCCATCAGTACTCCAGCAAGAGTTGACCTGAATTGGGGACTCACCTGGGCACCACTGATTGTGGGTGGCTAGGAGAAGAGGAAGGAGGCATTTTGTGGGATTATTTTATACACCATTAACTTCCTTTCCAAGGCAATCTGTGTTCCACGTTATGGGTTGAGCTGTGTACCCCAAAAAGATACCTTGAAGTCCTAATCCTGGGTACCTGGGAACATGAACTTTTTGCAAAAGCATTATTGCAAGCAGAATCATTTAAATTGAATGAGGCCGACTGCAGTGGGTGGACCCTTATTCCAGGATGGCTGGTGTCTTTAGAAGGGGGGTGTGGGCACAGGCAAAAGTGGGGGGTGGGGGCACCATGGGAAAAGAGAGCAGGCCATAGGGTGACTGAGGAGGCACTGAAAACCCAAGGCTTGCTGGCCAAGGGACAGGTGCCCCAGCGGCCGGGACTGACCCTCCAGCAGGGCCCACGCACTTGTGGCTTCAGCATGCAGGGCTGAGAGAGTGGTTCATGGTGTTTTTAGCCACCCAGTTCATGGCACTTGTGACAGCAGCCTGAGAAAAGTGAGGTGTCCCTCTTCTGGCAGTTCCATCCATCCAGGAGGGCTGAGGGATAGCCCAGGTGCCCAGCTGTCTGCCAGGCTGAGGGTCCCCAAGGAAGGCTTTTATCTAATCAGATGCCCTGAGGAACGCCCTGGGGATGACAGAAACAATGTTGAAAAGAAAGGAATGGGTGACCTGGACAACTCTGAACACTCTTCTCTTCCTTCCTTCCACCCTTTCTCGGGTGCTTCGGCTGCTTAGACCGCCGAGGTCTTCCCACCACGCACACCTTCCCAGAGGGGCCGGGCCAGACGGTACAGACCTATTCCTGGTTCTCCTTGTCGGGTGGGAAGGCGGCCAGAGGGTTCCCGTGGCCCAGGACCCTCCATCAGCCTGTCTGCTTATTCACGGCCCCGGGAACCACCGCACATACTGCTCAGGGGGCTGGACCCTGCACACTGGATAGCCTCGGGGCGCCCTTTCTAGACTGTCCGCGCACCCCCGGATTGCCACAAGGCCCCTCCAGCCCGGGGGAGGGGTGCCTCTGTGTCTTGCAGTACTAAAAGCTCTGCTCTTTCGGGTCCAGGCGCCCATCTCACCGACCCCGCCGAGCAGCCCCTGCCCCCTCCACCCCCGGGCGCCCCATCGAAGTCTTCCTCCCTGGTGAGCACTCCCTCCTTGCCCCCCCCCCCCCACCCACACACACTTGACCTTCCCGGTAGCACTTTCCCACTATGATGTCCTGCTCTCACCCCGACAGAAGCATCCCCCACCCTACCCGGTCCCCGCCCCCAAGCCCTGCTTGGCCCCCAGACCCCTTCCACGCGGTGCCGCTGGGTGTCCAGTCCCCGCTGCGGGTGGCACAGCCCCGCCCCAGCCCCTCCCTGGCAGGGCACCCCTGCCCCCAGCCCCGCCTCACCCCCGCCGCGCGGTGCCGCCCGTCCCGCCTCACCCGGGCCTGGAGGGAGAAGTAGCTGCGCTCCTTGGGGTCCAGGCGCCATGGCGGGACGTAGCTGAAGGCGGACAGAGCCGCGATGGGCGGCGGCCGGGGCTTGACCGCAGCGTGGCGGCGGTGATCTCCTCCTCGTCCCCCAGGCCACCGGCGTCCAGCTTCTCCGCCCAGACCAGGTCGGTCCCACCCGGCCGGGGGCCCCGCCCGAGTCCGCCTCCCTGGCTGCCCGGCGCCCGCGTTCGGCAGTTGCCGGGGAACCGCGGCCTCGCGTCACAAAGCTGGGCGGGGAGCGCAGGGCTGGGGCTCTGGGCCAGGGGCGCAGGGTGGAGGGCGCAGCTGGGCTGAGGATGGGACCGTGCCCTCCCGTCTCCTTGCGGGTCCCTGGAGGGCCCACTTGGGACACAAGGAGCCGCGTCTGCTGGACTGGGGGCCTCCGCCTGCTTGCACTTGCCCTTGCCCTTGCGCTCCCGGAGCGATCCAAGCGGGCTGTCCGGGAGAAGTGCAGGCCACCCGTGCGCGGCATCTGAAACCCTCCAGGAGCCGCGGAACAGTAGTGGAAGACGCAGGTGGAATTCACTGCCATCGTATATTAACTCAGTGTGTCCGCAGCAGCATCGTGTCAACGTGCAACGAGTCTGTTTTCAGCGCCTCGGTCACCACGAGGGGCCACCGCTCAAGGTACTGGCAGGTGCGGGTGTGCAGCGGCACGAATCGAATCCAGCCAAGTGGTATCTGGCAAAACTGAGCTGTTCCGAAGCGCTCTGCTGTTTCTTGAGTCAAATGCTGGTTCAAGAAGTGTGTTCCTTTTGTCGAAAATCCACTTAATTCTAAAGCCTGGGATATGTGTGTGTATCAGTAAAAAGGAAAAGGATAACTAAACAGGCCTTGGGAATACTTTAACCAGGGCGGCTCTAGGAAGACTGGCTTGAAACATAAATGATAATGAGGGGCAAGACTTGTGAAATCTGGGGAACAGTGGGTCATTCCAGGGAGAGGGAAGAGCATCTGTGGTGGCCCTGAGGCCGAGCCCATTGATGTGCAGGCGGCAGAAAGGGAGGACAAGGACGGTGCAGCTTTCAGAAGGGGTAGGCAGCAGGGAGTGCAGGTGGACAGGCAGGCAGGGGAGGGGACGGTCTCAGGCCCGGACCAACGAGCACCCCTCTCAGGATGCTTCTTGCCTGTATGTCCTTGATTCAGGCAGAGGTTTTAGAGATTTTTCAGTACCATGTCCTTGATGCTAATTAACAAAAGCAATAACAACACACTTACAGTGGCACACCTAGAAGTAGAGCACCCTAGAAATATGGCACCCCTAGAAGTACAGCACACCTAACAGTAGGGAACCCTAGAATTATGGCACCCCTAGAAGTATGACCCAGCAAGCCAGTCTGTGCTCCTCCTACACCTCCTTACACATGGACACAGCCATTCTAATGTCCACAGGATGGAGGAATAGAGTATGGATTGGAGTGGACTTACTGATATTTCTATTCATGAACTATTGTGATTAGTAATTGAAGAAAATGTGGCATTGGTGTGGAGAAAGTGGCCATGTTGGCTGCTGGGGGTGGGAGTGGGAGGAAGAAATGTAAATGTGGGGGCATTTTCGGGATTTGGAGTTGTCCTGGGTGTTGCTGCAGGGACAGTTACTGGATATTGTATGTCCTCCCATGGCGCACTGGGTGGACTGTGGGAGAGTGTGGGCTATGGTGTGGACGATTGACCATGAGGTGCAGCGATACTCAGAGTTGTATTCACCAAATGCAATGAATGTCTCATGATGATGGAAGAGATTGTTGTTATGGGGGTTGGAGTGGGGTGAGGGGGGTGGGGGGTATAGGGTGTGACAGGGAGGGACAAGAGAGCTCACAGAAGGCAGAAGTGACACTGGGCTTGGTCTGGGTAGCAAAGAGGGACTGTGGAAGGGTTTCCGAGGCATAGTATGATCCAGAATGGTGCTCAGGCCCAAAGCCATGAAATGCTCTAAGAACTGTAAGTGAGACCACTTCACAGGTTTCCCAGAGATGTGAGAATCCTTTTGGCCTGGCCCCCAGGTGAGCGGGAATTCACTTGGGTATATGAACACATCGGAATCGATTGCAGCTCTCTCCTGGTCAATCTTTCATTTGCTTCTATTTGTCTCATTCCTTCTCTGCAAAGAAGCATAAAATTTAAAAGTGAACTTGGAGCTCTAGAACTCATAGAGTTTCAATAACCAATGCTAAAGCTTAAAAAGCCTTAAAAAGTAAAGATAAAGAGATCTAAAATGTTACAGCATGATGGGGTCATGCGATGGTTAATCACCATCCAGTTGGTGCCGAGTCATTGGATGATGCAAGCCCTGGCCTGCCAGTGTGAGGGCATTCTGTAGGTGGCTTTAGACAATTAGGCAGTTGCAGCTATGGTTGATTACATCCACAAACAAGGGCGACTGCCTTCAGCAAGGAGAGGAGTCCCATCACCCCAGCAGCTGGAGGTCTTAAAGCATCAACAAGGCCCTCAGCAGTGGCAACACCTTTCTCTCCTTCTCCAGCTTCTCCCAAGGAAGTCATCCCCTGTGCTGTCTCCAATGCATGGCCTGCCCTAGGAAATCTGAACTTGCCTATCCCCAGGGTCACTGAGCCAATTCTACTAACAAATCCCTCCCTATTTACGTATGGGCCCATATCCTGTTGGCTGTTTCTTCAGAGAACCCTAATACTGGTAGAAATGCAGACATTACTAGCTAATATGTCCTGTGATTACTTTGTGGTGGGCCTTTTGCTAAATGTTTTTATGTGTATTAACTCATTTCATCTTTATTTTCTGATTAGCCATTTGGAAATGAGGCCCAAGGTCATACAATTTGCAAAAGAGGTTGAAATCAACCCCACGTGCCTGACTCCTGAACACAGATTCTCAGTCCTCTGCTGTATCGCTGCTCAGACCAGGTTAAAGTCTCATCTTCACCCGTGGTTCTGTATCCAAGGCAGGCATTGACCATCTCTGAGCTTTGGAGAGGAAACACTGCCCAAGTCCAAGGCCCCTGGAAATCATACAAGCCTGTGTTCAAGTGCTTAGCATAGAGCTCAGCACAGAGTGGGTGAAAAGTAAATGGAAGCTCCTTTCCCTGTCCAAGGCCCCAGAACAAGCCAGAGGTAGAAACCCAGTCTCCAAACTCTGCAGCCCTTTCCACATCTGCCTGCCTTGTCTCGCTCTCCCCTCAAGCTTTAACCTGACCGTAATTGGAGAGTGAAGCATCTGTACCTCACTAAATACAATGTAATTCATGCATGATTTACATTTTAGATTTTCCCCCAATCAAACCTGCCCCCTTACAACCCTACCTAAATTTACTTTACTTCATTGTATATTTAAAAAGAGAATACTCCTGAATATATATATACTTAAAGATTTTATTTTAATTTACCCCTCTCCCCGGTTGTTTGCACTTGCTCTCTGCTCATCTTCTTTTTAGGAGGCACTGGGAACCGAACCTGGGGCCTCCAATGTGGGAGGGAGGCACCTAATTACTCAAACCACCTCTGCTCCATTTCATATGTCTCATTGTGTTTCTTCACTGTGTCTCTTACTGCATCATCTTGTTGCATCAGCTAACTGTGTCATCTTGTTGCATCAGCTCACCAAGTCAGCTAGTCCTGTCAGCTTGCTATTTGGCTCATCATCTTTACAAGGCACTGGGAACTGAACCTGGGATCTACCACAGTGTGGGTACGAGTCCAGCTGCTTAAGACACATCCACTTCCCTATATTTTATTAAAGGATTATTTCTGTATAATTCTACAATTATAAATGTTATAGTAATCCAAAGTGCTGTCATCTGTTTTCCCATTGCTCCTCCTCACCATACATTATATCTGCTAACAAAGTACATCAGGAAATGGGAAAAAAAAAAAACATTTCTTATATTTGTAGGAGGAGGAAATGAAGGTCTCTAAAAAGCATACTCTTTTCATTGAGCAGATAACTGTTACAAGATGGCAGATTTAAAAATAGTCATTCATTGTATTCATTTATTCTACTTGATCGATTCTGTTTGACATATAAAATCAAGTATCTATGATACTAATATTAAATTGAACTTTAATTTTAAATCAATCACTGACACTTGGTATTCATGGTATAGGGAAAATAAAGGCTCCTTCCATGTCTCTGTAAGATCTAGACAGATCCTTTTCAGATCACCAAATAGTCCATAATTCTGCAAAATGGCTAATTCACAAATAAGGCTCTTTTTATGCTGAGTCCCATAAAAGCACAACTTCTTTCATGATCTAAGTTCTGAAGTCACTATTTCTTCTTGTCAGCACTGAACCCCGGGGTTTTGAAAAAAACAATTTTCTTGATAAAGATTTGACAAATTCAAGCCTTGATTTTAGCATCTCAGCCTCATGAAAATGAATCTGTTATGGGAAGAATAAAGAAAAGAGGAACTGGCTAGTATAATCCTTAACAATTGAAATTACCATGTTGAACTTGTTTGTCTCTAACAACTTGCCCACAAATGCTTGCACACACATAAGAATGGAAGCTCCTCGAGGGCAAAGTCACAGCTATCTTACTTGTGTACTCCCAGAGCCCAGAACAATGCTTAGTACATAATAAGAGCTCAATAAATATTAGTTGCTTAAATAAGAGGGATATTTAAAGGATCAAACATGATTCCTGTCCTCGAAGACACAATCAATACTAGAGGTATGCAACAAGCCAAAGCAGAGTGTGTGAAGAAAATCAACATTCCAGCCCTCAGAGGAGGTCAGGGTTTTAGGTTGTGGGGAAAGAAGAGAACTGAGTGGGGTGTTGCTGAATGGACAGAATTTAGTCATGGGGAGATGCTGTCTGGAGGGAGAAGGGACACCTGGTCAAAGGAGCAAGGCAAGAGAGATTGGAGTGGGTTAGGTGGGAGAGAAGAGACCGCCAGCTTGAAGACAGGTAACAAGGTGCAGCCTCAGGGGATCCCAAAAGTCAGAGCAGAGGAGGTTCTACTGTATCCCGTGAGTAGGAAAGAAACAAGGTTTCTGATCACAGGCTGGCATGCTGAGGGTTTTCAGAAGATTAGTCTGGGGTGTGCAAGATGAACTGGACAAGAGTAAGCCAGAGAGGAAATCAGGTAGCAGACTAGCTCCAATACCTTAGAGAACTTGGGAAATTCATCTACATTCTAGTCACTCATCATCATAATGCCTTTTTAAGTAACTTGCAAAGGAAACAATAAGGTCTTAGATATTAGGTAGTGATGAAGATAATGGTTTTAGTGAGTCATCCTGTCCATTCTTACACTTACATCAGGGGGAAATTAAAACAGATATTCCAATAATTTAATAACTCTAAAAGCAGAGTTGAGCATAGCTTATGAAGAATATAGGCATATTCTGCTTTTGGAAAACTGAACATCAGAAAATTGTATATTTCAAGGGAAGCGGACTTGGCCCAGTGGTTAGTGCATTTGTCTACCACATGGGAAGTCCATGGTTCAAACCCTGGGGCCTCCTTGACCTGTGTGGAGCTGGCCCATGCACAGTGCTGATGCGCGCAAGGAGTGCTGTGCCATGCAGGGGTGTTCCCTGCATAGGGGAGCCCCACGTGCAAGGAGTGCGCCCCATAAGGAGAGCAACCCAGCATAAAAGAAAGTGCAGCCTGTCCAGGAATGGTGCTGCACACACGGAGAGCTGACACAACAAGATGAGACAACCAAAAGAGACACAGATTCCCGTGACACTGACAACAACAGAAGTGGACAAAGAAGATGCAGCAAATAGACACAGAGAACAGACAACCGGGGTGGGGGTTGGGAGGGGAGAGAAATAAATAAAATAGATAAATCTTAAAAAAAAAAAAGAAAATTCTGTATTTCAAAACATAAGCCGAAGATTTATAAAAAATATCAAGTACACTGAAAAGCCTAATTAACAAAGTGGGTACTTCAATTAGAGATATAAGATTCTCAGCCCACTGTCCTAGCAGACTACTTAGGACCCTGGAAAAAGCAAGTATGAATGAGGGATTACTTTGGGGGGTTGAGGGAATGGACCCATACCTGGACAACTTGATAACCAAGTAAATGGAGTTGCCGTTGTTTAATAGCCTCTATTCCTAGTAAATTTTTGCTGTTAAAACAAACTCTTTTGGGGCCATTAATGCATAGTGCTCCTCTGAAAAAAAAATCAAAGAGAAATAAACTTAGTTTTTATAACAATCCAAAATATTGTTTTTTTGGCCAAAGTTTACTCAAAATGTGGCTTTTCCTAATGGCCAGTACTCTCACATCAATCATGAATGTGTTACTCTTTAGCCTACTGAAAAAGTACTTGGCTTAATTAATGATGCTGTTTATAAAATATTACAAGGAATTTCCAGAAAACATACCCTGAAATGTAGTTTTATTTCTGGAATTGTCTATTTTTCTCACCTTTTTAAGAAAATGATCCTTTCCTATTCACCTCAACAGGCCTTTTAACATAAAAACTAGAACAATTTCTTTATCTTTTGTGTACATCTTCATCAACTGTAAAAGGTAATACAAATCCTTCTTTATCTAATTTAATTTCAATATCTAGTGAGAGAAAGAAAAAATTCTTCATGTGATACCCTCACAAACACTATCTTCCTTTACTTCTTTGTTCTATTTTGATTTCTTCCAAACTGTATTTATCAATAGGACAGAAGGCTGCAAAGTAATGACCTCAACCAAATGAGGGTGAGGATGTTCACTCACGCAGCTTCAGGAACAAGCCTGTCAGCCTGAAATTAGGGAGGCTTCCTGGGCTAAAGCAAGCAGTAGGTCCTCAAATTAACAGGGGAGCAGTAGGAACCACACACTTTATCCTTCTCCTTACAAATGGTGGCACACTTTCAATTCAGACAGTGAAGAAAATGTTCTAAGTTCAGCAAAATTAGACAACTAAGCAGCTCAACACATCCATCTCTTCCATGTCTCCTGACAGCTAATGCAGCCCATGACCGTGGCACCCCACAACTGCAACATGTGGCCAAGGGGAGTGGCTGGTATTCCCTTCCAAGCCCTCTGGTATATGCCATTCCTTCTGTAGAAAGGGCCATGAGAGCAGCAGAGGTGGAACATGTGATCATTTGAAGCCTATCAGAGATGGTTCTCTTTGAGATGATTTTTTAACTGATGAAAGGAAGGACTTCTACTCAAAGTCAGCATAGTCCAGCAGCTATTTCTGGGAGGATCTGTGTGCTTATATCTGTGCTAATGTGGTAGCCACCAGCTATGGGAGGCTTTGGAGCACTTGAAATGTGATATAAACTTTACTTATGTTTAATGTAAATTTAAGTAGCCATCTGCACTAGTGCCTACTATACTGGACAGTGCAGGCCTAGACTATAAGAGCGGCTAAACAGACATGAGCACTTACTGTGTTATTCCCTCATTTATTCCTTCTTACCATAAGTGTTTGAGGTCAATATTCTTCTTACTCACATTTTACAGATGAGGAAGCAAACAGAAAAAGGTTAAAAAGGGTAAGTACACTGTGCAAAGACATTCTGCTATTCTGTGGCAAGCTGGATTCAAATACAGTCTATATACTATATTCTACCATCTACACTCTAGAGCCTCATGTGGGGCAGGGAAGATTCCATTTTGCATTCTGTGGCTACTAAGCTCCACCTGTCTCCCAAAGAGATAACAACCACTAAGGTTCTCTAAATAAATCCCCTGTTACTTACCTACTGTATACCAATAGGTTATTAACATTTTGGAAGCAAAGTAGGATCTTGCTCCTAAAAGGTCGATCAATTCAATTACCAGAGATTTATGAAAGTGAAAATCCACAGGGGTCTCCAGGGAATGGTATGGAGTAAAAAATGATTTCATTTGATATTTAGGAAGGAGTTTGGGATCCTAAAAATCATATATTCAATCATGAGAGAAAAATAAGATACAAAACCAGAGAATAAAGTGAAGGTAGTGAGTTACCTATGTATAAAAGATTGATACAAAATTCCTTTAATGAATGATATTTTTCTAGGACTTAGGACTGATATCTTTCTTAACACAGCAATGAAAAATATTCTTGTTATAGTTAAAGTGTAATAGCTCAAAATATTCTTAAAATGTGTCTTAAAAGTAGTCCCTGAAAAAAGAACAATAAACATCATGACAATGCTGTCAAATTCAAGAAACATCTCTGAAACTCTCAGAATTGTTTAAGGACCTGAAGGACACTCAGTTAAAATTTTTAATCCAAGAAGAAATGATAAAACTGACATCTCAATTCAATAAATAAAGGATTGCAATGGAACAACTAGTGCTGGAAAATTAGTTATCTGTCTAGTAAAGAAGAGTTAAACTCCTACCAAACATCAGACTATGAGCATATCTCCTTTTACTGAGTTTTGCTTTATTGCACTTTGCAGATATTGTGTTTGTTTTTTTAAATAAACTGAGGGTTTGTGGCAATCCTGTGTCAAGCAAGTCTTTCAGTTCCAGTTTTCCAACAATGTGTGCTTTCTTCATCTGTGTCACGTTTTAATTGAGGTGTATACATTTAAAAATAAAAATAATGCTTTTGCATACTGAAAAGGCTATAGTACACGTGCAGTGGGAAACCAAAACATGCATGTAACTCACTTTATTATGGTGGCCTGGAACTCACAGGTGGATTAAAGATCCAATGGGGAAAAATTAGTAAATATTTGCACTAACACTTATTTGGTGAAATAATCTTATGCATGATGGAAAAGTCAGGAACCATTAAAAGACAGGTAGATTTGGTCACACAAAACTTAAAAACACAAAGCAATAGAAAGATGAATTAGCGAGCAGGAAGGCAATTCCTAGGAAATACAAATGGCCAATAAACATTTGACAAAATGCTCAACTTCATTATTGCTCACTCAAATGCAATTTAAAAACATGACAAGACACCCTTTTCCACTGAACTGAGTGGCAAAAGCTAACAGGACTAAAAAAACACAGCCACGTTCACTCACTGCTGGGGAGGTGTGACGTCTACCATTCAGAGTCACTACCTACTGACGTTACACCACTGGTCCCACTCTTAACATTCTAGTCTGCAGCTTAAAGGAACATGGGTTGCAGTAGAATGACACACAAGGGTGTTTACTACAGCACTGCTGATAGAGACCAAAGTTGGAAAGAACCTGAAAGATCATAAGCTGGGAAACTGGTGAGTAAGTCCCATAAAATACTGCACCACTTTGAGAAAGAACGTATTTGATCCACACACATTGGCCTTCAGGAAGGTCTATGTATACTGGACATAATGGTAAATTATATGATATACTGGACATAAAGAGAAAAGAAAATTGGTTTATATATTTGTGTATGTTGGGCATAGAAAGCACAGTTACAAATTTGTTATTTCAGGGAAGGGAGGTGTTTGGGGTTAACTAATTTTAGTGTTTATATGCCTTGGCATTGTTAAAAAATTTTAAAAGAAAAGAGTAACGGCTTTCCACTTCTTTACCTTTTACCAGAATATGATCCTGAGTCAAGTTTGAAGGACAAAGCAGAAGGTGAGGAAGTCTATTGGGACTATTTCCAATCACACAAAAAGGTGTGCTGTGAAGTTTATGAGAGTGAATCTTTATAGCACAGATACCACCTAAAATAAAGTCTACCAGAGAAGAGTGAAATTTCTGACTTGGTTAAAAAATGCACTCAGAAATAATTAGGATTTGTAGAGTTCAGAGATTCAGACTTTTTAATCAAATGGCTATTGTGCGTGCTAAACCCTTTAAAACCCTTGAAATGAATCAAGGAATATTAAGATTTGTATGCCTTCAACACTTGAAACCATCTAGAAATCTCACACAGCAGGAATTGGTCCTATAGGACAAGACAGAAATGGGGTCAATTTATCAAAGAAAAGGCCAGCTGTTGCACCTAGCTCCAAGTAAATGAAAGTTTTCCCTTTTAATAAAGTTACGGAGACAGGTCAAAAGAGAAAAGACTTAGTTTTCAGAAGGGGCACAAGAAAACTGTTTGCCCTCAGTGAAATAATGCCATACACCTTTTGTTTTTACCTTATAGAAAGGATATTCTATGACTGAGAATAAGTAAAGTTGTGTCTGTTGTGCTAGACTCAGTCTGTCCAGATATGATTCTTCACCTGAAATGAAAATATCCCAATCAGTTATGCTTGAATTTTGGTACATGTAATGAAAAAAATCATGAACATCCAGCACTAATTAATTCATTCCAGAAGTGTGATGGATTTTTAAGTGACACTAGAAAATGAACTTGTTAGAATTATGCCCTCATGCTTGCTTAACCAGTGACATCTTATTTTGACTTCTACAAACCCAGCTCCTAACTTCTGCCCCTTGTTGGGAGTCAGGCAGTTACAGCAGCAGACCCCTGCTAATGGGAGCATCTCGGTGATCCCCCACAGGAGCATGAATGGCCCATTGAGGTGCTGATGTCTTCCACCTATAGGAAGCACATCCACCAGCCCATCCAGCCACTGAATCACCACCATGGCAGCGCCAACCATGTGAGGGCTGACTTCTAAGGAAGAACGACATCCCCAGCATCAAGGCTCCTGGCTTTAGGTACTTTTCTCCAGCCTGAGGGTCACCCCAGGCCCCAAAGGCCCAGGGGCTCCTTTCACAGGGGGTGGGGAACCTAGGGCCTTATATCCTGGTTCTGCTGACATCTAGAATCTGCAGAGATGCCCACATTTGGCCTTATGGCGGGTATAATGAAAGACAAGCAGCTTCCGTAAGGGGCCTTGGTCAAGAGCCTGGCAGACACCTTTAGGATGTAGGCACATCCAGCAGGTGGACTTTTACATGAGACTATTTCAGATTAAGTGATGCTGGTGACTCATTGACTGCAGGCACCTTCACAACATTAAAAATATCCCCCCATCTTAAGTGACTGGGATTTTTGTTCATGGATTCTCTGCGTTTGTATTTGGGGAGGGGTGTGCAGTTATTTTCCTAATAGTCACAGAAGCCACTACTACTACCTGATATTATCTCTAGTGTACCTAAAACAATGCTTGCATTTTAGTTTCTTCAAGAGGAAATATCAGGAAAGTTACATTTTAGCACAATTGAACTCTAGATATACTGCAATGCACTTTCTCCCCAATGATCTGAACTGCAAAAAATGGAATTTTGTTCACTTGAGGACAAAAATCCCTAGGAGGATGGATGGCCCTGGTGGCCAGCATTTTCTGTTGTCACCCTGTAAGTGAGAAGCAGCTGAGGTCATGAGGAAAGCATGGGGCTTGGCATTCACCAGGGTTGGATAAAATTCTGGCTCTTCCTTTTTCTAGCTCTGAGGTCTAGTGTAAGTCATGTCATCTCTTTGAGCCTACATTCCCCCATCTTTACAGTGGGGGATGCTAGCCTCGTCTGTCTGAGTCTGGCTGGTTGACTGTGACACATACCATAGGCAGCAGGAATTTAGTGTCTCAGGTTTTGGAGGCTAGACATCAAATCAAGGGATTAGCAGCCACACGGTCGTGCAGGGGGGCATCCTACTGGTGGCTCAACCTCTGCTCATCACATGGCCATCTGAATCCTGTGGTCTCCACTTCTGCACAGGGGTCCATCTGTCTAGATTCTCTTCTTGTGAGGTCTCCAGTCCTGTAGGATGAAGGCCCTCCTGGCTCAATTTGGTTTTATCTTAAAAGGATCTTTGAGATTCTTCCAAATAGCTCCCACCCACAGCACCAGGGACCAGGATTTGAATGTGTCTTCGGGAATATGAGTCAGTCCCCATCACTAAGTCTGTGAGGGGCTTGGTGTGCTCCCAGAGTTGGTCATGAAACAGGTGGCCCTGTGGTACACCACCCTGCTCAACAATCATGGTGATGATCATCAACTTTGGGTGGTTTTTAAGGCAGTCGCTTTTAACCTCATTTGGAAATGTTTACTTTGGATAGAATATGAGAAATTGTGCGAGTGTTAAGATACTATCTATATTTTTAATGAAGTGATCCCTTGGAAGAGATAATCCCTCATCTTTTGTGATTAAATTCTCCAGTTTAGTAGTTGAAAGGTAGGTGATTTAGTTGATTTCAACCCTGATTCCTCAATCATTGGTTTCATTATTTTGAAGACCAGGTCATTCTCAAAGGACCCATGACATTGAATGACTGGTAATTTCAAGGCTGAGTGACTTTTAAATATGTCTTTATTAATTTGAAGCCAGCTTTTTTCACGATATGTGCCTTTTATTTTTTTCAAACAATTAACAATATTTTATTCAGAATGCCTTTGGGTCCATGATATCATATTGGTAATGCCATAAAAGAAAATATATAAAGTTTGGGTTATAGACATTTTTATAAATAACTCTTTCTTCAGTCTAGATTACCAAGAAAAACAATGCATCTGTGGGAGATGCCTTCATCTGAAAGTGACAGCAATAAATTAATTTCAAACTTAAGTTATTTTCATTTAGTTTAAATTAGACCTTTAACCTTTTAGTGCTTACTTTTAATAAGCAGTGTTTGAAATGGGCAAGATTTCAAAAGCTCTCATGTTTGTTAGACAGCTAGGGAAATTAAATGTATTTCTGTAGATGAGACATTTTCAACTTAAATGTGTTAAGTTTGCCCATTAAAGCCATATCAAGCAGAAACATATTCTTAGATTAAAATCATTTGTTTTACTTAATCAGATATCCACCATTAGTCAAAAATGATTTTTCTATTGTTAGACATATCTAGAGCAAGGGGAAGTGGAGTGGTTGCTGGCTTTAAGAATTGCACATTGAGTTTGGAAAAAGAATAATATAGAGGATTCAAGACAAAGCCTAGTCATTTCTAAACAGATGATTTGAAATACTGGAATTTTAAAGGGTGTGGACTTAAAGTGTTTTTGTGTTTTCTAAAGATTTTATTATTTATTTATTTATTCATTTATTTATTTAATTTATCTCTATATTTCTCACCCTCTCATTGTTTGTACTCACTGCCTGCTCTCTATGTCTAGTTTTTTTTTTGTTTTTTTTTTTTAGGAGGCATCTGGAACAGAACCCAGGATCTCTCATATGGGTGTGATGTGTTCCAGCCACTTGAGATACATCTGCTCCCTGCTTGCAGCATCTTTTGTAGTGTTTCCTCATTGTGTTGTCTCATTGTGTCATTTTGTTGTGTCAGCTTGCTGCACCAACACTTTGCATCAGCTCTCTGTATTGTTAGTTTTATTTAAAAGACACTGGGAACTGAAGCCAGGCTTCCCAAGTGGTGCCCAACTGCTTGAGCCACATCTGCTTCCCCTAAAGTGATTTTAATGAAAGAATACTTCCTACAAAGCTTAAGGGTTTAGGAGAACTTTGAGTATGGGCATTTTTACTCACTTATGGATGCCATTGTTCATTGGCTTGACAGAAGTGAACTCCAAGGCTTCTGATTTGCATTTTTAGCTCATAGAGTTGTTTTCAGTTGCCTGAAGCTTTGCGTAGGTTTTACTCTGTCTTAGAATTCAGGGAAGAGGCAAATATCCATTCCACTCTTGCCTCAGCCATTGGCCAACTGTGAAAATTTGGAGAAGTCCCTTATCCTCTCTGCAACTCAGTTTTGTTTTTGTAAAATACAGGGGCTGGTCTAGTGCCTGGACTCTCAGCCACAGGGTCTCAAGATTGACCTTGAATCAGAGTCTCCTGGACAACTGCTAAATAAAACAGCCTGCCCCATCCCTGGAGTTTCTGATTCAGCAGGTCTGGATCTGGGTCTGAGAATTTGCATTTCTAACAAATTCCCAGGTGATGCTGTGACTGCTGGCAGGTGGGTTGGGGGAACCCCTCTCAGCCAGGCCCTTGTATGCACAGAGTTTCATCAGGTAGACTCTGATCATAATGCTGATTGCTTTTAAGGCCTATTGGTTAGAAAGACTGCTGATAAAGCCTCAGGAAAGAAAAATCTTCCTTTTGTGTTCTTTTTGCCATAAACGCCAAATTGAGATAATCTCATGGGGGTAGAAGGGAGGGACCATATTTAAGAGAATTTAGCAATCACTGGCTGTGGACATTTCCATGGGCTAGCAAAGGGGAAGGCTGTGCTACCTCAGGAAGGTCTCTAGGACATGGGCAATGGGTGGGAGGCTCTTTGTCTCTTCAGAGATAACTTAAACTGTCTGACTTGTGGGTGTGAAATGGTAAGAGGCTGCAGTCCTGCCCTTGGTGACAATGGCAACATCTCCAGTCCCAGGAAACAGTTTAACAATGCAAGGTCTATAAACTTTAAGTCTTTAGGAGAAATGCAAACCAAATATGCTAAAAGCTTATCTAGAATGTATGAAGTCCATGCTAAAACCTAACCTAGGATGTGGAAGATATATATGCTAATTCAAGCCTATTGAGAACTGAAACAAAGGGACCATTTAATGTTTCCTCCATATAAAAGGGATTCAAAATCTTGTTCGGGGCTCAGGATTGAAACAAAAAGCTCCTGAGTCCGACCAACCGTCAATAAACCATTTTTCCTTCTCAAAATCATTCCTGAGTCCTGGCCTCTCTATACACAAATAATTGAACCTCTCTCAAATTCTACAACAATATCATACTATTTTCTGTCTTTTTACCATTTATTTCACCCTTTGTAATAATCTTCATTTCAACGCTATTCTCCAAGTCTCTCTCTTTTTTTCCCTTTCAGGATGCAGTAGTCCCTTTTGTATCTCTTGTAAGTCTTTTGGTAACATTCTATTAGTGTTCGTTTTTTTTTCCTGTGAAAACTTTGGACTCACCCTCATTTTTGAAGTTCAGCTTTGCCAGATACAAAATTCTTGGCTGATGGATTTTTCTTTTTAAGTACATTAAGGACTTCATACCACTTTCTTCTCTTCTTCATGGTTTTGATGTGGGCTATGGGTGGAGGGCTCTTTGTCTCTTCAGAGATAACTAAGTTGTTTGACTTGTGGGTGTGGAACGGTGGAGGGCTGCAGTCCTGCCCTTGGGGACTGGCAGCGGCTCCAGTCCCAGGAAATGTTTAACAATGCGGGGGCTATAAACTTTAAGTATTTAGGGGAAATGCAAAAACCAAATGTGCTAAAGGCTTATCTAGAATGTCTGGAGTCCATGCTAAAAGCTTACCTAAGATGTGGAAGATATATGCTAATTGAAGCCTATTGAGAACTGAAACAAAGGGACCATTTGGCCTTTCCTCTCTGTATAAAAGACGTTTGAAAATCTTGTTCAGGGCTCAGGATTCAAACTGAAAGCTCCCGAGTCCGGCCGGCCATCAATAAACCATTTTTCCTTCTCAAAATCATTGCTGAGTCCTGGCCTCTCTATACTCAAATAATTGGACTTCTCTTAAATTCCACAACATTTTCAGATGTGAGGTCAGCACTTAATCTTACTGAGGTTCTATTGCACGTGATGCTTTTCTTTTGCTGCTTTCAGAATTCTTTTTATCTCTTATGTTTGTCATTCTGAATAGCAGGTGTCTCAGAGTAGGTCTATTTGGATTTACTCTACTTCTGGTGCATTGTCCTTCTTGGATTTTGATATTTATATCCTTCATAAGGGTTGGGAAGTTTCCATTTGCTATTCCCTCAAATATTCTTTCTACCCCTTGTCCATTCTCTTCTTCAGGGAAACCAATAGTGTAAATTTGTGCACTTTGCATTGTTTTTTGATTTCTTGAACACTTGTTTCACTTTTTCCACTGTCTTCTCTTTTACTTTCCTGTCTTTTCCAGTTCAGGTGTTCTGTCTTTGAAATCACTAATTCTGTCATTGAACATTGCAAAACTGCTTTTATTGCCTCTAATGTATTTTTAAATTCATTGAACTATATCACTCATACATAAACATACATAAACAGTAAGTGTATAATAGTTGTAAACTTACAAAACATATATAACATCAAACAAACATATATAATATCTCACCCTACCACCAATAACTTGTATTATTTTTAAAAATTTTAACCAATAAAAAGTATTGTCAAAATATTACTACTAAACAATTTTCCCCTAACCAATCCAATTATCTTTATATCATTCATATATGAGCATACATAAACAATTAAGTGTATAGTATAAGTTGTGAACTTACAAAGCAAACCTGCATAACATCATACAAGGGTCCCATACATTAACCCTCCACCAACACCTTGCACTGTCATGAGACATTTGTTACAAATTATGAAAGAATATTGTCAAAATCTTACTATTAATCATAGTCCTTATGTTACATTTGTTGTGTTTTCCCCCAACCCACCTCATTATTTTTTAAATATTTTCTATGACAGAAGTTGTAACCTTATAAAAAATCATGCACATGTGCAGAATTCCCAAACAAAACTCCTCCATCAAAGCACCACAATGTGGTGTGTCATTTGCTACAGATGAAATAATATCAACTGATTGTTACCATGTCCATAGTGTACACTTGGCTCACTTTTTCTGTACTGCCTCAGTACCAACACAGTACATCTTTCATACAGATGCAAGAATATTATATTATTACTACTAACCACAGTCCATAGGTGACTCCAGCTGTGTTTTTCCCATCCTTCTCCACATTCCCAACACCCTGCAGTAGTGATCTACATTTGTTTTACCTAACAAAGGACACTCTTGCATCTGTATCATCAATCACAATTCTCACCCACCTCTTAGTTTACTATGCTACTTAGTTCCTAGATTATTTCCTAGCATTCTGTCAATTGGCATTTATATAACTAGACTACCATTTTCAGCAGCATCCCCATTTATAAACCAGCTGTTACTCACTGTGTGTTACCATCCACTCTATACATTTCCATACCTTTACAGTAAAGCTAATTAAAAATTCTACATACATTAAACATCAGTAGTCCACTCAGTCCTTCTCTTATCTCTTCTAAGAATCCACCACCCACCACCAGGTATTGAAGATATTTTCCTAAAATTTCTTCTATAAGTTTTATGGTTCTTGCTTTTATTTTCAGTTTACGATATATTTTGAGTTAATTTTTGGATAAGGTGTGAGATAGGAGTCCTCTTTCCTATTGTAAGCTATGGATGTCCAATATTTTCAATGCCTTTTGTTGAGTGGATTGTTCTGTCCAAGCTGTGTGACTTTGACAGGCTAGTAAAAAATCACTTGAACATATATGTGAGTCTGTTTCTGAACCATAAATTTGATTCCATTGGTCTATTGTGTCTGTCTTTAGGCTAGAACCATGCTATTTTTACCACTATATGTATGTATTATGATTTAAAGTCTGGAGATGAGGGCTTGCTTTTCCTTTTTATGATGTTTCAGCTATTCAGGACTCCTTACCATTCCAAATAAATTTAATAATTGTGTTTTCAATTTTTTCTTTAATGCTGGTGGAAATTTTATTAGGATTGCATTAAGTCTATATATCAACTTGAGTAGAATTGACATCTTGATGATATTTAGTCTTCCAATCCATGAGCATGGAATGTTCTCCCAGTTATTTAGGCCATTTTTTGAATTGTTTTAACACTGAGTTGCAGTTTTCTGAATACAAGTGCTTTGCAACATTGGTTAGGTTTATTCCTGACTATTGAGTTTTATCTGTTATATTGTATTTTAACCACTCTTTTGACAGTATTAGTTACTTTTATTGATATAATCTTCATTTCTATACTTTCTTCCAGGCCCCTCTCTCCTGTCTTTTCTTTTCAGGCTGTAGCACACCCTTTAGTATTTCTAAAAAATCTGGTCTCTTGCTTAGAAATTCTCTCAGTTTCTGTTCATCTGTGAATATTCTAATCTCACCCTCATTTTTGAATGACAGACTTGCTGGATATAAGATTCTTGGCAGGAAGTTTTTCTCTTGTAGTATCTTAAATATATCAGACTACTGTCTTCTTGCCTCCATGATTTTTGTTAAGAAATCAGCACATACTCTTATTGGATGTCCCTTATATGTTATGTATTTCTTTTCTCTTGTTGCTCTCAGAATTCTCTGTCTTTGGCCCTTGACATTTTGATGAGTATGTGTCTCGGAGTTGGTCTATTTGGATATTTTTTGGATGGAATTACATTGTACTTCTTGGACAGGGATCTGTCTTTCAATAAGGTTGGGAAATTATCTACCATTTTTTCTTCAAATATTTCTTCTCCCCCTTTTGCTGTCATTTCTTTCCCCAAGACCTTGTTCAATTTTTTTTTCATTCTTTTCTTCATCTGTTCTTTTGTATGTTCACTTTCAGAGGCCATTTCTTCAAGTTCACCAATCCTTTCTTCTGCCTCCTCAAATCTGCTCTTATATGATTCCAATGTTTTTTAAATTTCATTGATTGCACCTTTCATTCCCATAAGATCTGCTATTTTTCTATGTATGCTTTCAAATTCTTCTTCATGCTCATCCAGTGTCCTCTTTTTTTTATTTTTTATTTTTGTCTTTATTTTTATATTTTAATATTATAGTCAAAAAATATGAGGTCCCCATATACCCCCCACTCCCTCACTCCCCCTCCCCCATAGTAACAACCTCCTCCATCATCATGAGACATTCATTGCATTTGTTGAACACATCTCTGAGCACCACCGCACCTCATGGTCAATGGTCCACATTATAGCCCACACTCTTACACGTTCAATCCAGTGGGCCATGGGAGGACATACAATGTCCAGTAACTTTCCCTGCAGCATTACCCAGGACAACTCCAAGTCCCAAAAACACCTCCAGTGTCTTCTTAATATCCTTAATCTCTTTGGCCATCTCATTGAATTTATTAAGAAGATCTCTTTGAACACCTATAATTTGTTGTCTCAACTCCTTTATGTCATCTGGAGGCTTATCTTGTTCCTTTAACTGGGTCTTAGCTTCCTATTTCTTGGTGTGGATTGTACTATTTTTGTTGGTGTTTTGGCATCTGGCTTACTAGAGTATTTATTCTGGGTGCAGTTTTTCTCTTTAGTTTAGGGCTTCCTATCATTTCTCCCTTGCTGGTTGAGCAGAAGGAGCCAAGCATGTAGTTGGTGCTGTAAGCTATGGAGGATCAAGCTGCCCTCATTGTGCCAGGGGCCAATGAAGCTTCTTCCAATTTTCTCCTTTGCCAGGGGTAGGGACAGAGTCACAGCTATGTAGAATAACCCAAGTGCAGGCCTAGACTGTAGTTGCCCAGAGAGACTGATGAAGCTTCATAACTTTTTCTCCCCTGCCTGGGACAGGGATAGAGCTGCAGGTGTGGGCAGCAATCTATGCAGTGCAGGTCCAAGATGACTGCAGTTGCCCTGGTAGACTTCTGATTTTTCAGTCTTTTACAGCCAAAGTTACCTGCAGTTACCTGTATAGGCTGGTGCAGGGCTCCTCAGGCTTCTCCCTGCCAGAGGCAGGGTTGAAAGCCTAGATGGGCTGCAGGCTGATCTGAATGAAAGAAACTGGTTCCTGCCAACACTGAGAATTTCAGTCAGCCTGGCTTCCCCTCAGGCTGGAGGTGAAGTCAGAACAGTGGCTACTGGCCTCTTTTTGACTTGGGCTGGTTCACACCCCAGCTGTTCCCAGGGTTATATCTTAGCCAGCTGAGTCTACCAATCAGCAGCCCAAATTGGCAGCCAACTGTCTCCTCCTTACCCATTTCTGGGAAATGGAGCTTCCAATTCCAGCCACAGAATAGCCTCTGGGGTGGCTCCTGCAGCCAGAGTAGGATAGTCACCAGCCTCCATGGCTTGGCTGATAATTTCCCAGAGAGGCTGATGCAGGTCTCTGCAGCTTCCTACCTGCTGGATATGGCACTGGGGCCTAGGCTTGAGCTGTAATATGATCTGGGTGGGAAGAAGCCGGTCCCCACCAGCACTGGGATCCTCGGTCTACCCCGCTTCCTGTCGTGCCAGGCGCAGAGTTAAGTTGGTGGCTACCCACCTCTTTCTGACTTGAACAGGCTCAAACTTTAGCTGTTCTTAGGATTATACCATAGCACACTGAATTTACTCATCAGTAGCTGAAATTCGTGCCCAACTGACTCTTCCTCCCCCATTTTGGGGAAGTGGAGCTTTCAGTTCCAGCCATGGAACAGCTCCCAAGGTGGCTTGTGCCTCCAGTGGATGATAAGCACCGACCTCCGTGGCATGGAATACTCTACTTATGAGTCTTCTCTGAAGATTCATCTTCAGATGAATCTTCTACTCCTTCAAGGACATTGCAGGATGCTCTTCTGGCTTCCTGGAGCACCCAAACAGGTGCTTCAGCTAGCTCCAGAGAGCTCTTTGTGTTTACTAACTGCCCTGTAGCAGGAGCTGATTCTAGGAGCTCCTTACTCTGCCACCATCTTGCTGGTTCCTCTAATATATATTTTATATATATATAAATATTTTAAAGATACATAGATTACACAAAATGTTACATGAAAAAATATGGGAGGTTCCCATATGGCCCACCCCCACATTCCCCACTTTTCCTTCATCAACAACTTCTTTCATTAGTGTGGTGCATTCATTGTATTTGCTGAATACATTTTAGAACACTGCTACACAGCATGAATTATAGTTTATGGTGTGGATTACACTACCCCAGTCCACCTAGTGGGTTATGGCAGGATATAAAATGTCCTTCATCTGTCCCTGCAATATCATTCAGGACAACTCCATGTCCCCAAAATGCCCCATATCACACCTCTTACTCCCTCTCCCTGCCCTCAGTAGCTTCCATGACCACAATCTCCACATCAGTGACATAATTTTCTTCCATTGCTAGAGTCACAATAGTTCTATAGTAGAATACCAGCAAGCCCACTAAAATCTGTAATATATTCCTCCATCCTGTGTAAGTTGGGATGGAGATGTCCACTCCATCTCTAAATCAAGAGGGGGCTTAGATCCCACATGACTGATGGATGCAATTCTCCTGCTTGCAGTTGTAGACATTCTTGGTTGCCTGGTGTGGTGGTTGACCATTATACTTCCCCATCAGCTGATCTGGGTAAGTCCAATGAAACACAGAGTAGGTGTTCCAACTCTGTTGAGGTTCAGGGCCCAGATGACACATGGACCATCCAGAGATTCAAGTCTTCTGAGCATACACAAACTGCAGCATCAGTCACAGGTTCAGTAAAAATGACAGAAGAGGCATATGTAGAGAGGTCACATCTGAGTCCAACTCCATCACAGTAAGGAGCACAAATTCCAAAGTAAGGCCCACTGCAAAGCAATGAATTCCACAGTCATCTGTCATGACTATAGGACCTGTGTGTCTCTGTAGCCCTCAGAAGCACCAGTATCTGGGGTTGTATCTACTTTGGCTGTCTTTCAGATCCTACTGAGATGTGCATAAGTGTGACCCCTCTGATGACCTTCCAACTCATTTTGAAATCTCTTAGCCATATAAATTTATTTGTCTTTACCACTTCCCCCTTTGATTTAAGGAATTTTTCTAGTTGCATCACAGCAGGTGATTGGTAGCAATCCATCAGCACTAGGTAGGCTCATCCCTGGGTGTCATGTCCCACGCTGGGGAGAAGGCAGTGCATTTACATGCTGAGTTTGGCTTAGAGAGTGGCCACATTTGAGCAACATGGAGGCTCTCAGGAGGTAACTCTTAGGCACCCTGTAGCTCAAGGCCTAGTTTAAATATCAAGCACAGAAGCTCATAAGCATAGTCATCAGTACAAAGGTCCCATCATTGGACCATTCTTCTTCATGGGTCTTTTCCCTTGCACCTGGGGGATTATGCTCTTCCACTGGGGGATGCAACAGAGCTGCCCAGGATGGGAACTCAGCATTCCCTCAGTTGTCATGTGTAACTCTATTCACTATGACAATATCCAATGAACATCTGAACATATCTATATATCCTATATGCATACCCTGGAGAACTCCCTCCCACCCATGCATTCCCTTTCAATGACACCGCTCACCAGTACTCTTCCCATGTCATAGTGGACCCCCTCTGTGATCCAAAATTTCTTCAAAAATGAAGTCTAATATATTGCCAAATCCAATTAGAAGGTTAATGAAACAGTATTGGCATGCTTATAGATTAGACATAGAATTTATAATAATTTAGAAAAACTAAAATAAAGAAATAAATTGGGGTATTAAAAAATGAAAAATATCATAAAACTTTGTTCCTGATATTCTGTGTTTCATCATTGTAATAGGTGTTGCCCTGCAAGTACAGTGGCAAGGCAATCTCTTTCATTCCTTCTGCAGTATCTACATCAGTAAAAAATTTTTAATTTTGACTTCTAAAGTTTTAGATCACAGTAAAATCACATATACAATTAGGTGACTCCCATATACCCAATATCAAACCCTTTTCCCCCTTCCTCAGCAATGATCTTTTTACATGTGCATGTTGCACTTGCTACAGCTGATGTACCGATATTAAAATATAACTACTAACTGTGATTCCGTTATGGCTTACATTATGGCTTATATTTTAGACTGTATACTTTTTGGTTACTGTATAGTTTACATTATGTTTTACATTTTTGACTATTCACTTTTATATATTTTTGGTGAAATTTAACAGGGCTTACATCCATTTTTGTAAGATCTTGTGGAACACTTCCATTGCCCTCCAGTAACCCCCACTTCCATCTATTCTATTCCTCTCTCCCACTCCCCTCAGGGCCCACAGCGACAACCAAGCTTCACTGCTTGGAGAACAAGATTCATAGATACTTATAACAATGCTGAGGGCTTGACACTCTAGTCTATCCTCCCCCTTTGGGAACCACCCATGCTCTTGAGAGACACCCTCTCCTCTGTTTGAGAATATCAGGCCTCCCCAGGATGGGGGTACAATAACTTCCCACTCATAGTACGTATCTCCACCCACTAATAAAACACAATATTAGAAGATGAACCCTCACACACTCCCTAGAAGTCTGTCCCAGGTACATCCTGTGCCAAATGTTCCCCATCAAACACCTTAAACAAGTATCCTTTCCTTAATATATTTTCTAAAGAGTTTTCTCAACATATAGTTTTAATCACATACCTGACAATCTCCCATGTTTTCCCCCTCACCCAACCCTTCTCCTCAACTACGTGGGCCAGCTGACCCACCCTCCCAACCCTAACCCCCCAAGCCTTCAAAGTCCCACCCAATAGTATACCTATGTCATCATCTTATCCTTTCACTCCACAAAAACTTACCCACATTTTATCATAGATTTCTCTCATGTAGACATCAGCTCACACACACAACACCCCCCCCATTTCCTATAAGCATATCGTCCAGTCTCTAGCTCTCTGAAACAGTCTGATTTGCTTAATTCATGTCAGAGATGATATATAGTATTTGTCCTTCAATGTCTGGGTTACTTCACTCAACATAAGGTCCTCAAGGTTCATCCATGTTATCCCATGTGTTAGTACTGTATTCTTTCTTACAGATGAGTAGTATTCTGTTGTATGTATATACTACATTTTGTTTATCCATTCGTCTTTTGATGGTCATTTGGGTTGATTCCAACTTTTGGCAAAAGTGAATAATGCCACTATGAACATTGGTGTGCATGTATCAGTTTATGTCCTGGTTTTTAGTTCTTCTGGGGATATACCCAGCAGTAAAATTGCTGGTCATATGGCAAATCTATAGCTAGTTTTTGAGGAACTGCCAAACTGTCCTCCAGAATGGCTGGATTCTTCTACATTTCCACCAACTGTGGATAAGGGTTCCCATTCATCTGCATCCTCTCCAACACTTGTAGTTCTCTATTTCTTTAATAGCCTCAAGTCTAATTGGTAAGATGGTATCTCATTGTAGCTTTGCTATGTATTTCTCTAATAGGTAGTGATGTTGAGCATTTTTCATGTGTCTTTTATCCATTTGTATTTCTTCTTTGGAGAAGCATCTGCTCAAATCTCTTGCCCACATTTTGAATGGGTTGTTTGTCTTTTTATTTTTGAGAAATAGGATTTTTTATATATGTTGGATATTAGGATCCTATCAGATATATGATTATTAAATATTTTCTTCCATTGGGCAAGTTGTCTTTTTACTTTCTTGATAATCTCCTTTGAGGTGCAAAATGCTTTAATTTTGAGGAGATCCCATTTATCTATTTTTTCTTTGGCTTTTGTGTTTTGGGTGTGAAGTTCATGTAGCAATTTCCTACTACAAGTTCCTGTAGATGCTTCCCTACATTGTCTTCCAAGGTCTTTATGGTCTTGGCTCTTATATTTAGATCTCTCATTTATTTGAGTTGATTTTTGTATAAGGCATGAGTTGGTAATCCTCTCCTTCTTTTGCATATGGATATCCAGTTCTCCAAGGACCATTTGTTTAAGAGGCCATTCTTCCCAGTTTAGTGGGCTTTGTACTTTCTTGAATATCAGATGACTGTATATATGAGGATGTGTGTCTGAACTCTCAATTCAGTTTCATTGGTCAGTGTGTCTATCCTTCTGTCAATACAATGTTGTTTTGACCACTGTAGCTTTATTGTATGATTTAACATCAGGTAATATTTTTCTTCACATTTCATTTTTCGTTTTCAAATGTCTTTGACTGTTTGGGGCCACTTTCCCCTCCAAATAAATTTCATAGTTAGTCTTTCCAGTTCATTAAAAAATTCTGTGTTGATTTTTATTGGGTTTGCACATTAACTGTGTAGATGAGTTTGGATAGGATAGTCATCTTAATGATGTTTATTCTTCCTATTCAAGAACAGGGAGTATTCTTCCATTTATTTAAGTGTTCTTTGATTTCCTTTAACAATGTTGTGTAGTTTTCTCTAATATAAGTCCTTTACATGTTTAAATTTATTCCTACTGATATATGGCTGACAGGGAGCTGTACAGAACATATGTCCAGGGTGCATGGTAATGTTTGGATATACTCATAGTGGCAACAATTAAAAACCACAGCGGGGGGGTACTGGGTTCCTGGCCAGTGGTGCTCTGTCGTGGTCCCTAGGGGAGCAGCGACAGTCTCCCAGGTGCAGCGGCGGGGACCGGGAGGGAGTGAGGGTTCAACAGTGAGCCCCTGATGCTAATGACTATGCTTGTGAGCTGATAAGCCTAAAATAAGAACAAGGCCTAGAGCAGCATTGTGCCTGGGAATTTCCTCCTGTTAGCCTTCATGTTACTCAAATGTGGCCAGTCTCGAAGCCAAACTCAGCATGTAAATGCAATGCCTTCCCCCCAGCATGGGACATGACACCCGGGGATGAGCCTCCCTGGCACATCACTATCAACTAGCAACTGATGATGCAACTGGAAAATGACCTTGTACAGAAGGTTCAATGCAGATCAGCAGAATATCCCTGTCTACATAAAATAACATGACTTTAAAATGCTGTTTGACCTAAAGTAAGGGATAAATGGAAAGGAGAAATGAGTTTATATGGCAACGAGTTTCTAAAAAAGAGTCTGGAGGCTGTCAGAAGGATTGCCCTTATGCACAACTGAGCAGAGTCAGAGAGACAGATAAAGCAGATATAACCCCCAGATATTGGTTCCTTTGAGGGCTAAAGAGACCCATGGGAGTTATGGTCATGGCCGATGGGGTTAACTACCAGGTCAGATGGCCCCTCTTTGGAACTGGTGTTTATGTGTGATGAATCTGGACTCAGATGGGATGTCTCTTCATAAGACTTCCATGCTAATGTGCTGGAGTTGCAGTTAGTGTTGGGGTTTAAGATATATTTAGGGGATTTGAATCTCTGGACTGACAATGTGATAGCCAGGTCCTGAGCCTCAACAGACTCCAGCACCTACAATCTGATTTATTGGACTCAGCACACTCAGCTAAGATGGAGTTGAGGAATGACAACCACTACACCATGGAGCCTAGAGTGCCTACAACTGAAAGCAGGAGGATTGCATCCAGTATCTATGTGGAATCTGAGCCTCCCCTTGACATAGAGATGCCATGGACATAACCAATCCAAGGTCCACAGAGAAAAGTTGGCATTGGAGTGGAGTGGGAAAAGTGGACAGGGTGGCTGATATGGGTATGGGGAATGGCAGGAAGAGATGAGATGTGGAGGCGCCTTTGGGACTTAGAGTTGCCCTGGATGGTGCTGCAGGGGCAATCACTGGACATTGTAAATCCTGCTAGGGCCCACTGGATGGAATGGAGGAGAGTATGTGCCATGATGTGGACCATTGACCATGAGGTGCAGAGGTGCCTAAAGATGTACTTACCAAATGCAATGGATGTGTCATGATGATTGGAATGAGTGTTGCTGGGGGGGAAGGGGTGGGGTGGGGGCGGTGGGGTTGAATGGGACCTCATATATATATATTTTTAATGTAATATTAGTACAAAGTCAATGAAAATATAAATAAATAAATTTATTCCTAGGTATTTGATTTTATAATTGGTATTGCAAATGGTATTTTTTCTTGATTTCCTCCTCAGATTGTTTAATATTGGTGTAGAGAAATCCTACTGATCTTTACACATTGGTATTATACACTGTGACTTTACTGAACACATTTATAAATGCTAGAAGCTTTGTTTTAGATTTCTCATGGCTTTCTATGTAGAGAATCATGTCATCTGCAGAGTGAAATTTTACCTCTTCCTTTCCAATTTGGATGCCTTTTATATCTGTTTCTTGCCTCATGTCTGACAAGGTACTTCTAACACAATTTTAAATGGGAGAGGTGATAATGGGTATTCTTGTCTTGTTCTTAATCTTAGAGGGAAAGATTTTACAATTTCAGCATGTATATGATGTTAGATGTGTGTTTTTCATATATATCCTTTATCCTGTTCAGAAAGTTTCCTTCTATTCTTATCTTTTGCAGTATTTTTATTAGGAAAGGGTGGGTATTTTGTCAAATGCTTTTTTCTACATCTATAGATATGATCATGTGATTTTTATTTGACCTGATTATATGGTGTATTACTCTGATTAAGTTTCTTATGTTTAGATTTCATTGCATACCAGGGAAGAAATCCACTTTGTCATGGTCGATAATTCATTTGATGTGTTGCTGAATACAATTAGCAAGTATTTTGTTAAGCATTTTAGTATATAGGTTCATTTGAGAGTTTGGTCTGTTAATTTTCTTTCTTGTGGTGTCTTTGTTTGCCTTTGGTATTATGGTAATGTTGACATCATAGAATGAGTTACACAATGTTTCTTTTCTTTCAATTTTTTGTAAGAGTTAAGCAGAATTGGAGGTAGTTCCTTCCAGATGTTTGGTGGAAGTCACCTGCGAGGCTGTCTGACCCAGGGCTCTCCATAGTTGGGAGGATTTAATGACAAGTTTTTTCTCTTTACTTGTGATTGGTTTGTTGAGATCATCAGTTTCTTCCTTTGTTAATGTCAACTGCTTATGTGTTATTGTTGGTATATAGTTTTTCAAAATATCCTCCTAAGATTCTTTTTATTTCTGTGGGTTCAGTGGTGATATCCCCTTTCTCATTTCTTATTTTGTCTATTCACATCTTTGCTCTTTTTTCTGTGTTAAACAAACACAGGAAAAAGCTAAGGGTTTGTCAATTTTATTGGTTTTTTCAAAGAACTAACTCTTTGTTTTGTTTATTTTTTCTAGTGCTTTCTTATTTTCTTTTTCATTTAGTTCTGCTCTGAAATTAGTTCTTTCTTTCTTTCTTCATCCTTTGGGGTTATTTATTCTTTCAATAATTCCTCTAAATGTGCAGTTATTTGTTTGATTTTAGCTATTTTTCTCTTTTGATATATGAATTTATGGCTAAAAATTTCCCTCTCAGTACAGCTTTTGCTGCATCTCATAAGTTTTAATATGTTGTGTTAGCATTTTCACTTATTTCAAAGTAGTTGCTAATTTCTTTTGAGATTTCCTCCAGGGCCCACTGTTTGTCTAAGAGTGTGTTGCTTAACTTCTATATCCTTGTGCCTAATCTGGTTCTCCAGCCCTTGCAGACTTTCAGTTTCATCCCACTGTGGTCAGAGAAATTATTTTGTATGATTCCCATCTTTCTGAATTCATTGAGACTTTCTCTGTGGCCTAGCCTGTGGTCTATCTGGGAGAAAGATCCATATGCACTTGAGAAGAATATATTTATGCTGTATTTTTTTTTGTAGTGTTCTGCATATGTCTATTAGGTTCAGATTCTCTAATAAATTATTCAAATCTTTGTTTCGTTATTGATTCTCTGTCAAGATGTTCTGTCTAGTGATGATAATGGTATATTAAAGTCTCCCACAATGATTGTGGAGTCATCTATTCCTCCATTTAGTTTATCCAGTGTTTGCCTCATGTATTTTGAGGCACTCTGATTAGGTGCATAAATATTTATGATTGTTCTTTCTTGATAGATTACCACTTTTACTAATATGTAGTGCCCATTTTTGTCTCTCACAATAGTTTTGTTTTTAAAGTCTGTTTTGTCTGATATTAGTATAGTTACTTTTGCCTTTTTTGGTTATTAGTTGCTTGTAATATGATTTTTCAGCTATTCACTTTCAACCTTCTTAAATCACTGGGTCTATGGTGAATTTCATATAGACAGCATGTAGATGGGTCACATTTCCTTATCCATTCTGCCAATCTGTGTCTCTTGACAGGTGAGTTTAATCCATTAACATTCAGTGCTATTACTCACAAGAAATTACTTACATTAGCTATATTTTCTTTGAATTTGTGTGTGTCATATGTTGTTTTTATTTCTTTTTTGTCTTTTTTGTTCATCTTAAACTGTCCTCCAACTCCGACTTCAGTTTTTTTCTTTCAAGCTACAGAATTCCCCTCAGTATTTCTTGAAGAGCACATTCATTATTGGCATACTCTGTTAGTTTCTGTTTATCTGTGAATATTTTGAGCTCTCCATCAATTTTGAATGCCAGTTCTACTCAATAGAGTATTCTTGGCTGGAAAATTTTTTCTTTTAGTATCTTGACTATGTCATACCACTGTCTTCTTGCATCCATGGTTTCAGATGAGAAATCAGCATTTAATATTATTGAGCCTCCCTTGTGTTCGATGGTTCTCTTTTCTCTTGCTGCTTTCAATATTTTCTCTTTGTCTTGAGCATCAGATAATTTCACAGATATGTTTTGGACTAGGCCTTTTGGGATTTATACTGTTTGGGTTGTGCTGTGATTCCTGGGCATGTACCATCCATCTCCCTCAGTAAGTTTGGGAATTTTTCAGCCATTATTTCCTCCAAAAAACCTTCTGTCCCCTTTCCCTTATCTTCTCCTTCTGAGATATTTGTGCATTTTGTGTTGTCATTCAGATCCCTAAGTCTCTATTGGATTTCTTCTAACTTCTTATCTAATAATTCTACTCTTTCTTTGATTTCAGATTTAATGCTTTCCACCTCAATAATTCTTTCCTCTGCCTATTCAATTCTGCTGTTATTTTCTTAGAGTTTTTTTTAAATTTTTTTTTATTTCTTGGATTGTGCCATTCATTACCAACAATTCTGTTATCTTTTTCCATATGTTTACAATTTCTTCAGTACGCTCTGCAAGTGTTTTCTTAATATCCTTAATCTCTTCTTTCACTTCATTATAATGATCCATGATATTAGTTTGGACATCTTTGTTTAGTTGTTCAATGTTCTGCTTCTCTTCCTGATTTTAAGTTTTTTCATTGGTGTGGGCCATGTCTTCCTGATTATTGGTATGTTTTGTAATTTTTTGTGGCTCTCTGCTCATCATTTTATCTTGATGGGTTTCTTCAGTTGGTTATGTCCTCCATGTAGTCTCAGGTTTTATTTAGTTGCTGTTTTTGTGGGTGTATTAAGTTTTCTATTTTACACTTTTTTCTTCTTATTTTATTTCCTTGTTGTTGTCTAAGTTCCCTTGAATGAAAAAGTTTACATCCAGGGGAAGCAAAAGAAGTGAAAAAAAAAAAGATTTAATAGTAATATTGATAGTAAATGTTAGCAGAAGAATCATATAAGACCTAAGGGATTGGATATTAAACTCATGTAACTGTGTAGAAATACAGGAATAAAAAAGTGGTGCACCTCCAAGGAAATGGGGAACTGAATATCAAAAAGAATATAGTGTGAATTAACAGGTCAGTATGATGAAGAGAGAGGGAAAGAGAAAAAAAGGATAAAAATAGAAAGTTAATAAGGGATAGAAAACAAAACGGTTAGAATTAAAAAGTCAGAAAAATTGGGGACTAAACAAAGGTAATTGGAATGTAAGGACAACAACAGAAGGTGGAAGTTAGAAAGATGCAGGAGGGAAATGAGACAGCATTGATTGCCAAAATAAGTACACACAGAAATGAGAAAATCAAGAAAGTGGAATCACACCAATCAAGAAACAAGCTGGCAGCATCGAAATGACTCTCAGTCTCTTTGAAAGAGAGCACCCACACCTTCCTGGGAACCCTAAATATGCTCTTGGAAGCTTATTAAGCACTTCCTACTGTCCCCCTCCCTTAGATGAGTTGTACAGGACTAGTTAATTGCCTGGCTCCACCTTCTCCCAGACTAATTTTCCCTATCCCAGGGAGGTTAGGTAAATCAGACTGCCTCAGCAGAAATACCTCTCCCTTCTTCCTGGTTTCTCCAGAGGCCAGCTGGTATGCTTCTGAAAGCTAAAAAAAGGGGGGTCCAGATCATAGAACCCACACTCAGGGGACCCCTCTCCACCTTTCACCAGAACCCTCCCTCTCTCAGAATTTGTCTCTTCTCGCTGACTGACTGGCAAGAGTCAGGGAATGCTGTGGCTTCCTGCCCTGAGGGAGGGGCTCAGCTGTCCAATAGCTCCTGCATGAAGCATCAGAAACTCATGGTTTCACCTTGCACAATCATTCTTTTTGTTATGCTCTCTGCAGATGGATGCCCTTAAGCCTCCTGCTTTTTGGGTTCCCAAAACAGCTCAGTCAGGAAGGATTTTGCTGCACTCAGTTGTTTTATTTAGGCGAGATGATGTAGGTGCACTTAATCTGTCACCATCTTGCCTCTCTCCATTTTTTTTTTCTTGATTGAATTCTTTATGCAAAGTCTTTGTTAATTTCAGAAGAAAATAAGTTAATATAGGAAGGAAGAGAAGTTGGGAAGAGTGCTGGTGAAGGAAGGGATGGGTCAGTGTGAAAGGACCTTTGTGCAGGAATGCCAAACCCAGCAACTAGACAGGGTGAAGGACATGTCACTGCTATTTGATAGGATTTGTCACCTTGTTGGTGAATGAATTGCAATTGCTTAAAGAATTTTATCATATCACAGTTTACATAATGATTTCAAGTACTTTTCACAAGTGAATCAATTTTCTCAGTTTATTCAACTATTTTAAAAGCAGAAACCTGGGAATGATATCTACCCTTTCCCCCCACATACCATCTAACTCTGTAGGGCACAGCTTTCTACTGGGATTCCCTCATTTTTGTCTGGAGCCAGAACCCTCAGCCCAGAAGAGAAGTGGCTCTTCTCATTCAAGACCCCCAGCACTTGCCCTCTGAATTTGAGTCATTTTCTGGTTGCATAGCAAACAGGAAATCTGCTTCTCCTCCCTTGGGTCTGACCAAGGCCACCAGACATTGAGCAGTGGGGCCAGGGCTGATGAGACCACAGTAAGCAGTAGCCATGTTTAAGGGTAAAGAACACATGTTGAGGTCTGGACCTCAGAAATTCAGGGTCACCCCATTCCTCTCTGCACCCCACCTTGGTCTGCAGGCAACATCTTCAGACTATTACACATAGCTTCAGAGAGAGAGAACCCGCCCCATTCCCCACAGACAAAACACCAAAGGTCAGTCCTGAATGTGAAAGAGAGCCCAGTGCTGACCCTGGTTCTCCCTTGCCTCTTCAGGTTTATGGGTCTTGGTCTTTCCCTTTCCTTCACATGGCCTCAGTGTCCCCATCCCTAAATGAGGGCCTAGGACACATATGTCAATTGTAGAATTGAAATAGAGTCTGAGGGAGCTTTTGTTGATTCACTATCTTTTACCTTATTTATCCTTGAATAAGCCAACATAAGCAAATTATGTCTAGAATTAAATTCATGATCATCTTTGGAAATGGTTATTATGAAAAAGAAACTAATATTTTAATCACAGATATTTTTTTGTTTAAAAATTATTTCAAAGCTGTTTTGACTCTTGACCCCTAACTAAAATCCTAAAATGACTGGGCATAAATAAGACATTAACAGAGTAAGGGATTTATTGCTCTTCTATTATTCTCCCAATTATTGTGAACAATTAAAAGAATCAGGGAGTTATTGTTACCTAAAAACAGTTCAGGAGAGTGACTGTGGCTTACGTATTGAGTGCCTGTCTCCGACATGGGAGATTCTGGGTTTGGTTCCTGGTGCCTTCTGAAAAACACAACAAAAAAGAAACACCAAGGAAACAAATGAAAAAAAAAACCTCAGGGGATAAGTGATGATTTCTCACTTAAAACATCCCAGGTTCAATCCCTGGCCCTGGGACCTCAAAAAAACCCACCACATCACAAAAATTCAAAGCCCCTTACCTGGCAGATCCAGTCACAGAAATTCCTCTATTGTTTTATTTTTCCATAAATAATATAACACCAGTTTGTTATTTCATTTATGTACCAAACTCTCCTAACTGGCTCTCCTGTTCATAGAAATCCTTTAAATAAAATACATACCAAGAGCTAAAAGCATCTGTAAGTAGTTAAGATTTCTACTTTGAAATCATCATCAGAGCTAACAGGGATGCCTAGGTTTGCCATGACCCTAGACCACCACGTGGCATTAATCTGCATCTTCTGCCCACAGGATCAGAGCTGTGAAAGGGGGGCTGTGTATCTGTGGGTCTGGGGCCCAGGAGGAACAGGACTCAGAGAAGGTGACCACTCAGGGGATGGCTGGTGGGGAAAGACAGAGAATGAGCAGGATTCTGCTGACCAAAAACAGCATTTTTCCTGAGCTTATGGAGGAATGGGAGGGTTAGGGACTACATAAAAAGGACAGGGAGGGGGAAAGGAGTTGTCTTAAATTGTCATGTTTCCATGCAAAAAAAAATCATGTACAATTGTGTCAAAGCACCTGTAAACAGAGTGATAGAGAGGGTTTATTGTGTACTTTTAAGTTAATATGCATAGACATATCTAAATAGGTAGACATTAATATTGGTGTGAATGTGTCTGTAGGTAAATATAGCCACTGTTAGTTTGGCCTTACTGGCCCCAGGGCCTATAGTCAGCCTTATTTAGGCAACTGCCTGAGTAGGAAACAGGGTTGTGGTCTGTAGACCAGGACAGAAAGTGGTCATAAGAGACCCAGGTGGGACTTTGCCTTGATTTAGACATCCCCATGGGAGTTTATTTAAGAAAGTCAGTTGACATTGAAAAAAGAATCAGGAAGCCATTATAAATGGCATTACTTGGCCTAGAATTGTCTCTTAATAAACAAACATCTATCTACTGTTTTAGATTAGTGATATTGACCAGACTCAGACTTTGAATAAAGTCCAATTGAGAGCTTCATTAGCTGCGTAGTGACTGTCTCATTCTATGCGGAGGAGACAGCAGCCCTGAGTTAAGGGAAGAGGTGTTTTTATAGCCTTTGAGGATGGGGGGGGGAGTTACTAGCAAGCAAGCAGGCACGGAAGCAGAACACTGTGGTTAGCTGAAGATAGTGTATCTATTTTTTTCTTTTTAAAAAGCCCTTTCTTGTGAGCAGCCCCATGTTATTTATTGGCCCTTTTCTTGGGGACAGCCCTAAGTTATTTATTGGCACTCTCCTTGGAGAGAGCCTAAGTTATTTATTGGCATCCTCCATGGAGACAGCCTAAGTTATTTATTTATCTGAAGGCACTTGCAATTCCTATTTCCTAATGTAGTTCTATTCCTATTTTCCCAATGTGGCCTTACCCTTACACTACAAGAAATGAAAGGCCTTCCAAATGGTGTATTTAACTCTCATGATGATTGTCATCCTGTGCAGCAGCCCTTGGGGATGCATCCCTAGGAGGAGGCTTCCCTAGGAATCCCTCCACATTGAAAGCCCTCAGCACAGGGTCAGGGACAAATCATTTGTGGGAGGGGCTTAGCAGTGTTGGGAATGCTGATAAGTCATTTCAGATATAGTAGCTTTAAAACTCTCATGACTGGCTTGCCTAGCTGTCACTTTTGCAGAAAATCCTCTTGAGAAAATACCTGTGAAGAAATAAATTTATTTTGAGATTATTGGGGTGCAGCTAAACTCAAATAATTACACGTGCAATTGTCTTAAAATTAGCCCAATAAACATTTTTTAGGCATTTAGCATTAACTGGTTTTGCATACCCCAGGAAATTAGCCCAACATAGGCTCTCAATTTGTAGGTAAGCAGGGATGTTTATATGGTCCCATGCTGCCTTGGCATGCCTTGCCCTGCTTCCCCTTCGGGGACTCCTTCCCACCTGTAGCATTTGGAAGCTTTTTTGTAGGGGTCCATCCTACAAAACAGTCAACACCATGTCCGATGAATAGATTGTCACTGCCATCTGGTGGTTATGTCTTCTGGGTCAATGACAAAATCCTCCATTTAAATTCCCCACAGTTGCACATCCTGCTAATGGGCTTCCTGTGTTCCCTGAGCATGTGAATTGTAGAGTTCCTTTCTGACCCAAAAAGGGGCTTCACCTGGTGTTCCACTGCTTTTTCTTTAGCTGCCCCAAGGGCAGAGAGGGAAGGTGTGGAAGGGGAGCAGATACCTGGATCCTGGCCCCAGATTTGGACAGGAGTATGTCCCAACTGGGAAACATGTCATGGGGAGTCAAGAAGGAGGAACAGGTGCCAGAGAGCATCCTCCCTTCACCCAGACTCTTCTCTCCATATTTTATCCCAGCTCCAGCTGTCACGCCCAGGCTCCGATTGTAGCACCGGGGACATCTTGATCAGATATATGTGATGTTACACTGGGCCACCATTTCACATCACCCTCCTCCCCCCAGGTGCTTGGCTCCCTCCATGGAGTCCCCACCCTCTCAGAGCCCTCCCTCTCTTATGCCCATCAACTCTCTGCTGTGTCCTTTTAGGAAATGTCCACAGAGATCTAGAAAGTTCATCTGGGTAGAAGCTAAATGTCTGCCTCCATGCCAGTGATTCTCTAATAGGGCTAGGAAAAGTGAGGAATGGGATTTGCCCCAGACTGGGGAGTGTCCTAGAGGCCCTCTAATTTTTACCCTGCCACCTGGGCAGGAGTAGTTGAAAGAAGCCTGTGGCTATATCCCATACTGCATTTACACTGATGCTTCTAGCTTTCAGAATGTCTGCATTTGAAAGAAGTGATTGAAATCTGCTATGGGTTTGGGAGCAAAGGTAAGGGATTGTATCTTTTTTTTCTATCTGGTTGCACCATCCTCTTTTTGGTGCTTCATTTTGCATGTGGGGGCAGGGGCTGCACCTCACTGCACAGGTCTGGGATGCCTTTATTTTTAACAGGAGAATCCAGGAATTGAACCTGAGTCCTATATATGGTAAATGGGAGCTCAATTGCTTGAGCCACAGCTGCTTCCTTAGAGTTGCTTCTTAAATGAACAACCAAGCCTGAAGCCATCTATAGGAAATTATTCTCAGATAACTAAAAGAACTTAATTAATGCCACATTTGGGAACCTGCACTAAATTCCTGTGACAGGTGACATTGTTCCATCTAAGCTCAGAAGCTTCCTGTGGAATAACAGTGTGAGGACTGGTCTCTAAAGGCAAGTTAATTCTTCAGCTGAAATTCAATGGGTGTTTTAGGCAAAGTCCCCAAGGTGGTGACCCATTTGGGGATGAGACCTTTATCCTGGGACTGCCCTTCATATATCTCTGCTTTGGGATCTGGCTTTGGCTGAGAAAATCCTGGGGAGGCCTGTGGAAGGAGGTTGGTAGGGGAAGACCATAGGATGGCCAGCCAGTGGCCACTATATGGGGCTGATGCCACCCTTGACCTGAGAACACAGAGACCACTGATCCCTAGATCTTGGGGAAGGGCAAATGGGAACCACCTGTGATCTTATGTATGCAATTGTCAGGGATTCTGTTTATTCCAGGCAAGGTGTTAAAACATCAATAACAATACTATGGGAAGTAAGAGCAATAGAAGTGACTACTAGTCACTGCTCTTGGATAAGAATTGTTCCAATAGTCACAGTTCCTCAAGGGGCAGGGGACTGGGCTTTTTATACAGGAGGAGGAGGCAGGGACCCTTCCGTAAAGGGGTGTGTGGACCCATGTAGAGTGGGTGCCTGGGTTTGATCTGTGACTGATGTGTGACCCTCCCTCCTGCTGATAGCTCACCTGGCCCAAGGCTTGCTGGTAGCAGGAGCCTTGGTTGATCCAGGCTGCCTGGTAACATGGGCAGAGGCATTTCCTCACAAAAAATGTTCCATGACTGTGTCAAAGGGGCCTTCCCAAGGCTGGAGATATACTCAGGGTATCTTCTATCACAAGGCTCAAAGAAATTTCTGTCCATAGCATCATCTCCATCTTTTTATGTAAAAACCTGGCCTTATGAATTGTTGGTGGGTATCTGCCTTGTCTATCAGCCAGCTCTGCAGAGATCTGTCTCCCTCCTTTTGCACATAAATAGAGGAGGGCCTCAGAGTCTTTAGCGTTAGGAGTCAATTGCCTCTGTCTCTCTTTTTTTCTGGGATGAGAGGGGCCACTCACACCCCCAATTATACTTACCAGTCTGCCCTTTCTCCTCATTCCCCTCTTTTTCCACCTGTTGATGATCATTTTTATTTTTTTGAGTTCTTGTGACCAAGAAAACAGCTGCTTAAATATTTGTGTACAAGATTGTATGTGGAAATATTTCCCATTCTCTTGAGTAAATATGTACAAGTGGGGCTAAAGGAATATTTGTTAAGTGTATGATTTACTTTAGAAGAAACTGATATTATATTCCAAAGTGGCTGTTTTGTTTTGTTTGGTATTCATATGAGTAAAACATATGAGTTCCTATTGTTCTGCATTCATGCCACTAGTTGATATTCTCATTTTTTTCAAACTAGTGGCAGTTGTATCTCATGAGGTTCTAATTTGCATTTCTCTCATGGCTATTATGTAGAGCTTTTCTTTCATATATTATTTCCCACCTATGTATTTTTTTTAAAAAGGTACTATTAGGATCACTTAGCTATTTCTAAAATTAGAATGTTTGTATTCTTATGGTTGAGGTTTTTTTTAATGGTCAAAAAGAAGCTTCCTTCCTTCATTTTTCTCCCCATCGAAAGTAACTGTGACATTCAGAACATAGCCTGCTGCAAACACACAATGAGACATTTAATCATGAGCTGTACTAGGTTAGACATGCTTATGATTAACCAGGAAAATAGATTCATGAGTTATGATTCATTGTTAATTCTCCATCAATGCTAGAAACAGGAGAATATATATGGTTTAGTTTTAAATATTCTTTGTATATGTCTTTAAGGAAGAAATACCAATGGCCAAAAAGCACATGAAAACATCCACAGTTCTGTGGTAACCACTCTGTTCAAGGGCAGTCTGGGGCACCTCCCTGAAAAAAGACCCTCTTGTGAGTCCTGGGCTTATACTGACCTACTTTGGCTAAGAGGCACCGTGTGTTCCCACGAGGGACAGAGCTGGAGATGGATGAAACAAAAGGCTGAGTGAGTGTTGTGCAGTGTCAACCCACAGAGGAAACATGGGAAGCACACAGAATAGGAAGCCATTAAGTTGTATGCGGAAAACTTCCCCGAGCTTTCCACGAAGATGTATGTGGCATAAAGTTCCAGCCAGGAAATCTTAAAATGCTTTGCAAATTAGAATGGATGACTTTTGGCATGGGCTGGCCCCAGGAGGGCACCTTTGACCCCGGATCATCCGTAAAGTACATGAGATGTTAACCAGAAAACCAGGGTGCCCTGGCCAGTTCCCCTACATTGATGCCTGGCAGGAAACTGTGAGTCAAAGTCTGCCCTGGTTAAGGAAATGTATGACTAAGGAAGTCAGGATTTGCCTGATAACAAAAGCCCACAGGTGCTGTCTCAGGAACCAGGCCAAACATGTGCCTTGCAAAGGGTCCAGAGAAAGTGAGCCCCAAATCTAGTGCCAACTCATCCATTCTAGAAGGACCAGATGAAGATGATCTCCCACCACCTTATGTGATTGTTCCTACAGTGCCAGTGCCGAGGAGTGGGGATGAGCCAATTTTCCCAAGCAATGCAACCTCGCTGCCCCCACAGCCATCTCCACTACCATCCTCCCTGAGCAGCATGACCTCGCTACCCTGACAGCTGTCTCCACTGCCATCCTTCCTGAACAGCGTGACCTTACTGCCCCCACACCCACCGTCCTCCCTGAGCAGCACTACCTCGCAGCCATTCCTGCAGCCACTTCCACAGCCACTTTCTTCAAGCAACAAGAGCCAGCTGCTCCCATAGCTGCTCCTGCAGCTGTTTCCACAGCTGGTTTCTCATCTTCTTTCTCCAAGCTACACAGCGCAGCGGCTCCCACAGCCGGTTTCACAGCCAGTTTCTCCAAGCAACATGGCCCGGCCACACCCGCAGCCGCTGCCACAGCTGCTTTCTCCAAACAACGCAGCCTCTGTACCTCTGCACCTCTGCAATGGCTGTCTCCACCAATCTTGACCCCTGGCAGCATAGTGCCAGTCATCACTCATGAAGGAGTCCTTGAAAGATGACAACTCAGACCACGGGGAGCCCCAGGGACAGGTGGAGCAGGGAGAAGGGCCACCCTGCAGCTACCTCTCTCTGAAGCCTGGGCTCCAATTTATTATGATGCTGATGGCCATACACAAGGAGAAAACTAAATGTTCATTTACAAACCCTTCACTACCACTGACCTCTTTATCTGGAAAAGTCACACCCCACCATACTCGGAGAAGCCTCAGGTCATGATGGACCTCTTCCAGTCCATCATTCAGACCCACAAACCCACCTGGGCTGACTGTGAACAGCTCCTCATGACCTTACTCAACTTCAATGAGAGAATGTGAGTCACAAAAGGAGCTTTCACCTGGCTCAAGGAGCACCCATCTGGTGGAAGCCTGGACAGTGATCAATATGCCCACACTCAGTTCCCAGACCAGGACCCCCAATGGGATCCCAATGACATGAGCAGGCTCAACTGATTAGAAACTTTCCATAGGGCCTTAGTTGAAGGTTTCAGAGCTGGGAGCCAAAAGGCAGTACATAAGCAAAGACCACCCAAGTCCTACAGACTCTTGAGGGAAGTTACCTCAGTTCTAACAGGATTGACTCCTGACATTTATTTCAAACTTTGGGGTGTGATACGATACTACTTTTGTTTATTTTCAATGTGTTCTACTTTTCAGCCATGGTAGCTCTTTCCAGTGCACCCTATTGCTCTTTACTATAATCCCATCATTGAGGGATTTATTTTACACCTATTTAGTTTTTCGTACTACAAAATATTCCAGGTCCTTCTTGTATATTTCGTTCCTAGAAAGAGCAATTTCTCTAAGAAGACATTTATTGGAGAATGGTTTTAAAACCTAGAGCCTGGGCATTATCTCTGCTCATTGTTACTGCAGCCTCAAGGGCCTCTCTGCAGAGAGTGTAAGGAAATATATGTGTATATACTAAGATGTGAACATGCCCATATCTAGAAATACGTGTACATACAATCTTCTGCATATTATTCACTTACACATGAGTTCATACTGATTTGTCTAACTCTAAACCATTATCACATAGAACTTCCTAGCCTTCTCCCTTTGCTTATCTGTAAGCTCTTACTTCATAGTGAGAAAAATATTACTTTAACTGCCATCTATCTATGGATTTCTTGATTCTAGTGGACAATTTCAGGATTGTTAATCCATACATGGTGAAATGGTATTTTATCAACTAGAGTACAGTACTTATACCCAATTTCTTTTGACTTAATTTTACGGGCTCTATATTCATCTCCAGTACTACTCTCCAGCACCTTTGCCTTCAGCCCCTCCTGTCAGGACAAATTCTACATTTTTTATAAAGTTAGATTTGCAACATGTTTTTCTATCTGAGATTCCCTTGACCTTGTAATTGATTTTTAATTAGCATAATTAAGGTACATTCTTTGTGTTGACAAGTTAATTGTGTTTTAACAAATGTACAATAACATGTATCTATAATTACAGTAATACAGGGTAAATTCAGTTTTCTAAAAAAGAGAGCTGATGCAGTAAGATGACACAACAAAAAGAGACAGATATCCAGTGCCATCTGATGAGAATACTAGCGAACATAGAACACACAGTGACTGGACACAGAGAACAGACAATGGGGGAGGGAGGAGAAATAAATAAATAAATCTTTTTTAAAAAGATGACTATTATTATTTAAAATTTTTAAAAATATAATGGACTTTATATTAAGAGAGGATTTATTTCTAATTATTTTTAATTTTGTTGCTTTAGATTACAGAAAAGTTATATCAAAAGTATCAGGTGTTAAAAACTGCTTTTTGACCTTGAATAAAAGGGAGAAATGGAATGGACAAATGATTTTCTATGGCTATGAGTCTCCAGAAGAGTGTCTGGAGGTCATCAGAAGAGTCATGCTTATGCATGCCTTGGCAGGGTCCCAGAAACAGCCAAAGTAGATACAACCCCAGGTACTGGTTCTCATGAGGGCTACAGAGACCAACAGGTTCTATGGTCATGGCAGATGGCTCTGGAGTTCAGAGCCATGTCAACTGGCCCTACTTTGGAGTTTGTCTTCCTGAGTGTGATGGAGTTGGACTCAGATGTGACCTTTCTACACAAGCTTCTTCTGTCACTTTTTCTGAACCTGTGGTTGGCACTGGGGTTGTTGTATACTCAGGAGACCTGAATCTCTGGATCTTCCATGTGACAGCCATGCCCTGAGCCTCAGCAGACTTGCAACTCCTACCCTCTGGTTTATTGGACTTACCCTGGCCAGCTAACAGGGAGGTGAAGGTCAACCACCACACCAGGAAGCCAGGAGTGCCTACAACTGCAAGCAGGAGAACTGCATCTATCATCCATGTGGAATCTAAGTCCCCTCTTGATACAGATTTGGAGTGGACATAACCATCCCAAGGTCCACAGGATGGAGGAATAGAGTATGGTTTATTGTGGACTTAGTGATAATCTACTACGGAACTATTGTGATTAGTAATGGAAGAAATTGTAGCACTGATGTTGCGAAAGTGGTCATGGTAACTACTGAGTGTAAGGAGAGGGAAGAGAAGATATGATGTGGGGGCATTTTCAGGACTTGGAGTTGTCCTGGGTGGTACTGCAAGGACAGATGCTGGACATTGTATGATCTGCCATGGCCCACTGGGTGGACTGGGGGAGAGTTTAAACTACCATGTAAACCATTACCCATGTGGTGCAGCAGTGCTCCAAAATGTATTCACCAAATGCAATGAATGTGCAATGATGAAAGAGGTTGTTGATGTGGGAGGAGTGGGGTGAGGGGGTCGGGGATATATTGGGTCCTCTTATATTTTTTTTAATGTAACATTTAAAAAAAATAAAGAAAGAAAATTTTTTTTGAGGGATTCTAATGTAAGCTCTCCATCCCCTATACCACCCCCCTTTTTCAAGGTAGCGGTAACATTTATAATGTTGTATTTGTAAAAGCCATTCATTAAAAAAATGCACGTTTGAAAAAAATGACTCTCTTGTGGTAAAGACTAACTTACTTATAGCAATAATCTAAAAAATAAAAGCATCATTGTGACATTTATCACCACTTCACACATCTAACAAATACCGAAAGAGGCAACTGCCATTGTTATAACCATTTTAAAACCAGAAACTTAAGCGCAAATCAGAATTAAGGGAAACTACAGAATTTTCACATTTGCATGTATTTTTAGCTGAACTTTCAAAAATTCCACATATAATAAAGCCACAACATTGAATCTAAACATTTAAGACTTGTGACAAAATTCCTCTATAGAAGCAAGGAAAAGAGAGTGGAAATTTAACAGCAGTATATTTCTAGGATAAAATTCAATCAATTATTTCCTTTATCATAGAACAAAAGTCAGTGAGTCAACATTTTAATGACACTAATCAAGTTATTTACTATTCAAGAATTTGCATTTCAATTTGTACCTTTAATAGGTATCCACCCATATACTTAGATTAAATTAAATTTGGCCATCAAAAACACTTCCCTCAGAATTCTCATCTTAAGTATAAACCATAACTTTTCAAAGCATAGTCAAAAACTGTACAATAATGCTGCCATTTAGATTTATATGCTTTATCTGAAAGTCTTATCTTACAAACAACAGTTTTGCCCTGTTTCTCTAGAATAAATATCCCTATGTCTAAACCTTTAAATGATAATAAAAAAGACAGATTCAAATAATTCATGCTATGCATTTTCCTTCATCGGGGTTTAATAAAAACAGAACCATCTGATGGTGGAGCACCACCTTCCTTCCCAGTTAGTCTCTACCATCCCAGAAGCAGATGAGAGCTCCTTATTATTTTTTGGAAAAAATAAAATATATTTTATAAATATATAAAACCCCACACATTTTTATTATGTGTGATTTCACATTAATTTAGCTCATTGTTAACATCTGCCTTTGTTTATAAGAATAGTATTTCATTGTGTTTATACTTGTGAATTTTATTTGCTTCAGGCAGCATGGTTTATCAATCTTTGCTATTTCTTTGGCATAAACCTGCAATGCTCAGGACAGCTTTGGTCACCTTTTCTTAGGACTTCTTATTAATGTGTTGTTCTGTTGTCAGTCTTTCTGACAATCTATTCTTCTAACTACAAGATTTAGCACCCCGTGTAATAGTCTTTCAGATGAATAGCTGCATTTCCACTTGTTTTTGGAGTTCTTGTGATTTCTTGGTTTCAGCAAGTTCACAATTTAGGCAGAGCATATTCTGATTTCCCTTTCTGAGATTCCTAAATCTTGTAGAATTCAGGGCAGAGCAGTGAATGTGATTTCTCAGCCATAGAAATTCCCAATTTAAATGGACAAGTACTGGCTTAGCTCTGCTAAACTATCCAGTGACCAGTTTTTTTCCATGAAAGAACCAGCGTTGGTGCCAGATTGAATGTGTTTGGATGCCAGTGCCTCTCCTTTGAACCACCAGGATGTGTTTTGTTTCTATTTCTAAAGCAGATCTTGCTACAACTAAAAATTACCAGTCCTGGGAAAACAGTAATTTTATGTCTAAAATGTAGCTTTTGCCAATATATTCTGAGGTCTCATTGAGGTAAACAAAACAAGCTTAACTGGAGGGTGACTTCTATTTTTAAAAGTCAAATCTGATATGACTGAGAATAACATATTGCACTGTTAAAGCAATATTCGTTATACTTAAAATATAGCATTTGCCATAGACACTGACACCTAGGGAAATAGAATTGGTAAAACAAAATGGGATTTTATTGTGAAAGTGCAACTTCACATGATTCAAAATATGCAGGCACCTTTAAACCAGAAGTGCCAATGCCTAAAATATCACATTCTAACTATATGTCGAGCTTGCTATATCCCAGCATTGCTCAGATAAATGAACAAAGTCTAGGCAAATCAGGATTTGTGCTTATTATCCCAAACTACTTAAGAAATACTGAGCTTGGCTAACCCAACATTTTTTAGCATTTATTTTTTATTGTATTATTTGAAGATTCATAGATCACAAAAAATGTTACGTTAAAAATTATGAGGTTCCCACATAACCCACCCCCCACCCCTCCACTCCTCCCACAGAATGTTTACTTGGAAGGGTATATATTCTTAGCTTAGGATTCTGTTCAGATCTTTCGACCGTTTTTTAATTCAGCGTTTGCTTTCTTATATTGGGGTGTTAAAGCTTCTTTGTAAATTTGGATGTCAATCATTTAACAGGTGTGTTTTGTTAATTTTTTTTTCCAAATCTGTAGATTTTCTCTTCAATCCTTTATCAATGTCCTGCATAGAGCAGAAATTTACATTTGAATAAAATTGTTGGAAGCATAAATATTTATGATTGTTCAATCTTGACAGATTGTCCCTTTCACTAAAATGTAGTATCCTTCTTGGTCTCTCACAATTGTTTCGCATTTAAAGTCTATTTTGTGTGATATTAATATAGCTACTCCTGCCTTTTTTTGGTTATTGCTTGCTTGTATGAGTGTTTTCCAGCCATTAACTTTCAACCTCCATGAGTTTTTGGGTGTAAGATGTGTCTCTTATAGACAGCATATAGATGGGTCATATTTCCTTATCCAATGTCCCAGTCTGAATCTTTTGATAGGTGAGTTTAATTCGTTGACATTCAGTGTTATTACTTTCAAGGAATTATTTGTGTTAGCCATATTTTGATTGGACTTGTGTTTGTCATATTTTGTTTGCTTTTTTTCCCCTTATCTTTTTGTCTTTTTTTGTTGCTCCTACACTCTCCTCCAACTCTTCCTGTCCTTTTTTCCCTTTCTTCCTGCAGAACTCCCTTTAAAATTTCTTGAAGGGGAGGTTTCTTGTTGGCATACTCTTTCAGTTTCTGCTTATCTGTGAATGTTTTGGGCTCTCCATCATTTTTGAATGCTAGTCTAGCTGGATAGAGTATTCTTGGTTGGAGATTTTTTTCCTTTAGTACCTTGACTATATGATACCACTGCCTTCTTGCCTCCATCGTTTCAGATGAGAAATCAGCACTTAATCTTATGGAGCTTCCCTTGTATGTGATGCTTTTCTTTTCTCTTGCTGCTTTTAGTATTTTCTCTTTATCTTGAGCATTGGATAATTTGACAAGTATAAGTCTTGGGGTGGACCTGTTGGGTTTATGATGAGTGGGGTGCGCTGTGCTTCTTGGATATGTACATCTGTCTTTTTCAGTATATTTGGGAAGTTTTCAGCCATTATTTCCTGCAACACTCATTCTGACCCCTTTCCTTTCTCGTCTTCTTCTGGAATCCCTATAATACGTATGTTTGAGTGTTTTGCATTATCATTCAGGTCCCTAAGTCCTAGCTGGATTTTTTCTATCTTTTTATCGACCAATTCTACTGTTTCATTTCCGATGTACTGTCTTCCACATCACTAATTCTCTGCTCTGCCTCTTCTAGTCTGCTGATATTTGCTGCAAGTGTATTTTTGATTTCTTGAACTGTGGTGTTCATTCCCATCATATCTGTTATCTTTTTGCGTATGTCTGCAATTTCCCCGCCAAGTGTTGTCTTCATGTTGTTAACCTCTTCCTTTACTTCATTAAATTTGTTGGTGATAAATGTTCTGAGATCTTTCATTACTTGTGTGAAGTTCTGCTCCCCTTCCTGATTTTTAGTTTTTTCATTGGATTCAGCCATGGTTTCCTGATTACTGGTTTGGTTTGTAGATTTTTGTTTCTGTCTGGTCATCATTTTATCTTGACTGGTTTAATCAGTTCCTTAGCTTCTTTGTCTAGTCTTGGAGATTAATTAGCTGTTGTTTTTGTGTAAAAGTTATATCTTCTCTTTGTCACTTTATTTCTCTTATTCTAATTTCTTATTGCTAGTTTCATTCACTTTAAAGGAAAGTATTAGGGGGAGGGAAAGGCAATTGTGTAAGCAAGAAAAAAGTGTAAAGTAGTATTTGTGATATATGTTAACAGAGCAACAATATGAGATATGGGAGGATGGGGATGTTAGATTCATGTAAGTTGTGTAGAGTTATAGCAGTAGGTAGAGTACCTATAATGAGGTCATCGACTGAATATGGAAGGAATATGGTATGAATTAAAAAGCTATTGTTTTTGTGAGAGAGGGAAGAGAAAAGAAAGGCAATAGTTTCAAGAGTGGATAACAGACAGAAAACAAAACAAAGGTATTAGAAATTAAGAGTTAGACACTTTGTGGATCAAAGAAAGGGAAGTGGAATATAGGAGAGACAGTAGATGATGGAGGATATCAAGATGTAGTGGAAAGGGGATAGTGTAGGTAGCCAAAATCTATTCACACAGAAATGAGGCAGTGGAGGTTGAGGAAACCCAGCAAATGTGAGGTGTTCCCTGCAGCACCTTCCCACCAAATCGATGTCCAGACACCTCCTGTCCTGCAAAAATCCTGAAACAGCCTGGTCCCAAAGAACCTCCAATGCCGCCTAGCTGCTTCTTTGCAGGAGATATTATCTGGTAAGCTCACTCAGCCACCATCTTGCCCACCTTCACCATCCCATGATTTCTGATGAGAAATTGAATGAATCTAATTTTCTTCATGCTTTGGGGATTCTCTCTTTGTCTTTGACCTTTGACATTCTGAGTAGTATATGTTTCATAGTAGGTTTATTAGGATTTATTCTGTTTGGATAGACATATTTATGTCTTTCATAAGATTTGTTACATTTTAGTCATTACCTCAAATAGTTCTTCCCCTTTAACCTCCTTTTTTCCTTCTTGAACACTCAGGATATGTACATTTGTGCACTTCATGCTTTCATTAAAATCCTTGAGATCCTCCTTAATTTTTCCCTTTATCAGTTCTTCTGTATGTAAGATTTCAATTTTCCTGTCTTCAAGTTTGCTGATTCTTTTATCTGGCTGTTCAAATTTGCTGTTGTTTATTTCTAATGTATTTTCATTCACTTCTGTTGTACATTTCAATGCATGATTTCTGTTACGTTTCCTTTTATACTTTTACATTCTTCTTTATGCTTATCCAGTGCCTTTTTTAATACCCTTTAACTCTTCAGCTATATATTTCTTTGCTTCCTTGAATTGATTAGGAGATTTTTTTGAAAATCCCTGAACAGTTATTTAAAGTTTTCATTTGTTCTTTTGACTAGGCTATATTTTACTGTTTCATAGCATGCCTTATCATATTTTGCTGATTTCTAGGCATCAGACTATCTTGTTGAGTTTAATCGGATAGTTTCTCTTTCTTACCTAGGGATATATTTTGGCTTGAGTGAAACCAAAAATCTTTAAGGGGCAGAGATCAGAATAGGCACAAAGATAGGGATGTTAAACAGTACATTCTTAGAAAATCAGTAGGTCAAGGAGGAAGTTTCAAAAGCAATCAGTAACCACCTTGAAATGTGTGAAAAAAAGAACACAAAGTATCAAAATTGTTGAGATACAAGAAAAACAGTGCTTAGAGAAAAATGTATTCCCATAAGTGCGTACATTAAAAGAGAAGAAAGAGCTAAAATCAAACACCTATTGGCACACCTGGATGGACTAGAAAAAGAAAAATAAGCTCATATCAAATCAAGCAGAAAGCAGGAAAAGACAAAGATTAGAGTAGAGTTAAATGAACTGGAGAAAAAAAAAAAACACGGGAAAATTTAACAAAACCAAAGCTAGTTCTTTGAGAAGAATAATAAAATTGACAAAACTGTAGCTTGACTAACAAAGAAATAAAGAGAGAAGTAAATCCATAAGATAAAAAATGATGAAGGTATCACTACTGATCCTACAGAAATGAGAGGATAATTTGAAAAACTGTGTGCCACCAAGATGGATAATTAGATAAAAAGGAAATATTTCTAGAAACCCACAAACATAGGAAATTGATGAATTCAGCAGACTTTTCACAACTGATGAGATGGAATTAGTCATTAAAACCCTCTCAAGAAGAACCCAGTAACAGATGGCTTCAAAGGTGAATTCTACCAATCATTCCAGAGAGAACTAAAACCATTCCCACTTAAAATTTCCAAAAAATAGAAATGCAAAGAATACTAAGAATACCGTCTAACTCTTTTTATGATGCCGACATCACCCTTACACCAAAGGCATATATAGATGTCACCAAAAAAGGAAAGCTAAAGACTAATCTCTTTAATGAACCTGGATATAAAGTACTCAACAAAATACTTGCTCATCATATAAAACAACACTTAATAAAGTATACACCATGACCTAGTGTTTTTCATCACTGGTATGCAAGGATAGTTCAACAGTAGAAAATCACTCAATGTAATAAAACACATTACAATTTAAAAGAAAAGAAACATGATCATTTTCATTGTAGAAAATGCATCTTGATAAGGATACTTTAAAAGATAGTAATAGAAGGAAATGTCCTCTACATGATAAAAGATATATATGAAAAACCCACCGCTAGCATCTCATTCAATTGTGAAATGCTAAATCATTTCCCTGTAAGATCTGGATCATGACAAGGATGCCATTGTGACCACTCCTATTCAACAGTGTGTTAGAATGACTTGCTCAAGCACTTTGGCAAGAAAAAGATATAAACGACATTCTAAATGGAAAGGAAGAAGAAAAATTTCACTATTTGCAGATGACATGATCCTACACATAGAAAGCCCTGAGAAACCTACAACAAAGTTCTTAGAAGTGATAAATGAGTTAATTAATGGGGCAGGATATAAGAGTAACACATGAAAATCAATAGCACATCTGTACACCAATAATGAGAAATCTGAGAGGAAGTCAATAAAAAATCCCTTTTACAATAGCAACTAAAAGAATCAAATACGAGGGAAGAAACTTAACTGAAGATGTGGGGACTTTTACTCAGAAAGCTACACAATATTGTTAAAGAAAATCACAGAAGATCTAAATAAATAGAAGAATGTTCCATGTACATGGATTGGAAGACTAAACATCATTATGATGTCTGTCCTACCCAAATCGATTTACATATTTAATGTTATCCCAATAAAAAATTGCAAAAACACTTTTTACTAAATAGGAAAAGGTAATTATAAAATTTATTTCAAAGTCGAGGGGCTGCAAATATCAAACACACACTGAAAAATAAACAAAATTGGAGGAATCAGAACCAGCAAGATGGTGGTGGAGTAAGGTGCTCCTAGAGTGAGCTCCTGCTACAGGGCAGTTAGCAAACACCCAGAGCTCTCTGGAGCTAGCTGAAGCACCTGTCTGGAGGCTCCAGGAGGCCAGAAGATCATCCTGCAACACACTTGAAGGAGTGGAAGGAGGAGATGCTCATCTGCAGAGAAGACATGTAAGTAGAATGCTCCATGCAAACGAGGCTGGTGCCCATTCTCCAGTAGAGGCACAAGCCGCCTCGGGAGCTATTCCACGGCTGCAATTGAAATCTCTACTTCCCCAAAATGGGGGAGGAAGGGATGGTTGGGTACCGATTTCAACTATGATGAGGAAATTCAGTGGGCTACAGTATGATCCTGAGAACAGCTAAGGTTTGAGGCTGTCCAGGTTAGAAAGAGGTTAGGATCTGCCATCTTAACTTTGCACCTGGCACTAAGGGAAGTGGGGTGGACTGATAATCGCAGTGCTGGTGGGGACCAGCTTCTTCCTATCCAAATCAGATTGCAGGTATAGCCTAGGCCCCAGTGCCAGCTCCAGGAGGGAGGATGCTGTGGGGACCTACACCAGCCTCTCTGGGAAATTACCTGCCAAGTTGCAGAGGTCAGTGATTATCTTGCTCTGGCAGCACGAGTCTATATCCTGGAAATAAAAGGACAAAAAAGAAAAAGCAAAACAAACATTAAAAATGTGCAGGAGATATGAATAGACAATTTTTCAAGAAGAAATGCAAATGGCTAAAATACACATGAAAAGATGATCAACATCACTAGCTATTAGGGAAATATAAATCAAAACTTCAATGAGATATCTTTTAGACCTGTAAAACTGGTGGCTATTAATGAAACAGAGGCCTAAAAATCTGAGGGAGGATGTGAAGGAATGGGAACCCTCAATCACTGCTGGTGGGAATATAGAATGGAGGTTAGTGTGGTAAGTCCTCAAGAAGCTAACTATAGAACTGCCATAAAAACAGCAATCCCACTTTTGGGTATAATACACAGAAAATACACAGAAAAATTAAAAACAAGGATTGAAAATGTATATGCACAACAATTTCATAGTGGCATAATTTACTATTGCCAAAAGTTGGAGGCAGCCCATGTGTCCATCAACAGATGAATGATAACCAAATTATGGTATTTAAATACAATGGAATTTTACTTGCTCTAAGAAGGAATGGACTATTCACACAGGAGACAACATGATAGAACCCTGAAGACCTCATACTGAGTGAAGTAAGTCAGTCACAGATGCACAAATATTACATGACCTCAATTATATGACTTAAGCAAATTAAGCAGATGAGCTAGAGTCTGGAAGGTAAGTTTACAGGAGACAGAAAGGTAGTAGAAGTTGGTAAGCAAATGGTCAATGTAGGCAAAACCTGTGATTAGGTGGGAAAGTGTAGTTGGGCAGTAGATTGGGGTGATAGTGGTACAGTGATATGACTGAGTTTAAGAATGCAAGAATGTGAGGGGTAAAAGATGGGGACTTGGAATTGACTCTCCATGGAACTGGGGGTACGGTTGTAGGAAAGAGCAGGCAAGCTCTGGCGTTTTGTATGTCTGTTGTCAAAACTGCAATTGTGGGAATATTCTATTGGGAAATAAGGCAGGGGAAGGTTAGTGGCAAGAAGTTGGGGGGCATATGTGGGATAGGGCACCTGGGGCAATCCTCTGTAGAATATGTAAGTGCTCCCGTTGTCATAAGGTGTTATCTCATTGGTTGGAGACCCATGCAATAAGCAAGAAAACATACTCCTACCCTGTGTGGTCCTTCTATGTTTCAAAGAAAAGGGGCAAGAGCCTCTTGAGAAAATTGGCAGTGCCTAATAAAAAAAAAAATACCAATATGTCAAGACTCAATATTAATGCATGTAACTATAAACCTTATTCTTCAAAAATTGAAACTTAGTGGACATCATAGGTTCCAAGGGGAATGGGAGGGAACAATAGAAGAGATGGAACATAGGGCATTTTAAGGGCATTTAAATTGTTCTGAACAATCTTGCAATGATGGATACAGGCCATTTTAAGTTTTTTCAAAAACCTATAAAAGTGTACTGGTTAAATGTAAACCATAATATAAACCACTGACCATTGTTAGTAGCAATGCTTCAAAATTTGTAAATCACTTGCAACAAATGCGTCATAAGCATGTAAAATTTTATTAATAGGGGTCTGTGGGAAGGATTTGGATATAAGAGAATCCTGTATATTTTCTATGTGACTTTTCTGTAACCTGAGATTCTTTGAATATAAAGCTCAAAAAAAAAAAGACTCTTGGGGAATATATAGAAGAAATTGTCAACATACATAAAAGATACCAGGCCTTACAGTAATGAATGATGCAATATTTCTAAATTTATTATTTTTCTTTTTAATTTTTGATATTTTAATTATTTTATTTCTTATTATTCCTTATTGTTTATTTTTTGGCTTTGCTTTGGGGGATGTTTTGATAACAGAAGCATCACAACCGTGGCAGAGGAGAAACACTGGTGGGGGTTGTCAGTGATGGGGGAATGTCTGGGGACTGATGTACCTAGGGCATGCCTCTAGGGCCTATGAATATGTTCAACTGGTCATGGGACATTGTCTTGGTGGGTGGAGGACACACACAATAACCAAAAGCATATTTAATTCTCATACTGGGAATTCCTGCTACATTATCTAATAGAAGATCAAGAATCTTCCAAATGCATGGGCAGTGCCTAGTGAAGGAGGACAACCAGCCCTTGATATTGATGGTTGTACTTAAACTTTTTATGTGAAATTGAGACACAGTCTAGTATTATATATTGCCTAAGTGTTACCTCCTGAAAGCCTCCTTGTTGCTCAAGTGATGCCTCTCTCTAAACCAAACTCAGCAAATAAACTCACTACATTCTTCCTATCATAGTTCATGTCTCCTGTGAGTAAGCCTCCCTAGAACAAAGGGATTATTACCAAGTATCAACTAGTGATGCATTGGGAAAAAGACCTGAATCAAAAAGGGAAATGTTAAATACGAATTATTTTTATGGCTAAGAGATTTTTAACTGATTCAGGAGGTCATTCCAGAGGTTAGCCTTATGCATATCTCAAGAGCATCTCATTGACTGCCACAGTAAACAGTGTCCAAAGCAAGGGAGATCCTGAGAGCTTTAGAGACTTCTAGATACTATAGGCAGAGCAGACAATTTTAGGAATTTGACACCCTCTCAATGGTATTACTTTGGAATATATGCTCCCCAGGTTATCAGAATTAGACTCATTATAATTTCCCTACACAGGGCTCTCCTGGCCCTTTTATCTGGACCTATAATTAATGATATACTTGCTAAATATATGTTCCAGAGACCTAAATTTTTAGTCTGTTCTTATGCCAACTGAGCCTTCAATCTCAGCAGTGTTGCAATACCTACTCTTCAATTCACTGGGCTCACCCAGGATAACTAAAAAGAAAGGATGATGATGGACAATACCCTCCCTGGAAGTGGAGAATGTCTTCAACTGCAAGCAATACAGTTCAATCTATTTGCCCCATGGAATGTAAGCTCACTCTCACTTGGAGGATTGAGGAATGAACAAACATAAGTGGGGAAAGTAACTATGGACTAAAATAGACTTACTATTATTCTAGCAATGGAAGAACATTTATCATTGATACAAAGGAAGTGGTCACCAGAATTTCTGAGAGGAGGGAGAGGGAAGAATAGGAGCAACATGGGTGCATTTTTGGGACATTGGAATTGTCATGCATGAAGTTGCAATGGCAGATACAGGGCATTATACATTTTGTCAGAACCTATAAAATTGAGCAGGTAAATATAAACTATTATGTAAAGTATAGTCCTTCATCAGTACAATCCTTCAACATGTTTCATCAGTTGTAAGAAATGTACCACATTAATGAAAGATGTCACTTATCTCAAAAAGTTTGGGATGGGGATTGTTGAGGTGCATGGGAATTCTCTTTATTTTTATGTAACTTTTATATAATCTAAAGCACTTTGTTCTTTTTAAATTTTAAAAAGTATTAAAATACAAGTAAATTGGAAAAAATCATTTAGGTTAGAAAACCTTTAGCTTCTTGCTTGATATACCTTCCCTCATGAAGGGAATATTAATTAAAAATTATGCTTGGAAATTTAGATCTTCAGTAATCCAAAAACCATAAAAATATATTATTGCCAAAAAATTTAAATGTGCAAATGACTGAGGGAATAACAAAACAAGCTTTGTTAAATTAATATATTTTTTAAGGATTTATTTTATTTCTCCCTCCTTCATTGTTTATGCTTGCTGTCTGATCTCAGTATCTATTCATAGTATGCTTGTCTTCTTATTTTTTTAGGAGGCACCAAGAACCAAAACTCTGACATCCCATGTGGGAGGGAGGTGCCCCATGGCTTGAGCTTCCTCCACTTCCCACTTGCAAAGTCTCTGATTGTGTTTGCTCATTGTGTCTCTTCAATTTGTCATCTTGTTTCATCAACACTCTGTGCCAGCCCATATGTCAGCTTGCTTGTCTTCTTTAAGAGACACTAGGAACCAAACCTGGCATCTCCCATGTGGTAGGCAGGTGCTGAACAGCTTGAACGCATCTACTTACCTAAAGTTTTTTTAAAGGTTCATAACAATTTTATTGATAACCTTACTTTAATGAAAATAAAGTCAATATACAAATAAATTCATCTGTCCTTATTTAGTTAACATTAGCAAAACAAATACCGGGTAACTTTCTTTTTCAAAAAAATAAAATGCTTTGACTTTAATTGATGTTTTTTTTGTGTGTTTTTTTAAAAAATCAATTTTACTAATACATATTAATAAAGTACAAATCTATCCAAAGTTTACAATCAAATGTATCTACTTTAATCACATAGTTGTGCATCCATCACTTTAATCATTATTAGAGTATTTTCATTAAAACAATGATAATATTAATTTTAAAAAAACAAAGAAAAAATTCATCACCTTTTAAACTCTATTCTTCCTTGCCATACTTAGGCATTATTCTGGTTGTCCCTCTAGTTTATTTTTATTTGTATTTTGTAAAATGTCTTACATGCAGCTTTACCCCTAATCACATTTCACATGAGGTTTTAATATGTTATGCAGCCCCATGCTACATTTTTTATTTTACCACCTAATAATATGCCTTATACTACCCTTTTCAGCCAGTCATACCCATATAATAGCTCCACTGGTTACAAACGCTATGAAGGCATTTCAACATTTCTATTAATTTCCAAAGGTTTATGACCATTTTACCAATTCTGCACAAATTAAACCTCAGCTTACCATTTTCTATCCTCCTATTTTCTGGTGGCCTGTATCTAATTATTATCTCCATGAGTTTACACAATATATTCAGTCTATAATAATGCAGTCATACAGTATTTGTCTTTTGTGTCTGGCTTACTTCATTCAACATAATGTCCTCTATGTTCACTCAAGAAGTCATATGCCTCAGGATTTAATATCTTCTTACAGCTGCATAATATTCCACTGTGTGTATACACTACAATTTTTAAAATCCATTCATCATTTGATGGACATCAAAGTTGTTTCCATCTCTTGGAATTATGAATAATGCCAATATTCTGTTTATGTCACTGCTCTCAATTCTTCTGGGTATATACCTAGTAGTGGTATTGCTGTGTAACATGGAAAATCTATATTCAACTTCCTTAGGAAATGCCAAACAATCCATCACTACGGTTGTGGTATTTTACATTCCCACCAACAGTAAATCCTCTCCAACACTTGTATTTTTCTGATTTTTAAATAATGAATCCTTTCCAAAACTTGTAGTTTTTAATTGTGGCCAATCTAATAGGTGTGAAATAATATCTCATTATAGTTTTGATTTGCATTTCCCTAATCACTAGTGAAGTTGAACATTTTTTCATATGTTTGCCATTTGTATTTCTTTTGGGACAATTACTTATTCAAGTTTTTCTATATTCGAATTGGGTAGTTTGTCTTTAATTGTTGAATTGTATGGTCTCTTTAAATATCATGGATGTTAAATCTTTATTGGATATGCAATTTCCAAATATTTTCTCCCATTGATTCAGCTGCCTTTTCTCCCTTTGATAAAGTCCTTTGACATGCAAAAGCTTCCGATTTTGAGGAGATCCCATTTATCTTTTTTTTTCTTCCTTTTTTTGTTCATGCTTTGGGTGTAAGGTTTAATAAACTACCACTTACCACAAGAACTCAAAGCTATTTTCCTACATTTTCTTCTAGGAGATTTATGGTTGTTACTTTTTATATTTAGGTCCTTGATCCATTTTAAGTTAATTTTTGTATAAGACGTGAGATAAGGATTTTCTTTCTTTTGGGTAGGAATACCAAGTTCTCTCAGCACCATTTGTTGAAAACAGACTGTTCTGGTCCAGCTGGAAAGGCGTCACCACCTTGTCAAAAATAACTTGACTGCAGAAGTGAGTGTCTATTTTTGAGTTCTTCATAGTTATCCCTTGGTCAATCTAACACCCATATATAAAAAGATCATTCCTGGGGAAGGGAAAAAAAGGTTTCATATTGAGTATATGGGAGTTCCCTATATGCTATATGTGACTTTACTGTGACCTAAACTTTTTGAAGACATAATTTTAAAAAAAAATGTAGCCACTGAGAGAGGAATGGAACAGATTGCCTTGCTATTGTACACACAGGGCAACACCAATTTCAGTGATGAAAGGCAAAACATCAAAAAAATGTTTCTTATGACATTTTTCATTTTTTAATGCCCCAATTTATTTTTTACTTTATTTTAGTTTTTCTAAATTATTATGTATTCTATTTCTAATCTTTAAACCTATCATTACCATTTCATTTTCCTATTAATTGAATTTGGCAACATATTAGACTTCAAATTTGAAGAAGTTTTGAATCACAGAGGGGTTCAACTAAGGCAGGAGAGGAGCACTGATGTGTCTTGTCATTGAAGGGGAATTCATGGGTGGGAGGTATTTCTCCAGGACATGCATATAGGGTGTATAGATATATTCAGATGTTCATTGGGTATTGACATAGGTGGTAGAGTTTCACATGACAAATAAGGGAGTGCTGAGTTCCCGTTCCAGAAAACTCAATTGTACTCCCCAATGGACCAGCAAAAATCCCTCAAGTACAAGGACAAAGACCAATGAAGAAGGAAGATCCAATGATGGGCCCTTGATAATGATGACTGTGCTTATGAACCTGTGTACTTGAAATTATAACGAAGCCTAGAGCTGCACAATGATTAAGAGTTACCTCCTGAGAGCCTCTATGTTGTTCAAATGTGGACACTAAGACAAACTCATCCTGTAGAAACATTACCTTCTCCCAATGTGGGACATGCCTCCCAGAGATGAGACACCATGGCACAAAGGGATCACTACCAAGCACCAGCTAGTGATGCAGTTAGAAAAAAAAACGTTGAATAAAAGGGAGAGATGGTAAATTAAAATGAGTTTGTATGTCTAAGAGACTTCAAAATGAGACAGGAACTCATCAGAGGGATCACTCTTATGCACACATCAGCAGGGTCTCAGAGACTGTCAAAGTAGATACAACTCCAGGTAGTGGTGCTCCTGAGGGCTAAGGAGACACCCAGGCCCTACATTCAGGACAGATTGCTCTGGCATCCAGTGCCTTGCCAGTGGGCTCTACTTTGGAATTAGTACTCTTGATTGTGATGAAGTGGGACTAAGTGACCTCTCTATGCATACCTCTTCTGGAATTTTTACTGAACCTGTGTTTGGCAGTGTGGTTGGTGTATGCTCAGGAAACTTTGGACTATCTATGTGCCAACAGGGCTCTAAGCCTCAGGAGAGTTGCAACACCTACTCTCCAGATCATTGGAATTACTCAGGTCAGATAACAGGGAGGTGAGGATGGTCAACCACCTCACCAGGGAACTGAGAGAGTCTACAGCTGCAAGCAGGAGAATTCCATCTATCAGCCATTTGACATCTAAACCCCTTCTTGATTTAGAGGTGGAGTGGACATCACCATTCCAGTTTCTTCAGGATGGAGGAATAAAATATGGATTAGAGTGGACTTACTATTATTCTACAATAGAAATATTGTGATTTTTGCAATGTCAGAAATTATATCATTGATGTGGAGACAGTAGCCATGGGAGTTGCTGAAGGCAGGGAGAGGGAAAGAGAGGTGTGATGTTAGGGTATTTTCTGGAATACAAGTTGTCCTCAATGGTATTGCAGATACAGATGGAGGACACTATATATCCTACTATAACACACTTAATGGACTGGGAGAGAGGGTAAACTACAACATAAGCTATTATCCATGCTGTGTAGCAATGCTCCAAAAGTAACTCATCAAATGCCATGAATGTATCACACTAATGAAAGAAGTTGTTGATGTGGAAGGAGTGGGGGTAGTGGGGAGTTGGGTATATGGGAACCTCATATTTTTTAATGTATCATTTTGTGCCATCCATGTATCTTTAAAAAAAGATAATAAAAATTTTCAAATTAAAAAAAATGTTGTATTTATTCAAATGCCTTTCTGCATCAATTTAGAGGATCATATCATTTTTTTCTTCAATTTATTAATGTGGTTTAGCATACTGATTTTCTTGTGTTGCATACTTGGTTTAAAACTCACCTGTCTGTGGTGTATCATTTTCATATTGCTTTTGGATTCTGTTTGCAAATATTTTATTGAGGATTTTTGCATCTATATTCATTAGAGTTATTTGTCTGGAAATTCTTTTTTTTGTAGTATCTTTATCTGGTTTTAGTATTAGGGTGACTTTGGCTTCATAAAATGAGGGTTTGTTTTTGTTATTTCCCCTTGAATTTTTTAAAATAGTCCTGAACAAGATTTGTATTAGGTCTTCTTTGAATGATTGGTAGAATTCAACTGTGAAACCATCTGTTTCTGTGCCTTTAATCTTTGCAAGGTTTCTGATGACTGTTTCACTCTCTTCACTTGTGATTGGTTTGTTGAGATCTCTTATTATAGGGTCCAGTTAATTTGTTCATGTTTTTAAGTAATTTGCTCATCTTGTTAACAATATCTATTTTTGTGTATGTATAAATTTGTTCAGAGTATCATCATATGATTGCTTTTATCTCTTTGGGGTCAGTGGTGATGCTCCCCTACCATTTATAATTTTATTTGTATTTTCTCTCTTTTTTGTCATTCTATTTCATTGATCTCTATGTTCCAACTATTGTTTTCATTGATTCTTTCCACTGACTTTTGGCTGCAATTTCATTTATTTCTGCTCTGATCTTTAATATTTCTGTCCTTCAGCTTTGTGTGGGATTAGTTTGCTATTCTTTTTAAGTTCCTCCAGCAGTACACCTAGATCTTCAATTTTAGCTCCTCTTTTTTTATGTAAAAATAGAGGGCTATAAACTTCACCCTCAGCACTGCTCTTGCAGTTTCCCATGTGTTTTGATATGTTGTATTCTCATTTTCATTCATCTTTAGATATTTATGGAATTCTCTTGTAATTTCTTCTTCGACCCACAGATTATTTAAAAATGTTTTGTTTAATCTCCATACATTTTTGCATTTTCCATTTTTCCTTCCATTAATGATTTCCAGCTTCATTCTGTTATGATCAGATAAAGTGTTTTGTATAATTTCAATTTTTAAAACTGTCTATCCTGGAGAAAGTTCTATGCCTACACCGCTATTTTGGGGTGTAATGTGCTGTAATTATCTGTTAGATCTGTTTCATTTACATATTATTCAAGCTCTCTGCTTATTTACCATCTGTCCATATGTTCCATTCAATATTGATAGTGTTTTATTTAAGTTTCCAACTATTATTTCAGACATATCTATTTCTCCTTTCACTTTTGTGAATGTGTACATCATGTATCATGGGGCACCCAGGTTAGGTACATAAGTATATATTATTGTTTTTTCTTGAGGAATTGCCCCACTTATTAATATATAATGACCGTCTTCATCCCTTATAATAGTTTTGCATTTAAAATTGATTTTGTCTGATATTAGCATTGCTACTCCAACACTTTTTAAGTTACTATTTGCATGGAATTTTTTTCTGATCCTTCCTTCTGTCTGAGGTGAGTCTCTTGTAGATAAAATATGGATGGCTCATATTTAGTTATCCATTCTATTAGTCTACAAATTTTTGATTGGCAAGTTTAAGCCATTAATATTCAATGTTATTACCTTAAAAGCTTTACTTACTTCCTCCAGTTTTTTCCCTTTGGTTTTCCACTGTCATTACTTACATTCTTTTCAACCTTTAATTTACCCTTTCTAATAAACTCCAATTATACTTTCTTCTCCAAATCTCTCTCCCTTGTTTTTTCCTTTCATTTAAGGCTGAAGCAATCCTTTTAGAATCTCTTGTAATTACCATCTTTGGTAACATACTCTCAGTTTTTGTTTCTCTGTAAAGACTTTAAACTCAACCTCATTTTTGAAGGACAGTTCTTCCAGATACAGAATTCTTGGCTAGCAGTTTTTCTCTTTCAGTACCTTAAATACATCATATCACTTTCTTCTTGCTTACATGGTTTCTGATGATGTCCACACTTAAACTTACTGATTTCACCTTTATGTGATGCTTTACTTTTGTCTTGCTTCTTTCAGAATCCTCTCTTTATCCATGATAGTTGTCATTCTATATAGTAGGAATCCTTCAGTAGGTTTAGTGGGACTTACTGTGTTTGTGGAACATTGTCCTTCTTGGATATTGATATTTATGTCTTACTTAAAGTTTGACAAGTTTTCAGTCATTATTTCCTCAAATATTCTTTCTGCCTCTTATCCATTCTATTCTCCTTCTGCAACACTTATAACAAATATGTTTGTGCATTTCACATTGTCACTCATTCCCCGGAGACCCTTTTCCATTTTTTTCCCATTCTTTTCTCTTTCTGTTCTCCTATTTTACCCAGTTCAGATGCTCTTTCTTCAAAATCACCAATTCTGTCCTCCATAGGTTCAATTATGCTGTGTGCCCCTACATTATTTTTAATCTCTTCTATACTGTCTTTTATTCCCATAATGTCTGTTACTTTTCTTTGCAGGCATTCAAATTGTTCTTTATACTAACCCAATGTCTTCTTAATATCTTTTAACTCTTTAATCATATTTTCCTTCAATTCTTTGAATTGCTTTAGGAGATTTGTATTATTGTCATTGATTAGAGGTGTGTCAAATCTTTTATCTCTTCAGGATATTTGGTTTATTTCTTTGGATGGGCCATCTCTTTCTATTTCCTCCTGTGGCTTGAAATATTTTGCTGATGTCTAGGCATTTATATTTTGATGAATTTACTCTGATGGTCAAATTACCTTCCTTGCCTAGTGTATTTTTCACAATTCTTTTTGAGTTTTTGTTCATCTTATTCTGTTTTGAAAACTGCCCAACTTAAGTTATCAAAATTGAGCCATTAATCACTAATGTTAAATAGATTGTTTGTTCAGTGGTGGCACTAAAGAAAGAACTAAAAGCAGCTTTTCTTCTTTCAATTTCCTGGTGGACTAGCAGATGGTGGTCATCACCAAGTCTTTCTACAGAGGTCTTTCTTTCTACTTCTTCTTTCAGGCCAAAATTCATAGCCATCTCTGCTACATGAAATCACTGAACAGAAGCCCTCTGACCCTTCCTTTCTCTTCTCTTGTAACAGTTGATAGGAAGGAAAAAGTTTCTTCCCCTCTCAGCTACAGTGAGCCAGAAAATTTCCCAGGATTTATGTCTTGAGGTTGGACAATGGGAATATGTCCCTGTGGTGTGGGGATTTAGTAACTAATGTTTTTTGTTTCAGGTTCCTCACCGCTCTGACCCTCTCCCTCCTATGAGTTGCACAGAACTCTCATTGTCTGCTGATTCTCAAAGCAGGTCCCTTGGACAGCTTTTGGCACTGTTGTTTTTGTGTGAGAGTTGAGCCCAGTATGCCTACTCCAATGTCATCTTCTCAGAACACCTCCCCAGGTACCCAATGTAATTTTTAATAGATTTAATGGTATCATCAATTACTGAAAATTGAAAATAAAAGGATATATTTCAGGGAATGGAGGAATATAGATGCATTTCATACTTTTACTAGGATTATTTATTTTTTAACTTTTTTATTTTGAAATACTTTCAAAGTTGCAGGACAGTTAACATAAATAATATCAAACCCATGCAAAGAACTCCAACTGCCCATCCCTATAAATACACACATCTACTAATATTAACATTTAACTATTTTTATCATGCCACATTTGCCATATCATTTTATGTATCCATCAGTCTATAAATTTCTCTATCTCTAGTAACTGTCTATCCATCTAAAAATCCATTTTATTCACATATGAGTTTAGGTTGTATACCTCATACTCATTAAAATGTATACAGTCATGGGCATTTCCTAAGAACCAGGATACTCACTTATGTAACCACAATTTGAATAGTTAATTATTTCAATGTATTTATCATTGATAGAAAGATTGCAAACTATATCTAAAATTTTTTCATGTTATCTGGAATGTCCTTTTTTGGCCCTGTCTTCTTCCTTATTATATCCTATCAATAATCATAAATTATGGTTAATTATCATTGTTTCTTTATGTGCTCAGACTTTGTAAAAATTTCTGTGAATATATATATATAAATATACACACACACACATACACACACACAGACACACAAAATAAACTTTCCCGTATCAACCACTCCTAAGCACAGTGAGATGTCCAATATTTATTGTTTTTTACCTTTACCACCTTCCATTACCAAAACTTTACAATTCCCATAACAGAATTTTCAGAGCCACTATTTATTAATTATCCACACAATTAACCTCCTCCAGTTTGCTGGCTGTATTCTAACATCTATTCCTCTAAACTTGCATATTCTCTCTTATGTTCTGTGTAGTTAAGTTGGAGGTTAAATTTAGCATCCTAAGTCTATAACAATCTTGTTTGCTTAGATACCAAATTAATTTCAATGACATACATAAACCATATTCGTGTATCCCTGTGCCCCCACCTATATGTAGTTCTTTTCAACAATTACTTATTACATATTATGAATCAAAAACACTGCTTTAATCATTGTATCTTGTGAATTTTCCTTTTCAATCATTCAGGAAGCAAAAAGTGGAGTTACATAACAAAAGAAAATGGTACTAACATTTATAGTGACCCATGTTGTTATCCTTGCTGGTGATCCTTTTTTCTTCATGTTGCATCACTGTATTTTCTAGCATCATTTTTCTCATTCTGAGAAACTTTCTTTACTACTGCTTACAGGGCAGGTCTAGTAGTTACAAGCTCCCTTAGATATTGTGTATTTGGGAATGTATTATCAACCTCTCCTCAGTTATGAATGATGGCCTCACCAGATATAATATTCTTAGTAGGTAATTATTGTCTTTCAGCATTTTAAGTATTTCCTCCCAGGGCCTTAGAACCCCCATGGTTTCTGTTGAAAAATTGACAATTAAGAATATTGAGGTTCACTTTTATATGATGTGTTGATTCTCTACTGTGGCTTTAAAGTTATCTCTTTATCTTTAGCATTCAAAAGTTTGATTATAAAATTCTGTAGTTTGGGTCTATTTTGGATTTTCCCACTTGTTGTTTGTTAGACCTCTTTCATGTGTACATCATTTCTTTCATTAAGTTTCAGAAGTTTTCACCCATTATTTCATTGACAATTATCTTTTTCCTTTCTCAGTTTCTTCTCCTTCTGTAACTACAATAATGCATATATTGTTTTGCTTAACCATGCATCACAGGTTCCTCAAGTTTTCTTAGTTTTAGTTTTTTGGTTTCCTATATCTCCTTCTGACTGTAGACAGAATGATGTCAATTGCCCCATCATCAAGTTGCTTGATTCTTTCTTCCTCCATCTCCAATCTTCTGCTTAACATCTCTAAGGAATTTTTAATTTATTTTATGATGTTCTTTTACTCTTTTCAAAATTTTCATCTCTCCATTGATATTCTTTTTGAATTCATGTGTATTTTCCTTTTTTTTTTCATTTCCCTTTAACTGAGCATATCTAGGACCAGTTTTTCAAGAATTTCCCTGATGTGTTAAGGAAGGGTAATGTTAAATGAAAATAAGCTATCAAAGGCTGAAACTTTTCTAGATAATGATGCTAAAGTAAAAAAAAAACAGTCTTTATGAGATTTAATACTGTGGTATAAAGAGATTAATTACTTTATTATCAGAAGGCTGGCTTGTTCTGAGGATCAGAAAATTAAAATATTTTATTTATTTATTTATTTTTAAAACAGAATGCACTTCCATTTATTTAAGTCTCTTTGGTTTCTTTCAGCAGGGTTTATAGATTTCTTTTTAAAATATTTTTAAAATTTTTCTTAATGTTACATTCAAAAGATATGAGGTCCTCACATACCTGCCACCCCTGTCCCCTTCCCTCCTCCCCCCATAACAAAAACCTCCTCCATCATCATGAGACCTTCATTGCATTTGGTGAATACATCTCTGAGCACTGCTGCACCTCATGGTCAATGGTCCACACCATAGCCCAAACTCTCCCACAGTCCACCCAGTGAGCCACGGGAGGACATACAATGTCCGGTAACTGTCCCTGCAGCACCACCCAGCACAACTCCAAGTCCCAAAAATGCACCCACATTACATCTTTTCCTCCCACTCCCTACACCCAGCAGCCACCATGGCCACTTTCTCCACACCAATGCCACATTTTCTTCGATTACTAATCACAATAGTTCATGAATAGAATATCAGTAAGTCCACCCTAATCCATACTCTATTCCCCCATCCTGTCTACAATTTTTGATATTTGTTTTGGTGGGGATAATTCATCATATACTATAAGAAATATGATATTGTGCAAGCAAAATACAGTTCTACTTGCTGCTACAGCTCACATCACTTTGTAATACTTGTTCTTCACCATGCAGAAAGATTAAATGAATCAGCAACTCAGCTAGATTGGAGGAAGGAAGAAATATCTTCTAAAAGATAAGCTCTGTTGAGGGACATGTTCTTATAGTCTACATTTTAATGAGGGAAGCAACTATAATGATATCCTTGTGCTATATCCTTACTTTGCCTTTAATTCTGAAGTCTCTCACTACTAATTATTACAATATTTCATCCAGACAGTTGTAGAAAGGTAAATACAAAGAGAGCAATTTAAATTGAATTCTCTAATGTAAAACTTTCAATATTGACTTCTAGGTTAACAGTATCCTGTACCTTGAATTTCCGTCACATGCATAGGCACCTGTTTTGTTACTCATTCAGTGGCTTCAACAAATGGTATCATTCTTTGTTTTTAGTGTAAATCATCCTAGCATCATTCAAAGTAATTTTTAAAATGTGAGAAATATTTTCCTGGTAAATCATTGACTTACAAAAAGAATGGAGTTGAAAAATTCGGATGCTAACGTATAGGTCACTGCCACATATGCTAACAACAAAATAACATATAGTGAAAAAAAACTCTTGATATATAATAGGGAGAGATTCAAATTTAAGAACATATATGAAATAAAACATTGTTAGGCATTTCAAAATATCTGTGGATCATTCTGCGTAGAGCAATCTTAATTTCTCTGTTCCGCAGGCTATAGAGGATGGGATTTATGAATGGAGGCACTATGGTGTAGAACAGAGCCATGAGGAGATTACTAAGAGATGTGTCATTTGCAGTGGAACCAAAGACAGAAGTCAACCCAGAAACTACAAACAAAATCAAAATTGCCAACTGTGGGGTACAGATGGATAGGGCTTTGTTGCGGGCTTCCACAGAATGCATCCTAAGGACCATTGAAAATATGTAAATATAAGACTTAAACATAAAAGCTTAACATACTAATAAAATACAAGAACTTAGAACTAAGGCCATAGACTCATGAAACTGAACACTTGAAGAGGAGATCCTCAGAATTTGTGGCACATCACAGAAATATTGATGGATCACATTGGACTTTGTGAAGGGAAGCCTGAACATGATACCTGTGTGGATAGAAGAATAGACCAACCCACATGCCCATGAAGCACCAGCTGCCTGTGTGCACAGGCGTGGGGTGACAGTCAGTCCATAGTGCAGAGGGTGGCAAATGGCTACATAGCGATCATAGGACATCACAACCAGGAAGAAAAACTCTGCGGATCCAAACATGATAAACAGGAAAATTTGAGTAGCACATGCTGGGAGGGAAATTAGTTTATGGTTTGACAGTGAATTCACAATCACTTTTGGAACAATAACTGAAATGCCGCAAAGGTCTATGAGGGACAAATTGCCTAGAAAGAAGTACATTGGAGTGTGCAGGTGTGGGTCATTTATAATTACAATAACAGTTAGAAAATTCCCAATCACAGCCCCCAAATACATAATTAAGAACATCACACCTTGGAGGACTTGCAGGTCTCGGGTAGTTGTAATATCCTTAAGGAGGAATTCTGTGAAAATAGTAAGATTGTCCATTTTTCCTAATATACTGCTGTTTCCCTGTAGTCAAAATAGAAAATAAGAATATACTAAAGACAAAATGGAGATAATCCAATCAATTTACAAATATAATACCATGATTATTAACCTCACAAAGAATTAAACTTAGTGGAAATGGACAAAATGCAGTACTCTGTAGATAACGCTTTTATATATTTCCCTTTTTACTCTCTTTGTTAACTCTGTTCTATTTTTTAAATTTTGATATTAATAAGATCCCAAATGCTAAAATATCAAATGATATAATATTAAATCAAAGTCATTAACCCTTCATTTGTTTAGTCATATTTACATTATTTCAGTAAAATATCATTTCAAACTCTTCTAGGAAACACTAAACAGCAATTTTCTCATGTACCAGCTGATTTAGATGTTGCTAAAATAGTCTAATGTTTGGTCACCTGAATAAATATTGGTTTCTGTATCACAATTAATGAAAAATTTTGAGATTTTTCTTAAAAAGTTTTTAATCCAAAGGAGACCAGATGGATTATGCCTCATTACACATTCATTTCATTTGTTCTAAAAGATATGCATGGGAGCCTTTTCTTTCCTCCTTTGCAGCACTTTCCAAAGAAAACAAAATAATTATCATCAGATTCCGATGGCCTACAATTTTCTGTTGCAGGTATACAAGTTTCCCTTTTTGTTTGTTTAGCTTACTCTCTCACTTTCAAACATTATCTAAGAAAATTGTCCCACCTGACATTTCTCCTCCTCAAAGCATCCTTCCTTCTATCATGCATGAGATCCAATATTTGGTGAAGGACTAATTCTCTGTCCAGATATATTGCTCATGTTCTTTTCTAGATTTTGCTAGATCCTCTTATTCAAAATAGCCATTGAAATCAAAACTCTCTTACTTCTGGTTGTCTTGATCATGCCAAACCTTAAAGAAATCATGTTTTAGTCTTAAATATATTCAAATTCAAAAATATTATAAATCATGAGGGATATAATTTCAGAACTACATATTTCTATATGTGGAGAAATAACATTACTGAAAATGTTAGAATTTGTAATTTCATTATTGATAATTGTATGTATAATCTATTTATAATTACAAATTAGTATACAATTTGACTAGTATTTTACATGACAATGAGCTAATAAAACTGTTTATTTTATTGATTATATTCATATGATTATTTTTGCATTTCTGAAGAATTATTTTACAAATTATTTTTCTATGATTTCTATTATGCATATTTTTTATTTCACCCTCAATTTTATGAGGAAGAAAAAGTCCCTTAGCATTTTATTAAACATCCAAAAAAATACTCTTTTTATATTACTTATCTAAGTGTTTATTGTTGGGCAGAACCAAAACTCCAAGTGATTTTTAAATTTCCTTTTTCAAATCACACAATTTTGCTTATCTGAATAACTCTCATTCCTATCCTCCATCACTTAAGATTGCATTTTTGCAATCAGTATGCTGAATTCTCAAGTTTCTCTGGGCTGAATATACTATATATGTTCTAATTCAGAGTGCATCATTATATTTAAATGCAAGCCTTTAGTGATACAGGGAGAGAGAGAGAGTTCATGATTTGTCCCTGCTCCTTATTAGTTTAGGGATATTTAGCAATTACTTCACAATTTTACAAAAAGGAAAAAAACCAGAGTGGGCTACCAATTCCTCATCAATTGTTAGATATATGACGTACAAGTGCATATTATCAATCTTTATAGAGAGTAGTTATTTCCTAACACCTTGCAAATAAATATAAGAGATTGTTCATGGTAAAAAATTCATTGGATATCTTGACCTATATGTTCATATTTTAAGGGCTATTTTTGCTTATAAGGATTGATTTCCATGAAATTCTTTGGTCACTCACAGTTGCCTTTGAATTTCTTATTTGTCCTTTACAATCTTCAAGTAATATTTAATTCATCGTGCTTATGCTACCTCAATTTCTTGGTAATTTATTTATCATTATATTTTCAAAATTGGAATATAATCAATGGATTGCATTCATAGCATCAAGTACCATTTTTAAAACTAATCACCTATAATAAAATCAAAACTTTCAGACTCTCTATAATTATCAGTTTATAATATGGCATAGAAACAGTTAAATGTACTAAAAGTCTTCAGAACTATAACTGTTAAGTCAGTGATTTTTCATTAGTACTTTTTAAGAAACACAATTCAAAGTATAAAAAAGTACCTGAAATATTAGTAAACATGTATATCTGCTGAAAGTATTTCTTTTGCATAATTATAAACATTTTACAAAATCTATGCTTCTGCTTCACACTTCAAGGAGTCACTTTTCCAGGAAACGCATGTTTACTCATAATCATAGCTACAATTGTGATTCCATATTCTTTATAAATATTGTTATTCTTTAGAGGGAGCATGTACGGTCATACTTCTCAGGAGCCCCAGGGAAAAAGTAATTACTTTTGAGAGGCTAGTTTTCTTCCAACTCCTGAACGATAAGGATTCTTTGAGTGTACTCTTGAGATTAGTTAAATTTGTAATAGTGTTATTAGCAATAAGATTACCAAAGGAGTTTTTGTTGAACCTAAAAAAAGAGAAATATTCAAAATATTACATAGTCACTGTTTATTCAATATATTTTCAATTTTATGTCTAATTATAAATATAATTTATTCACATTAGAGTAAATCCATAAAATCAGGCAACCCACACAAAATTTTATTTTTAGGAGTTTAGAGTAAAAGTATGATATGAAGGAAAATCATGTAATATAAAAAGTTAGCAAGAAAAATAAACAAATTGGCTGGTAGTTACTAAATTCAATAAAAATAGGATTCATTTTAGAATGTATTATAGAGCAAAAGCAAGGAAAAACAAAAGTGTGGTATATAGTAGGACTCGTACCCAAAGAGCGTTGAAGTGATCTTGAATGTGGTAGAGAACAATGATTTAAGTAAATCTTGGATTGTGAATTACTACCCTTACAAGCAGGTCAGAGGAAAGTTACCTATTTATCATTATTCATAAAATATTTATTAACTATTGCCAGTCAACAGAGTATCAGAACTTGGCAGAGGCTAAGAAGAAATAAATAACCTTGATTCTACACTTTGGATAGATTATATGGTATGTGACTATATCTTAATAAAATGCTTAAAGAATAAGCAATTGTGCAAGAATAACCAGAAATAGCAGCTATGTACAGCAGAGAAAGCATAGAGAGGTTGACAGGTGAAGAATTTTCTTGCTTGTCTGTTTTATTGCTATTATTATTGAAATAATGAAAATTCTCTAATGATGATTGAAGTGATGAATGCACAACTACGTGATTTTACCAAATACTATTGATTGCACATTTTGGATGAATTGTCTGTTTTATTAAAATGTATCAATAAAATGAATTTGCTTAAAAAAGAATGTCTTAGAAATGAATGCTCAAAAATACAAGTCTGGGGAGTGGATGTGACTCAAGCAGTTGTGCACCTGCTTCCCACATTGGAGGTCCCCAGTTTGGTTCCAGTGCCTCCTAAAAGCAAAGACAAACAACTAGCAAACAAATGGAAAAATCAATGAAGGTGAAATGTGGCTCAGTGTTTGAACTCTATCTTCCCACTTACAAGGTCTATGTTTCATTACCCAACTCTGTTATCTCAAAAAAAAAAAAAAAGTCTCCACATACAGCTACAGGTTATCATTACAGTTACAAAAATTGGTAGAGGAAGTTTGGTGAGTAGAGGTAAAATGCCAAATCTGTGAAAGCAAAAATCTCCCTTGACAGTATAGGAATTTTTTTACTTCATCAGAAACACTCAGAAAAGGTTTCAAAAGCCACAAGCACATTTTGACCAGCTTTCATAATCACTCCATGTTCTCAGTCTTTATATGTGAATTTTTGGCAAAAAAACAAATTTATGAACGATTGCTCAGCTTAACAGAGGCTACAGAAAATGTCCTGATATGGCAAAGATATTCAATGTGAAACAAAATGAAGCAAAACAGATGTTTTGCTTTCTGGAGATCACTGAGGAAAAGTGATAACTGGCATCAAATTAAGCAATAGTACTATTTTCATGAAATATAGCACTCAAAAAAGAGTTATTATAGAAAAATACACACAAAAGTATATTATCTGAGCTTACTTGAAATTTATCAGAATGTAATTTAATTAAATTTACATAATCATCTGGTCTTATGTTTTTTGTTTTGTTTTTTGTTTCAGAGAGGCTTTGTACTATAAAAATTATTAAAAACCTAAATAATTTTAAAGTATGTAGCATATATCCATGGAGAATTTCCATCTTAGGAATTAAAATATGCATACATAGATATACTGAAATTATTTTTAAAATAAATAATAAATATTTTAATGCTATAATACAATTCAAATATATGCTAATTTGCAAATAAAATGATTTTTTTTGAGATGGAAGAGATTATTTCATCCTTTTGAAAATCTATTTTATTTGGGCTTACTGTGAAATAGCTGAATTCTCACATCTGCTTTTTCATTCATTCTTTTGCTATATGCTGGCTTGATTGCAGAATATAAAGAAAGTATGGTTTCACACAGATATATGGTTTGAAAAGAGAAAGTATTTAATAAAAGCTTTAAGATAAGCATTAATATTCTTCTTTAATAATAATATTCTGCAGTAAAAATCCACAAATTCTGGTTTCTTAAAAAACAGGTTAAATTTGGAATCTAAAATCTTATTAAGAAACATTTTCTTATCTGCTGGATTTGGATCCATTATTTATTTTGCAATGGAAATGTGTTTTGCCCTTGCATAATGTTTTAACATCAAAAGGTGTTTATCTGGAAAATATAGGTTCATGGAATTATGCAAATACAACATAATTCATGCTACATTTCCAAAATAAATAAAGTGTATTAAATCACCAACAATCCTACCAAATACATATTGGGAAACTCAAACTCATTTTTTAAATTAAAAATTTTAAAGTACTTTTTAAAACTATTTGTTACTTGGAATGCAAATTTTAATATTAGCAACTAATTTTAGTAGTTGTTTACATTATATTCATGTTATTATTAGGGCAGTTGTTGGTTTACATATAGTAAATAGTTCTCATATACCCCAATATGCCATTCTCCCTACTGTTAGCATTTTACATTAGTTTATTATTTGTCCTCTATTTCTCTAGTGACCTCAGTCTTGAAGTTCTATCCATTACTGAAAGTGTCTTGTTAATGTCTCCTACTATTACTGTATAACCATCTATCTGTCCCTTCAATTCTGCCAATATCTGCTTCTCAGATATTGAGAATACTCAGATACTCTGCTGTCAGATACACATATAATCATAATTTCTGTATTCTTATTTAATTGACTATTTAGCAGTGTATATTGTTGTTATTAGTCATAGTGACCAGTTTTATTTCTAATTAGAGCAGTTATGGTTTACAGAAAAATCATTCAGGAATAAGAGTTCCCTTATAATCACTTCACCCATAATAATTTACTCAGTATTAATGTTATGAATAAGCAGAGTAAATTTGTTGAAATTTTGACAATGTTATATAGTTTTGCAATGTTTTTATTTTTAAAAGTCTTTAGATTACATAAATGTTAGATAAAAAAATATATAGCTGGTTCCCATATCCTTTACCCCTTCTATTTCTACACTTTCCACATTAAAATCATTCATTAGTGTGGTACATTTGTTACAATTGATGAACATATATTGAAGCAATGCTACTAATCATGGACTATTGTTTATAGTTTACATTCTGCCCTGTACAATTTTATAGGTTATGACAAAATGTATAATGGCCTGTATTTGCTATTGTTATGTCATGCAGGACAATTCCAAAGTTCCAGAAATGACCCATGCTGCACATATTACTCCCTCTCCCTCTCCTCAGAACCTCTGGTGGCCACTGCTTTTATATCACTGATAAAAGCTCTTCCATTGCTAGAATAATACGTCTATAATGGAATAACAGTAAGCCTACTTTTGTCCATTGTTCATTCCCCAATCTTGAGGATTTGGGAATGGCGATGCTCACTGTGTTTCTAATTGAGAAGGGCTTAGATCCCGTGGAGCAGGTGGAGGGAACTGTCTTGCTTACAGTTGAAGATTCCTTCCGTTCCTTGGGATGGGCTTTGTCCATCATCATCTCCTTGTTTGCTGACATGAGTGGGTCCAATAAACAGGAGAGTAGGTGTTGCAACTCAGCTGAGAATCAGGGCTTAACCAGCACATGAATAAACCAAAGATTTAAGTCTTTGGAACATATATTTAATAAGTAGAGTATAAATTATAGGTTCAAATAGAAGGGTCATAAGAGCCATATGTAGGGAAATTATAAATGAGTCTAATTCTGCTACACTTGGAAGCATAAATTCCAAAGTATGGCCCACTGATAGGGTGCTGAATTCCTTAACTCATCTGCCCTCTATAGTGTCTAGATGCCTCTAATGCCCTCAGAAACCTGGCTGTTTGAGGCACTGTTTACTGTGGCAGGCAATGATATCCTGCTGAGAGGTGCATAAGCCTAACCTCTGGAATGACTTCCACTCACTTGGCAATCTCTTAGCCATAAAAACTGAAGTGTATTTAATATTTCTCAATTATACAAGCGCTGTCCTTATACATTTCACCTGCATTTTTGTCATACTTGCTACATATTGTGTCTTCATACATTGAATATCCAAAACAATAGATTTGTCATTACTCTTTATTTACTCAAATTTTAGACTTGTAAGTTGTAAAAAGTGGAGTTAAATACCAAGAATACCATATAATTTTACTGGTATTTACAATTACACAAAGAGTTACTCTTACTGGAAAACTTAATATTTCGTATGCCAATTTGAACCACTGTACTTTCCTCGCAGTCTAAAGAACTCACTGTACAATTGTATGGCAAGTTTTGTACTGACCAACTCCTCCCTTAGCATTAAAAAAACAAACACACCTGGGAATGTCATATTAATCTTTCCGTTCTTTTTGAAAGACTCTTACCAGGCACATTATTAGTAGTGTTATGATTCTTAATAACGAGGGTTATCTTTTAGCACTGTAAATAGTTCATGCCTGTTTTTTCACTTCCATGATTTCTGATGAGTGTCACTTTTTTCTTATTTGAACTTGCTTGTATGAAACATGGCTTTAATCTTGCAGCTTTCAGAACTCATTCCTTATCTTTGCCATTTGATGGTATGATCACCATGTGTCTGGTCACATTCCTGTATGATTTTAACTTGAATTGGGTTCTTTGAGCTCCTTGAAGGTGTATATACATATTGTTGATTAATTTTGGGAGTTTCCTTGCCATTATTTCTTTGAATATTCCTCCTGCCCATTTCTCTTAATTTTCCCTCTGTAAACACTGTGTGTTTTTTGATATGCTTGCTATCAGTGTGTTTGTAACTCTCATGGACTCTCTTCAGTTCTTTTTCATTAATTTTTTCCTGCTCTTTAGCCTAAGCATTTCATTTGTCTTACATTCCAGCTCATTCGTTCTTTATTCTGTCAGTTCCAATCTGCTGTTGATACAGTCTGGAGATGTTTTATTTCTGTTATTTTGGTATTCAAGTACAGTTTTCTATTTGCATCCTTCTCATTTGGTTCATCATATTGTGAAAACTTGTTTTTTTTTCCCTCAATATTTTAAATATTTTGAAGCCTACTTTTTCTTTTTTTGAAGTCTTTGCATGGTACTTTCAAAGATTAGTTTTCTTTGTTGCTTTGTTGATTATTTTCTAAGTTTTATCTTTTTCTTTGGATAGAATATTTCCTTTTAAGCGTAATTTGAGCTTTTATTGTATACTGGACATTTTCTTGTTTTTTTTCCCTCAATATTTTAAATATTTTGAAGCCTACTTTTTCTTTTTTTGAAGTCTTTGCATGGTACTTTCAAAGATTAGTTTTCTTTGTTGCTTTGTTGATTATTTTCTAAGTTTTATCTTTTTCTTTGGATAGAATATTTCCTTTTAAGCGTAATTTGAGCTTTTATTGTATACTGGACATTTTCTTATTTCATCTTGTTACTTCTTGGATGCATTCCTTCAGAGTCTATCTATCCTCCTTACCAAGAAGGTCAGCCTTAGATAAAGCATTGGCACCTCTCAGTCTTTCTGAGTTTGTTTCTCATCCTTGGCATATGCTCATGGCCTTAAGAATTTCCTGTACACTGAAAACTCTCATTAACTTCATTTTTGACAGAATGTCTGTCAAGCATGTAAATTTCAGTAACATTACTCTTTTTGTCAGTAAAAATTTTTAAATTCTTGATATTGCAAAATTTTTTGAATCATTTTTTTAAGATTTATTTTATTTATTTATCTCACCCCTTGCCATTTGATTGCTATCTGCTCCCTGTGTCCATTCACTGTGTGTTCTTCTGTGTCTGCTTGTCTTCCTTTGTTGCATCATCTTGCTGTACCAGCTCTCTGCAGGCATGAGCCATCAGCACTCTGCAAGTGTGGGTTGTGAGCTCTCCACGGGCACAAGCTATCAGCTCTCTGAAGTCATGGGCCATCAGCTCTCTTGGGTACAAGCCAGCTTGCCTTCACAAGGCAGCCCTGGGAAGCAGACCCAGGACCTTCCACGTGGTAGATGGGAGCTCAATTGGTTGAGCCACATCTGCTTCCCTGATATTGGAAATTTTAAATTATCCTCTATTATTGATAAAAATAGGTTGGAGTTAACATTTTGATATTCTAAGAAAACTTTTGCTTCATCACTTTATTCCTTTTGCTTTTCTATTTTCTCTATCTCCATTTTCTGCTCTTTATTATTGACTTATTTTATATAGCTGGGCATTGCTTTGCTCTTATTTTCCTGACTCCTTCTGTTGGAAATCTAAGAATGTAGGTCATTTTTTTTACAGTTTTCTTATTTTCAATATAAACACTTACTGTCTTAAACTTCTCTCAATGCTATACTTTATTCTAATCCATCACAGTCATTCACTATCATGCAAATCAAAATATTTTTAAATTGTCTGTCAAATTCTTTTTCATTCAGATTGTTTAAAAATGCATTGTTTGATTTCAAAAATTTGTTGTTGCTGGTATCTCATTTATTTACATTGTGGTTAGAGAACATGCATTAAATATTTTCTAAATTATGGAGCCTAGATTCACATTTTAGTATACCATCCCTGTTGGAATATTCTCAAGGAAAATGACAACTAAAACTACAATGCTTGCTACTATATGCCTCCAGAATTTTTAAATGAACAATTCTGAGATTTTTGATCAACCTAAGCTCTCATATATTTTGTTATTAGTGTGATATTTTAAGTGTTTTGCAAATGATAAGCTTTTTCTCATAAGAAAAAAAAAACACCTATCCTGTGTTCAAACCATCAATTTCAGCCTTCATTATTTATCCAGAAATTAGAGCTTATGTCCAAAAGAATATGTACCAGATTGTTCATAGCAGTTTTATTCTTAAAAACTAAAATGTGGATAAATCACAGGTATCCATCAAAGGAAAATTTATAAGCAAGTAGTGAAATATTTAAAATACATAACCTTACTCACAATTTAAAACAAAAACAAAAACAAAATACTTGTAGATTCAGTAACATTGATAACAAGAAACATTTCATGTTTGAAAAAAGAACCTTGTTCAGAAGATTGACCATTTCATTACATAAATCATATAAAGGCTTAGAGCAGGAAAATTAAACCTATCTTAAAATAAATGAATAAATGGATATATTAGTAGGAGTTTATTAGAAAGGGAGTACAGTGGCAATTTATTAAGAATACTCTGTTATTATAGAGATATGCTATATATTATAAAATTTGCATTATAGGAGTTTAATACTTGAAAAATTTGTTGAATAGAATTAATTAAATTTTATGTTTCTTACATTAAATGTTAAAAATAATAAAAGAACCATACTAAAATAATTTATTCATCAGCCTGAAGTAGTTAGAGATGTATTTTTTTTCCCAAATTACATCAAAATGTAAAGTTTAGAAAGGAAAAGAAAATATTTTTGGATTGATGTAAAGAAGGATGGATGTTGAATATATATACAATAGAATGGATAGAATAAAATGTACATAGCACATGAGCTAAATTCATTTGTATATGTGTGTTCATTATAATTCTTTCATCTTTAATATGTGCAAATATTTCTTCTTGAAGTTAGCTCTCAAATAGGAAAAAATTAACTTTCTACACAAATATAAGAAGAGCACAAATATTTTTTAGAAGTTTTTTATTAATTTTCAAAGTTATGAACAGCACATTGTTTTTATGCCATATTGAGGTATCAACAATACTAATTCTATCTAAAACACAATTGAGAAATATATTGAATTTCTCTTTGGAAGACTGTAACATTTTAAAATTACAGACATACAAAAATATATGTAGAGAAAGAAAAGCATGCAATGAGAAGAAAATAAAGAGAAAAAATACTCAGATTTACAAATATGATATTTGAAATATATCAAATGCAGGAGAGGAAATTATTGTGTGCGGTCACCCCTCGGGCTGAAGTGTGGTTTGCTGGCCTGGCGAGAGGCAGCGGCCGTGGTAGGCCTATTCCAAACCACTGCCCCCATAATAGGGTGGCTGGTCGGGCCCACCACCACCCCTGAAAGAAGCTCTGCACGGGCGCAGAGTGCCCTCGGGTCTCCCCTTCTCGGCAGCCATGCTTCCGCGGCCGCCCCTCCTCCCGGATGGCGCCACAGGATGCCTTGTGGGGCGGCACCCTTCTTCTTCTTTCTCCCTGCGCAGGCGCAGGGCAGAAAAATCCAGTCTGCCCTTTTCCCTCCCCCCGACAGCAGCAACAGCCAGGCATGGGCGGGAAACTCAAGTCTGCCCTCTATCCCAGCAACAGCAGCCACCAATCACTAAACCTTGCCCCTTCCCCCAGCAACAGCGACAGCCAATCCCTAATCACCACCCCTCCCCCATCCAGTACCTCCCACTGACCTTTCTCCAGCAACCAATCAGAACAGGGCATGGCTTCGACCAATCAGCCTTCCCCAGCCCCTATAAAACTGTTGCCTCTCCCTCAATAAAGTTGGACTTGCGTGTTTACCTCGTCTCCGCGGTAGTTCTTCTGCCATGCGCCCTCCAGTCCTGAGAGCCCCCGACAAGGGCCTGGCCTCCCTTGTCCCCAGTTCGTCGCCTGCTTCTCCGGGCGACCCCGTCAGCTGAACCGCGCAACCCCTATGAGACCGACCCCTCGTCTGCTGCCGGACCGACCCCTCGTCCCAAGTGGGACTGACCCCTCATCCTAAGCTGGACCGACCCCTCGTCCACAGCCAGATCCCACCTCTACTGACCGAGCAAGCCGCCGCAATTGTGGAAAATATTTGCAGAATTAAAGATAATAAAAGGTAACCAGTAGGAAAATGGAAGAGAGCAGTGATTTACTATAACACTGAAATAGGATTGCCAGTATCTGAAAACAGGAAGAAAATGGAGAAAATGGGGAGAATATTGCAAATAAATATCAAAATAGTATATTTATAAGAAAGACATATTCTTCCATTTGAATTCACATACAGAAAAAAACAATGAAGTATAATTACCTACACAAGTAATTATTATAATACATCCAGGAAAAGATTAAAATATGTTAAAGGGTAGATCTCAGATAGGAAACAGATACGAGGACCTACAGTTTCCAAAATGTCAAGTATTCAGCTCCCTAATTCCCACTTACATGTCCTTTCCATATTATATGAGTGAAGTAACTAGGAAGGTCTATTTTAAATGAATATTTAGGGAAAGAATTAGCCTGATAGATATACATAAATGATATAATGTAACAATTCTATCCTCCTAGAAGAGGAGGATAGAAAAGTTTGGGAGGCAATTTGGTAGAAAAATGGAACTTAATACAAAAGAAGAGGATATGTGAAAGAAATTAGCTATTTCAACAATATATAGGCATGTTTGTAAGCATTCTATAAAAATACCTGAGTGATGAAAAATACAATATATCATGACCAAGGTATATTTATCTCATTAATATAAGTAGTTTAACATTAGAAAATTAAACATATTAATTTCTCAAGATTGAGGCATAAACAAACATAAATGGGGAGTGTAACCATAGACCAAAGTAATTTATTGTAATTGTAGTTATTATCTTGTGTTAACAGTGTAACAGATATTATTGACAGAAAGACACTGGTTTCCAGAGGTTCAGAGGTGAGAAGAAAGGATGAAAAGGTGGAACACAGTATTTAGGGCAGTGAATGTATTCTGTATCATACTGTAATGAAGGATCCATAACATTATACATTTGTCAAAACCTATAAAACTGCACAGCCAAAGCCTAAAACATAGTAAAAAATTATAGACTTTTTGGTTAGTTAAAAAGAAAGAAAATTAAACATGCCAATTCAAAACAACAAGAGAGCTTTAAATTTAAATATTGCATGACAATTCCTCTTTGCAAATTGATTTCTATTTCAATAAAATATTTATTCATTATGAAGTCTATTATCAAAGATTTAGAAGGAAAATTCTTACTTTGAAAAAGGTAATTATTGAAAACTCATTCAAACATCATAGAACTTAAAACATTCATAATGATTTCATCCTTTCATAGACAACAAAAGAAATACAATTTCAGAAAGGAAATTAGGTGTATAAGAATCATAAAAGATGCATCATTTGCATTAGCACTGGATTACTTCTGAATGTGAAGGTTAAAGAGAACCAAGGATAACATTTGTATATGATGTCAGAAGGCAATTGGATGAAAAAATTCAATAAAGAGAGATCAATCACCTATAAAATAGTAACAAAATGTAAAATGGATTCTAAATGAAATAAAGGAAATATGTAACATGGATATACAAGAAAATTTTAATTTAGAGAAATTAAATAAAAAGAAAAATAATGGAGAAATTGACCACATTTATTGTTTGGAAGGCATGATATTATAAATTTGTTAAATGATAGCCATTCATAAAATAACACCAGAATTTTAAAAAAGACATATTAAATTTTCTTAAGAATTTGACAAATTGGCCCTGAAATCCCTGTTATTATCAATTCCAAATATTGTATTTATTCATAATGAAAAAAATACCATAGTATTTAAACATTGTGACTTAGGAACAGAGCAGACAAGTAATCAGTGCAACAGTATAAAGGATACATATAGAAGGCTCAACAAATTACAGATGCAAATTTACTGTGGGGAAATTTTATGTCTATTTCAGTAAATGGTGCCAGGAATAAGGCAAAATATTTGACAAATGAAATTGCATTTATATTTCTGAACATATACAAATCAATTATAAGTGGTATAAGAAAAATTAGGAAGAACTATATCATCATATTATGAACATATCTTCACAACTATAAATAGAAAAATGATTTTTATGAGGAGAGGGAAGATAAAAAGATATAAAAATAAACAAAATGAAAATATGTTTGTGAAATTGATTACAATTAAATGAAGAATTCTTGTCTCTAGCCCTGGCACAAGAGCACAAATATGCCGACCATGAAGTGAGCAAATTAAATGTAACACATAATACTTAAAAAAGAGTTTCTAAAAAGGAGAAGCATAAACATTTCACTTATACATGACAGCTTATACTGCACCATTAGAACTAAAAAAATTTTTAAAAAAACCAGTATATCCAAAATGAGATATTGGCACAAATTCAGTAGATTAAAGAAAATAAATCTGGAAGCATCAGTTATTGGATTGGATGTGAAGAAAAGAATATGTTTTTATGTTACTGCTGTGTGTGCTTAAGTCATACAGTTGCTTTGAAAAAGTATTTGATTTCCTAGCTCACTTGCTCATAAATGAATGTAATTTTGTTTAAAGTTAGTAAGGGAGAATGTACTCTTAAGGAAATCAAGTTTTATCCTCTACCACATCAGAGTTCCCTTACAGCAGTTACCAACAAGACAGCAATGGCCGAGAATGAAGAGCAATGGCTGCAGCAGAGGTGACCCCATATGAGTGTAGCCAGGTCCTGCAGTCCATACAGATGTGCACTCTAAGCACTGTACTATATGAGGTGGGGATGTTGAATTTCCTTGGGTTTAGACACCCAAAGTTACCAGAAACCCCTGCCTCCAAGATTAAAGAGCACAGAGAGAGATGAGCTGCCTAAAACTGACTCCATCCGATTAAGAAACTCTCCAGGAAGGAGAGGTGACCATGCCACCTGGTTGCAGCTTTGTAGAAGCCTATGTCTCCATCTAGAGGAGAGTAGAATGCACCTCGGGAGCCTGAGCTGGAAAACAGCTGTTCTGCCTTCACACAAACTGGTGTGGTCCTCACCATGTTGGCTCCTGTGACTGACATGAGGGTGGTGTTTCCCTGTGACCCTTCATATAAACCTTGGGATGGGTCAGAAGGCACAACAGTATTTTTACCTGGACTTCCTCTCCAGAGGTCTCTCTATCTCCAGGGGTGCAAAGGCACTATGTTAAGGTTACAGGTCAATGGGAGAGTGGGGGGAAATTTTTCATTCTTAGATACCTGTGTACTGTAGATCTAACCCCTGACAGCAAGATAAGGATAAAATAGATAATGCTCTTTGATTTTAGTATGAGAACACCACCACTGAGACCGTTGCCAAGCCCAGTTATGGAGGGTCCCTGATGGCCCCAGCAAACATCCACTGTTATGATACCAATTACTGATTTACTAAATTCATTCTTGGTATTGATCTATTCCATGTGCACCCTAGCTAAACTTCACACCCAAACTCAGATGGGAATTGAAGTAGTTAAGGACATTCTGGTGGGGGCAGAGAATAACTATTAAATTCACTGACTCATTGACTTGGCCATTATGTCTGGTCACTGGAAAGCCTCGGACAAGCATAAAATATAGGGTTCCCTATGGGGATGTTACATTCAGATAAGAGTCAGCTCTTCTTCTAATACACTTCTAGCTACTCATGTGAGAGTCCCCCAGGAAGGCCCCTTATTGAATAGGGTTACCATAACCTCAAGCAAATCTTGAATGTCAGTTGTGGAAACTAAGTAGTTCAGAGCAAGCAGATTTTTGGCCAAATACCTCATGGATATAAAATAACACAGTATGTGGAAATTCAGACACCGTTCTAGACTGAATTGTCATGGTCATCAGAAAACAACTGAACAAAATGAAAAAGCTCTCCCACCCGCCAAAACTTAATGATATAAAACTTAAGGATATAAAACTAAGGATATAAAAACTGCCTGGAAAATTTCCTGAGCCAAAAAGCCAGGAGGATCTGAGCAGGTAGATATTTAGGTCTGTCATCCTATCCAGAGTGTACTGTGGGATCCTGGCCATAGAGGATGCTTTCTCCAGGTTGGGTGTAGCCATTTCCATTTGTTCTTCTGACTCAGGACACACTGTTCATGCTCATCAATAGCACTTTTGTTTCCTGTTTGATTTTCCTAGCTATATCACATCTGATAATGGCCCAGATTTGACACAAGCTGCTCATTGGTGACCTAAACATGGAACATCCAATGGACATTCTATTCTCTATATCACCTTCAAGCCACAGGGTGATTGAACAATTTAATGAACTCTTAAATGATTGGCTTAAGTAATTGACAGATGGGGACAATTTAACACAAGTCTGAATTACACATTACAGGTGATCAGTCTGGGATTTCAATGCAGCAATTCCCCAAATGTTGCATTTTTCATTTGCATTATATGTTTGTTCAGACTTTCAGATCCTTCCTTCAATTGTACACTTTTCTTTCTGGTTTTTGAAAATTATTTCCTGTGAGTGCCCTAAAAAGGACTTCCATCCCATCTAAACCATACAAAAGAATTAGATTGGAGATTTAATAAATATTAAATGGCAAGGGGAGGACATTTTAAAATCTATTGAATATTTTTTAAAACAGGGTTTTGCATTTCTGGGAAGATGGCGTCTTATCATCTGATTAGGTAGTCAAGGTTCAGTTCTTCCACAAAAATGATAGAGTAATGGCAAAAAGCTGTCTGAGGGAGCTATTTTGGGGAGCTGTAGACCAGGAGAGTGCTACACACATCCAGTGGGAGAGGGGCAGAGAGACCAAGAGGCCAGATGAAAACTGGGAGTTACCCCGGTGCCTGGGAACATCATATATACCCCATGCCCAAGGTGAAGAGCCTTAGCAGAGCCCTTGGCTCACTGTAGTCAACTGAGTAGGGGGAAGAACATTCCTGGTGGAAGAGGGGTCTGGTGGAGAGCAGAGAATGGTTTCTCTTCAATGCATTGGCCAGCTGAGCCACCTTGCAATCTCACAAAGCCCAAATCCATCATTGAAGAGGCCCCAGGGAGGGGGGAATGGTGATCTGATCAGGCAGGCTTTCAAACTCAACCACCTTGGGAGAGAGAAACAGGACCTAGGTGAGTGAGGGGTAGGCAGAGATAATTACCTACCCAGCCTGGGAGAGAAGGAAGCCAGGAGAGATAGAAGCCCAACTTGCCTGAGGGAAGCTGCTGGATAAAGTTTCAATAGCTTACCTAACCAACAGAGTGGTCATAGCTCAATGTGGGAACACGTGTCCTGCATAAACTAGTTCTCTGGCTCAATTCGTGGTACCTCCAAAGATAAAGGAACCAGAGAGGGATCCACCAGTTTGTCAGGCACCCAGCTGGCACCTTGTGAAAGGGAACTTAGAAAATGAAGTGTTCATTTTGTTTTGTTTTGTTTTTTATAGGTTTTTCAATCTGCTACTTTGTGTTTTAGTATAATTTAATTTTTAATTTTTATTCTTTATTTCCTAAAACTGTGGAAGAAAGGCTCCAGGGTGATTGATTGAAGAACCCCACAGTTTGAGACAATTCAAAGGGGCCAAAAAGGGGAGTCTTTTTATCTTGGGTTGTTTTTTGTTTATTGTTTGTTGTTTTTTCTCTTTATTTCCTTTCTTATTTTCCTCATTTTTTAGAATCAGTTTATTTCTTTTTTTTCTATTTTTCCCTCTTTTATTACTTTCCTTTCTTCTACCTTCTCTAGTTTGGCCTTCATTTTTTTGTTTGTTTTGTTTTTTTCTTATTCTTTCCTCATTTTTCTGGTCTTTTATTTTATTCTATTTTTGTTCTTGTTTCATTTTTTTATTCTTATTCCTATGTATTTTTTAATGATTCTTCACTGTTACTACTAATTTTTTCCTGACTTTTTTATAGTTCCTTTTCTACAGTCTTCATTATTATTACTATTATGCATTTTCTCTTCTTCTGTCTTTCTTTTTCTATGGTCTTAATATTTTTTAAGGGGACATAGACAACTACAAGGATAAAAAATAAATGAAACCACGTGATAAAGAGGAACTTTAACAAAAAATCCAAACAAAATAATTCCCTAGAAAAAGAAGAGAAGCTAACCATCTGAATAAGCCCATCAAGATAAACAGATGTTTGGGAAGCTGATGTGGCTAAAGTGATTGGAATTCTGCCTACCATATTTGAGCACTTAGGTTGATCCCTAGGGCATCCTGGGAAAGGTGTGCCTGCATGGTGAGCCAGTGCCTGCATGACAAGACAAGTTTCTGCATGGTAAGCCAGTGCCCATTCAGTGAGCCAGTGCCTGTGCAAGTGAGTCATGCAGCAAGATGAAGCTACAACAAATGAGAGACAAAGTAGAGAATCAAGGTGAGTTGTAACAGAAATCAGGAACTGAGGAGATGCAAGTGACAGGGAACCTTTCTCCATATCAGAGGTCCCCAGGATAGAATCCCAGTGAATCACAGAGAAAAAAAAAAAGAGAAGTCAAAAAAAGAAATAGACACAGAAGATCACACAGTAAGTGGACACAGACAAAACAACATCAGGAAGGAGGGAAAAAGATAAACAGATGCCTTGAAACTGATAAAATTACAAGCCATACTAAGAAACAAGAAGACAGGACCTAGTCTAATGAACAAAAACAGGAGGAAATGCAGAAAGTAGAATACCTAATCAAGAATGTCCAGAGAAATATCATAAATCAACTTAATGAAGTGAAGGTGGAGATAAAGGATATTAAGAAGACACTGTTGAAACATACAGAATAAATTGTAAACATATATAAAAGATAATGTATATAATGGTGATGAATGGCACAATTAAAGAAGCAAAAAATATGCTGGCAATACATAACAACAGATTTGAACAAGCAGAGGAAACAATTAGCTCTTTCTTGTTTTTAATGTAGGCATTTATGGTTATAAATTTCCCTCTTAAGTCTGCTTTGCTGCATCCATAAGCTTCGATATTTTGTCTTCTGATTTTCATTTGTTTCAAGGGTATTATATTAATATCTTTTGCAATTTTCTCCTTGACCTACTGATTACCTAAGTGTGTGTTGTTTAACTTAGGGTTCATTGTTTGTGTAGTATAGTTTCATAGATATTTTTATTTTTTTAAAATTTATTACCCTATAAACAAATTAAAATGTATTTTAAGCCACATTTGCATATTTAAGTCAGTGTTGTTAATGATATTGACAATGTGCTACAATCACCACTATCCATTAACAAACTTTACAATCAATCAAATAGAAACTCTGTACAACTTAAGTATTATATCTCATTCCTTTTCTCCTAGTCCTTGGTAACTTATATTTTAGTTTCTGATTCTATGAGTTTCCTTCTAATTTTTTCATATCAATGCGGTTATACAATATTGGCCTTTTGTGCCTATATTACTTCACTCAAGATATCTTCAAGGTTCATCCATGTTTTTGCATGGATCCGAATTTCATTCATTTTTATTGCTGAATAATTATCCATTCTCTGCATATAACATATTTTGTTCATCCATTCATTGATTCATAGATACTAGAGTTGTTTCATATTTTTGTAAATGCAAATAATGTTGCTGTGAATATTGGTAGGCAAAAATCTGTTCAAGTCCCTGCTTTCTAATCTTTGAGTATATAACTTGAAGTGAGAATGTAGGATCATATGTTAATTTTATATTTAGATTTGGAGGAACTGCCAAACTGTCTTCCACAGTGATTGCATCATATTATATTCCTACCAACAGGAATGAATATTCCTATTTCTCCACATCCTCTCTAATATTTCTTAATTTTTCCAAACTGCCTGGGCAAATGTGGGAGAAGAATCTTTAAGTCAGTAACCTTTCCCCAAACTATGAAGAAGAGTTAAAAGGGGAAGCAGACTTGGCCCAATGGATAGGGCAGCCACCTACCACATGGGAGGTCTGTGGTTCAAACACCGGGGCTCCTTGACCCATGTGGAGCTGGCCCATGCACAGCGCTGATGCATACAAGGAGTGCCATGCCATGCAGGGGTGTCCCCCACATAGGGGAGCCCCACATGCAAGGAGTATGCCCCATAAGGAGAGCCATCCAGCATGAAAGAAAATACAGCCTGCCCAAGAATGGCGCTGCACACACGGAGAGCTGACACAAGATGATGCAAAAAAAAGAAACACAGATTGCTGGTGCCGCTGATAAGGATAGAAAGCAGTTACAGAAGAACACACAGGGAATGGGCACAGAGAGCAGAAAACTAGGGGGGAGGGTAAGGGGAGAAAAAGAAATAAATCTTAAAAAAGAGTAAAGGAATGTGTAAATGGCAAATTCTGAAATGAGATAACAAAGCTTAAAAATTCCTTATCTTTTAATGCAACATTTATTTAATCTAAAGTCTTCCTTAAAAATTAAAAAAAACTAATTATAAAATGAAACAAAACAGCCTTAGAATTCTCCCTGGTACCCTTGCTGCTCATCTTCCACCCCTTTACAAGAAAGGCTGTAATGTGCTGTGCTGAGTCCAGCTCAGCAGTAGGTTTGCATGAAGGGAAGGCAACACAGAACTGAAGAAATAAAAGGACAGAAAGAAAGACACAAGAGAGGAAATAAAGATGGGACCAGGGGACTCACAGCTTCTGAAACTGAGAGCCTCAAACCTAGTTTCCACATTGTATTTATTTAGGAACTAACAGGCAGCTGTTTTTTATTTACTGTACTAAAGGACAGTTACAACATATACAATAATAAGTTACAGGTCATACAAAGCTCAAATGCCTCCTCATGCAAACATTTTTTCATGCTGACTAGATGGTGTTCCATCTAGTCAAGGCCAGGTGTTCCTAAGCTCACACTTTTTGTCTGTGTTATGGAAATGTTTCAACTTCAAACCATGTTCCTTACTATTTTCCCACAACAATTTCCCCTCTTTGTTTTTGCAAAGCAGTGATGACAAATTTGGTGAATTCTGGCTGCTTCAAACCCTGGTGGGTTTGTTGCATGCATCTGAGGAGGTTGCTCTCACTATGGTGAGCATAGCTACCAGCAAATTAGGAGAAGTAACTGGAAATTTCTCCTTTTCCAACTGTTATTCAGCTCCTTGACTCAGATATTTAATTTGCCCCTGTGGGGGGGTGAAGCTGCTCTGGTCTTCAGAATGGGACCCAGCCATGTAGTTTCCAGCATCAATCTCTCCATCTTTCATTATCTTTTGGCATTCATGATCTGGTTTTATTTGATGAGCTGCTACCCACACAGGATGGTTCTCCATCTCCTGGGGAAACATAAACATACCTTCATCCCCAAGTTAACAGCTTCTCTGTTGACCATTCATTAGTCAGTGGATCATTCCACCAAATTAAAGGTTTTTCAAACAGAGTTTGGGTTTGAGTTTTCAAATTACTTTGGAAATGCCTTTCAGATGCTGTCCTTTCCTGGGTGGTTCCACAGTTAAGAATATTAAGAGTGAATAGTGCTTTATGTAACTGCATCTGTGGTGTCTCCTTGTTTCCCCATTTTTGTTTTAGTAACATGAGTTTAAGGGTTTGATTTGCCCACTCCACAATAGCTTGCCCTTAGGAGTTATACAGAAGTCCTGTAATATGTGAAATACTCCAAGTATCTAGAAATCTTTTAAGGGAAACACTGGTATAAACAGGAGCATTATCTGTTTTGAGAGACTGGGGAAGTCCCATTACAGCAAAGCAAGCTATGAACTACAAAATTTTGACATATGGTGGGGCTATTAAGTATTCCTTGAAGAAGATATTTCCACTGAAACCATTTCATATATTCTTTGCTATTGAAAGAAGGCACTGAGAATGCAAATTTCTCACAGTCTTGGGAACCAAATGTATTGTAAAGAAAAAATCCATAGCAACAAGCAGCCAGCTATGAGGGATCAGAGCTGGTGTGGGCAAACCTGGCTGCAGTGCACCCATAGGTTGAATGACTGCATTTACTGCTCAGAGGTCTGTTAAAAGCCTCCACTTGCCTGATTTTTTCTGAATAGGAAACACTGGAGAGTTCCAAGGACTAAAAAATTATTCAGTATGTGCCTTATCTAACTGTTCCTTAACTAATTTATAGAGTGCCTCCATTTTTTCTTAGGTTAATGGCCACAGTTCAACCCAAACTGGAGAGGTCATAGTCCATTTAAGAGGAATGGGTTTGGGTGGTTCAGGAGGCTAGACAGATCAGTGGCCCTTATGGAAAAGATGAATATCCTAATCCTTTATGATTACCATGAGCTGTGGGATCTATTGGTTTAACAGTTCCCTGGTGGTGCTTACCCAATCCTAGCCCTGGAACATGCCCCTGTTTCCTTATTAATTTTTTACTTTGCTTAATCTATTGGCTAACCTGGGGAATATAAATTTCAGCCTGCCATTGATCTAATAGAGCATGCCCCCAGAGATTAAAAGGCAAGTCTGCAACATCAGCTGCAGGGTGGCATATTGCCCATCAGGCCCCAGACAATGAAAAATTTGCACACTGTTTTAAACCTGTGAGAGCACCAAGTCCCACAACAGAAATAGATGCATCTTGTAATGGCCAAGCAGAGGGCCAATGGTTAGAACTAATGTTAGAAATATCAGCTCCAGTATCAATAAGTCCTTTAAACCATTTGTTCAGAATGGTTACTTCACAAGTGGGATAAGTTTCTAAAATTTTTTTCAATTAAGAATACTCCTGTTATTCCTGTACTTCCAAAACCATTTTTCCTTTGGACTTTCTCACTAGCTCCTACTGGAACATAAGGGAGCAACAACAATTGTGCTATGTGCTCTCCAATATCAGCTTTCAGGTAGACAGAATAACCTGAATCTCTCCTTGATAGTCACAATGAATTACTCCTGTATGCACCCTAACTCCCTGGGAGGTGAGACTGCTCCTCCTGAGGAGAATTCTGACCATACCAATTGGTAAATGTTCCCTTATTCCCATTTTTACACAGGTGGGAGTATCCCCTGGAAGCAAGATAACAGCTTTCGCTGTAGGGATATCTATGGCTGCGCTTCCTGCCTTGGTGGGGGATAAGTCAAGGGCACTGTGGAATGTGAGGATTGCTAGGCTGAACTGGGAAAGCTCCCTTTTGGAATAGGGCAAGGAGCAGGCCCCACTGGAAGTTTCCCAACAAGAGAGTGCCTTTCTTATGATAATATGATAATTAGACTGACATTGGCTAACCCAATGATTTCCTTTACCACAGTGGGGGCATGGCTCAAATGGTTTCCGAGCAGAAAAATTCTGTTTGGGCAGCATTGCTTTTCACTCACACTTTTTCCAACAATCTTCTCATGTGACCAATTTGTCCACAATTGAAACATTTTCCAGAGAACCTCTTATTGATTTCAATAGTCATATTGCCATAGTCTGAGCCAGCATAATAGCACGGTGGCCCTCTCTCCTTACATCCTGGCACAATTTAATATATCCAGTCAAATCCACTTTACATTTCATAATCCCAATAGCTTTCTGACAATCCTGATTAACATTTTCATAAGCCATTTGCTGCAAAATAGCATCAGCAGCTTCTAAATTATTGACCTGTTTTTTGATAGTCTCCTGCAACCAAATGGTAAAGTCAGGGTAAAGTACTTTAGATCCTTGTAATCTTTTTTGAAATGACACTGAAGGTTGGCCTTTGACCTCATTTTTTTCCCAGGCCCTTAAACAACAGCAATGGGCCTCTGTGATGGCTTGAGCATTCATTGTTAATTGCTGAGCTACTCCCATCCAATTCCCCACCCCTACTAACTAATCCAAGGAAATGGGGATATTATGGGCTCTACTGTGAGTGGCCTGAGTATCTCCATGATCTCTCCACCAGGTTTTGAATGGTGGAAACTCTCCAGACCCCAGGGTGATGCATGCAAATGCAGACCAATCAGCTGGGATCAGCCAAGAGCCTTCAGCAAGCCCCTGCACTGTACCATAGGTAAAAGGAGAATTTGGACCATATTGTTGCACTGCTACTTTTAACTCTTTCAAATTTTTAAATGGGAAGCCTTCATGAGTGAACTCATAAACTCCATTTGGATTTTGAGGATCCACTCCAGGAACTTCTCTTTCTCACATGGTGATCAGAAAGGCCATTTGAAGTGCCTCTGAGTCACCCTCCCTTCTAGCCTATAAAATGCCTTGTTATAAAGCTGACAACTTTGGCTGAGTGTTTCTGGGCATAGGAGGGAGAGGAGGTGTCAGTAGAGGGGAAAGTGACACTACAGTCAGTTAATGAAGACAAAATAACTCAAAAAATTCAGTGGGAGGAACTTCCTCACTGTCTCTATTTTCATTTTCCTCTTCCTCATCTTCTGTTTGCCAAGGTTCCAAAACAGATTTAATAATTATACAAGTAGACCAAATAGTAACAGGGACTGGAACACCTTGTACATGTAGTTTTTCTAACTCTTTTCCTGCTCTTTCCCAGTCTTCTAATTCTACACATTCTACTGCTGGGAACCATGAGCAATATTTTTTCTAAAATCCATAAAATTTCTAAAATATGAGACTTGCTGGTCTCAGCTCCTCCTGCCTTGAGTTGTTTGAGGAGACAGACACATGGGTGATATTGTGCTGAATGGTCTCTGTTTCCCACTGTATCCCTGCTAGAATACTCTAGAGTATTACTCACTGAGGACTTGGAAGGCCTCCTAAACCACTCAGAGGTCTATGCCATGACAACACCTTTAGTTTCAATTGAAGTGATTCTTCTTCCCTTCATGCCCCATGTTGGGCACCAGTTGCTGAAACCAGCTCAGCAACAGGTTTGCATGAAGGGAAGGTGATGCAGAACTAAAGAAATAAAAGAACAGAAAGAAAGACATGAGAGAGGAAATAAAAATGAGACCAGGGGACACACAGCTTCTGAAACTGGGAGCCTCAACCATAGTTTCCACATCATATTTATTTAGGAACTAACAAGCAGCTGTTTGTTATTTACTATAATAAGGGACTGGAGCAACATTTACGATAATAAGTTACAGGTCATACAAAGTTCAAATGACTCCTCACACAAATATTTTTTCATGCTGACCAGATTGTGTTCCATCTAGTCAAGGCCAGGTGATCCTAAGCCTGCACTTTTTGTCTGTGTTATGGAAATGTTTCAACTTCAAACTCTGTTCTTACTATTTTCCCACAACAGTGCTGGGTTTCTCATGTGGGTTCTTTTGGTCCAGAGGCAGCAATGTGGCCCCTGTGAGCATGCTGGGGTGCTTGTAGGACAGTGCCAAACTATCATTCAGAAGTCCAAGAGACTGAGCAGGGGAACATTATCTCATATCTCAGGTTCACCTTCACATACTCCCTGAGAGCAGGGAAACTGCTTGCAGACAACTACGGACTAGAGTACTGTGGGAGACAATTAAAGTAAGATAAATTAGATTCTTGGGTAGAGGCTTTGCAAACAACTTTGGTTTCATAGCATAGCTATAGCTAACACAAAGAATATTAATGACTTAAAACTTAGCCTTCACAGGACATGATTGCTCACTCAAGCATAACATACACTAAATATGATGCAATCCCACAGTATTTTCAAGGTAGGTTGCATCGTTTAATACTCATATGAGCAATATGTGAGAATTTTCTTTGTTCACATTACACATTAACATTTTACATTGTTAGGTATTTAACTATTTTCTGGTGTGTTGAGTGCATAGATTCATACATGTATATATAGATACACACACACACATATCCAGTTGATAGTGATTTTATGCTTTACTATAGCAGTACTATGGATATACTCTTCTGTTAAATTCCTGTCTACATTATATATGACAGGTACATTCGTTCAGTTTGTTACACAGAAATTTGTTCCTTCTATATCCTTTGAAAAAGAGAAATTTACAATTCTAAGATAATGAAATCTATCAACTTCTGTGTATTAGTCAGCCAAAGGGGCTGTGAGGCAAAATATCAGAAATTGGTTGTTTTTTTAAAAAGGATATTTAATTGAGGCAGAAGCTTACAGTCACCAGGCCATAAAGAATGAGTTACTTCCCTCACCAAAGTCTGTCACCACATTTTGGAGCAAGATGGCTGCTGAAGTCTGTAAGGGTCAGGCTTCCTGGGTGCCTCTCTCCACAGGGCTTTTTTCTCTCTGCGCTCAGCTGTTCTGCTTTATCCGCAAGGCTAGCTGTAGACTATCAGGCAAATAGTTCATCTCTCTTCCTGGGACCTCTCCTGTGCCTCATCCTGCCTTCTCTCTGCTCCTCTGTGTCCTTACTTCCTAAGCTCCAGCATCCAAAACTCTAAACTTCCTTCTCTGATGTGTGGTTTCTTTGTGAGGCCCTGCCCACCAAGGCAGTGGGAGCTCAAGATCCTACTGACATGGACCAATCAAAACCTCAGTCATTATTTAATCAAGTAAAATTGAAACCTTTGAATCCAATACATTTAATATGCCCAGAGGAAGGAAAAAAAACAAAACAAAACAGTTTACCAACATAATCCAATATTTCATTTTGGAATTCATCAATAATATAAAACTGCTAAGATCTGACACATTCTGAAGCCTTTTTATGTCTTTTAAAATAACTATGCCTTTGAGTTTCCTTTCTGTTCACTTAGTCTACATCAATTATGTATGGGGTTAGGTAGGTGTGAAACTTTGTTTTATCCAATATTACCCAATTGCAGAAGTGTGATTTTCTGAAAAGTACATAATACTGTTAATCTATTTTCACACATTACCTCTGCCATATATCAAATGCCTGCAGCCATGCCCTTTATTCTATTGCTGTGGCTCCTTGTTTATTTCTACAGTCACTACACATCAATTCAAATGAATTAAAATTGTTTTTTAATTTAAGGAAATTTTATTTTTGAGAGTTTTAAGAGCTGAACTGTGGTGCCAGGTGTCAAGGCAGCTAATCAAAACAAAGCAAAAAAGTGAGTAAACAGGGAAGCCTTTATATCTTTACTGTGATAATTTATGCAAGATTTTATCTCAGGAAACATGCTAATTCACCCCTGTTTAATTTCTTCATGAAATGACACTACCATATGAGGGTCATATAAATCAGACTTGGGGATCATCTCACTATTGACGGTCTCTCTCCAAACAAAGAATTCCTGTAGTTTTATAGACCCAAAGTCTAGGACAGATGGGGTATCTAAATGAGCAAAACTACTTAGTCTTTATGGAAGAAGTATTCTCAAAGTCTGCAGCTCCCATCCTTCCAAATAGGGCATTGTCCAGTAAGTCACCCAAGGAAGGCCTTGTTATGAGCCCTTGATAGAGAGGTGTCCCAATGGAGGCATCTGTCCTAGGAATGCAGCTATGAACATCAACATGACTAGCCAAGGGGGTCTAAGTTTTTTACTACACTTTTGTTCAAAGATTTCGTTCACTGACTGTGAAACAAGTCTGTGTGGTATAGTATGGGGGCATTTTGGAGATACTAGAATTGTCCTAAATGAAGTTGCAATGACAGATATAGGCCATTATACAACATGTCATAACTTAAAATTTTAAACTGTAATTTAAACTACAACAACATAGTGACAATGTGTTCATCAATTGTAACAAATGTACCACACCAATGTTGCTAACGTTGGAAAGTGTGGGAAGGGTAGGGGATGGCGCTTATTGGAATCCCCTATGTATTTTATATAACATTGGTGGGATCTATGTACCTTTTAACAATTATTTTTAAATACATTTTTTATATTTGAATACTTTTTTACATTTAAAAATTTATTGATTCATATAACTCATATATAAACATACATAAACAATAAATGTATAGTAAAAATTGTGAACTTACAAAACAAACGTGCATAACATTATACAGAGCTCTCATATCTCATGCCAACCCTGATACCTTCCATTGCTGTGAAATATCTTCTTAAAATGATGAAAGAGCACCCTCAAAATATTACTGCAAACCAAAGTATCTTGCATTTGGTGTATTGTTTCCCAAAGCCACCCTATTTTAATATCATTCTTACATGAACATACATAAACAGTAAGTGTATGGTAAAAGATATGAACTTACAAAACAATCATGAACATGTGTAGAATTCCCATATAATACTCCTTATTAATTTACCACCATGTTGTGTAACCTTTGTTACAGATAATATCATCAGATTATTACCACCAACCATGGTCCATAGCATACATTTAGCACACTGTTTCCATACTCCCCCATTATCAACACAGTACATCTTTGGCATAGATGCATGAATAGTACAGTATTCTTATTAACCACATTCCATTGGTCACCTCAGTTGTATTTTCCATACTTCTTCACATTCCTTACACACAGCAATATTGATGGACAGCTGCTTTAGCTGATAGGACACACTTGCATTTTTTATTTTTAAAAGATACTTAGATTACATAAAATGTTACATTAAAAAATATATAGGGGATTCCCATATGTTCTACTCCCCACACCTCCCACTTTTCCCTACAATAGCAACTTCTTTCACTAGTGTAGCACATTCATTGTAATTGAGGAACACATTTTGGAGAATTTCCACACAACACGGGTTATAGTTTACATTGTAAGTTACACTCTCTCCCACTCCATTCTGTAGACTATGAAAGGATATATAATATCCTGTATCTGTCTTTGTAATGTCATTCAAGAAAATTCCAAGTCCCAAAAAGGCCCTCATATTACACCTCTTTTTCTCACTCCCTGCCTTCAGCAACCCCAGTGGCCACTGTCTCCACCTCAATGATATAATTTTTTCCATTGCTAAAATACAGTAAGTCTATAGTAGAATTCCAGTAAGTCCATCTAGTCCATATTTTATTCACCAACCCTGAGGATTCTGGGATGGTGATGCCCACTCCACCTCTTATTGAGAGGGGACTTTAATCCCGTATGGCTGACAGATAAGACTCTCTTGCTTGCAGTTGTAGACTCTCTCAGTTCCTTGATGTGGTGCTAGTCCACCTTCACTTCCTTGTTGGTTGTCCTGGGTGAGTCCAATGACCTGGAGAGTAGGTATTGCAACTCTGCTGAGGCTCAGGGTCCAGCTAGTGCATTGACAACTAGCTGTTTCTGCTCTCAGTCTCCATGTATTACCCTCTCCCAGCCCTGCTCTCTCACTCTCAGAGCAGAACAGGGGCTGAACAAGTGAGATAGTCCTGCAGGCCTCAGAACAACAGTACCTAGAAACCAGTGACTTTGAGAGGGTCTCATCTCCAGGAAATTCTGGGGCCAGTGCCAGTGGTTCCCACAATCCTTGGGTAGCCTTCAGGGACTGCAGAGGGTTATTTCCCTGACATTCTGCTGAAAGCAATGCAGGGTAGGAAGGAGAATAGGCTAGGACCTCTAGTGCCCTGCCTCCTTCCCATGGCAGAGTTAGGTCTTCTGAGCAGGTAAGAGCATCCACAGGTTTGAAGAGGGCATCACCACTGCATCAATCCTCTATTCTTTATTGCTTGGCCTGCAACGAACCAGAAATATCAATCCTGGACACCCCCAAACCATGCCACTGGCATCAGTGGATGCCTCCCTCTGGTTGTAACACAGGCCTGTCTCCACCTAACTCTTGGCCCTACCTTTATATTAACCTCTAAACACAGAGTGACTGCCACAGCACCACCTGGTCAATACTAAGCCACACAGGGGTCTCAAAGTCAAATATGTCACAAACCTTGGCTGTATCATTCTCACTTCCTGCTAACAAATTGACCCAAGAATACTTGATGGTGAACTTTAGCCACCAGGAAAACTCTTGAACCTACAAATGGCACACTGCCCCTGCCTATCTAGAAGGACACAGGGTGAATGTGAAGCTTGCCAAAAACCAAAAGCCTGACTCCAAACCACGAGGAGCCTGGGCCCTCATGCCACTTACCTGGAAGCTTAGGCCTGTTCCCAAACTGGACATCCCTGATGGCCCTGGCACGTCTTACTCTGACCTCTGGAGGAGGAATCCTTGGAACCACTGATAGTTAGCAAATAAGCTGCAGACCTGCTCAACCTTAAAACTAATCTCCAGTGCCAAGTGCTCTTGCCCAGGACAAGACATCCAGCCAGTCCAAGTCCAACCTCATCTCTCCAAGGGCAGCCACAGCAGCACATGGGGGAGCTGGAGGGCTGCCCACCTGCACATTCACAAGTTTTCTACCAAGTACCCATCTGGACAAGGTGAGAGATGTAGCCCCTGTTGCATGGAGCTGACACCCAAGGGGAGAGTCTTTGGGAACAGCCCCTGCTGCCCATGTGCCACCCCCCAGATGGCACCCAGAGGTCATTTGAAAAGCCCCAATGTCATGGGGCTAGCAGAGGGACTCCCCTGTGGAGGGTACAAACCATCCCTGGTGGGGCACACCTCCATGTATGGTTTTCCCCAGGTGTGGCCAAGCCCCCAGGCCCTCTGGACCTAACCTGGTGATTTTTGTATCTATGGTGGAAGAACCAGACATCAGAGAATAGCAAGGATGATATGAGGCCTCCTACTCTAGTGCAGGCTGCCTACCCCTCTGGCTCTCTCCTTTCCCCTGCATGGTGGTCCCTGATGGGCAGGACCCCCAACTGCAGTGCTCACATCTCCTCATGGACTTCTCTCCCTGATGATCCCTTGTTTGGTCTCCTTCCCCCCAAGTTGTAAGTGCTCAGGGCCTAAACACAGGAGATGATTAAGGTGCATGGGCTGAAGCCAGATGACTGGTGATGTTTTGGCTCCATGTGGCAAAACAAAGTCTCTGCTTATGCAGACTCCTATCAGGGCTGGAATGTCTATCAGACAAGAGTCCCTGTCCTGGGACCACCAGCGCACAGTAGTTGGGGAACTTCAGGAGACTGGAGGAAGTCTCTGGAGTGGAGACACCTGGAAAGAGACCCCTGGGAAGAACAGTCTGTGGGAAGCATGCTAAGAAGAGCATTCTGGAGGAGATGCAGTTTGAGGGAACTTCCTGGGGTTCAGACTGTCAGTAAGGAGTTCAACAGGAAAGGACAGCATAATGGAGAAGCACTCTGGGGGAGGAGTGTCCTGGGGGTTCATCTCATGAGGGAACACTTTGAGGGGGAGAAGCTTGTGGGGCTGTAGTCTAGGTGGAAGCTTTCTAGGGAGGCATCCTGGGGAGAAGCATCCTAGGGAGGGTATAGCCTGGGGGAAGCAGCCCCAACTTTCACTCTCATCCTTTTGGCCTTGTTGGGCCCGTGCCCACACCCAAGGCAAAATCCTGCATCTTCTGGTAAAACGCTCTTGGATGTTCCAGCTCTTTAGATCCTCTGGACACAGAGAGGAGAGCAGTGGGTGCCTGGAAAAAGACAACAAGGAGAAAGGTCATGAGAACAGGAGCTTCCAAATCTGCTCCCTCCTCAAGGCCCCCAAGGAGGCAACTCTCGAGCTACCCTCTCTCCCCTCACCTCTCTGTCCTCAGTCTGGGGAGAAGGTGGGACCAGCTGCCTCCCATAGACTCAGAGGTGCATAGACAGAGGTGCTGGCCCACCTGCAGACCCCAGGGGAAGGCCACAGGTTCAGGGCCACAACAGGGCTCCTGATTCCAACAGGGTGCACTCCTGAGCCTGGCCCCCTCATGGGGTCCTTAGACCCTGCCCATTCCCTATACATGAGCTTGGGACTCAGCTCTGTCCTGTGGAAGAGGGACAGTCTAGTGGGCTGTGTGGCCAAAGGATCAGCTCTCAATAATTCAGCCTCTGCTCCCCCAAGAGTCCCCAAAGGTTGGGCCAGAAAGGGCAGGACCTGAGTGGACAGGACCCAGATTGGAGGAACCTGGAGTGAGAAGGATACAGAAGGAGTGAGACACAGAGTGGGGGGGACCTGGAATGGAGAGACTCAGAGTGAGGGGGACCTGAAGTAGGGGTACCTGGAGCGGGGTGACCCATTGTGTGGATACCTGTAGTGGGGGACACTAAGTGGGTAGCCTATTCTGCCTACTCATTGGCTCCTGGGATTCTCCACATTGGGCTGAGCTGTGCCCTGCAGCGGAACTCCCTGTCACTCTCCAGGATCAGCGCCCTGAGGTGATGGCCTCCACCAGCCCCTTCTCTCACCTGTCGCTTGCTGGAAGAAGTACCTGCTCACATGCCACCCTCTTCCCTTTTCCTCTCAGGCCCTGATCTGGCTGCAGCAGTGCTGCAGTTGTGGGTTGCAGCATCACTCTATACCAGAGCATTCTACCTCCCCTGGCCATCTCAGCTACTTCCCCCTGTCACCTCCCTATTGCCCTCCTGGGTCCCTGGGGATCCTGGTTGGGGCCTCATCCTCGGGTCTCTCTGCCATGTAAATGAATCTCAGATGGTTCATTCATGCAGGTTCCCTATCCTTGTCCCACACCCTCCTCATTACCTGGCACCAGTGGGCAGTGACTTGTGCACCCACCCCCACACCAGTCCTGCTCACTTTCACCCACTTGCAGGGCCAGGAAACAGGCCTCAAGGCCAGTGACTGCAACCCCCACCCCCACACCAGACCTGCTCCCTGTCACCCACTCTTGGTGGGTTCCCATGCATCTGCAAGTACTGGAGGGCCTGGGCCTTGGGCCCTGAGATCTGAAACCAACTCTCTCCTTACCCCACTTCACACAGACCCCAGGTCTCAGGGAGTCCATCCCCCATCACATGGAATCCTGTACCCTGCTCCCTTGTCACAACCCTGAGCTGGTCACATTCACTTACGCTACCCAATCCCATGCAAGGAAGGCACAGCTACCACTGGGTCTCCAGGAAATAGCTTAAGGTGGACACCCAACACCTGAGCTACCTACCCATCTGCCATGATGATGCTTTCACCCTCCTGCTCTCCCCTCAGCTACCCATACCCTCCACTGCTCATCATCACTGAAGCCCTTAGTGCTAATTTCACAGTGATGGAAAGTAACCAAGTGAAAAGTACCTCGCTCTTTCACACCCAGCCTGCTACTAGGCTGACCATCAGGCCCACACCTGCCCCTGTCTTGGCCAGGACTCCCCCAACATTCACCTCCTTTTAGTGCTGTTATTCTTTGAGTCATTCCCTTAGCTGGAGTGTTTGTAGATCTCTCATCTTACACATCAGCCTCTCTGGAGTCCTCCACCCCTCCAGCTTCCCCAAAATGCTGCTCCCCACCCCCACAGCACCTCTCAGATCTATGCTTCTGATGCAGACACTATGCCCCCCACTCTCCATGGCCACACCATAGAATCATGGCCCAGCTCACCAGCCACCTCCATCTGACATCCCTCCTGGACTGATCTCATCTGCTTGGCTTCCAGAACACCACACCTTCTGACGTCCTCTTATCTCACCCACCATGACCTCTCAGTCCCTCTCTGCTGACATCTCCATACCCATGTCTGTCTGGAAAGTTCCAGGTATGAGTCCCTGGAGGTCAGAGAGGCAGGGTCTCAGCCCTTAGCCCTCCTCTCCCCTCTCTCATTGTACCAGGGTTGAGCAAAACCTGACACAACAACACCAGCTAATAGTTGACAGTCATTGAAGCAAGATGACAGTTTCCATTGGTATTTTCTCTACTTCTGTGTACAATGGAAATTTCCATAAGAAAAACTGATGTACAAATAGTGAAGTTAAAGTGGAGGGGGAGATGGACAACAACATTTTTCACATATGTGGCCACAATGCATTCCAAAGGGCAGCAAGAACCTACAAGTCCATAAAGGGCAGATGGCTGGGCCTGTCTGTCAGGTCAACCCAGTGGTTTGTTCTGTCATTCTCATTCTCTCCATCCTGGCTGATCTTTGGCAGTTGCCCTTGTAATTGCCAGGCTGGTTCTTGCAAGCCCCAGCTGCAGTTCCTCCTTCCCTCTGCATATTACATCACAGGAAGACTCCCTTTAGTCTCTGGACATGGGGTCCCCTGACCATGACTTGCACCTTCCCCCAACGACCCAGGGGTGACGCTGCAGTTTTGCACACCTCACCCACTGCAGGAGGCTCTGGGTTTCAGAAAAGGGGCAGAAGACCCTGGACCCCCCTTAAAAGAGCAGCATTCAGGGATTTCCATTGGGGAAATGAAGCAGGCTAGTAAGATAGGGAGTTAATAGGTGTATCTGGAACCTGGCAGAGAGTCCACGTGGACATTAGAATCCCCCAAGACGGCTGCTAGAAGATCCCCCACCCCCAGGATTCTGGTATCCAGAACAAAGACTTCTTCTGGATGCAAAGAAAAGCCCCGGATGTTCCCTAGGGACTTTATCATGGGGTCCTCACTAAGGGATTGATGGGTGGGGTAATCAATCCAAAAGGCAAACAGCTGGAACCCCTCCCCTGCCATTAGCAAAGGGGTGGAATAATTCGTAGTTTATAAAGCAAACCATGAGGGCTGAGTGCCCTCTCGCCCTGCTCTCTTGTCTCTGGACCCATTCCTGTCCTCTGTGTGCCACTCTCACCATTTTTTCTCTGCCATGTGGCCACACAAGTAAACCTGGGGATTTATAATCTACAATGGGGAAATGCAGCTTGTAAATCAGCCCTCTTTATCCCTTTTCACCCCCTTCCTCTCTACCTGGGACCCCTGCTCTGTTATTTTCTCCCATTTCTCTTCCCTCCCTACCTGAATGAATTACTAATCTAACTCACCTGGGGTGCTCTTAAAATTCATTTCTGCAGCATAGCCAAGAACCTAGATAAAATCCGGTAAAGGAAGGGCTCCTTTCACCACTCACGTTTGCTTCAGCATGCTTCCCCACGGGACTCTTGAGAGAGGTGGGGAGAAAGAGGTGGGGAATGGGGAGGGGAAGCTGGAGGCAAGACTTCCACTGTGCACGTGAGCCCTCTGACCCTAGCGACAGGAATTTAAGACCTACATGGATTCATTCGTGGAGGCCATTCTAGGCATGGGTATTTCAGGGGGAAATGGAGTAGAGGAAACCTCCTGGGCATCTGCCCTGCGGGAGAACCCACCTGCCCAGCACCTGGATATCTATCAGGGCAGGCACACCGCGCTGCGTGGAAAGGCCTACGCAGGCCCAGTCGCATCCTGCTGTGCAGGTCCCACTTCACAGCGCTGATGGACTTCCCTTCGGTCCCTGCCTCTGCAAGTTTCCCCAGCAATCCCCACCCGGGGGCTAGGCTATTCTGCTCTCCACCACCATTTCCACAGTCGGGGAAGGCCCGTGCGCCAGCGCAGCGCCGCAAACCACAGCCCGATCTTGCCTGGTCTTCGGCGCTGGAAAAGTGGTGTGGCGCCCGGGGCACCAATCCTGCCCCTGGAGGTTGACCCCTCCCGTCGACCCGAATCTGCACTGTTTGCTGTGCTTGGGACCTGGGAGCGCCCTTGGCAGTTTGCAAAGCCCCGCGGAATTGCATTTCCTCTGGAAAGGGGCTGGACATTTCCTACTGGAGCTTCTGGACTCCGCAGTGAAGTGACCTAGACCAGATCACACCCCACTGCCCTCCTGCACCCTCCGCCTATCTGCACCCCTATCCTGCTCATTCGCAGTGACCTCCCAGGCTGGTGTCCTACTGGTGGGAGTTCTGTCCTCAGGGCCCTGAAAGCACACTATTGGAACTCGGGTTCCTGGGAGTGGATGCTAGAGGGCAGGTGGGGGCAGAATAGCGCACAACCCAGTAGGCTGTGAGGAAGCCAGGGGTCCCTGAGATCCCACCCCTTCATTGGGAAGTGGGTGGAGGAGTATGAACTACTTTGAACAACCCCCACTCCCTTGACTCCAAGATACACTGCAGAGGCAAGGTTGGTTTTGGAGATGCTAGTTGCAGAAGGGCCTGCGATAGGAAATCCCTTGGTCCATAGCTCCATGGCACCAGCACCCCCTGCTGACTGTGGACAGCACATCCCCTCTGGCTCCGAAGGACCCGCACAGGAGGAAGACCACACCTATGCAAACCCAGACCCCAAGGAGGCAGGGGAACGGGCCTGAGCAGAGGCTCCAGTGGAAGATGCTGGTTCTTCAACCTGGGGATTAGCATAGGGATCCATGATGGAAAAGATGGAGTGGGGACTTCTGGAGCAGGACTCTGCAGTATGAACTTGGAGCCTTGGAGTCTTTGAACTTTGCCCTGACCCCCTTAAGGACAGACAAGTCCCTGACCCTGGGCATAGAGGGTCAACTGCACAATGGAGAGAAGGAGTGAGGATGTCCTGGGGACCTTAAGGGTTCTCCATGACCTGGTCAAGTAACTGTTGGATAATTACTAAACTGCTAAAATCCTGGCTTGAGGCATCTTCCAGGGAATAAATGAATGGTGAATACCAGCCTATCTTGTGGAACTTGCTATTTTAGGGAGCAAATTAAAGGTCAGGTTTTGGGCCTCCACAAGCAGGGAAGACCTTCTCAAGGTGAGAGATGGAAGCTTGCCACTGGCTTTTAAATTGAGGCCAGTGCTACCTGCAAACAAAGATTTCTGACTTCATGGCTTTGTGTATGCAAAAGAATTAGGTAGGAAGGTAAACTTTCAACATTAGCTCAAGTGAAAATCTAGGAGCACTCCATGGGCCTGTGGCATATTGCTACATAAACCATGGTGTGTGGAGAGTGGACCTGGAGTCAGAGGAAGACCACTACCTGGCATGAAAGGTGATCATTACACATTGTACAATAACAATGGTGTCTTAGGAAAGAACTTTCAAGAAAGGAGCCCACCTGAAGAACACAGAAATAGAATGATATGTGCCAAGATATTAAACTTGGTCACTCCTGGAGGGATGCATAAGGAATATTCATTTTGTCCTTTTCTCCTTTTGTTTATCAATCTTTTCTAATTTTTATAAAATGATAATGTCGTGGTTTTCTATTTTTAGGTAGTGGTAAGGGAAAGAAAGGGTATTAGCAGGGTTGGGTCAGAGCTATCATGACCAACTGTACTGAGGCTCAAGCACTGGGACAAGGTGGAAAGTGGATGGAAATGAGAGGATTTCAGTCTGCATTTGAGTATCTCTTTTGCTGCAGCAAATTAACCACTTACAGTGAAACTTTCTGCGAATGTGGTCATAATGTCTTTCGCCAGGACACAGTAGATGTTTAGTGAAGGAATTTCTCATCACCTATACATCACTAATGAATTTCAACCAGCAATGTTCCCTGCCCAAATGTCAAATAAAGTACTGTGCACTATTAAATTACATTTAAAAACAATTACATAAATTCTATGAATCTAATTTTCATTGTTTGAAAAGCAGTTACTTTTTTTGGTTGCTGTGAACTCAGTAAGTGCCAGGTAAGATGTTTCTGTTTACGAACAGTCACTTACTTGACATTTTGAGCTAGGCTAACTATTCTCTATTTACTATCAAGAAACAGGTCCAGTAAATTTTAAAACACTTTCCAAAAGACCTCTGCCAGTAAGTGGCAGCTCAGATTTTGAACCCATGATGTCAAACTCTAAAGCCCACTTCCTAACCTCAGCACTTCAAAACAAATTCTTTATAAATGTCATATCTAATGGAGCTTGGTATACCAGCAAAAGGCTGTACCAACATGTTTTTAACCAATGTCCAATGCAAACCTAGGCTTTCTTTCTCCTTCTCTGTGCTCTCTAATGTGAAATGTAATTATTAGCACATCTTGAACATACTTGCCCAGTATTTCTCAATCTTTTATTCTCACCTGAACTCAGATTAGATTGGGGTGGATTCGCAGGTCAATTTCTTAGGAGCTGTGTGTCTTTGGGCATCTTACTGTATCCCTGTAAACTAGGGATATTGGTAGGATGTATTTCATCAAATTGAGAACATTGGAATCACGACAATCATCACCATTTGTTTCCTGTATGAACTGTTGATTCTTAACACATTGAGCATCTGGTAGGGCAAGTCCTCCCTTATTACTTTTCCTCTTCAGAAAATTTCTGGCAGTTGCTATTCATTTTTCCATCAGAGCTGAACATATTTGTTTTAACTCCTGATGACTGAAGGCTGAACAGTCTCCTAATGAGCCCACCTCTCCAGTCTACAGAATTAAGTTCTTCAGTGTCTTTCCCTGAGGAAACCCCTGACCAGGCTGCCCACCTTGAAGCCTTCCCAATGGTCCTGGGGTAAAACCACTTTGTTTCCCGTATACAGTGCTTATTCTTAACAGTTTATCCAATATCTGATACGGTATGTTCCCCCTTATTCCTTTCCCCCTTCATAAATAATCTGACCCCACCTACCAGGCATCCCAATTCCTTTTGGGGCCTGAGAGTTGCTCTGCACAGAAAGTCCCTTTGAACTTCCTGCTGCATCCTGCCTGGGTGGTCCTGCTTCACTGAGCTGTGGTGGCTCACCCTGGGCCCTCACCTGCCCACATCCCAGATGCCCCCAAAAGAACTCACCTGGGGCTCTAGGCAACACCACTCCCTGCTAATAAATCTGCCATCAGGGCTGAGCAGTGCTCCAGGCACTTCCTTCTGCTCCCAAAGTGGGAGGCCCAGGCAGTAAGGTGGTGCCACAGCCAGAGCAAGCTGGGTGGGCTACGAAGTGTGGGCTGCACAGGTGCACCAATCCCCCCCAGGGAGGGGCTACCGTGCTCCTCCAACTGGGCTTCCATGTTTCCTGCATGGGGCTCAAAGGATAGAGGAGAGGGGGTGCATTTGGTAGTTTGACAAGACCTGCAGAGTTGGGTTGCCCCCAGAAGGATCCAAGTGGTTCCCCCTGCAACCCCATAGCCCCATGCCCACTCTCTGCCTCCTACCTTGTGCATTCACATGATGGAATGCCATTCAGACATATAGAAGAATAAGGTTCTGATATATTAATTGAAATCATTATTGTGTGACATAAACATGGCACATAAGGAAATAAAATATATGATTCCAGGTTATGACATACCTAGAATAGAAAATTCACAGACAGAAAGTAGGTGTGAGGTTACCAGGAGGTGATGGGGAGAGGGAGGAACATGCAGTTGTTTGGTGGGTACAGTTTATGTAAGTTTTAGAAATTTTGAAAACAAATAATAAAACAAAATCTAAACCCAGCTAAACTACTGACTAGATTGACTTAACCTCCCATACCAATGGCCTAGAAAAGGAGGTATGAGCCTCACGAAACATAAATACTATTCATCTCACTTTTACTGTCATATAGAATATGGCTGACTTTTGCCCAAATATTACAATAATAATTAAGAGAAAAAAAATAGTGTCAGTAGAGAATGACCTCAACAAAACTGAACTCAGATAAACTCAAATTTTGGAACTATCCAACAGGGAATTTTATTCTTTTTATTCGTAAATATTTATTTCCAATAAGGAATTTTAAATAACTATAAATTGTTTTAAAGTCTCTAGTGGAAAAGTTGGATTACAAGCATGAACAGTTTGAAATTTTAGCAGAGATGGAAACAACAATAATCAAGTAGAAAGGTAGGAAAAAATACAATTCCCCTCTCCCCATCAACATGACAGAGATGAAAGATGCTTTCTAAGTGTGGGCCCATCACTAAACTCAGCTCTACCAATGAAAGAATCATTGAGGACAGTTCAATACAGGCCAAAAGAAGCTATACAAACAGAAATGGAAAGAGAAAACTGCCAAATGAAACAGAACAGGGCATCTAAGAGCTGTAGGACCATACCAAATGACCTAGCAATTGTCTAATTGGGATCCCAGAAAAAGAGCAAGAAAACAACAGAATAGTTGAAAATAACTTGAAATTTTCTAAAAGAAATAAAAGTCATCAGACTACAGAGTAAGGAAACTAGGAGCATATCAAGCAGGATAAATATCAAATACACACACACACAAGCACAAAGCTACTAAACATATAATTAAACTGCTGAAAATATGACAAACAGGGAAAAAATAAGGAATAAAATAGACTTTTGTCAGAAACTATGCAAATTGGAGGATGATCTTTAAATTCACTTAAAGGAAAGCCACTTTAACCAAGCAAAAATACTTTTCAAAAATGAAAGAAGATTAGGAATTTTCATAAAGACAAAACCTTTTAAAACTGAAAGGTTGCAAATCATGCAAGATATGCTAAAATAATTCTTCAGACAAAGAAATTACACCAGTCTAAAAATTGGTTCCACAAAAGAAATGAAGAGCATGGAAATGGTGAAAATGAAAATGAAAGTATTACATAGACTTAGTCATTTTTAACCACTCTGGAAGAAATCTGATTGTCTAAAGAAAAACTTGGTGGTGTCTTGTGTGTTATGGCATAAGTGAAAGTCAAAAGTGTGACAGTAAAAGCACAGAGTGGATGGCCCAGTGGTTAGGGCATCCGTCTACCACATGGGAGGTCCGCGGTTCAAACCTCGGGCCTCCTTGACCCTTGTGGAGCTGGCCCATGTGCAGTGCTGATGCGTGCAAGGAGTGCCGTGCCACGCAGGGGTGTCCCCCACATAGGATAGCCCCACACGCAAGGAGTGTGCCCCGTAAGGAGAGCTGCCCAGCGTGAAAGAAAGTGCAGCCTGCCCAGGAATGGCACTGCACACACGGAGAGCTGACACAGCAAGATGACGCAACAAAAGAAACACAGATTCCTGGTGATGCTGAAAAGGATAGAACCGGTCACAGAAGAACACACAGAGAATGGACACAGAGAGCAGACAACTGGGGGGGGGGGGGAAGGGGAGAGAAATAAATTTAAAAAATAAATCTTAAAAAAAAAAAGCACAGGGGATGACAGGGAGGAAGTGGACATGGGCTGTTTTTTAAGTTCTTACACTACTCATGTGTTGGTATAATGTTCTTGAAGATGGACTGAGTGTGTATCATAAACCATGTGGTAATCATGAGAAAATGAAAAACTAAATAGTGGTCTAATGCCTGTGCCCTTATGTAGATTAGGTAGCCTGAGTAAGGCGTCCAGTACTTATACCCCATAAAAGAACCTGGACTCTAAGCTGCGTGACCACCTCCCTACATCTGACTTAGAATGTGAGGAAAAGAAGGATTACAGCCAAAGAAAAAAATCAGTGATGCTGACCTGCCTGTATTTAACATTTTTATAATTTTGTCATCATGGGTTCTTTGGCATTAAGTTCAATTTTTTAGAATATTGCATCAAGACATTACTTATCTTGGTAACTCAGTTATTTGATGCCTCACTCACTTCACCCTACTCCAAGGCCTGTTTGGAAGAAAAAACGTATTTAGGGAAGCCTGGTCCGGCTCTATTAACCCAGGCTGCAGGGAGGGTGGACTCCCACCTGCTACATCCTTGCTCGAAGGATTGAGGCTGGAGCCCAGTATGACAGAGGAGGCACTTCATGGGGTGCAACCCTTGTGACTCTTTGAGCAAGGTTGTAAGTGTGAATTATTTCTGTTACAGCAAGAAAAAAGGCCATTCCTAATTATCTGTTTAGTGTTCCAGCTCCTGTAAATTGAGGCTATACCTTTCCCATTCCCTGCCCCAACCCAGTCTGCATTCTAAGGACACTGTCCAGCCCCCCAGAAAGGAAGGGCTCAATTACTCCCTCAGACTCCATCTATGTTCCCTCTGGCCTCCATGAACTACCACCCTGGATATCAGGCACCCTCTCTCCTATCTTGGAAGGTGTCTGTATCACACAGAGCTACCCGAAAGCCTGGGTCCTGGGGATTTTGTTCCAGCAAAGGGACCAGAAGGACTGTGCCCCACAAAATTGATACATATTAATAAGTCATACAAATCATCCAAAGTGTGCAATCTATGGTATTTGGTATAATCACATGGTTGTGCACTTAATCATTATTAGAACATTTTCATTTTTTTTAAAGTTTTTATTCATTTTTTAAAAAATATTACATTCAAAAAATATGAAGTCCCATTCAACCCCACCGCCCCCACCCCCCACTCCCCCCACAGGAACACTCTTTCCCATCATCATGACACATCCATTGCACCTGGTAAGTACATCTCTGGGCATCGCTGCATCCCATAGTCAATGGTCCACATCATAGCCCACACTCTCCCACGTTCCATCCAGTGGGCCCTGGGGGGATCTACAATGTGTAATAATAATAATAAAGAAAAAACAGGTAACCAAGCAAGAAAAGTCATCACCTCTCAATTTCTCTATACTTTCTCTTCTATATACAGATGCTATTTCTGGCTATTGCAAAATTTTTTTAAAAAATTGTGTACTCATTACCAAAAAAAATTAGATCAATTTCATTACTCCAAAAAGAAAAACTCCAAATCCCTTAGCAGTACTTCCCCATCCTTACATAACTACTAATCTAATTTTATCTTTATAGATTGATTTATGTTTGTATTTTATGTGAAAGCAATCATACAATATGTAGTATTTTCTGACTGGTTCCTTTCATTAGCATAATATATTTTGTGTTTTTTTAGTCTGATATGAACATCTTGTAGTATTAACATATTTGTTCAACTTCAAAGAAAAATAATCTTAAATAGGCAATTTTACCCATATTCATATGTCACATGTGGAGAAACTATGCTGTACAGTTTCATATTAAATTTTTTAGCTTTTCCTTTTTAATTTTTTTTTGCTAAATTGTCTTTTTTAAGATAAATAGATCATAAAAAGGTTACAGTAAAAATGCAAGAGTTTCGCACATACCACACACCTCACACTCCCACTCCTCCCACATCAACAACTTCTTTCATCATTGTGGCACATTCATTGCAATTAGTGAATATATTTTGGAGCACTGCTGCACTGTATGGATTATAGTTTACATTGTAGTTTACACTCTTCCCCAGTTCATTCAGTGGGTTATGGCAAGATATATAATATCCAGCATCTGTCCCTGCAATATCATTTAGGACAACTCCAAGTCCCCAAAATGCTGACACATTGCATCTCTTCTTCCCTCTCCCTGACCTCAGAAACTACCATGTCTACTTTCTCCAAATCAAAGCTACTGTAGCTTCCATTAATATATACAATAGTTCTATTGTAGAATACCAGTAATTTCACTCTAATCCATATTTTATTCCTCCATCCTGTGGACCCTGAGTTGGTGATGTCCACTCCACCTCTATATCGAGAAGGGGCTTAGGTCCCACATGGTTGATGAATGCAATTCTCTTGCTTGGAATTGTAGGCACTCTTGGTTGCCTGTTGTGGTGGTTGATCATCTTCACCTCCCTGTAAGCCAACCTGTGGCTAACCTGTGTAAGTTCAACAAATAAGAGAGTAGGAGTTGCAACTCTGCTGAGGCTCAGATCCCAGCTGGTACATGGCCAGTCCAGAGATTGAAATCTCCTGGGTATACACCAAACCCAGCACCAACCACAGGTTCTGTAAAAGTGACAGAAGGGGTCTGCACAGAAAGGCCACATCTGAGTCCAACTCCATCACACTCTGGAACACAAATTATAAAGTGGGGCCCACTCACAAGGCACTGAACTCAAGACCCAACTGCCATGACCACAGAACATGTGTGTCTCCATAGCCCTCAGAAGCACCAGTACCAGGGGTTGTATCTACTTTGACTGTCTCTGGAATCCTGCTAAGGTGTGATTAAGCATGACCCCTTTGAAGCCTCCCTGACTCTTTTTAGAAGACTCTTAGCTATATAAACTCATTTGTCTTTTCCATTTCCCCCTTTTATTCAAGGTCTTTTTTATTTGAATCACCAGTTAGTGATTGGTAGTAATCCCTCGGTGCCAGGTAGGCTCATCCCTGGGAGTCATATCCCATGGTGGGGAGAAGGTAATGCATTTACATGCTGAGTTTGGCTTATAGAGTGGACACATTTCAGCTCTCAGGAGAAAACTCTTAGGCACCCTGCAGCTCTAGGCCTAGTTCAAACTTCAGGCACACAGGCTCAAAAGCATAGTCATCGGTATCAAGGGCTCATCACTGGAACATCCTTCTTCATTGGGGGATTGTTGCTTTTCCATTGGTGAATATGACAGAGCTCCCTTGGCCAGGAACTCAGTACTCCTTCAGTTGTCATTTGTAACTCTAACTACTATGAAAACACCCAACATATATCTGATCATTTTTATGTACTCTATATACATGCCCTGGAGAACTCTGTCCCAACCATGTGTCCCCCATCAATAATACCCCACACCAGCATCCCTTCCCTGCCATAGTGGAACCCCTCTGTGGTCCAAAACTTCTTAAAAAGTGAAGCCTAATATATTGCCAAATTCAATTAAGAGGAAAATGAAATAGTAGTGATAGGTTTAAATATTAGAAATAGAATACAGACTAATCTAGAAGTATGAAAATAAAATAAAAATAAATTGGGGTATTAAAAAATGAAAAATATCATGCAACTTTTTTTTTGACATTTGGCTTTTGATCAGTCTAACAGGTGTTGCCCTGAATGTACAGTGACAAGGCAAATTATTTCATTTCTTCCTCAGTGTCTACATCCTTTCTTCTTTTTTTCCCTAATTTTTAATTTTGTCTTCAAAATAGTTCTTGGTCACAGTAAAGGCACATATACAATATAGGGGACTCCCATATATCCAACATCAAACCTTTTTCCCCCTTCCCCAGTAATGATCTTTTTACATGTTCATGTTATATTTGCTGAAACTGATGTACAGATATTAAAACACAGCTGTCAAACAAGTTCCATTTTGGTTTATATTTTAGACTGTATAATTTTCTAAATTTTTAGTTACTTTATATTTTACATTATGGTTTCCATTTTAGCATATAGACTTCCCTTTTAGTAATATACATGGTGTGATAGTTAGGGTAATGTGTCAACTCATCCAGGTAATTGTGCCCAGTTGTTTAGTCAAGCAAGCACTAGGCTAACTGTAATACAAGGATTTATTTGGACTTTAGATCCCATTGACCTTATTGTAGTAAGTAATCACCTGATTACAATTACATCAAGCAGGGAAAGTGCCATCAGCAAGGAGTGACACCTGAACATTTGAATACCATAAAAGGCAAAGTGATTTCAGTATTGAGTGAGAATTTCCCAGTTTATCTTTGGACAGCCAATGTCTCCCAGAACTGATGAAGAACCTTCATTGGACTTTCATTGGAGCCCCTGGTTGCAGCCTGCCTGTAGAACCTGGACTTGTGCATCCCAATGGTAACATGAGAAACTCATAAAATTTCATACTACTGACATATCTCTTGTTGATTTTGTTTCCCTAGAGAACCCTGACTAATGGAGTTTGGCACCATGAGTGGTTCTTGAGGAACAGAGTCTTAAACATGGAGTGTCTGAGGAGGTTCTGGAAGTTTTGCAATTGACTGCTTACTTTAATTGGATTCAAGGTTACTGACAACACCCTTTCCAATAATGAAGAGGCTGTTAACAGCCCATGGTGAGAGTTGGCAATCAAGATACACAAAATATCATCACTTGATTCCCCTACTTCCTTGCTTATAAGAAACAAGGATCTGGATGAAAGTGTTTAAAACACCTTAACTGAGTTTTGTGAAGCAAAATGGTATAATGATGTTGGCTGGCTCCTGCTAGATACTGTGGATACTGCTGCAAAATAAAGAGATGAGTTAAAGGCATCAAATTTGAAAATTAAATGCTGCATGAATGATGGGAAAGTTTCTTTGTGTGCTCTGAGTGAAAATCTTGTCTCCTGTAGCCACAGGCTCAAAATATCTGAGAACCAAACTCAGACTCTCATTGTATGAGTAGCAGAGTTACAGAAGAACCTAAAATCTCAACCTCACAGGGTTTGTGCAATTAAAGTGAAGGCATTGATTGGAAAAGAGTAGAATCCAGATAGTTGGGATGGAGAACTATGGGATGAGGATAATATTGGTGGTGACATTGTGAAGCAGGCTAGTAAGATAGGGAATTAATAGATGGATCTGGAACCTGGTAGAAAGTCCACATGGACATCAGCAACCCCAAGATGGCTTCTGGAAGACCTTCTCCCAAGATTTTGCCACTCAAATGAAGACTTCCTCTGGAACCAGGAGTAGCTCTGGATATTCCACCAAGGACTTTGTCATTGGGCCCTCCTATGAGATTGATGGGGGAAATAAGCAATCAAAGTGGTGAACAGCTGGAACTCCTCCCCTGCCATTAATGAAGGGGTACAATAATTAGCAGTTTAAAAAGTGGTGCTGGGCCTGCATTATCTCTCTTGTACCTTCTTGCCTCTGGACCAGGGCTCTAGCTGCTTCTCTCCTGCTTGGATCACCACGTAAGTAAAACCTGGGCATTTATAACCTATAATGGGGAATTGTATCCTATAAATCAGCCCTCTTTATCACTTTTCAGCCCCTTTCTCTCTACCTGGGACCCCTGCTCTGCTATTTTCTCATAATTCTCTTCTCTCTCTACATGAATAAATGATTGGCCTAACTCACCAGATGTGCTCTTGAAATTCATTTCTCCAGCATAGTCAAAGAACCTAAATGAAATCCGGTAGCAATTGGAACCCTGAATTTTGCTGAAATTATAGCAAATAAGGCTATGACGGCCTGCCCTGTCCAGACCACACCTTATCAAGCTTGTATCATCCAGCCTCCAGTCTGACCCAGGGAGTCTGAAACAACTTCTAGACCTGAGGTGGGTACCAGCCAAACTGATACCTTCCCTGCCAGCATCTGGCCTGTCCCAGGGAGTCTGAACGTCCTCCCAGCCCTGAGGTATGTACCAGCCTAATTCTAGCACGCGCCGTTGAGCTTACAGTCTGTCCTGAGGAAACTGCCTTCAAACCCCTGCCTGAAGAATTTAATCCTGTCTCACCAGAAGAAAATGTAAATGAATGCCCTGAGGTCAGTAGCTTGCAAGGTATTTCTAATATTTCTCCTTATGCACCCCCACCATCTCCCTTGTCAACGAGACCTATCATTACTAGACTAAAATCACAACAAGGTCCAAAGGTGAAATACAAAGTGTTATGCATGAGGAAGTAAGGTATATTCAGAAAGAACTGCTTACCTATGTAGATCAATTTATTGGATATTGGCATAATAAACATGTTAGATTGTCCAATCCACGAATGCATTATTTTCTATTGATTTAGACATTCTTTGATTTCTTCCACAAATGTTTCCAATTTGAGTATATATGTCAACATGTTTTTTGTTTTTGTTTTTAGATTTAAACTGAAGTATGGTCTACATTTAGAGTCATATAAATATGTAAATATCCATAATTGTATGTGTAAATATATTTTTAATTTTGATTTCAAATTTCACAGTGTACATTACTAATATAGAAATATGATTGATTTTGATGTGTTGACTTTGTGCCCTGCATTTTTCCTCAACTCATTAATTCTAAAAGTTATTTTATTTTAATTTTTGCCTTTATTTCAATTCATTTTCATATTCCATATTGGCATTCATGTTGTATTCAAATAAAGTGCATTTTATATTTTCTTTTTACGATCTAGTTGTATGCTTCTATTGCTTGTTACACGTACTTGGACTTCCTTGGGTCATTCTATTCCTATTTTGCTGAGGGATTTTATTGTAAGTTATGAAATTTATCAAATGCATTATTTTTATCAATTTATATGGCTATTCCATTGATCCTCTTTAGAATAAAATATGTTAAAATATTTTGGATTAGTTTGATAGATTTTGAGTTATCTTTAGGGCAGAAAAACAATTATTTGTATTATTTTTTGACCCTTAGTAGGGTTTCTTACTATCTCCTGGATTAAGTGAGAATCAACTAGTACTTTGAAAGCAATTTATTCAAATTTTTGTGAATACCACAACTGGATTTTCCTTTAAGGGTTCCTCCTTCCCTTTCCAGAAAATGCAATAACTTCAGGATATATCCTTTTGGTATTCAAGTTACAAAATTATTTGGTGTGTGGGACTTTTGTTGCTCCACAGAGTGTAATTTTAAAACTTTTCTCAGGCTAAGTGATGCAAAATTTGGAAATTCAACCTATGACATTCTCTTCTTCCTTGTATTCACCCTTGCATGCATATATTAGTTTTTGTCTAGAATGGCTAGATAGGCATTTATTTGTTCTAGATTTTATTGTCATTTTATGTGTGAAAGTTGGCCCTCTGGAAGTGGAAATTCTGATTATTTGTGAATAATTATTATCGTTTTTTAAAATGTTGTCTTTACTTTAATTTACTTAATATACTTCTGCATAACCCAAAGTCCTGTAGATGCCTCCTATGTTTTCTTCTGGAGTATTAAGGTTCTGATCATTATATTTAGGTCTTCAATCCATTTTGAGTTTATTTTTGTATGTGGTGTGTGATGACAGTCCACCTTCATTCTTTTGAATATGCAGACCCAGTTTTCTGAGCAACATTTGGTGAAAAGACTATTTCTCAATTTATTGGACTTGACAACCTTGTCAAAAAAATTTGGCCACATATTTAAGAGTTGACATCTTGCCTCTCAATTTGATTAAAATCTTTTATAAATCTGACTTTCTGACAGTACCATGCCATTTTGATTTTGCAGTTTGCACTTATTAACCTTATCCATATACTAATGAAACTAAATCTAACTATAATTAATGCCTAAAAGTTAACTCCTGAAAACCTCTTTATTACTCAAATGTGGCCACTCTAAGCCAAACTCTACAAAAACCTCACCATATTCCATACAACATGAGACATGATTCCTGGGGATGAACCTTGATGGCACTGAGTTTAAGATTGGGAAGTGTGGGTCTTCCAAGTCTTTTCATATTTTTCAAGATGACTTTGGATATTCAAGGTTATTTACTCTTCCATAAAATGTGATAGCTTTTGTTGTTTTTTTTTTTACTTTTGCAAAGCAAGCTGTTGGAATTTTGATTGGGAATGTGATGAATCTGTAAATCACTTGGTTAGAATTGGCATTTTAACATATTTAGACTTCCAATTCATGAGCACAGATTGTACTTAGATTTTCTTTTATTTCTTTAGCAATTTTTTTTAATGGTATAAGTTCTTTACAGCCTTAGTTAGATTTTTTCCTAGATATCTGATAATTTGTAAATTGAATATTTTCTAAAATTCCTCCACAGATTGATCATTACTCGTGTATAGAAAAATTACTGATTTGGGGACATTATTTTTTCACCTCACCAATTTCCTGAACTCATTTATTAGCTCTTAGACTTTTGTTGCATATAATTTAGAAATTTCAGTATATTTTATCTTGTCATCAGCAAGTCCATTTGATTATGGTAAATAATTCTTTTTGTACGCTGTTGGATACCATTTGCTAGTATTACATTGAGGACTTTTGCCAGTATGTTAGTAAAATTATTGATTTATACTTTTCTTTTCTTGTAGTATGTTTATCTGGCTTTGGTATGAGGGTTATGTTGGCCTCATAGAATGAGTTAGGGAGTGTTTACTCATCTTCAAATTACTGGAACATTTATATAAGGATTGGTAGTAGTTCTTGGAATGGTTGATAAAATTCCCTTGTGAAGCCCAGCGGTCCATGTATTTTTGTTGTTGGGAGATTTTAATTCCTGATTCTGTCCCTTCATTAGTTACTGGTTTACTATGATGTAATTCTTGATACACTGTAGTTCATGTGCATCTAGGAATTTTTCTATTTCATCTAGGTTAGTGTAAGAAAGAAATCTTCTGGAAGAAATAAGGCTCACCTACCTGATTGAGGAGAAGAAAAAAATTATTCTCAATCTTGTAAGAAGGGGCGCACAAACAGAAAATGTGGCTGGCACCCCAAACAAAGAAGAATGACACAATTTATACCCCTAAGCCTAGCATGCAAGCCCTTCCTCTGTTTCTCTATAGATTGGATACTTCAGAGGTTGCAACCTATCTGAGAAGATATGACTTTCCCCAGAAAAGTTTGTGATTAACTGCTTCCCCCATTACATTCCAACCATATTAGTTTTTACCTGTTTCCCTTTGTCAAATAAGTAATGGAAATTAGTGCTGAATTGGTATTGACTTAGCTCTTTCCTGGGCATCTTTTTTACTGCCTATAGGACTGGCTTAAGCTGGTTTCCTTTGTTCCTGTTTAACCTGAGAGTGGGAGACTGAGGCAATAGGCTGCTAGGTTACAGTAATTAATATTTTCTTTCTTTATGTGAAGACTAAACTAATCTTCATTTCTTACAATTGCCCCTCTTTCATTTAAACTCTTTTTAGTTTTCACATTTCCATTCTTCAAATTTTCTAAGCACTATCTCACACTATTCATCATAGGGATCTCCTACTTTAAGGGGGTAGAAATTGTTTTGCCTATACTGTATGGGCATTTGTTTGGTTAGGGTGCTTTCAGTGAGTCTTTGAACTAGCCCTTGGGAACATGGAGTAATACAGCATCTGACTGTGGTAAGCATCCCAGCTGAGATAATGAAGGAAGTGAAGATGGACAGTGCAACCCCTTTCCATTTTCCAAACTAATTTTCAAGTCATCCTGTGATTGAATTGCTAATGCCAGAATTTTCAGCTAATTCCTCAGATAAGGCTGTTAGGCCTTATAAAGCTTTAGTGATAGTTCCATCAGAGACAGTGTTATTGGGGATGAATGTACAGCAACTACCTCCAATCATAACACAGACTCCCCCTTTCTCAGCTAGCATCATATCTAAGGCCATTCTATTTTCCCATGTCATTCTGCTAGTAGCATTTAATTGCTCTGCAATTCCTTTAACTGCATTCCTGGTATGATTAATAAATCTCTGTTGATTATAATAAATATAATTAATCCAATGTAAATTTTTATTAATCGTTACCCACCAGAACAAGAATGACTCAAACCCAACTGCTACCTGATTTCTAGCCTTAAATTCATCTGGACTCCTCAGAGAACTCCTATATTGTCTAGATAGATTTGCTCATCAAAAGAATCAAGTAAATTTCTCTTCTTTCTCTCTCCTTGGGATGTTATTTTCACTTCTTTTCAAATGCCAAGGTAAATGAGATAGCCAGTTGGACCAGAGTACAGCTTCTGCCCCACCTCCCAGGCAGTATTGGTAGGAGAACACCGTTTCCACAGTACCACCACAGATCTGCTCCAGGTCTGACCAAACTGGAGAAATTGTCAATATGATCACTGCTCACATTCCACACTTGTGTATATGAGGCCATAGCTCCAAGGTCCTGGAATACTTTCCCCTGTCTAGAGAGACAAGCAGAGTGATTCCCTAGGCCCAGATGGTATGCAGGTATGGCCTTGATGTTTCCATTTTTAACCAGTGGGAAGAGATAGGACAACATACTATAATTTTCACCAGGAGTAGCATTTTGGAAGAGGAGTATCATGTATGTAAACTCCTTTTCATGCTTTTCCATACCTAGTGGAAAGGGTACAATATGAACTATAGGTCAGCCTGTTGCACAAGCATAACAGTTGCTTTTGTTTAGACTCTGGACTGTATATTTTATCCATTCTACTCAGGCATTAGTTTCCCCATATCCTGTCTCTATTTCTTTGGTTTGTTTTAAATCTTCTGCCTTAAGTATCCTGACTGCTTTGGGATCATTTTGAATTGGGGAACTGGCTTTTGGTTGTTTTTCCTGTGGTATTTCTGAAGGGTTAGCTGGAGAAGGTGTTATCAATGTCATATCTACAGGGGAAGGAAGGACTTGGATACAGAACTGCCCCAGAGGATCTTTACCTGTAATGTCTGCTCCCATTCCATATACTCTATCGACTACTTGGTCCCTGGTGCTGCTCCTAGTTTCTAATTTGTCTGCTTTCTTAATAGTTATTATTACTGGATTGTACTGATGACTTTTGCAGTCTGGCAGGGTATTATATTTATAAAAGATTATCTTACCCTTTAATGGCCTCAAACTTGTTAAGACTCATCCCATACTCATGGTCCATCCCTTATACTGTGTATTCCACCATACATCATCCCAGGAGGGGCAGAGGGGGGGGCTCGACTGTAACCATTCCCAACTGGCTCTGGGCATAGGTATTTATTTTCCCCACTCAGACATCGGTGGTGCTCTAAATTCCCACAGTCTATTACTTGGCAGGCGTCAAACTGCACCATCTGGGACTCCAGACCTTCAGTCACATTTATAACTAATTTGATGGGGCTAGTTGCTTCTCAGGTTTGAAACATCATGGCTAGTAAAATTATTTTCACCTCTAACTTAAGGTCTGAATTTCTCCTTTGGTATTGTGGTAGGACTAGGGCCATTGTTGACTAGGATGATACAGCTCAATCCCTTCCCCCCCCCCCATTAATTGTTTTTCCAGAGTGATCTTTAAGGGACCTGCAGTTGAAATTATTTTCCAAGACTCAAATGAAGCTGTTGGGTACTTATCGTCCAGTTCAGGTACTGATCCTTTTACTTGAGTATAATGTGTCCAACCCTTTTCTGCAGTCCGGCCTGCTGTTTCAGTTGTCAGCAAGACTTGATAAGGTCATTCCCAGGTCAGTTGGAGTTTGGACTCTTTCCTCAACTTGATTAGGACCCAGCTGCCAGGTCGGTGTTGGTGGGCTGCAAATTCAAGAGGCGGAGTCTGAGCCAGCAAACCCCGATGGCTGAGGGATGACAAGGTAGAAGACAAGGCTAGTACATAACTTTGAAGAAAAAGATCCTTCAACTCAAAGAAGGGGAATTCTCCATACTTCACAGGGAAGGGCAGACCAAAGAGCATTTGTAAGGAGAAATTCCCAGTTCCGCCCTAGGGGCAGTTAGGATTCTTAACAGAGCTGTAGGTAAACATTTAACCCATGGTAATTTGGTTTCTAAAACCAATTTAGAGAGATTTTTTTTAAGGTTTGGTTCATTCTTTTCACTTTCCCTGAGGATGATGGGCACCAGGGTGTATGGAAGTTCCATATGACACCTAGACCCTGCATAATATTTTACAACACTCTGGATGTAAAGTGACTACCACTGTCTGAATCTATATTTTCTACTAACCCATATCAAGGAATGATTTAAGGATAATTTTGAAGTCCCTGATGCTGTAGCTGATGCAAGAGAGTATGTTTCTACCCACCCTTTCGGGTGATCCACAATAATCAGCACATACGTTAGTCAACCTACAGGGGGCATTTCAGTATAATCAACCTGAGTGCTCTGGAATGGTCTGAGGCCAGGCTCCCTCCCCCCTGGCACTTGCTTTCTTAAAACTTTTTTATTACCTTTGTTTGACTATAGTATAAAGAAAGGCCCACACACCCAAAATACTTGAGGACCAGGTCACACATGGCCTGTATTCCCCAGTGACTCTATTGGTGCAATACTGCTAGTACTTCCCTCATTATTTGCTTATTCAATATCTGCTGGCCATCTGAGAGGAGCAACTTCCATTGGCTATCTAAGATTGCCCCCAATTATTCTAGTTTTTTTACTTCCTTTTAGGAGAATAAAGGAACTCCAGTTTCTTTGGGGATGGAGGATCATCATTTCCAGAGGGGAACAAAGCGAAGCCTCTTTGGCCTTCTCATCAGCCAATCTGTTACCTTTTGCTTCAGAAGTATGATATTTCTGGTGCCCATTTATATGTATCATGGATATTTCCCTTGGTAAGAGCAGACTGGGTAACATTTGTTTTACCAGTTCCACATGGACTAATTCCTTCCCTCAGCTACTGATCAATCCCCTTTGTTCCCAAATTTTTCCAAAGATGTGGACCACACCAAAGACATATTTATAATCTGTGTAGACTGTAATTTGTTTTTCCTCTAACAATTTAAGGGCTTGATTTAATGCATACAGCTCACAAGTTTGAGCTGACCAATCATTGGGCAATCGGCCAGCTTCTTTCACTTCACAAGTTAGCCCATGAACAACAGTATAGCCATTGTGCCTTTTTCCTTCCAGGACACTAGAAGACCCATTTATAAACAATTTTTCCCCCAATGTAAGGGAATGTCCCCTAGGTCAGGCCAGACTCGGTTTTGGTATTCAATTGAGTCTAAACAATCATGTTCAGGAGTTTCTACCTGGTAGGGACCTTTCCAAAGGAAAGAAGCTGGGTTCAAACTATGATCAATTATCAGTATTAAATCATCTTTTTCCATTAGAATTTTCCATTGCCTCATATTTCAGAATTTTGGAATCCATTAACCACCTTCTTGCTTTTTGAGACAAAATAGTTCTGACCTGATGAGGGGTGCTAACAACTACGGCCCCTCTAAAGGTCAGTTTCCTGCTTTCTTCTACTAAGAGAGCAGTTGCTGCCATGGGCTGAACACACCCTCACCATGCCCTGGAGATGGGGTCCAGGATTCTGGAAAGGAGGGCCACAGTCTTCCTTTGGCCTCCCCAGATCTGGGTTAGGATACCCAAGGCTGTCCCCTTATTTACTGTAACAAACAGATGGAAAGGTTTCTTATGGGAGGGGAGGGTTAGAACAGGGGCTTGCACCAATGCCTGTTTGAACCCCTCTAAGGCCTTTACTTCCTCCTCCTTCCACTCTAAATTGTCAGGCTCCTCCTCCAACAGTTTTTGGTATAACCCTTTGGTTTGGGATGCATAAGAACCTGTCCATAATCTACAATATCCCACCAATCCCAAAAATCTTCTTAACTCTCTTTTTGTCTGGGGTAGAGGTAATTCAGTAATGGCCTGAATTCTTTCTGGATTATCTTCCTCCTGCCCTCATGAATGAGATAACCTAGGTATTTGATTTCCTTTTCTACAAATTGTTGCTTACTTTTTGACACTCTTAGTCCTTGATCTCCCAGGAAATTCAATAAGCTCTTTGTAATTTGGACCACTATCTGCCTTTCTTCAACTGATAATAGCATATCATCTACATATTGTAAAAGGGAAGTTTCAGATGGGACTACAACTTTCTCCAATACTTTTCCCAGTTTCTGCCCAAAGAGGTTGGGGGATTCTGTAAAGCCTTGAGGTAAAACTGTCCACCTATATTGCTGTTTTCTTCCTGTAGAGGGATCCTCCCACTTAAAGGCAAACAAGTCTCTCCTCTCTAGATCAAGTGGACAGGCCCAAAAGGCATCCTTTAGATATATTACACTAAACCATTTATGATGGCAGGGGATCTTACTAAGGAGAGTGTATGGATTTGGGACTATTGGCTGTTGAACCTGAATGATTTGATTAATGACCCTTAGATCCTGTACTATCCTCCAACTACCATCCTATTTCTGAATGGGCAAGATAGGAGAATTGAAGGGGACATGCAGGGCTCCAAGAGTCCATCCCAAAGGAGGCCTTCAATGATAGGTTGAAGTTTCTGCCTCCTGTTAGGGGGAATGGGATATTGTCATTGATAAATAATTTCCCCTTCCTTTTTCAATTTGATTTTAATAGGGGGTACCTGCAAACCCCCTCTATTCCCTTCTCTTACCCACACTTCTTCTCTGATATCTTTTTCATCTTCTTCAGTGAGCATGGCTAAGACTACTTCTATCTGCCCATCCCTTACTTCCAAATCCAAACCATGAATACTATTAAGTCTCTTCCCAACAAATTACTCCTGGCTTCTGGGATGTACAACAAAGGGCTTACAATTTGATTGTCTGCCCAACAAATATTAGTGGGAAAAAGAATGGGGACCTCAAATCCTTCACCTTTTACCCCTGAGACTGTACAGGAACTTCCAGAGAATTTGGTTCCTCTGGGGAGATGAGTCACAGAGGATCAGGCTGTGCCAATGTCCACTAGAAATGTAATTTCTTCACTAGAAATGTAATTTCTTCCTGATACGGGCCCACCCTTATATTTACTAAAGGCTCCCAGTGGGCTTTAGAAGTGAGGAGCCTCTATCATCTTACTCCCATAAGATCTCAAAGAACTAACCATAGATTTGCCATATGACTCAGCAATACCATTGCTGGGTATATACCTAGCAGAACTGAAAAAAAAAGACACAAAACGATATATGTACACCAATGTTCATAGCAGCATTGTTCACTATCGCCAAAACTTGGAATCAACCCAAATGCCCATCAACAGATGAGTGGATCAATAAAATGTGGTATATACATACAATGTAATACTACTCGGCTGTAAGAACAAATACACTACAAACACATGTGATAACATGGATGAATCTTGAGATCCTTATGTTGAGTGAAGCAACCCAGGCATTGAAGGACAAATACTACATGACCTCAATGATATGAAATAAGCAAGCTGCCTCAGAGAGCTAGAGACTGGAAGATAGGCTTACAGGAAATCAGGGGGTGGAGGAAGGATGTGAGTCGACGTCTACAGGGGTGGAATTTATGATGAACTGGCAGTAAGTATGAACACAAAGAAGAGATAAAATGGGGGCAAGGGGTTGCCTTTGGGAGGGGCTTTGTGGGTTTGAGGGGGGCTGGGGATGGGCGGATGGGTAATATTGCCCAAAAAGTGGGGGGAGGGAGGGGCAACATACAAACATAGGAGAGTGTCAGGTGTTGGTTGAGAGTAAAATGCTGAGAAAATCGTATCAAGATATAATTAGGAGGGTTACCTGTTTAGGATGCTCGGAGGGGATGGTCTGATGCGGGACGGGCTCCTGGGGAATATCTGAATGCTCATTTTGCCAGGGTTGTACCATTGGATAGAGACCCAAGTAGTGAGAGTGGGGGTGGGCCCACACCCTGGGGAGGACTAATGCCATCAAATAGAGGGAACTGTATCTCTCGAGAGAAAGGGTGCCTTGCAGGGCATTAGGGTACTTGAGCAAGTTAGGCCCTGAACTGGACATGGCTCCTCAGGAAATGGAGGTTGACTGTCACTGTGGGCCCCAAGGGGAGGGGAAAATGGATGTTAAATGTGTGGAACCAAGGTAAATGTGGGGTAAGAGAGGAGTTTCGCGAGAATACACAAGGATGGATATAAAACATGTAATATTACACCATAAACAAATAGGGGATGACAGACTAATAATGTAAGCCATAATGTAAAACATAGGATAACTAAAAATTTAGAAAACTGTATATCCTAAAGTATGGACCACAATGTAAGCACAGATGTCACCTTGTTTGAAAGCTATTGTCTCAGAGTCTATAATCCATTTAAGTAAATATGATATGAATAAGTTATAAGAATATAGCTGTGGAAGGGAAAAGGTTTTATGGTAGATGTGTGGGAGTACTTTATATTGTATATATGAATTACTGTGATCTAGGACTCTTGTGAAGAGAAGCTCAATAATTAGGAAAAAAGAAAAGAAAAGGATAGGATGTAGAATTTTTCCAAATCAACACGTATTCTATATCTAACCTTTAAACCCATCACTATATTCCATTTTACTAGTAAGGGATCATGACATTATATTGGGCTTCTCTTTTCAGGAAGTTTGGATCACAGAGTGGTTCAACAATGGCAGTGGAGGAATACTGGTATAGGATACTATTGACAGGTGATATATGGCTGACAGGGAGCTATACAGTGCATATGTCCAGGGTGCATGGTAATGTTTGGATACACCCATAGTGGCAACAATTAAAAACTACAGTTGGGGGGGTACTGGGTTCTGGGCCGGGTGTGCTCTGTTGTGGTCCCTAGGGGAGCAGTGGCAGTCCCCCAGGAGCAACGGTAAGGACCAGGAAGGAATGAGGGTCCAACAGTGAGACCATGAAACTAATGACTATGCTTGTGAGCCTATATGCCTGAAATAAGAACAAGGCCTAGAGCAGCACTGTGCCTAGGAATTTCCTCCTGACAGTGGTCATGTTACTCAAATGTGGCCAGTCTCAAAGCCAAACTCAGCGTGTAAATGCAATGCCTTCCCCCCAGTGTGGAACATGACACCCGGGGATGAGCCTCCCTGGCACCGAGGGATCACTACCAAGTACCAATTGATGATGCAACTAGAAAATGACATTAAATTAAAGTTTCAATGCGGATCAGCAGAATATCCCTGTCTACATATAACAACATGACTTTAAAATGCTGTTTGACCTAAGGTAAGGGGGAAATGGAAAGGACAAATGAGTTTCTATGGCTACGAGTCTCTAAAAAAGAGTCTGGAGGTTGTCAGGATTGCCCTTATGCACAACTGAGCCGAGTCTAAAAGACAGATAAAGTAGATACAACCCCAAGTATTGGTTCCTTTGAAGACTAAAGAGACCCACGGGTTCTATGGTCATGGCAGATGGGGTTCACTGCCATGTCAGATGGCCCTTCTTTGGAGCTGGTGTTTCTGCATGATGAAACTGGACTCAGATGGGATCTCTTTTCACAAGACTTTCATGCTACTTTATTGGAATTGTAGTTAGTGTTGGGGTTTAAGATATATTTAGGGGATTTGAATCTCTGGACTAACAATATGATAGCCAGGCCCTGAGCCTCAACAGACATCAGCTCCTACCCTCTGATTTATTGGACTCACCCCACTCCGCTAAGATGGAGTTGAAGAAGGACAACCACCACACCATAGAGCCTAGAGTGCCTACAACTGAAAGCAGGAGGATTGCATCCAGTATCCATGTGGAATCTGAGCCTCCTCTTGACATGGAGGTACAACAGACACAACCCATCCAAGGTCCACAGAGAGAAGGTGGCATTGGTGTGGGAAAAGTGGCCATGGTGGCTGATGGGTTTGGGGAATGGCAGGAAGATATGAGATGTGGAGGCGTTTTTGGGACTTGGAGTTGCCCTGGATGGTGCTTCAGGGGCCATCACTGGACATTGTAAATCCTCCCAGGTCCCACTGGATGGAACGTGGGAGAGTATGGGCTATGATGTGGACCATTGACCATGAGGTGCAGAGATGCCCAGAGATGTACTTACCAAATGCAATGGATGTGTCATGATGATGGGAGTGAGCGTTGCTGAGGGGGGGGGGGGGAGTGGTGGGGTGAGGGTGGTGGGGTTGAATGGGACCTCATATTTTTTGAATGTAATATCTTTACAAAATGAATAAAATTAAAAAAAAAAAAAAGAAATGAGGAGCCTCAGACCTCCCTAATCCTCAAAATTCATGAGGAGGATTACCAGACTCTTTTTCTAACTTGGTCATTTGCTTTTGAAATGACCAGACCTCCCACAATGATAGCACCTGGCTGAGACTTGCATTCTCCTTGCCCCCTTATCTAAATAAGCCCATTTTGCATTATTGTCTTTTCTCTGCCTGTTCCCTCCCTGACTCATCACCAATCTTTTCCAAACCATTTGGTCAACTGTGCTTATCATACCTTTGCTTTCTGTTTCTGCTTTTTCTCCTCTCTCCTTACAAACACTTTCTGGGACTCTCTGTCAATGGCTTTTCCATCCATCCTTTTTTCTGAATCTTCTTCTGAATGTCAGGCCAGGACACTTTTGCATAGCTGACTTTTAACATTCCTTGAGCCACAGAATCATCAGGGTCCATTCTTGAATATTTCCTCACTTGGTTCCTCAATCATTGCAGGTAAGCAGGAATTTCATCTTTCTCCTGCACTACTTCAAAGACCTTATTCCAGTTTTGAGATTTGAGTATGGCCAATTCGATCCCCTATATAATGAGGTCTCTAAGATCTTTCATTTGTTCTCTGTCTCCGAGGTCATTATTATCCCACTTAGGGTCTTGTGTTTGAGAACTTCTGTTCTGCTGCCATTACCCCTGTCCAGGTGGATGCTGCCTTTCCCACTCTCATCACTGCCCTCCCCACCATTCCTCTTTCTTCTCTGATAAAGAGGATATTCAGTATGAACATAAGTTCAGGTCATGTGTATAAACTAGGACCTAGGAATTGATCTACTTGTTCAGCCAGCCCTACTGGATCTTTTATTAGTGATTTCAACTCCTTTTTGAAGTTTCTTACTTAAGTACTTGTTAGTGGGGCATTTACATAGCCAATCTCCCCTGGCCCCATTGGTACTTCTCTCAATGGATACAAAGACTCAGTGGAATTTTGTTCTTTCACTCTCTTCTCAGATGCTCTGGGGAATGGAAAATTTTGTATATCTTTCTTACACTGTTCCAATTCTTTTCTCAGATGTTTGGGGGTTGTAACCCATGGGGCTGTTGGCCCTGCTTGATTCTCTCATTCCCCAGGGTTTACAGTGGGTTCTATTGGGCCCTCCAAGTCTAAAGGCCCTTCTTCTGGGAGGGGAGGGGTAACTTAAGGAGTAGGGAGATTAGACAGGGGTCCCAGGGTTTAGTTTCTACAGCTTTTGCTTTTGCAGCCTTAGTTTCTATAAGCCTTGTCTCAGGTCTAGATTTTCAGCTTTCATTGGATAGAAAGTGGCCCCCTTTCCCTTTAACCATCACATGGCACAGTCAGACTCTTCTTTGGAGAAGGGTTTTTTTCCATTAACATACAGTACAAGGTCAGCACAAAGCCAATCCTCATTTGCCCAGTATTTTGGCCAGAATATGTCAGGTGGTAAAATACTTTCCTTGGTCCAGATACAATATCAGTATTCAATCATTTTCTTCTTGTCTTTTCCCTTGATCTCATCATTGTCAGTCCAATGCCTTAACATCCTCCCTAATGGACTATCTGAAGGAATGTCTCCATCTTCCCTAATGGACTATATGGAGGAATGTCCCTTTACCCTTTTTCCCAGTCAACTGACTGCCTCTATTTCCCATTCTGAATCTTGTCTGGGTCTCTTTTTCTTGAATCTTTTGCTTTGTCTATCTCTGGCCTTTTCCCTCACGGGAGAAGGAAAATGTGAACTGGGACTCTGCACTCACTTCTCATCATATGTCAGGTGTCTCATGCATGCACAGTTAACCTCAGACTTATCAGAATTCCTGACCACCAAGGTAATACTTAATAGCTTTTGTTCTTACTTTGATCCATGCATGGAGTCATCTGGTCAAGAAGAGGCAGATTTTCCCTTCACTTTTTCTCATCCATAATCAGCAGATCAAGCATCTGTTCTCGGGTCTCTTGGCTGTCAGAGGCAAGGCCCCAGCCAATGGAGTCCAAAACCGCTTAAACAGTGGGGCATGCCTCCCTATCTTCCACCCCTGAAGCTTCAGAATCCTGGGTGAGCCCCAAAGCTGTAAGAAAGAAATCTTCTGGAAGAAAATAAGGCTCACCCAATTGTGGGGAAGAAAAAAATTTATTCTCAATCTTGTAAGAAGGGGTGCACAACCAGAAAACATGACTGGCACCCAGAACAAAGAAGAATGACACAATTTATAACTGAAAGCCTAGCAGGCAAGCCCTTCTTCTGTTTCTCCATAGACTGAATACTTCAGAGGTTACAACGTATCTGAGAAGATCTAACTTTCCCGTGCAAAAGTTTGTGATTAACCACTTCCCCCATTACATTCCAACCATTTTAGTTTTTACCTGCTTCCCTTTTCCAAATAAGGAATGGAATTTAGTCCTGAATTGGTGTTGACTTAGCTCTTTCTTGGGCATCTTTTGGACTGCCTATAGGACTGGCTTAAGCTGGTTTCCTTTATTCCTATTTAACCTGGGAGTGGGAGACTGAGACAGTAGGCTGCCAGGTTACATTAATTAATATTTTCTTCCTTTATGTGAAAACTAGACTAACTGTTTTTTACAGTTAGCTAATCTGTTGGCATGCAGTTTTTTCTTAATATCTTCTAAGAGTCCTTATTTATTTCTGTGTTAATGGTGGTGGTGATGTCCCCCTTTTTAATTCTGATGTGAGTTATTTGTGCTTTCTCTATTTTATTCTTAATCAGTCTAGCTAAAGTTTGTCATCATTATTTAGTCTTTTCAAAGAGCAACCTTTAGTTTATATTGATTTTATCTATTTTTAAATTCTATTTCACTTATCTCTGCTCAAATCTTTGTTATTTCATTACTTCTACTTGCTTTGTGGTTAATTTCCTATTCATTTTCTTGTTTCTCCAGTTCATTTTGTAAAAATATTGATTGATTGGTTGATTTTTGAAGATGATTTAGATTACATATTACATCAATAATACAGAGGATTCCCATATAACCTTCCCCGTAGTTCTCATACAATTTTCCCATTTACAACAGCTTTCATTAGTGTGATACATTTGTTACAATTGATTAACACATAGTAAATTATTGTTCTACCAGGTATTATAACTTACATTATGATTAACACTTTGCCCTTCATAATTTTATGGGCTTTGACAAAATGTATAATAGTCTGTATCCATCATTGCAATGTCATGCAGGGCAATTCCAATGTCCAAAAAATGCACCCATGTCACACATATTCTTCCCTCTCTCTCCCCTCAGAAACTCAGTTGGCCATGCCTTTGGAACAATGATATCAGTTCTTCCCTTGCTAGAATAATAAGTCTACTTAAGTCCATATTTCCTTCCCACCCTTATGTATGGTCATTTTTCAATCTTGAGGAATTTGGGATGTTGATGCCCTTCCTGTCTCTGACTATGAGAACACTTAAATCCCATGGGGCAGATGGATGGAGCTATCTGGCTTGCAGTTGTAGATACTCTCTGTTTTTTCAGACAGGTATTTTCCATCATCATTCTTTTATTAGTTTTCCTGAGCAAGTCCAATGAACTGGAGAGTAGGTGTTTCTACTTTGCTGAGATTCAGAGCTCAACCAGCATATGAAGAGACTGAAGATTTAAGACTTTGTGACATGTATTTAACAAGTATAGTGCTAATTATTCCTTAGATTGTCAGCCCTGTCTATATTGTCTAGATGTTTCTAGAGTCCTCAGGAGCCCTGCTTTTTAAGACAGTGTTTATTATAGCAGTTAATCATATCCTGCTGACATGTGCATAAGCATAACCTCTAGAATTACCTCCTAACTCCCTTTGACGTCTCTTAGCCAGAAAAATTCCTTTGTATTTAATATTATTTTAGCAATACAAGAACTCCTATTACTGATATAAATGCAGTGGCCACTGGAGTATCTGAGGGCTAGGAGAGGGAAGAATAGGTGTAATATGGTGTCATTTTTGGGATATTGGAATTGTCCTGCATGACATTCTTCCATTGCTAGAAAATTAATGTCTGTAGTAGAACAATAATGTCTACTTTAGTCCATTGTTCAATCTCCAATCGTGAGGATTTGGGGATGGTGATACCCACTCTGTTTCTAATTGAGAAGGAACTTAGCTCCCTTAGGGCAGACGGATGGAATTATCTTCCTTCAGTTACAGACACTGTCTGTTCTTTGGGATGGGCATTGTCCCTCATCTCCTTGTTACCCATCTTGGGTTAGTCCAAAGTTTTGTAACAAGTTTTTTATTTAAAGTCCATTTCATGTGATATGAAACGGCTACCCCAGGTGTCATTTTATTTCTACTTGCAAGGTATATATTTTTCCTCATCATTTTATTTATAGCCTCTTATATCTTTGAATTTTAGGTGAGGGTTATAAACAGTATATATTTGATATATGATTTTTATACAATCTGGAAATCTGACTCCTTTGGATGCAGGGTTTAATTATTTTTGCATTCAAAGTAATGATAATGCAGGACATTCTTCTTCCAATTTGCTATTTATTCTTTGTAATTCATAATTTTTGAACTTCAAATTTCTCCTTAATGTCTAACTTTATAGTTATTTAATTTTTGTATTATACTATATTGAATACATTTTCACTTCTTTCTGGACATATTTTTCATATATTTTCTAAGTGTTTTCTATGGAATTAAAATATAACAACTTAATTGTATCTACTTTTATTTAATAACACCTTAATTTTAATGGCATACTCATACACTCCACTTACACTCTGCTATCCCAGCACCTTTTTGGGTACTTGTTTCAAATTATATCTTTGTATCTTTTATGTACAAAAGCCTAGATTTATCATTATATTTTATAAGAATCAAGAAGTGGAATTATATAAAACCAAACATACATACAATATTAATTGCATTTATAGTTACCCAAATGGTTAACTTTAACACAGTTCTTTACTTATTAATGCCACTTTGATCCTTTTCTATTGGTCTGAAGAACTCCCTTTAGTATTGCTTGTAGGACATACTTAATGTTAAAAATCTTCCCAGCGTTTTTTTTGTTTGTTTGTTTTGTTTTTTTCTGTGATTATCTTAATCTCTCCTAATTTTTTTAAAAGGAAGACTTACAGGATATGAAATTCTTGATTTACAATTTTTTTAAAGGCTTTAAATATTTCCACCTACTGCCTCCTTGCTTCCATGGTTTCTGATAATAAATTGGTACTTAATGTTGGGGAATCTTTTGCTTGGGACAATTGCTTTAATGTTTCAGCTTTAAGTACTCACTTTTGTCTTTTGTATTTGACAATTCTGAAGAGAAGTATATTTCTCTTCAAGCTTATCTAATTTAGTCCTTGATGAGCTTCAAACACTAAATTAGATAAATATTGGTCACATATTTTACCAAATTTCAGAACTTTATGTCATTTCTCTGAATATTCCTTCTGCTCCTTTCTGTTTCTTTTCTCTTTGGTACTCCCATAGTACACATATTGGTATGCTTGATGGTGTCCCACAGGTCTTTTAGGCTATTTGAGATTTTTATACTTCTTTTACTTTTTTGTTCCTAACTTTTGTCTTTGAGATCACTCTTTTTTCTTTCAGCTCCAATCTGGTGTTGAGTTTCTCCTGGGAGTTTTCAGTTCAATTATTATAGTCTTCACCTCCAATATTTGTTTGTCTTTTTCAAAAAGGAACTCAAATCAGTCATTCCTAGCCAGAACAAGGCCAAGGTTTCACAAAGGGAGCATTATCTTGTTCCAAACTGCCCTGGGAAAGGAATGAGGGAGAGACCAAGAAGGGTTTTAGGATCCTGTCATATCATTTTTTGGAGATGCATTTTCTTGTTTCCCCACTTCTCCAATACATGCAGCTCTTTAAGTGTATTCTGTGGTATTGAAGAAGTGTACTTTCTTTACATCTCTCCTGCTACTTTTGCCTGAGGTTTAATTTGTAAAAGCACCTGCCCTCAGAGGCATTCTGCCAGTGATCTGAATTAGATAATTAAAAGCAGTGATCAGTGATATGACTTCATAGCCCTATCCTTGGAACTAAATCTGCATATCCCATTCTAGCATCAGCAAGCTTCAACAGGAGATGGAATTGAGTACCTCACTGCTGCATGCCAGAGGTTAAAGGGATGAGTGACAGTGGCCAATGCACTATAAATACAATACATTGGTATTTACTGCAGTTAACTAGTTCTTCTCCCACTCTTTTGGGGCTTATGTAGTGTTCTACTAGACTCTGCAGTTATAAAAATAATTTATTCTTTGAATTCCTGGCTAATTAATAGTCATTCTGGTGGAGGATGATTCTTATTCCATTATCTTCCATCAATTCTCTGCACAAAACCTTTCCCAAATTTTACTTATATACTAAATATGTATGTTTAAGTATTAGTGAATGTTAAACATAGCTTATATTATTTTGTATTTGTATAGAATATGGTAATTTAAGAATAGTTTTTTAAATTATCATGTGCAAGTTGAGCTGCATAATTCCAAAAGTTAAGCAGATAAAGATATATAGCTTGCATTGATGAGAAAAATAGATTTCAGAGAAAGTGTAAAGCAAGAGCACATTCAAAATGAGCATAGGAATAGAACCACAGGCCATATATACTAGATTACAATTAAAAAAAAAATAACTTTCTCATTTCATTGTCTCCACATATGCACCTTCCTATAATTTGCTAGCCTTTGCCAATTGAAAAAATAGGCAATATGAAGAAAACTGTGAAAAATGGCCACAACTAATCCACCTATGTAGAATGTACACAATAAGCATATAACATCTTATACTCTTTTGAGCACAAAATTTATATATTTATGATCATTTACAAGATAATTTTCTGAACATAACAAAGAAAAAATAATTGTTTTCCTAGAAATGATAAAAAAAATACTGACACAAACAGCAGTATGAATATGAAAATTAAAATTGACCATAAATCCAATGCTTACAGGCACTAGTAAAAACAATTTGGTTTATTTTTCATGGTCTTTTTAAATATGCCTCTTTTCTATTGGATCTATGGAGAGTGATAGTTTTACATCTTCCCTGTCATTTTTGATAACTTCTATTTGATTTATTTATTTATTTCTCTCCCTTCCCCCCCCCCCCCCCGTTTTCTGCTCTCTGTGTCAATTTGCTGTGTATTCTGTGTTCACTTGTGTCAGCAGCACCTGGAATCTGTGTTTCATTATATTGTGGCATCTGTCATCTTGCCGCATAAGCTCTCTGTGTGTGGTGCCATTCCTGGGCAGGCTGCACTTTTTTTGCTCTGGGCAGCTCTCCTTATGGGGCACACCCCTTGTGCATGGGGCTCCCCTATGCAGGGGACACCCCTGTGTGGCATGGCACTCCTTGTGTGCATCAACATTGTGAGTGGGCCAGCTCATCACATGGGTCAGGAGGCCCTGGGTTTGAAACTTGGACCTCCCATGTGGTAGGTGGATGCCCTATCCATTGGATCAAATCTGCTTCTATTTGTTTTTATTCCCTAATTGCCATCAGTAAATCATCTAGTGCAACAGTTAATAGAAGCATTGATAATTGTCACCCTTGTCTTATTCCTGATCAAAGGTGGTAAGCTGTATATATTTCACAATCAAATATAAGAGCAGCTGTGCATATTTCATACGTGACTTTTGTCAGGTTTAGGAAGTTTCATCTGTCCCTAGTTTGTGAAGTGCTTTCATAATGAAAGAGTATTGAATTTTGACAAATGTTTTTTCTGTGTCAATTGAGATAACCATGCTTTTCCATTTATTTTAAGAATGTGATGTATGATTATACTTTGAGTGATTCTTATATATTCAAACTCCCTTGAGGGAAGCAGACTTGGCCCAATGGATAGGGCATCTGCCTACCACATAGGAGGTATGGGGTTATGTTTATGTGTGCAAGGAGTGCTATGCCACACAGCGGTGTCCCGCACATAGGGGAGCCCATGCGCAAGAAATGTGCCCAATAAGGAGAGCCACCCAGGGTGAAAGAAAGTGCAGCCTGCCCAGGAATGGCATCACACACACAGAGAGTTGATGCAGCAAGATGATGCAACAAAAAGAAACACAGATTCCTGGTGCCACTGATAAGGATAGAAGCAATCACAGAAGAACACACAGCAAATGGACACAGAGAGCAGACAATGGAAATAAATAAAAAATATATCTTAAAAAAACACAACTCCCTTGAATTCCTGGAATAAATCCAAAATTATCATGGTATATAATCATTTTAATAAGTCACTTAATTCAGTTTCCTAGTATTTGTTGTGGAATTTTGCTTTAGATTAATATGGATATATTTCTCTAATTTACTTTTCTTCTCATATAATTATCTTGTTTGGGTATCATGATAGAATCAGCCTTACAGAATGGGTTAGGAAAAGATTCCCTTTCAATTTTTTGGAAGAGCTTGAGAAGGGTTGACATTAATACTTCTTTAAACATTTGATAGAATTCAGTAAAATTAATTGTCCTTGGATTATCTTTTGGGAAGGTTTTTGGTCACAGATTCAATCTCCTTTTTCCCTTGACTTGGTTTTGGGAGTTTGTATTTTCTAGGAATTATCCATATCATCTAGGTTTCCTAATTAGCTTTCATAAAATTCCTCACACTATCCACTTATAATACTTTTTATTTCTTTAAAGTCAGTGGTAGCACCCTAATTAATTTCTGATTTTACTTATTAGAGGCTTCTTTTTTCTTTCTTTTTTCTTATCAGTTTAGCTGACAGTTGAAGAAATAAATAATTTTGTTTATATTCTCTGTCTCTTTGTTATCTATTTATATCTCCATTAATATTTAGGTCTTTTTTTAATTTTGATTTCTGCAAATTATGTAGTTAATATTTGGTTAAAACTGGAATGTTTTCCATGTAAATTTAAGGCAAGTCAAAAATTATGCATTTCAAAATTTGTATTCAACATTTTATTGCATATTCTATTTAGCACAGTAAAGAAAGTAAGGATAAGAGATGAAACTAGATTCAACAATATAGAAACAACTTCATATTTTTTTCACAGACAACATTAATATTTAAGAATCCCTGGAATATAGAAATAAACTATTACAAGTAGTGTGAGTTTAGCAAGTTTATAGGCCACATGATCAATGTACAAATAATAAGCATATATGCTAACAAAAAATCAGAATTTGATATTAATAAAAACAATATAACTTATATTAGACCAAATCTGATGGAAAGAAACAGCACTAAAACTGATAAAATATGAGGTAGACCTTTCTTCTGAAAACCAAAAATATTGTTAAGACAAACTAAAGAAGACAAAAATATATTGATGGATAGAACTTGTCATGAGTTGTAAGACTCAATGTATTTAAAATCTCAATATTCCTTAAATGACTAGATACTTATCCCAATTCTAATTAAATTCTGAACAAGTTGGTTTTTGGGGAAGGGAATTGACAAGTTAATTCCAAAATTCATATAAAAATGCAAAAAGATTAATATAGCTAAAGTCATTTCTACAAATACATTAAAGTTAGATGATTTAAAGAATCTCACTTAAAAAGCTTTTATTATAAGGGTATTGTATTGAAGAAAATATGGCACTAGCATTGGTGATGGACAAATAAATTAATGGAATCCAAATGAGAGCCCAGAAAGAGAATTACATTTATGTGGTCAATTGATTCCCAACAAAGGAGCAAAGGCAAAAATGGAGCAAAAGTAGTCATTTAGCAAATGGTGCTTAAACAACTGCTAAAGCCTCATGTATAGGAAGAAATTTGGTCCATGCTTTATACTATATAAAATTTTTCAAAATGAATTTTAGACTTACATTTAAGACCTAAAATTTTTAAACTTCTTTAAATATACATACAGTATAGTAAACATGGTTTATACCAGAGTTTGGAAAATTAAGACTCATGAGCCAAACCTTGACTATAAACTTTTCTGTATACTAAGTTATTTTGGATTTCACCCATGTAGGCATCAGCTCACAACCTTCCTCTTCCCACCGATTTCCTGTAAGCCTATCATGCAGTCTCTAGCTCTCTGAGAAAGCTGGGTTTCCTTATGTCATATCATAGAGGTCATGTACTAGTTGTCCTTTAATACCTGGCTTACTTCACTCAAAATAAGGTCCTGAAGATTCTAGAGCTGCAGGGTGCCTAAGAGTTACCTCCTGAGAATCTCCATGTTGCTCAAAACTTAAAGTACTTACTCTCTGGCCCTTTGTAAAAAATGTTTTCCAAACTCGGGTACAATAAATATTTCTGATATATTACATGAAAATTATTACTTAAAATTTTTGATAAATTGTATATTGAAAAATATTTAAATAATCTGCAATACAAAAGATACATTTAATAGATAAAAAAAGTCATTGACTAAGAGAAAATTTTTGTATATTATATGTGATAAAAGTTTTGTAGCTGGAATACAATTGTTTCTTCAAACTCAATAATACAACAATATCTGCCTAATTAAAAGTGGACAAAATATTTGATTATAAATTTCTTTAAAGAAGATGTATAGATGGAAACAGAACACATTAAAAGATATTCAACATGAAATAATTTTACAAAAAGTATCTACAACTGCAAACAAGACAGTTCCAACCATCTGTCTATTGGATGAATGTGCCACAATGATGAAAGAAGTTTTTGGTGTGGGAGGAAGCAGAGTGGGCATCACCCTCCCCAAATTCTCATGATAGAGGATTAAACAAACATAAGGAGGAAATGTAGCTATGAACTAAAATAGACTTATTCTAGTAATAGTAAAATATGCAACATTGATATAAAGGCAGTGGTTACCAGAGGTTCTGAGGGGAGGGAGAGGGAAGAAACAGTGCAACATGGGGTATTTTTGGGACAATGCAAATGTACAGCATTATATTGCAATGATGAATACAGGCTGTAGCACTTTGGTAGTGTGTATGAATTCCAAAAATAGGTACTAGGTTATGTTTGTAAACTGTTTCTGTTCTTTGGGTGTATCATATTATATTGGATTCAGTGGTTTCACTTTTATTTAATTAAACAATTATTAAGGCTTTGATTAGACCACATTGGTAGGACATTGATTCCCACCCCCTTGCTTGGTGGGGACTCACAGGAAACTACATGGCAGATATGTAAGTAGGTGTTTGATATTGGAGCCCTTGGAGGTTAAGATTCGGAAAAGCAGAAATGTGAGGAAAGAAAGAAATCTCCATTGAACATGGCAGGGGCCCTAGAAAGAGAGATGAGCTCTTTGCCTGATAATATACAGCCTGTCTTATGGAGAAAGCAGAGCAAATGAACCTGAAGAGAAATGAGCCCTGGGAAAGAGATGAAAATTATCCTAGCCTAAAGTGGATATTGGAAGAAGGTGGGACCATGTAGTGTTAAGAGGAAGAGAAAGAGGAAGCCTGAACTCTTGCACATGTCAGCAGCCATCTTGTTCCAACATATGACAATTGACTTTGGTGAAGGAAGTAACTTATACTTTATGGCCTGTAACCTTCTACCCCAAATAAATACCCTTTATAAAAGACTAGAGATATCTGGTATTTTTCATCAGCACCACTTTAGCTGACTAATACACAGGATTTTATATATTTTGTCAAAACCTATAAAATTGTGCTGGGCAAAGCATAAACCATATGTAAAGTATAGATCATGGTTAGTGGCAATACTTCAATATTTGTTCATCAATTGTAGCAAACATATCACACTAATGAAAGATATTAATTTGCCTTGAATGTCAAGGTATTTGGATGCATATGTACAAGGTTAGAGCCTAACAAAATGTACACTTTAAATAAGTGCTGTATATGGGAAACGGACTTGGCCCAGTGGTTAGGGCATCCGTCTACCACATGGGAGGTCCGCGGTTCAAGACCCGGGCCTCCCTGTCCTGTGTGGAGCTGGCCCATGCGCAGTGCTGATGCGCGCAAGGAGTGCCCTGCCACGCAGGGGTGTCCCTCGCATAGGGGAGCCCCACGCGCAAGGAGTGCGCCCGTAAGGAGAGCCGCCCAGCTCGAAGGAGGGAGCAGCCTGCCCAGGAATGGCACCACCCACCCTTCCTGTGCCCCTGACCACAACAGAAGTGGACAAAGAAACAAGACGCAGCAAAAAGACACAGAAAACAGACAACCAGGGGAGGGAAGGAGAATTAAATAAATAAAAATAAATCTTTAAAAAAAAAAAATACATGCTGTATGTAGTAGTTCTGTTATATTTAATAGAATTTTTAAAACAAATCAGTGAAGTAAAAGTACATAGTACATTCAAAGAGCTATCAAAGAGCTATAATAATACATATTATGTGTATTATAATGTAACTCTTCAACAGACACAAAGAAAAGCAGAATATAATAGACTAGAGATTTGAAGTGAGTAATGTCCTTCATGTTTAAAGGTAATATTAAGATATTTTTGGATACAAAAGCAAGATAAAATTTCATTAATAATTCCCAATTGTGCCTAGCAGCAATGAGGATATCACCTTACAGCTGCTAAAAGGGACTGAGTGTGAGTGTGCACCCTGGAATTTTACAATCACCAGTAATAAGATGGTAGCCTCTTCCCTTACTAGAACAGCATTTAAATAAGCCATTTAAATCAGGTTTAAATAACATCTAGAGACTCATAATAAATTATTGAAAATATCCACATTTCTTTTTAAAATCACTCACTATGCCAAGAACTGCGAAGATCTCAAACTGAAACTTTTGGAGAAAATACAGCACTTACTGGGACAAGGAGACTGATTTTGCTATAGATAAAGAATGTACTGAGAAGCTCTCCCAATGGAGGGGGACTGAAGAACAGACTTCAGCCCCGCCCCCAACAGTGTGGTGGGTGCCTCAAGAGAGACCTCAGCCCACTCCTGGAAGGGGGGGATTTGAACTTATACAGAAGTATCCTAGGTGGGGAAATGATAATTGGTGGGAGGGGTTGAGGGTCTGAGGGGGGACAGGGACCAATAGGAAGCACTAGAATTGAAAACTTTCCCTGATAGTGATGAGAAGATAGTGGGTTAGGGAGTTATGGTTTCTTGGAATGCTGCAGGAGCAGAAGTTTCTTTGATCTGTAGGGATTTTATCTCCCTCTGATATTCAGGTAGGGAAGGTTTTCATTTCCCTTTACTCCTGTCTTTCTGTGGTTTCTTTGTTTAACTTGTGGGGAAGTGCCTTGCCCTTGGACATGTAGACTTATGGGGGATATCTACTAAGCTACAGCTTGTTAATTATTGTAAGCCTCTAACAGAAGCATAAATACAATCAATACATATCAGCTTTGAGATGACAGAAATAATATTATCTGAAATAGGTTTTGATGAAGCCATCATAACAATGTTACAATGAAACATTATGAACAAGCATAAAACAAATATATTTTTAAAGAATAGTTTTAGCAAATAAATTGAAAATATCAGCTTAGAATTAGAATATATGTAGAAGAACCAAGTGGAAATTTTAGGAGTGAAAAATACACTAATCTAATAAAAATCAATAGAACAGAGGACAAAGAAAAATGTATCAGTGAACATGAAAAAAGGAAAAACAGCAAATATTTAAAACAGAAATTTTATATGCTCAAAAGAAAATTGAGAATCTTATGAGCCTGTGGAATTAAAACAAGAGTAGAGATTTGTATCATCAGAGTAATGAAAGGAGAGGAGGAGGAAGAAGAGCTAATAAAGAATTCAAAGGAATAATGCCTGACAAATTCCAAAATCTGGATAAAACATTATATCAAAAGATGCAAGTAGGATAGTAAATCTGAACAGAAAAATGCAAAAGAAGTTCACACAAACACCATATCCAAAACAATATTCTGAAAAATAAGAAAAAAAATTGAAATCATTGCTCCCTCTTGATACAGATGTGGAGTGGATATAACCATTCCAGGGTCCACAGGATGGAGGAATAGAGTATGGATTAAAGTGGACTTACTAATATTCTATTCATGAACTATTATGATTAGTAATCAAAGAAAATGTAGCATTGATGTGGAAAAAGTGTGGCCAGGATAGCTGCTGAGGGTAGGGTGTGGGGAGAAGAAATGTGATGTAGGGCATTTTCAGGACTTGGAGTTGTCGTGAGTGGTACTGCAGGGACAGTTACTGGACATTGTATGTTCTCCCATGGCCCACTGGGTGGACTGGCGGAAAGTATAAACTATAATGTGGACCACTGACCATGTAGTGCAGCAGTGCTCAGAGATGTATTCAGCAAGTGCAATGAATGTCCCATAATGATGTAGGAGGTTTTGGTTATGGGAGGAGTGGGGTGAGGTGGGTGGGGGTATATGGGGACCTCATATTTTTTAATGTAACATTAAAAATAGATAAATAAAGACAAAAAAGATAACAGAAAAAAATTCTCACGCCTGTGAATTCCTCTATAGAAACAATGGAACTTTGAAAATGTGTCACAATACATTTTGAATGCTGAAATTTAATAAATTAACTCCAGATTCTATGAACACTGAAATGAACCTTCAACCATAAATGAATATCAAGATTCTGAAATGAGGTAACTAATGAGAATTATTCAACAGCAAACTACAGTAACAAAGTAGCTAAATGAAATTCTTTAATAAGATAAACAATAAAAGAAGTAATCTTAGAACAGGAAAGACAGGGAGGAGGAAAAACCAAGATACTATAATATAGGTAAATAAAATATAATTTCATTCTCTTCTTGAGTTTATAAATTTAAGTTTATGTAGAAGAAATCCTTAAGGATACTATTTTTTTTAGATTTTAACTAAATTAATTATCTGAGATCTGCTTAATAGGTATGCAGGGTGAATTTTGGTTAAAAAAAAAAGAAAGTATTTTGTCCTAAAGTAAATAGACTGATTGTTGCATTGTTAAAAACAGGGAAGTAGAAGATAAAACCTGAATATATATAAAATTGTAGATGACTTGTGGAAATCCATCTTGGTCAATGCTGACTAAGATTTGATATGTTTATTTATGAGATATTTAAAGAGATTTCATGTCAAACATTGCATTTGCATAAAACTACAATTTGGTTTTCTGTTAAAATGAAATTTTCTTGGATTATTGGTATTATCTTAGCCAAAAGTCAGAAAGGGGTTTCCATAATCATTAGAGGAATCTGCCTAGAAAACAAAGATTCTATGTCTTGTCAGAATAATATCCTCTGTTACTTATATTGACCTCATCATTTTTATTCTTTATGAGAACAAGTATTTTCATTAAAAAAAAATTGTTTCCTTTTGTATATAATCATGTTAACTCCTATATTTTCATTGCATATCTTTTATTGTCACTTTAGCTAAAGATGTAACCAATTGTTTTTATCAGTGACCTATGATCCTAGTTGACCAGGTGTTCAAACCATCTGAGAAATTTTCAAATTTTGCTTTAACAAATTCATACCTCAGATGATATATATTTTTAAATTACAGACTGTTTTTCGGGTTCTCCAGAGGTCCATAGGAAAATCACAAAGCATTTTCCTTTCTCCCATAACAACAAAAGTTATATATATAGTCAGTTTCATTGGATGTTATGAGTCGCATGAGAAGTGTTTTCAAATTAAAAGCAATTTTTTAACTTTCTTTTGGTTAAATTTAAATGACTATAATTTTATAAATTATATAAAATTCCTGGAGATTTGACAGTATTTTCATTGTCCATGACATGTTCTGGTACTGATATGCATATTAATAGAAAATACTATAATGTTATTGGTCAGTAATTTTTGTTATTTTTTAAATGTTACATTCCATAAAACAATCAAATTTCCTTGTCAGTTACATTGATTTATTCTAATGTTTCTCTAAAAGTATTTGCAATCAACAAGTCAGAACTTCATCTTCACCAGGAAAAGGAATGGAGGAATTGAATGAGAATAAATAAGACTTTATAAGTAATGACCCACTTGTCAATTAACATAACACTTGTAAAACTGTAAAAGTGGGATATGGTCAAATACATCAACTGAAAGGGCCTATTTGGATATCTTCAAATGAACTTTATACAGCCACCCTCTCTTATGATATATGTATATGAACTTAATTTCTATCAGTTTGGTGAAAAAGTAATTGTGGTTTTGCCTTGTTGAAACTTGCTGTTTGAGATTAGAATATATTCTTAAGTAAATGTGGTTATGTTATACATCATTTTAATGTACATTTCTCATTTATGCTTTTTTGCTAGTGGCTTATTACTTGCTCTTTATTTTATATTTATTTTAGTCTATGGGAATGATGTTAGAGAAAAAGAAATTCAAGCAATTTTCTTATCTGAGTTCAAAATGAGTAAAAAAAGCAGTGGAGACAATTCACAACATCAACAAAATATTTGGTCAGGCACTGCTAATGAGTGTACAGTGCAGTGGTGGTTCAAGAAGTTTTGCAAAGGAGACTAGAGCCTTGATGATGAGGAGCATAGTGGCTTGCTATCTGTAAGTTGAAAATGACAAATAGAGAGCAATCATCAAAGCTGATCCTCTTACAACTACATGAGAAGTTGCCAAAGAACTCAACGTCAACCATTTTGCAGTCATTTGGCATTTGAAGCAAACTGGAAAGGTGAAAAAGCTCAATAACTGGGAACCTTATGAGCTGACCAAAAATTTTTTTAAAATTGTTGTTTTGAAGTGTCATCTCCTCTTATTCTATACAGCAACAACAAACTATTTCTCAACTGGATTGTGATGTGTGATGAAAATTGAATTTTATGTGACAACCAGTGATGACCACCTTAGTGGTGGGAACAAGAAGATGCTCCAAAGCACTTCCCAAAGCCAAACTTGCTACATAAAAGGTTATGATCTCTGTTTGGTGATCTACTGACTGTCTGATCCACTCCAGCTTTCCAAATCCCAGTGAAACCATTACATCTGTGAAGTATGTTCAACAAATCAGTGAGATGTGCTGAAGACAGCAATGCCTGCAGCCAGCATTGGTCAACAGAAAGGGTCCAATTCTCCACAACAATGGCCAACCACATGTCACAAAAAAAAAAAAAACACATCAAAAGTTGAAGAATTGGACTATGAAGTTTTTCCTTATCGTCTATATTCACCTGATGTCTCACCAACTTACTACCACTTCTTCAAGCATCTTGACAACTTTTTACAAGGAAAACACTTCCACAACCAGGAGGATGCAGAAAATGCTTTCCAAGAGTATGTCAAATCTGGAAGCATGGATTTTTATATTACAGGATTAAACAAACTTATTTCTCATTAGCAAAAGTGTGTTGATTGTAATGGTTCCTATTTTGATTAATAAAAATTTGTTTGAGCCTAGTAGTAAAGATTTAAAATTCATGGTCTGAAACTGCAATTCTTTTTCATTTTTTGGATGAATAGAGACTTTTTTTTAATCAAAGCTACTGCCATCACAGTAACTTAAAAAAAAAAAAGTAATACTTTTAGACTTTGTTTTGCTTTGCCACCTGGGAATTTTTGCTATTTTCTCAAGTGATAGAGGATCCCAGGGAATTTTTGCTATTTTCTCAATTGATAGATGATCCCAGTTCTTGGAACTTTAATTAAGGAACTATGCAAGGTCTAACAAAGCAATAAAAATTTCACTGTCTTTTACATTCTCCATTGTGAGGAAAGGCAGGAAGAACAAATGGTATAATATAACTTTTACTAAATATCTGTATCCCTCTCTCAACCTATGCCTACACTTCTTCCTTTATTCTTTACATGGTTTACATAATATTTAGCCCTTTGTGAAAACACCTACTAACCTCCTATGAAATCATAATAGAAGACCCATGAGGCTTATTACTTGGCCTACTTTACTGAACTTCATCTTATTAAAATGTGAAATTATTGTAAGGAACCAATTTCATATACCCAGTTCCATCATTCATAGAAATTAGCAGCTTTTCCTGTGATTCTTGTACAACTTTATCTACAAGACCTTCAACCCAGAGTTTAATATTATGGAAGAGACATCAGCATAGTCTGCTTTAGGTCCTAGATTGAAAGGACCTTCTCATCTTATTGACCAACACTATGACAGTGAAAATACAGAGATTTGTTCTCCGAGTCTACCTACCAAAAATAAAAGGTTCTCAAAATACTTGAAGGTTACTCCAATTTCTGACCATAAGCTAAAATTGACATGAGGATTCCAGAAGCAGATTGTATCTGATACAGACAGCTTAGCTTCTGTACCAGATGTTGGAAGAAATAGATAGTGCCCGAGATCATGGATCAAGACACACATTAATATCCTTATCATATTCCATATCCCTTCCTTTATACCATCTATCTAAACATTCTGTTTTTCGTCCTATATATCTTAAAATGCCAAGCTCTATTCCCCAATCTCTATCCCTGATATCCTACATTCAACATGACTTTCCTTTATCTCCTCTTTACCCTATTCTGTCCTATTTACCCCTCCCTTGAACAAATTTCCTTTGTCCTTCTATCACACCATACAACAAATAAAACCAATGAGACTAACTTCTGGGAGTGTGACTATATGCTACTTAATCCCAAAGCAAGTACTCCCCCCTACACATATATAATGGGCCCTGACAGGAAACATCAGATATACCCAATCAAAAAGATATCTTTTTGATATTTTGCCTTTCATCACTGCTATAGGTGTTTGTACAGTGGTAAGGCAATTTCTTTCATTTTTTTCCTCAATGTCTACATCATTTCTTTATTCTTTTATTCTAATTTTTTATGTTGTTTTCACAAAAGTTTTAGATCATAGTAATTCACATATACAATATAGGGGACTCCCATTTATCCAACATCAACCCTTTTCCCCCTTCCCCAGCAATGATCTTTTCACATGTTCATGTTAAATTTGCTGCAGCTGATGTGCAGATATAGAAACATAGCTTTCAAACATGGTTCCATTTTGGTTTATGTTATGATTTATATTTTATACCGTACAATTTTCTAAATTTTTAGTTACCTTATATTTTACATTATAGTTTACATTTTAGCCTATAGACTTTTATATATTTTTGGTGTAATTTATCATGTCTTATTTCCATCATTGCATGATCTTGTGGAACACTTCCATCACCCCTCAGTTACACTGATTCCATCTATTCTATACCTCTCTCCCCCTCCCCACAGGTCCCATAGTGACAATCAATCTTCACTCCCTGAAGGACCAGATTCACAGATACTTGCAACAATGCTGAGGGCTTGACATACTAGACTGCCTTAACCCACTGGGAGCCACCAGTTCTCTCTCCAGACACACTTTCCTCTGTTTGAGAACATCAAGCCTCCCCAGGGGCTGAAAACACCTTCACACTCATTGTATGGTTTTCCATTCAATAATATAACACTCTGACAAAATGAGTACTCACACAGTCTATAGAATCCTGCCCCTATGCCAGATGCACCCCCTTAATCACCTTAAACAGATAATCCTTCTTTATTTTCTAAAGAATTTTCTCAAAGTTATACTTTCAAACACATACCTAATAATCTCTCCTGTTCAACTGTTCCCCCCAACCTTCTCCCCAAATCCTTGGACAATCTGATTAATCCTCCCAACCCTAGACCCTTCAAGCTCGCAAAACCCCAGCAAAAGTATCCCTACGCCCCCATTTTATCACTTCCCTGTACAAATACTTACCTCCAGCTTATCATAGATTTCACCCATGTAGGCATCAGCTCACAACCGTCCTCTCCAGTCAACTTCCTATAAGCCTATCATCCAGTCTTAGCTCCCTGAGACAGCTTGGTTTACTTATTTCATATCACAGAGCTCATGTAGTATTTGTTCTTCAATGCTTGGCTTGCTTAAATCAACATAAGGTCCCCAAGATTCATCCATGTTATCCCATTTGTTCATACTCTATTCCTTCTTATAGCTAAATAGTCTTCCATTGTATGTATATACCACATTTCATTTATCCATCCATCTCTTGATGGGCATTTGGGTTGATTCCAACTTTTGGCAATAGTGAATACTGTTACTATGAACGCTGGTGTGCATATATTGGTTTGTGTCCTTGTTTTCAATTCTCCTGGGTATATACCCAGCAGTGGAATTGCTGGGTCACATGGCAAATATATAACTAGTTTTTTTTTTGAGAAAACACCAAACTTTCCTTCAGAATGGCTGGATCCCAGAGACAGCCAAAGTAGATACAACCCCATGTACTGGTTTTCCTGAGGGCAACAGAGATCTACAAGTTCTATGGTCATGGCAGATGGCTCTGGAGTTCAGTGCCATGTCAGTGGGCCCTGCTTTGGAGTTTGTGTTTCTGAGTGTGATGGGGTTGGACTCAGATGTGACCTTTATCCACATGCATTTTCTGTCACTTTTATTGAATGTGCGATTGGCGGTAGGGTTGGTGTATGCTGAGGAGATTTTAATTTCTGGACTGTCCATGTGCCAGCTGGGCTCTGAGCCTCAGCAGAATTGCAACTCCTACCCTCTGGTTCATTGGACTTACCCAGGTCAGCTAACAAGGTGATGAAGATGGTCAACCTCCACACCAGGGAACTTAGAGTGATTACTACTGCAAGCAGGAGAATTGCATCCATAATACATGTGGAATCTAAGCCCCCTCTTGATATAGAGGTGAATAGATATCACCATCCCAGGGACCACAGCATGGTGGAACAAAATATGGGTTAGAGTGGACTTACTGATATTGTACTATGGAACTATTGTTCCATAGAAGAAATTGCTGGGGGCAAGGAGAGAGAGAAAGAGGTGTGGTGTGGGAGTGTTTTCAGAACCTGAGTTGTCCTGGGTGGTTTTGCAGGGACAGATGTTGGACATTGTCCAACCATGCCATGGCCCACTTGGGGAGAATGTGGGCTGCAGTGTTGGCTGTTTTCCATGTGGTACAGCAGTGCTCTGGTGTGTTCACCAGGTGCAAAGAATGTGTCATGATGCGGGAGGTTGTTGATGTGGGAGTTGTGGGGTGAGGGGGGTATGGGGTGTATGGGAAATTCTTATTTTTTTTAATATGACATTTTCTGTGATATATTAATCTTCAAAAAATATAATTAAAAATTGATGAGGGTGGGGTGGTGAGGAGTGGTGTATATGGAGCCTCTTAGGGTTTTTTGTGTGAAATATTGACTTTAAAAAAGATAATTAAAAATGAAAATAAAATAAATTTTAGCAAATGTTAAAAAAAGATATGTTTTAAGATATTATTCTGGGCTTCATCTTAAGAGTCTCTGAGACTGAGGATAAGTGCAGACTCTCTGACCCAAGGGATATGGTGCTTTTATGAGAAAGAAAATAGTTTAAAAAAATGACAAATTTATAGAGTATAGTAAATGTTCAGTTTCTGCATGTCAAGTATCCTTTTACTTTCAGGAGACAAGACTATATTGTTGGGGTGAGAGTCCCCTTTAGAAGTACATTTTCCTCAATCACCTTAAGATTTTAATAAAATAAGTAATTATTCTACTCAAGGTACCAATTTCTGGAGGCTGAAAAGCCAGGCAAAGGATAATGTTGGTTAAGTGGGACTAAGAGGGAGAGGCGGGGTAAGATGGCATCTGAGTGAGGGCACCTCATAATCTCTCCTGCAAAGAAGTGGCTAAGTAAGGTTGGAGTCCTGCTGGACAGGGCTGTTTTGGGTGTTTGCAGGGCAGGAAGTGTCTGGATGTCGATTTGGTGGGACGGTGACAGAGGAGATTCTTGCAAGAGGTAGAATTTTGGGTCTCTTGCATGGAGGTCAGAGGTTTTGGGTGGGACCCTTCCCCCTGGGGCTAGTGGCCCAGATGTGGTGATTCCTGAAGGCTTTGTTGTGCTGGAGTGTTCCCCAGCCATGAGTGGGCTGTTTTGGGGGCCTGCAGGGTGGGAGGTGTCTGGATGTCCATTTGGTGAGACAGTGATGGAGGAGAGTATTGTGAGAGGTGGAATTTTGGCTTTCTGATACAGAAGTCAGAAGGTGTAGGTGGAACCCCTCCACCTAGGGCTGGCAGCCCAGCCACCATGATCCCTGAAAACTTTGCTGTGCTGGGATGTTTCCAAACCCTGAGTGGGCTGTTTCAGGGGCTTATAGGGTGGGAGATGTTTGGATGTTGATTTGTGAGACAGTGACAGAAGAGATTCTTGTGAGAGGTGGAATTTTGGGTTTCTGACATGGAGGTCAGAGGTTGTGGAAGGGACCCCTCCCCCTAGGGCAGGTGGCCTGGCTGCGGGGATCCCTGAAGGCTTTGTTGTACTGCGGTGTTCCCAGGCCCTGTGTTAACCAGATGTGTGGTTCCCAGGCCTGTGTCCCCTAACCCCTGGTGGCCCATGCTCCAGAGACTCACATAATTTGAGTCTCACGGACTTCCCATCCCTGAATCCACCACACCCTGAGGTCCATCTGAGGTTCTTGTTTGCCTTAGCCCTCCAAGATTTTTGTTGTTGTGTTTTTTTCACTTTCTCTCCTCAAGCTTGGAAGAGTGTACCAGTTGACTTGGGGAGAGTCTGGGAAGAAAGGAGAGGCAAATCTGCTGAGAAAGCCCAATTTACCTAAACATCCTGGGATCGGAAACTTGGTCTCGGAGAAGGTGGAGTCAGAAATCAATTAGACCTCCCCTAGCACACCTAAGGGGGAGGGACTGTAGGAGTTGCTATCCAAGCTTCCAATAGCATATCTGGGGTTTCTGGTGAGGTGTAGGTGCTCTCACACTGGAAATAAAGAGTCAGTCTTCTGTGTTAAGTTGGTTCAACAAGGACCTACTTGTATCTCCTACCGGACCTTCAGGCAGCTTTCTGTGGCTCTGGGAGAGAGAGAAGTGAGGAAGGGAGAAAGGGGGAAGATCAGATCCCTAAGCATATTATTTAACTGCAAATCTGGTCTTTTCTCCCATTTTCTCCCCCAAGGTCCTTTTTCATTTATTTGGGTTTTTATTTCTCTTTTTCTTTTTCTTGCTTGTTCCCCCCTTTTCTTTGCCCCCTCCTTTTTCTCTTCTATTTTTTTCTTTTCTCTCTTTTTCTTCTTTTTTATTTTACTTTTTTTATATAATAGGTGCTGCAGGGAGGACTTCACATTTGCTGTGTTTTTCATCCTCCATTTCCTCTTTTCTGTGTCTATTGATTTTGGCCACCTACACTATCCCCTTTCCCCTACATCTTTCTATCCTCCATCATCTACTGTTTCACTTACATTCCACCTCCCTATTTTTGGCCCACAGATTGTCTGACATTTTATTCTAATACATTTGTTCTGTTTTCTATCTTTAATCCACTCTCAACATTATTGTCTTTCATTTCTCTTTCCCTCTCTCATGAAAACACTGACCTTTTAACTCATACTATATTCCTCCCCATATTCAGTTGACAGTCTCATTATAGATACTCTACTTACTGCTATAACTCTAAGACAACTTACATGAGTCTAATATCCATTCTCCTAGATCTCACATTGTTGCTCTGTTAGCATTTATTACCAATAATACTTTATTGATTTTCTTTTCTTGCTCATCTTGCTTCCCCTGGCCCTAATATTTTCCTTCAAAGTGAAATTAGCAAGCACAAGAAAATAGAGTAAGAAGAACAAAGTGACAAAGAGAAGACATAACACACATGAAAAACAACTATTTAATCCCCAAGACTAGACAAAGAAGCTAAGGAACTGATTAAACCCATCAAGATAAAATGATGACCAGACAGCAACAAAAAACTACAACCCAAACCAATAATCAGGAAAATATGGCCGAATACAATGAACAAACTAAAAACCAGGAAAAGGAGCAGAACATCAGACAAGTAATGAAAGATCTCAAAACATATATTAGAGACCAATTTAATGAAGTAAAGGAAGAGATTAACAATATGAAGAAAACAATTGGAGAGGAAATTGCAGACATATGCAAAAAGATAACAGATATGAAGGTGATGAGCACAACAGTTCAAGAAATAAAAAAACACATTCTCAGCAAATAGCAGCAGATTAGAAGAGGCAGAGGAGAGAATTAGTGACATGGAAGACAGTACATCTGAAATCAAACAGATAGTAGAACTGATAGATAAAAAGAATAAAAAAATCCAGCTAGGACTTAGGGACATGAATGACAATGCAAAATGCACAATCATATGTATTTTTGGCATCCCAGAAGGAGAAGAGAAGGGGAAGTGGACAGAAGGTGTATTGGAGGAAATAATGGCTGAAAACTTTCCAAATCTACTGAGAGAGATGGATGTACATGTCCTGGAAGCATAACGCACCCCAAACACCATAAATCCCAACAGGTTTACCTCAAGACATATACTTGTCAAATTATCCAATGCTCAAGACAAAGAGAAAATTCTAAAAGCAGCAAGAGAAATGAGAACCATCACATACAAGGGAGCCTCCATAAGATTAAGTGCTGATTTCTCATCTGAAACATGGAGGCATGAAGGCAGGTGTTTGACATATTCAAGGTACTAAAAGAAAAAAAATTCCAAACAAGAATACTCTACTCAGCTAAGCTAGCATTCAAAAATGATGGAGAGCTCAAAAAATCACAGATAAGTAGAAATTAAAAGAGTATGCCAACAAGAACCCTACCCTTCAGGAAATACTAAATAAAGGGAGTTCTGCAGGAAGAAAGAAAAAAAACAGGAGAGGCAGAGTTGGAGGAGAGTGTAAGAGCAACAAAAAAGACAAAAGAGAAGGAAATAAACTAACAAAATATGACAAACACAAGTCCAAACAAAATATGGCTAACATCAAAAATTCCTTGAAAGTAATAACACTGAATGTCAATGGATTAAACTCACCTGTCAAAAGATTCAAACTGGAAGATTGGATAAGGAAATATTTATGCTCCTAACAAGGGTGCCTCCAAATACATGAGGCAGACACTGGAAAAACTAAGTGAAAGAATAGATGCCTCTACAATTATACTGGGAGATTTTATTACAACATTATCAACTTTGGACAGAATATCTCAAAAGAGAATCAACAAAGAAAATTTTGAAAAGTATATTAGAGGAGCTGGATCTAATAGACATATACAGATGATTATCTCCAAATACAGCAGGATATACATTTTTCTCAAGTGCACATGGATCATTCTCCAAGATAGACCATATGCTAGGCCACAAAGAAAGGCTCAATGAATTTAGAAAGATCAAATCATACAAAAAAAAAAATCTCTGAACATGGTGGAGAGAAGCTGGAAATCTGCAAGGGCCAGAGGGTCAGATTTCACACCAAGATATGGAAATTAACCAGCACACTCTTAGAAAAGCAGTGGGTCAAAGAGGAAATCTCAAAAGAAATTAATAACTACCTTGAAACTAATGCAAATGATAATACAACATATCAAAATTTATGGGACAGAGCAAAAGCAGTCCTGAGAGGGAAATTTATAGCCATAAATTCATACATAGAAAAGAAGAAAGAGCCAAAATTGAAGAAATAACTGCACGTTTGGAGGAATTAGTAAAAAAAACACAATAAAATAACCTAACAGGAAGAAGAAAGAAAGAAAGAACAAAGATAAGAGCAGAACTAAATGAAATAGAAACTTAGAAAGCACTTGAAAATGTGAACAAAACCAAGAGCTAGTTCTTTGAGAAGATCAATAAAATAGTCTTAACAAGACTAACAAAGAAAAAAAGAGAGAAGATGCAAATACACAAAATAAGATATGAGAAAGATATCACTACTGACCCCACAGAAATAAAGACTATTATAAGAGGATACTTTGAAAAACTGTATTCCAAAAAAAAAAAAAATGACAATTCAGAGGAAATGGATAAATTCCTAGAAACACATAAGCAGCCTATATTGACGAAAGAAGAAATTGATGATCTCAACAAACCAATCACAAGTAAAGAGATAGAATCAGTCATTAAAACCTCCCAACTAAGAAGAGCCCAGGGCCAGATGACTTCACAGGTGAATTCTACAAAACATTCCGGAAAGAACTAATGCCAATCCTGTTGAAACTCTTCCTAAATATCAAAACAGAAGGAACATTACCTAACTCATTCTATTATGCCAACAATACCCTAGTACCAAAGCCAAACAAAGACACCACAAGAAAGGAAAATTACAGACAAATCTCTCTAATGAACCGAGATGCAAAAATCCTCAAGAAAATACTTGTTAATCATATTCAACAACACATTAAATGAATTATACACCATGACCAAGTGGGATTCATTCTGGGTATGCAAGGATGGTTCAACATAAGAAAATCAATCAATGTAATGCACCATATAAACAGATTGAAGGACAAAAAGCACATGATTATATCTATAGATGCAGAAAAAACATTTGACAAAATACATCACCGTTTCTTGATAAAAACACTGCAAAAGATTGGAATACAAGGATATTTTCTGAACATGATAAAGAGTATATATGAAAAACACACAGCTAACATCATTTACAATGATAAAATCCTAAAATCTCTACCTCTAATATCAGGAACAAGAAAAGGATGCCCACTATCACCTCTTCTAATTAACATAGTCTTAAAAGTACTTGCTCAAGAACTGAGGCAAGAACCAGATATAAAAGGCATTCCAATTGGAAAGGAAGAAGTCAAAATTTCATTATTTGCAGATGACATCATCCTATACATAGAAAACCCTGAGAAGTCTACAAGAAAGCTTCTAGACTCATAAATGAGTTTAGGGAAGTCGCAGGTTATAAGCTCAATGCACAAAAATCAGTAGTATTTCTGTACACCAATAATGAGCAAGCTCAGGAGGAAATCAAGAAACAAATACCATTTACAATAGTAAATGAAAAAATCAAATACCTAGGAATAAATTTAACTAAAGATGTAAAAAACTTATACACAGAGCACTACACAACCCTGTTTAAGGAAATCAAAGAAGACCTAAATAAACAGAAGAATATTCCCTATTGATGGATTGGAAGACTAAATATTATTACAATGTCTATCCTACCAAAACTGATCTATACATTCAATGCAATCCCAATAAAAATCAACACAGCATTCTTTAAGGAACTAGAAAAAGTAGCTATGAAATTTATTTGGAAAGGAAAGAGGACCCGAATAGCCAAAGACATAGTGAAAAAGAAAAATGAAATTGGAGGAATCATACTACCTGACTTCAAAACATACTACAAAGCTACAGTAGTGAAAACAGCATGGTATTGGCACAAGGATAGACACACAAAACAATGGAAGCGAATTGAGAGTCCTGATATAGATCCTCATATATATAATCATATAATATTTGATAAAGCCACCAAACCCTCTCAACTGGGAGAGAATGGTCTATTCAACAAATGGTGCCTGGAGAACTGGATAGCCATATGTAAAAGAATGAAAGAGAATTACCAACTACAAATTATACAAAAATCAACTCAAGATGGATTAAAGACCTAAATATAAGAGCCAAGACCATAAAGACTTTGGAAAGCAGTGTAGGGGAGCATCTAGAGGACCTTGTAATGGGAAATGGCTTCATGAACTTCACACCAATAGCACGAGCAACAAAAGAACAAATAGATAAATGGGACTTCCTCAAAATTAAAGCCTTCTGCACCTCAAAGAAGTTTGTCAAGGAAGTGAAAGGAGATTCTACCCAATGGGAGAAAATATTTGGTAAGCATATATATAATTGGAGACTTATCGCCTGCATATATAAAGAACTCCTATACCTCGAAAATAAAAAGACAAACAATCTATTTAAAAAAATGGGAAAAAGATTTAAACAGACACTTCTCCAAAGAAGAAATACAAATGGCCAAAATGCACATGAAAAAATCCTCCAAATCTTTAGCTATTATGGTAATACAAATAAAAATTACAATGAGAAACCATCTTACTCCCATAAGATTGGCAGCTATGAATAAAACAGAAGACTACAAATGCTGGAGAGGATGTGGAGGAATAGGAATACTCATCCACTACTGGTGGGAATGCAGAAGGAGCCAGCCATTCTGGAGGACAGTTTGGTGGTTTCTCAAAAAACTAGGTACAAATTTTCCATGTGACCCAGCATTTCCACTGCTGGGTATACACCCAGCAGAACTGAAAACAAGGACACAAACCGATATATGCGCACCAATGTTCATAGCAGCATTGTTCACTATTGCCAAAAGTTGGAATCAACCCAAATGCCCATCAACAGATGAATGGATATATAAAATGTGGTATATACATACAATGGAATACTACTCAGCTTTAAGAATGAATACACTACAAACACACGTGATAACATGGGTGAATCTTGAGAATTTTATGTTGAATATAGTAACACAGGCATTGAAGGACAAACACTACATGACCTCAATGATATGAAATAAGTAAACCAAGCTGCCTCAGAGAGCTAGAGACTGGATGATAAGCTTTAAAAAAATTGGGGAGTAGAGGAAGGATGTAAGCTGACACCTACATGGGTGAAATCTATGATAAGCTGGAGGTAAGTATTTGTACAAGAAAGGGATAAAATTGGGGAATAGGGTTAACTTTGGGTGGGGATTTGTGGTCTTGAGGGGGGCTAGGGATGGGAGGATGGGTAATATTGCCCAAGAAATTTGGGGGAGGGTGGGGCAACATACAAATATAGGAGATTGTCAGGTATTCAGTTGAGAGTATAATGCTAAGAAAACTTTTTCAAAAATATATTGAGGAAGGTTACCTGTTTAAGATGCTTAAAGGGGATAATCCGACTCAGGACAGGCTCCTAGGGAGTATGTGAGTGCTCATTTTGCCATAGTGGGTTATATCATTGGATAGAGACCTATATAATGAGAGTGAAGGTGTACCCACATCCTGGGGAGGACTGATGTTCTTAGATATAGGGAATTGTATCTTTAGAGAGAAATGGTGGCTCCCAATGCATTAGGGCAGTTAAGCATGTCAAGCCCTCAACACTGTTGCAAGTATCTCTGAACATGGGCCCTCAACAATGAAGATTGACTTTCACAGTGGGCCCTAAGGGGAGGGAAAAGAGGTATTGAATAGATGGAATCAATGTAACTGTGTGGGCAATAGAAGTGTTCCACAAGATTATGCAAGGATGAATATAAAACATGTTAAAATACACCAAAAATATATAGGGGCTGATAGGCTACAATGTAAATCATAATGTAAAACATAAGATAACTAAAAATTTAGAAAATTGTATAGTCTAAAATATAAACCACAATGTAAACACAAATGTTACCTTGTTTGAAAGCTACTGTCTCAAAACCTGCACATCAGTTTCAGTAAATATAGTATGAACATTTAAAAAGATTATTGCTTTGGAAGGGAAAAGGATTTTATGTTGGATATGTGGGAGAACTGTATATTGTATTTATTAATTACTGTGATCTAAAACTTTTGTGAAGATAAGCTTAATAATTAGGGAAAAAAAAAGAAAAAGAAAGGATGTAGACACTGAGGAAAAGACAGAAGAAGTTGCCTTGCCAATTTGCATACAGGGCAACACTTATTGCCATGATGGAAGGCATATCATCAAAAACAAAGATTTGATTTTTAAATTTTTTGATACCCCAATGTATTTTTCCCTTAATTTTCTAAATTAGTATGTATTCTATATCTAACCTTTAAACTCATCACTATATTCCATTTTACTACTAATGGAACCTGGCAATATATTGGGCTTCATTTTTGAAGAAGTTTTGGATCACAGAGAGGTTCAACAACGGCAGGGGAGTAATACTGGTGTGGGATGTTATTGACAGGGGAGTTCTCCAGGGCATATATCCAGGGTACATAAAAAGGTCTGGATATTTTCATAGTGCATACGATTGAAAACAGCAACTGAAGGGAGTGTTGAGTTCCTAGCCAGGTCAACTCTATCACAGTCACTAAAGGAACAACAAAAATCCCCCAAGTGCAATGGCAAAAAACAAAAAAGAAGGAAAGTCCAACAATGAGCCCTTGAAACTAATGACTATGCTTATAAGCCCACGCACCTGAAATAAGAACAAGGCCTACAGCTGCAGGGTGCCTAAGATTTACCTCTTGAGAGACTCCATGATGCTCAAATGTGGCCAGTCTCGAAGCCAAACTCAGCATGTATGGCTTCCCCCCAGCGTGGGACATGACTCCTGGGATGAGCCTCCCTGGAGCCAAGGGTTTACTACCAACTACCAGCTGACGTTGTAACTAGAAAATGACCTTGAATGAAAGGGTCAATTCAGACCAGCAGAATATCTCAGTCTACATATAATACCAGGAGTTAAAATGCTTTTTGACCTGAACAAAAGGGGAAATGGAAAAGACAAATGATTTTATATGGCTATGAGTCTTCAAAAAGTTCCAGGAGGTAATCAGAGGGGTTACACTTATGCACAACTCAGAAGAGTCCCAGAGACAGATAAAGTAGATGCAACCCCTGGTATTGGTTCTTCTGAGGGCTACAGAGATCCACAGGTTCTATGGTCATGGCAGATGGAGTTCAGTGCCATGTCAGTTGGCCCTAATTTGGAGTTTGTGTTTCTGTGTGATGGAGCTGGACGTAGATGTGATCTTTGTTCATAAGTCTCTCCTGTTAATTTTACCAGAACTGTAGTTATTGCTGGGGTTTAATGTATACCCAGGGGACCTGAATCTCTGGACTGAGCATGTGATAGCCAGGCCCTGAGCCTCAACAGACATGCAACTCTTATACTCTGGTTTATTGGACTTACCCCACTCAGCTAACATGGGTGTGAAGAAAGTCAACCACCATACCATGGAGCCCAGAGTGCCTACAACTGAAAGCAGTAGAATTGCATCCAGCATCCATGTGGAATCTAAGCCCTGTCTTGATATAGATGTGGAGTGGGCACAAACATTCCAAGGTCCACAGGATGGAGGAATAGAGTATGGATTAGAGTGGACTGATATTCTATTCATGAACTCTTGTGATTAGTAATCGAAGAAAATGAGGCATTGGTGTGGAGAAAGCAGCCATGGTACCTGCTGGGGGTAGGGAGTGGGAGGAAGAGATGAGATATGGGGGCATTTTCAGGACTTGGCATTGTCCTGGGTGGTGCTGCAGGGACAGTTACCGGTCATTATATGTCCCCCTTAGCCCACTGTGTGGACTGTTGGAGAGTGTGGGCTGTGATGTGGACCACTGACAGTGATGTGCAACTGCTCAGAAATGTATTCACCAAATGCAATGAATGTCTCATGGTGATTGAGGAGGTTGTTGTTATGGGGGGAGGAGTGGGGTGAAGAGGGTGGGGGGTTTATGGGGAGTTCATATTTTTTAATGTAACATTACAAAATAAAGACAAAAAAATCTTTAAAAAAATAAAAAATAAAACCCTCTGAACTAAGAAGAGCCCATTACCAGATGGATTCACAGGTGAATTCTATCAATCATTCCAGAAAGAACTAAAACCACTCTTGCTTAAAATTTCCAAAAAATAGAAATGCAAAGAATATTGTCTAACTCTTTTTATGATGCCAACATCATCCTTATACCAAAGGCATATATAGATGCCAACAAAAAAGGAAAACTAGAGACTAATCTCTCTAATGAACCTGGATGCAATATACTTGATAAAATACATTCTAATCATATTCAACAACACTGAATAAATTATACACCATGATCAGGTGGTTTTCATCATTGGTATGCAAGGATGGTTCAACAGTAGAAAATCAATCAATATAATAAAACACATTACAATTCGAAAGAAAAGAAATATGATCATCTGCATTGATGTAGAAAAATCATCTCGATAAAGACACTTTAAAAGACAGTGTAATAGAAGGAAGTTTCCTCTACATAATAAAGGGTATATATGAAAAACCCACAGCTAACTTCTTATTCAACTGTGAATGCTAAATTCTGTCTCTCTAAGATCTGGAACATGACAAGGATGCAATTGTGACCACTCCTATTTAACAATGTATTAGAATGACTTGCTCAAGCACTTTGTCAAGAAAAAGATATAAATGGCATCCTAACTGGAAAGGAAAAAGTAAAAAATTCACTATTTGCAGATAACATGATCCTACACATAGAAAGCCCTGGGAAACCTACCACAAAGCTCTTAGAAGTGATAAATGAGTTAATTAATGGGGCAATATATAAGAGCAACATGCAAAAATCCATAGCACATCTGTACACAAATAATGAACAATCTGAAAGGAAATCAAGAAAAAATTCCATTTACAATAGCAACTAAAGAATCAAATACCGGGAAACGGACTTTGGCCCAGTGGTTAGGGCGTCCGTCTACCATATGGGAGGTCCGCGGTTCAAACCCCGGGCCTCCTTGACCCGTGTGGAGCTGGCCATGCGCAGTGCTGATGCACGCAAGGAGTGCCGTGCCACGCAAGGGTGTCCCCGGCGTGGGGGAGCCCCACGCGCAAGGAGTGCGCCCATGAGGAAAGCCACCCAGCGTGAAAAGAAAGAGCAGCCTGCCCAGGAATGGCGCCGCCCACACTTCCCGTGCCGCTGACGACAACAGAAGCGGACAAAGAAACAAGACGCAGCAAATAGACACCAAGAGAACAGACAACCAGGGGAGGGGGGGAAATTAAATAATAAAATAAAATTAAAAAAAAAAAAAGAATCAAATACCAAGAAAGGAACTTAACTGAAGATGTGAAGGACTTGTACTCAGAAAACTACAAAATAATGTTAAAGAAAATAAAAAAAGACCTAAATAAATAGAAGAATATTCTGTGTACATGGATTGGAACACTGAATATCATTATGATGTCTGTCCTACCCAAATCAATTTACAGATTTAATGTTATCCCAACAAAAAATGCAAAAACATTTTTTAATAAATAGGAAAAGGTAATTATGAAATTTATTTCAAAGTCAAAGTACCCCAAATAACAAAAAACAAACTGAAAAAATAAAACAAAATTGGAGGAATAGTGCTACTTGACTTTATAGCAAAATACAAATATATAGTATTGGCACAAGGATAGACATACTTACAAATTGAACAGAATTGGGAGTTTTGATATACATACTTATATATACAGTCAAGTGGTATTCAGCAAGGTCATCAAGAACATTTGTCTGGACCCGAAGGGTCTCCAGCTATGTTCTCAATTGGAGGGGCAGAAGTCTCTCATGACCATAGGCAGTGCCTTAAAAGGAAGGACAGGCCAATAAGCCAAGTCCTCAAAGCTGTCGAGAGTAACTATGAATCTTGTTGTTCAAGGACTGAAGCTTGGTGGTTGCCATGTGTCCCAAGGGTAGGACGGAGGAATAGAATAGATGGAACATGGGGAATATTTGGGGTGATGGATGTGCTCTACATGATCTTATAATGATAGATCCAGACCATGTTAAATTTCACCAAAATTAAGAAAATTTTATGACACAAAATGTAAATCATTGACCATGATTTGTAGCAATGTTTCAATACTTATACATCAACTGAAACAAGTGTACCATCCACATGTAAAATCTTATTAATAGGGGGATGGGGGAAAAGGGGAGAATCCTCTAATTCTGTACATGCCTTTTCTGTAACATAAAGCCTCTTTGAAGACAAAATTAAAAAAAAAAGACACTGGGGGAATAAGCAGAATAAAATGTCACTGTATATACAAGAAAACAGATCTTACAGTGATGAAAGATATAATATCAATATTTAATTTTACATTTTAAAATTATTATTACAATTATTTTTAATTTTTTGTATTTTTAAAACAATCATTTTTATTTAATTTTCTTATTAAATGTGTCTGGCTATTTTCTTATCTTCATTTTTTAAAAACTTGGATCACAGAAGGTTTACAACTATGACAGGGATTGATCACTGGTGCAAGGTGTCAGTGAAAGGGGATGCATGAAATGAAGTTCACCTGGGGCATACCTATAAGGCATATAAAAGTTTTCAAGCATCCGTGGAACATTGTCACAATGGGCAGAGATTCACACAACAGAAAAAATATCAAAATCCCATCTTTGAGGCGGTGGACTTGGCCCAGTGGTGAGGGCATCCGTCTACCACATGGGAGGTCCGTGGTTCAAACCCCGGGTCTCCTTGACCCATGTGCAGCTGGCCCATGTGCAGTGCTGATGCGCGCAAGGAGTGCCATGCCACGCAGCAGTGTCCCCCAAGTAGGGGAGCCCCACGTGCAAGGAGTGCGCCCTGTAAGGAGAGCTGCCCAGTGAGAAAGAAAGTGCAGCCTGCCTAAGAATGGCACCGCCCACACGGATAGCTGACACAACAAGATGACGCAACCAAAAGAAACACAGATTCCCGTGCCACTGACAACAGAAGTGGACAAAGAAGATGCAGCAAATAGACACAGAGAACAGACAACTGGGGTGGGGGGGGAAGGGGAGAGAAATAAATAAATAAATCTTTAAAAAAAAATCCCATCCTTGGGAGCTCTGCCACTTTCTCTGATGGGACAGCAAGAGTCCCCCAAGTACAGGGCAATGACTAGTGAAGGAAGATGACCATTTATGGACCCATGATATTGATGACTGTACTTATGAACCTTTACTTTTGAAATTGAAACTTATCCCAGTATTATAGGATGCCTAAGAATTACCTCCTGAGAGTCTCCTTGCTTTGCAAATGTGGCCTCTCTCAAAGCTGAACTTAGCATATAAAAATGCATTACCTTCCTCTCAATGTGGGGCATGATTCCCAGGGATGAGTCTCCCTGGCACCAAGGGATTACTACCAAGTACCAACTAGCAATGCAACTGAAAAAGACATTGACCAAAAGTGGGAAAGGATAAATACAAATGCATTTATATGGCTAAGAGATTTCAAAGTGAAGCTGGAGGTCATTCCAGAGAGTATGCTTATGCATATTTCAGCACTATCTCTTTGACTGTCAAAGTAAATTCTCCCTCAAATAGTGAAGACATCCAGAAACTATAGGCAAGGTTGACAGCTCAGGGTTCTGTGCCTTGCCAGTGGGCCCTAGTTGGGAATTTATGCTTCCCAGTGTGGCAAAGCTGGACTCACTTGTGGTTTCCCTACACATGGTTCTTCTGCCCCTTCTATTTGAATGAAAGTTAGTGCTAGAGTTGATAGGTGTATGTAAAAGAGACATATAACTTTGTGCTGACCATGTGTCAGCTAGGCCCTGCATTTCAATGGAGTTGCAACACCTACTCTCTAGTTCTTTGGATTCACCCATGATAACAAGGAGATGAAAATGGACAACAAATATCTCAAGGAACAGAGAGAGAGTCTGCAATTGCAAGCAAGGTCTTCCTATTCTTCTGCCCTATGGGATCAAAGCCTCCTCTCAATTAGAGGTGGCATGGGCATCATCACCCCAGAATCCTCAAGATTTCGGAATGTATGATGGACTAGAGTAGACTTATTGATAATCCAGTATAGGTGCTTTTGTGATTCTAACAATGGAAGTATTTTATCTTTGATGTGGAGGCAGTTGTCACTGGAAGTTCTGAAGGGAGGAAGATGGAAAAACATGTGTAATACGGGGATATTTTTGGGACTTGGAGATTGTCCTGAATGACACTGAAATGACAGATACAAGCCATTATGTATCTTGTCATAACTTACAAAATTATATGAAAGAGAATATAAACTACAATGTAAACGATAATCCATGCTTAGTGGCAATGATCCACAATGTGTTCATCAATTTTAACAAGTGTACCACAATACTGTAGGATGTTGTTAATGTGGGAAAATGTCGGATGGTAGGGAGTGGGGTATATGAGAAACCCTAATATTTTTATGTAGAATCTATGCAATTTAAGTATCTTTTTTAAAATAAAAAATTTATATTAAAAATGATTCTTGGAGAACTAGAAATCCATATTTGAAAGAATGACAGAGGATCACCATTTCACACCCTGTACAAAAATTAACTCAAGGGAAGCAGGTGCAGATCAACTGATAGAGCAGGGTGCAGGGTTCAATACCCAGGGCATCCTGACCCATGTGGTAAGCTGGCCCATGTGCAGTGCTGCCACACACAAGGAGTACCATACCATGCAGGGGCACCCCATGTAGGGGAGCTCCATGAGTAAGAACTGTGCCCCGCAAGGAGAGATACCACACATGAAAAAAAGTGCAGCTTGTCCAGGAGTGGCAACACACACATTGAGAGCTGATGTGGCAAGATAAAGCAATAATAAAAAGACAGTTTCCCAGTGCCACCTGACAATTCAAGAAGAGGCAGAAGAACAACAGCAAATGGACACAGAAAGCAGAAAGTGTGTGTGTGGGGGAAGGGGAGATAAATAAATAAATTAAATCTTTAAGATGGAGCAAAGACATAAATAAAAGAGCAAAGACCATAAAATTCCTAGAAGATAATGTAGGGAAACATCTACAAGGTCTTTTAGTAGGAAATGGTTTCATAAACTTTAAACCCAATGCAGAAGCAATGAAAAATAAAATAGATAAATGGGAACTCCCCAAAATTAGAAATATTTTTCCTTAAAGGAATTTGCGGAAAGGGAAAAGGCAGCCTACTCAGTTTGAGAAAAATTTGGTAACCATCTATCCAATAAAGTCCTAATATCCAGCATATATTAAGAAAGCCTATATCCTGGAAATAAAAAGACAAAACATAAAACAAAAAAACAACAACACTAAAAATGGGCAAGAGATATGAATAAACAATTCTCCAAAGAAGAAATGTAGATGGCTAAAATACACATGAAATGATGATCAACATCACTAGCTATTAGGGAAGTGTAAATCAAAACTTCAGTGAGGTATCATTTTATGCCTATTAGACTGGTGGCTATTAATGAAGCAGAGGCTTAAAAATTTTGGAGAGGATATGGAGGAATGGGAACCCTGAACCACTGCTGGTGGGAATATAGAATGGCGGCCAGTGAGGCAAGTCCTCAAGAAACTAACCATAGAACTGCAATAAAATCAGCAATCCCACTTTTGGGTATACACACAGAAAAATTAAAAGCAAGGACACAAAACGATTTATGTACAACAATATCATAGTGGCATCATATAATATTGCCAAAAGTTAGAAGCAGACAAAGTGTCCATTAACAGATGAATGGATAATCAAATTATGGTATTTACATACAATGGAATATTACTCAGCTCTAAGAAGGAATGGACTATTCACACATGAGACAATGTGGTTGAACCTTGAAGACCTTATATTGAGTGAAGTAAGCCAGTCACAGAAGCACAAATATTGCATGACCTCAATTATATGACTTAAGCAAATAAAGCAGATGAGCTAGAGTCTGGAAATAAGTTTACAGGAGACAGAAAAGGGGTAGAAGGTGGTGGGCAAATAGTCAATACAGACAAAATCTGTGATTAGGTGGGAAAGGGTGGTTGGGCAGTAAACTGGGGTGATAGTAGTGCAGTGATATGATTGAGTTTAAGAGTGCAAGAATGTGAGGGATAAAAGATGGGGCTTGGGTTTTACTCTCCATGGAACTGTGGGTATGGCTGTAGGAAAGGGCAGGCAAGCTCTGGGGTTTTGTATGTCTGCTGTCAAAACTGCAGTTGTGAGAATACTTTTTTGGGAAATAAGGCAGGGGAAGGTTACTGGAGCAGGAAGTTGGGGTGGGGGCATATGTGGGATAGGGCACCTGGGGCAAACCTCTGTGGAATATGAAAGTGCTACCCTTGTCATAAGGTGTTATCTCATTGGTTGGAGACCCATACAATAAACAAGAAAATATACTCCTACCCTGGGTAGTCCTATGTTCCAAAGTAGGGGGGCATGAGCCTCTTGAGAAAATTGGCAGTGCCTGATAAAAGAAAACACATCAATAGGTCAAGACTCAATATTTTTGCATGTTGCTATAAATCTTATGCTTCACAAATTGAAACTTAGTGGATATCATAGTTTCCAAGGGGAATGGGAGGGAAGAACAGAATAGATGGAACATAGAGCATTTTTAGGGCATTGGAATTGTTCTGAATAAACTTGCAATGATGGATACAGGCCATTTTAAATTTTTTCAAAACCCATAAAAGTGTACTGATTAAATGTAAACCATAATATAAACCACAGACCATTGTTAATAGCAATGCTTCAATATTTGTACATCAATTGCAACAAATGCATTATAAACATGTAAAATTTTATTAATAGGGGTGTGCCAAGGATTTGGATATAAGGGAATTCTGTATATTTTCTTTGTGACTTTTCTATAACCTAATATTCTTTGAATATGAAGTTCCAAAAAAAAAAAAAAAAGAAGCTTGGGGAATATATAGAAAAAAATGTCACTATACATAAAAGATACCAGACCTTGGAGCAATAAATGATGCAATATTTTTCAATTTATTATTATTTTTCTTTTTAATTTTGTTATTTTAATTATTTTATTTCCTTATTACTCATTATTGTTTATTTTTTGGCTTTGTTTTGGGCGATGTTTTTGATTACAGAAGCATCACAACTGTGGCAGAGGAGCAACACCGGTGGGGTGTGTCAGTGATGGGGGAATATCTGGGGAGTAATGTAACTGGGGCATGCCTCTAGGGCCTATGAATAGGTTCAAGTGATCTTGGGGCATTGTCTTGGTGAGTGGAGTACCCACACAATAACCAAAAACATATTTAATTCCCATAGTGGGAATTCATGCTACATTATCTAATAGAAGATCAAGAATTTACAAATGCATGGGCAATGCCTAGTGAAGGAAGATAAACCATTACACCCAGCCCTTGATATTGATGATGTTACTTAAGAATCTTTTCATGTGAAATTGAAACATAGCCCAGTATTATATATTGCCTATGTGTTACCTCCTGAAAGGCCCCTTGTTGCTCAAATGAGGCCTCTCTCTAAACCAAACTCAGCAAATAAACTCACTACATTCTCATTATGGTTCATCTCTCCTGTGGGTAAACCTCCGTGGCACAAAGGGATTATTACCAAGTATCAATTAGTGATACATTTGGTAAAAGACCTGAATCAAAAAGGGAAATGTTAAATACAAACTATTTTCATGGCTAAGAGTTTTTTAACTGATTCAGATCATTCCAGAGGTTAGCCCATGCATATCTCAAGAGCATCTCATTGATTGCCACAGGAAATAGTGTACAAAGCAAGGGAGCTCCTGAGAGCTTTAGAGACATCTAGATACTATAGGAAGAGCAAACAATTTCAGGAATTTGACACCCTCTCAATGGAACTTACCTTGGAATATATGCTCCCCACTGTATTAGAGTTAGACTTATAATTTCCCTACACAGGGCTCTCCTGGCCCTTTGGTTTGAACCTATAGTAACACTATACTTGCTAAAGATATGCCCCAGCGACCTAAATTTTTAGTCTGTTCTTATGCCAATTGAGCAGAGTTGCAATACCTACACTTTAATTCACTGGACTCATCCAGGACAACTAAAACAAAAAAGGATGATGATGGATAATACCCATCATGGAAGTGGAGAATGTTTTCAGCTGCAAGCAATACAGTTCTATCTACCTGCCCCATCAAATCTAAGCTCACTGTCACTTGGAGAAAGGGTGGACATCACCATTCCAAAATCCTCAAGATTAAGGAATGAACAAACATAAGTGGAGAAAGTAACTATGGACTAAAATAGACTTACTATTATTCTAGCAATGGAAGAACATTTATCATTGATACAAAGGCAGTGGTCACCAGAATTTCTGAGTGGAGGAGAAGGAAGAATAGGAGCAACATGGGGCATTTTTGGGACATTGGAATTGTCATGCATGAAATTGTAATAGCAGATACAGGACATTATACATTTTGTCAAAACCTATAAAATTGTGCACAGAAAATATAAATTATAATGTAAAATATAGTCCTTCATCAGTACAGTGTTTCAATATGTGTTCATCAATGGTAACACATGTACCACATTAATAAAATATGTTTTTAATCTCAAAAAGTTTGGGATAGGGAGTGTTGAGGTGTATGAGAATTCCCTACATTTTTATTAACTTTTATATAATCTAAAGTATTTTATTCTTTTTAAGTTTTAAAAGGTATTAAAATACAAGAAAATTGGAAAAATAATTCAGATTAGAAAATCTTTAGCTTCTTGCCTGATATACCTTCCCTCATGAAAAGAATATTAATTAAAAACTTATGCTTAGAAATTTAGATCTTCAGTAATCCAAAAACCACAAAAATATAATATTGCCAAAAAATTAAAATAAAAGGAGAATTAACAAAGCTAGGGAGATTTTATCATTACCCGGTAATTAAATATAGTGGATCTACATAATGACATATCTACACCTTGGGCAGTATGTCTAATATAAATATAAATTTAAGTAAAACCCAGGATTTTGTGCAAAATAAAGGCTTAGCGTCTCAGTTAAACATTCAGAATTGTTTCCTTGAGTTAGAAAGACTCTTTCTTGAATATAGAACTGGACTGTTACATCTTTCCAAGAAAACAGCTGTGCAAATGACTGAGGGAGTCACAAATTTATATTTTTTTAAAGATTTATTTTATTTCTCCCCCTCTTCATTGTTTGTGCTTGCTGTCTGATCTCTGTGTCTATTCCTAGTATACTTGTCTTCTTATTTTTTCACCAAGAACTTAAACACTGACATCCCACGTGGGAGGGAAGTGCCCCATGGCTTGAGCTTCCCCCACTTCACACTTGTAAAGTCTCTCATTATGTTGGCTCATTGCATCTCTCCAATCTGTCATCTTGTTGTATCAACATGCTGTGTCAGCACATTACTTCAGCTTGCTGTCTTGTTAGTCTTCTTTAGGAGACACTAGAAACCAAACCTGGGGCCTCCCATGTGGTAGGCAGGTAATGAAAAGCTTGAGCACATCCACTTCCCTAAAGTTTTTTAAAGGTTCATAACAATTTTATTGATAACCTTACTTTAATGAAGATAAAGTCAATACACAAATAAATTTGCTTGTCCTTATTTATTTAACATTATCAAAAGAATTACCAGGTAACTTTCTTTAAAAATAAATGCTTTGTCTTTAACTGATCTGTTGTCTTCTGTGTTTTTTAAACAAATCAATTTTATTAATACATATTTATAAAGTACAAATCTATCCAAAGTTTACAATCAAATGTATCTGTTATAATCACATAATTGTGCATCTATCACTTTAGTCATTATTAGAGTATTCTTATTACAGCAATGAACATATTAATTTAAAAAATGAAGAAAAAATTCATCACTTTTCAAACTCTATTCTTCCCCTCCCATACATAGCCATTATTCTGGTTGTCACTCTATTTTATTTATATTTGTATTTTGTAAAATGTCTTATATGCAATATTACCCCAATCATATTTCAAATGAAATTTTAATATGTTATGAAGCCCCATGCTACATTTTTTATCTTACCACCTAATAATATGCCTTAGACTTTCCTTTTCAGCCAGTCATAACCATATAATAGCTGAGTTCGTTGCAAATACTTTGATGGTATTTCACCATTTCTATTCATTTCCAAAGATTTATGACCATTTTACCAATTATGCACAGATTAAACCTCAGTGTTCCATTTTCTATCCTCTTTCTATTTTCTGGTGGCCTGTATATAATTATTAACTCCATGAGTTTACACAATATATTCAGTCTATAATAATGCAGTCATACAGTATTTGTCTTTTGTGTCTGGCTTATTTCATTCAACATAAAGTCCTCTATGTTCACCCATGAAGTCATATGCTTCAGGATTTAATATCTTCTTACAGCTACATGATATTCCATTGTGTGTATACACTACAATTTTTTAAATCCATTCATTATTTGATGGACATCAAAGTTGTTTCCATCCCTTGAAATTATGAATAATGCCAATATTCTGTTCATGTCACTGCTCTGAATTCTTCTTGGTGTATACCTAGTAGTGGTATTGCTATGTAAAGTGGAAAAACTATATTCAACTTACTTAGGAAATGGCAAATAATCCACCACTATGGCTGTGCTATTTTACATTCCCACCAACAGTAAATCCTCTCTAAAACTTGCAGTTTTCTGATTTTTTAAATAATCGATCCTTTCCAACACTTATAGTTTTTAATTGTGACCAGTCCAATAGGTGTGAAATAATATTTCATTGTAGTTTTGATTTGCATTCCCCTAATTGCTAATGGAGTTGAACAGCTTTTCATGTTTGCTTGCCATTTGTATTTCTTCTTTGGACAATTACCTATTCGAGTTTTTCGATATTTGAATTGGGTAGTTTGTCCTTTAATTGTTGAGTTGTATGGTCTCTTTCAATATCATGGATGTTAAATCCTTACTGGATATGTAATTTCCAAATATTTTCTCCCATTGATTCACCTACCTTTTCTCCCTTTGATAATGTCCTTTGAGATGCAAAAGTTTCCAATCTTGAGATCCCACTTATCTTTTTTTTTTCCTTTTTTTTGCTCATGCTTCGGGTGTAAGGTTTAATAAACTACCACTTGCCAAAAGAGCTTGGAGATATTTTCCCACATTTTCTTCTAGGAGATTTATAGTTGTTACTTTTTATATTTAGGTCCTTGATCTATTTTAAGTTAATTTTTGTATAAGATGTGAGATAAGGATGTTCTTTCTTTCTTTTGGGTATGAATACCCAGTTCTCTCAGTGCCATTTATTGAAAACAGACTGTTTTGGTCCAGCTGGAAAGTCTTCACCACCTTGTCAAAAATAACTTGACTACAGAAGGGAGCATCTATATCTGAGTTCTTCATAGTTACCCTTGGTCAACATAATATCCATATATAAAACATCAGTGCTGGGGAAGGGAGAAAAGGGTTTGATGTTGAGTATATGGGGGTTCCCTATATTCTACGTGTGACTTTACTGTGACCTAAAACTTTTTGAAGACATAATAATAAAAAACTACAACAATGTAGCCAGTGAGGAAGAAATGGAAGAGATTGCCTTGCTACTGTACACACAGGGCAACACTTATTACAGTGATGAAAGGCAAAACATCAAAAACTTTTTCTTATGGTATTTTTCATTTTTAATGCCCCAATTTATTTTTTACTTTATTTTAGTTTTTCTAAATTATTGTATATTTCTAATCTTCAAACCTATCATTACCATTTCATTTTCCTATTAATTTAATTTGGAAATATATTAGACTTCAATTTTGAAGAAGTTTTGGGTCACAGAGGGGTTCAACTGAGGCAAGAGAGGAGCACTGACATGTCGTATCATTGAAGGGGGATGCATGGGTCAGAAGGAGTTCTCCATGGCATACATATAGGGTATATAGATATGTTCAGATGTTCATTGGGTATTGACATAGGTGGTAGAGTTCATACGACTACTGAGGGACTGAGTCCCCATTCCAGAAAACTCTGTTGTACAATGGCAAAAACCAGTGAAGAAGGATGATCCAATGATGGACCCTGTATACTGATGAATATGCTTATGAGCCTGTTTTGCTTGAAATTTCAACTAAGCCTAGAGCTGCACAATGGCTAGGAGATACCTCCTGAGAGCATCTACGTTGCTTAAATGTGGGCTCTCTCTAAAAAAAAATTCCATAGGTAAAAACATTACCTTCCTCCAATATGGGACATGCCTCCCAGGGATGAGCCTCCCTGGCACCAAGGAATTATTACCAAGCATCAGTTAGTGATGTATCTAGAAAAAGACCTTGAATGAAAGGGAGAAATGGTAAAGACAAATGAGTTTATATGGCTAAGACACTTCAAAATGAGACAGGAACTCATCAGAAGGATCACACTTATGTACACATCAGCAGGGACTCAGAGACATTCAAAGTAGACATAATTCCAGGTAGTGGTGCTCCTGAGGGCTAAGGAGACACCCAGGTCCTGCACTCAGGACAGTTTGCTCTGGCATTCAGTGCCTTGCCAGTTGCCCCACTTTGTAATTAGTGCTCCTGACTGTGATGGAGTGGGACTAAGATGTGACCTCTCTATGCATGCCTCTTCTGACACTTTCACTGAACCTGTGGTTGTCACTGTTTTTGGTGTATGCTTGGGAGAATTTGGACTGTCTATGTGCCAACAGGGCTCTGAGCCTCAGCAGAGTTGCAGTACCTACTCTCCAGATCATTGGACTTACCCAGGTCAGCTAATAGGGAGGTGAGAATGGTTAACCACCTCACCAGGGAACTGAGAGAGTCTACAGTTGCAAGCAGGAGAATTCCATCTATCAGCCATTTGGCACTTAAAAACCCCTTCTTGATTTAGAGGTGGAGTGGACATCACCATCCCAGCTTCTTCAGGATGGAGGAATAAAATATGGATTAGAGTGGACTTACTATTATTCTACAATAGAAATATTGTCACTCTTGCAATGGAAGAAATTATATCATTGATGTGGAGACAGTGGCCATGGGAGTTGCTGAAGGCAGGGAGAGGGAAAAAGAGATGTGATATTAGGGTATTTTCTGGATTTCGAGTTGTTCTCAATGGTATTGCAGGGACAGATGCAGGGCACTATATATCTTGCCATAACACACTTAATGGTCTAGGAGAGAACATAAACTACAGTATAATCTATAATCCATTTTGTGTAGCAATGATCCAAAACTTACTCATCAAATGCCATAAATGTATCACACTAATGAAAGAAGTTGTCAATGTGGGAAAAGTGGGGATAGTGGGAAGTTGGGTATATGGGAACCTCATATTTTTAGTGTATCATTTTTGTGGTCCATGTATCTTAAAAAAAGATAATAAAAATTTCAATTTTTTTAAAAAAAGAAAGTTATATTTATTCAAATATCTTTCTGCTTCAATTTAGAGGATCATATGATATTTTCTTCAATTTATTAATGTGGTTTAGTACACTGAGTTTCTTGTGTTGCATACATGGTGTAAAATCCACCTGATTATGGTGTATAATTTTCAATATGCTTTTGGAATCTGTTTTCAAATTTTTTTGAGGATTTTTGCATCTGTATTCATTAGAGTTATTGATTTTGAAATTTCTTTTTTTTTTTTGTAGTAGCTTTATCTGGTTTTGGTATTAGGGTTATTTTGGCTTCATAAAATGAGGGATTATTTTTGTTCTTTCCTCTTGAATTTTTTAAGGTAGCATGAACAAGATTTGTATTAGGTCTTCTTTGAATAATGGGTAGAATTCACCTGTGAAACCATCTGGTTCTGTGCCTTTAATCTTTGCAAGGTATCTGATGACTGTTTCAGTCTCTTCACTTGTGATTTGTTTGTTGTGATCTCCTATTTCTCCTAGGGTCTAATTGTTTGCATTTTTAAGGAATTTGTGCATCTTGTCAACAATATCTATTCTTGTGTGTGTGTATATTTTTCAGAGTATCATCATACAATTGCTTTTATTTCTTTGGGGTCAGTGGTGATGCTCCCCTATCATTTTTAATTTTATTTGTATTTTCTCTCTTTTTTCTTTGTCATTCTATTTTGTTAATATCTGTGTTCCAACTTTTGTTTACATTGATTCTCTCTATTGATTTTTGGTTGCAATTTCATTTATTTCTCCTCCAATCTTCAATATTTCTGTCCTTTAGCTTTGTGTGGGATTAGTTTGTTATTCTTTTTCTAGTTCCTCCAGCACTGCAGTTAGATTTTCAATTTTAGCTCTTCTTTTTTTTATGTAAGAAGAGACAGCTATAAACTTCCCTCTCAGCATTGCCCTTGCAGTTTCCCATAGGTTTTTATGTATTGTGTTCTCATTTACATTCAACTTTAGGTATTCGTGGAATTCTCCTGTAATTTCTTCTTTGACACAGATTATTAAAAATATTCTGTTTAATCTCCATATATTTTTGAATTTTCCATTTTTCCTTCCATTAATGATTTCCAACTTCATTCTGTGATGATCAGAGAAAGTGTTTTGTATAATTTCAGTTTTTAAAATTGTCTATCCTGGAGCAAGATTGAAGGGCCCTTGAAAAGAATGCATACCCTGCTATTTTGTGGTGTAATGAGCTGTAATTATCTGTTAGGTCTAGTTCATTTACATATTATTGAAGCTCTCTGTTTATCATCTGTCCATATGTTCCATCCAATATTGATAGTATTTTATATAAGTCTCCAAATATTATTTCAGACATATCTATTTCTCCTTTCAGTTTTGCAAATGGGTGCCTCATGAATCATGTGGCACCCAGGTTAGGTGCATAAGGATTTATATTATTGTGGGTTTTTTTTGAGGAATTGCCCCACTTATTAATATATAATGACCGTCTTCATCCCTTATAATAGTTTTGCATTTAAAATCGAATTTGTCTGATATTAGCATTGCTACTCCAACACTTTTTAAGTTACTATTTGCATGGAATTTTTTTCTGACCTTTCTTTATGTCTGAGGTGAGTCTCTTGTAGACAGCATATGGATGGCTCATATTTAGTTTATCCATTCTATTAGTCTATGACTTTTTATTGGGGAGTTAAAGCCATTACTATTCAACGTTATTACCTTAAAGGCTTTACTTACTTCCTCCTTTCTTTTTCTTTTGGGTTTCCATCGTCATTTTACACTCTTTTCACCCTTTAATTTACCCTTTCTAATAAACTTCAATTATACTTCCTTCTCCAAATCTCTCACCCTTGTTTTTTCCTTTCATTTAAGGCTGAAGCAGTCCTTTTAGAATCTCTTGTAATTACCATCTTTGGTAACATACTCTCTCAGTTTTTGTTTTTCTGTAAATACTTTAAACTCAACCTCATTTTTGAAGTACAGTTTTTCCACATACAGGATTCTTGGCTAGCAGTTTTTCTCTTTCAGTAACTTAAATACATCATATCACTTTCTTCTTGCCTACATGGTTTCTGATGAGGTCCTTGCTTAAACTACTGATTTTCCCTTTATATGATGTTTTACTTTTCTCTTGCTTCTTTCAGAATCCTCTCTTTATCCCTGATATTTATTGCTCTGTATAGTAGGAATCCTGTAGTAGGTTTAGTTGGAATTACTGTGTTTGTGGAACATTGTCCTTCTTGGCTATTGATATTTATGTCTTTCCTAAAGTTTGACAAGTTTTCAGTCATTATTTCCTCAAATATACTTCTACCTCTTATCCATTCTCTTCTCCTTCTGGTATACTTATAACAAATATGCTTGTGCATTTCACATTGTCACTCAGTCCCCAGAGACAATTTTCAATTTTTTCCATTGTTTTCTCTTTCTGTTCTCCTGTTTTATCAGTTCAGATGCTCTTTATTCAAAATCACTCATTCTGTCCTCCATAATTTCAATTATGCTGTGTGCCCCTACATTATTTTTAATCTCTTTCACCCTGTCTTTCATTCCCATGTCTGTTACTTTTCTTTGCAGTCATTCAAATTGTTCTTTATACTCACCCAGTGTCTTCTTAATATCCTTTAACTCTTTTGTTGTATTTTCCTTCAATTCTTTGAATTGATTTAGGAGATTTGTATTATTGTCATTGATTGGGGGTCTGTCAGATCCTTTATCTCATCAGGATTTGGTTTTGTTTCTTTGGATGGGCCATCTCTTTCTGTTTTCTCCTGTGGCTTGAAATATTTTGCTCATGTCTAGGCATCTATATGTTGATGAATTTACTCTGATGGTCAATTTCTCTCCCTTGCCTTGTGTACTTTTCACAATTCTTTTTGAGTTTTGGTTCAACTTATACTGTTTTGAAAACTGCCCAACTTAATTTATCAAAATTGAGCCATTGATCACAATGTTATTAGATTGTTTTTCCAGTGTGACACTAAAGAAAGACCTAAAAGCAGCTTTTCTTCTTTCAATTTCCTGGTGGGCTAGCAGATGTTGGTCACCACCATGTCTTTCCACAAAGGTGTTTCTTCCTACTTCTTCTTTCAGACAAAGATTCAGAGCCATCTCTGCTAAGTGAATTCACTGAAGAGAAGCCTTCTGACTCTTCCTTTCCCTTCTCTTGTAACAGCTGATAGGAAGGAAAAAGTCTCTTCCCCTCTCAGCTAAAGTGAGCCAGGTTTTTCCCCAGGATTTATGTCTTGAAATTGGACAATGGGAACATGTCCCTGTGTTATGGAGATTTAGTAACTAATGTTTTTTGTTTCAGGTTCCTCACCTCTCTGACTCTCATCCTCCTGTGAGTTGCACAGAACTCTCATTGTCTGCTGATTCTCAAAGGCGGTCCGTTGGACAGCTTTTGGCACTTTCTCTGTTGTTTTTGTGTGAGAGTTGAGCTTGGCCTGCCTACTCCAATGTCATCTTCCCAGAACTCCCTAGATACCCAATGTAATTTTTAATAAATGTAATGGTGTCATCAATTACTGAAAATTGAAAATGAAAGGATGTATTTCAGGGATTGGAGGAATGTGGGCACATTTCACACTTCCATTAGGATTATTTATTTTTTAACTTTTTTATTTTGAAACATTTCAAAATTACAGAGTGGTTAACAAAAATAATGTCAAACCCATGCAAAGAACTCCAACTCCCCATCTGTATAGATACATACATCTACTAATATTAACATTTATTTTTATCATGCCAGATTTGCCATATCATTTTATGTATCCATCAGTCTATAAATTTCTCTATCTCTAATATCTGTGTATCCATCTACAAATCCATTTTATTCACATATAATTTAGGTAGTATACTTCATACTCATTAAAATTTATACAGTCATGGACATTTCCTAAAAAGCAGGATACTCACTCATGTAAGCGCAATATGAATAGTTAATTATTTCAATACATTTATCATTGATATAAAGCTTATAATCTATATCCAAAATTTTTCATGTTTTCCTGAATGTCCTTTTTTGGCCCTGTCTTCTCCCTTATTATAACCTATCCATAATCATAAATTGCAGTTAATTTTCATTGTCTCTTTATGTGCTCAGGATTTGTAAAAAAATTCTGTGAATATATATACACACACATACACACACATATATAAAACATACACACAGACGCACAAAATAAACTTTCCCATATCAACCACTCCCAAGCACAGTGAGATGTCCAATATTTACTGTTTGTTTGTTTTTTTTTACCTCTACCACCTTCCATTACCAAAATTTTACATTTCTCATAATGGACTTTTCGGAGTCACTATTTATTAATTATCCACATGCTTATCCTCCTCCAGTTTGCTAGCTGTTTTCTAACATCTTTTCCTATAAACTTGCATATTCTCTTTTATGTTCTATGTAGTTAAGGTGGAGCTTAAACTTAGCATGTTACATCTGTAACAATCTTGTTTGCTTAGATATCAACTTAACTTCAATGGCACATAAACTATACTCCTATATCCCTTTGCCCGCACCTATACATAACTTTTTTCAACAATTACTTCTTATATATTATGAGTCAAAAACACTGCTTTAATCATTTTATCTTGTGATTTTTCCTTTTCAATCATTCAGGAAGTAAAAAGTAGAGTTACACACCAAAACACAACAGTACTAGCATTTATAGTGACCCATGTTATTATCCTTCCTGGAGATCTTTTCTTTTTTTTTCATGTTACATCACTGTATTTCTAGCATCATTTTTCTCATTCTGAGAAACTTTCTTTACCATTGCTTGCAGGGCAGGTCTAGTAGTTACAAGCTCCCTCAGATATTGTATATTTGGGAATGTATTATCAACCTCTCTTCAGTTATAAATGATGGTCTCACCAGGTATAATATTCTTAGTAGATAATTATTTTTTTTACAGCATTTTAAGTATTTCCTACCAGTGCCTTATAAAACCCATCGTTTTCGTTGAAAAATTGGCAATTAATAATATTGAGGCTCACTTTTATATGATGTGTTGATTCTCTACTGTGGCTTTAAAATTATCTTTAGCATTCAAAAGTTTGATTATACAATTCTGTAGTATGGGTCTATTTGGGATTTTCCTATTGGTGTTTGTTAGACCTCTTCCATATGTACAACATTTCTTTCATTAAGTTTCAGAAGTTTTCACCCATTATTTCTTTGACAATTACCTTTTTCCTTTCTTGGTTTCTTCTCCTTCTGTAACTGCAATAATGCATTTATTGTTTTGCTAACCATCACTTACAGGTTCCTCAAGTTTTCTTAGTGTTAGTTTTTTGTTTTCCTATATTTTCTTTCTGACTGCAGACAAAATGATGTCAATTTTATCATCTTCAAATTGCTTGATTCTTTCTTCTTCCATCTCCAATCTGCTGCTTGACATCTCTAAGGAATTTTTAATTTGTGTTATGGTGTTCTTTGTCTCCTTTTCAAAATTTTCATCTCTCCATTGATACTATTTTGTATTCATCTACATTTTTTTTCATTTTCCTTTAATTCAGCATATCTAGGATCAGTTTTTCAAGAATTTCCACTTCGTAATACTTGTTCTTCACCATGCAGAAAGATTAAGTGAATCAGCAACTCGGCTAGATCGGAGGATGGAAGAAAAATCTTCCAAAAGATAAGCTCTGTTGTAGGACAGGTTTTTATAGTCTACATTTTAATGAGGGAAGCCACTATGATATCCTTGTGTTATACCCTTACTTAACTTTAATTCTGAAGTTGTCGCTCACTCCTAATGACTGTAATAATTCATTCAGATAGTTGTAGAAAGGTAAATACAAAGAAAGCAATTTAAATTGAATTCTCTAATGTAAAAATCTCAATATTGACTTCTAGGTTAACAGTATCCTGTACCTCGAATTTCTGTCACATGCATAGGCACCTGTTTTTGTACTCATATAGTGGCTTCAACAAATGGTATCATTTTCTGTTTTTAGTGTAAGTCATCCTAGCATCATTAAGTAAATTTTAAAATGTGGAAAATATTTCCTAGTAAATAGTTGAATTAAAAAAGAATGGAGTTGAAAAATTAGGATGCTAATGTATAGCTCACTGTCACATATGTAAACAACAAAATAACATATAGAGAACAAATCTCTGGATATTTAATAGAGAGAGATTCAAATTTAAGAACACATATGAAATAAAACATTGTTAGGCATTTCAAAATATCTGCGGAACATTCTGCATAGAGCAATCTTAATTTCTCTGTTCCACAGGCTATAGAGGATGGGATTTATGAATGGGGGCACCATGGTGTACAACATAGCCATGAGGAGATTACTAAGAGATGTGTCATTTGCAGTGGAACCAAAGATAGCAGTCAACCCAGAAACCACAAACAAAATCAAAATTGCCAACTGTGGGGTACAGGTGGATAGGGCTTTGTTGCAGGCTTCCACAGAATGCATCCTAAGGACCATTGAAAATATGTAAATATAAGACTTAAACATAAAGCAGAACATACTAATAAAATACAAGAACTTAGAACTAAGGCCATAGACTCATGAAACTGAACACTTGAAGAGGAGATCCTCAAAATTTGTGGCACATCACAGAAATATTGATGGATCACATTTGACTCTGTGAAGGTAAGCCTGAACATGATACCTGTGTGGATGGAAGAATAGACCAAGCCACAAGCCCATGAAGCACCAGCTGCTTGTGTGCACAGACGTGGGGTGACAGTCAGTCCATAGTGTAGAGGGTGGCAAATGGCTACATAATGATCATAGGACATCACAACCAGGAAGAAAAACTCTGTGGATCCAAACAAGATAGACAGGAAAATTTGAGTAGCACATGCTGGGAGGGAAATTAGTTTATGGTTTGACAGTGAATTCACAATCACTTTTGGAACAGTAACTGAAATGCAGCAAAGGTCTATGAGGGATAAATTGCCTAGAAAGAAGTACATTGGAGAGTGCAGGTTATAATTACAATAACAGTTAGAAAATTCCCAATCACAGCTCCCAAATACATAACTAAGAACATCAGACCTTGGAGGACTTGCAGGTCTTGGGTGGTTGTGATATCCTTAAGGAGGAATTCTGTGAAAATAGTAAGATTATCCATTTTTCCTAATATACTGCTGTTTCCCTGTAGCCAAAATAGAAAATAAGAATATACAAAAAGCAAAATGGAAATAATCCAATCAATTTACAAATATAATGCCATGACAGTTAAGCTTCTCACATAGAATTAAGCTTAGAGGAAATGGACAGAATGCAGTACTCTGAAGTCAATGTTTTTATGTATTTCCCTTGTACCCTCTTTCCCAACTCTGTTCTATTCTTTTAATTTTGATATTAATAAGATCCAAAATTCTAAAATATCAAATGATATAAAATTAAATCAATGTCATTAACTCTTCATTTTTCAGTCATATTTACACTATATCAGTAAAATGTCATTTCAAACTCTTCTAGAAACATGAAACAGCTATTTTCTCATGTACCAGCTGATTCAGATGTTACTAAAATAGTCTAATGTTTGGTCACCTGAATAAATATTGGTTTCTGTATCACAATTAATGAACAATTCTGAGATTTTTCTTAGAAAGTTTTTAATCCAAAGGATACTAGATGGATTATGCCTTATCACACATTCATTTCATTTGTTCTAAAAATTAAGCATAGGAGCCTCTTCTTTGCTCCTCTGCAGCAATTTCCAAACAAAACAAAATAATTATCATCAGATTCTGATGGGCTCCAATTTTCAGTTGCAGACTATGCAAGATTCCCTTTTTGTTTTATTTAGCTTACTCTCTCATTTTTCATACAGTATCTAAGAAAATTGTCCCACCTGACATTTTTCCTCCTCAAAGCATCCTTCTTTCCATCATGCATGAGATCCAATATTTGGGGAAGGACTAGTTTTCTGTCCAGATATATTGCTTATGTGCTTTTCTAGATTTTGCTAGATCCTCTCATTCAAAATAGCTATTGTAAACAAAACGCTCTTACTTCTGGTTGTCTTGATCATGCCAAACCTTAAAGAAATCATGTTTTAATCTTAAATATATGCAAGTGCAAAAAGTACAAGTCATTAGGGATATAATTTCAGAACTATATATTTCTATCTGTGGAGAAATTATAATGGAGGAGTAATTACTGAAAATGTTAGAATTTGCAATTTCATTATTGATAATTGCATATATAATCCATTTATAATTACAAAATAGTATACAATTTGACTGGTATTTTATATGACAATGATCTAATAAAGCTGATTTATTTCATGGATTATATTCATATGATTTTTTTGCATTTCTGAACAATAATTTTGCAAATTATTTTTCTATAATTTCTATTATGCGTATTTTTTTCTATCACCCTCAATTTTATGAGGAAAAAAAAAGTCCCTTTGCATTTTATTAAATATTAAAAAAATACTCATTTGGTATTACTTATCTACCCATGTGTTATTGGGCAGAACCAAAGCCCCAAGTGATTTTTTAATTTCCTTTATCTAATCACACAATTTTGCTTATCCTAATAACTCTTATTCCTATCCTCCATCACTTAAGATTGCATTTTTGCAATCAGCATGCTAAATTCTCAAGTTTCTCTGGTCTAAATATACCATATATATTTTAATTCAGAGTGCACCATGATATTTAAATGCAAGCCTTTAGTGATACAGGGAGAGGGAGAGAGTTCATTATTTGTCCCTGCTCCTTATTAATTCAGGGATATTTAGCAATTACTTCACAATTTTGCATACAGTAAAAAACCAGAATGATTGGGCTACCGATTCCTCATCAATTGTTAAATATATGAAATGCAAGTGCATATTATCAATCTTCATAGAGAGTAGGTTATTTCCTAGTACCTTGCAAACAAAAGAGATTGTTCATAGTAAAAAAGTCATTGGACATCTTGAGGTATGTGTTCATATTATAAGAACTATTTTTGCTTATAAGGATTGATTTCCATGAAATTCTTTGGTCACTCACAGTTGCCTTTGAATTTCTTATTTGTCCTTTACAATCTTCAAGTAATATTTAATTCATAGTGCTTATGCTACTTCAATTTCTTGGTAATGTCTGTATCTTTATATTTTCAGTATTGGAATATAGTCAATGGATTGCATTTGTAGCATCAGGTACCATTTTTAAAACTAATCACCTATAATAAAACAGAAACATTCAGACTCTCTGTAATTATCAATTTATAATATGGCACAGAAAGAGCTAAGTGTACTAAAAGTCTTCAGAACTATAACTGTTATGTCAGTGATTTTTCATTACTCCTTTTAAAGAAACACAAATCAAAGCACAAAAAAAGTACCTGAAATATTAGTAAACATGTTTATCTTCTGAAAGTGAATATGTCCTTTGCATAATTATAGACATTTTATAAAATCTCCACTTCTGCTTCACACTTTGAGGAGTCACTTTTCTAGGAAATACATATTTACCCGTAATCATAGTTACAATTGTGATTCTATATTCTTTATAAATATTGTTATTCTTTAGGGGGAACATGTATGGTCATACTTCTCAGGAGCCCCAGGGAAAACCTGATTACACCATCTTGAGAGGCCAGTTTTTTTCTAGCTTCTGAATGACAAGGATTCTTTAAGTATACTCTTGAGATTAGTTAAATTTGTAATAGTGTTATTAGCAATAAGATTTCCAAATGAGTTTTTTTTAACCTGAAACATGAGATGTATTCAAAATTTTACATATTCACTGTTTATTCAATATATTTTCAATTTTATGTCAGATTATAAATATAATTTATTCACATTAGAGTAAATCCATAAGGTCATTCAACCCCTATAAAATTTTATTTTTAAGTTATGTCATGAAGGAAAATCATATAATGTAAAAAGTTAGCAAGAAAAATAAATAAATTGGCCAGTAGTTACTAAATTTAATAAAAAATAGGATTCATTCTAGAATTTATTATAGAACAAAGGCAAGGAAAAGTGGTTGTGGCATATAGTAGGACTCTTACCAAAAGAGCTTTAAAGTGATCTTGAATGTGGAAGAGAACAATGATTTTAGGTAAATCTTAGATTGTGAATTATTACCCCTACAAGCAGGTCAGAGCAAAGTTGCCCATTTATCATCATTCATAAAATATTTATTAACTATTGCCAGTCAAGAGAGTATCAGAACATGGCAGAGGTTAAGAAGAAATAAATAACATCGATTCTATACTTTGGATAGATAATACAGAATGTGAATATATCTCAATAAAATGATTAATGAATAAACAATTGTGCAAAAATAAGCAGAAGTAGCAACTATCTACAGAAGAGGAAGCATAGAGAGTTTGACAGGTGAAGGATTTTCTTGTTTGTCTGTTTTATTGCAAGCTATTATTATTGAAACAATGAAAATTCTTTAATGATGATTGAAGTGATGAATGCACAACTATGTGATTATTCCAAATACTATTGATTGCACATTTTGGATGAATTGTTTGTTTCATTAAAATCTATCAATAAAATTGATTTGCTTAAAAAAGAATGTCTTAGAAATGAATGCTCTAAAATACAGGTCTGGGTGTGCATGGGGGAAAGTGTAAACTATAATGTAAACCATCATCTATGTGGTGCAGTGGTACTCCAAAATGTATTCACCAAATGCAATGAATGTCCTATGATCATAAAAGAGGTTGTTGATATGGGAGGAAAGGGGTGAGGGGGGTGGAAGGTGCATGGGGACCTCATATTTTTTTAATGTAACATTAAAAAAAAATAAAGAGAAAAAAATTTTTAAAAAAAGAAAAAGCATGTATAAGAAAAAATTAATAAATAAAATAAAATACAAGTCCAGGGAGTGGTTGTGACTCAAGCAGTTGTGCACCTGCTTCCCACATTGGAGGTCCCCAGTTTGGTTCCAGTGTCTCCTAATAACAAAGACAAACAACTAGCAAACAAATGAAAAAATCAAAGAAGGGAAGTTGATGTGGCTCAGTGTTTGAGCACTGGCTTCCCACTTAAAAGGTCCTTGTTTCATTACCCAACCCTGTTACCTCACACACACAAAAAAGGAGTCTCCACAAAGAGCTACAATTTGTCCTTACAGTTACAAAAGTTTTTGGGGTAAGTTTGGTGAGTAGAGGTAAAACGTCAATTCTATGAAAGCAGGAATCTCCCTTGACTTAGTGTAGGACATTTTTCTCTTCATCAAAAACACTCACAAAGGGTTCGAAAAACCACAAGCTCATCTTGACCAACTTTCATAATTACTCCATGTTCTCAGGCTTTATTTGTGAATTTTTGGCAAAAAAGCAAATTTATGAAAGATTGTTCAACTTAACAGAGGCTACAGAAAATGTCCTCATATGGCAAGGATATTCAATGTGAAACAAAACAGCTGGGATGTTTTGCCATCTGGAGATCACTGAGGAAAAGTGACAACTAGTATTTAAGGAAGCCATAGTACTATTTTCATGAAATATAGCACTCAGAAAAGAGTAATTATAGGAAAAATACACACAAAAGTGTATTATTTAAGCTTACTTGAAATTTAGCAGAACCTAATTTAATTGAATTTGCATAATCATCTGGTCTTATGTTTTTGTTTTGTTTTATTTTGTTTTTTTGTTTCAGGGTTGCTTTGTAATATAAAGATTATTGAAAACCTAAATAATTTTAAAGTATATAGTGTATATCCATGGAGAATTACCATCTTATTAATTAAAGCAATACATACATAAATATATTGAAATTATTTTAAAAATAAATAATAAATCTTTTTAATGCTACACTACAATTAAAATATGCTAATTTGCAAATAAAAATGATTTTTTTGAGATGGAAGAGATTATTTTATCCTTTTGAAAATCTATTTTATTGGAGCTTACTGGGAAATAGCTGAATTCTCATATCTGCATTTTCATTTATCTCAATCAAACACTGGTTTGGTTGCAGAATATAAAGAAAATATGGCCTCACACAGATATATGGTTTGAAAAGAGAAAGTATTTAATAAGAGCTTTAAGACAATCATTAATATTCTTCTTTAATAATAATATTCTGCAGTAAAAATCCACAAATTGTGGTTTCTTAAAAAACAGGTTCAATTTGGAACCTGAAAACTTATTAATAAACCTTTCCTCATCTGCTAGATTTAGATATATTATTTATTTTGCAATGGCAATGTGTTTTGCCCTTGCATAATGTTGTAACATTAAAAAGTGTTTATCTGGAAAATATAGGTTCATGGAATTATGCAGATATGACAAAATTTATGTTTCATTTCCAAAATAAATAGTGTATTAAATCACCAACAATCCTGCCAAATACATATTGAGAATCTCAAGTTCATTTTTTTAATTAAAAATTTTAAAGTACTTTTTAAATCTATTTGTTACTTGGAATGCAAATTTTAACAACTAATTTTACTAGTTGTTTACATTATATTCATGTTATTTATTGGGACAGTTGTTGGTTTACATATAGTAAATAGTTCTCATATAACCCTATATGCAGTTCTCCCTACTTTTAGCATTTTACATTAGTTTATTATTTGTCTTCTATTTCTCTATAGACCATCAGTCTAGATGTTCTATCCATTACTGAAAGTGTCTTATTGATGTCTCCTATGATTATTGTATAACCATCTATTTGTCCCTTCAATTCTGCCAATATCTGCTTCTCATATTTTGTGGCTCTGATGTTAGATACACATATAATTATAATTGCTGTATTCTTATTTAATTGAATATTTAGCAGTGTATAGTGTTGTTATTTGTCACAGTGAGCAGTTTTTTTTTTTAATTAGAGCAGTTATGGATTACAGAAAAATCATGCAGGAATAAGAGTTCCCATATAATCCCTTCACCCATAAACTCTTTATCTCAGTATTAATATTATGAATAAGCAGCATCAATTTGAATTTTTGCAAAATTATAATTATAGTTTTAAATGTTTTTATTTTTAAAAGGCTTTAGATTATATAAATGCTACATAAAAAATATAGCAGATTTCCATATCCTTCACCCATTCTATTCTCACATTAAAATCATTCATTAGTGTGGCGGATTTGTTACAATTGATGAACATATATTGAAGCATTGCTACTAACCATGGACTATAGTTCATAGTTTACATTCTGCCCTGCACAGTTTTATAGGTTATGACAAAACATATAATGGCCTGTATTTGTCATTGCTATGTCGTACAGGATAATTCCAATGTCTCAGAAATGATGCCAAGTTACACATATTACTCCCTCTCCCTCTTCTCAGAACCTCTGGTGGCCACTGCTTTTATATCACTGATAAAAGTTCTTCCATTGCTAGAATAAGTCTATAATAGAATAACAGTAAGCCTACTTAAGTCCATTGTTCATTCCCCAATCTTGAGGATTTGGGGACGGTGATGCTCACTGTGTTTCTAATTGAGAAGGACTTAGATCCCGTGGAGCAGGTGGAGGGAACTATCTTGCTTACAGTTGAAGGTACCTTCCATTCCTTGGGATGGGCTTTGTCCATCATCATCTTCTTGTTTGTTGTCCTGAGTGGGTCCAATAAACAGGAGAGTAGGTGTTGCAACTCTGCTGAGAATCAGGGCTTAACCAGTAGATGAATAGACCAAAGATTTAAGTCTTTGGAACATATATTTAATAAGTATAATGCAAATTATAGGTTCAAATAGAAGGGTCATAAGAGCCATATGTAGGGAAATAATAAATGAGCCTAACTCTTTTACACTTGGAAGCATAAATTCCAAAGTATGGCCCTCTGATAGGGTGCTGAATTCCTTAACTCATCTGCCCTCTATACTGTCTAGATGCCTCTAATGCCCTCAGAAGCCTGGCTGTTTGAGGCACTGTTCACTGTGGCAGGCAATGATATCCTGCTGAGAGGTGCATAAGCCTAACCTCTGGAATGACTTCCACTCACTTGGCAATCTCTTAGCCATAAAAACTGAAGTGTATTTAATATTTCTCAATTATACAAGCACTGTCCTTATACATTTCACCTGCATTTTTGTCATACTTGCTACATATTGTGTCTTCATACATTGAATATCCAAAACAATAGATTTGTCATTACTTTTCATTTACTCAAATTTTAGACTTGTAAGTAGTAAAAAGTGGAATTAAAACCAAAAATACCATATAATATTACTGGTATTTACAATTACACAAAGGGTTACCCTTAATGGAAATCTTGATTTTTTGTATGCCAATTTGAACCACTATACTTTCGTTTTAGTCAAAAGAACTCACTTTACAATTTTATGGCAGATTTTGTGCTGACCAACTCCTCCCTTAGCATTTAAAAAAAATTGGGAATGCCTTATTAATCTTTCCCTTATTTTTGAAAGACTGTTTCACCAGGCATAATATTACTAGTTTTTAAAAAATTATTAGTATTGTAGTTCTTAATATCAAGTATTTTCTTTCAACACTGTAAGAATTTCATGCCTGTGTTTTTTTACTTCCATGATTTCTGATGAGTGTCACTTTTTTCTTATTTGAACTTGCTTGTATGAAATGCATTGCTTTAATCTTGCAGCTTTCAGAACTCTCTCCTTATCTTTGCCATTCAATGGGATGATTACCATGTGTCTGTACACATTCCTCTATGATTTTATCTTGTATGAGGTTCTTTGAGCTCCTCTAAGGTGTATATACATATTGTTGATTAATTTTGGGAGTTTCTATGCCATTATTTCTTTGAATATTCCTCCTGCCCCTTTCTCTTACTTTTCCTTCTGTAAACACAGTGTGTTTTTTGGTATGCTTGCTACCAGCTTGATTGTAACATGGGCTCTGTTCAGTCATTTTCATTACTTTTTCCCTGCTATTTATTCTAAATTGTTTCATTTGTCTTATATTCCAGCTCATTGGCTTTTTATTCTGCCAGCTCTAATCTGCTGTTGATACAGTCTGGAGATGGTTTATTTCTGTTATTTTGGTATTCAACTACAGTTTTCTATTTGCATCCTTCTCATTTGTTTCATTCTTCATATTGAGAGACTTGTAGGGTTTTTTTTCCTGAATATTTAGAAAATTTTGAAGCCTACTTTTTTTTTTTTGTTTGCTGCTTTGTTGATTATTTCTCAAGTTTTATCTTTTTCTTTGGATGGAATATTTCCTTGTAAGCATAATGTGTGCTTTTATTGCACACTGTACATTTTCATATTTCATCTTGTTACTTCTTGGATGGATTCCTTCAGAGTCTGTCCAGACTCCTTACCAAGAAGGTCAGCCTTAGATAAAACACTGGCACCACTCAGTCTTTCTGAGTCTGTTTCTCATCCTTGGCATATGCTCATGGCATTAGCAATGTCCTATACACTGAAAACTTTCATTAACTTCATTTTTGACAGAATGTCTGTCAAGTATGTAAATTTCAGTAGCATTAGTCTTTTTCTCAGTAAAAATTATTTAATTTTTGAAACTGGAAAAAATGTTTCCATCATTTTTTTGAAGATTTATTTATTTAGCTTGCCTTTGCTGCTTGATTGTTGCCTGCTCCCTGTGTCCATTCACTGTGTGTTCTTCTGTGTCTGCTTCTCTCCCTTTGTTGCATCATCTTGCTACATCAGCACTCTGCAGGTGTGGGCTGTTAGCTCTACACGGGCACAAGCTATCAGCTCTCTGAGGGTGTGGGCCATCAGCTCTCTTGGGCTCAAGCCAGCATGCCTTCACAAGGCATCCCTGGGAAGCAGACCCAGGACCTCCCATGTGGTAGATGGGAGCTCAATTGGTTGAGCCACATCTGCTTCCCTGATATTGGAAATTTTAAAGTATCCTCTACTATTGAAAAAATAAGTTGAAATTATCATTTTGATATTCTAAGAAAACTTTTGCTCAATCACTTTATACCTTTTCCTTTTCTATTTTCTCTATCTCCATTTTCTGCTCTTTTCTTTATTATTGACTTATTTTATATAGCTGGGGATCACTTTGCTCTTATTTTCCTGGCTTCTTCTGTTTGAAATCCAAGAATGTAGGTCATTTTTCTTTAGGTTTTTCTCATTTTTAATATAATCACCTAAAGTCTTAAACTCCTCTCAATGCTGTACTTTATTCTATTCCATCACAGTCATTCACTGTCATGCAAATCAAAATATTTTTAAATTGTCTTCTAATTTCTTTTTTATTCAGATTGTTTAAAAATGCATTGCTTAATTTTTAAAAAAATGTTGTTGCTGGTATCTAATTTATTTACATTGTAGTTAGAAAATATGCATTAAATATTTTCTAAATTATGGAGCCTAGATTCACATTTTAGTATACCATTCCTTTTGGAATATTCTCAAGGAAAATGACAATTAAAACTACAATGCTTATGACTACATGCCTTCAGAATTTAAAAATTAACAATTATGAGAATTTTGCTCAACCTAAACTCTCATGCATTTTGTTGCTAGTGTGATATTTTTAGTGTTTTGCAAATGATAAACCTTTTCTCATTAAAAAAAATGATCATCTATCCTGTGCTCAAACCAGCAATTTCAGCCTTCATTATTTATCCAAATATTAAAGCTTATTTCCAAAGCAACATGTTCCAGATTGTTATAGCACTTTTTTTAAAAAGATTTATTTATTTATTTGTTTCTCTCCTTTTCCTCCCTGCCCTGGTTGTCTGTTCTCTGTGTCTATTTGCTGTGTTGTCTTCTCTTGTCAGCTTCTGTTGTTGTCAGCAGCATGGGAATCTGTGTCTCTTTTTGTTGCATCATCTTGTTGTGTCAGCTCTCCGTGTGTGTGGCATCATTCCTGGGTAGGCTGCACTTTCTTTCATGCTGGGCCGCTCTCCTTATGGAGTACACTCTTTGCGCATGGGGCTCCCTACATGGGGGACACCCCTTCATGGCACAGCACTCCTTGCACGCATCAGCACTGTACATGGGCCAGCTCCACACGGGTTAAGGAGGCCCAGGGTTTGAACCACGGACCTCCCATGTGGTAGACAGACACCCTAACCACTGGGCCAAGACTGCTTCCCCTGTTCATAGCAGTTTTATTCTTAAAAACTAAAATGTGGATAAATCACAGGTATCCACCCAAGGAAAATTTATAAGCAAGCAGTGAAATATTTAAAATATATAACATTACTCACAACTTAAAACCAAAAAAAAAAAAAAAAATACTTGTAGATTCAGTAACATGGATATCAAGAAACATTTAATGTTTGAAAGAAGAGCCTTGATCAGAAGATTGACCATTTCATTACGTAAATCCTATAAAGGCTTAGGGCAGGAAAATTAAACCTATGGCAAACAAATGAATAAATGGATAGACTAGCAGTAGTTTCTTAGAAAGGAGCGCAGTGACAATTTATTAAGAACAATGGAGATATGCTACACATTGTAAAATTTGCATTATAGAAGTTTTATACTTGAAAAATTTATTAAATAAAATGAATTTGATTTTGTTTCTTATATTAAATGTTGTAAAAAATAAAAGAACCACACTGAAATAATTAATTCAGCAGCCTGAAGTGTTTAGAGGAATATGGTTGTTTTATCCAAATTACATAAAAATGTAAAGTTTAGAGAGGAAAAGAAAATATTTTTGGATTGATATAAAGAAGGGTGGAGGTTGAATATATATACAATAGAATGAGTATAGTAAAGCGTTCATAGTACGTGAGCTAATTTCATTTGTATGTGTGTGTTTACTATAATTCTTTCATCTTTAATAAGTATTTCTTCCTAAAATTATCTCTCAAATAGGAAAAAATTAACATTCTAAACAAATATGAGAAGTGCACAACATATTTTGAGAAGTTTTTATTAATTTTCAAAGTTATGAACGGCACATTGTTTATGCCATATTAAGGTATCAATAATACTAATTCTACCTAACACACAATTGAGAAATATATTGAATTTCTCTTTGGAAGATTGTAACATTTAAAAATTACAGACATACACAAAAATATGTAGAGAAAAAAGCATGCAATGAGAAGAAATTAAAGAGAAAAATACTCAGATTTACAAATATGATATTTGAAATAAATCAAATGCAGGAGAGGAAATTATTGTGGAAAATATTTACAGAACTAAAGATAATAAAAGGCAGGGAAATAGAAGATAACAAGATAACAGAGTTTTACTATAACATTGAAATAGAATTGGCCATATCTGAAAACAATAAGAAAATGGAGAGAATATTGCAAATAAATATCAATAGCATATTTGTGAGAAAGACATATTCTTCTGTTTGAATTCATATACAGAAACAAAACAATGAAGTATAATTACCTACCCAAGTAATTGTTATAATATAGGCAGGAAATGATTAAAATATGTTAAAGGGTAGATCTCAAATAGGAAATAGATAAGAGGACCTAAAATGTCAGAAATGTCAAGTATCCCGCTCCCTAATGCCCACTTACAAGTCCTTTCTCTACTATGTGAGCGAATCGACTAGGACGGTCTCTTTTAAGTGAATATTTATGGAAAGAATTAGCGTGATAGATATACATAAATAATATAATGTAACAATTTAAACCTAGAAGAGGAGGATAGAAAGATTTGAGAGGCAGTTTGGTAGATAAACAGAACTTAATACAAAACAAGAGGATGTGTGAAAGAAATTAGATATTTCAACAATATACAGACGTGTTTGTAAGCATTCTATAAAAATTCCTGAGTGATAAAAAATACAATATATCATGATCAAGGTATATTTATCTCATTAATATAAGTACTTTAATGTTAGAAAATTAAACATAATAATTTCTCAAGGTTGAGGTATGAACAAACATAGACGGGGAATGTAACCACAGACTAAAGTAGTTTATTATTATTGTAGTTATTATCTTGTGATAACAGAGTAACATATATTATTGACAGAAAGACAGTGGTTTCCAGAGGTTCAGAGGGGAGAAGGAAGAAAAAAAATGTGGAACACAGAGTATTTAGGGCAGTGGAAATATTCTGTATAACACTGTAATGAAGGATCCATGACATTATACATTTGTCAAAGCCTATACAACTGTACAGTTAAAGTCTAAAACATAATTAAAAATTATAGACTTTGGTTAGTTAAAAAAAGAAAGAAAATTTAACATACTAATCCAACACTAGAGAAATTAAAATTTAATTACTGCATGACAATTCCTTTTTTACAAATTGATTTGTTTCAATAAAATACTTATTCATTATGAAGTCTATTATCAAAGATTTAGAACGAAAATTCTTACTTTGAAAAAGGTAATTATTGAAAACTTCTCATTCAGACATCATAGAACTTAAAAAATATGCATAAGGGATGCATCCTTTCATACACAACAAAAGAAATAAACACAACTTAAGAAAGGAAATTAAGTATATAAGAATCAGGAACATGTATCATTTGCATTAGCACTGGATTACCTGTGAATGTGAAAGTGAAAGAGAACCAAGGATGACATTTGAATATGATGTCAGAAGAAAAATTCGATGAAAAAATTCAATAAAGATATATCAATCACCTATAAAATAGTAACAAAATGTAAAATGGATTCTAAATGAAATATAGAAAATATGTGACATGGATATATAAGATCTTACAGAGAAAATTTTAATTTAGAGAAATTAAATAAAAAACTAATGGAGAGACTGACCACATTTATTGATTAGAGGGCATGATATAATAACTTTGTTAACAATAGCAATTAATAAGATAATACCAGAATTTTTCAAAAGACACATTAAATTTTCCTAATAAGTTAGCAAATTGGTCTGAAAGTCCCTATTATGAAAAACTCCAATAATATATTTATTCATAAAGGAAAAAAGTTATGAAGATTAACAGCAAATATAAAGTCTTGCTGTACCATAGTGATTAAACATTGTAGCTTAGGAACAGAGCAGACAACAAATCACTGCAACAGTATAAAAGATACATAGAGGAGACTCAACAAATTACAGATGCAACATTTTACTGTGGGGGAATTTTATGTACATTTCAGTAAATGGTGCCAAGAATTGGACAAAAGTATTTGAGAAATGAAATTGCGTTTATATTTTTTGGGCATATACAAAACAAATAGAAGTGGAATAAAAAAATATGAAGAACAATATCATAAATTTATGAAGATACCTTCACAACCATGAATAGGGAAATGATTCTTATGAGAAGAGGGAAGATAAAAAGATATAAAAATAAACAAAATGAAAATAGTTTTTGAAATTCATTACAATTAAATGAAGAATTCTTGTCTCTAGCCCCAGCACAAGAGCATAAATATGCAGACCATGAAGTGAGCAAAATATATATAACTCATAATACTTAAAAAAGAGTTTCTGAAAAGGAGAAGCATAAACATTTCACTCATATATGACAGCTTATACTGCACCATTAGAACTAAAAGAAAATAAACTGTATATCCAAAATGAGATATTGGCACAAATTCAGTAGATTATAGAAAACAAATCAGGAAGTACCAATTGTTGGTGTGAATGTGAGGAAAAGAATATGTTTTTATATTACTGCTGTGTGTGCTTAAGTCATATAGTTGCTTTGAAAAGTTATTTGATTTCCTAGCTCACTTGCTCATAAATGAATGTAATTTTGTTTAAAGTTAGTAAGGGAGAATGTAGTCTTAAGGAGATAAGGTTTTATCCTCTATCACATCAGAGTTCCCTTACAGGAGTTACCAACAAAACAGCAATGGCAGAGAATGAAGGGCAATAGCTACAGCAGAGGTGACTCCATCAGAATTTAGCAAGGGGCTGCATTTCATACAGGTGCGCACTCTAAGCACTGTACTATATGATGTGGGGATGTTGAATTTCCTTGGGTTTAGACACCAGAAACCCCTGCCTCCAAGATTAAAGAGCACAGAGAGAGATGAGCTGCCTAAAACTGACTCCATCCAATCAAGAAACTCTCCAGGAAGGAGAGGTGTCCATGACACCTGGTTGCAACTGTGTAGAAGCCTATGTCTCCATCTAGAGAAGACTGAAAGCTACACAAAACCAGTAGAACCCACCTTGGGAGCCTGGGCTGGAAAACAGCTGTTCTGCCTTCACACAAACTAGTGTGATCCCCACCATGTTTGCTCCTGTGACTGACATGAGGGTGATGTTTCCCTGTGTCCCTTCATATAAACATTGGGATGGGTCAGAAGGCACAACAGTACTTTTACCTGGACTTCCACTCCAAAGGTCTCTCTGTCTCCAGAGGTGCAAAGGCACTATGTTAAGGTTACAGGTCAATGGGAGAGTGGGGGGAAATTTTTCATTCTTAGACCTTTTAGATACCTGTGTACTGTGGATCTAACTCTTGAGAGCAAGATGAGGGTAAAGCAGATAATGCTCTTTGATTTTAGTTTGAAGGCACCACCATTGAGACACTTGCCAAGCCCAATTATGGAGGGTCCATGATGGACAGTGCAAACCTCCACTGTATAATGCCAATTGCTGGTTTACTAAATTCATTCTTGGTATTTTTTTTTCCAAATTCTACTCAATTTATTCAATTTTTAAAAAGTATTACATTCAAAAAATATGAGGTCCCCATTCACCCCCGCCGCCCCCATCCACCACTCCCCCCATAGTAACACTCTCCCCCATCATCATGACACATCCATTGCATCTGGTGAGTACATCTCTGGGCATCGCTGCACCCCATGGCCTGTGGTCGACACCATAGCCAACACTCTCCCACGTTCCATCCAGTGGGCCATGGGAAGACATACAAAATCCAGCAATTGTCCCTGGAGCACCACCCAGGACAACTCTAAGTCCCAAAAATGCCTCAACATCTCATCTCTTCCTCCCATTCCCTGCACCCAGCAGCCACCATGGCCACTTTTCCCACACCAATGCCAAATTTTCTCAATTATTAACCACAATAGTTCATGCGTTCTTGGTATTGATCTATTCCATGTGCACCCTAGCTAAACTTCACACCCAAACTCAGATGGGAATTGAAGTAGTTAAGGACACTCTGGAGGGAGCATAGAGTGACTATTAAACTCACTGACTCATTGGCTTGGCCATTATGTCTGGTCACTGGAAAGCCTTGGACAAGCATATAGTATAGGCTTCCTTATGGGGATGCTGCATTTGGATGAGTCAGCTCTTCTTCTAATACTTTTTTTTTCTACTAGAATTTTTTTCTTTTTAATTTTTTTCTTCCTTTTTAAAAAATGTTATATTCAAAAAATATAAGAGGTCCCCATATACCCTCCCCACCCCTCACCCCACTCCTCCCATATCAACAATCTCTTTCATTATCATGGCACATTCATTGTATTTGGTGAATACATTTTGGAGCGCTGCTGCACCACATGGATAGTGGCTTACATTGTAGTTTACACTCTCCTTCAGTCCACCCAGTGGGCCATGGTAGGACATACAATGTCCAGCATCTGTCCCTGCAGTACCACCCAGGACAACACCAAATCCTGAAAATGCCCCCTCTTCATGTCTCTTCTTCCCTCAGAAGCTACCATGGCCACTTTCTCCACATCAATGCTACATTTTCTTCCATTATTAATCACAATAGTTCCATAGTAGAATATCAGTATGGGATATTATGGGATTGTTATGTCCGTTCCACCTCTATATCAAGAGGAGGCTTAGATTCCACATGGATGATGGATGCAATTCTCCTGCTTGCAGTTGTAGGCACTCTTGACTCCCTGGTGTGGTGGTTGACCTTCTTCACCTCCCTGTTAGTTGACCAGACTAAGTCCAATAAAACAGAGGGTAGGATTCACAAGTCTGCTGAGGGTCAGGTCCTGGCTGTCATGTGGACAGTCCAGAGATTCAGGTCTCCTGAGTATACACAAACCCCAGTGTCAAGCACAGGTCCAGTAAAAGTGACAGAAGAGGCATGTGTATAAAGGTCACATCTGAGTCCAACTACATCACACTCAGGAACACAAACTCCAAAGTAGGGACACCTGACATGGCACTGAACTCCAGAGCCATCTGCCATGACTATAGAAACTGTGGGTCTCTGTAATCCTCAGGAGAACCAGTACCAGGGGTTGTATCTAGTTTGGCTGTCTCTGGGAACCTGCTGAGGTGTGTGTAAGCATGACCCCTCTGATGACCTCCAGACACTTTTATGGAGACTCATAGTCATATAAACTCATTTGTCCTTTCAATTTCCCCCTTTTATTCAAGGTCAAATGGCAGTTTTTAACACCTGATACTACATGTAGGTTGAGACATTCTGCTGGTCTGAGTTGACCCTTTTATTCAATGTCTTTTTCTAGTTACATCGTCAACTGGTGCTTGGTGGTAATCCATTGGCACCAGGGAGGCTCATCCCCAGGAGTTATGCCCCATGCTGCAGGGAAAATAATGCATTTACATGTTGAGTTTGGCTTAGAGACTGGCCACATTGTAGCAACACGGAGGCTCTCAGGAGGTAACTCTTAGGCACCCTGCAGTAACATTTTTGTTACTCATGTGAGTGTTCCCCAGGAAGGTTCCTTACTGATTAGGGTTACCATAATCCAAGCAAATCTTGAATCTCAGTTGTGGAAACTAAGTAGTTCAGATCAAGCAGAGTTTCGGCCAAATACCTCATGGATATAAAATAGGACAGTCTATGGAAATTCAGACACCATCCTAGACTGGATTGTAATGGTCATCAGAAAACAACTGAACAAAATGAAAATGCTGTCCCACCTGCCAAACATTAGCTAAGGATATAAAAACTTCCTGGAAACTTCCTGAGCCAAATAGCCAGGAGGTTCTGAGCAGGTAGATCTTTGGGTCTGTCATCCTATTTAAAGTGTAGTGTGGGATCCTGGCCATAGAGGATGCTTTCTCCAGGTTGGGTGTAGCCATTTCCATTTGTTCCACTGATTCAGGCCACACTGTTCATGCCCATCAATACCACTTTTGTTTCCTGTTTGATTTTCCTGGCCATATGGCATCTGATAATGGCCCAGATTTGACACAAGCTGCTCATTGGTGGGCCCAAACACAGGACATCCAATGGACATTCCATTCTTTATATCACCTTTGAGCCACAGAGTGATTGAATGGTTTATTGAACACTTAAATGATGGATTTAAGTAATTGACAGATGGGGACAATTTAACACAAGTCTGAATTACACATTACAGGTGATCAGTCTGGGATTTTAATGCAGTAATTCCTCAAATGTTGCATTTCTCATTTGCATTATATGTTTGCTCAGACTTTCTGATCCTTCCTTCAATTCACACTTTTCTTTCCAGTTTTTGAAAATTATTCCTTTTGAGGTGCCCTGAAAAGGACTTCCATCCCATCTAAACCATACAAAAGAATTAGATTGGAGAACCAAATGCATGGCTCCTGTATGCCACATCAAAGATCACCCGGAGCTCCTCAGTTCTGTGTTATGCAGAGTTGTCCAAGGAGACATATTTTGCCTGAGACCCCATCAGTCCTCCCTGGGGGCTATTGCCATATGGGCCCTCAGCCATGCCTCCCCTCTAGGATTCAGGGCTTTCCCTAAACCAATGGCCTGTTTGCCCACATTGGGGGTAGGGACTGGGGGGCTCCCTATGGGGTTGTAGTGATTTAGGGCAGCCTTTCTTCCAGGCGCCAAGCTGTCTATGGTTGAAGCAGGATCTCAAAGCTTTGGAACCTGGGCCAGGGTGACCCTAAGATGGCAGACCAATGCCCATGGTGACTGCCACAAGGAGGTACAGGGGATTGAATCCAGGACCTCATACATGGGAAGCAGGTACTCAACCACATGAAGTACATCAGCAATCAGCACCCCCTTAATCTTCTTTTCTTGAGTAAGAACTAATTACTCAGTAAGCTGCCACTTACTGGCAGAGACCTTTTAGAAAGTGTTTTAAAATTTACTGGGCCTGTTTTTTGATAGTACATAGGGAACAGTCAGCCTAGCTCAAAATGTCAATTAAGACACTGTTTGTAAACAGAATCATATTACCTGGGACTTATTGAGTTCACAGCAACCAAATAAAGTAACTGCTTTTCAAACAATGAAAAATTAAAATCATAGAATTTTTGGAAACTATTTAAAATCTAATTTAACAGTTCATGGTACTTTGACATTTTGGCAGGTTACATTGCTGGTTAAAATTTATTTGTGCTTTATGGGTGAGGAGGAATATATTCACTGAACATTTAGCATGTCCTAGAGAAAGACCCTGTGACCACATTCCCAGAAAGTTTCACTTTAAGTGATTAATTTGTTGCAGCAAAAGAGATGCTCAAATCCAGAATGAAATCCTCTTAATTTTAGCTTTGCCCCAATACTTGAGCCTCAGTACAGTTGGTCACGATGGCTCTGAACCAACTCTGTTAATACTCCTGCTATGCCTTTCCTCTGCTTAAAAATAATCCTTAAAATAGCAATCCATGGCATTACCATTTTATAAAAATTAGAAAAGTTTCATAAACAAAAGTAGAAAATGAATATGCCTTATTATTTCATCCCAACAGGAGCAAACAGGGTTTAGTAACATGGCACATATTTTACCTCTAGCTGATTAGGAAGTCTTCTGTCTTGAAAGTTGTCTGTAGCACATCATTTTTTATTGTACAGTGTATCATGATCACCTTTCAACTCAGGAAATGGTCTTCCTCTGACTCTAAATGCACTCCCTGCACACCCATAGTTTAGGAAATTTGCCACCAGACCTATGGAGTGTTCCCAGATTTTCACTTGAACTAATCCTGAAAAGTTTATCCTCCTAGCAAATTCTTTTGCACACACTAAGCCATGAAGTCAGAAATGTTTCTTTCCAGGTAGCCCTGGCCATGTTTTAAAAGCTAGTACAAAGCCTCCATTTTCTCACCTTGAGGTCTTTCCTGCCTTTGATTTTCTCCCTAAAACTGCAAACCCCACAAGGGTGAGCCTGGTATGCACCAGGTTTACCATTCCCATATTATCTAGTAGATGTTTCAAGCCAGGATTTTAGCAGTTTAGTAATTATCCAACAATTACTTGACCAGACTTCATAGAATCATTAATGTCCCCAGGACATCCTCAAGCCCCACTCCCTTCTCTCCATTGTGCAGCTGAGCCTCCATGCCCAGAGCCAAGGAGAGGTCTTCAGGGAGTCAGGGCAAAGCTCAAAGGCTCCAAGGTAGCTGGGGTTTGGGAAAAGGCCAGCCCTTCCCGGCACCCCCAATTTGTCCATCAGGCCACCCCCACACTATCCCTGGGGTGGAAGGACCAGCATCCTCCACAGGATCCTCTGCTCAGATGTCCCACTGCTTCCTTAGGGTCCTGGGCTTACAGAAGTGCTCTTCTCCCCCTCTCCAGCTCCTGGGAGTCAGAGGGGGTGATGTGGGCTACAGAGAGCAGGGGTTGCCCCCACCATGTCACTGTGGACCAAGGAATTTCCTTTTCCAGCCCTTGTACAAACTAGCATCTCCAGAACCAACCTCGCCTCTGGACAGTACCTTGGGATCAAGGGAGTGGAGGTTGTTCAAAGTTCATACTTCTTGCTCCCATCACCCCATGCAGGGGCAGGAGTTCAGGGGCACTGTCCTACTAGCAGCGTACTGAGTTGTGTGCTCTTCTGCTTCCACTTCCCAACAGCATCCACTCCCCAGGGCTGGAGTCCAAATGGTGTGCTCCTCTTCAGGGCCCTGAGGACGTGTCTCCCACCAGCAGGACCCTGGCCTGGCAGATTGCAGGAGTGCTTAGGGTAGGGATATAGAGAGGGTGTTGGAGGGTGCACGAGGACAAGTGCATGTGGGCCAGGCCCAGTGCCCTTCATCACAGGGTCCAGAAGCTCTTGTAGGAAATTTCCAGCCCCTTCCTGGGTTTAAAGCAATGTCACAGAGCTTTGCAAACTGCCAAGGGGGCCCCCATATCACAAGCACAGGAAGCAGTGCAAATCCCCATTGGGGGGTGGGTTTGCTATCCTGGGCAGGATTGGAGCAGGGGCTTAGCCTACATTTCTAGAGCTAAAGTGCTTGGCCCTTCTCGACTGGGCAGTCAGAGAAATCTGGAGCACCTACTCAGGCCTGAGGGTATAGAAATGGCTAAGCCGGGAGCAGCTGAGCATGGGACCCCTGATTGAGTCTGGGTCGGGGGAGGGGGGCCTGGGGAAATTGCTAGAGGCAGAGGACAAGAAGAAAGCCCCACAGAGCTGAGAAGTGGGACCCCCACAGCAGGATGTGTAGGGATGCCTGGACCTTTCCATGCAGCTCAGTGTGCCTGCCTCAGTAGAATTTGAGGTACTGGGCAGGAGGCAGTCCCTTACAGCACAGATGCCCTGCAAGTTTCCTCCACCCATTTCCTTCTTTAAATATGCAGGCCTGGAAAGGCCACCACAATCAATCCATTTCAGGTCTTAAATTCCTGTCTCTGGGTCAGACTGCTCACCTGCAGTGGAAGTCTTGCCTCCAGCTTTCCCTCCCTGTTCTCCCACCTCGTCCAAGAGTCCAGTGGTCAATGGTCTGTGCTGAAGCAAATGGGGGTGGTGAGAGGACACCTCCCCAGTGGAAGTCCCAGAAACAGTTCTTTTGAGGACCTCCTGCAGTGGATGAGGTGTGCAAAACAGCATGGTCACCCCTGGGCTGCCAGTGAAAGTCCAGAGTCAGGGTCTGGGGACAAGTGTGACACTAAGACTGGGAGGTGAAGGTCCTGCAACTAGGAGGAGTCTCCCTGTGGGGAAATGTGCTGGTCAGGTCTAGCAGGAACCAGCCTGAGAATTCCAAGGGCACCTGCCAATGGTCAGCCAGAATGGAGAGAATAAGAAAAACAGAGCAGACAACTGGGCCACGGGGAGAGACTGGCCCAGCCATGTGCCCTTTATGGACTTGTAGGTTGTTGCTGCCCTTTGGAATGCAGTTTGGCCATATCAGTGAATAATTTTGATTTCCATATCCCCCTTCACTTTAACTTCACTCCTGGAAGTCCATCTTATAGAAAAAAAAAGTGTTCAGATGCCAACATATTCATTCTGTTTGGAAAGGCAGGTGCTAAGATGTGCTTAAGTGCCCATGGGGGAACACGCTTCAGCAAACTGTAGCCCTCCTTTGATGGAATACGTGGCAGTTCTGAGTATATGGGCAAGGCCATGGGTGTGTTATCAGGCAGGCTCAGGGAACAGAGGGAGTCAGTTTCTCTCTGATTCTGATGTGAAGATAGGTGTATTGCACATTGTGAGGTTTGTATAAACTGAGGAAAATGCAGAAAACCCAGCAGTTCCACCAGCTTGTTCTTAGCTCTGGGGAGAGGAGTAGAGGGTCTGAGTGGGGAGAACCTATGGCTCCCAAGTGGTGGTGTGTCCTCTGGATGTAGATGGGGTTGTTCCCTGGGCATGGAGGCCAGCCTGCTGGTGTCAACTGCTTGGAAACTGTGGAAGTTGCCTGGACTCTGAGCAGAAAGAGGCTGGGTGTGCTCATGCTGACCCCCATGCAGAGGTTCTGCTGCAGGAAAAAGTGTGCATGGGTTGTGGCTTTATGCTTACCACATGGGTCTTCCCCACTACCCAGGGGTTGGGATTGCAGAGCTGGGGATATGGGGCAGGAGAAACTGATGGGCAGGAACAGTCAGAACATTTCACAAGTGTTGCCTTAGCCAGTGTTTCTCCAGCACCCATCATGTGCCATCACTGAGCCAGGGCTGTCACCTGCTCTGCCAGCCAAGGTTGTGGCTGCAAAGGCAAGCCTCTCAGAACAGGGCACCAATGCAGTTCCAGGCCACTCCAGGCCCCTCACCCCCAGGGTCCTGCCCCACTCAGGTCCTGCCTGGGAGGAGCATCCAGGTGCCTCTGTCATGTGGGCTGGACTTGTTCAGTTGCCCAGGACCCAGAGCCACTGTGGTCACTAGGAGGGGTGGTTCTGCCTCAGAGACTCCCATGCTGGGGTCAAGAAGGAAACTCCTGGGGGAGCAGTGAATGAATAGGCCACATAGCCCATCAGGCTGTTCCTCTTCCACAGGACAGAGCTGAATGCCAAGCTTGTGTATGGGGAGTAGGTAGGGTCTTGGGACCCCATAAAAGGCCTGGGTTCAGAAGTGCACCCTGTGAGCATCAGGAGCCCTGTTATGGCTCTAGACCTGTGACCTTCACCTGGGGTCTGCAGGTGGGCCAGCACCTCTGCCTCTGCACTTCTGAGTCTATGGGGGCAGCTGGTCACACCTTCTCCCCAGACTGAGGACAGAGAGGTAAGGGGTAGAGAGAATAGCTTGAGAGTTGCTCCCTGGGGGTCCTTGAGGAAGGAGCAGATTTGGGGGTCCCTGTTCTCATTACCTTCCTCTTTGCTATCATTTTCCAGGCATCCACTGCCATTCTCCCTCTGCCTAGAGGGGCTAATGAGCCAGAATTTCTGAGAAGTACACCAGAAGTGGCAGGATTTTGCCTTGGGTATGGGCACCAGCCCCAACAAGGCCCAAAAGGTGAGAGCAGAGGGTGGGGCTGTTTCCCCCAAGCTGTCCCCTCCCTGGGCTGCTCCTCTCCAGGAAGCTCCGTAGAAAACTCCCACCTAGACTGTTCCTCTCCATGATGCTCCTTCTCCTGAAGGATGCTCCCCTTAGCATGCACCCCATGATGCTGCTCTTCAGAATAGAATTCTACCCAGGGGAAGCTCCCCATATGATTCACCCCAAACCAATCCCACCCAGGAAGCTTCCCCCATTTCACTCCTGCCCTGAAATTCATCACCACAGGATGTCCCCACAAGCCTTCCTCTCCCCCAGGATGTTCATCCTTCAGGTTACTTGCCCCCCCCCCCCTAGGCTGTCCCTTTCCTGGGGATTTCCCTTCCAGAAGTCTGAAGCCCAGGATGTTCCCCCAAACTGCCTCTACCCCAGGATGCTCCTTTAGCCTTCTCCTCAACAGGCTGCTCACTCACCCAGGCTGTGCTGCCAGAAGTCTCCCCTGTGGGGGCTGCCGCAGGTATCCTGAGAATTCCCCAACTACTGTGTGCTGGGGGTCCCAGGACAGGGGCTCATTAGCTGATATGCATCATTGGCATGAATAGACAATCTGTATACACAGAGACTTTATTTTGCCATGTGGAGTTAAAACATTGTCAGTCATGTGGCTTCAACCGATGCACCTTAAGCATCTCCTGTGTGCAGGCCCTGAGCACTTAAAAAGGGACGGATGGATACCAAACAAGGCATCACCAGGAGAGAAGCCCACACAGGGAACTGTGAGCCCAGCAGATAGGGGTCCTGCCCACCAAGGGCCAGGAAGTGGCCATTGTGCAGGGGCAGGAATAAGCATGGGGTGGGTAGCCAACACTGGAGAAGGAGGACCCCTGCTGGGACACCCAGGCCTCAGTGCCTGTTTGTTCTGCCCCATCCCAGTTCTCTGAGCTCTGGTCCTTCTAAAGCAGAAAAAACTCACCAGAGCAGTTGTGGAGCCCCTGGGAACTAGCCTCACTGGGGGAGATCCACACACAGACAGAAATGCACCCCACTGGGGAAAGTTTGTGGTGTCCAGAGGAGAGTGGCTCTTCCAGCCCCAGGATACTGGGATTTTTAAAATGGCATTTACAGCAGTATAAGGAAAGCACCCACCTGAATCCTGGCCATTCTCAGGGTCTTTTGCTGGACGTGTGACCCTGGAGTTGCTCTTAGCAGACCTGGTAGGACTTAAGTACATACAGGGTTGGAAAGAGTGAGGGCTGGGGTCTCCCTGGTGGAGACCAACTGTCTCCCTGACCTTCCATCCATATGAGGTTCAGAGGGCTACAGGGATGATCCCCACCCTCTGGATGTCATGTGGGAGGTGGGCACCTGGGCAGCAGGGGCTGCTCCATAGACTGCTGATTGCCTGTTCCACACAGCAGGGGCTGTGCCTCTTGTTCACTGCTAACCCCACCTGTGCCTTGTCTAGAAGAATGCTTGGTAGCAAACAGATGATCAAGCAGGTGGCAGCTCTCAGGTACACCCGGGCACTGCCATAGCTGTCCTTCTAGAGACAAGGGTGGACTTGGGCTGACTGGGTATCTCAGTATCCTGGACAGGAATGCCTGGCATTGGAGATGAGCTTGATGTTCAAGTAAGTCTGCAACTGGACTGACAACTTGCAGTGATGGCAAAGAACCCTCATCCTGAGCCTGGTGCAAGGCCCGCCAGGGCCATCAGCTCAACCCCATGTTGACATTCAGCTTAGGAATGGCCTGCATGGTTGGGTGAGTGGCCTGAGAACTCAGGCTTCTCATGGTTTGGGATTGGGCTGCTGGCTTCTGACACACTTTACTTTCTCCCTGGGTCTGGTTATGTAGGGGAACTGTGCCATTTTCAAGTTCCAAGAGTTTTCCCTGTGATTAGAATTCACCATATTGTGGGGTCAATATGACATCAGGGAATGACAGTGCTGTAGCTGAGGTTGTTGTAAGATTGGGCTCAGAGGCTCCTCAGTGGACAAGTATTGGCCAGGTGGGACTGTGGCAGCCGCTCTGTGTTGAGAAGTTAATATGCAGCCAGGGCCAGGAGTTAGGCAGGAGAAAGGGCCATCATGTGGCCAGAGGGAGGGAGCTGGTGAACCAAATATCATGGTTTGTGGGTGTCCTGCATTCATAATTTTGGAGAGACCAACCAATAAAGAATAGTAGAATATTGGATTGAAGCAGTGCTGATGCCCTCTCCCAACAAGCAGGTGCTGTTATATTCTGGGAAGCTCTTGCTTTTCTGGTGTAAGGATGCTGGGCACTAGATCTCCTAGCCTCGCCTCCTTCTGACTCTGTCTTGCTTTCAGTAGGAAGTCAAGGAATTGATGCCCTGCAGTCACAGAGACCACCTAATGTCTGCAGGAGCCACTGGTCCTGACAACAGAATTCACTGGAAATGAATCCATCTCAAAGCCACTGGCTCCCAGGTACTGTCATTTCTCTAGCCAGCAGGACCACTTCACCTGCCCAGCCCCTGCCTTCCTCTAACATCAGGTGAGCTGAGCTGGCAAAGGATGATCAATGGCAAACCACATCACAGACAGCTGTGCCCTGGGATAGAAGGAATCCCCATGACAAAAGGTGGGGGAAGCTTCCTTCTGACAATTGGATAGCCAGACTTAGAAAGAAGTATAAATTGCAGCTGCCATTCTAGTTTATTTCTAGCATTTTTTTTTTCTTTTGAAGTGCCATTGAGTTAGTTACAAGCAATGGTTTCCCAGTTCCTCCTCTGCCCTAGGTGCTCTTTCTGAGAACCATACCTGCACTCTTTGCTCCCCTTTTGATGAGCATGAAGATGATGGAACAATAAGGAGGGTGCTGGCACTGCTCATGGCTGGCCAAGGCAGGGTTGGAACACCAGCCTGGGCAGAGGACACTGTCTTGGTTTCCCCATGCCACTATTGTGCATCTGTTCCTCCATTTCCTTTAAATGTTTTCACATCAGAATCTCTCATGGCTTCCAGGCTGGTTCACTTGCAGTCCAGGGCCCACCCTGCTGTGTGACCTATGGTAATTTCAGCTGACCTCTGTGCCTCTGTTTTCCAACATGTGAAATGGGGCTAGTGATGTGAACTGCTAAAAGGATTTGCTGCAGAGATTATCTGGAATTAACTAAAGGCTTGGAGCTCAGTCTGACAGACAGTGAACATAGGATGAATATAATTGTGTTAATTATTAGTTACTTGCTGCCTGGTGTTGCTTGAATGAATCATCTTTGTTGACTCTTCTTTGAGGCTGTTGCTAATCCTTCTCAGATTTCAATCTTGTACCAGTGCTCCATTTGCAGCCATTGTAAATACAATTGCTAATGAGTTTCAGGTTTCCAACAACAATATTAATTAAGTGTCCTTGGGACCAGCCCCTCAGGCTCAGTCTCCAGTCTCTCATCTTGCATGCCACAGGAGAAGAGGGGAGCACAGTGTGACCCTGATGTATGGGCCCCACAGCTGGTCAGGGATGAGCCCAGATGGGAATCCCCATTCCAAACATGACTGGAGTCCCTTCCCAGGTGCCAGCCTGCAGGAGTCTCTGTCCACCAAGTAATGGTGTATGTTTGTCCCACAGGCTTCTGTAGGCACTGAGATTTTGGTTAAGGATTTGGGCTTCTGCATTGCCTCCTAGCCCCTGATCTGCCCTGGACCTGACCCCTGCCCTCTGATTGCCAGTGGCAACTTGAGGGATCCCACACTGGCCACCTCAGGATTGTGAGTGATGTCCCTCACACTGGTGTCCTCCATGGAAGTTTATTTCCAGAGTGGGCAGATGGTCCATGGTCAGGAGATGGACCTCATGATGCCCTATCTTGAAACAAATGCAGCTGTGCCTCACCACCCTGGAGGATCCCAGCCCCACAGGTGGGTCTGCTCTAGACATGACAATTACTTTTGCAACAGATGCTGTGATCTTCTTGCCTCTTGTTTCAGGGTGCAGAAGGGTAGAACAGTCAGGATGTTCACTTTCGTCCACTGTTGTCTGATTAGACCCAGAACCTGTGTCACTGGAGCAGAGGCTCTTCCCAAAGTTATTTCTGATTAAATTTATTTTACACAATGAAATATGCATATGGATAAAGAGTAAGAAAGTGTAGAAGTCATTAAAATGAAGGAAACAGCTGCTGCCCTTCTGGTCTCTGCTCCAGTGCCCCCTGACCTCACTTGTTACCACCTGTTGGGCAGAGAAAGAGTGAACTTCTTAGACTCGCCAGCTCTCCTGCCCCCTCATCCCATGGGAGAAATAGAGTTGCTATAGTTTATTTCCTATTTATCATTGTAGTGTTGATGTCCTTAAAATATAGAAAAATCTTCCAGCTTCCCACCTTGTCAGGAAGATACTGGCACTGTCAATTCATCCTGTCACCTAAATGCCCTATTATTCTAAGGTTTTATATATGTGTTTATTTTTTTCTCTTCAACCTTTTGTTTTCCTGAAGTTTTTCATTGCCTTTCTTTTATATTATCTACTATGGTTACATCCTTAATTTCTTTCAGCATTTTGAGCTTTCAATCTGGGCACATGGTTACTAGTGATGCTTCCATACGTATTCATCAATTATAACAAATGTATACTGTAATGAAGGATGTTGTTAATGTGGGAAAGCACAGGAATGGGAGGGAGTGGGGCATATGGAAATTTCAAATGGGATATGAATATGCCTTAGGGGATATCCCTATTGTTGTGGAATTTAAGAGAAGTTCAATTATTTGAGTATAGAGAGGCCAGGACTCAGGAATGATTTTGAGAAGGAAAAATGGTTTATTGACGGCCGGCCGGACTCGGGAGCTTTCAGTTTGAATCCCGAGCCCCGAACAAGATTTTCAAACATTTTTTATACAGAGAGGAAAGGCCAAATGGTTCCTTTGTTTCAGTTCTCAATAGGCTTCAATTAGCATATATCTCTTCCACATTTTAGGTAAGCTTTTAGCATGGACTCCAGACATTCTAGATAAGCTTTTAGCATATTTACTTTTTGCATTTCCCCTAAATACTTAAAGTTTATAGCCCTTGCATTGTTAAACATTTCCTGGGACTGGAGCTGCTTTCACTGTCCCTAAGGGCAGGACTGCAGCCTCTTACCGTTCTACACTCATAAGTTAAACAACTTAGTTATCTCTGAAGAGACAAAGAGCCTTCCACCCAATATATTTTAAACACTATGAGATAGTTTGGCACTGACATATGTTCACCCCAGTATGCTTATAGAAGCCACATTGCTCCCTCTGGAACAAAGGTATCCAAGTGAGAAAGCCAGTGCATTATATCCTGTGTGGTAAAGGAGTGTGGGATGAGCCAGCAAGGGATCCAGGGAGAATTCATAGGCTTTTGTTTTGTTTTATAATTTTTTTTTTATTTTTAAAGGAGCTTTAGATTACATAAATGTTACATAAAAATATAAGGGATTTTTAAGCTTTGGTTTATCAATTCAGAATTTGCCCATTTAATGGAGCACTTTAATATTTTTCATAGTTTGTGAAAGGTTACTGACTTAAAGATTTCTCTCCCACCTTTGTCCAGTGCAGTTTGGAGAACTTGAGAAACATTGAAGAGGATGTGGAGAAGTAGGAACATTCATTCCTTATTGGTGGTTATGTAAAAGAATGCAACCACTGTGAAAGGCAGTTTGGCAGTTGCTCCAAAAGCTAAGTATAGAATTAGTATACATTCAAATATTTCAAAACAGGAATTTAAACAGATATTCACCCAGCAATGTTCATAGCAGCATTATTTGCAATTACCAAAAGATAAAGCAACTCTATTGTCTATCAACCAATGAGTGGACAAAAAAATTGTGGTGTATGCAGAGAATGGATAATTATTCAGCAATAAAAAAGAACAAAGTTCTGATATATGTAACAACATGGATGAACTTTGAAGATTTCATGTTGAGTGAAATAATCCAGGTACAAAAGGAAAAATACTATATGACATCATTGATACGAAATAATTAGAACAAGTAAACTCATAGAATCAGAAACTAGAATATAGATTTCCAGAGGACAGGTTGGAGAAAAGGAATAAGGTGTAATACTTAAGGTGTATAGTGTTTCTGTTTGGTTTACTGTAGTTTGGTAAAAAATGGTGGTGATAATAGCACATTGTTAACATAGTTAACAACACTGAATTATATATGTGAATGTGTTAAAAGAGAAATTTTAGGTTGTTTATAGGGTAATAGAATTTTAAAAATTGAAAAATATCTATGAAATTGCACTATACAATGAACCATAAATTAAACTATTGAATATTGTTAATTGATCAGTCATAAAAATATGGTTCTATTAGTTGTAACAAATGTACTACACTAAGGCAAAGTGCTAATAATAGGGTGGTATGTGGGAACTCTATATTTTATGCATGATTTTCTCTAACCCTACCTTGTCTGTCATAAAAATAGCAGACAGGATAAAAATCAAACTTTGGATAAAATAAAGATTATAATAATAATACTAAAAGAGCAACATTTAAGACAAACATTAATTAAAGCAAAGATGCTTATTTTTTATTAACAAAGAGAAGTCATCATTAAGATATAGTATTCTGGTACATTTAGAGGTTGAATAATATCATGTCAATACATATGAAGAATACGTTTAAATGCTATGGAGAAAGTTATGGAAGCACAAGTGTAGGGGGAGTTTTAACTCATTTTCTTGAAATGTCATAGCAAAGGAAGTTGTAATATAGAGGATCTGACTAATATAATATAAAAATTTTTAAAGTTTATTCAATAGAAATAAATGGCTACAAAATTTGTCAGAAAGTCAGTTCTTGACAGAAATAATTTGTTTTAAATGATAACAAAGGAGAAAATTGGGTATTGTAATAAATTTAATTAGTATATTCAAAGAAGTAAAGAATTATTCCGCATATGTATTATGCTATGAGAAAAATGTATTGTGTGGTAGAGTGAGATAGACTCCTAGATGGAATTATGTGTGTGTCTATGCAAAATTCCAAGCGTTCATCTTTTTAAAAAATTGTTTTCCAGAGGTTTTTAATATTTTTTTAGGAGACACTGGAGATTGAAACCAGGACCTAATAGATGGGAAGCAGACATCTAACCACTGAGCTACATCCACTACCCTAAAATCAAGGTGCCTGATAGATTGAGCCTGGAACCTAATTTCAGGGAGGCAGGAGCTCCACTACTGTACTACATCTGCTCTCCCAAATAGCAAGCCTCCCAGTGATCCCCTGAGAGCTAACAAGAGACAATTGTAAGACATTGCTCTGCAACACTTGTAGGTTTATATTACTTTTTAAAATATTGGCCATTCTAGTAAGTGTGAAATGATATTTCATTGTAGTTTTGATTTGCATTTTGCTAATGGCCAATGATGTTGAATATCTTCTCATGTGTGTTTTCACCACTTGCATTCCTCTTCAGAAAATGTGTATTCAATTATTTTGCCCATGTTTTAATTGGTTAATATTTCCTTTTATAGTTGAGCTGTAAGTTCTCTTGCTGTATCATGGATTTTAATCCCTTGTCAGATGTGTGATTTCCAAATGTTTTCTCCCATTGTGTAGGCTGCTTTATAAAAATATAGACTGACACTTTAATATACTCTGTCAATAATGGATAAAATGACTAGGAAGAAGATGAGCAGGAAAATACAAGACCAGAACAACACTATAAATCAATTTATCATAACAGACATCCAAAGGTAAACCCACCCAATAAGAGTAGAATATACATTCTTCTCAGGTTCACAAGGAACACCCTCCAGAATAAAACACATACTAAGCCACAAAATAAATGGCAATGCATTTAAAAAGTTCAAAAATCATAACATGTTCTCAAACCTCAATGGGATGAAATTAGAAATAAACACCGAAAGAAATTAAGGATTTTTTTTTTTTTGGTCATTGTTTTATTTTTTGCCTGTTCTATTAAGCTGCCTTTTCACCTTCTTCAAAAAATCCTTTGAGGTGCAAAAGTGTTTAATTTTGAAGAAGTCCCATATATACTTCATTATTCATGCTTTCATATAAGGTTTAAGAGATACCTACCTACCACAAGATCAGCAAGTTGCTTCCCTTCATTATCTTCTAGGCATTTTATGGGTTCTGGCTTTTATGTTTAGATCTTTGATCCAATTTTACTTGATTCTTGCATAAGGAGTATAATTGGGGTCTTCTTTCATTCTTCTGGTTATAGATATCTAATTCACCCACATCAGACAATGTTTCTATCTCTATGCCCAATTCCATGGTGTTTTGAAAAGACAACATTGTAATAAACTTTAAAGTAAGGAAGCATGATTCTTCCAACTTCACCCTTCTTTTAGTAAGATTTTGGGTATTTGTGACTCCTTTGCCTTTCAAATAAATTTTGTAATTGACTTTACTATTTCTGTAAAGCAGACTTAGGGAATTTTGTCTAGGATTGCATTGAATCTATAAATAACTTTAGGGAGAATTAACATCTTCATGATATTTATTCTTCCATTACATGAACATGGAATGTCCTTACATTTGTTTAGTTTCCTTTGATTACTTTAGTAGTATTTTGTTTTGTTTTGTTTTTCCCTGAAAACAGATCCTTTACATCTTTGGGAAAATTAATTCCTAAATATTTGAGTCTTACTGATATTGTAAATGGAATTTTTTTTATTTTCACCTTTTTATTCATTGTTTGTATAAAAAACAGTATTGCAGTTTGCATGTGGAGCTTTTACCCTGCCTATTTGATGAACTCATATATTCATTCTAGTAGCTTGGTCATAACTATTTCTGAATTTTCTAAATATAAGATTATGTCACTTGTGAATAGTGAGAATTTTACATCCTCTTTTCTGATTCAGGTTCTTTTCTGAATCAACTGAGATGATCATGTGTTGTTTTTCACTCTTCAGATTGTTTATGCGATATATTAATTAATTATCCTTTGTTGAACCACTGTTGCATACAAGGAATAAAAACCACTCGATAGTTTTATATAATTCTTTTAATATGCTGATGATTTCATTTGCATGTATTTTGCTTTGAATTTTTATTTCATTATTATTATTTTTTAAAGATTTATTTATTTATTTCTCTCCCCTGCCACCCTACCCCACCCCGGTTGTCTGTTCTCTGTGTCTATTTGCTGCGTCTTCTTTACTGCTTCTGTTGTCAGTGGCACGGAAATCTGTGTTCCTTTTTGTCGCATCATCTTGTGTTACCTCTCCATGTGTGCAGCACCATTCCTGGGCAGGCTCTCCTTACGGGGCACACTCCTAGTGCGTGGGGCTCACCTACATGGGGGACACCCCTGTGTGGCAGGGCACTCCTTGCGCGCATCAGCACTGCACATGGGCCAGCTCCACACGGGTCAAGGAGGCCCAGGGTTTGAACCGCGGACCTCCCATGTGGTAGATGGATGCCCTAACCACTGGGCCAAGTCCACCGCCTTGCTTTGCATTTTTAAAATCTATGTTCATTAGAGAACTTGATCTATAATTTCCTTCAAGTGTAGAATCTTTAACTATCTTTGGTATTAGGGTGATGTTGGCATTATAAAATGTTTTTTATGATGGGTAATTTTCCCATCTCTTCAATTTTGGAAGAGATTAAACAGTATTAATATTATTTCTTCTTGAAATGTTTTATAGATTTGACCTTTGAAGTCATCTGGTCCTGGACATTTCTTTATTGGAAGATTTATGATGACTGATTCAATGTTTTTACTTCTGATTAATCTGTTAAGGTCTTCTATTTCTTGTAGTATCAATACAGGCTTTTTGTGCATTTCTAGGAAATTGTTCATTTTGTCTTGGTTGCCCAATTTGTTGGCATATAGCTTCTCAAAATATCCTCTTATGAACCTTTTTATTTCTGTAGTTTGAGTCTTAATGTTCCTTCTTTTATTCCTGATTATATTTACTTACATCTTCTCTCTTTTTTTCTTTGTTAGTCTTCCTAGGGTTTGTTCATTTTATTGATCTCAAAAAACAACAACGAAACAGGCAGCTGATGGCTGTGTAGATATTGTTGATTATGGCTCAGGCAAAGGAAAAAATCGAAGCCCCAGTTGAGACACAGTACTTGAAACAACTAATCATTGATACCTCTATATTAACACCTAGTTCAAACAAATCTAAATCAAATCAAGAGTTGAAGGACAATAGGACTACACACATAAAAGACATTAAGAAGACACTGGGTGGCCATAAAGCAGAATTTGAACACTTGAATAGATAAATAATAAAGCTTACGGGAATGAAAGACCTAAAAGGAGAGATTATGAATACACTAGATGCACACAACAGTATATTTGAATTCACAGAAAAAAGAATCAGTGATGTAGAAGATAGACCAGCAGAAGTTGAAAAGGGAAGACAGAGATAAAAGAATGGATAAAGAAAAACAGAGACTATTAGGGTAGAATGATAACATGAGGCATACCAACGTATTTGCCATGTAGTTCTGAAAGAGAAGGGAAAAGGGACAGAAAGAACATTACAAGAAATAATGGCTGCACATTTCCCAACTGTCATGAAATAGACCTCTTCAAAGACACATCCTATTCAAAACATCAAATACCTGGAAGAAAGAGAAAATTCTGGAAGCAGCAGTAAATAAATGAAACATCACATACAAGGGATGTCCAGTAAGACAATGTGGATTTCTCCTAGAACATATGGATGCAAAAACATGCTGGTATAATATAATTAAGATACTGAAAGAGAAAAACTGCCAGCGTAAAATACTTTGCCTGTCAAAATCAAACTTAAAATATAAAGATGAGTTTAAAATATCCATATAAACAGAAACAGAGAGTTCTTAAAACATGCATTTCTGTATGAAAGAGTTCTGCAGCCTGAAAAGAAAGGTAAGAAGAGACTTTGAAGACAGTGTAGAAGTGAAGAAGATCAGAAAGAGTTGTCAAAAGGATAACAAGAGAGACATAAATAAGATGACATATGAAAAATAAAAGCTAAAATGATCAAAGTAAATCATACCTCTACAGTAACAACATTGAATATTAGTGGATTAAACTCCTCAATTTAACACCAGGGAATTATTATCAAGGACCAACTATTGATGCAGCTGGAAAACGACTTTGACAGAAAAGGAGAAATATTAAATACAAATGAGTTTTTATTGCTAAGAAATTTCAAAGTAAGATAGGAGGTCATTCATGTCTCCTCATGATTTCACTAATTACCCCCATAAACAACCCCTCAAACACAGGGGATCCTGAGGGATCTAGAGACATCTGGACACTACAAGCAGGTGGACAATATCAGGAATTTTGCACCTTGTTGGTTAGCATTGCTTTGAAATTTATGTTCCTCAATGTTACAGGGTTAGACTCATTTATAGTTTCACTACACATGGCTCTAGTGTCCTTTTTATCTGAAGCTTTAATTAGCATTGTATTTGATTAATATATGACCAGAGACTAAAATCTTCAGTCACTTCATGTGCTGAATCTCAGCAAAGTTGCAACACCTACCCTCCAGTTCATTGGACTCACCCAGGGTAAATAGCAACAGGGAAGCTGATGGGCAACACCCATCCAAAGGAACAGAGAGTGCCTCCACCTGCAAGCAAGACAGTTCCATCCATATATCCCATGGGATTTAAACTCCCTTTTAATTAGAATTTATGTGGGCATCACCATCCCAAAATCCTCATGATAGGGGCATGAGCAATCCTAGAAATGAAATAACTTGGATCATTGCTATGAAATCAGTGGCCACAGGAGGATCTAAGGGGAAGGACAGGGAAGAATATGTTTTAAATGGCCATTTTTGGGACATTGGAATTGTTCTGTGTGACATCACACTGATAGATACAGATCATTATACAATTTGTCAAAACATATAAAATTGTGCAGGGCAAAGTGTAAACTGTAATCCATGGAAAGCAGTGCTTCAATAAGTGTTCATCATTTGTAATAAACGTAGCACATTAATGAATGATTTTAATGTAGGAAAGTGTGGGACAGGGAGGGAGTGAGGTATATGGGCATCCCCTCTAATTTTATGTAACATTTATGCAATCTAAAAATGTCTTTTTAAAACATTTAAAAAAGAAACATGAAGGGGCCAAACAACAACCAAAAAGACAAAGACTGGCAGAATGGATCAAAAGGTATCACCTATCTGCATGCTATCTACAAGAGACTCATGTTAGACTCAAGGATAAAAATAGGTTGAGAGTGAAAAGTTGGAAGAAGATATTCCATGCAAAAAGTAACCAAAAAAGAGCAGGAATAGGTATACTAATAATATTTTTAAAACTGACTTTAAAAGCAAATATATTAAAATAGACAAAAGCCATTACATATTAATAAAAGTGACAATACACCAAAAGAAATATCAATTACAAAAATCTATATATTGAATAAGGTGTCCAAAAATATATAAGACAAATAATGACAAAATTGAAGGGTGAAATAGATAACTCTACCATAATAGAGACTTCAATATACCAGTCTCATCAATAGATAGAACTTCTGGTCAAAGGATCAATGAGGAAATAGAAAACCCGAATAATAGAATAAATGAACTAGATCTAACAGACATACAGAGTATTGCACCCCCCCAACACACACACACACAAACAGACTGAAATTTTGTCTTAAGTGCTCACGAATTATTCTCAAGGATAAACAACATGTTGGATTACAAAACATATTCAATAAATTTTTAAAAACTGAAATTACATTCCAGACTTTCTCTGGTTATAATGCAATGAAACTGGAAATCAAGAGGTGGAGAAGTGGATAATTCACAAATATATGGTAGTTAAACAAAACACTCTTAAGCAATCAGTAGGCCAGGGGAGCTCTATCACATTCCCAAATGGAACAGCAACAATCCCCCAAGTGCAATGACAAAGACCAATAAAGAAGGATGGTCCAACAATTAGCCCTTGGTACTGATGACTATGCTTCTGAGCCTGTGCACCTGAAATATGAACTAGGGCTAGACCTACAGGGTGCCTAAGAGTTACCTCCTGACATCATCCATGATGGTCAAATGTGGCCAGTCTCAAAGCCAAACTCAGCATGTAAATGCATTATCTTCCCCCTAGCATTGGACATGACTCCCAGGGATGAGCCTTCCTGGTGTTGAGGGATTACTACCAAGCACCAGCTAATGATGTAACTAGAAAAAGACCTTGAATAAAAGAGTTAACTCAGACAAGCAGAACATGTCAGCCTATATGTAATATCAAGTGTTAAAAACTGCTTTGGGGCCTTGAGTAAAAGGGGGAAATGGAAAGGACAAATGGGTTTATATGGCTATGAGTCTCCAAAAAAGAGTCAGGAGGTCATCAGAGGGGTCATCCTTATGCATGCCTCAGCAGGGTCCCAGAGACAGCCAAAGTAGATACAGCCCCAGGTATTGGTTCTTTTGAGGGATAAAGAGACCCACGGGTTCTATGGTCATGGCAGATGGGGTTCACTGCCATGGCAGATGGCCCTTCTTTGGAGCTGGTGTTTCTGCGTGATGGAATTGGACTCAGAGGGGATCTCTTTTCACAAGACTTGCATGCTACTTTATTGGAATTGTTGTTGGTGCTGGGGTTTAAGATATATTTAGGGGATTTGAATTTCTGGACTGATAATATGACACCCAGGCCCAGAGCTTCAACAGACTTCAGCTCCTACACTTTGATTTATTGGACTTACCCCACTCAGCTAACATGGAGTTGAAGAAGGTCAACCACCACACCATGGAGCCTAGAGTGTCTACAACTGAAAGCAAGAGGAGTGCATCCAGTATCCATGTGGAATCTAAGCCCCCACTTGACATAGATGTGCAATGGACACAACCAATCCAATGTCCACAGAGAAAATGTGGAATGGGTGTGGGAAGGGTAGCCATGGTGGCTGCTGGGTTTGGGGAATGGGAGGAAGAGATGAGATGTGGAGGCGTTTTTGGGACGTGGAGTTGTCCTGGGTGGTGCTTCACGGACAATTACGGGACATTGTAGATCCCCCCAGGGCCCACTGGATGGAACGTGAGAGAGTCTGGGCTATGATGTGGACCATTGACTATGGGGTGCAGTGATGCTCAGAGATGTACTTACCAGGTACAATGGATGTGTCACGATGATGGGAGAGAGAGTTGCTTTGGGGGGAGTGGGCGGTGGGGCGGTGGGGTTGAATGGGACCTCATATTTTTTTAATGAATTTTTTAAAAATAAATAAATAATTTATAAAAAAAAAAGAAACCATGGAGAAAAGAAAGAAGTGACACAATATATTTAAAGTATTGAAAGAAAAAACTGTCAGCAAAGAATTCTGTATCTGACAAAGCTGTCCTTCATAAATGAAGGGGAGTTCAAAATCTTCACAGGCAAAGATAAACTGATAGAATATGTTACCAAAGGATGAGAAATAAAAGATATACTAAAGGGATTGCTGCAGCCTGAATGGGAAAACAAGAGAGAGTCTTGAAGAGGAGTGCAGAAATGAAGAATTTTAGAAAGAGTTAAAAGATAAACTATTGTTAATCATATAGATACATCATATCTCATATAGATATGACAACAGAAAGCCAAAGGACAAAATGGCTGAAGTAAGTAATGTCTTTACAGTCATAACATTGAATGTTAATTGCTTGAACTCCTTGTTCAAAAGACACAGACTACTAGAATGGATTAAAAAGTATGACCCATAATGAAAGTTTGGAAAAAATATTCCATGCAAATTGTAACCAAAGAAGCTAGAGTAGTGAAACTAGTTGATGAAATAGATTTTAAATTCAAAACTCTTATAAATAATGAAGAAGGTCATTATATATTAATAAAAGTGTCAATTCACCAAGAAGAAATAACTATACTAAATATTTAGGCACCTAACCTCAGTGCCACAAAATATATGAGACACACACTGGCAAAGCTAATGGGAGAAATAGATGGCTCTACAATAATAGTTGGAGACTTCAATGCATTTTCAGTACTAGATAGAACATCTGGACAGAGGAGAAATAAAGATCAGAGAACTTGAATAATATAAATGAACTAAAACTAACAGACATCTATAGAGCATTGCACCCCGCAAAAGCAGGTTATACATTCTTCTCAAGTGCTCATGGATCCTTCTCCTAGATAGACCATACACTAGGTCACCAGACAAGTCTCAATAAATTTAAAACAATTAAAATTATAAAAAACACTTTCTCTGATCAAAATGGAATGAAGCTGGAAATCAAAAATGGACAGAAAAAGGGAAAAGTCATAAATATATGGAGATTAAACGACATACTCTTAATCAGTGGACCAAAGAAGAAATTGCAAGAGAATTCAGCAAATATCATGAGATGAATGAAAATGAGAACACAATGTATCAAAACCTATGGGACAGAGTAAAGGCATTGCTGAGAGGGAAATTGTAGCCCTCAATGCTTACATTAAAAAGGAAGAAAGAACTAAAATTGATTATCTAACTGCACACCTGAAGAGCAGAAAAAGAACAGCAAACTAATCCCAGCCTAAGCTGAAGGAAAGGAATAGTAAAGATCATAGCAGTAATAAATGAGATTGAGAATAACAACAACAAAAGTAAACAATAGAATCAGACAAACCAAATGTTAGTTGTTTGAGAAGATCAACAAAATCAACAAACCATTAGGTAAACTGACAAAAAGTGACTCAAATAAATAAAATCAGAAATGAGAGGAGAGACTTTAACACTGACCCCATAGAAATAAGTGAGTTCATAAGAAGATATTGTTAACTTCTGTATGCTGAAAAACTAAGAAATATACAAGAAATGGACAAATTCCTGGAAACACATGAACCACCAACACTGTCTTTAGAAGACAAACAATCACAAGTGATGAGATTGAAACAGTCATCAAAAACCTCCCAAAGAGGAATAGACAGGACCAGATGCCTTCACAGGTGCATTCTACCAATCATTCAAAAATGAACTAATACCTACCTTGCTCAAGCTCTTAAAAAAAAAAGAACAGGAAAGAATGCTACTAATCTCATTCTATGAAGCTAACATCATCCAAATACCAAAACCAGATAAATCTCCTATGACTAAAGAACATTGCTGATCAATATCTCTAATAAATATAGATGCAAAAATCTTCAACAAAGTACTTGCAATCAGAATCCAAAAGCACAGTAAAGAATTATACACTATGATCAAGAATTATGCACTATGATCAAGCATTGTGGTCAAGAATTATATACTCTGTTAAATAAATATGTATCATATCTTGCATATGATACCTGCAAGATCATACAGGTATCATATCCAAGAGGTATCATGCATATGATACCTGCCTAATCAAGGATATGCAGATATCAAATGCAGGATATGATACCTGCATATCCCAGGTATGCAAAGGTAGCTCAACACAAGAATATCAATTAGTGTAACATACCACATTGATAAATTGAAGAAAAACCACATGATCCTCCCAATGCAGGAAATGCATTTGACAAAACACATCATCCTTTATTGGTAAAAACACTCTGAAGGATAGAAATAGAAGGAATCTTTCTCAATATGGTAAAGTACATGTATGAAAAACCTACAGCTAGTATTATACTTAATGGTGAAAGATTGAAAACTTTCCCTCTAAGATCAGGAACAAGACAAGGATACAAACTGTCACCATTATTGTTCAATATTGCACTAGAATTTCTAGCTATAAGAATTAGACTAGAAAAAGAAATAAAAGACACCCAAATAGAAAAGGAAGAAATAAATTTTTACTATTCACTAATGATAAGATCCTATGTCTAGGAAATCCTGAAAAATCCACAACAAAGCTACTAGAATTAATAGATGAGTTTAGCAAATGGTGGGATACAAGGTTAATATGCAAAATTCAGAGTTTCTATTACTAATGTTTAATATGAGGATGAACTCAGAAAATGTCAATTTATAATAGTGACTAAAACAATCAATTATTTAGGAATAAACTTAACCAAGGATATAAAAGATATGTATTCAGCAAGCTACAAGATATTGCTAAGAGAAATCAAAGAAGGCAAAAATAAATGAAAGGGCATTTTGTGTTCAAGGATTGGAAGACTAAGTATCATTAATATGTCAATTATACCAAAACTGATTTATAGATACAATGCAATCCAATAAAAATCCAAATAGTCTTTTTTTCAGAAATTGAAAAGCCAATAATAAAATTTATTTGGAGGGGTAAGGGGCCCTGAAAAACAAACAAACAAAAACTCTTAACATAGAAGAAAGAAGTTGGAGGACTCTCACTTCCTGACTTTAAAACATATTACTTAGCTACACTGGTAAAAACAGCATGGTACTGGCATAAGGACAGACAGATTGATGAATGGAACTGAATTGAGAACTAAGAAATTGACCCTCACTCCTACAGTCAAGAGATTTTTGACAAGGTCGTTAAGCCCACCCAGCTAGGCAAGAACAGTCTATTCAACAAAAGTTGCTGGGAGGAATGGATAGTCATATCTAAAAGGAAGAAAGAAGACCCCTATCTCACATCTTATACAAAAAATGTACTCAAAATGGATCAAGAACTTAATTATAAAACAACAACCATAAATCTCCTAGAAGAAATTGTAGGAAACATCTTCAATATCCTGTGATAGCTGGTAGTTTCTTAAACCTTACACTCACAGCATGAGTAACAAAAATAAATAAATAAATAAATAAATAAATAAATAAATAATGGGACCTCCTCAAACTTCAATACTTTTGCACCACCAGGGACTTTGTCAAAAGGGTGAAAAGGCAGCTGACACAATGAGAGAAAATATTTTGCAATCACTTATCTGATAAACATTTAATATCCATGATATTAGTAGAAAATACAACTGAATAATAAAAATACAAAATATCTGATTAAAAATGGGCAAAAGAGGGGAGGAGACAAGATGGTCGCTGAGTGAACTTGCCTTTGTGGTCTGTCCCAGGAAGAGATGCTGGGCGCAGCGGCAGGTTCTCCAAAGCGAGGCTTTTTCGGGATTTTTTCAGGGCAGAAGTGCCGGGACATCAATCGGGTGGAAAGGTAACGGAGAGGATTGGTCTAGTAGATATAATTTGGGTTCTATTGCCCGCAGGTGAGACCCACGCACGGGCTACTCCCTGTTGGGGGTGGGGGGAACCACGGTCCTGTCCTGGGGTTCCGCTTTTGGATGGCTCTGAAGGACTAAGGAGTTTGTGAGCTCTGGGCAAACTGTTGACAGATTGATGTGACAGATCGCCTTTGTGGATCGATTTGGGAAGATAGACGGTGTTTTGTTGTGAAGCGGGAGAAACTTTTGAGTGAGAATATAAACAATAGCCCTTCCGCCTGAAGCCCTGCCCCCAAAAGCCTGGCAACCGTTCTCCAACCCAAATAGGCTGTAGGCAATAAAGAGAAGTAATTGGAAAATTGTTCTAGGCTGCGGCAAGGGGGGGGACACGTCTGGAAGCCCATTGGGGAATATTCTGCGAAGCTTGAGAATTCCGGTTTTCGAATCTGTTTTCGTCATCACAGGCCAGGCTTTGGATCTGTACTAGTGAAGTGGCTGCGTTGTAGAGGCGCCCTCTAGTGGTAGTGGTTTGGAATCACAGGACGGGAGCTGTCCAAAAGCTGAAGTGAAAGATAACATACTAAGGAGTCCAGCAAAGTAAGTGAATTGCAGGGTTCAGTCACAATATAGAGTTTGCGGATCTAACTTCCCCCATAGGGTTGGCACCCAGCTGGGGGGATCCCTGAGGGCTGTGTTACACTGCGGGGCTCCCAGGCTTCCTGTTGACCAGATTGGAGGCTGCCAGGTCTGAATTCCCTAAATTCTGGTGGCCCACGCTACAGAGACTCACACCTCTTGAGTCCTCATTATCTCAGACTTTCCATCCCTGAATCCATCATGCACTGAGGTCCATCTGAGGTCCTTAAATGCCCTAGCCTTCAACGTTGGCGTTTTTTCTTTATCGTTTCATTTTGTTTTGTTTTTATTTTCATTGTGACTTATTCTTTACTTTTTTCAATTTCCTGATTGCTAACACCGCATTATCCCCTAGTCTTCTCTCACAGCGTATCCCCCAAAGTCTTTTTTTACTCAGTTATTTAAGGGTTTTTTTTGTGTGTGGTAGGTGCTGTGTAGTGGGTGTTTTAATTCTGGTTCGTGTATATCTGTTTTGTTTTGTTTTTTTTTAATTCATTCCCCTACCTGTTTCCCACCCCTTGCCCACCCTCTTTTCCTTTCTTCCTCACGTCCCTTCCTCCCCCCCTTTTTTTTCTCTCCCTTTTTTTCTGTTGTCTCTCTCCCTCTTATCCCTCATATTCTACTTAGTTTATTTTAACTCAATTATACAATAGGTGCGGCAGGAAACACCTCACATTCGCTGGGTTTTCTCATCCTTCACTGCCTCATTTCTGTATGAACTGATTTAGGCTACCTACACTATCCTCTTTCCCCTACATCTTGATATCCGTCACCATCTACTGGCTATCCTATATTCCACTTCCCATCCCCTTTCTTCGATCCATGAAGGGTCTAAGTCTTAATTTCTAATACCTATGTTTTGTTTTCTGTCTGTTATCCACTCTTGAAACTATTACCTTTCTTTTCTCTTTCCCTGTCTCACGAAATCAATAGCTTTTTAGCTCATACCATACTCCTCCCATATTCAATCATCTACCTCATAATAGGTACTCTACCTACTGCTATAACTCTACACAAATTACATGAATCTAACCTCCATCCTCCCAGATCTCATATTCTTGCTTTGTTAACATATATCACCAACACTACTTTACACTTTTCCCTAGCTTACACAATTGCCTTTCCCCAACACTAATACTTTCCTTTAAAGTGAACTTAACCAACAACAAGAAACTAGAATAAGAAGAAAAAAAGGACAAAGAGAAGATATAACACCTATGCAAAAATAACAGCTAATTAACCTCCAAGAGCAGACAAAGAAGCTAAGGAACTGATTAAATCTGTCAAGATAAAGAGATGACCAGAAAGCAACAAAAATCTACAAACCAAACCAGTAATCAGGAAAACATGGCTGAATCCAATCAACAAACCAATAATCACGAAGGGGAGCAAAACTTGGCACAAGCAATGAAAGATCTCAGAACATTTATCACCGACAAATTTGATGAAGTAATGAAAGAGGTTAACAACATGAAGACATCACTTGGAGGGGAAATTGCAGACATACGCAAAAACATAACAGATATGATGGGAATGAACACCACAGTTCAAGAAATCAAAAATACACTTGCAGCAAATATCAGCAGACTAGAAGAGACAGAGCAGAGAATTAGCGATGTGGAAGACAGTACATCAGAAATCAAACAGATAGTAGAAGGGGTCAGTAAGAAGATAGAAAAAAATCCAATTAGGACTTAGGGACCTGAATGACAATGCAAAACGCTCAAACATACGTATTATAGGCATTCCAGAAGGTGAAAAGAAGGGAAAGGGGTCAGAAGGAGTGTTGCAGGAAATAATGGCTGAAAACTTCCCACATCTACTGAAAGAGACAGATGTGCATATCCAAGAAGCACAGCGCACTCCACTAATCATAAACCCCAACAGGCCCACCCCAAGACATATACTTGTCAAATTATCCAATGCTCAAGACAAAGAGAAAATCCTAAAAGCAGCAAGAGAAAAGAAAACCATCACGTACAAGGGAAGCTCAATTAGATTAAGTGCTGATTTCTCATATGAAACCATGGAGGCAAGAAGGCAGTGGTATGATATAGTCAAGATACTAAAGGAAAAAAATTTCCAACCAAGAATACTCTATCCAGCTAAACTAGCATTCAAACATGATGGAGAGTTCGAAATATTTGCAGACAACAGAAACTGAAAGAGTATACCAAAAAGAAACCTCCCCTTCAAGAAATTCTAAAGGGAGTTCTGCAGGAAGAAAGGAAAAAACAGGAAAGGCAGAGTTGGAGGAGAGTATAAGACCAACAACAACAACAAAAAAGACATAAAAATATATATACAAACAAAATATGACAAACATAAATCCAATCAAAATATGGCTAACACAAATAATTCCTTGATAGTAATAACACTGAATGTCAACGGATTTCACTCACCTATCAAAAGATTCAGACTGGGACATTGGATAAGGAAATATGACCCATCAGTATGCTGTCTACAAGAGACACATCTTAGACCCAGAGACGCATGGAGATTGAAAGTGAATGGCTGGAAAACAATCATACAAGCTAACAATAACCAAAAAAAGGCAGGAGTAGCTATATTAATATCAGACAAAATAGACTTTAAATGTGAAACAATTGTGAGAGACAAAGAAGGATACTACATTTTAGTGAAAAGGAAAATCTGTCAAGAAGATCGAACAATCATAAATATTTATGCCCCTAACAAGGGTGCCTCTAAATATGTGAGGCAAACGCTGGAAAAACTAAGTGAAACAATAGATACATCTACAATTATAGTGGGGGATTTTAATACACCACTATCAACTCTGGACAGAACATCTCAAAAGAGAATCACCAAAGAAACAAAACATCTGAATAGTATATTAGAGGAGCTGGATCTAATAGACATATATAGATAGCTACACCCAAATACAGCAGGATATACATTTTTCTCAAGCACACATGGATCATTCTCCAAGATAGATCATAGGCTAGGCCACAAAGAAAGGCTGAACGAATTCAGAAAGATAGAAATCATACAAAACATTATCTCCGACCACAGTGGAGTCAAGCTGGAGATTCGCAAGGGACAGAAGCCCAGATTTCACACCACGATTTGGAAATTAAACAGCACACTCTTAGAAAAACAGTGGGTCAAAGAGGAAATCTCAAAAGAAATCAATAACTACCTTGAAACAAATGATAATGATAACACAACATACCAAAATTTATGGGATGCAGCAAAAGCAGTACTGAGAGGGAAGTTTATAGCCATAAATTCATATATCAAAAAAGAAGAAAGAGCAAAAATTGAAGAACTAACTGCACATTTGAAGGAATTAGAAAAACAACAACAAAGTAACCCAACAGGAAGAAGAAGGAAGGAAATAACAAAGATAAGAGCAGAACTAAATGAAATAGAAAATAAGAAAGCACTTGAACAGATAAACAAGACCAAGAGCTGGTTTTTTGAAAAGATTAACAAAATTGACAAACCTTTAGTGACACTAACAAAGAAAAAAAGAGAGAAGATGCAAATACACAAAATAAGAAATGAGAAAGGCAATATCACCACTGACCCCACAGAAATAAAGACTATCATAAGAGGATATTTTGAAAAACTATACTCCAACAAAAATGACAATCTAGAGGAAATGGACAAATTCCTAGAAACACATAAGCAGCCCATATTGACAAAAGAAGAAATTGATGATCTTAACAAACCAATCACAAGCAGAGAGATAGAATCAGTTATTAAAAATCTCCCAACTAAGAAGAGCCCAGGGCCAGATGGCTTCACAGCTGAATTCTACAAAACATTCCGCAAAGAACTGACACCAATCCTGCTGAAACTATTCCAAAAAATCGAAACAGAAAGAATATTACCCAACTCCTTCTATGATGCCAACATTACCCTAGTACCAAAGCCAAACAAAGACATCACAAGAAAGGAAAATTACAGACCAATTTCTCTAATGAACCTAGACGCAAAAATACTTAACAAAATACTTGCTAATCGTATTCAACAACACATTAAACATATTATACACCACGACCAAGTGGGATTCATCCCAGGTATGCAAGGATGGTTCAACATAAGAAAATCAATCAACGTAATACACCATATAAACAGATTGAAGGAAAAAAATCACATGATTATATCTATTGATGCAGAAAAAGCATTTGACAAAATTCAGCACCCTTTCTTGATAAAAACACTCCAAAAGATCGGAATACAAGGGAATTTTTTGAACATGATAAAGAGTATATATGAAAAACCTAAAGCCAATATTGTTTACAATGGAGAAATCCTAGACTCCTTCCCTCTAAACTCAGTAACAAAACAAGGATGCCCACTGTCTCCGCTCCTATTTAACATTGTCTTAGAAGTACTTGCTCAAGCACTGAGGCAAGAACCAGAAATAAAAGGCATTCAAATTGGAAAGGAAGAAGTCAAAATTTCATTATTTGCAGATGACATGATCCTATACATAGAAAACCCTGAGAGATCTACAACGAAGATTCTAGAACTCATAAATGAGTTTAGTAAAGTTGCAGGTTATAAGATCAATGCGCAAAAATCAGTAGCATTTCTGTACACCAATAATGAGCAAGATCAGGAGGAAATCAAGAAACAAATACCATTCACAATAGTAAATAAAAAAATCAAATACTTAGGAATAAATTTAAATAAAGAGGTAAAGAACTTATACACTGAGAACTATACAAGACTGTTCAAGGAAATCAAAGAAGACCTGAATAAATGGAAAACTATTCCTTGTTCATGGATAGGAAGACTGAACATTATTAAGATGTCTATCCTACCAAAACTGATCTACACATTCAATGCAATCCCAATAAAAATCAACGCAGCCTTCTTTAAGGAACTAGAAAAACTAACTATGAAATTTATTTGGAAAGGAAAGAGACCCCGAATAGCCAAAGACATACTGAAAAAGAAAAACGAAATTGGAGGAATCACACTACCTGACTTCAAAACATACTACAAAGCTATGGTGGTGAAAACAGCATGGTATTGGCATAAGGAGAGACACATAGACCAATGGAATCGAATTGAAAGCTCTGATATAGAACCTCACATATACAGCCACATAATATTCGATAAAGCCACCAAACCCTCTCAACTGGGAGAGAGTGGCCTATTCAACAAATGGTGCCTGGAGAACTAGATAGCCATATGTAGAAGAATGAAAGAGGATTACCATCTCACACCTTATACAAAGATCAACTCAAGATGGATCAAAGACCTAAATATAAGAGCCAAGACCATAAAAACCTTAGAAAGCAGTGTAGGGAAACATCTACAGGACCTTGTAATAGGAAATGGATTTATGAATATCTCACCAAAAGCATGAGCAGCAAAAGAACTAATAGATAAATGGGACTTCCTCAAAATTAAAGCCTTCTGCACCTCAAAGGAGTTTGTCAAGAAATTAAAAAGGGAGCCCACACTATGGGAGAAAATATTTGGCAATCATATATCTGATAAGAAACTTATAACTTGCATATATAAAGAACTCCTATATCTTGAAAATAAAAAGATAAACAACTCATTTAAAAAATGGGAAAAAGACTTAAATAGACACTTCTCCAAAGAAGAAATACAAATGGCAAAAAAGCACATGAAAAAATGTTCCAAATCTCTAGCTATCAGGGAAATGCAAATCAAAACTACAATGAGATACCATCTTACACCCATAAGATTGGCAGCTATGAAAAAAACAGAAGAATACAAATGCTGGAGAGGATGTGAAGAAAGGGGAACACTCATCCACTGCTGGTGGGAATGCAGAAGGATCCAACCATTCTGGAGGACAGTATGGCGGTTTCTCAAAAAACTAGCCATAGATTTGTCATATGACCCAGCAATACCACTGCTGGGTATATACCCAGCAGAACTGAAAACAAGGACACAAACCGATATATGTACACCAATGTTCATAGCAGCATTGTTCACTATTGCCAAAAGTTGGAATCAACCCAAATGCCCATCAACAGATGAGTGGATCAATAAAATGTGGTATATACACACAATGGAATAATACTCGGCTGTAAGAACAAACACACTACAAACACATGTGATAACATGGATGAATCTTGAGAACCTTATGTTGAGTGAAGCAACCCAGACATTGAAGGACAAATACTACATGACCTCAATGATATGAAATAACCAAGCTGCCCTAGATAGCAAGAGACTGAACGATAGGCTTACAGGAAATCGGAGGGTGGAGGAAGGATGTGAGCCGATGTCTGCAGGGGTGGAATTTAAGATGAGATGGTGGTAAGTATGAACACAAAGAAGAGATAAAAGGGGGGCAAGGGGTTGCCTTTGGTTGGGGCTTTGCGGGTTTGAGGGTGGCTAGGGAGGGACGGATGGGTAACATTGCCCAAAAGTGGGGGGAGGGAGGGGTAGCATACGATCACAGGAGAGGGTCAGGTGTTGGTGGAGAGTAAAATGCTGAGAAAATCATATCAAAATATAATAAAGAGGGGTACCTGTTTAGAATGCTTGGAGGGGAGAGTCTGATGCAGGACGGGCTCCTGGGGAATGTCTAAATGCTCATTCTGCCAGAGTGGGTGACACCATGTGGTAGAAACCCAAGTAGTGAGAGTGGGGGTGGACCCACATCCTGGGGAGGACTAATGCCATCAAATAGAGGGAACTGTATCCCTCCAGAGAAAGGGTGGCTCCCAGGGCATTGGGGCAGTTGAGCAAGTTAGGCACTGAACACTATTCCATCTATCTCTGGAAGGGGCTCCTCAGGAAACAGAGGTTGGCTGTCCCTGTGGGCACCAAGGTGGAAGGGAAAATGGACGTTAAATGTGTGGAACCAAGGTAAATGGGGGGTAAGAGAGGAGTTTCTTGAGAGTACACAAGGATGGATATAAAACATGTAATATTACACCATAACATATAGGAGATGACAGACTGATAATGTAAACCATAATGTAAAACATAGGATAACTAAGAATGTAAAAAACTGTGTATCCTAAAGTATGCACCATAATGTAAGCACAGATGTCACCTTGTTAGAAAGCTAGTGTCTCAGACTCTGTACATCACGTTAAGTAAATATGATGTGAATAGGGTGTAAGAGTATCGCTGTGGAAGGGAAAAGGTTTTGCGGTGGATGTATGGAAGTGCTGTATATTATATATATGCATTGCTGTGGTCTAGTGCTCCTGTGAAGAGAAGCTGAATAATTAGGGGAAAAAAAAAAAAAAGGAAAAGATAGGATGTAGAATTTTTTCCAAGTAAACACGTGTTCTTTATCTAACCTTTAAACCCATCGCTATATGCCATTCCCTAGTAAGGGACCATGACATTATATTGGGCGTCAAATTTCGGGGAGTTCTGGATCACAGAGTGTTTTAACAATGGCAATGGAGGGATACTGGTATGGGATGCCATTGACAGGTGATATATGGCTGACAGGGAGCTGTACAGAACATATGTCCAGGGTGCATGGTAATGTTTGGATATACTCATAGTGGTAACAATTAAAAACCACAGCAGTGGGGGTACTGGGTTCCTGGCCAGTGGTGCTCTGTCGTGGTCCCTAGGGGAGCAGCGACAGTCTCCCAGGTGCAGCGGCGGGGACCGGGAGGGAGTGAGGGTTCAACAGTGAGCCCCTGATGCTAATGACTATGCTTGTGAGCTGATAAGCCTAAAATAAGAACAAGGCCTAGAGCAACATTGTGCCTGGGAATTTCCTCCTGTCAGCCTGCCTTCATGTTACTCAAATGTGGCCAGTCTCGAAGCCAAACTCAGCATGTAAATGCAATGCCTTCCCCCCAGCGTGGGACATGACACATGGGGATGAGCCTCCCTGGCACCGAGGGACCACTATCAACTACCAACTGATGATGCAACTGGAAAATGACCTTATACAGAAGGTTCAATGCGGATCAGCAGAATATCCCTGTCTACATAAAATAACATGACTTTAAAATGCTGTTTGACCTAAAGTAAGGGGGAAATGGAAAGGAGAAATGAGTTTATATGGCTACGAGTTTCTAAAAAAGAGTCTGGATGCTGTCAGAAGGATTGCCCTTATGCACAACTGAGCAGAGTCAGAGAGACAGATAAAGCAGATATAACCCCCAGATATTGGTTCCTTTGAGGGCTAAAGAGACCCATGGGAGTTATGGTCATGGCCGATGGGGTTAACTACCAGGTCAGATGGCCCCTCTTTGGAAATGGTCTTTATGTGTGATGAATCTGGACTCAGATGGGATCTCCCTTCATAAGACTTTCATGCTAATGTGCTGGAGGTGCAGTTAATGTTGGGGTTTAAGATATATTTAGGGGATTTGAATCTCTGGACTGACAATGTGATAGCCAGGTCCTGAGCCTCAACAGACTCCAGCACCTACAATCTGATTTATTGGACTTACCACACTCAGCTAAGATGGAGTTGAAGAAGGACAACCACCACACCATGGAGCCTAGAGTGATTACAACTGAAAGTGGGAGGATTGCATCCAGCATCCATGTGGAATCTGAGCCTCCTCTTGACATAGAGGTGCAATGGACACAACCAATCCAATATCCACATAGAAGAGGTGGCATTGGATTCGGAAAAGTGGACATGGTGGCTGATGGGTATGGGGAAAGGCAGGAAGAGATGAGAGGTGGAGGCGTCTTTGGGACATGGAGCTGCCCTGGATGGTGCTTCAGAGGCAATCACCGGACATTGTATATCCTCACAGGGCCCACTGGATAGAATGGGGGAGAGTATGGGCCATGATGTGGACCATTGACTATGAGGTGCAGAGGTGCCTAAAGATGTACTTACCAAATCCAATGGATGTGTCATGATGATGGGAGGGAGTGTTGCTGGGGGGGGGGGGGGAGAGGTGGGGTAGGGGGGTGGGGATGAATTGGACCTCACATATATATTTTTAATGTAATATTATTACAAAGTCAATAAAAAAACCAAACAAACAAAAAAATAAAACCAAAAATTCCTTTTAACACCTTGATAAAAAAAAATGGGCAAAAGACTGAAAAGACAACTGTCTAAAGAAGAAATATACAAATGCGAAAGAAACACATGAAAAACAATGTTCAACATCACTAATAATTTGGGAAATGAAAGAACTACAATGAGATATCATTTTGCACTTATTCGACTGGTCACTATTAAAAAGTCAGAGAACTGTAAATGTTGGAGAGTATGTGGAGAGATAAGAATGCTTATTCACTGTTGATGGGAATGTAGAATGGTAGTTACTGTGGAGAACTGTTTGACTGTTCCTAAGAAAGTTGAATATAGACTTGCCTTGTGACAGGGCAATACCATTGCTAGGTATATAGCCAGAAGAACTGAGGATATGGACACAAACAGACATCTGCACACTAATGTTCATAGCAGCATTATTCACAATAGCCAAAATTTGGAAACACCCCAGATGTCCATCAACTGATGAATGGATAAACAAATTGTGGAGTATACACACAATGAAATATTATGTAGTGGTAAGAAGAAATGAAGTCATGAAACATATGACAACAGAGATGAACATGTAGGACATTATGTTAAATGAAGTAAGCCAGAAAAAAAGGGGCAAATATTATATGTTTTCCCTATTATGAACTAAATATATAATATGAAATAGAAATATATTATATGAAATATGTATATGCATGGAATTGCATATATAAGACCATTTTTCTTCGAGGCTGAAAAATTTAGTCAGTAGTATTAAATGTTCACAGATGAAAAAAATATGTACTAAGTGGAGAACAGACACAGACTCATACAATATATTATACAATATATTATACATATTGTATGAGTCCATCTATATAAACTGTAAATATAAATACATTTATGAAGATAAATAGAGATTATTGGTTATGCAGGTCTGAGGAAGGAATGCTAAAGTGTGTGGAGTCTTTCTTATTGGAGTAATGAAATTGTTCTAAAATTTTAGAGATGATGAATGTACTACATTATGATTATACACTTTGGATATAATACCCAGAAGCAGCAGCTATGTACAGTTTGGGAAACATAAATGGATTGAGAGGTAGGGAATTTTCTTGTTTGTTTGTTTGTCTATTTATGTTTATTATTATTATTGAAGTAATGAAAACCCTCATAATGATTGAAATGATGAACAAACAACTGTGTGATTATAGCAAATACCATTGATTGTACAATCTGGATGAACTGTATGTTTATTAATTATGTATTAATAAAATTGAATTGGTATTTAAAAAGAATTAAATCATCAGAAAGCCAGGAAATTCACATCAAGTGATCCAAGTTAATAAATAATTTTCTACATTTTCTATATTTTCTGCATCATATGTATTATATAATTGATCATTTCTCACTTTAATATTTTTAAGAAAAAGTAAAGTATAGTGAATTATAATTGAAGATAGATACATTTAAAATATTTTTTAATTGAAAGTCAGTATTTGGCTGAAAGGGCTAGTCTGTATGTAAATGTCAATTCAAAGGAAGCTAGAATAATATAGGAAATATATAACAGTAATTTTGGTGGTCTTACATATACAAAGGTTTAAGAACATGGTGATATATGGGAAAATTACAACTAATGGAACTTAAGGAACATAGTAATATTGTAATAGTTTTGTAGCAGTGGTAAAAAAGTTTTCAATTTTAAGGGAGAACAAGAGGGAGGTATAAGGTTGTAGGTATTTTTACATTTAGAGTAATGAACATGTCCCAAAATTTACTAAGGTGATGACAGCATAACTCTGATGAAAATGAGAGCCACTGAGTTTACACTTTAAATGGATTGTGCAAAGCAAGGGACTGTATAACACAGGAATTCCTGTGGTGGAAGATGCACTGTGGTTAACAAAATATGAGAACATTCTCTCCTGAACTATAACAAATATATACCATTAATAAAAGGAATTATTAATTAGGTGGGTTGGTAAAAATACACCAAATGTAAGATATGGGCTATAGTTAATCACTGCTTGTAACAAATGTTTCACAACAATACAGGTGTTGGTGGTGTGGTGACATATGTAGCCCTTAATGATGATATGCATGTTTGTTTTCTAAGTACACAACTTTTACTGTGCAATTGCTGTTTAGGTAGTTTTATATATGTATAATACATTTCAATAAAATTTCCTTTTAAAAAATGCCAAAAGATAAAAAATAATTTAAAAAAACACAGTTGAAGGGCTCACACACAGGTTGGAGGGCTCACACAAATCTACAGTGGTCAAAACAGCATGGTACATGCATAAAGATAAACCTATAGTTTGGCTTAGAGACAGGCCACATTTCAGAAACAGGGGAGCTTTCATGAGGGAACTCAGGCAGTATATAATACTAGGCTATTTTTCAATTTCACAAGACAAGATTCATAAGCACAATCTATATCAAGGACCTGGTTTAGTGACCTGTCTTCCTTCACTAGTCACTGAAATTGCACTTGAGGGATTCTTGTGGTCCTATTTATTAGAGAATGTAGCAGGCCCAGATGGGAATTCAATATTCTTTTAGTTATTGTATGGATCTGCACCCATCAAGACAATACTCCATGAACACTTGAACATATTAATATGCCTTAGAGGCATGCCCCAGGTGAACCCCTTCCCATGCATCCCCCATCACTGACATCCTGCACCAGTGATCTTCCCCAGCCACTAGTTGTGACCTTTCTGTGATTCAAAACTTCCCCAAAATGATGCAAAGAAAATAACCAAGTGTAATTTATAAGAAAATGAAATCATTTTTAAAATAAAATATACAAAATGTTTGAAATTAAAAAAATAAAGAATATTTTTAGACATTGTATTTTTCACTACTATAAGGTCTGTTGTCCTGTATGTACAGTGGCATTTTCTTACATATATTTCCCAGTGTCTTTTTTTTTCATTTTCTCTTCAAAGAAGTTTTTTTTATTTTATTTTATTTTTATTTTATTGACTTTGTAATAATATTACATTAATAATATATATATATATGAGGTCCCATTCAACCCCACCACCCCCACCCCACTTCTCCCCCCCCAGCAACACTCATTCCCATCATCATGACACATCCATTGCATTTGGTAAGTACATCTCTGGGCACCTCTGCACCTCATGGTCAATGGTCCACATCATGGCCCATACTCTCCCCCATTCCATCCAGTGGGCCCTGTGAGGATTTACAATGTCCAGTGATTGCCCCTGAAGCACCATCCAGGGCAGCTCCATGTCCCAAAGATGCCTCCACATCTCGTCTCTTCCTGCCTTTCCCCATACCCATTAGCCACCATGTCCACTTTTCCCACTCCAATGCCACCTTTTCTCTGTGGACAGTGGATTGGTTGTGTCCATTGCACCTCTAGGTCAAGAGGAGGCTCAGATTCCTCATGGATACTGGATGCAATCCTCTTGCTTTCAGTTGTAGGCACTCTAGGCTCCATGGTGTGGTGGTTGTCCTTCTTCAACGCCATCTTAGCTGAGTGAGGTGAGTCCAATAAATCAGATTGTAGGTGCTGGAGTCTGTTGAGGCTCAGGGCCTGGCTATCACATTGTCAGTCCAGAGATTCAGATCCTCTAAATATATCTTAAACCCCAACACCAACTACAACTCCAGCACAGTAGCATGAAAGTCTTATGAAGAGAGATCCCATCTGAGTCCAGATTGATGCATGCAGCAACACGGATGAACCTTGAGGATATTCTGTTGAGTGAAATAAGTCAGATACAGAAAGACAAATAATGTATGCTCTCACTAATGTGAACTCAATATAATGAGCAAATTTTTGGAGTTTATATCTAGAATGTTACCAGGAGACAGAATGATGGTAGAGTGGAGTTCTGATCCTTAATTTGTGAAGAATTTTTAATAAGGATGATTGTAGGTGTCTGGTAGCATATTGTGAGTGTAATTAGCCGTGTTGCATTTTGTGTATGATTGTGGTTGAAAGGGGAAATTTTGGATCCTTTATGACACTAGAAGGAAACCTAGAGAATGAAACATGGGAGTATATAACATTGAGCCCTGTTGTGGTTAATAGTATAAATATATGACTGTTCTTTTTTTGAACTAGAACATGTGTAACTATCACAAGGTTTTAATAATAGAGTGGTAATGGGGAAAATACGCCTGATGCAAATTATGCCCTATAGTGAACAGTAATAATTTAATATTCTTCAATCAACTCCAGCAAATATAAAATTTCAATTCTAAGTGTCAATAAAAGAGGGGATGAGAGTTTTGTTTTGTTTTGTTTTGTTTTTTGAGCAGTGAAAATGTTTGAAAAATGATTTTGGCAATGAAAACCTAACTATGTGATCATACTAACAGCCATTTGCGACGGCTTGCTCGGTCGGTAGAGGTGGGGTCTGGCTGCGGACGAGGGGGCGGTCCAGCTCTAGATGAGGGGTCGGTCCCACTTGGGACGAAGGGTCGGTCCCACTTGGGACGAAGGGTCGGTCCCACTTGGGACGAGGGGTCGGTCCGGCAGCAGACGAGGGATCGGTCTCACAAGGGGTTGCGCGGTTCGGCTGACGGGGTCGCCCGGAGAAGCAGGCGACTAAGGGGTCGCCCGGAGAAGCAGGCGACGAACTGGGGACAAGGGAGGCCAGGCCCTTGTCAAGGGCTCTCAGGACTGGAGGGTGCATGGCAGAAGAACTACCGCGGAGACAAGGTAAACACGCAAGTCCACTTTACTGAGGAGAGGCAACAGTTTTATAGGGGCTGGGGAAGGCTGATTGGTCGAAGCCACACCCTGTTCTGATTGGTTGCTGGTGAAAGGTCAGTGGGTGGTACCGGATGGGGGAGGGGTGGTGGTTAGGGATTGGCTGTCGCTGTTGCTGGGGGAAGGGGCAGGGTTTAGGGATTGGTGGCTGCTGTTGCTGGGGTGGAGGGCAGACTTGAGTTTCGCGCCCACGCCTGGCTGTTGCTGCTGTCGGGGGAGGGGAAAAGGGCAGACTGGATTTTTCCGCCCTGCGCCTGTGCAGGGAGAAGGAAGAAGGGTACTGCCCCACAGGCATCGTGTGGCGCCACCCAGGAGGAGGGGCGGCCGCGGAAGCATGGCTGCCGAGAAGGGGAGACCCGAGGGCACTCTGCGCCCATGCTGAGCTCCCTTCAGGGGTGGCGGTGAGTCCGACCAGCCACCCTATTATGGGGGCAGCGGCTTGGCCTGCCGCGGCTGCTCCCCCGCCAGGCCAGCAAACCACACTTCAGCCCAAGGGGTGACCGCAGCCATTGATTGTACTGTCTGGGTTGAATGTTTTGTGACTAAAACTACTTTTTAAAAAAGTAGGTTAGGAGGATTGAAAGGGGTAATACCAGTGCAGGAGAGTAATAAAGCTAACCAAAACTTCTCTGACCAGAAAGGTGGGTACAGCTATCCAATTCCAGCTATTTTGGGTTTGCTCCATTTAAGGGTGAGACTCTGGACCAGGATACAAGTCCCTCAGTCCCACAGACAGACTTATGCCCTTCCTCTGGCCTCTGCATCTTTCCGGTATTTTGGGTACAATTCTGGTTCTGTTTAGTTTCTGGGTAATGTTCAGTTTCAGTTTAGACCTAACATTGTAAACTAACTTTGAAATATAAACAAGACAATTTACCTAGGATATTTAATTTTCACTAAACCAATTGTTCAATATAAGCCTGCTATTGTAAAGTTAATAGTATTGGTATTTGTGAAAACAGGGAGTATCAGTAGTATCCCAGAAAGCAGTCCATTAGACTGTATTTTACACAATTAGACAACATTTAGTTACAAGCCCATGAAACAAAACATAAACTGATTATATTGTGTAATACAGCCTGTCCTCAATATAAATTAGAATCAGGAGCAATGACTAGAAAATTGTTTTCTTAATTATATTACCATATTACAAGATTTTTACTGTAAAAGGGAAGAGAAAAAGAATGAAAATCATATGTTCAATCTTTTATATATTTGTATCAGAATAAGATTTTACGAAAAAATAAGTGCACTTATTTTGTTCAAATCAGCAAGTTTTGTATTGTTCTAACTTAAGTTCTAACTTAAAGATTTTAATTGAAGCTATAGGCTTTTTATTTGTGTCCCTCTTGTAATTTGATATATATTCTCCTATCCCTGATGGTAATATTAAAAATTTTCAAATAAAAATTCTTAAAAGAGCTCTATAAAATTAGCTTAAATGTAAATAAGTACATTTATATCCTTGAGTTCCAAAAGGTGGGGAAGTCAAGCTTCTACTGCTCTTGGAACTTCCCCTGTCTCCCCACTTAGTGTTCTGGCTTAGCCTACCTCCCATTTCTACTCAGTTTATTTCACAAAAAAATTTCAATCTTATTTCAATCTTATGAGATTGAATACTCAGATTTTGTCAATTCATTTATAAAATCGCTGGTGAAGGTCATGCAGAAACCTGGAAAGAAAATCATTTGTAAGAAAAAAAAACTGAAAAAAAAAATCCTCCCAAGGTAAAGCTACAGCTCAAAAACTCCTCCAAAAAACTACAGCAACAAATTCTATTCCTATTATTGTTTCTATGATAGTTATTGAAACAAATAACTTTATTACAAAAAAGACTGAATAAAAAATATTGGTTGCTTTTATTAGTCTGCAATTAAATTATGGCTTTAAATTAGCTCTTCCTGTTTATGCCCAAAAAAACCTTTCAGAAATTTGTCCTTGTAAATCTTTCATAATATCTCACTGAAATACTGATAAAATGTTGAACAGAAGAAAGCAATATTTTTGAAAACCATCTTGTAGGCATTATCAATGTTAAATACAAACACACAATTTTATTTTACTGAGGTATGTTCTTCCTAAATGTATACAAGTTTAGTTATCCAAATATTACTATTACATCTACAAGATGGTAAAATGATAAAATTATGTTTGCATTTAAACAAATTGTGTCATTATGCTGAAAAGTTTGACTTTGACAGAAATTGAATGTTGAAAGATGTTTGCTTGAAGACATTTTACAAAATAACTTTGGTAATTAATTATGCAAGGTATACAAGGTGTATTTTTATTTAACAAAAGGAAAGTAATTTTGTCCTAAAATAAAATGAATGGTTTCTATAAAATGAAAAAGAGGAAAATGTAGGATGAAACATGAATAGATATAGAATTGTGCAGATGGTTTGTGGGAAAAAATTTCTTGTTTTCAAAGTTAGGTAAGATATGATGGTCTGTCTATAAAAACTTCTACTTGGTTTTATTTTATTTTTGTTATTTTTTACTTTTAAAGCAGCTTTAAATTACATAAATATTGCATTAAAAATGGAAGATATTTCGATATGCCCCACTCCCTCCCCTTCTCACACTTTCCCACATCAACAGCATCCCTCATTAGTGTGGTACATTTGTTACAACTGATGAACATATATTATGTATTGCTAGTAACCATGGATTATATTTCACATTAAATTTAAATTGTCCTGCACAATTTTGTATGTTATGATAATATATACAATGGCCTGTATCCATCACTGAAATGTCATGCAGAACAACTGCCATGCCCCCAAATGCCCCCATATAACACCCACTCTTCCCTCTCCCATCCCTCAGAACCTCTGATGGACACTGCCTTTATATCCATAATAAGATTTCTTCCTTTGCTGGAATAATATTGTTTATAATAGATCAATAATGTCTACTTTAGTCCATTGTTCATTTCCCAATATTGAGAAATTTGTGTTGGTGATGCCCGGTCTGCTTGTAGTTGATAGGGAGATGAGATCTGATGGGGCAGATGGATGGAACTATCTTGCTTGCAGTTGCACAGACTCTGTTTCTTGGAATGAGCGTAGTCCATCATCATCTCCTTTTTAGTTGTCCTGAGTGAGTCCAATGAACTCGAGAGTAAGTTTTGCAATTCTGCTGAAATTCAGGGCCCAACTGGCATGAGGACAGAGAAAAGATAAAAGTCTCTGGGACATATAGTTTGTCTACAAATCTTTTAAGAGCCTTAGTATCAAATAATATATGGATCCTAATCTAGAAATTAGTTTTTTCTCTCTGTTAAAGTGGTTTCATTTTCTTGGATTTTTGGTCTTCTTTTAGTAAGAGACTACAAAGGGTTTTTTTCCTGAGTAATCAATGTAAATTTCAGAAAGTCTGTCTTTTATAAGAATTTATTTACTTTATGATAGCTTGATCTAGACTTTGGCTATTTAAGAAAAATAAATCTCATTGTAAAAAGAACTAGGCTTTTTCTTAGCTTTGATTAAATAGGGAGCCAAATATTTTTTCACTATAACCTATTTTCTTGTTTAACATAATGTTCAAATCTTACTGTTTTTGACATTTTGCCTTCTCATGTAAAACACTAAAGAATACATTTATATTTCAAAATGCCTTGGGCTCTTCCAGTAGTTCCATGGAAAATCACAAAAGATTTGTTCTTTCATCTTTTTTTAAAAAAACAAAAAGGTGCTAAAAGTAATTGAGTTCATTTGATGTGTAAGGAATTGTATGAGAAATATTATAAAAATTAAAAGAAATTTTCTAACCTGTCGGTTAAATTTGTATGGATAAAATATTCATATAAATGTTTAAAGTGTATACAAAATATCTAGAGCCTTGAAAAAATTCAGAATGTTCACTTGATGTTCTGATACTGATCTAGGTGATATTAGACAATTGCATAAAGATATAGGCAATAGATTTATTTATTTATTAGAATACATTATATATTACAGAAACAACCAAGTTTCCTTGTCACTTGCACTCTTAGTCTTATGCTTCTCTAAAAGTACATGTAGTTGGTTGCAGGTTAAAGCTTCATCTTCAGTAAAAGTCTCTAAACAAGAAGCAATACAAATTTTTAAATTATGTTCTACCTGTCAATTAATGTAACCCTTGTAAAAATGTAAAAGTGAGATAGGAAAAACCTTCTGCTATGGTTTATTATTGATTATCTCAATATGTTAATTTTTAAATGTTTTGTTTCTAGAAATGGCTTTGAAAAATACTAATGAAAAGAATTTAGGCTGATATTGTAAGCTATTGCAGCAGTCACATTTATTCCTGGACTTTATTATTTCTAAATTTTAAGGTGCACTTTTCATGTAATCTGTTTGCAACCTGAAGCTGAGTGTTTGTGAGACACCTGACACCTGAAGTTGGAATTCACAATCTCTGGAGATACTGAAAGAGCTGATGAAGAGACCAAACTTAAATTAAAGATATGAGTGGGATTGACCTTGCTAAAACTAATGCATATCAAAATGAAGGGTTGACAGTAATATTGCCAGTATTTTGTGACTTTAATTTCTATATGAAACCAAAGGGGGACAGATTAACTTATCTAAGATTTAAAATCAAGCAGGCAGGGACTCAAAATCCTATTGATGTGAATGAATCAAAATGCCAATCTTACTTTAATCAAGTAACAGTGAAACCTCTGAACCTAATACATTGTAATATGCTCAGAGGAACAAACCAGTTTACAAACATAATCTAATATCTATTTTTGGAATTCATAAACAATATCATATTGCTCCCCAATTTATCTTAAAAATTAGCTTTAAAAATCCCTTACCCTACAACTCAGGGAGAGAGATTTGAGCTTTACCTCCTGTGTCTTTACTTGGCAACTTGTAATAAAGCTTTTTTTCTCTAGAGTAGTAGTATATCACAAAACTGGAATTTTGTACATCAGGCAGGGAGCCCATTTAGATATGCAATATTATCTCATTATATTCAGAAAGTGTTTACTTCACAATTTTCTTGTGTGAATTAAACATAGTAAAATACCGAGCAGGGTTGTTATTTTCTCATCTATTGTTATGTAGGACTGGGGAAGGCATGCTAAGGGTATGGAGGTTTTCTTTTTGGAATAATGAAACAGTTTAATTTTTTGTGGTCATGAATGCATAACATTATGATTATACTAAAAGCCATTGATTAAACACTTTGTTTTAATGAATTCATTAATTTGTGTGTATGTCTTTTTTTAAAGATCCATAGATCACAAAAAATGTTACATTAAAAAGTATAAGAGCTTCCCATATACCTCACACTCCACCCCATCACTATCCTTCCACATCTACAACCACTTTCATTACTATGGCATATTCATTGCATTTGGTGAATACAGTTTGGAGCACTGCTGCAGGGCATGAATTATAGTTACATTATAGTTTACACTCTCCCCCAGTCCATTCAGTGGGTTATGGCAAGATATATAATGTCCAGCATCTGTCCCTGCAATATCATTTAGGACAACTCCAAGTCCTGAAAATACACCCACATCATATCTCTTCTTCCCTTTTCCTGCCCTCTCGTGGCCACTGGGGTGGCCTGATGTTCTCAACATAAGGAATTGTGTCTCTTGAGAGAATTGGTGAATCCCATGGGGGAGGATAGGATAGTGTGCCAAGTTCTCGGCATTGTTGTAAGTATCTGTGAATCTGGTCCTTCAAGCAGTTAAGCTTGGTTGTCACTGTGGAACCTTAAGGGAGGAGAAGAGTGGAATCGAATAGATGGAAGCAGGGTAACTGGGGGACAATTGAAGTGTTCAAAAGATCATGCAATGATGAATATAAGACATGTTAAATTTCACCAAAAATGTATAAAAGTGTATAGTCTTAAATGTAAACCATAATGTAACAGAAAATTTAGAAAATTGTACAGTCAAAAATATAAACCATAATGTAAACCAAAATGGACCCATGTTTGGTAGCTATGTTTCAATATCTGTACATCAGCTGCAGCAAATATAACATGAACATGTAAAAAGATCATTACTGGGTAAGGGGGAAAAGGATAGGATGTTGGATATATAGGAGTCCCCTATAATGTATATGTGACTTTACTGTGATCTAAAACTTTTTTGAAGACAAAATTCAAATTTAAAAAATTAATAAGATGTAGACACTGAGGAAGGTTTGAAAGAAATTGCCTTGCCACTGTATATACAGCGTAATACTTAAAAGAGTGATGAAAAGCAAAACATCAAACACAAATTTTTATGATTTTTTCATTCTTTAATACCTCAGTTTATATTTTAATTTATTTTAGTTTTTCTAAATTAGTATGTATTCTATTTCTAATCTTTAAACCTATCATTACTGTTTCATTTTCTTACTAATTGAATTTGGCAATTAAAATTTTTTAAAATTTATTTTTAATGTTACATTAAAAAATATAAGGCCCCCACATACCCTCCACCCCCCTCACCCCACTTCTCCCATAACCACAACCTCCTCCATCATCATGGGACATTCATTGCACTTGGTGAATACATCTCTGAGCACTGCTGCACCACATGGTCAATGGTCTACATTACAGTTTACACTCTCACCCAGTCCACCCAGTGGGCCATGGAAGTACATATAATGTCCAGTAACTGTCCCTTCAGTACCACCCAGGACACCTCTAAGTCCTGAAAATGCCCCCACTTCACATCTCTTCTTCCCATTCCCATTCTCAGCAGCTACCATGTCCACTTTCTCCATCTCAGTGTTACATTTACTTCCACTACTAATCACATTAGTTCCAGAACAGAGTATCAGTAAATCCACTCTAATCCATACTCTATTCCTCCATTCTGTGAACCCTGAGATGGCTATGTCTACTCCACCCCTCTATTGAGAGGGTGCCTCAACTCCACTTTGACGATGGATGCAATTCTCCTGTTTGCAGTTGTAGGCACTCTTGGCTCCCTGGTGTGGTGGTTGACCTTCTTCACCTCCCTGTTAGCTGGCTGGGGTAAGTCCAATAAACTGGAGGGTAGGAGGTGCAAGTCTGTTGAGGCTCAGGGACTGGCTATCACATGGACAGTCCAGAGATTCAGGTCCCCCAAGTATACACTAAACGTGAGCACCAATCACAGGTCCAGTAAAAGTGACAGAGAGGCTTGTGAACAAAGATGACACCTGAGTCCTACTCCATCACACTCAGGCCTACAAACTCCAAAGTAGAGCCAACTGACATGGCACTGAAGTCTCTCTGCCATGACCATAGAACCTGTGGGTCTCTGTAGCCCTCAGAAGAACCAATAGCTGGGGTTGTATCTACTTTAGCTGTCTCTGGGACTCTGCTGAGGTGTGCATAAGGGCACCCCCACTGATGACCTTCTGGCTTTTTTTTGGAGACTCATAGCTGTATAAACTCATTTGTCCTTTCCATTTCCCCCTTTTATTCAGGGTCAAAAAGCATTTTTAACTCCTGATATTGCATGTAGTCTGAGATAGTCTGCTGGTCTGAGTTGACCCTTTTAATCAAGGTCATTCTCCAGCCATATCATCAGCTGGTACTTGGTAGTAATCCCTCAGTGACAGAGAGGCTCATCCCCAGGAGTTATGTCCCATGCTGGGGGGGATTTACATGCTGAGTTTAGTTTTAAGGCTGGCCACATTTGAGCAACATGGAGGCTCTCAGGAGGTAACTCTTACACACCCTGCAGCTCTAGGGCTAGTTCTTATTTCAGGCACACAGTCCCAAAAGCATAGTCATTAGCATCAAGGGCTCATTGTTGGACCATCCTTCCTTATTGGTCTTAGCCATTGCACTCAGAAGATTGTTGCTGTTCCATTGGGGAATGTGACAGCACTCCCCCAGCCAGGAACTCGGCACTCCCCCAGCCATCGTTCCCAACTGTAACCATTATGAAAATATCCAAACATTTCTATGCACCCCACATATATGTCCTGGAGAACTCCCTCCCAAACATATGCCCCCCACCAATAACACCCCACACCAGTATTCCTCCCCTACCACCATCGAACCCCTCTGTGGTCCAAAACGTCCCTGAAAATGAAGTCCAATATATTGCCAGGCTCCATTAATAGTAAAATGGGATATAGTGATGGGTTTAGAGGTCAGATATAGAATATATACTAATTTAGAAAAATTAAAGTAAAAATAAATTGGGGTATAAAAAATTAAAAAATTAAAAAGCTTTATTTTTGAGGTTTTGCCTTCTATCACTACAATAAGCATTGCCCTGTATTCACATTGGCAAGACACCTTCTTCCATCTCTTCCTCAGGGTCTAGGTCCTTTCTTTTTCTTTTCTTTTTTTCTAATTATTAAGCTTGTCTTAACAAAAGTTTTAGACCACAGTAATTCATATATACAATATACAGTACCCCCACATATTCAACATCAGACACTTTGTCCCTTGCCCAGCAATAATCTTTTTACATGTTCTTACTATATTTACTGCAACTAATGTACAGATATTGAGACAATAGCTTTCAAACAAGGTTACACTTGGGTTTGCATTGTGGTCTATATTTTGGACTATACAATTTTCTCAATTTTTAGTTATCTTGTGTTTTACATTATGATTTACATCTTAGCCGATAGGCCCATATACATTTTTGATGTAATTTAACATTTCCTATATCCATCCTTGCATAATCTTGTGGAACACTTCCATTGCCCCACAGTTACACTGATTCCACCTATTCAATACCTCTTTCTCCATCCTCTCAGGGCCCACAGTGACAATCATTCTTCATTGCTTGAAGAGCCCATGTTCAGAGATACTTACAACAATGTTGAGGACTTGACATGCTCGACTGTCCTAATGCATTGGGAGCCACCATTTCTCTCGAGAGATACAATTCCCTCTTTTTGAGAATATCAGTCCTCCCCAGGATGTGGGTATACCTTCCCTCTGATTGTACGGATTTCCATCCAATGATATAACCCCCTATGACAAAATGAGCACTCGCACACTCCTTATAAGCCAGCCCCGGGTCAGATTCTCCCCTTTAAGCATCTTAAACAGGTAACCTTCCTTATTATTTTTTTGAAAAAGTTTTCTCAACAATATACTCTAAAACACATACCTGACAATCTCCTATGTTCATATGTACCCCCACCCTCCCCCCAATTTCTTGGGACATATTACCCATCCTCCCATCCCTTGCCCACCTCAAGCCCACAAAGCCCGACCCAAAGGTAACCCTATGCCCCCATTTTATCCCTTCCCTGTACAAATACTTACCTCCAGCTTATCATAGATTTCACCTAGGTAGGTGTCAGCTTGCAACCTTCCTCTACTCCCTAAATTTCTTTAAGCCTGTCATAGAGTCGCTAGCTTTCTGAGGCAGCTTGGTTTACTTATTTCTTATCATTGAGGTCATGTAGTATTTGTCCTTCCATGCCTGGGTTGCTTCACTCAACATAAGGTTCTCAAGGTTCATCGGTTTTATCGCATGTGTTTGCAGTGTATTTGTTCTTAAAGCTGAGTAGTATTGCATTGTATGTATATATCACATTTTATTTATCCATTCATCTGTTGATGGGCTTTTGGGTTGATTCCAACTTTTGGCAAGAGTAAACTGCTGCTATGAACATTGGTGTGCATATATCGGTTTGTGTCCTTGTTTTCAGTTCTACTGGGGATATACCAAGCAGAGGATTTGCTGGATCATATGGCAAATCTATAGCTAGTTTTTTGAGAAACTGCCAAACTGTCCTCCAGAATGGCTGGATTCTTCTGCATTCCCAACAGCAGTGAGGAGAGTTCCCATTCCTCCACATCCTCTCCAGCACATGTAGTCTTCTGTTTTTTTCATAGCTGCAAATCCTATGGGAGTAAGATGGTATCTCATTGTAGTTTTGATTTGCATTTCCCTAATAGTCACAGATTAGAGCATTTTTTTTCCATGCACTTTTTAGCCATTTGTATTTCTTCTTTGGAGAAGTGTCTGTTTAAATCTTTTTCCCATTTTTTAAATGGGTTGTCTTCTCATTTCTAAATATAGGAGTTCTTTATATATGCAGGATATAAGTCTACTATCAGATACATGGTTACCAAATATTTTCTCCCATTGTGTAGGCTCTCTTTTCACTTTCTTGACAAACTACTTTGAGGTGCAGAAGGTTTCAATTTTGAGGAAGTCCCATTTATCTATTTGTTCTTTTTCTGCTCGTGCTTTGGGTGTGAAGTTCATGAAGCCATTTCCTATTACAAGGTCCTGTAGATGATTCCCAACATTGCTTTCCAAAGTCTTTATGGTCTTAGTTCTTATATTTAGGTCTCTGATCCATCTTGAGATGATTTTTGTATAAGGTGTGAGCTGGTAATCCTCTTTCATTCTTTTATATATGGATATCCAGTTCTCCATGCACCATATGTTTAAGAGGCCATTCTCTCCCAGCTGAGAGGATTTGGTGGCCTTATCAAATATTATATGACTGTATATATGAGGATCTATATCAGAAATCTCAATTTGGTTCCATTGGGTTGTGGGTCAATCCTTGTGCCAAACCATGCTGTTTTCACTACTGTAGGTTTGTAGAGTGTTTTGAAGTCAGGTAGCATGATTCCTCCAATTTCATTTTTCTTTTTAAATAAGTCTTTGGCTATTTGGGGCCTCTTTCCTTTCCAAATAAATTTAATAGCTTGTTTTTCTAGTTCCTTAAAGAATGCTGTGTTGATTTTTATTGGGATTGCATTGAACGTGTATATCAGTTTTTGTAGGATAGACATCTTAATAATATTTAGTCTTCCTATCCATGAACAGGGAATGTACTTCCATTTATTTAGGTCTTCTTTGACCCTTTTTCCTTGGACAGTGTTGTGTAGTTCTTGATGTATAAGTTTTTTTCATCTTTAGTTAAATTTATTCCTAGGTATTTGATTTTTTAATTTACTATTGTAAATGGTATTTGTTTCTTGATTTCCTCCTCAGATAGCTCCTTATTGGTGTACAGAAATGCTATTGATTTTTGCGCATTGAGCTTATAACCTGTGACTGTACTGAACTCATTTATGAGTTCTAGAAGCTTTCTTGAGTACTTCTCAGGGTTTTCTATGTATAGGATCATGCCATCTGCAAATAATGAAATTTTGACTTCTTCCTTTCCAATTTGGATGCCTTTTATATCTGGTGCTTGCCTCAGAGCTCGAGCAAGTACTTCTAACACAATGTTAAATAGAAGGTATGATAGTGGGCATCCTTGTCTTGTTCCTGATCTTAGAGGGAAAGATTTTAGGATTTCTCCATTGTAAATGATGTTAGTTTTGGGTTTTTCATATATACTCTTTATCATGTTCAGAAAATTTTCTTGTATTTCAATCTTTTGCAGTGTTTTTATCAAGAAAGTGTGCTGTATTTTATGAAATGCTTTTTCTGCATCTATAGATATAATCATGTGATTTTTTTTCCTTCAATCTGTTTATAAGGTGTATTACATTAATTGATTTTCTTATGTAGAGCCATCCTTGCATACCCGGAATGAATCCCACTTGGTCATGGTGTATAATTCATTTAATGTATTGTTGAATATGATTAGCAAGTATTTTGTTGAGGATTTTTGCATCTAGGTTCATTAGAGAAATTGGTCTGTAATTTTCCTTTCTTGTGGTGTATTTGGCTTTGGTACTAGGGTAATGTTGGCATCATAGAATGAGTTAGGCAATATTCCTTCTGTTTCAATTTTTTGGAAGAGTTTAAGCAAGACTGGCATCAGTTCTTTCCTGAATGTTTAGTAGAATTCACCCGTGAACCCTCTGGCCCAGGACTCTTCTTAGTTGGGAGGTTTTTAATGACTGATTCTATCTCTTTACTTGTGATTGTTTTGTTGAGATCATCAACTTCTTCTTTCATCGATACAGGCTGCTTATGTATTTATGGGAATTTGTCCATTTCCTCTAAATTGTCATTCTTGTTGGAATATAGTTTTTCAAAATATCCTCTTATGATATTCTTTATTATTGTGGGATAATGGTGATATCTCCTTTCTGATTTCTTATTTTGTGTATTTGCATCTTCTCTCTTTTTTTCGTTGTTAGTCTAGCTAAGGGTTTGTCAATTTTATTAATCTTCTCAAAGAACCAGCTCTTGGTTTTGTTTATCTTTTCAAGTGCTTTCTTATTTTCCACTTCATTTAGTTCTGCTCATATCTTTATTTCTTTCTTCTTCCTTTGGCATGTCTTTGTTGTTTTATTACTAATTCCTCCAAGTGTGCAGTTAGTTCTTCAATTTTAGCTCTTCTTTTTTGATGTATGAATTTATGGCTATAATTTTCCCTCTCAGTACTGCTTTTGCTGCATCCCATAAGTTTTGGTATGTTGTGTTATTATTTTCATTACTTTCAAGGTAGTTATAAATTTCTTTTGAGATTTCCTCCTTGCCCCATTGTTTTTCTAAGAACATTCTGTTTAATTTCCATATCTTGGTGTAAAATCTGGGCATCTGGCCCATGCACTTTTCCAGTGTTTGTCTCACATATTTGCAGGCACCCTTGTTAGGAGCATAAATGTTTATGATTGTTCATTCTTCTTGAAAGATTATCCCTTTCACTAATATGTAGTGTCCATCTTTGTCTCTCACAATTGTTTTGCATTTAAAGTTTATTTTGTCTGATATTAATATAGCTACTCCTGTCCTTTTGTGGTTATTGTTTGCTTGTAAGATTGTTTTCCAGGAATTCACATTCAATCTCCTTGACTCCATGGATCTAAGATGAGTTTTTGTAGACAACATATAGATGGGTCATATTTCCTTATCCAGTCTCCCAATCTGTGTCTCTTAACAGGTGAGCTTAATCCATTGACATTTAGTGTTATTACTTTCGAGGAATTATTTATATTAGCCATGTTTTCTTTACGTTTGTGTTTGTCTTACGTTGTTTGATTTCTTTTTGTAGTTTTAGTTGCTCTTACACTCTCCTCCAACTCTGTATTTCCTGTTTGTTTCTTTCTTCCTGCAGAACTCTCTTTAGTATTTCTTGAAGGGCAGGTTTCTTGTTGGCATACTCTCTTAGTTTATGTTTATCTGTGAATATTTTGAACTGTTCATTATTTTTGAATGCTAGCTTTGCTGGATAGAATATTCTTGGTTGAAAATTCTTTTCTTTTAGTACTTTGACTATGTCATACCACTGCCTTCTTGCCTCCATGGTTTCAGATGAGAGATCAGCACTTAATCTTATGGAGCCTCCTTTGTATGTAATAGTTCTCTATTCTCTTGCTGCTTTTAGTATTTTCTCTTTATCTTGAGTGTTGGATAATTTGACAAGCATAGGTCTTGGGGTGGGCCTGTTGGGATTTATGCTGTTCGGGGTGCGGTGTGCTTCCTGGACATGTACATCCTTCTCCCTTAATAGGTTTTTGAAATTTTCAGCCATTATTTCCTCCAACACCCCATCTGTCCCCTTTTCCTTCTCTTCTTCTTCTGGGATGTCTACAGTGTGTATGTTTGTGTGTTTTGCATTGTCATTCAGGTCCCTAAGTCCCTGCTGGGTTTTTTCTATCTTTTTATCAATTAATTCTACTATCTGTTTGATTTCAGGTATATTCTCTTCCACAACACTACTTCTTTCCTCTGCCTCTTCAAATCTACTGTTATTCACTGAGAGTGTATTTTTGATTTCTTGGATTGTGCTATTGATCCCCATCATCTCTGTGATCTTTTTGTGCATGATCACAATGTCTTCTGTGTGCTCTCCAAGTGTTTTCTTTTTTTAATTCATTTAAAAAAAATTACATTAAAAAAATATGAGGTCCCCATTCACCTCCACAGCCCCCAACCCACTATTCCTGCCACAGTAACACTATCCCCCATCATCATGACATATCCATTGCATTTGGTGAGTACATCTCTGGGCATCGCTGCACCCCATGGCCAATAGGTCCACACCATAGCCCACACTCTCCCATGTTCCATCCAGTGGGCCATGGGAGGACATACAATGTTCAGTAATTGCCCCTGCAGCACCACCCAGGACAACTCCAAGTCCCAAAAATGCTTCCACATTTCATCTCCTCCTACCATTCCCCGTACCCATCAGCCATCAAGTCCACTTTTTCCACACCAATTTCACATTTTCTCAATAACTAACCACAATAGTTCATGAATAGAATATCAGTAAGTCCACTCTAATCATTACTGTATTCCTCCTTCCTGTGGACCTTGGCTTGGTTGTGTCCATTCCACATCTATGTCAAGAGGGGGCTTAGATTTCACATGGATCCTGGATGCAATCCTCCTGCTTTCAGTTGTAGGCACTCTTGGCTCCATGTTGTGGTGGTTGACCTTTTTCAAATCCATGTTAGCTGAGTGGGGTAAGTCCAATAAACCAGAGTGTAGGAGCTGAGGTCTGTTGAGGTTCAGGGCCTGGCTATCATATGGTCAGTCCAGAGATTCAGATCCCCTGGGTATATATTAAACCCCAGCACCAACTACAATTCCAGTAAAGTAGCAGGAAAGGCTTGTGAAAAGAGATCCCATCTGAGTCCAGCTCCATCACGCAGAAACACCAACTCCAAAGAAGGGCCAACTGACATGGCAGTGAACTCCATCTGCCATGACCATAGAACCTGTGGGTCTCTTTAACCCTCAAAAGAACCAATACCTGGGGTTGTATCTACTTTATCTGTCTCTGAGACTCTGCTCAAGTGTGCATAAGGGCAATCCTTCTGACAACCTCCACACTCTTTTTTAGAGACTCATAGGCATATAAACACATTTGTCCTTTCCATTTCCCCCTTAATTTAGGTCAGACAGCATTTTTAACTCCTGTTATTATATGTAGACAGGGATATTCTGCTAGTCCACGTTGAACCTTTAATTCAAGGTCATTTTCTAGTTACGTCATCAGCTGGTACTTGGTAGTCACCCCTCAGTGCCAGGGAGGCTCATCCCCAGGTGTCATGTCCCATGCTGGGGGAAAGGCAGTGCATTTACATGCTGAGTTTGGCTTCAAGACTGGCCACATTTGAGTAACATGGAGGCTGTCAGGAGGGAACTCTTAGGCACAGTGCTGCTCTAGGCCGTGTTCTTATTTCAGGTGTATAGGCTCACAAGCATAGTCATTAGTATCAGGGGCTCACTGTTGGACCTTCATTCCTTCCTGGTCCTTGCTGTTGCACCTGGGGGACTGCTGCTGCTCCCCTAGTGACCACGACAGAGCCATCCCAGGCCAGTAACCCAGTACGCCCCCAGCTGTTGTTTTTAATTGTTTCCACTGCGAGTATATCCAAACATTTCCATGCACACTAGACACATGCCCTATATAACTCCCTGTCAACCATATGTCCCCTGTCAATAACATCCCATACCAGTATTCCTCCGCTGCCATTGTTGAACCATTCTGTGATCCAAAACTTCCTGAAAAGTGAAGTCCAATATAATGCCAGGTTCCCTTGATAGTAAAATGGAATATAGCAGTGAGTTTAAAGATGAGATATAGAATACATATTGATTTGGAAAAATTCTACATACTAACTTTTTCTTTTCTTTTTTCCTAATTATTGAGCTTCTCTTCACAAGAGCCATAGATCACAGTAATTCATATATACAATATACAGTACTCTCACATATCCAATATAAAACCTTTTCCTTTCCACAGCGATAATCTTTTAACATATTCATACCATATTTACTGAAACTCATGTACAGATTGAGACAATAGCTTTCAAACAAGGTAACATTTTTGTTTACACTGTGGTTTATACTTTAGGCTATACAGTTTTCTAAATTTTTGGTTATCCTATGTTTTACATTATGGTTTATGTTATTAGTCTGTTGGCCCCTATATGTTTTTGGTGTAATATTACATGTTTTATATTCATCCTTGCATAATCTTGTGGAACACTTCTATTGCCCACACAGTTACATTGATTCCATCTATTCAATACCTCTTTTCCCTCCCCTTAGGGTCCACTGTGAAAGTCAATCATCATTGTTGAGGGCCCATGTTCAGAGATACTTGCAACAGTGTTGAGGGCTTGACATGCTTAACTGCCCTAATGCCCTGGGAGCCACCATTTCTCTTGAGAGATACAGTTCCCTCTATTTGACGGTATTAGTCCTCCCCAGGATGTGGGTCTACCTTCACTCTCATTATATGCGTCTCAACCCAATGGTATAACCCACTCTGGCAAAATGAGCTTTCAGATATTCCCTAGGAGTCTGTCCAGTGTCAGATTATCCCCTCTGAGTATTTTAAACAGGTAACTTTCCTTATTATATTTTGAAAAGATTTTCTCAGCATTATACTCTGAACCAACACTTGACAATCTCCTATGTTCATGTGTTGCCCCACCCTCCCGCCAATTTATTGGGCAATATTACCCATCTGCCCATCCCTAGCCCCCCTCAAGCCCGCAAAACCCCACCCAAAGGAAACCCTAAGCCCTCATTTTATCCCTTCCTTGTACACATACTTACCCCCCAGCTTATCATAGATTTCACCCATGTAGATGTCAGCTTACATCCTTCCTCTACCCCCAGGTTTCCTGTAAGCCTATCTTCCAGTCTCTAGCTCTCTGAGGCAGCTTGCTTATTTCATATCATTGAGGTTATGTAGTATTTGTCATTCAATGCCTGGGTTGCTTCACTCAACATAAGGTTCTCAAGATTCATCCATGTTATCACGAGTGTTTGTAGTGTATTTGTTCTTAAAGCTGAGTAGTATTCCTTTGTATGTATATACCACATTTTTTTGATCCACACATCTGTTGATTGGTATTTGCATTGATTCCAACTTTTGGCGATAGTGAACAATGCTTCTATGAACATTGGTGTGCATATATCGGTTTGTGTCCTTGTTTTCAGTTCTGCTGGGTATATACCCAGCAGTGGTATTGCTGAGTCATATGGCAAATCTATGGTTAGTTTTTTGAGAAACCACCAAACTGTCCTCCAGAATGGTTGGATCCTTCTGCATTCCCACCAGCAGTAGATGAGTGTTCCCATTTCTTCACATCCTCTCCAGCATTTGTATTCTTTGTTTTTTTTCATAGCTGCCAATCTTACGGGAGTAAAATGGTATCTCATTGTAGTTTTGATTTGCATTTCCCTGATAGCTAGAGATTTAGAGCATTTTTTTATGTACTTTTTAGCCATTTGTATTTCTTCTTTGGAGAAGTGTCTGTTTAAATCTTTTTTCCATTTCTTAAATGGGTTGTTTATCTTTTTATTTTCAAGATAGAGGAGTTCTTTATAAATGCAAGTTATAAGTCTCTTATCGCCTATATGGTTGCCAAATATTTTCTGCCATTGTGTAGGCTCCCTTTTTAATTTCTTGACAAATTCCTTTGAGGTGCAGAAGGCTTTAATTTTGAGGAAGTTCCATTTATCTATTTGTTCTTTTGCTGCTTGTGCTTTTGGTGTGATGTTCATGAAGCCATTTCCTATTACAAGGTCTTGTAGATGTTTCCCTACACTGCTTTCCAAGGTCTTTATGGCATTGGCTCCTATATTTAGGTCTTTGTTCCATCTTGAGTTGTTCTTTGTATAAGGTGTGAGATGGTAATCCTCTTTCATTCTTCTACATATGGATATCCAGTTCTCCAGGTACCATTTGTTGGATAGGCCATTCTCTCCCAGTTGAGAGGGTTTGGTGGCTTTATCGAATATTATATAGCTATATATATGAGGTTCTATATCAGAACTTTCAATTCGATTCCATTGGTCTGTGTGTCTCTCCTTATGCCAATACCATGCTGTTTTCACTACTGTAGCTTTGTAGTATGTTCTGAAGTCAAGTAGTGTGATTCCTCCAATTTCATTTTTCTTTTTCAATATGTCTTTGGCTATTCGGGCCTCTTTCCTTTCCAAATAAATTTTATAGTTAGTTTTTCTAGTTCCTTAAAGAAGGCTGTGTTGATTTTTATTGGCATTGCATTGAATTTGTAGATCATTTGGTAGGATTGACCTCTTAATAATATTTAATCTTCCTATCCATGAACAGGGAATATTCTTCCATTTATTTAGGTCTGCTTTGATTTCCTTGAATAGTCTTGTGTAGTTCTTGGTGTATAAGTTTTTTACATCTTTAGTTAAATTTATTCCTAAATATTTGATTTTTTTATTTAGTATTGTAAATGGTATTTGTTTCTTGATTTCCTCCTGATCTTGCTCATTATTGGTGTACAGAAATGCTACTGATTTTTGTGCATTGATCTTATAACCCGTGACTTTACTAAACTAATTTATGAGTTCTAGAAGCTTTGTTATAGACCTCTCAGGGTTTTCTATGTATAGGATCATGTCATCTGCAAATAATGAAATTTTGACTTCTTCCTTTCCAATTTGAATGCCTTGTATATCTGGTTCTTGCCTCAGTGCTCAAGCAAGTACTTCTAAGACAATGTTAAATAGAAGTGGATAGAGTGGGCATCCTTGTATTGTTCCTGACTTCAGAGGGAAGAATTCTAGGATTTCTCCATTGTAAACAATATTGGCTGTGGGTTTTTCATATATACTCTTTATCATGTTCAAAAAATGTCCTTGTATTCTGATCTATTGGAGTGTTTTTATCAAGAAAGGGTGTGTATTTTGTCAAATGTTTTTCTGCATCTATAGATATTATCATGTCATTTTTTTCCTCTAATCTGTTTATATGGTATATTACATTGTTTGATTTTCTTATATTGTACCATCCTTGCATATCTGGAATGAATCCCACTACTTTGTGTTGTATAATTCGTTTAATGTGTTGTTAAATATTGTTAGAAAGTATTTTGTTAAGTATATTTGCGTCTAGGTTCATTAGAGAAATTGGTCTGTAATTTTCCTTTCTTGTGGCTCTTTGTTTGGCTTCGGTACTAGGGTAATGTTGGCATTACAGAATGAGTTAGGCAATGTTCCTTCTGTTTCAATTTTTTGGAAGAGTTTCAGGAGGATTGGTGTTAATTCTTTCTGGAATGTTTTGTAGAATTCACCTGTGAAGCCATCTGGCCCTGGGCTCTTCCTATTTGGTAGGTTTTTAATGACTGATTCTATCTCTTTACTTATGATTGGTTTGTTGAGATCATCAATTTCTTCTTTCATCAATATAGGCTGTTTTACTGATGATGCAACTGGAAAATGACCTTATACGGAAGGTTCAATGCGGATCAGCAGAATATCCATGTCTACATAAAATACCATGACTTTAAAATGCTGTTTGACCTAAAGTAAGGGGGAAATGGAAAGGAGAAATGAGTTTATATGGCTACGAGTTTCTAAAAAAGAGTCTGGAGGCTGGCAGAAGGTTTGCCCTCATGCACAACTGAGCAGAGACAGAGAGACAGATAAAGCAGATACAACCCCCAGATATTGGTTCCTTTGAGGGCTAAAGAGACCCATGGGAGTTATGGTCATGGCCGATGGGGTTAACTACCAGGGCAGATGGCCCCTCTTTGGAAATGGTGTTTATGTGTGATGAATCTGGACTCAGATGGGATCTCCCTTCATAAGACTTTCATGCTAATGTGCTGGAGGTGCAGTTAATGTTGGGGTTTAAGATATATTTAGGGGATTTGAATCTCTGGACTGACAATGTGATAGCCAGATCCTGAGCCTCAACAGACTCCAGCACCTACAATCTGATTTATTGGACTTACCACACTCAGCTAAGATGGAGGTGAAGAAGGACAACCACCACACCATGGAGCCTAGAGTGATTACAACTGAAAATGGGAGGATTGCATCCAGCATCCAGGTGGAATCTGAGCCTCCTCTTGACATAAAGGTGCAATGGACACAACCAAACCAGTGTCCACATAGAAGAGGTGGCATTGGATTGGGAAAAGTGGACATAATGGACAAAGGGTATGGGGAAAGGCAGGAAGAGATGAGAGGTGAAGGCGTCTTCGGGACATGGAGCTGCCCTGGATGGTGCTTCAGAGGTAATCACCGGACATTGTAAATCCTCACAGGGCCTACATGATGGAATAGAGGAGAGTATGGGCCATGATGTGAACCAATGTATATGAGGTGCAGAGGTGCCCAAAGATGTACTTACCAAATCCAATGGATGTGTCAGGATGATGGGAACGAGTGTTGTTGGGGGGGGGGGGAGAGGGGGGGGGGTGGGGTTGAATGGGACCTCACATATATATTTTTAATGTAATATTATTACAAAGTCAATAAAAAATTAAAAAATTTAAAAAAAAAAAAAGACTATTAAAAAAGTGCAAAGAAAAAAAAAAATATAGGCTGTTTTGTGTTTCTAGGAATTTGTCCATTTCCTCTGAATTGTCATTTTTGTTGGAATATAGTTTTTCAAAGTATCCTTTTATGATAGTCTTTATTTCTGTGGGTTCAGTGGTGATATCTCCTTTCTAATTTCTTATTTTGTGTATTTGCATCTTCTCTCTTTTTTTCACTGCTAGCCTCACTAAAGGTTTGTCAATTTTGTTGAACTTCACAGAAAACCAACTCTTGGTCTTGTTTATCTTTTCAAGTGCTTTCTTATTTTCTATTTCCTTTAGTTCTGCTCTTATCTTTGTTATTTTTTTCTTTCTTCTTCTTGTGGGATTACTTTGTTGTTTTTTTACTAATTCCTTCAAATGTGCAGTTAGTTCTTCAATTTTTGCACTTTCTTCTCTTTTGATGTATGAATTTATGGCTATAAATTTCCCTCTCATTACTGCTTTTGCTGCATCCCATAAATTTTGGTATGTTGTGTTATCATTATCATTTGTTTCAAGGTAGTCATTGATTTCTTTTGAGATTTCCTCTTTGACCCACTGTTTTTCTAAGAGTGTGCTGTTTAATTTCCATATCTTGGTGTGAAATCTGGGCCTCTGGCCCTTGCAGATTTCCAGCTTCACTCCACTGTGGTCATAGATATCATTTTGTATTATTTCAATCTTTCTGAATTCATTAAGCCTTTCTTTGTGGCCTAGCATATGGTCTATCTTAGAGAATGATCCATGTGCACTTGAGAAAAATTTATATCCTGCTGTGTTTGGGTGTAATGATCTATATATGTCTATTAGATCCAGCTCCCCTAATATACTGTTCAAATATTTTGTTTCTTTATGGATTCTCTTTTGAGATGTTCTGTCCAGAGTTGATAGTGGTGTATTAAAATCTCCCACTATAATTGTAGATGCATCTATTCTTTCACCTAGTTTTTCCAGCATTTGCCTCACGTATTTAGAGGTGCCCTTGTTATGAGCATAAATATTTATGATTCCTTGTTCTTCTTGAGAGAGTGTCCCTTTCACTAATATGTAGTATCCTTCTTTGTCTCTCACAATTGTTTGGCATTTAAAGTCTATTTTGTCTGATATTAATATAGCTACTCCTCCCTTTTTATGGTTATTGTTTACTTGTAAGATTGTTTTCCAAGCATTCACTTTCAGCATCCATGAATCTCTGGGTCTCAGATGTGTCTCTTGTAGACAGCATATAGATGGGTCATATTTCCTTATCCAATGTCCCCGTCTGAATCTTTTGATAGGTGAGTTTAATCCATTGACATTCAGTGTTATTACTTTCAAGGAATTATTGATGTTAGCCATATTTTGATTGAACTTGTATTTGTCATATTTTGTTTTTTTTTCTTCTCTTTTTGTCTTTTTTGTTGCTCTTACACTTTCCTTGAACTCTGCCTGTCTTGTTTTTTCCTTTCTTCCTGCAGAACTCCCTTTTGAATTTCTTGAATGGGAGTTTTCTTGTTGGCATACTCTTTCAGTTTCTGTTTATCTGTGAATATTTTAAATTCTCCATCATTTTTGAATGCTAGTTTAGATGGATCGAGTATTGTTGGTTTGAATTTTTTTTCTTTTAGTACCTTGACTATATTGAACCACTGCCTTCTTGCCTTCAAGGTTTCAGATGAGAAATAAGCACTTAATCATATGGAACTTCCCTTGTATGTGATGGTTTTCTTTTCTCTTGCTGCTTTTAGAATTTTCTTTTTGTCTTGAGCGTTGGATAATTTGAGAAGTATATGTCCTGGGGTGGCCCTGTTTGGGTTGATTAGTAGTGGAGTGCGCTGTGCTTCTTGGATATGTACATCTGTCTCTTTCAGTAGATTTGGGAAGTTTTCAGACATTATTTCCTGCAACACTCCTTCTGACCCCTTTCCCTTCTCTTCTCCTTCTGGGATGCCTATAATATGTATGTTTGTGTGTTTTGCATTGTCATACAGGTCCCTAAGCCCTAGCTGGATTTTTTCTATCTTTTTATTGATCAATGCTACTGTCTCTTTGATTTCCAATGTACTGTCTTCCACATCATTAATTTTCTCCTCTGCCTCTTCTAATCTGCTGCTATTTGCTGCAAGTATATTTTTGATTTCTTGAACTGTGGTGTTCATTCCCATCATATCTGTTATCTTTTTGCATATGTATGCAATTTCCTTTCCAAGTGTTTTCTTCATATTGTTAAATTTTTCCTTTACTTCATTTTGTCTCTGATATATGTTCTGAGATCTTTAATTACTTGTGCAAAGTTCTGCTCCCCTTCCTGATTTTTATTTTTTTCATTGGATTCGGCCATGTTTTCCTGATTACTGGTTTGGTTTGTAAATTTTTGTTGCTGTCTGGTCATCATTTTATCTTGATGGGTTTAATGAGTTCCTTAGCTTCTTTGTCTAGTCTTGGGGATTAATTAGCTGTTGTTTTTGTCTAAATGTTATATCTTCTCTTTGTCACTTTGTTCTTCTTATTCTAATTTCTTATTGCTGGTTGAGTTCACTTTAAAGGAAAATATTAGGGCCAGGGAAAGGCAATTGTTTAAGCAAGGAAAAAGTGTAAAGTAGTATTGGTGATAAACATTAACTGAGCAACAATATGAGATCTGGGAGGATGGATATTAGATTCATGTAAGTTGTGTAGAGTTATAGCAGTAGGTATAGTACCTATAATGATGTAGTTGACTGAATATGGTAGGAATATGGTATGAATTAAAAAGCTAGTGTTTTCATGAGAGAGGGAAAGAGAAAAAAAAGCAATAGTTTCAAGAGTGGATAAAAGACAGAAAACAAAACAAAGGTAGTAGAAATTAAGTGTTAGACAGTTTGGGGATCAAAGAAAGTGAGGTGGAGTATAGGAGAGACAGTAGATGATGGAGGATATCAAGATGTGGGGGAAGGGTATAGTGTAGGTAGCCAAAATCAATTCACACGGAAATGAGGTAACAGAGCATGAGGAAACCTAGCAAATGTGAGGTGTTCCCTTCAGCACCTATTGTGTAATTAAGATAAAATAAAATAAGAAGAAAATGAGGGACAAGAGGAAAAAAAAGAGAAGAAAGAAAGAAAGAGAAAAGGAAGAGTGGGTAAAGAAAAGGGAGGGGAACAATTAAGGAAAAGAAAAGAAGATAGAGAACAACAACAATAGCAACAACAAAAAAACCCCTAAATAAATGAAAAAAAAAGACCTTGGGGGATACAATGGGAGAAAAGACTAGGAGATAATGCAATATTACCAACCAGGACAGTAAGAAATAAAAAAATAAAAATAAAAAAAAAAGAAAGACAAAAGAGTAAAAGGAAAAAAACTGCAATCTTTGAGGGCTAGGACAATCAAGGACCTCAGATGGACCTCAGGGCAAGGTGGATTCAGGGATGGGAAGTCTGTGATATTGCAGACTCAAGAGGTGTGAGTCTCTGTGGTGTGGACCACCAGGGTTTAGGGGACACAGACTTTGCAACCTCAAATCTGGTTAACAGGGAGCCTGGGAGCACCGCAGTGCAACACAGCCTTCAGGGATCCCTGCAGCTGGGTGCCAGCCCTATGAGGTGGTGGGTCACATCTGCAAACTCTGACCCATGTATCAGAAACCCGCAATTCCCCCTCTCACTAGAGTCTCTTATGTCGCTGTATCACCAATTCAACTTCAGGACACTTCCTACCCTGCAAACCCCCGAAACAACCAGTTGGGGATGACTCTATATTGCAGTCAATTTAAGGATGCTGTAGATCAGCAGCCAGGCCTAGGGGGCGGGGCTCTAGCCAGAAGCACTGATATCAGTGTCAGAAACCGAAAATCCCATGCCTCGCAAAAGTTTCACTTAACCGGCTTCCAGATGCCTCCCATCCTACAAACCCCCGAAACAGCCTCCTGGTGATGCCTCTTTATTGTGAGTGATTTAAGGATGCTGCAGATGGGCATCCAGGCCTAGGGGGTGGGGCTCTAGCTGGAAGTACTATTACTCATGTCAGAAATCCAAAATTCCCCATCTCACAAAAAACTCCGTTTGTCTCACAAAATTGTTTTCTGAAGCCTTCCTGCCCTGCAAGCCCCTGAATAGCCCGCTCAGGGCTTATCAATTCCCCAGCACCACCGAGCCTCCAGGAATTGCCACCGCAGTGCCAGTGCCGTGGTGCAGCCTGCCCCAGGGGGGAGTGTCCCGTGTGCAGCCCCTAACGCCATGTAAGAGAGCCTCAAAATACCTTTTACACGAATCTTCTCTGTTACCGTCCCACCAAATCAATGTCCAGACACCTCCTTCCCTGCAAAATCCTGAAACAGCCTGGTCCTGAAGAATTTCTAATGCTGCCCAGCCACTTCTTTGCAGGAGAGACTATAAGGTGCACTCATTCAGCCACCATCTTGCTCTGCCCTCTCCAAGTGTTTTCTTAATATGCTTAATCTCTGCCTTCACTTCATTGAATTGGTCCATGATACATGTTTTGAGAGCTTTAATTACTCATTAGGTGTTCCACTTCTCTTCCTCATTTTTAGTTTGTTCATTGTATTGGGCCATATTTCCCTGATTATTGGTATGGTCTCTAGGGTTTTTTTGCTGTCTGGTCATCATTTTATCTTGTTGGGTTTATTCTGTTGATTATCTTCTTATTCTAGTCTTGGGGTTTAGTTATTTGTTTTTGTGTGTGTGTTACATCTTCTCTTTGTCACTTTTTTCTTCTTATTCTATTTTCTTGTTGTTGGCTAACTTCCCTTGAAGGAAAATATTAGGTCCAGAGAAAGCAAAAGCGGTAAGAAAAGAAAAATATAATAATAATATTGATAGTGAGTGTTAGCAGAAGAACCATATGAGATCTAGGAGAATGGATATAGAACTCATGCAACCTGTGTATAGTTTTAATCATAAAAAATTGGATTACCTGTAATGAGGTGTTGAACTGAATATGATGAGGAATATATTATGAATTAAAAGGTCAGTTTGATCAGGAGAGAGGCCAAAAGAAAAGAGAGGACAATAACATAAAGAGTGAATAAATGATAGAAAACAGATTAGAGGTATTAGAGATAAAAAGTCTGAAATATTGGGGGTTAAACAGAGAGAAGTGGAATGTAAGAGAAACAATAAATTGATGGGGGAGAGAATGATGTAAAGGAAAGGGGATAATATTAGAAGCCAAAATCAGTACACCCAGAAAAGAGAAAATTGAAGATGAGGAAGCCCAGCAAATAAGAAATGTTGCCTGCAGCATTAATATAAAAAAAAGAAAAAAGAGGGGAAGGAGAAAGAAAGAGAGAAGAAAAACAAAGACAGAGAAGGGGAGAAAAAAGAAAAAGAAAAAAAAAGTTCAGCGGGGGGATAATGAGGAAGGAAAACAAGAAAACAGTCCAACAAAAAAAGACCAGACAAGGCCTCAGGCAAAGAATCCTCTTTGCAATTCAATAAACTGCTCAGGATCCTGACCTTCCCTCTTTCTTCCTTCCTGACTTCCTTCTCTCCCAAGGCATCAGGAAGGCTGCATGAGGGCTTCTGTAGGAAATTCAAATGGGTCCCTGGTGAACCAACTCACCTGAGGAAATAATGACTCTTAATTTCTTGAGAAAGCACCCATCCCTTGTCAGAAACCCTAAATATGCTATTGGAAGTCTGTAAAGTGTGTCCTACAGTCCCTCTCCCTTAGGTGTGCTACAAGAGGGCTGGTTAATTTTCTGACTCCACGTTCTCCCAGACCAAGTTTCGTATCCCAGGGCATTAAGAAAAATTGGGCTCTCTCACCAGATTCGCCTCTTCTCTACTAGGCTCTCCCCAAGTCAGCTAATATCTCCTCCAAACTCAATAAAACAGGGGGAACCAGAAAATTGAACCTACACTCCTTGGCCCCTCTGCACCTCTCACCTAAAGTCTCCCACTTCTGGAGTTAGTCTGCATCTGGAGGGGTAGGGCAATGCCGGATTTCCAGGAGTGCTGCGCTTGAGAAACAGACCTGGGAGCATGTGGACTCAGGATATTTAGCATGGGCTGCGGGTGTTCAGGGGTCACAGGCTTGGGGTTCACACATTTGGGGGCATGGGGTTTGGAGACTTTGCCCCACGACTGGCAGTTCTCAGTGAAAGCCGCAGCTCTTAGCCCTAGGGGGGAGGGATTTACCTTCCCATGGCTTCTGCATTCAGTATTAGAAACCCACAGTTCTACCTTGAGCAAACACCAATTCTGTTGCAGTCTCTCCAGATCGATGTCCAGACACCTCCCACCCTGCAGTTTCCTGAAATAGCCTGCTCCAGTAGAACTCCATCACCACATAGCCAGGTCTTTTGTAAGAGAGATGATGACGGTGTACTTACTCAGATGCCATCTTGAATTTGGCAATATATTAGGCTTCATATTTGAAGAAGTTTTGGACCACAGAGGGGTTCAACTATGGCAGTGGAGAGACACTGGTGTGTGGAGTTATTGATGGTGGACACATGGTTGGGAGCATCTCCAGGGCATCTATATAGGGTATATAAAAATGTTCAGATATTCATTAGGTATTTTCATAGTAGTTGCAGTTACAAATAACAACTGAGGGAGTGCTGAGTTCCTAGCCAGGGGAGCTTTGTCATATTCCCCAGTGGGACAGCAAGAATCCCCTAAGTGCAAGTGCAAAGACCAATGAAGAAGGATGGTCTAACGATGAGCCATTGATATTGATGACTGTGCTTATGAACCTATGTGCCTGAAATTTCAACTAGGCCTATAGCTGCAAGATGCCTAAGAGTTTCCTACTGAGAGCCCTCACGTTGCTCATATGTGGTCACTCTCTAAGCCAAACTCAGCAAGTAAAAGCATTACCTTTCCTCAGCATGGGACATGACTCCCAGGGATGAGTCTTCCAGGTGCCAAGGGATTACTACCAATCACCAGCTGGTGATGCAACTAGAAAAAGACCTTGGATAAAAGGGGGAAATTGTAAGGAAAAATGAACTTATGTGTCCAAGAGACTTCAAAAAGTGTTAGGTTTTCAGAGGGGCTGCAATTATGAATGTCTCAATAGGATCCCAGAGATAGCTAAAGTAGATTCAATCCCAGGTACTGGTGCTCCTGAGGGCTACAGAGACACACAGGTTCTACAGTTATGGCAGATGACTCTGGAGTTCAGTGCCTTGCCAGTGGGCCCTACTTCGAAATTTGTGTTCCTGAATGTGATGGAGTTGGACTCAGATGTGACCTTTCTGCACATGCCTCTTCTGTCACTTTTACTGAACCACTGAGGATGATGTATATTAAGGAGACTTAAATCTTTGGACTGGCCATATGAGTGTCCAAATGGACAATGAACCTCAGCAGAGTTGCAACTCCTACTCTCTGCTTCATTGGACTTATCCAGGTCAGCTAACAGGGAGGTGAGGATGGCCAACCACCATAACAGGGAACTGAGAGTGCCTACAAGTAAAAGTAGGAGAATCACATTCATTAACCACGTGGGACCTCTCAATTTAAACCTGGAGTGAACATCACCATCCCAGGGTCCACAGGATGAAGAAATAAAATATGGATTATAGTGGACTTACTGAAATTCCCCTATAGAATTATTGTGACTAGCAATGGAAGAAACTGTATCATTGATGTGGAGAAATTGGCCATGGAAGTTGATTATACATTTTGTATAGATCATATGGTATGTGCATGGATCTCAGTAAAACTGCTGGATAAATAAGTAAATAATTGTGCAAAGATAGCCAGAAATAGCAGCTATGTACAGCAGAAGAAACAGAGATTGAGTGGTGAATAATATTCTTGTTTACTTCTTTGTTATTATTATTATTATTGAAATAATGAATATGCTCTTATAATGATTAAACTGATGAATGCATATCTATGTGATTATACCAAGTACTATTGATTTTAAATTTTGGATGAATTGTATGCTTTACTAATATGTAGAATAAAATTGATTTGTTTAAAATGTCACAAAAGAGATGTTAGGTAATATTTTTAATATATTAGTATATCTTAAAATACACAGGAAGTATAGCTAGTTTAATTGTGTTCAGTTTAACATCTCAGAAATTGTTCATCACATGTACTACATTGATGTTTTAAGGCCTATATTTATTTTTATTTTTAGATTTCTAAGAAATGATATAACTTTCTTTTGCTTATAAATTTCTTAGCTATCCTTCAAAATCAAGTTTGATAAATATCTTATTATTACCTACACTAGATAACTTATTTATAATTACACTTCCAATATTTTGAGTTCAGATTTTGTATTCACAAACAGATCTTCAGGTACTCATGAATAGCAAATTACTGGCAATAAACACCAGATTTATACATATTAATGCCATCCTATGGGCATAAATTTATAATATGGGACAATAGTATGTATGCTACTGTTTTATGGATGTATCCCTTCTGTTTCTTTGAATTATTAATTAGTAATATCAAAGAAACAAATCAACTATAATATACAAATATACCTGAAAAATTAGCTAATAAGTTTATCATTCTTATGATGAATATATAATTTGGATTATGAGAAGAGATTGGCAATATCCATGACCTAGACTCTTCTTTCACTGAACAAAATTCATGGAGTCACTTCCCTGATAGACACTCACTTAAGTGCCATTTTGCTTTTGGATATTTTTATAAACGCTTTTTTCTTTAGAAATTATACATATGCATCATACTTCTAATGAACCCTGGTTAATTGGTGAATTCAACCTCATGACAACCAGCATTCCTTCCACTCCTCTTGAGAGTGATTCCTTCTTGCATATCCTCTTGAGATTAATTAAATTTGTAGTGGGTTTTTTTGCAATAAACTTAGTAAAAATTATTTGGTCATACTGAACAAAAGAGAAGTATTTAATAATGCTTCCCAATTAAAATAATTGAATGTCTACCACATCCTGAGCCCACTTGGTCCCAGCATGCTGAATTAAAAGATTTTAGTACAGCCTGTCATTTAACTAAATTAAAGCTGTTAATATTTACATTGACAGTAGATTTGCATTTGTTGTAGTTCATGATTTGAGACTTCATAAAATGATTAGGGATTCCTAACCTCATCAGGAACCCAGTAAATGTGGTAAAAAATGATCTGAATAATTAGAAGCATTATTAGCACATAAAATATTTGCTGTGATACAAACAAAAACTCACATTGGCAAAACCAAGTCAAAATATAAGGAAAAGGCAATAATTGCAGCTCAACAAATTGTGCCATAACAAAGATTTGTACCTTGAATAAAATCATTTATAAAACATTTTCAAATTAATTAGTTAATAGTCAAAAATATTTCTGAATTTAAAAAAGACTAATGATAACACAAGTTTATTAAAGAAATTTTGGAATTGGAGTCTCAGGAGTCTCAGGTGGTTGCCTTTTTTGCCCCAGTGTACCTTAAAGAACCTATACAAGAGCACTCTATGAGTCAATTACCAAGGAATAAAACTATGAAAGAGTTCATGGCTCAATCCTGGTGGGAATCTTGAAAAAGTAGTTCAAATACTCTACGAAAAATTCCATAAATGCGAGACTCAAAATCCAGACAAAATATTTAAGGTTTTATCACCAAATACTTTGCCTCCCCCAATTGGACCATATAAACCTTGGCAGACATGCTTTATTAACTTCTGATTTGAGAAAACTAACCTATTGTAAGTCAACATGGACACCAGGCTAAAAGTCAAAGTGAAAAGGCAATCCTGTTTGTTGGAGTAGAGTTGAAAAAATCATAGTTATGAGGGAGGAAAATTTTCATAAAAATAATGAGAAAATGGGAAGAGCCCAGGACTTCTGGAGGAGAAACAAGGAAAGAAAATCCTCTCTTGGAGGGGAAAGAGTTGCACATAATATGTTAATCATAATAATTGCTTTAATGCCCTGGGAAAGGCAGGTACAGAAAGCCCTGAGAAAATCTGAACAGTTAAACCCAGACTGCTCTAAAGGTTCACTATAAGCTCTACCAAGTTTTGAAGAGGAGTTTTAACACACAGCCAATCTGTATTACATCCCTAGGCAAAAGGGGGAAACTGACATCCAGAGTTTGCACATCAACATAATCAAATGCCCAGATAGCAAGAAAGGATCACAAATAATAAAAAGAAAGTGGCACAAATGGCTAATTAATGGGTATAAACTAAAGCTATTGAGGGAACAGAGACATTGGAACAATTAAACAAATATGTTTGATCACGTTTTCTAACTCAAATCAAGGACCTAAAGAAAAATATTGATAGGTCTAAACTAAATAATGTTAAAGAGCTAAAGGAAATTAAGAAGGCAACAAGTAGACTAAAGGTAGAATTTGAAAGCATAAAATTAAAAATATGTGTAAAAACAAGTGGGATCACACATGACTGGTGTATGGGACTCTCATGCCTGAGCTGTAGACTCTCTTGGTTCCTTGTGGTGGTTGTCCATCATCACTTGCCTGTCAGCTGACCTGGGTAAATCCAACAAACTGGAGAGTAGGTGCTGCAATACCACTGAGTCTCAGGGACCAGCTGGCACATGGACAACCCAGAGTTTCAAGTCTCCTGGGCATACACCAACCCCAGCACCAACCACAGGTTCAATTGTTTAATTTACAGAAGAGTTATGTGTAGAGAAGTCATATCTGTGTCCAACTCCATCACACAGAGGAGCAAAAATTCCAAAGTACAGCCCACTGGCCAGGTATGGAACTCCAGAAACATCTGCCGCGACCATAGGACTTGGATGGGCCCTCAGGATGGAGGAATAAAATATGGATTAGAGTGTACTTACTGTTATTCTACTATAGAATTATTGTGATTCTAAAAATGGAAGAAATTTTATCATTGATGTGAATACAGTGGCCTTTGGAGTTACTGAAGGCAGGGAGAGGGAAAAGGTAGTGTAATATGGGGGCATTTTCAGAACTTGGAGTTGTCCTGAATGATATTGCAGGGACAGATGCAGGACATTATATATCCAGTCATAGCCCACTGAATGGACTGGGAGAGAGTGTAATCTACAATGTAAACTATAATCCATGCTGTATAGCAGTGCTCCAAAATGTATTCAGAAATTGCAATGAATGTACCATGCTAATGAAATAAGTTGCTGATGTGGGAAAAGTGGGGGATGTGGGCAGTGGTGAATATGGGAACTTTCTATATTTTTAATGTAACATATTGTGCTACATTATATCATTTAAAAATAAATAAAATATACTAAAAAACAAGTAGGAGGAGATGTAGCTCATTGGTTAGGCACTTGCTACTGATGAACAAGGTCCTATGTTCTATCCTCATTATCTCCCAAAAATATTAGCATGACAAAATGTACAGGGATGATAAAATCAATAGTGGAGAATAAAAATATTTTAACAACAGAAAGAATAGTTGAGGAAATAATCATTGGAAATATCCCATTTCTTCCAGAAGACATAAATATGTGTATGGAAGAATAAATAGGATAAAGCATAATAGATTGATCTCATGACACATACTAAAAGGAAAAAAAAAATATTAAGGGCCAAGGAAGAGAGAATTCTGAAACCATCAGAGAAGTGATTCATCACATGTAAGTTAAGTTGTGACCTTCCTCAATCATCAAAATTATATGACAGGTAAATAGGTCCTAAATAGCCAAACCCATTTTGAAAAAGTGAAAATTTGGAGGACCCAGTTTTCCTGATTTAAAAATTAATTACAATGTCACAATAATCAAAACAACCTAGTATTAGCTCACGAAAAGATATATAGACTAGATAAAATTGAGAGTTCAGAAATAAACTTTACAACAGCACCTGAATTTTGACAAGGTTTCAAAGACAACTTAACTGAGAAAGAATAGTCTCTTCAACAGTTAGTGCTGTGAAACTGGATTTCCCTATGTAGAAGAATGAAAGAGGACCCCTACCTCACACCATATATAAAAATCAACTTAAAATGGTTCTAAGATCTTAATATAAGAGTCAAAACCATTGACTTTCTAGAAGAAAACTTAGGGAATCATCTTCAGGAACTTGTTTTATGCAATGGTCTCTTACACTTTAGGCAAAAAAATAATAGCAAAAGGAAAAAATAAACATGGGATCTCACAAAAATTAAAACTTTGTCTCTCAAAGTACTGGTATAACACTTTGCTGGTACAATAAAATACTCTTTCAAGTTGAAAACTTTTATCATTTATAAAGGAGTGAAAATCTTGGCTATGAAATAAATAACTTTGAAAAGGATGTTCTCCTAGGTTAAATGATGCAAATCAAAATATGCATGTTGGAAGCATCCCTTGATAGGAAAACAGACAAATAAGTTCACCTACAACACATTCATTAAACAGCATAGTGTGGCTACACATACAAAGGGAAATATATAAGAATTTGAAAAAAATACTGACATCAGCAGCAGATATGATTATTAGTGTGATAGGTAAAATTAAGCCACAACCATTTTGATAATATTATTTGATAAGGATTAAGGAGGAAATAGTATGCAAAAAAATCGACAAGGAAATATCAAGTATGTATAAAGCAGTAAGCAAAAATTTAAATGGGACTTTTAATGAAACAAATGACAATAGCTTGATATATATACTAGGTAGATACTGGAGACACATTTCAACCAACACATTTCAATCTACTGTGGTAGGCAGCAGTGAGGACTGCAGCCCAAGATTCAAATTTGCTTGTACCAATTTGGGATATAAAATCTTATCTTCCAAACTTTAGCGATGGTTGATGTGAGCTTATCACTGCTTTTGATCAGCTATATCCGATCACTGGGGTTGTCTATGACATATTCATTGTTCCAAACCCCTTCAGATTAAATGAGAACATGCCAAAGCAAGAAAACTCAGCTCCAGAAGCCATAGGAGTAGCTCCCAGTATCCTTACATTTTCTTATGAATGCTAATTTTACCCAATGAAAAGTGGAGCCAAACTTAGTTTCCATTGTGGATCCCTGGCAATTTCCAGAAAAAGCAGAGTAATCTATGCACAAATTAAGGTCTCTGTATGTAATTATCCGTCTATTGGGTGGGAGTATGGAAGACAGAACCAGGAAACTGACCTCAAGCTCAAGCTCCCAGAATTTGTAATGAAGGCAGAGATTCTCTTTAGAGAGCACTAAAACAAATTATAAACAATTAAGTTACAGTGGCTGGGGGCAAAGGACTATCTGTATTTTCACAAAATTGAATACCTACAAAGGGGTAAATATCAATTTCACAGTGAGTAGAGGAGGGATTTGAACTATAAACGGGAATTCCTAAGGACACCAGCAAGGACAAGCTCAGGATAAAAGCATTCCTCATGGTTCCATACACACTCAGATAAGAGAAAGATGGCCCTGCATGTCATGTACATTTCAGATGATCTTCTTGATAGAAGGATGATCTCTAAATGAGGTCAATAGCCGAAGCAGTGCCAATTTATAAAGAATGTGAATGGCTTTTTGCTCTTTGTTTTTATTGAATCCTGGCATTCAAGATAATCTTTGTCATATCACTATCTGGATGCAAACTTAAAGAACAGATAGCTCAGGTATTAAATCCCTGAGTTCACACATTAAAATATTAAAATTTACAGTGAGGAATGAAATATTTCAAGAATATAAGAGTAGCAAATGATGGACCACCATTAAAATTCAGAAATCATCAACAAAGAATGCAAGACTTTAGACACACTGGAAATAAGATTTTGAGGAAAATGATCCTCATTCTGTTCAACATGAAAAAGAGAAAAACAGGGAAAAATTAATGATATCAAGAAAAAAGAGTGAGGGAAAAATATTAGAATTTCAATAGAGAATGACAAAAAGTAGCAAGCAGGAACCCCAGAAATAAAGACTCTCATAATATGAATGATAAATTTCCTAGAGAGTTTCAACAGCACATTGGATCTGGTAGAAGAAAGAGCCAGTAAACAAGAAAATTTAGATGATTCAGAACAAGAAACAACAACAAAAAAAAGAATTAAGGGAAACGGACTTTGGCCCAGTGGTTAGGGCGTCCGTCTACCATATGGGAGGTCCGTGGTTCAAACCCCAGGCCTCCTTGACCCGTGTGGAGCTGGCCATGCGCAGTGCTGATGCGCGCAAGGAGTGCCGTGCCACGAAAGGGTGTCCCCCGCGTGGGGGAGCCCCACGCGCAAGGAGTGTGCCCGTGAGGAGAGCCGCCTCATGAAAAGAAAGTGCAGCCTGCCCAGGAATGGCATCGCCCACACTTCCCGTGCCGCTGACGACAACAGAAGCGGACAAAGAAACAAGACGCAGCAAATAGACACCAAGAACAGACAACCAGGGGTGGGGGGGTCGGAATTAAATAAATAAATAAATCTTTTAAAAAAAAAAGAATTAAGAAAATAAAGCCTAAAGTACATATGGGACACAATCCCAATATCTGCATTATGGAAGTCTAAGAAGAAGGAAAGAAATTAACAGAAGGAATAGTCAAGGGAATAATGGCATAAAGCAACAAATATAATGAAATATGAAATACATGAATATTCACATTGAAGAATCCCAAAGAACAACTAAAAGGATAAACCCAAAGTAACATAGTCCAATGTCCATGAAAAGAGAAATTTCTGAAAGCTGCAAAGAAATGCAATTAGTTATATAAAGGGGATCCCAATAAGATTACATGATGATTTCTCATCAGAAACAATAGAGGCCAGAAAGTCGTGGGGCAAAATATTTAAAAATACTTAAAGAAGACAGTTTTCAACCAATAATTTTATATTGTGATACTTTTCAAAAATAACGCACAGATTAAGACCTCCTCAGATACACAAAAGCCAAGGAACCACTATACCTGTTTGAAAAGCAAAGGTAACAGTACTTCTTTGGAATGAAAGGAAAAAACACCAAATAATGAATCAAAAAAGAAGGCTCTATCTACATCACCTTTAGGGTCTCAGGTAACCAGAAAAGCACCATGTACCATCTTTGGAAGGACATGAGGAAGGTGGCCATCTGTGATGAAGATTAATGAATAGAGCCCTTCATGTCATGGACACTGGTGCTCATTCCCCACTGGCAGTGCAGGCCACTTTGGGAGCCAATCTTTTGATGGAGTTTGAAGCTCCATTTCCTAAAACATGGGTTGGAGGAGAAGGATGGGTACTGATTTCAGCTACTCCTTAGCAAATTCAACCGGTTAATGTTCAATTCTATATACAGTTAAACTTTGAACACATACTTGCCTTAAAGAAGTTGCCAGCTTTACTTTAACACTGACCCTAGTAGGAATAGAAAAAGGATTGATTGAAAAATCACAGTGACTTTCTGGAGAGGTATGAATCAGCTTCTATCTGCCCAGGTCAGATTATTGTCCCAGCTTGAGCTCCAGTTCTGACTCTGGCAGGACACAAGGGTGAGCAGAGCCTCATCAATCTTTGGGCAACAAAATCAGTCCCAGTCAACACTGCATAGATTGCTGCTCACGCCTGTTGCTCCACAACCATCCCGAGCAGAGGAGGAAGGAGGGCAAACCTTCAAGAGTTACCCCAAGCAACTGGGAACACTTTCAGCCTGTACAGTTTAAACTACTGCCTGCACCCTTAACTTCAATTCTGTCTCTGGAAGTAAAGGAATGTGGTGGAGCTTCAAAAGTCTCTCTGGGCAATTGTGAACAATTTCAGCCTCAGACTGCTTGTTTAAATTACCACTTGCACCCTGAACACCAAGACTGCCCCTGGCAGGAGAGGAAGATATTGGAGCATCAATTTCTGGGCAATGCAGTTATTTCAAACTTCATGGCTCAGGTTACTGGCTGCACATTTAGTTCCAACCTGGTTCCCTGTAGGGAATTATGGGCAAGAAAAAAATCAATAATAGCTGAAATAATCTGCTTGACTAAATACAAGCTATTATAAAATTCCAAAATAAGTTGGACCAAGTGTCAAAGGGGAGCTTTAGCACAAGCCAATCAATAGGAAATCCCTAACTTAAAGAGAAAAACTGAGCCCAGAATGAATGCCTCAAGAAAGCTCCTTAAAGAATTCAATGATATGTCTGAAGTGAATAATGGTATGAAGAAGATACTAGGTCACCAAATGCAATGAATGTGTCTCACTGATGAAAGGGGACTTTTATGTGGGAGGAGCAGGGGTGGAGTGGGGAGTGGAGCATATGGGTACCTCTTATGTTCTTTAATGTAACATTTTGTGTGATCTATTTCTCTTTAATAAAAAGACAATAAAAAGAAAAAGGACACTTGGTGAAAACAATGAAGAATTTGAAAGCATGCAAAGAAAAGTAACAGAACTTATAGGAATGAAAACCATAATAAATTATATTAAAAATAATCTGGAGGTGCACAACAGCAGTTTTGAAGAGGCACAAGAAAGGACCAGGGAGCTAGAAGATAAGCTTTCTAAAATGGAACATATAGAACAGATAGAGAAAAAAATGTAAAAAAAAAAAATTGAACAGGGTCTCAGAGAAATGAATGACAACACAAGGTGCTCAAACATATGCATCATGAGAATCCCAGTAGAAGATAAGGGAAAAGCAGAAGGAACATTTGAGGAAATAATGGTAGACAATCCCTCAACTGTTTTGACATACATAGATACCCATGTCTAAGAAATACAACATATTCCAATCTGATTCTAATAGATACACTCTGAGACATATACTAACCAGAATTCAAATACCAAAAATATAGAATGTTGAAAGTAACAGAAAAAAAGTGAATTGACACATACAAGGGATCTGCAATAAGATTAAGTGGTTGTTAGAGTCTTACAATAATTAACAAGCTGTAGCTCAGTTTCCCCTGATATGCATTGGGAAAAGGCTAACCCCATCCCCCTAAGCATACATGTCCAAGGGCATGGAACTTCCCCACAGATTAAACGAAGAAACCTCATAGAAACAGGAGTAAAGAGAAATGGAAACCTTTCCTACCTGCATATCGGAGGGAGATAAAATCCCTACCAATCAAAGAAACATCTGCTCCTGGAGCATTCCAAGAAACCATAACTCCCTAACCCACTATCTTCTAGTCACTCTCAGGGAAAGTGTTCATCTGTAGAGCTTCCTATTGGTCCCTGCTCCTCACTCAGACCCTCAACCCCCTCCCACCAACTATCATTCCCTTGCCTAGGAAAATTCTGTATAAATTCAAGAAGTGGGCTGAAGTCTCTCTTCAGACCCCCACGATGCTGGTGGGGGGACTGAAATCTGTTCTTTAGACCCCTCTGTTGGGAAAGCTTCTCAATAAATCTTTCTTTGTCTATAGTCATTTCAATCTCCATGTCCCGGTAACTGCCATATTTTCTCCAACAGTGGTGATTTTTCATCAGAAACAAGGGAGGTGAGAAAGCCTTGGTACAATATATAAGATATGGAAACAGAAGAACTGTCCTGTCAAGCAAGAACTCTATATCTGGCTAATTGACCTTCAAAAAGCAGGGTTAAATTTTTTAAAAATACAATCTGAGTAATCACAGAAAGAAACAAAGAGTGTTCATCACAAATAAACTGGCTTTACAGGAAATCCTAAAGGGAGTCTTGCAGCCTGAAACATAAAGACAAGAGAGAGATTTGGAAGAGAGTCTAGAAGTGAATATTTTCATTAAAATTAACTAAATGTATAAAATAATGTGAAAATAAGATATGACATATAAAAGACAAATGACAAAAATAAGTGAAATTACTGCATTTAAAGTAATATTGCTGAATTTTAATGGATTAAATTACCTAATCAAATGATGCTTGCTGTCACAATGGATAAAGAAAAACCATATATATGCTGTTGACAAAGGAATCATCTTTGATTCCAGGATACAAACAGGTTGAAAGTGAAAAGCTAGAAAATGATATTTCACAAATACAATAACAAAAATAATATGGTTTATCTATAATAATATCAGACAAAGTAGATTTCAAAAGTAAATCTGTGGCAGGGAATTGTGGAAAGATGTCATCAAACTAACAAGCAGAGCTCAGTGCTCTCACAAAAACAATGGAAAAAATGCCAAAACCTGTGTGAGGGACCTACATTGGGGGTCAGCAGACCAGGACAGTTTTACACAACTCCAAGTGGAGTGAAGGACAGAAAGGCAAAGGAGCTGAAACAACAAATATGAGTTACAAAACCCCATGGCAAATGAAAAAGGCTACCCTTCCCCAACCCCAAGATATCAAGCTGGGATAAAACTATTGGTTCACTGCAGCTGACAGAAGGGACCAGACATCTTCCTCCCAGCCAACTGTTTCAAGGAATAATGAAGGCAGTGTCTGGGGGCTTTTATTCAGTGCATTTGCCTAAAAAGGCTGCTTTGATCCCCCATTTGGAGATTCAACACAAGAACACAGGAAAACTCAGACTGAAACATCTCCCAGAAAAGTGTGCTGGCAAATGCCATCTAGTGGTCAGTCTGGAAATTGCATGCACAAAAACAATTCTTGGTTCTATCTGTACCCTAACCTCTGGGAGAAAATCTGTACATCACTATTGAGTCCCTGGCCTGATTTTGATAACTGAAACCAGCAATTTTAAAGATTTAGAATAAGTTGAACCAATAATCAAAGAAGAGGTGTGAAAAAATAGACAATCAGAGTAAATTCATCAACATATAGATGTCCAGACATCAGCTAAAATATTACTGGTTATACTAGAAAACAAGAAGAGAAATCCCAACCAAAAGACCTAATCAGATATCTTTAAGAGTTACAGCATTTAAGATGATCAGTGATAAACACACAACTCTCCTGAATCATTAAAAATAATTTAAAGAAAATATGACTAAACAAATAAAGGATATTAAGAAGACACTGGGTGAGCCTGAAGAACAATTTGAAAGCCAGCAATGAAAAATAACAATTCTTATGGGAATGGAAAACGTGAGATAAAAAATAAATTAGAGGCACATGAGAGCAGTTTTGAATTGCTAGAAGACAGAACTGGAGAATTTGAAGGCAGAACATCTGAACTGGTAAAGACAGGAGAAGAAAAAGAGAAGAGAATGGAAAAATGGAACGGATTCACAGGGAATTGAATTGCAAAGAGAAATGCACAAATATTTGCATTGTCAGTGTTCCAGAATGAGAAGAGACTGGAAAAGGGGCAAAGAGAATGTTTGAAGAAATAATGCCTGGAAACTTCTCAACACTTAAGAAAGTCATAAATACCAATACCCAAGAAAGACAATACACCCCAAAATGAATAAATCTGAATAGATCTAACCTGAGGCACCTACTATTCAGAATGAAAAATATCAGAGAGGATTCTGAAAGCAGCAAAAATGAAAATTAAAAAAAAGCATCACATATAAGGGCAGATTGTGCTGGGCTCTCCAGAAAACATGGAGGTGAGAAGAAAATGGTATAAAGTATTTAAGGTACTGAAAGAGAAAACCTGCCAAACAAGGATTCAGTATACAGAAAAACTGTCTTTCAAAAATGAGGGTGAGTTCAAATTCTTCACAGAGAAGCAGAAACTGATAGAATACATTACCAAAATACTAGAATTACAGGAAATACTAAAGGCAGTGCTGTAGCCTGAAAGGAAAATAAACCAGGATGAGACATTTGGAGAACAGTTTAAAAATGAAGATTATAGGAAGAGTAAATTAAAGGATAAGAAGATGGCAATAGAATGAAATGACAACAGGGAGCTGAAGGATAAAGTGGATGTACTAATTAATGTATTTACAGTCATAACATTGAATATTAATGGCTGGAATTCCCCAATCAAAAGGAATAGACCGATAGAAGGGATATATATATAAGCTATGTATATACTCTCTACAAGAGACCATTTCAGAACTAAGGAAACAAACCAGTTAAAAGTGAAAGTTTGGAAAAAGGCATTCCATGCAAATAAAAACAAAAAAAGAACTCAAGTAGTGATATTAATATTGGACAAAACAGATTTCAAATGTAAAATTTTTATAAGGGATGAAAAATTTGCTTTTATTAATAAAAGGGACAATTCACCAAGAAGAAATAAATACTAAATATTTATGCACCTAACCTGAGTGCCCCAAAATACATGAAGAACACACTGGTAAAACTGAGGGAAGAAATAGATATTGCAATAATAGTAGATGAATTCAATACTGTTGCATCATAACCTGAAATCTGCCCACTTCCCTAGCAACAGCTAACAGCACAAAACCACAAGTCTGCCCACAAGTTTCTGCCAATCCCCAGCTGCCCCGTAGCCCTCACTCCTCCTGCTCTACCCCGCCCTCCTCATTCTCTATATAACCCACTGCACTTCCTTAATAAACCGGACTTGCGTACCAGACCTGGTCTCCGCGGCATTCTTTCTCCCCTCGCCGCACGTCCTCCACGCCTGAGAGCCCCTCTGAGGCTGTCTGCCGCAGCCTCAGATGCCTTTGCGGCCAGCTGACCCCTCCAAACCCCCCCGTCAGCGTCGGGGTGCAAGCCACCCCAGCCGCAACTGTCGCCTGAACAGGGACCGGGGCCGGTCCGACGGGACCGGGGCCGGTCCGACGTGACCGCTGCCTCACCCCCGTGGGACCTCGCTCCCACCCCTTCGCTGCGCTCTCAAGGTAAGGACCCCCGTTATCGGCCCCCGGCAGAAAAATGGGCGGGTGTCTATCTTCCCGCCAAGCGCCGCAAGTCAGAGCACTTGCTGGCCTACTAGCCTGCCACCAATGCAAAGTTTCAGGCAGGCAACTCCAGGCTTACTGGGATCTACTGGTCCCCTTCAACCCCTGGCTTTCTACTGCCAACCTCTTGGACCCTGATACCTATCTGAAATTGGCCCCGCCAATCAACAAGGCCAGCCACAAGCCCGAAAATCCACACAAGCTTATAAGGCAATCAACTCTGTTCCAGCAAACACCCACCCCCTTTCACAACTCTTTGGGCTCCCTACTATCTACATGACAATGTATCTCTGGGCTAGTGAAGGCTGATATAATTAATCCACTGGTATGAGAGAAAAACATGGCAACATTGGTGTTCTGTTTTATTTCCATGCTAATTCTAATTGGACTTCTTTAACCAAGATATTAAAGTTAGTACAAAAATTTTATCAAGGTTTAAAAAGAAATTTTCAGTTTTAAATCAATAGTTTACTCCTGAACTTCAAGTCTCACTATAGTCTTACAGTAATTATCCAAAAATGTGTGCTAATGGTCTGCCTAACTGCTGTTCAGGTTATTTTAGCTGATTGCTGATAACTGATAGGAATGTTTCCGAGCACAAGCTTGCATGTTACAGGCAACATGGATTCCAGAGGAAATCTTAATAAGAACTTAAAAGCAGCTATACCAAGAAAGTAAGAATTATGAATTAATTGTAAACTGTATGTTTCTGTTACTGTGTTGTGATTGTTCTGTGTTTGTCTGTTCGTTCAATGTCAGTGTATATTTTAATACCTCCGGATAGTAAATATAAATTAATAAAAATTTATAAAAGAGCTCTATCCAAATGGCCAAAAATTAAATAAGCGCTTATATTAATACTTAAGTTTATTATATCAATACATGAGCTTAAATGTTAATAAGATATCTACAATAATAGAAATCGTAAGTCTTGATTGACAAGATTAACTGTACGTCTTCATAAAAGGTTGTTCTTGCCCAGATTAAAATGAATAACTTATTTTTCTTCACAGGATAATATAAAGAATGTAAAGCCTAAATGAATATTAAAAAAGGTTAAAAGTTTGTGAAAATGCTAACTGAAATGTAATAAGTTTTGCAAAAAGGCATATTTTGTCCTAAAGTAAAATAGCTAATTTTTCATGAACTCTTGAAACTTAATTTGCAGATGGCAAGCTGTAAAAGGTATTGTGATAACTTTAAGTAAGGGAATGTGTTCTATAAACATAAAATTTGTCTTCAATAGTCTATATGATTATAAATAAAAGGTTTAATAAAGCATTGTTTACATTAAAGTATTAAATGGCTAATTCCAAAAGGTCATTCTTAAATATATATAAAACTGAATTGATGATGATAATAATAAAAGGTAATTTTATAACAGGAAAGATTGGCAGCAACCAGCCTCCCCTGCCAACTTACTTCTAGGAAACTGTTTCTAATATTGCATGCTACTAAGTATTTAAAGAAAAGTTCATTATTTTAACAAGCTTGTTTAATGTTCACAGTATTGTTATAAGAGGTTTGCCTGATAACTTTGATGTAGGCTATATGGAATGTGTTTTTATTATTAAGGAAACAGAAAATAATTTTGTCCTGAAATAAAATAATTGACTATTGGAAAAAGTAGAGTATAGGACGAAACCTGAGTGAATGCTAAAACTGCAGAAGATTAATGGACAAAGAATTTTTACAGTTAAAGTTAAATAAAATTTAATGGGTCTATCTATAAAATTTTACAGGCTTTGGTGTCGGGTAGTATGCTGATGCAAAGTTGAAAATTTTTGTTCTTTCTCAAGGCCTCTCACCATTAATCTGTTTTAGTAAAAGTTCTTATCCTCAGTCAGTATACAAAGAGAGTCTGTCTTATGTTTCTTGTGCTTATCGTTTCCTGGGTGTTCCAAGAAAGAAAGCTTTATCTCTTAAAGGAACATAACGTTCAAAACTGCTTTCTCAAGACCTAATCCTGAACAGTGGCCTTTTGTTCCAAACTAATTATAAGAGATTTGTTCTTTTACCTTGAAAGAAAAATTAAAGTAATAATTAAGTTCATTTAATATGTTATAAGCTAAATAAAAGTGTTTTACAGTGTTATAAAATTAACAACTTTTTCTTCCCTTAAACCCTCTATTAATTAAAGTCGTATGGATAAAGAGTTTCTATGAATGCTTAAAAGTGTATAAAGTTACCAATATTTCAGCATAATATTAAAGAAAAGTACAATATGGTTAATTATAGTTTTAATTATTATAAAAGAGTATATGTCACAAAAACAACCCCTTACCATAGATTAAAGTAACAACACTAGTATGCAGCAATCCCAAATACTGCTAGTTTGTTACAAAAAGTTAAAGTCCAGCTGTATTGCTATCACTTTGTTTTAAAACTTGCTGAGACTCTCTTTAGTGTCTTACACAAATCAAGCCAACTGCATTCCTTTATCTGTAAAGAACCCAACAATAAACTTTTGCAGTGCTTTTCAAGGCTATGTGCATAGCCCAACCATCTTGTACAGTATTTACTAATAGTAATAGTAATGAAAAAGCAGCATAAAAAAAAAACAGCATGTGTTACTTTCCAAAAAGAACAGGTTTAGCCAACTCCTTATTCATCTGCTCAATGCACAGAGCTTTGAGCCATCATTAAAGTTTTACAAATGTTTTAAGAGTCCTTGAATATTGTCTCTTGTTACTGCCTTCCTTCACCCCTCCTCCTAGCCCTTGTTATCTCCCTTTTCCAGCCGTTGCTATCCCTCCCACCAGTCCCACCCACTTAGCCAACTCATAATCTGCCCCCTTCCTTAGTCATCGCTTACCTCATAGCTGCCTGCACGGCTCCGCCTATCCACTACCGCCCCGTAGTTAACCCGCCCCAGCTCCTACCCCTCCCTTAACCCGACCCTATATAATCAAGTGAATTTCCGCAATAAAGTAGACTAGCTCACTCTCACAGGCTGTCTCCGTGGTTTTTACCACGCGTCCCCCACACCTGGAGAACCTAGGCCCACGCGTTGGCCTAGGGGCTCACCGCCGAGCCGTGGAAGCCCGTCCGGTCCTCTTGGGTTGCTAACTCAAAATAGCTTCCCACAGTTGGGGGCTCGTCTGGGATCCTTTCCTTCCACCATCCTCCGGCCCCTCTCTGCTGCTGCTGCTGCTGTCTACAGGCAACCATTTCAGCTCTTCAGGTAGGGACCCCATCGCCGTCTTTTCTTCTCCCACTATGGGCGCCTCTCTCTCCTCACACCATACCCCTCAGGTTTGGCTTTTAGCCGCCTTGCTTGATACCAATGGAGTCCGCGTTTCCCTGAAACAGCTCCAAAAATACTGGGACCTGCTACTCCCTTTTAATCTGTGGCTCACCACCTGCCAGCTCTGGAGCCCGGACACATACTCTCGACTCATAGATCGAGTCACCTCTGCCATAGAGTATGAGAAGCGGTCTTTTCCGCCCAGCCTGCTGCCTGCTCTAGTAGCCATACGCGCCTGTCTCCTTGGTGCGCCGTCAGAAGCCATCCGAGACAAATCAGTTAAGCAACCCAACGACTATGAGCCCGACGATCCTGGCGACACAAATTCTCTGTCTGACCAGCTCGCCGCCGCTCTTGAGCGTGAACCTCCCCGCCCGCGCTCCCCACGGCCCGCAGAAGCCGCTTCAGCAGCTCCTCAAAATGGCGGACTTTCTCCTTCTTCTTCCACCTCTGCCCAAAATGGCGCACTTCCGGCTTCTTCTTCACTTATATCCGAGCCCGCCGGCGGGAACAAAGGCGCTTCCTCTCGCCTTTACCCGCCCCTCCCTGTCCCGTCATCTTACGGCCCTGCCCCGGAAATGATGCAGACACCATCTTCCGTTAAACCGGAAAAGCCTCCTGCGCCATTTTGTCCCTCGCCGGACGTGACTTCGCCGCCATCTTGGCCGGCGCCCGGAAATGACGCGACTTCGCCACCATCTTGGCCGGCGCCCGGAAATGACGCGACTTCGCCGCCATCTTGGCTGGTGCCCGGAAACGACGTCACTACACCGCCATCTTGGCGGACGCCCAGAAGTGATGTAGCTGCTCCGCCATCTTGTCAAGCTCCCAAAAATATCCCGCCACCAGCTTGTTGCCGCCTTGACGCTGCTAAGCCATCATTCTCTCATCTGTTCCCCACTGCTGTTCATCCCTCGCCACCACCGTATGGCAGCAGCCCCCCACCTGCTTCTAGCGAAGTGCATTCTCCTGCCCCCCAGCTATACCCGCTCAACCCGCTGCCCATGCAGCAACGACCTCAGACTTGGCTTCCCTTCACAGCAGAAGAAGTTAAAACTCTTCGCAAAGCCATTAAAGAAGACGGCATTGATAGCCCATATGCTCAACAACTAATAGAAGAGTTAGGGGTTCAGCTTGTTCTTCCTTATGATTGGATTTCTCTAGCTCGTTCCATCCTTCAGCCAGGCCAGTTCCTTGAATGGCGCACTCACTATCAAGTGGCTGTTGATCAACAAGTAGTGGAAAATGTTCGAGCAGGTGTCCAAGGTCCAGCTGATGCCTACACAGGGGTTAACAACTATGCTGACCCTCGTTCCTATGTAGATATAGACCCAGGGTTTTGGCACCGAGTGAAAGTTCTCGTTCAGCGGTCATTTTCTTTGATTTCCACCAAACAATCCACCAAGTTCATGCAAATGCTTCAGGGCTCGCAAGAAACCTTTCCGGCATTTGTTGCCCGCGTTATCGAAGCATGCCAACGTAAAATTACTAACGAAGACGCTCAGTTTGCATTAGCAAAAGAACTTATTCTTGATGGGTGCCTCGCACCTTTCCGAGCTGTCATCCTTCCTATCCACAATAAGCCGATGCACGAATGGGTCCTAGCTTGTCGAGATATTGACCCACAGACTAAAGCACTTACTGCTGCCTTCGCTTCCACCATGGCTGTCTCATCTGCCTCCAATTCTGCCTGTTTTCGATGCGGTCAGCCCGGTCATTTTGTTCGCGAGTGCCCTCAACTGGCAGCTCCCTGCCCTGCCGTAGCACTGCACAGACCAAGAGGTCCCCCCAAGCCATGCCCGCGCTGTGGCAAAGGGTATCACTGGGCCCGCGACTGCCGCTCAGCGCAACGTTTTTCTCAGCCTTTAAACTTCCAGCGGGGCAGGCCTCAGCCCCTCCCCCAAGAGGCCCTTCACAAAGCTCCAAAACCCTAATGTGGACCATGCCTATCAAACGTCACCAAAGACCTTCACTAGAACTTAAAATAGAGGGACAATGGCTTGACGGACTCTTGGACTCGGGTGCTGAAATCTCTTGTATTCCCTTCGAAATCGCCGCTTTTAATCACTGGCCCCTCGAAACTGGCCCTCAAGTCATCGGCGCCACGGGAGCTGCTACCTCTTGGAAAACATCTCAGCCTCTGCATTGGAGCGACCGAGAGGGTCATGAAGGCCAAATTCGTCCACTCGTCCTCTCCTCAGTCCAAACCATCCTGTGGGGAAGAGATGTACTCAGCCAGCTAAAAGCTCAAATCACTACAGAAGCCTTCTTAGCTGCGCCACCCCCCCCCCTTATAGGGGCCACTGCTCCTGTTTCAAGACCTGACCCTATCCCTCTGGAATGGGACACAGAGGAGCCCATCTGGGTCGAGCAGTGGCCCTTGTCAACTCACAAACTACAAGCTCTCTCTGCCCTCGTTGAAGAGCAACTACAGGCAGGGCACATTGAGCCGTCTACCAGTCCCTATAACTCGCCAGTTTTTGTCATCAACAAAAAGAACACAAGCAAGTTTCGCCTCCTCCACGACCTTTGAGAAATTAACAAGCATATTAAGCCAATGGGGTCACCCCAGCCTGGTTGCCCGCATCCCACTGCAGTCCCCCAGCATTTTTATGCTGCCACTATTGACATCAAAGATTGCTTTTTCTCCATTCCCCTTCACCCGCGAGATTGTCCACGATTTGCGTTTACAGTCCCGCGTACCAACAATCAAGGAGCAGCACTCCGATTCCAATGGCGAGTACTACCACAAGGCATGCGGAACAGTCCAACTATATGTCAGCTCTATGTCAATCATGCCATTGAGCCGCTACGCTCTAAGTTCCATCCAGAGCACACATACATCATCCACTATATGGATGACCTTCTTTTAGCAGCAAGTTCTAACACACTTCTCAATGATCTACTCTCTGCAGTTATGACGAACCTCTCAAGTCTTGGATTAGCAGTGCAACCTGACAAAGTTAACCCCCAGCCACCTTTCCAGTTCTTAGGCTTTCATTTTCATCAATATATTCGGCCCACCAGCCCGCAAATCCATGTTTCTGATCACATGACGCTGACTGAGCTCCAACGGCTTTGCGGACAGATCAATTGGCTTCGATCAGCACTCCCCATCACAACAGCGCAAATGCAACCCCTTTTCGAGCTCCTGCAGACTAAATGCAGTCCATCCGCTGCAGTTGTTCGCCCCATCACCATCACCCCAGCTGCCAAAGAAGCCATCCAACAAGTAAATGCTGCACTCCAGCAATGCCGCCTAGAGCGATTCTCTCCCGATCTCCCAATCCTTGCCTTAGTTTTGCCAACACCAGTCACCCCAACGGGTCTCCTATGGCAAGATGGTCCTCTTCTTTTTCTACACACGTCAAAAAGTAAACTCCCAAAAATCTGCCCATTTACAAGGGCTTGGATCACATTAGCCACTGACTTAGTACTTCTCTCCATACAAACGTACGGGTCCCGCCACACACCATTGTTTGGCCCTTTGATGCAAAAGAAGTTACTTCCCTTATCATGAATAATGCTCAAATGCAGAGCCTGATAGAGTTCTTTTGTGGCTCCTTCGACAACCACTATCCTCATCATCCACTGTTGCAAGGTGTATCTCAATTAGCATTTTTCAACCCATTCCGTTCGCTGGCCGCAAGAAAGCCAATTCCCTTCGCCATCACTGCTTTCACTGATGCCTCAAAAAGGGCCTTCACTGCTGTCATATATGCGCCAGGAAGGCTTGAGCCACGACAGGTAATGTTTGCCAATCACCTTTCTGTTCAAGTGGGTGAACTTTTAGCTGTCGCTGCAGTCCTCAATCTTTACCCAGACCAGCCTCTCAACATCTTTACAGACAGCTTATACACCTTACAGGTATGTTGCAGCCTCCCACTTGCTACCTTTCTACCCAGCGACTCATCTATAGATCAAGCACTCGCCTTTGTACAGCGACCGCTTGAAGAAAGGCAACAACCCTGGTTCATCGCTCATATCAGAAGTCACTCTGGCCTGCCAGGACCACTGACTCAAGGAAATGCTCTTGCTGACGCCTTAGCGTCTGGCCGCCATGTATACCCAGCTGCCATTCGAGAAGATTCCATTGACAAAACAAGACTAGGGGACTTCGTCAACCAAGCCAAACTTTTACACTCTCAATTCCACTTCTCTGCGCGATCTATCCAGACGCTCTTTCCAGACCTTCCCATCGAAACATGCAAACATCTTGTGCGTTCCTGTCGAACATGCACACTTTTGTTACCCCTTGGACCCTTGCAGCCCCGCGGAGCTAATCCCCGCAGCCTGCGGCCTAACTCCCGCTGGCAACTAGACGTCACCCATGTTAATGCTTTTGGGCGCCTTAAATATCTTCATGTTGCAGTTGATACCTTCTCGCACCTATGTTATGCCGTGCCCCTCACAGGAGAGAGTGTCAAACATTGCATCAAAGCGCTTCGGCAAGCCATTCTATTCACGGGAATTCCCTGGAATCTAAAAACCGACAATGGACCAGCCTACCGCAGTGCCACCTTTGCCAGCTTTGTGCAGATGTACCACATCACACACCATTTCGGCATCCCCTACAACCTGCAGGGGCAAGGAATTGTTGAGCGCACTCACCAACAGCTCAAGCTACTCATTCAAAAAGAAAAAACTTCCTCTCCCCATAAAGCCCCTGCTGACGTCATTACTGCTTGCCTTATCCATCATAATCTCCTGACCTTCGATAACAAAGGACTCTCCCCAACTCACAAACATTGGGGACCCATGTGGCAACCTTCACAAGTTCTTCTTGTTCATTGGAAAGACCCCGCCACAAACCTTTGGCAAGATCCAGCCCCCTTGCTAGCACAGGGGAGAGGCTTTGCTTGTGTCTTCCCAGACTCCGAGCCACAACCGCTCTGGGTTCCTGGACGCTACATCAGGCCTGCCACTGACCCCAAAGTTCCACTGAATGACGAGTACACTGCGCCCTCCGTTAGAGACAACATTGACTGCGGAGGTCCAGATGTCGCCCCATTTGCTCAAATTCAACACCAACCAGCCTCTCCCTGAAATGTTTATATTTAAATAAGTACTCTCTCCGAGTTTCTTTCCACTGATTGTCCCTCCCCTATGAGGGCTCTCTTCTCCCTTCTTTGTCTTTACAGATTCCCCAAAAGACTCGACTCTGCACAATTTACAAGAAGAGCCTTATTGCCGCCTCTACAACCTGCTGCTGACAAGTGCCTGACCTCCACCGAAACGTGCCTTACAACTTATCAGAGAAGAACTCTCAGTGCAGATGCTCTTCCCACTCCCCTCGCACTCTCACCCACTTTTATACTTCTTTTTTATAGTCTTCATTTTTTTAACAATCTTTTCAGCTGTCTGTCTCGCAGCTACAGCCCCAGCAGATTGGAACCTCCGCCAACGCTTTCTCCTTGCTGTCACCTTTCTACTTCTAATTGGCGTTTTCACCTCCCTCGTCGCCCTCCTCCCATGACCACCATGCGCCCCCAAGCAAATTCACTCGAGCCTACCTCTCCAACATCACTGCCCGCGAGAACCACATCAGCTCCTTCTCGCCGCGAACGACGTCGACAATGCTTCCTTGCCCGCTGCCTAAGCCGTCTTTCCCTGGAAGATGATGACCCCATCGAGCTCCAAGTTCTCCAGCTCCTCCGACAAGCCCGCTCTGTTCACACCCCCGCCTCCTGTTCCCCTACCCTTCCCTACCTCATTCATCTCCTCATTCTCATGTTGTCTCTAGCCTCCTCTGCCCAAAGCTCCTCATCCCATCAGCCATTCAACTGGACCTTACAGACATTCCCGGAAAAGCGCATTCTCGCTTATAATGTTACTAGTGTTGCTCCCTCCTTTCTCACGCACGTCTGCCCTCTTGCTGGAATTTCCTTCCGTCCCGAATGCCAAGTAAGCAACATCAGAAAAGCGAAGGTAGGCCACCACTCCTCCTCATCCTGTCGAGGCGGGCATACAGCATGCCTGCTTTCTCGAAACAACCATCTCCTTGGCCCTCAATTCAACCCTGTGTCTGGTTTTTACATCTGTCCTGCTAGTGCTCGAGGTTGTCATGACCCATCACACTTCTACTGCCCCTCTTGGGGATGTGTGACCATGGCCCATGGATGGTCTGGCACCCCCAACAGAGACCCGTATCTCTCTCTCCAAGTAGCCAACAATTCCCGTTGGGACTTTATTTGGCTGACAGTAAAAAACCCAAACGACGATACATGGCTGGCCGCTCGCCCCTATGGACTCTGGTTGTATATGAGCAACTATGATCGTGGCGCCTTGTTTGAAATCCAAAAGCGTGTTGTCTCCGCCCCACCCTCTGCTATTGGTCCCAATCACCTCCTTAACCCTCCTCCCTCACCCACTGTTCACCTTCTTCCGTCCTCATCTACCCCCCTCAAAATCTCTTCCACCTTGGCCGCCATCGTCCCTTCTACAAGCCCCACTTCCCCCCCCGCTCCAGGTATTCAACCACATCCTCTCATCCCCTCTAGTCCCTACTTCAAACTCCTAAACGCCTCCTATTCCTCTCTCAATGCCTCCCACCCCAACCTCACTCGCTCTTGCTGGTTATGTCTTTCCCCCAGCTTCCCCCTCTATGATCCACTTGCTATCCCTTCACCACTCTTTACCTCCTCCACCGACGAATCCCCCTCTTCCTGCAATTGGAATCAGTCTACTCATGTCCCACTCACTTTTACGCACATCTCTTCCAAAGGTTTATGCATTCACCCCCGTTCTTCCCACACTCCTAGCCTTACTGTCTGTACCAACTATACCTCCCCAGACGTCTCTGCCAAATACTTAGTTCCCCTAAACACCACCCAATGGCTCTGCTCTTCCACCGGACTTACCCCATGCTTATCTGTACTCACTGTCACTTCCCTCCTAGCTACAGCTGGAGCCGCCACTGGTGTTGCAGCCCTAGCCACACAAGCCTCCGCCCTCCAAACCTTAGGCAAGCAGTAGACTCTGATATCATCTACCTCCGAGATGCAGTCAAGTATCTTAGAGACTCCCTCAATTCCCTTTCAGAAGTTGTCCTGCAAAACCGCCGAGGCCTTGACCTCCTCCTCCTTAAAGAAGGTGGCCTATGTGCAGCTCTGGGAGAAGAATGCTGCATCTATGCCAATTATACCGGTTTAGTAGACTCCAGCTTAAAAGAACTTGAAAAAGGTCTCAACCAACGCCGACTTGAACGAGCCCAAAGTGCTGGTTCCTGGGGCTTCCTGCAGCCCCTCCTCCCTTATCTCCTCCCGTTACTAACCCCAGTTCTGCTCATCATCCTAGGTCTCACCGTTGGTCCTTGGGCCATTCGACGAATCATCCGTCTTGCCAAGGATCACGCTGACAGTGTATTTTCCTTGTTTGTTCAAATCCATTACCACCGTCTTGCTACCTCTGATCTCGCTCCTCAATCCTGCCCTTGTCCTCGCCCCCTTTCCCACCGTACTTCCCGCCTGTGAAGCTGCCTGCTGTGAAACTCCCTGACCTTAGCCGCCAGCACAGGTTTGTTTCCCTCGGCGTAAAGGGCTTGGGTGCACCCTCTGCCCCCCTTTATTGCTATACGTCGGAGAATCTTTCACGGTTAAACCAGCCACGGCACTATCCACCCCAAAAAAGCGTGCGCAACATCATGCTAGATATTTCGTCTAGCACTGGCACGCACCGACCCTAAGGGCTATGCATACATTCTGGCCAAATGATATGTCATTTGTCCATCGCCAGTCAATTCTACCCCTTTTTCTCTCACCCTCCACAGCCCATCCCTCTACTCTCTCACGCCCTCTTTTTTTTATAAAACAAAAGGAGCAATTGTTACTGCCTTCCTTCAACCCCTCCTCCTAGCCCTTGTTATCTCCCTTTTCCAGCCGTTGCTATCCCTCCCACCAGTCCCACCCACTTAGCCAACTCATAATCTGCCCGCTTCCTTAGTCACCGCTTACCTCATAGCTGCCTGCACGGCTCCGCCTATCCACTACCGCCCCGTAGTTAACCCGCCCCAGCTCCTACCCCTCCCTTAACCCGACCCTATATAATCAAGTGTATTTCCGCAATAAAGTAGACTAGCTCACTCTCACAGGCTGTCTCCGTGGTTTTTATCGCGCGTCCCTCACACCTGGAGAACTTAGGCCCGCATGTTGGCCTAGGGGCTCACCGCCGAGCCGTGGAAGCCCGTCCGGTCCTCTTGGGTTGCTAACTCAAAATAGCTGCCCACAGTCTCTGATTCTGAATATGTATGCCTTACTGATAAGCACACCACTGCCCTTTTCTCCGAAAACCCCCGTGCTCAAATTCTTCTAGAAATCTTCCACGGGACCTTTAACTGCCATTACCCCCACACACACAAGTTGCTCCAGGGCCTCACAAGGCTCCCCCTCTCCCCACTATACCACCCTTTCCCTGGCTCCAAGCCTCTCTCCAACTCCACTACTGTCTTCACGGACGCCTCTAAGACCAAGTTTGCTTATATTGCCTACTCTCCCAGCCGTGACTTGCCAACCGTTTACTGCCAAACCCATCCCTGATCGGTTCAGGTGGGCGAGCTACTAGCCATCCTCACTGCCTTCCAACACCACGGCAATGAGCCTGTCAACATCTTCACTGATAGTACACCCTGCAAGTTTGTTCAGTTATTGCCCACGCTGTTTTCTTTCCACGTGACACGCCCATTGATCAAGCACTCCATGCCTTGCAGCGAGAGCTCAAGCTCCGCACACAGCCATAGTACATTTCTCATATTCACAGCCATTCAGGGCTGCCTGGGCCTCTAGCCACAGGTAATTCTGCTGCCGACCAAACCGTCTCCACCCATACAATAGCCACTGTTGGAGACTTGGTCAATCAAGCCAAACTTCTCCATTCTAAGTTCCACTTTTCAGCATCCTCACTTCAACGTCTTTTGCCAGGCCTCCCCAAGGAAACATGCAAGCATTTGGTGCACGCCTGTAAAACATGCGCCCCCTTCTTGCTGCTTGGACCATTGCAGCCACAAGGGGTCAACCCCTGCGGCCTCAAGCCAAACTCCCGATGGCAAATAGACGTCACCCATGTGCCATCACTTGGGCGCCTCAAGTATGTCCATGTCACAGTCAACACCTTTTCTCACCTTTGCTACACTGTCCCCTTACCGGGGGAAACAGCCAAGCATTGCATTAAAGCATTGCGGCAAGCCATCTTATTCATGGGGGTTCCTTGGGATGTTAAAACCAATAATAGGCCTAGGTATCGCAGCTCCTCATTCGCTGCATTTCTCCAGCTCTACAACATTACTCACCACTTCGGCATTCCATACAACCCCCAGGGGCAGGCTATAGTAGAATGCATCCACCGCCAGCTCAAAGTGCAAATTCAATAAGAGAAGGATCTACGCCCACATAGTCAACCAGGCGACATTATCACTGCCTGCCTCATTCACATAAACCTCCTCTCCTTTGATAAAAACGGTCTTTCCCCCCTCCATAAGCATTGGGGCCCCTCCTACGCACCAACAGTTGCCCCGATGGTGTTTTGGAAGGACCCAGAAACAAACAATTGGCAGGGACCCAGTCCCCTTCTCACCGAAGGCAGAGGGTTTGCTTGTGTCTTTCCAGAAAATGCCTCCCAGCCACTCTGGATCCCCGGGAGAAACGTCAAACCCGCCACCGGCCAGCAGCAGGTTCCAACGACGGATGATGAGAGCACTCGCCCATCAGATGGAGAGGCTAAATATGGCCGCAGATCTAGCTCATGACACCCTCCTCCTTGGACAGCTAGTACAGCTTGCTGTCCGCGCCTTAGCTTCAAACAAAAAACCTAAAAATCTACACTCTCTCCTGCTTTTCATGTTAGCTCTGCTCCCCTCCACTACGGACCAGGCTAGTACAAGCCATCGGCCCTTTAACTGGACACTCTCTCTTTAGCAGCAGGAAAAGCTCCTCGCTAATAACATTACTGTGGGTGCTCCCTCCTTCACAGTGCACATATGTAATCTTGCCAACCTTCCTGTCGTCAGTTCCCTCGTAGACGTTACACACAAGACTCACCGGTGTTGGTACAGCTCACTTACAGGCCTTAACGGCCCCTATAATCATGAAGTCTCAGGCTTCTATATTTGCCCTTCCATGGCCAGAGGCTGCCATGACCCAGCGCACTATTACTGCCCCTTCTGGGGGTGCGAAACCATGGCCCACGGATGGTTGGAAGCTCCCAATAGGGACCCCTACCTCTCCCTTTCTTTTAAGGATAAAAGTCACAGGAGCAGCATTAAGCCCTACTGGAGCAGCATTACGCTCACTGTCAAAAACCCTGAAAATGCAGGCTGGCTACAGGGCCGCACCTGGGGAGCCCGACTTTACATGAGCAACTATGATTACGGTGCCTTTTTCATTATAAAGAAAAATTCAATCCGCACACAATCCACCGCCGTGGGCCCAAATCAAGTTCTCAATCCTCCCCACACACGGCCTCCCCCTCCTCCCTCTGTTTCTCCTTCTCCTCCCGCTACCACCTTAAATCCTTCCATCGCTATGTATCCTCCCCACCGCCAAATTCTTAATCCCCCTTAATACCTCCCAATGGCTTTGCACCTCCACCGGACTAACCCCCTGCCTCAACGTCGCTACCCTCAATGCCACCAACGAAACCTGTCTACTCATTCTCCTAGCCCCTCGAGTCCTTTTCCACAGTGACGAAGAGTTCTTCTCCGCCCTTCAGAGTCACAAACTCCCTGCTCACCTCCAGAAGAGAGAACCCTTCACCATCCTCACAGTTGCTACCCTTCTAGGTCTCGCCGGGGCAGGCACGGGAATCGCCGCTCTTACCACACAATCCTCTTCCCTTTCCTCCCTCAGGCAAGCTGTCGACAGTGATATCTCCCACCTCCAAGTCGCTATCTCCCATCTTAAAAACTCTCTCAATTCCCTTTCTGAGGTAGTTCTCCAAAACCGCCGGGGCCTTGACCTTCTCCTCCTCAAGGAGGGAGGCCTTTGTGCCGCCCTTGGAGAAGAGTGCTGTATATACGCCAATTCTACTGGCCTTGCCGAGGACAGCCTAAGAAAGGTCCGAGAAGGACTAGAGCGGCGCCAAAAAGAGCGTGAAGCCGCTAACTATTTTTCTGGAGTCTTCCATACCCTCCTCCCATACCTCCTCCCTCTCCTAGGCCTGCTAATAATAATTCTCCTAGCTCTTACCATAGGGCCCTGGGCTGTCAAGATCATCCAGCTCACCAAGGACCAAACCAACGCAATCCTCACATCCTTCGTGCACATCCAGTACCATCAGCTCGCCACTGAAGACAGCCCCCCCAACGAGCCCTGCTCAGCCCGCCCCAAGAAGAAATCAAGAACAACCCAACACCTAAAAACCCCGCAACGCATCCCATTGCTCCCCCAGCCCGCACGTTCCCCACCTTAACAGCCAACTTCACTCCCCTCTCCAGCTGCCGCCACCCTAGAACTGCTTTACAAAAGTTCCTTTGAGGGCTAAAGAGACCCATGGGAGTTATGGTCATGGCTGATGGGGTTAACTACCAGGGCAGATGGCCCCTCTTTGGAAATGGTGTTTATGTGTGATGAATCTGGACTCAGATGGGATCTCCCTTCATAAGACTTTCATGCTAATGTGCTGGAGGTGCAGTTAATGTTGGGGTTTAAGATATATTTAGGGGATTTGAATCTCTGGACTGACAATGTGATAGCCAGATCCTGAGCCTCAACAGACTCCAGCACCTACAATCTGATTTATTGGACTTACCACACTCAGCTAAGATGGAGGTGAAGAAGGACAACCACCACACCATGGAGCCTAGAGTGATTACAACTGAAAATGGGAGGATTGCATCCAGCATCCAGGTGGAATCTGAGCCTCCTCTTGACATAAAGGTGCAATGGACACAACCAATCCAGTGTCCACATAGAAGAGGTGGCATTGGATTGGGAAAAGTGGATATAATGGACAAAGGGTATGGGGAAAGGCAGGAAGAGATGAGAGGTGGAGGCATCTTCGGGACATGGAGCTGCCCTGGATGGTGCTTCAGAGGTAATCACCGGACATTGTAAATCCTCACAGGGCCTACATGATGGAATAGAGGAGAGTATGGGCCATGATGTGAACCAATGTATATGAGGTGCAGAGGTGCCCAAAGATGTACTTACCAAATCCAATGGATGTGTCATGATGATGGGAACGAGTGTTGTTGGGGGGGGGGGAGAGGGGGGGTGGGGGGGTGGGGTTGAATGGGACCTCACATATATATTTTTAATGTAATATTATTACAAAGTCAATAAAAAATAAAAAAATTAAAAAAAAAAAAAAAAAAAAAAAACAATCAATAGGGAGCAGGGGGCGGGGCAGGCCCAAGTCTGAATGGCAAACGTAGCCGCACCTAGTGGGGGAAGTGCGCAGCCCACCACTCACGTGTAGCACAGCTGGTCTGTTCTGCTTGCCTGCCACTCTTTGGACCTGCCACTTACCCCCTGTTAGCGGCCAACATAGCCAGCACACGTCCATAAGAACACACCCAAGCAAACCTCTCACCTATACCCCCCCTAATAAAAAAGAGAAAAAGGGGCAAATGTTGCATCATAACCTGAAATCTGCCCACTTCCCTAGCAACAGCTAACAGCACAAAACCACAAGTCCGCCCACAAGTTTCTGCCAATCCCCAGCCGCCCCGTAGCCCTCACTCCTCCTGCTCTACCCTGCCCTCCTCATTCTCTATATAACCCACTGCACTTCCTTAATAAACCGGACTTGCGTACCAGACCTGGTCTCCGCGGCATTCTTTCTCCCCTCGCCGCGCGTCCTCCACGCCTGAGAGCCCCTCTGAGGCTGTCTGCCGCAGCCTCAGATGCCTTTGCGGCCAGCTGACCCCTCCAAACCCCCCGTCAGCGTCGGGGTGCAAGCCGCCCCAGCCGCACAATACACCATTGGATAGGACATCTAAACAGAGAATAAACAGAGAACTTGAATAATATGATAAATGAACTAAATCCAACAGATATCTATAGAGCATTGTACCCCCAAAAAAGCAGGATATAACTATCTTTCAAATGCTCGTGTATTCTTCTCCAAGATAAACCTAGGTTAAGTCACAAGATAAGTCAATAATCATAGCAACATTATTCATGATTGCCCAAAATTGGAAACAACCCAGGTGTCCATCAACTGATGAATGAATAAACACCATGGCAGTGCATTTGATCCAGCTGTAAGTAGAAATGAAGTTTTGAAGTTTTTGACAAAATAAATGAACCTGGAGGACATTACGCTGACTGAAGCAAGCAAGACACAAAAGGACTAATATGTATGTTTGCACTATTATGAACTAAATATAGTGTGTAAACCCAGGAAGTTAATAATCAGAATATAGTTCTCCAGAAAATAGAAGGATGGTAGAGAATGGTAAGCTGTGGGTTAATCTATGCAGAATTGGCAATAAGGATATTTGTAAATCTTTGGAAATGAATCAAAATTTTTAAAGCATATCATGGTATTTGTAACTATCAGGACTATTGTGTGGAGATGACAATGGTTGAAAGGGAAAGTCTAAGGTCATGTATATTACTAGATGGAAAGCTAAAAACTGTAACACGGAACTGTATATGATAGTAAAACCTCATGTAAAACAAGAATATGGGTGATATTGCATAAATAAGACTGTATTTTTGAAACATAAATGGAAATATAATAGAGAGAATGATAAAGAAAGGCTACTATGTATGGCAGGGGAGGCATAGAGAGATTGAGAGGTAATGAGTTTTGTTTATTGTTTATTATTATTGGAATAATGAAATTGCTCTTAGAATGATTGAACTGATGAGTGCACATGTTTGTGATTACACAGAATACCATTGATTGTACACTTTGTATGTATTTATGATTTATTAATATGTACCAAAAAAACTGATTTGTTAAAAAAATGAAGATGTTATAAGAGACCAAGAAGCCATTACATATTATTAAAAGGAGCAATTCAATGAGAAGAATAACAATCATAAATATCTATGTACCTAAGCTCAGTACCCCAAAATATATGAAGCAAATGCTGAAGAAATTGGGGGGAGAAATACACATCTCTACATTAAGAGGTGGATATTTCAATATACTGCTTACATCAAAATATAGAATATCTAGGCAGAAAATAATTGAAGAAATAGAGAATTGAACAATTTGATATATGAACTACACCTAAAAGACATATACAGAACAAAGTAAACCAAAACAATAGTATATACAATCTTCACAATTTTGTACATGGGTTGACCAGAGGTGAGACATAAAACAGATCTCAATAAATTTTAAAAAGTTGGAAATTATACAAATCATTGTTTCTGATCATAATGGAAAGAAGCTGGAAATCAATAACAGATGGAGGATTGGAAAATGCATAAATTAATAGAAGTTAAAACACTCAAACAGCCAGTGGGTCAAAGAAGAAATTTAAATAAAAATCAGTAAGTAAATCAAGACAAATAAATGAAGACATAATATATTAAAACACTTGGGATGCAGCAAATATAAGAAGATATATTTATTGTGCTACAAGAACATGTGTAAATCAGTTTTGTTCCTTTATACCAGTAATGAGCATCTGAGAAGGAAATCAAGAAAAACAATTCCATTTGGAATAGCAACTAAAATAATTAAATATTTAGGAATAAACTTAAGCAAGTTTGTAAAGTACCTGTTTTCAGAAAACTAAAAATCATTGCTGAAAGAAATCAAAGACCTAAATAATGGAAGGATTTCCATATTCATATATTGGAAGACAAAATATTTTTAAGATGTCAGTTTTTCTCAAATTGATTTACAGATTTTATGTAGTCCTGATAAAATTGTCAACAATCTCTTTTGCATAAATGGAAAGGGAATTTATCAGATTTTCCTGAATTAATAAGAGGCCCAAAATCAGCAGCAATATGTTTAGAAAGAAGAACAAAGTTGGATGGCTCTCACTTACTGAGTTTAAATTATATTACTTAGCTGTAATGGTAAAAATGGCATTATGCTGGCAAAAAGATAGACAGATAAACCAAAAGAATTTAACTGAGTGTTCAGAAATAGACCATCATATCTAAAGTCAAGAGATTTTTACAAGGCTCTCAAGTCAATCATTATGCATCAGAACAATCTATTCAAAAAATGGTGCTGGAAAAACTGGATATCCATATAACAAAGGAAGAAAGAGATAACTACTACACACATTTTACAAAAATTAATTCAAATGGATCAAAGAGGTAAATATAAAAGCTAGAACTATAACACTCCTAGAAGAAAATGTAGGGAAATATCCATAAGATCTAACAATAGTGGTAGTTTCTTGAACCATAAACCCAAAGCAGAAGCAATGAAAGAAAAAAATATTTAAATGAGGCCTCCTCAAATTTAAATACTTTTGTGCTTCCAACAACTTCATCAAGAAGGTAAAAAGGCATAATATTAAAATATTTAAAAATATTTGGAACCAACATATGAGATAAGGGTTTGAATTCCATATTATATAAAGAGATCACAAAACTCAATAATAAAAAGATAAGCAACCCAATTTAAATATGAGCAAAATATTGAATATACTTTTTTCCAAAGAGTAAATACAAATGGCCACAAAGCATATGAAAAGATATTTAACACCACTAGATATTAGAAAAATGTAAATCAAAACTAAAATGAGATTTCATTTCACGCCTTACAAAATGACCGTTGTTAAAAAAATCTACAAGTGATGGACAGGATGTAGAGAAATATGAGAACTCCTTCACTGCTGGTTTGAATGAAAATTGGTGCAGCCTCTGAGAAAGCAGTTAGGCTGTTCTTCAGAATGCTTACTTTAGAGCTGCCAACAATTCCACTAGTAGGAAAATATTTAGAAATACTGAAAGCAGTAATGCAAAATGACATTTGCACACTGATGTTTATAGCAGCATAAAAATTTGTTCAATTGTTCATGGGGTATTGTTATGGTAGTTGGAGATTCACACAATAACTGAAAGAATATCAAATTCCCATCCAGGGGAGCTCTGCTACATTCTATAATGGGATAGCAAGAATCCCCTGAAAACAGGAGCAGAGACTAGTGAAGGATGATGGACCAATGATAGGCACTGGATATTGATGACTGTACTTATGAATTTTTTCTTTTGAAATTGAAACTTAGCCTAGCATTATAGGGTGCCTAACAGTTGCCATCTGACAGTCTCCTTGTTGCTCAAATGTGACCTCTCTCTAAGCCAAACTCAGCATATAAATGCATTACCTTCACCCCAGTATGAGGCATGACTCCTGGGGATGAGTCTCCCTGGCACTGGGGGCTTACAACCAAGTGGCAACTAACAATGCATATGTAAAAAGACCTTGGTGAAATGGGGGAAAGGGTAAACACAAACAAATTTGTATAGGTAAGAAACTTCAAAGTAAGTTGGGAGGTCATTCCAGAGGTTATGATTATGAAAGCCTCAGCAGGATCTCATTGACTATGAAAGTGAATTTTGCCTCAAATAGCATGACTCCTGAGGGCTCTAGAGACATCCAGACATTATAAGCAGGGCAGACAGCTCAGGAGTTTGGTGCCCTGCCATTGGGTCCTACTTTGAAATTTATGCTCCCCAGTGTGACAGAGTTGGACTGATTTGTTGTTTCCCGACACATGGCTCTTCTGCCCCTTCTCTTTGAATCTATAGTTAGCATTAGATTTGATAGGCATATGTCCAAAAGACTTAAATCTCTGGGCTGTCCATGTGCCAGTTGGCCCTAAATCTCAACAGAGTTGCAATACCTACTTTCCATTTCATTGGACTCATCCAGGACAACTAACAAGGAAATAATGACGGACAATGACCGTTCCAAGGAACAGAGAGAGTCTGCAACAGCAAGCAGATAGTCCCATCCATCTGCCTCATGGGATGTTAGGTCCCTCTCAATTGGAGGTGGAGTGGGCATCATCATCCCAGAATCATCAGGATTGGGGAATGAATGATGGATTAAGTAAACTTACTGTTATTCTAATATAGATCTGTGATTCTATCATAGGAAGAATGTTTATCATTGATGTGGAGGTAGTGGCACTGGGGTTTCAGAGAGGGGTTAGAGGGAAAAATAGGTGTAATATGAGAACATTTTGGGATTTGGGAATTTTCCTGAATGTCATTGCAATGACAGAAACAGACCATTATATATCTTGTCATAACTTAAAAAATCATTCAGGAGAAAGGGTAAACTACAATGTAAACTATTATCCAGGCTTATTAGCATTGATCCAAAATGTGTTCATCAAATCTAACCAATGTACCACACTAATGATGGATGTTGTTATTGTAGGAAAATTTGGGAACGGTAGACAGTGGAGCATGTGGGAATGCCCTATTTTTTTCATGCAACTATTTTGCAATCTAAGTATCTTTAAAAAATTAAAATAGTATATATTTTGAAAGTAATGCTATAGGGAAACAGATGTGGCTCAACTAATTAGGCTCTCATCTACCATATACGAGGTCCAGGGTTTGATGCCCAGGGCCTCCTGGTGAAGGCAAATTGGTACACATGGCAAACTGGCCCACGCAGAGTGCCAGCCCATGCAGGAATGCAGCCCTGTGCAGGAGTGCCTCCCTTTGTGGGAATACTGCCCCACATGGGAAAGCCACCTTGTGCAGGAGTGCCAGCTGACATGGAGAGTTAGCACACCAAGATGACACAAGAGACACAGAGGAGAGAAAAAAAGAAGACATAGCAGAACAGGGACCTTGGTGGCACGAGAGAGTAATTGCTTCTCTCCCATTCCAGAAGGTCCAAGGATCAGTTCACAGAGTCTCCTAATGAGAATACAAGAAGACACAGAAGAACACAAATGGACACAGACAAGGAAGGGGGAATGGGGGGAGAAAAGTAATGCTATATATTTTATTTTGTGCAAAAATACAATTATTTAAATTTTAACAAGCACAAGAAAAATATGTGTGGACAGAGGGATATATGAACAATGTATTTGTATGATATTATTGATAAATTAATGGGGAAATTTGGGGGAGCAGAGGGGTGAGATATACAGGAATCCCCCTGTATCATTGGTGTAACAACTATGTAATCTTAAGCTTCTTTCAAAGTAAAATTTTAAAAATACCAAAAAAAGAGATGCCATCAAATCAAAGGTTGTTGTTACAAGTATAGAATGTGAAATTTTAGCCCCACAGTAACCACAGTGAAAACATATGAAAAACTTATCCTGAAAGAAATGAGGACATAAAGTGTACAATATAACACATGAAACATATGAAATTTGGTAATAAAGGAAGTATTGAGGGAAAAAATTAAAATGTTTACAAATAATAGAAAAATAGCAAAAGGAAATAATTTATTATCAATACATAAAAATGTAAATGGACTAAATTCTCCACTCAAATGACAGGTATTAGCAGAATAGATAAAACAATAATACCCAAATATATGCTCTTTTACAAGAGACTCAAGTTAAACACAAAGACACAACTGTGTTGAGGATGGAAAAATGTACCATGCAGAGTAAACAAAAGAGACCTAAGGTAGATATAATTACATTAGAAAAAGAGGCTTTAAGAAATATACATTTTGAGGAAGGAACAAAGAAGATCAATCAATATATATTGACAAAGGGGGGCTCAAACAAGAAGATACAGCAATTATGAATTTATATGAACCTAATGAGAGAGACCCAAAATATATTAATCAAATAATGATAGATAGGCAGTTCTACATTAATAGAAGGGTACATCAATATACCATTTTCAAAATGGATAGAATATCTAGACAGAAGTAAATAAGGAAATAGGAGTTTTCTACAATTATGTAAAATCACTAGATCTAACAAACATATGGAAACTTCACCGAACAACTGCAGGATATAAATTCCTCTCTGGTGCACATCAGTCCAAGCCTTGAAAATGTTTCCATGTTACACCTGTGTATCCTTTTCCCTGCCCTCAGAATTTCCAGTTGCCACTGCCTCCACATCAATGATATAATTTCATCCATTGTTAGAATCACAATACACCTGTAATAAAATACCAATAGGTCTACATTAGTCCATAGTTCATGCCTCAATCTTGAGGATTCTGGGATGCTGATGTCCATTCCACCTGTAATTGAGAGTGGCTCAAGATCCCATAGGATGTGATGTGACTCTGATGGATGTGACTCTTTTCCTTGCAGTTGTAGTGTCTGTCTGTTCCCTGATGTGGTAGCTGTCTATTGTTACCTCTTTGTTAGTTGTCCTGGGTGAGATCAATGAACTGGAGAGTAGGTTTTGCAACTCTATTGAGATTCAGGGCCCTGATGGCACATGCACAGCCCAAAGATTTAAGTGTATTGGATGTATACCTGCCAACTCTAGTACTAATTATACATTCAAGTAGAAGGATAAAAAACCATGTGTAGGGGAACCACAATTGAATCCAACTCTGTCACACTGGAGAACATAAACTCCAAGGTAGGGTCCACTGTCAAGGCACCAAACTCCTCTGTTATTTGTCCTGCCTATAGTGTCTGGATATCTCCAGAGCCCTCAAGAACACTGCTATTTGGGTTATTAACTACTTTGGCAGTCAATGACAACCTGCTCATGTGTGCATAAGTATAATCTCTGGAATGACACTTCCAACTCACTTTGAAGACTCTTAGCCATAAAAATTCATTTGTCTTCACCATTTCCCTCTTTTGGTCAAGGTTTTTTTCAAGTTGCATTGCTAGTTGGTATGTGGTAGCAATCCCTTTGTGCCAGGGAGGTGCATCCCCAGGAGTCATGTCCCATGCTAGGGGGAAAGTAATGTATTTGTATGTTGAGTTTGGCTTAGAGAGGGGCCACCTTTGAGCAACAAGAAGGCTCCCAGTAGGTAACTCTTAGACATCCTAAAATACTACGTTAAGTTTCAATTTCAAAAGTAAAGTTTTATACACAGTCATCAGTATCAAGGGCCCATCAATGGACCATCCTTCTTCACTAGTCTTTGCCCCTATACTTTTGGGATTCTTGCTGATCCATATGCGAATGTGGCAGAGCTCCCCAGGTTGGGAATTTGACATTCATTTTTTTATTATGTGAATCTCCACCCACTGTAACAATGCCCCATGAAAATCTGAACAAAATTTTGTTCCTTATATGTATGCCAAGTTGAGCTTCCTCCCATGCATCCCCCATAACTGACATCCTGCTCCAATGATTCACCCCTGCCTTAGTTGTAAAATTTCTGTGATCCAAAACTTCTTTAAAAATGAAGCTAGTAAAATAACAAGTTAAAGAATCTACTAGTAAGAGAAATCACAGACCAATATGTTTATAGCTGCAAAAATCCTCAAGAAAATTCTAGCAAGCAAATTCAACATAAGATTAAAAGAATATACTATAATGAACCGGGATTTACCTCAGTATGTGAGGATGGTTCAACCCAAGAAAATTAAGTAAGATAATATACTATCCTGAAAGAATTAAGGAATTCACATACACATTCATACACAACCACATGTTGTATAAGAAAAGACATTTTAAAAAATCCAGAACCACTTCTTTATAAAAACAATTAGAAAACTACAAATGGAAGGAATTTTGTTCACAATTATATGGAGCATATATGAAAAAATCTATTTCTAACATCAGACTCAATAGCAAAAGTCTGGATGCCTTCTTGATAATTTCAGGAACAAGTCAAGGATGCCCACTGTCTCTAATGTCATTACCATTGCACTGGAAGTTCTTGCCAGGGCAAATAAGAAACAAAAATTAATAAAATTCATCCAAATTGAAAAAAAGAAAAATTATTCCTATTTCAAAACGTCATGATCCTATACACCTAAAATCTCAAACAATCCACAAGAAAGACATTTAAACAAATATAGAAATTCAGCAAAATTTCAGGGTAAACAACCAGCATGAAACATTTAGTAATGTTTCTAATCATTACTAATGAACAACTTTTAGAGAAAATAAGGAAAAAATTATATAGACAATGTAATTTAAATGAGTCAAATACATAGGAATAAATTTTACCAAGTATGAAAGTATTTGTAAAGAGAAAACTATGAATCATTGCTAAGCAAAACCATAGAGGATATAAATAAATGAGTAGAGAGTCTAAGTTCATGTATTAGAAGTCTTAACACTGTTAAATTGTCAATTATATCCAAAGTGATTTACAGATTCAGCACAATGACAAATAAAAAAATTCTAACAGCCTTCTTGGCAGAAGTGTAAAGGCCAGTCATCAAATTTATATGGAAATTTAAGCACCAAGTATACAAAAATTTCTTGACAAAGAACAAAGTTTGTGGACTCTCACATTCTGATCTTAAAACTTATTCCAAAGCCACTGTAATTAATAGTGTCACAAGGAAAGCTATATGGACCAATAAAGTTGAACTGAGAGTTCAGAAATCAACCCTCACAATTACAGGCAGCTGATATTTGATGAAAGTAGGAAGTTCACTCTTTGGAACAATGTTCTCCTGAACAGTTGGTACTTTCATTGGCAATTCTGGATGTTGGTATGCAAATAATGCTCATACAACTTTACCCCACTTTATCCATAGACAGAAATCAAATTATAATGGTTGAAGGACCTAAATATAAGAACCACAGTGACAAAATTCTTATAAGAAAACAGGGAAGAATCTTCAGGATCTTGTATTAGGCAACGATCTTTTAGATTTTATACCAAAAATATGAGCAACCAAAATAAAATAGATGAATGAGATCTCATCAAAATTATAAACTCGTATACATCAAAGGGCTTCATCATGGAAAAAGGCAACCTACACAATGGGAGAAAATATTTGGAAACAACATAATAAATAAAGGTTTACTATCAAAAATATATAAAGAAACCTACAACTAAACAACAAAACTTTTAAATTGTGCAAAAGGATTTGAGGTGGTTTGGGGCTATGTACTACAAGAAAAAAAAATGTTTTTTAAACTTAATCCATTCCTGTGGGTGTTAACCTATGGTAAGTAGGAACTTTTGACCAGGTTATTTCAGGTAAGACCTGGTCCAAGTCTATTAATATGGTTCTTAATCCTATTATGGGATTCCTTTAAAATCAGAATGATATTTCAATAGAGAAAGGCAAAACAGAAACTGAAAGCCTAAGGAACCAAAAGAGACTGTTGAGAACAGAAGAGGCTTCCAAATGTGTGGCCATTTGGCAGAGTAAACAAGGAAAATGGATCACCAGCAGCAAGCCCCAGATTATCATTCTTTGGGAAGAAAGTATCACCTTAATGAGGGCTTTAATTGATCTGGATTTGAACTTCTCCTAACCTCAAACCTAGAAGCCACTAAATATCTATTGTTTATTTTTTTTATTATGAGCACTTATTTTTATTGTATTTTTTGAAGATATATATTTTACCCAAAAATTGTTACCTTGAAAAATATGAAGTTACCACATATCTCACATCCCACTCCCCCGACTCCTCCCACATTAACAACTTCCTTCAATATTGCTGTTCATCCTTTGCATTTGATGAATACATCTTGGAGCACTGCTATACCACATGGATAAGAGTTCACACTGTAGTTTACACTCTCCCCCAGTCCATTCAGCGGGTTATGGAAGGAGATAAAATATCCAGCATCTGTCCCTGCAATATCATTTAGGACAACTCCAGGTCCTGAAAAAGTCCCCACATCACATCTCTTCTTCCCTTTCCCTGACCTCAGCAACTACCATGGCTACTTTCTCCAGATCAATGCCACAGTTTCTTCCATTACTTATCACAAAGGTTCTATAGTAGAATACCAGTAAGCCCTCTTCTAATCCATATTTTATTCCTACATCCTGTGGACCCTGGGATGGTGATGTCCTCTTCACCACTATATTGAGAAGGGGTTTAGATTCCACATAGTCGATGAATGTGATTCTTCTGCTAGGAATTGTAGGCACTCTCAGTTCCCTTTGTGGTGGACGACCATCTTCATGCCCCTGTTATCTGACCCGGGTAAGTGCAATGAATGAGAAAATAGGAGTTACAACTCTGTTGAGACTCACGGCCCAGCTGGCACATGGCTAGTCTAGAGATTCAAGTCTCCTGGGTATACCCCAACCCCAGTGCCAACCACAGGTTCAGTAAAAGTGACAGAAGAGGCATGTGTAGAAAGGTCACAGCTGAGTCCAACTCCATCACACTCAGGAACACAAATTCCAAAGTGGGGCCCACTGACACTACAGAGACACACAGGGTCTATGGTCATGGCGGTTGGCTCTGGAGTATCCCTTGTTTAAAACACTTCACATGGTATTTGCTTGAGTAGTCAATGAAAATGAAAGTCTTTAAAATTCATTTCTCCAAAGAAACTTTGCAAATGGCAGAAGTTCATAAAAAAGATGCTCAATGCCATTTGACATTAAGGTAATGAAAATAAAAACCACAATGAGATACAATTTCACATCCCAGAGATTGCCTATTGTTACACAAAACAGAAAATTACAATTGAGAAGATGTGGAGAAAAAGGAACAGACATCCATTGTGTGTAGGAATGTAAAATGGGGCTCCTGCTGTGTACACAAAATGCGGTTCATACACAGAGTGGAATATCGCTCAGCCATAAAGATGAAGTTCTGATATTTATGCTAACATGAATGAACCTTGGAGATATAATGCTGAGTGAAATATATATATATGACAAAACAAAAAAGCATAATGTTCAATGAACATTGCAAACTAAATCAAAGGATATTTCTGTTCACTGAATTATTCTTTCATCTTTACCATAAGTTTTTTCCCTCATGAAACAAGAGTAGTACAAGTAAAATAAAGGAACACTTCTAAATAAATATGGTGTTTTCTTTGCATTTTTATAATACAAATTCTAATGATTATTAAATGGATGAAAGGAAATTTCATATGATGACACTTTTAAGGATTAAAACAGGAGATTCTAAATAGCAAAATCCATAGAATGAATACAAATTTGGCTTTAAAATGTAACACTGTAAACATTTTCCTAATAATTATCTTGTAAGCAAAATGTTAATAAATAATGTTATAAATTTTTTAAAAACTGGAAAAATCTTACTCAGATTTCTAAATTATATGGTGATGATTTTAAAAATAAAATTTTATTACAGAAACTGTGAACTTATGAAACAATCATGCACATGTGTAGAATTTCCATACAAAATGCCTTCACCTACACAACAGACCATTGTGGAATACTTGTTAACAGTTTATGAGACACTCTCTTCAGACTATACCATTAACTATGGTCCTTAGCATACATTTGATATATTTTTCCATACCTTCTATTAACACTGTGTATCTTTGGCATTGGTACAAGACTATTACAGTGTTGCTGTTAACTATAGTCCATAGATTATATTATGTTTTTCCCAATCTTCTCCATATTCCCACCACCCTGCAATAGTGATGTACCTGCATTCTAGGTCACAGAAAGGCATTCTTGCATTTGTACTACTAATCACAGTTCTCATTCATCTCTGGGTTCACTGTTTTATTCAGTCCCTAGATTATTCTCTAGCTTTATTTCAGTTGACATTTACAACCTTAGACTAACAATTTCAGTCTCAACCACATTAATAAAGCAGCAGCTAGTCACTGTTTTACCATCAACTCTATCCATTTTCACATATATATGTATGTTAAGTATCAGTCCTCATTCACAGCCCTCCTCTTATGTCCTAGTAAACTATACTCAAGCTTTTAACTCCATATGTTCATTCTCCATATGTAGTTCATATTAGTGAGACAATGTAATGTTTGTCCTTTGGTGTCTGGCTTATTTCACTTAGAATAATTATTCAAGATTCACCCATGTTGTCCATTTATCAGTTAGTGGACTCTAGCGTTGTTTCCATATTTTGGTAAATGTGAATGTTTTTAATGTTGGGAAGAATGTGTTGAGTAAATAAAACAAAGGGCAGGTATAATAATTACTATATTATTTATAATATATTTGTCATTGTACCACATATTAATCATATTAATTTTATATTTTAAGTCATATAGAGTCTTAATTTTATATGCACATTGGAACTGGTCTGTATTAATTATTTATGCATTTCAGTTTACCCCACTTTTTAATTTCTTTGTTATTTTGTATTGCTCATTTAAAAAATTATTACATCGATGTAGAGTAATAAAATTTAATTTCCTATTTTCATGTTGATCCAACAGAAACATATATATAAAGCCAACTACAACTACTTTGTCATTGGAATACATATTTTTTACATCTATCTTGACAGCTTTCTAGTTGTCTATTATATGTAGGAGTCTACTGATAAGTAAGTTTATGTGTGTATGAAAATGTGCATGAGGTGATAATGTTTGTGTAGTTACACATTTCAATAATGGACCCATTTTATTTATTTTTCTCTAAAATATTTACCAATGAATAATAGAAGCTTAATGAAAAAGTAGCTGACAATATGGTTAATGTGTGGAGTTCAAAAAAGAAATGCCGGTGAGAAAAAATTGTGCTTGGCAGAAGATAGAAAATGACTTTATACAGGGATATTAAATAAAAGTAGATTTTGAAAAAGATTCCTTTATTCATTTATCCAACCTCCCTGTCACTTGTGCTTGCTATGTCCATTCGCTGCATATTCTTCTGTGTGTGCTTATCTTCTCCTCTCATCTTTTCTTTGGGAGACACGGGGAACTGATCTTGGGACATTCTGATGTGGGAGAGAGGCATTCAATCACCTAATCTCCCTGGTTTGTTGTGTCACTGTCTCTCCTCTGTGTCTCTTTTTTCATGTCATCTTGTTTTACCAGCTCTCCATGCCATGTGGGCCAGCTCTCTGTGCTGTGGAGGCCAGCTCACTTTCACCAGGAGGCCCTGGGAATCAAACCTAGGTCCCTCCATATGGTAGATGGGAGCCCAATCATTCGAGCTACATCTCCTTCCCTAAATGTAGATTTTTAAAACTGCACAATTATATTGATTCAGTCTGAAAATATCCTTAAAATTTGTACACAGTAAAGTATGTTAAAAACTTATCTCATCAAATAAATAAGTTAAAGAACACTTTGATACCTAATCTTAAACACGTTAATAATTTCATCATCATTCATTCAGTTAAAAGTGCAAACTTTCTTCAGCTAAAAAACAAAATCAAACACAACACCTATTATTTTAGTTCATCTCCTTAGTTCATTTCCAATTTGCAATGCAAATATTTCATTTGGTATTTACTCCCCTAAACTGTAATTCTACATAATAAGGTAATACCATACCATCACAAATCAATACGTAGCATTCCTCCTTGAAGATTTTCCCTACATTACATATTTTAAAAAAGAATATCCCACATAAAACTCTAAGCCATAGCTAAATAAGTTCTATATGTTCTCTTTGGAGTATTTCAAGTCAGAAAGAATGTATATGTTTGTTCAACTCAAAATGAAATTTCAAAATATAAATTACATCAATTATATTTGATTATATATAGTAGGAATACAGGAATAAAATGTGCCAATGTATTGGAATAAAGGGCACAGCTACAGATAATTTCTTATATGAATATTTAATATATAAATGTAGTATATGATAGTATAATGAAAATAAAACTACCTATATTCCAAGATGACATGATACTTCATTTAGAAAATATGAAAGAATCCACAAGAAAATTACTAGAACCATTCACTGAGTTTAGCAGTGTTGTTCCATGCTACAAGGTAAACATGCAAAAATCAGTTGTGTTCCCATACACTAGCAAATAATATATTGAAATAGAAATTTAAAAAAAAAACACTTGGATTCACAATTGTTCTTAAAATGCAAATACATTTAATAAAGGAGGTGAAGGACATTTTCACTGAAAACTACAAAATGGTGCTGAAAGACATGAACCCCATATTCATGGACAGGAAGACATAATATTATTAAGATGTCAATACTACCATATGCAATCTATTCATTCAATTCAATACCAGTCAGTTCAGAGCAGTTTTTATCGCATATATGGAAAACAGGTTTTCAAATTCATGTAGAATCACAAAAAGTCCCAAAGAGTTAAAATAATATTTAAAAAAATAAAAAAGAAGAAAGTTGGAAGGATACTCTCAATTTCAAAAATTATAGCAAAGCTACAGTATCAAAACATGTGGTCTGACATAAATATACACATACAGAGTATGAAACTGAATTGAGGTTTCAGAAATAAAAACAGATATATCACTGACAATTGCAATAACCTAGAAAAACTGTTTCTGACACAAATAGTTCTAGGAGAAGTAGAGAACAATTTTCAAAAGAATGGATTTGGATCATTATCTCACACTATATATACATATTAAATCTAAATAGATCAGGATATTAAGCCTAAGAATTAAAATTATAAAATTACTGAAAATATGTGGAGAACCTTCATAACATTAGATTTGGAAATGATTTATTTGGTATTCTATGAAAGGCACAAGAAACAAAAGAAAAATATATGAAATTGATTTCATAAAATTATAAAAGAACCTTTATAATCAAAGAGCAATGTCAATAAATTGGAAGACAATAAAGTAAGTGGGAGAAAATAATTGTTAATTTTATGGTAATCTCACTTCTTGATATATGCCCAAATAGAATGAAACAGGAATTCAGATATGTGTACCTCAAAGTTTATAGCTTCCTTATTCACAACAGTAAAAAGTTGGAAGCAGCACAGGTGCCCTTTAAAGATTAATGGAAAAACAAAATGTGTCATTTACAGGAAATGGAATATTATATGCACTGAAATATGATGTTCTGATCCATTTTATAGCATGGATGAATCTCGAAGCCACCACATTGAGTGAAATAGACCAGATAGCAAAGGACAAAATCAAGAAGAATTATGTGATAGCCAGGTCCAGAGTCTGAACAGACTTGCAACTCCTACCCTCTGGTTTATTGGACTTAACCCAGCCAGCTAACAAGGAGGTGATAAAGGTCAACCACCACACAGGGAGCCAAGAGTGCCTACAACTGCAAGCAGGAGAATTGCATCCATCATCCATGTGGAATCTAAGCCCCCTCTCAATATAGTGGTGGAGTGGACATAATTATCCCTGGTCCACAGGATGGAGGAATAGAGTATGGATTAGAGTGGACTTACTGATATTCTATTCATGAACTATTGTGATTAGTAATTGGAAGAAAATGTAGCATTGATGTGGAGAAAATGGCCACGGTAGCTGCTGAGGGTAGGGAGAGGGAAGAAGAGATATGATGTGGGGGCAATTTCAGGACTTGGAGATTTCCTGGGTGGTACTGCAGGGAGAGTTACTGGACATTGTATGTCCTCCCATGGCCCACTGGGTGGACTGGGGGGAGGGAGTGTAAACTATAATATAAACCATTTTCCATGTGATGCAGCAGTGCTCAAAAATGTATTCACCAAATGCAGTGAATGTCCCATGATTGCTGATATGGGAGGAGTGGGGTGAGGGGGGTAGGGGATATATGGAAACCTCATATTTTTTAATGTGACATTAAAAAATAAAGAGGAAAAATTTTTTAAAAAGAAGAATCAAATTTCATAGATAAAAAGTGAATATTATAGATTACCAGTTTCCAGTGGGGAAAGAGATGAAGACGGAGCTATTTCTTCATGGATGCATAGCTTCTCTCCGAAGTGTAGTACAAGCTGAGTAAGAATTTTGTCAATGGTAGCACAGTTTTAGGAATGTAATTTATCCAATTTAATTTTACAGTTGAAAGTGATTAAAATGGGAAATGTTGGGTTATGTATGTGTTATAAAATAAAAATATAAAAAACAATATATACATTTTAGTAAATGATGTTTAAAATGTTGAATAATTGCACTAGATAATGTGAAATTTTGCCCCCATCTTGCACCATATATGAAAAATATAGATGAAAGCAAAAGCTATAATGGTTTTAGAAACTTACAATGGAGAACATACTAATGATATCAGATAACTATTTCTTTTATAGAAAGAAAACACAAATCATAATGAAAAATATTAATAAAGTTGATATTATTAGAATTGAGATTTATCTTTCTCAAAGATAGGAAAGAGCTCAATTTATACGTAACAAACGGTGGTGAATATATCTGCAGGAATTTAATAAAATCAGATATCTAGGTTAAAAGTAAAGTACATTAAAAATTCAAGTTGCAGAAAGATCCAATATGGCGGAGTAGAGAGCAGCAGGTGGGACTTATATTATAGGAATGACTGTGGACTGGCAGACTTGCTGGGCATGAATAATGGGGACCCTAGCTGGCTGTAAGGGTTGTTGGTGGAACCATGAGGAAAACATCATGGGGTAGCCTGCAAGGTGATCTTTCTCCAGGGAAATGGGAGACAGCAGGACCATGGGGCACTTGAGTTTCTAGCCATGTGAAATGGGAAGATTCAGGGATATGAGGCAAGAAGCATGGAAGATGTAGCATAAGTGGCCTCTGTGGGAGGCCTGAATTGCACAGGCAATTACAGGCAGATGTAAAGGGAAATAACTCAGGAAGGCTTGGACCCAGAGTCCAGTGGAGAATGGTACAACAACTTGGAAGGAGCAGAACAGTGAGAACAAGGGAGTCACCATAGAGCCACTGGTTCTTTGGAAATTTTCTGCATGATTTTTGTGGGTCCGTATCCTGGTATGAACCAGCTGAAAGCTGGCAATTCAAATGAGAAACTGACCAACAGAGTTAACTCATCAAGATAAAAAATATGCCAAGATACCAGCAAAAGCCAACAGGCAACACTAAGAAATCAGGATGATATGGCCAAGTCAAAAAACAAATTTTAAAAAGTAAAAATAAAAATTGAGGAGATGGAGAATTTGGAACAACTAATAAAATATGTTCACAGAAATATCCTAAAGCAATTCAATGGGATAAAGGAAGAGATGAAGGCATAGAAAATATACTAGGTAATCATACAGAAAAATTATAAAAATTCATAGAAAAATAACAGATCTATGGCAATAGAAGTGAAAATAGAAGAAATTAAATATACACTAGAATAACAGAAAACAGATTTGAAGAGGCAGAGGAGAGAATGAGTGAATTAGAAGAGAAAACATTGAAAATTGCTGACAGAAGAGAAAAGAAAAAAATAGAAAGATAGGTCAGGATCTCAGTGAATTACATGAAAGTACAAAACACACTAACATAGACATCATGGGTGTCCTTGAGAGAGAAGAGAATGGCAGAGTTAGAAGGAGTGATTGAGAAAGTAATGGCCAAAAATTTACCAATTTTTATGAAGAACATTCATGTATATGTCCAGGAAGTGCAGCATATCCCAAAGAGAATAAATTCCAACAGAACTTCCCTGAGTCACATACTACTGAGTTTTCAAACACCAGAGTTAAAGAAAGAATCATGAAAGCAGCAAGAGACAAGCAATGCCTTATCTACAAGTGATGCTTGATAAAATTGTGTTGATTTCTCATCAGCAAATAATGGAAGTGAGAAGGAAGTGGAATGATATAGTTAAAGAACTGGAAAAGAAAAACATTTAGCCAAGAATTCTCTATCCAGGAAAATTAATTAAAATATTCAAAAACAGAAATGGAGAGAATTCTTCAACAAGACTCCTGCCTACAATAATTAATAAAGGAAGTTCTGCAAGATGAAAGGAGAGAGAGGTATGGAGGAACATATAGAAATGAAGATTATTAGTAAGGGTAACTAAAAGAGTAAAAAGAGAAGCAAAACTAAGATATGACATATAAAAACACTACTTACTTGAAGAAATAATTACCATATGAGCAATCATAACAATGAATGATAATGGATTAACAGACGTGGATTGATTAAAAAAATATGATCTCTCTATAAGTTGTCTAAAAGAGATTCACCTTAAAATATAAGTATACAAGTAGGTTGCAAGTGAATTATGGAAAATTTATTTTCCATGCAAACAGCAACCAAAAAAAGATCAGGGGTAACTATAATAATATTTATAATATTATTATATTTTTAAATTTATAGTATATTTCATAATAGATATACTTTAAATAAAAAATTTCATAAGGGAAAAATAAAGTCACTGGATATTAATAAAAGGGGCAATCTACCAAGAATAAAGAACAATCATAAATATTTATGCACCTAACCAAGATGAATAACTTTTATAAGTGCCAAAAAAGGTCACTGTCTATATTAATTAAAGTAACAATCTACCAAGAAAAAGTACAATCATAAATACTTATGCACTTAACCAAGGTGTCTAAAATACATTAGGCAAACACTAGCAAAACAGGGGTGAAATAGATGTCTCTACAATGATAGTGGAGGACACCAATACATCACTCTCAGCAATACAGAGCGCATCTAGCCAGAAGATCAATAAAGAATAAGATCTTGAATGCTGTGATAAATGAACCAGACCTAACAGACATATACAGAACTTTGCATTTGAAACTGTAGGATGTACATTCTTCTTGAGTGCTCATGGATGCTTCTCCAGGATATATCACAAGTTAGTTCATAGAGCAAGTCTCAAACAATATAGAAAGATTGAAAATATCATAATCATTTTCTCTTACCACAAGAAATGAAGCCAGAAATCAATAAGAAGCATAGAATTGGACAATTCACAAATATATGGAAGTGAAGCAACACATTCTTAAACAAAGTAGTTGGTCAAAAAGGAAATTGCAAGAAAAATCAATAAATAGCTTAAGACAATTAAAAGTGAAATGCTGATTTATTGGACTCACCATACTCAGCTAAGATGGAGTTGAAGAAGGACAACCACCACACCATGGAGCCTAGAGTGATTACAACTGAAAGTGGGAGGATTGCATCCAGCATCCATGTGGAATCTGAGCCTCCTCTTGACATAGAGGTGCAATGGACACAACCAATCCAATGTCCACAGAGAAAAGGTGGCATTGGATTGGGAAAAGTGGACATGATGGCTGATGGGTATGGGGAAAGGCAGGAAGAGATGAGAGGTGGAGGTGTCTTTGGGACATGGAGCTGCCCTGGATGGTGCTTCAGGGGCAATCACCAGACATTGTAAATCCTCACAGGGCCCACTGGATGGAATGGGGGAGAGTATGGGCCATGATGTGGACCATTGATGATGAGGTGCAGAGGTGCCCAAAGATGTACTTGCCAAATGCAATGGATGTGTCATGATGATGGGAAGGAGTATTGCTGGCGGGGGGAGAGGTGGGGTGGGGGTGGTGGGGTTGAATGGGACCTCATATATATATATATATTTTTAATGTAATATTATTACAAAGTCAATAAAAAAAAAGGTGAAATGACAGAACTGATACAAAGTGGCAGAGTAGGGAATTGCGGGCTGCATTCTTCCTCCAGAAACTGGGATGGTAAGTAAGCTTGCAACCCCAAAGATAAGCTGAGGGTTCATGATGGTGGTAGGAGAGGGGTGCTGGAGAAGGGAGGGTCTAGCCGTGCAAGAAGGAAAAGTGGAGCTACCCAGCTGGCCTCGCAGAAGAGGAAGGCAGACCGATTGGCCCAGGAGAGGAAAACCACCATGGATTCTTGGGGGGAAAGAAGTGGAATGCTCAGCCAGTTCTGTATAGAAGGCAGCCCTGGGGAAGTCTTGGGATCCTCCCAGCAATTGGGAGATGGAGCAGTCCAGCTGGCCTGGGTGAGAGTGGAACAAACCAGCCAACTCCTGGGAAAAGAGAAATGGCAGTTGTCCCTGGGGAGAGGGGGAAATCACATAGTCCACTCTGGAGAGAGAAATGCTGCAGAGGAGTGATCCCACAGGTTGGACTGTGCCCAGACTGCTTAGGTTGGGGGGAGTGAGACTGTAATGGGAGAACTGAGGGAACATAACCAGACGTTTTTTCTTTCCTATTTCCTTTTTCCTTTTTATTTTCTCTTCATCCTGGTACTGGGGGAGAGGACCCTGTGGGATGACTGATTGGCAGGTAAAAGCAGTCAGAAAGTAGAATCGTGAGTCAATAGTGGCCTGTGAGGGAGGCACCCTGATTTTTTTCTCTATCTCTCTTCACTCACATATCTGTAGAAGGGGGTTCTGTGGTGACGTATTGACCAAAACATTCAATCTGAGAGTAGAAGCATACCTGTTCCTGATGGTCTGTGGAAACCCAGATTTTTTTGGATTGTTTAATTCTTTATTTTTTCATCTCCTTTTCCTTATTTTCTTTCCTTCTTTTTTTCTTCATTTCTGTATTTTCTTCACATTTGTCTTGTATTTTTTCCTTTTTCTTTTCTCCTCCCCCCTTTTTTAATTATTTTATGTTATCCCCTTAATTTTTTTCTTCTCTTCCTCTTTATTTTCTTTCTCTTCCCTTTCTTTCAATGTTTCTTCCTCTATTACTTCCATTCTGATTTTCACTGTTTGGTCTTTCTTTTTGCTATTCTCATTTATCTAGTTTTTGCTTCATTATTTTCACTTCTTTTAAATTTTTATTCCTTTTTCCTGCCTTTGTCTCATTATTATTTTTCTTTTTTTATTATTATTTTTGGCTCTTTTTTGTTCATTATCTTTCCTTTTTTTTCTTCTTTTTATTTTTCCTCTTCTTTTTTTCCATTTGGGAAAATCTAATATCTTTCAATCAAACATGGGAAACTACAAAGATATAGAAAAAATGGAAACAAGTGTAAAAGAGGAATTTGAACACAAAACCAAACAAAAATAAAACCCTAGACTAGAAAAAGAAACTGACCAACTGAATAAGTCCATAAAGAAAAATGTATGCACGGACATCAGAAAAAAATTACAAGACACACTAAGAAGTAGGAAGTCATAGACTAGTCAAATGAAAAAAAATAAAATAAAATGCAGGAGGAGACACATAACATGGAAGAATTAATCAAGAAAGTCCAAACAAATAACCTTAAGCAACTCAATGAAATGAAGGAAAATATAAAATATATCAAGAAGACACTGTGAGAACATGATGAAATTGTAAAAAAAAAAAAAAAAGGTAAAAATATAAGACTTCATATGTGATGAAAAGCACAATACAAGAAATCAAAAATACACTAGAAACATGTTAGCAGTAAATTTGAAAAGGTAGAGAAAGAATTAATGAAATCAAAGATAGGACATCCAAAATTACACAGATAGTAAAACAGAGAGTGAAAAAAAATCATCAAGTATTCAGGAATTGAATGAGAACATGAAGTGCTCAAATGTGCACATAATTGATATCCCAGAAGAAGAGAAAGGAGAAGGGTTTGAGGAATTAATAGCCAAAAACTTCCCAACCCTTTTGAGGGACATGGATATAACTGCCCAGGATGAGAAGCATCTCCAAGTACAATAAATCTTACATACCTAATCCAAGACACATACTTATCAGATTGTCAAATATCAAGACAAAGACAGAATCGTGAAAGCAGCAAGAGAACAGAGTCTTGATAAGATTGAGGGCTGATTTCTCATCTGAAATCATGGAAATGAGAAGGTAGTGGTATGACATCGTTAAGGTTCAGGAAAAATAATTGCCAACCAAGAATTATGTATCCAGTAAAATTGCCATTCAACAAATGAGGGAGAACTCAAAATATTCTCAGATAATGAGAAATTGAGAGAGCTTGTCTACAAGTGTCTTGCCCTTAACGACTTACTAAAGGAAGTTCTGCCTATTAAAAGGAAACAAACAGAAGAGAGAAGGTTGATGTAGAGTGTAGAAATAAAGATTATTAATAAAGAATAACTAGAAAGGATAAAAAGAGAAATTAAAATAAAATATGGCATATATAATCTTAAAGAAAAATTGGCTAAAGAAAGTTCTGCCTTTACATAAATAATATTGAGTGTTAATGGAATAAACTCTCCAGTAAAAATGCAAAGATTGACAGAAAGGATAAGGTGCATCTGTATGATATCTGTATGATGCATCTGTATGATATCTACAAAAAACTCACTTTAGATCCAAGGACACAACCAGGTTGCAAGTGAAAAGTGAGAAACTTTGATCTTATATGAAAACAGTAACCCTAAAAGGGCAGGAGTAGTTATACTAGTATCAGACAAAATAGTCTTTACAAAAATGTTAGACAAAGAAGGACAATATATATTAATTAAATGAGTAATCTATCAAGAGGAAAGACTGATCATAAATATTTATGCACCTAAGCAGAAAGCCCCAAAATGCATGTAGCAGAAATGGGGAAAATGAAGGGGAAAAACAGATGCTTCTACAATCATAGTGGAGGACTTTAATACATAATTATGACCATTACACAGAACATAACAACAGAGCTCAATAAATAGGGACACTGAATAATACAGTAGAGGAATTTGATAGAAAAGGACTTATGCTTCTTGAGTACCCATGGACCATTCTCCAGGATGGATCACATGCTAGGTCATAGAAGAAGCCTCAATTAATTTAGAAAGGTTGACATTATACAGGTCACTATATCTGACCACAATGGAATGAAATTGAAGATCAATAAAGGATGGAGAATTGGAATAGCCACAAATATATAGAAATTAAATAATACATTCTTAAATAATGAGCGGGTCAAGGAAGAAATGGCCAAAGTAATCAGTAACTATCTCAAAATGGATGAAAATGAGAATAAAATATATCAAAATTTATTGGCTACATCCAAATCAGTGCTGAGAGGGAAAATAATAGCTGAGATTGCTTACATTTAAAATGAAGTAAAAGCTAAAATCAAAGACCTAACTGCACATCTGGAGGAATTTAATAAAAACAGGAAACTAATCCTGTAGCAAGCAGAAGGAATGAAATAAAAAAGATTAGAACAGAATTAAAAGAAATTGAGAATAAAAAAACATTAGAAATAATTAACAAAACTAAAAGTTGGTCCTTTTAAAAGATTAGTTAAATTGACAAAATCTTAGCTAGATTAACAAATTTTAAAAAAAGAATAAAGATGCAAATAAAATCAGAAATGAGAAAAGGGATTTCAACACTGAACATGAAGACATAAAGAATATCATGAGGTCACTTTGAAAAATTGTATGCCAACAAGATGGACTTTTTCACCTCTATCCCAATCCATTTTTGCCCAATTATAAATCCTCTTTCCCCTGAACTATCGCCTAACTTTATTTTTGCCCTCTTTTCTGCTTCCCTCTCCTCCTCCTCTTCTTCTTCTTTCTCATCTTGTTCTGACAATTAATAACTGACTTCATTTGCCCCTCAGTAGAATATTCTTATGCTTATCCAAAACATCAGTCAAAACTCACAGTGCAATTCAGATAGATCCAGGAAGAACTCCATGACATTCAAATACACAAAATGGTATCAAATACACAAAATTATATTTGTCTTCTGTCTTTATTAATTAACACCTTGCCAGAGATGACTATGATAAAATGCATAAATCCATTGCATTATCAACAAGAAATTATTGTCCCATGGATTTGGAGACTAGAATACAAAAATCTAGGTGACAGTAAGCTTATGCTTTCTCTCAAAATTCTGTAGCATTCTGATTCTGGCTTGCTCCAGTCCTTGGAGTTACTTGCCTTACATACCCATTCGCCATGACATGGTGATCTCACTCTCCTTGTGCCTGCTCTTCCAAATTTACTGAATTCTGGCTTCTAGTTTCTTTCTTTAAAAGGCCTCAAGTAAGATGGACTAAGTCATACCGATATTCAGTTTTCCACATCTAAATAGAATCTTTGAAGATTTTATTCATAAATGTGTCTACCTGATGACTCAACATAAAATATTCAAGTATGGTATTTGCAAATATGTACACAACAGCAATGCAACTTTAAGTTAAGAAAATGTCTTTGTTGGGGTACATAATTCAATGTAACAAATATATCATAGGATCAAGGAAAGTTAATGATTTTTTGGAAAAGTCCTAATGTGACACCACATATGAGAATTTAGCTGATTCTTATTTTTTAAAAAATTCTGCTTCCAACCATGCTGAATCAGTAAGGGTTCATCATAGTACCAAATAAATAGAACCAATAGGATGTGAGCATGTTTATTTGTATAAAGTGACCTATATGAATATATTCACTCACAGAATTGTGGGGACTGGTAAACTGAAACACGTCTCATATAAAACATACAAGTTAATAATATTTGTCTGTAAACAGAATTAAAGTATTGGTGCACAAAATTAAAGTATTGGTGGGCAAATCTTTAAAACATCACAGTGAAAGAAGTCAGTCATAATAGACAACAGAATATATTATCCCATTTATATAGAAGTTGAAGGAAAGGAAAATCTATACAGTTAGAAAGTAGATTATTGGTTGTCTGTACTTGAAAGAGTAGGGAGGGAAAAGGCATCCTTAGAAAGAATGGCATTTCTTTTGAAAAGAGGTCAAAATGATCTAGTATGAATTGTGGTGATCACTGCACAGGTCTATAAATACACTAAACCCATTGAATTGATTACTCAACACGGTAAACATTTCTGGTATGTGAATTCAATCTCAAAGGTTTTCAAAAAAGTAAAATCCATTAAATAAACATTGGTTCAAGAAGAATAAAAGTGTGAAATGAATGAATAGGTCTTCAAAGGTACATTGACCCACACCCAGAGAATAACTTTTTTAATTTCCAATGTAAACTCACATGCAAACTTCTGCATCTCTTTGTTTCTGTTTTCTTCTAAATTGGTCCATATCTGAAAGAACTCTAGAAGTGTAGGGTAAAAACAGGACATTTTGAGTAAGAAAAAAAAAAGTCAAACATATCCTCCTTCCCTGACTCTAAATGGAGAAGGTTAAAGGAAATTTAAATTTGAGGAAGGGAAAATTGATATCCTAATATGTTTTTCTTTCAAGAATAAAATGCATATTACATAAAAATTCACTTTTATTATCTAAGGTGGCTGGCTAATATTTTATAGAAGGCAGGAAAGAAAAACATAACACTTGGGATTTGAAATATCAAATGGTAATGACTACAGTGATTTCTATTAGCACTGTATTAAGACTAGCTTATTTGATGAACTAGTACAGGTTTAGAGTATGAGGAAATAGAAATGAAAAGGTTTAAGGATGAAAATATATGAAAATTGCAATTATTTTCAAATTAAATTTGGCACTATTTTGGGAAGAGAAATTAAAATTTCTATTGCTTTATATATGCTGGTATTATATTTAAAATATATTATTTCTGTAAGTTTATATAAATCAGAGAAGACTAAAAAAGATCATTGGAATTTCTGTTAGGATATTCAGGATATTCAAAAGATTACCAGTTATCTCAAAGAGTGAACACATAATTGTAACAAAGCTTGTGTGGTGAAACTGGATTATTGGATGAAGTTGAATTATATGGTTTGTTTCTATGTTATAATCTATCATTCTGAGAGAAGTTGGAGATGTAACACCAAAATGTTTATTGACGAGTGCTCTTTATCTCATTGGCACTGAAACTTCAATAAGAACAACAATAATAATAATAGCAGATGAATAACAACTATATTGATAACCTAAAGTTATTTCCTATTTAGACATAGCAAAACTATATTTTAAATTCATTAAGTAAAATTTGTTAAAATATTTGGAAATTAAAATATAAAAGCTATTCTACAAAAAACACAAGTAATGTAGACAAATATAAATATGACTTCAAATATATTCCATATTCAGTAATTGGAAAAAACTCTACTAAAAATGATAGTTTTAGCCCAAAAATAATCTTGCATTAAATGAAATCACAGTCTGAAGTGCCATTAATTTTCTGAAGAACTGAGCAATCTCTAAAATTAAAATTGATGAATAATGTCAATGTAGATAACATCTTTTGAATTGCTGTCATTAAAATAACATAGTGTATTACCAAATATTTAATAAAGAACACAATAAAGTAGTGATGCAGGAATACATATATCAAAAGAACAGAAAGAGTGCTGAAAAATATGTTCATATATTCAAGGTAATTTAATAACTTGATAAAGAATTTGCCCAAACAGAAGTAAATTGTTTAATAGATAGTCACAGGAGCACTTAATAGCAAGAGGGAGAAAATCCACCTTTATCCTTTCTTGCTTGCTTTAAAATAATGGGATGCAGATAGATTCAAAGCTTAAATTTAAAATGTAAAACTACAGGACTGAAAAAAAAAAGAGAAACTATTAAACTTGCATTGGTATTATAAACTCCCTGAACAATACCTAAACCTACAAAATACTGGCAAAATACTGGTGATAAAATAAATGTTATCTGTATCAAGAACGACACAAAGACAAATCACATAACAGGCGATTGGAAAAATAGAAAATGGTTTCCCTTCCTCAGAATTGAAAAGGAATAAATAATGTAACACATATCAATAAAATGATTTGCAAATTAAAAGAATATGGACAGAAACCTCCAAAAGAATGGACAAAATAGTTATTGAAAAATTAATTCCCATAAGAGAATTATTAGAATCTTTAATTCATTAATAACACAAAACATGAACACAATGGAAAAAACACATTATAAAGATAAGAAGAGAAAGAATGGAAAGAAATACTATGTTTTATCAAGGATATGGTGCAAGCAAATGTTGATTCATTGCTGATAAGATAATAAGATGATATTGAATAATGATAATGAACATATTGTTGAAAACAAAATCATTTTGTAAGCTGAAATTTGGAACCATTTAGGTAGTCATGAATTAGGAAATAGATCAATATGAAAGGTAGTATGAGGTAAACTGCAGTAGTTAGAACAAAATACAGTTATAGTTCAGCAGATCAGTGAAAAATGAGGTCAGTAAACAAGCAAAAATTGTTTGAGATTTGAAGGAGATTTATTTCCAAGTAATGTTTATTAGAATTAGCAAATCATATCAAATACACATAATATTCACATTCAAAATAATTTAAGCTTTATGTAGCAATTTTACATGAAGGCCACCTGCTTGTGGATTTTTTCCAAGTATGGTATCAAATGATGATTGATACAGACTTAATTCAAATTTAATTATTAGAAGAGTCAAAGGTTATCTACATATCTGAACATCAAGGAAGTAGCAAAAGCTTTTTATGTTTGTTAATATTATCACAAACACACACAGACAGCTAGAATGGCAGAAAATAACTGTACACAGAATTAAACATTATGTAAACAATAGTTTTTGAAACAAGTTTTCAGAATATATTGAACAAATTGTTTTCTATCATGAAGGATTCATAAAGCATGCATCACCTCTGGGTTTTTGTCACATATCTACCATCATTACTAGCCTAAAATGCAGTAGATTCCTGGACTCCTTTTTTCCCCCTTGTTGTGTGTTATCCAATGATCTCATGTCCAGGAATTCCCATGCCTGAATTCAACATTACCATAGAGTCACTTTCTTGTCTTTTGTCTCTCTAAATGATTGAAATTGAGCTTTAGCATTAAATCTTTATCAGATATTTTGGTCTTCTATGAAGTGGACTTTTACATACTTTTCTTTCTCTGTCTGGATGTCTATAAAATAGAAGATCATTGTTTTATTAATGTAAGTAACTTCTTGCTCTCTACTATTATTTCTCTAACATGCCAATCCTTATATATATTTTTAGATCACACGCAGCTAGGAATTTGGATTAATATATTTATGAGATTAATGCCTACTTTATGTTATTTCTAGAAACAGTACACATTTTACATTCACAATGTGTAAGTGATAATAAAAGAGTCCTGTATTCAAGCATATATATTATTAACAAGGAATAAACATTTAAAAATCTCAATTTTCATAGATGGAGAAAACAAAGAAGTTAGTGTATATATTTGCAGGTGAATAAAATGAGTTTTTGTTGAGATTTCCACACAATGTAAAGTGAACATGCCCAATTAAGTCAGCATGAAGATATAAAGATGACATGAAAAATCCAATATTCAAGCCTAACAATTTTGTAATTCAAAAAATCCCTTACAAGAAATTATCATTTTATTGAAACAGATTCTGCCTAATTATTAACAACTTTTAAGTATTTAAATGTCTCACTGTTCATCCAAAAACACAAATTTGTAAAAAAAAAAATTATATTACCTAAATTTGAAGATATTATTTTACAAAAAATATTTTTCCTTCATTCATTAATATATTACTTTCCATTAAAATTAATAACCTTCAGTAGACTGGAAAGACCTACTAAACATTCTACCTAGAGCACTTTTAATTTCCCTGTTCCTCAGGCTAAAGATGATGGGATTTACAAAGGGGGACATCATGGTGTAGAACATGGCCTTGAGGAGAGTAGAGATTGTTGATTCATTTGAGATGGGACCCAAACAAGCAAACAATCCAGAAATGATAATTAAAATGAAAGCAGCTATTTGGGGGGAGCAGGTTGATAGGGCTTTGTTTCTGGCTTCAACAGAACGCATCTGGAGCACAGTTGAAAAGATGTTAACATATGAGGTAAATAAGATAACAAAGCTGAGTAAGACAAGGCAGGAACTTACAGCAAGTGTCACAGTCTCAGAAAACTGCACCTCTGGAGATGAGATACTCATGACTTGAGGGATATCACAGAAAAATTGATGGATCACATTGGATGCTGTGAAGGGAAGCCTAAATATGGTGCTCGTGTGGACAGCAGAATAGACTAGCCCCACAACCCATGAACCACCTGCTATCTGTGTGCAAAAACGTGGTGTCATGATGACCCCATAGTGCAGAGGGTGGCAAATGGCAACATAGCGGTCATAGGACATCACCACAAGGAGAAAGAATTCTGTGGATCCAAATAAGATATATAGGAAAGTTTGAGCAGTACATTCCTTGAGGGAAAAGAAATTGCTGCCTGTCAGAGAATTCACAACAGATTTGGGAACAGTAACTGATATATAACACAAATCTATCAAGGATAAATTGCCTATAAAGAAATACATGGGGAAGTGAAGACGTGGTTCCAGCACAATAATGGTAATAGTCATAAGATTCCCAGTCAAGGCTCCCAAAAAAATCACTAGAAATAGCAGACCTTGTAAGAGTTGGAGCTTCCGGGAGTTTGAAATATCCATAAGGAGGAATTCTGTGATAATGGTCAAATTGTGCATGTCTTTTAGCCTGCTGAAGTGTCCCTGTAGTTAAACAGACAAGTATATAAGATAATATTATAAATTAAAACAGAGAGAATCCACTCTTTCCTCAAATAAAATGAAATTTCTGACACAAATTTGTCTAATATATATAAAACTATAAATTGCATAATTATTATATAATGCAAGCTTCCTTAAAAATTACTGATACAGTGAAACAATTAGTATATACAGAATCATAAAATGTTAATAATATTAAAGATTCACTATATCTTGTTAAATCAGAATTTCATCCATTTGATATAAAATTCAAAATGTAAACTTATGAAGGAAAACACATCAAGGTAAAAAATAATAGGCTGAGATATAAGATTTGTCTCCACAAACATTATGTCTCATAAACATTCAAAGATTAAAGTCCATCTCCCCAACCCTTCAGTTTTCCTCACTGAGCAGGTCCCAGAGAGTCCTTTCTCATAAGGAAGTATTTTTACTCTAAACCTTATGAGGAAATGTGCTTTGATTTTCATTTATTATGCTTGGTCATCTCTTTCTACAGGACACTCTGATAATTATCTCTCTCACAATTCCCAGTGGGTCCTGGAATGGCAGACTCTAGAGAATCTGAAATGTCTTCAATGCCTTGTTTCCCAGAGATATTTGGAACAATCTGTGGAGATTAATTAGATTATCAATCTTTTTGCTTTGACACATAACAGATATGTTTTGTAAACTTCGAGAAAGCATAAACTCACAAATATTGCTTTAGCACTTGTATTCCTCAATGGTATATTAGAGTCCTTGTACCATGGAAATAGGATCAATAGACTTTTTTTCTCAGTAAATCTGAAACTATTTTATTTAATTTTAATTTTTTTCAAATTCTACTCAATTTATTCATTTTTTTAAAAGATATTACATTAAAAGAATATGAGGTCCCCATTCACCCCTATTGCCCCCACCCCACCACTCCCCCCACCCCCAATAACACTCTCCCCCATCATCATGTCACATCCATTGCATCTGGTGAGTACATCTCCGGGCATTGCTGCACCCCATGTCCTGTATTCCACACCATAGCCCACACTTTCCCACATTCCATCCAGTGGGCCATGGGAGGACATAAAACCTCCGGCAATTGTCGCTGGGGCACCACCCAGGACAACTCCAAGTCCTGAGAATGCCTCCACATCTCTTCTCTTCCTCCCCTTCCCCGCACCCAGCAGCCACCATGACCACTTTTTCCCCATCAATGCCACATTTTCTCGATTATTAACCACAATAGTTCATGAATAGAATATCATTAAGTCCACTCTGATCCTTACTGTATTCCTCCTTCCTGTGGACCTTGGCTTGATTGTGTCCATTCCACATCTATGTCAAGAGGGGGTTTAGATTCCACATGGATATTGAATGCAATCCTCCTGCTTTCAGTTGTAGGCATTCTTGTCTCCATAGTGTGGTGGTTGACATTCTTCAACTCCATGTTAGCTGAGCGGAGTAAGTCCAATAAATCAGAGTGTAGGAGCTGAAGTCTGTTGAGGCTCAGGGCCTGGCTATCATATTGTCAGTCCAGAGATTTAAATCCCCTAGATATACCTTAAGCCCCAGCACCAAATACAATTCCAGTAAAGTAGCATGAAAGGCTTGTGAAAAGAGATCCCATCTGAGTCTAGCTTCATCATGCAGAAACACCAGCTCCAAAGAAGGGTCAACTCAAATCCAATGGATGTGTCATGATGATGGGAACGAGTGTTGTTGGGGGGAGAGAGGGGGGTGGGGGGGTGGGGTTGAATGGGACCTCACATATATATTTTTAATGTAATATTATTACAAAGTCAATAAAAAAAAACAAAAAAAAAACAAAAAAAAAAAAACGAAGAAGGGTCAACTGGCATAGCAGTGAACTTCATCTGCCATGACCATAGAACCTGTGGGTCTCTTTAGCCCTCAAAAGGACCAATACCTGGGGTTGTATCTACTTTATCTGTCTCTGAGACTCTGCTCAGGTGTGCATAAGGGCAATCCTTCTGACAACCTCCAGACTCTTTTTTAGAGACCCATAGCCATGTGAACACATTTGTCCTTTCCATTTCCCCCTTACTTTAGATCAAACAGCATTTTTAACTCCTGTTTTTATATGTAAACAGGGTTATTCTGCTGGTCCGCATTGAACCTTTAATTCAAGGTCATTTTCTAGTTGCATCATCAGCTGGTACTTGGTAGTGATCCCTTGGTGCCAGGGAGGCTCATCCCCAGGTGTCATGTCCCACGCTGGGGGGAATGCATTGCATTTACATGCTGAGTTTGGCTTTGAGACTGGCCACATTTGAGTAACATGGAGGCTGTCAGGAGGAAACTCTTAGGCACAGTGCTGCGCTAGGCCTTGTTCTTATTTCAGGCATATAGGCTCACAAGCATAGTCATTGGTATCAGGAACTCACTGTTGGACCCTCACTCCTTCCTGGTCCTTACCGTTGCAACTCGGGGACTGCCACTGCTCCCGTAGGGACCATGACAGAGCCTCCCCTGGCCAGTAACCCAGTACCCCCCCAGCTGTTGTTTTTAATTGTTTCCACTTTGAGTATATCCAAACATTACCATGCACCCTGGTGCAAGACATATCGCCTGTCAATAAAATCTCATAGCAGTATTCCTTCGCTGCCATTGTTGAACCACTCTGTGATCCAAAATTCCTGAAAAGTGAAGCGCAATATAATGTCAGGTTCCCTTACTAGTAAAATGGAATATAGCGATGAGTTTAAAGGTTAGATATAGAATATGTATTGATTTGGAAAAATTCTACATCCTTTTTCTTTTCTTTATTCCTAATTATTGAGCTTCTCTTCACAAGAGCCTTAGATCACAGTAATTCATATATACAATATACAGTACTCCACATATCCACCATAAAACCTTTTCCCTTCCACAGCAATAATCTTATAACTTATTCTTATCATATTTACTTAAACTGATGTACAGACTCCAAGACAATAGCTTTCAAACAAGTGTGCTTACATTGTGGTCCATACTTTAGGATATACAGTTTTCTAAATTTTTAGTTATCCTATGTTTTACATTATGGTTTACATTATTAGTCTGTCATCCCCTATATGTTTTTGGTGTAATATTACATGTTATATATCCATCCTTGTGTATTCTTGCGAAACTCCTCTCTTACCCCCACATTTACCTTGGTTCCATCCATTCAACATCCATTTTCCCCTCCCCTTGGGGCCCACAGCAACAGCCAATCTCCATTTCCTGAGGAGCCACGTCCAGAGATACTTGCAAGAGTGTTCAGGGCCTGACTTGTTCAACTGCCCTAATGCCCTGGAAGCCACCCTTTCTCCCGAGAGATACAGTTCCCTCTTTTTTGATGGCATTAGTCCTCCTGAGGATGTGGGTCCACCTCCACTCTCACTACTTGGGTCTCTACCCAATGGTACAACCCACCGTGGCAAAAAGAGCATTCAGGCATTCCCCAGGAGTCCTTCCCACGTCAGACCATCCCCTCCGAGCATCCTAAACAGGTAACCCTAATTATATTTTGATATGGTTTTCTCAGCATTTTACTCTCAACCACCTGACACTCTCCTACATTCATATGTTGCCCCTCCCCTCCCAAATTTTTTGGGCAATATTACCCATCTGCCCATCCCCAGACCCCCATATACCTGCAAAGCCCCACCTAAAGGCAACCCCTTGCCCCCATTTTATCTCTTCTGTGTGCTCATACTTACCACCAGCTCATCAGAGATTTCATTCCTGCAGACTTCAGCTCACATCCTTCCTCCAGTCCCCGATTTCCTGTAAGCCTATCTTCCAGTCTCTAGCTCTCTGAGGCAGTTTGCTTATTTCATATCATTGAGGTCATGTAGTATTTGTCCTTCAATGCCTGGGTTGCTTCATTCAACATAAGGTTCTCAAGATTCATCCATGTTATCACGTGTGTTTGTAGTGTGTTTGTTCTTACTGCCGAGTACTATTCCATTGTATGTATATACCACAGTTTATTGATCCACTCGTCTGTTGATGGGCATTTGGGTTGATTCCAACTTTTGGCGATAGTGAACAATGCTGCTATGAACAATGGTGTACATATATTGATTTGTGTCCTTGTTTTCAGTTCTGCTGGGTATATACCCAACAGTGGAATTGCTGGGTCATATGGCAAATCTATGTTTAGTTTTTTGAGAAACCGCCAAACTGTCCTCCAGAATGGTTGGATCCTTCTGCATTCCCACCAGCAGTGGATGAGTGTTCCCCTTTCTTCACATCCTCTCCAGCATTTGTATTCTTCTGTTTTTTTCATAGCTGCCAATCTTATGGGAGTAAGATGATATCTCATTGTAGTTTTGATTTGCATTTCCTTGATAGCTAGAGATTTAGAGCATTTTTTCATGTGCTTTTTAGCCATTTGTATTTCTTCTTTGGAGAAGTGTCTGTTTAAATCTTTTTCCCATTTTTTAAATGGGTTGTTTATCTTTTTATTTTCAAGATATAGGAGTTCTTTATATATGCAAGTTATAAGTCTCTTATCAGATATATGGTTGCCAAATATCTTCCTCCAAATATTTGCCAAATATTTGTGTGGGTTCCCTTTTTACTTTCTTGACAAACTGCTTTGAGGTGCAGAAGGCTTTACTTTTGAGTAAGTCCCATTTATCTATTTGTTCTTTTGCTGCTCATGCTTTTGGTGAGATATTCATGAATACATTTCCTATTACAAGGTCCTATAGATGTTTCCCTACACTGCTTTCCAAGGTCTTTATGGTCTTGGCTCTTATATTTAGATCTTTGATCCATCTTGAGTTGATCTTTGTATAAAGTGTGAGATGGTAATCCGCTTTCATTCTTATACATATGGATATCCAGTTTTCCAGGCACCATTTGTTGAATAGGCCATTCTCTCCCAGTTGAGAGGGTTTGGTGGCTTTATCGAATATTACATGGTTATATATATGGGGTTCTATATCAGAAATTTGAATTCGATTCCACCGGTCTGTGTGTCTCTCCTTATGCCAATACCATGCTGTTTTTCAATACTGTAGCTTGGTAGTATGTTTTGAAGTCACGTAGTGTAATTCCTCCAATTTCATTTTTCTTTTTCACTATGTCTTTGGCTATTCAGGGCCTCTTTCCTTTCCAAATAAGTTTTGTAGTTAGTTTTTTTAGTTCCTTAAAGAAGGCTGTGTTGATTTTTATTGGGATTGCATTGAATGTGTAGATCAGTTTTGGTAGGATAGACATCTTAATAATATTTAGTCTTCCTATCCATGAACAGGGAATATTCTTCCATTTATTTAGGTCTTCTTTGATTTCCTTGAACAGTCTTGTATAATTCTCAGTGTATAAGTTTTTTACATCTTTAGTTAAATTTATTCCTACATATTTGATTTTTTATTTACTATTTTAAATGGTATTTGTTTCTTGATTTCCTCCTGATCTTTCTCATTATTGGTGTACAGAAATGCTACTGATTTTTGCGCATTGATCTTATAACCTGCGACTTTACTAAACTCATTTACGAGTTCTAGAAGCTTTGTTGTAGATCTCTCAGGGTTTTCTATTCATAGGATCATGTCATCTGCAAATAATGAAATTTTGACTTCTTCCTTTCCAATTTGAATGCCTTTTATATCTGTTTCTTGCCTCAGTGCTCGAGCAAGTACTTCTAAGACAATGTTAAATAGAAGGGGAGAAAATGGGCATCCTTGTCTTGTTCCTGAGTTTAGAGGGAAGGATTTTAGGATTTCTCCATTGTAAACAATGTTGGCTGCAGGTTTTTCATATATACTCTTTATCATGTTCAAAAAATTTCCTTGTATTCCAATCTTTTGGAGTGTTTTTATCAAGAAAGAATGCTGTATTTTGTCAAATGCTTTTTCTGCATCTATAGATATAATCATGTGATTTCTTTTCCTTCAATCTGTTTATATGGTGTATTACATTGATTGATTTTCTTATGTTGAACCATCCTTGCATACCTGGAATGAATCCCACTTGTTCGTCGCGTATAATTCGTTCAATGTGGTGTTGAATATGATTAGCATGTATTTTGTTAAGTATTTTTGTGTCTAGGCTCATTAGAGAAATTGGTCTGTAATTTTCCTTTCTTGTGGTGTCTTTGTTTGGCTTTGGTACTAGGGTAATGTTGGCATCCTAGATGGAGTTAGGCAATGTTCCTTCTGTTTCAATTTTTTGGAATAGTTTCAGCAGGATTGGTGTTAGTTCTTTCCGGAATGTTTTGTAGAATTCACCTGTGAAGCCATCTGGCCCTGGGCTCTTCTTAGTTGGGAGGTTTTTAATGACTGATTCTATTTCTTTACTTGTGATTGGTTTGTTGAGATCATCAATTTCTTCTTTTGTCAATATGGGCTGCATATGTGTTTCTAGGAATTTGTCCATTTCCTCTGAATTGTCATTTTTGTTGGAATATAGTTTTTCAAAATATTCTCTTATGATAGTCTTTATTTCTGTGGGGTCAGTGGTGATATCTCCTTTCTCATTTCTTATTTTGTGTATTTGCATCTTCTCTCATTTTTTCTTTGTTAGTCTCGCTAAAGGTTTGTCAATTTTGTTGATCTTCTCAAAAAAACAGCTCTTGCTCTTGTTTATTTTTCAAGTGCTTTCTTATTTTCTATTTCATTTAGTTCTGCTCTTATCTTTGTTATTTTTTTCTTTCTTCTTCCTGTGGGATTACTTTGTTGTTTTTTTACTAATTCCTTCAAATGTGCAGTTAGTTCTTCAATTTTTGCACTTTCTTCTCTTTTGATGTATGAATTTATGGCTATAAATTTCCCTCTCATTACTGCTTTTGCTGCATCCCATAAATTTTGGTATGTTGTGTTATCATTATCATTTGTTTCAAGGTAGTCATTGATTTCTTTTGAGATTTCCTCTTTGACCCACTGTTTTTCTAAGAGTGTGCTGTTTAATTTCCAAATCGTGGTGTGAAATCTGGGCCTCTGGCCCTTGCAAATTTCCAGCTTGACTCCACTGTGGTCAGAGATATTATTTTGTATGATTTTGATCTTTCTGAATTCATTAAGCCTTTCTCTGTGGCCTAGCATATGTTCTATCTTGGACAATGATCCCCGTGCACTTGAGAAAAATGTATATACTGCAGTGCTTGGGTGTAATGATCTATATATGTCTATTAGATCCAGCTCCTCTAATATACTGTTCAAATGTTTTGTTTCTTTAGTGATTCTCTTTTGAGATGTTCTGTCAAGAGTTGATAGTGGTGTATTAAAATCCCCCACTATAATTGTAGATGCATCTATTTTTTCACTTAGTTTCTCCAGTGTTTGCCTCACATATTTAGAGGCACCCTGTTAGGAGCATAAATATTTATGATTGTTCAATCTTCTTGACAGATTGTCCCTTTCACTAAAATGTAGTATCCTTCTTTGTCTCTAACAATCGTTTCACATTTAAAGTCTATTTTTTAGTTTACACTCTTCCCCAGTCCATCCAGTGGGCCATGGCAGGACATAAAATGTCCAATATCCGTCCCTGCAGTACCACCCAGGACAATTCCAAATCCTGAAAATGCCCCCACATCATATCTCTTCTTCCCTCTCCCTACCCTCAGCAGCTACCGTGGTCACTTTCTCCACATCAGTGCTACAATTTCTTCTCCCTGGTGCTGAGGGATTACTACCAATACACTTTCAAAAGACTATTTATCCTATAGAGCTTCTGTAGTGCAGTGGGGGAATTCCTGCCCTGTGTGTAAAAGGTCACTGGTTTGACCCCTGATATCTCTTAAGAGAGGGGAGCCAGGGACAGTTAAGGTACACAGCTAATACCTAATGATAGAGAATTTATAGACTGAGTTTCTACTGTTTTCTTTCATGGTTTTTTGAATTTTTTTCTTTTTCATTTATTTTATTCACTAAAACTGGATATATCACCTGCGGGGGACACATTGCAGGGTGATTAATTGAAGAGCACTAGCAGCCTGAGAAGATCTCCAGGGTCCTAAGGAGGAAGGCTGTTTTTCCTGGGTTGCTTCTTTGTTGCTATTTTGTTTCTTGTTTATTGTTTTCCCTTTCTTTGTTACCTTTTTTTCTTTTACTTATTTTTTCAACCTACTCTATTTCTCTTCTTTCCTTCATTTTCTGTCTTCTGACTTCTGTTGCTTATTTTCTTCCATTCCACTATTTCTCATTTGGTCTTCATTTTTCCTTTTTTTTTTTTTCTTTTTTTTTTAATATTACATTAAAAAAAATGAGGTCCCTATATACCCCCCACCCCCTCACCCCACTTCTCCCCCCATAACAACGATCTCCTCCATCATCATGAGACATTCATTGCATTTGGTGAATACATCTCTGAGCACCGCTGCACCTCATGGTCAATATAGTGAGTTTGGCTTAGATAGAGGCCACATTTGAGCAAGGAACCTTTCAGGAGGTAACACTTAAGCATATATATACATATATATATAAATACTGAGTTAAATATATGTGTGTATATATATATATATAATACAAAGTTAAATTTCAGTTTCACAAGCATGAAGTTCATAACTAAAATCAACAATATCAAGGGCATGGTGTATTTGTCTGTTCTCCTCTAGGCACTGCAAATATACTCTAGGGATTTTTGCTGCTCTATTAGAGAATGTAACAGGACTTCACAGGATGGGAATTCAATTTCATTCAGTTATTGTGTAGGGCCCCACCCACTGAGACAACACCCCATGAACACCTGAACACATTCATATTATATAAAGGCATGCCCCAGTTTCACCCCTTTATGCACACACTCCATCACTGACATGCCACACCGGTGGTCCCTCACTGTCACAATTAAAACCCTTCTACAATCCAACCCTCCCCCCAAAACAAAGCCATAATATAAATGAGTAAAAATAATAAGCAAAATAAAATATAAAATATAAAATATAAATAAAAATTAATTAATTTAATTTAATTGTGCCTTTCATAACTATATGTTATTTTTATTGACAGTGATGATTTCTTTCTTCCCCAGTGTCTTATTTTTTTCCCTTTATTTTCAAAGAAGCTTTAGAGTACACAAAAGTCATATAGAAAATATAGGGGACTCTGCCATCCTCCATCCCCTCCCCTTTTCATGTTTTCTGCACCTGATAACATCTTACTAGATAGAGTATAGTACATTTGTCACAACTGATGAGCAAAAATTGAAGGATTTCTATTAAATATGGTCATTGGTTTACATTATCAATTTTATTTAGCACTATACACTTTTATAGTATTTGGCAAAATTTATAATGTCCTCATTTATCAATGCAAGATCATGCAGAACAATTCCAAAGCCATAAATTACCCTATATTCCATCTACTTTATTCTTCCCTTCCCCTCTCCTTGGAACATATAGTAACAACTATGTTTCAATTTTAATATATGAGGTTCATAGTTAAATGCATTAACACTGAGGGTTTGACATATTTTTCTGTTTTATTTAATTAGGGACTGCCTATGTTCTCATTTATGCAGATCATTGGACTTGCCCTGGATAATTAACAAAAGGATAATGACAAAAAATGTGTAACCCCCCAAAAACAGGGAGAATCTACAACTACAGACAATACGATTCCATCCATCTGTCCCTTAGATATAAGCCACCTCTCAATCAGTAAAAGAGAGGGCATTACCATCCCAAATCCTCAGATTGAAGAACGAACAATCATAATGTGGGAATGCAACTATGAACTAATGTAGACATTATTATTCTAACAAAAGAAGAACAATTATTACTGATTTAAAGGCAGTGACCAACAGAGGTTCTGAGGGGACAGAGAGGAAAGAATTGGTGTAATATGGGCATTTTAGGGACATTGGAATTGTCCTGAATGACACTGCAATGATGGATACAGGGCATTATACATTTTGTCAAAACTTAATAAAAATGTGTGGGTCAAAGTGTAAACAATAATGGAAACTATTTGCTATGGTTAGTAGCAAAACTTAGGTATGTTTTCATCAATTTTAACAAGTATACCACACAAATCAAATGTGTTAATGGGTAAAAAATGTGGGAGAGTGAGGGTATGGGGTATATGGGAATCCCCCTATATATACATATTTTTTGTGTGTGCTAAAATTCTATGAGATGAGGTTCTGCCTGTTTCCTCATCTCTTTCATTTTTTAAAAATTTATTGAAGTATATCACTCACATAAACATACATAAACAATAATTATATAGAAATAGTTGTGAACTTACAAAACAAACATGCACAGTCATAAAGTTCTCTCATAACTCACCCTACCACCAATACCTTGTATTGTTAAACATTTTAAACTAATGATTAAAGAGCATTGCCAAAATGTTATTACTAACCAAAGTAATTTCCCCCAACCCACCCTATTATTATTAATATCTTTATATCACTTACATATGAATATACATAAACAATAAGTACATATTAAAAATTGTGGACTTACAATGCAAATATGCATAACATTATACAGGAGTCCTGTACATCAACCTTCTACCAACACCATGTGCCAAATATGTACTGTGTTGATAATGAGGCAGTATGGAGAATGTGTGCCAAATGTACACTATGGATGTGGTAACAACCAGATGACATTATTTTATCTGTAACAAATGTTCCACCACAGTGTGTTGTGTTCATAGATGGATGTTGTTTGAGAATTCTGTACATTACATGATTGTTTTATATGTTTGTCTCTTCTGTCATAAAAATATATTTAAAAAATAATAATAGGGTGGGTTAGAGGAATATACACAAATGTAAGATAAGGACTATAATTAGAAGTAAGATTTTTTTTATCTTAGTAATACTTTTCTTAAAATTATTTATTTATTTTTAAAAATTACATTCAAAAAATAAGAGGTCCCATTCAACCCCACCGCCCGCACCCCTTGCTCCCCCCACAGCAACACTCTCTCCCATCATCGTGACACATCCATTGCACCTGGTAAGTACATCTCTGAGCATCACTGCACCCCATAGTCAATGGTCCACATTATAGCCCACACGCTCCCACGTTCCATCCAGTGGGCCCTGGGGGGATCTACAATGTCCCCTAGTTGTCCATGAAGCACCACCCAGGACAACTCCACATCCCAAAAATGCCTCCACATCTCATCTCTTCCTCCCATTCCCCAAACCCAGCAGCCACCATGGCCACCCTTCCCACACCAATGCCACATTTTCTCTGTGGACATTGGATTGGTTGTGTCCATTGCACATCTATGTCAAGTTGGGGCTTAGATTCCACATGGATACTGGATACACTCCTCCTGCTTTCAGTTGTACACACTCTAGGCTCCATGGTGTGGTGGTTGACCTTCTTCAACTCGATGTTAGCTGAGTCGGGTAAGTCCAATAAATCAATGTGTAGGAGCTGAAGTCTGTTGAGGCTCTGGGCCTGGGTGTCATATTATCAGTCCAGAGATTCAAATCCCCTAAATATATCTAAAACCCCAGCACCAACTACAATTCCAATAAAGTAGCATGCAAGTCTTGTGAAAAGAGATCCCCTCGGAGTCCAATTCCATCACGCAGAAACACCAGCTCCAAAGAAGGGCCATCTGCCATGGCAGTGAACCCCATCTGCCATGACCATAGAACCCGTGGGTCTCTTTATTCCTCAAAAGAACCAATACCTGGGGTTGTATCTACTTTATCTGTCTCTCAGACTCTGCTCAGTTGTGCATAAGGGGATTCCTTCTGACAACCTCCAGACTCTTTTGTAGAGACTCATAGCCTTATATTCTCATTTCTCCTTTCCATTTCCCCCTTACATTAGGTCAAACAGCATTTTAAAGTCATGTTATTATATGTAGACTGGGATATTCTGCTGATCAGTGTTGAACCTTTAATTCAAGGTCCTTTTCTAGTTGCATCTTCAGCTGGTATGTGGTAGTGATCCCTTGGTGCCAGGGAGGCTCATCCCCAGGTGTCATGTCCCACACTGGGGGGAATGCACTGCATCTACATGCTGAGTTTTGCTGTGAGAGTGGCCACATTTGAGTAACATGAAGGCTGTCAGGAGGAAACTCCCAGGCACAGTGCTACTCTAGGCCTTATTCTTATTGCAGGTGTGTAGGCTCAAAAGCATAGCCATTAGTATCAGGAGCCCACTGTTGGGCCCTCCTTCCTTCCTGGTTCTTGCCATTGCACCTGGGGGACTGCCGCTGCTCCCCCAGGGTCCACGAGAGTGACCCCCGGCCAGGGGCCCAGTACCCCCCCCAGCTGCTGTTTTTAATTGTTTCCACTATGAGTATATCTAGACATTACTATATACCCTGGGCATATGCCCTGTATAACTCCCTGTCAAACATATATATCCTGTGAATAACATCCTATATCACTATTCCTCCGCTGCCATTCTTGAACCACTCTGTGATCCAAAACTTCCTGTGAAGTGAATCCCAACATAATGTCAGCTTCACAAGAGTCTTAAATCACCGAAATTCATATATACAATATACAGTACTTCCCCAGATTCACCATAAACCTTTTTGCTTCCACAGCGATAATCTCTTAACTTGTTCATATGATATTTCCTGAAACTGGTGTACAGATTCCGATACAATAGCTTTCAAACAAGATGACATCTGTGCTTACTATGTAGTCCATACTTTAGGTTGTACAGTTTTCTAAATTTTTTAGTTATCCTATGTTTTGTCTTATGGTTTACATTATTAGTCTGTCGCCCCCTATATGTTTTTGGTGTAATATTACATGTTTTATATTCATCTTCATGTACTCTCACAAAACTCCTCTCTTGCCCCCATATTTACCCTGGTTCCATCCATTCCACATCCATTTTCCCCTCCCCTTGGGGCCCACAACACCAGCCAATCTCCATTTCCCGAGAAGCCATGTCCAGAGATACTTGCAGCAGTATTCAGGGCCTGACTTTCTCAACTGCCCTAATGCCCTGGGAGCCATCCTTTCTCACTAGAGATACAGTTCTCTCTATTTGATGGCATTAGTCCTCCACAGGATGTGGGTCCACCCCAACTCTCACTTCTTGGGTCTCTTCCCAATGGTACAACCCACCTTGGCAAAATGAGCCTTCAGCTATTCGCCCAGAGTCCGTCCCGCATCAGACCATACCCCCTGAGCATCCTAAACAGGTAACCCTCCTACTTATACTTTGATACGATTTTCTCAACATTTTGTTCTCAACGAACACCTGACACTCTCCCATGTTCATATGTTGCCCATCACTCCCCTCAATTTTTGGACAATATTACCCCTCTGCCCATCCCCAGACCCCCTCAAACCCACAAAGCCCCACCTGAAGGCAACCCCTTGCCCCCATTTTGTCTCTTCTTTGTGCTCATACTTACACAGATTCCACCCCTGCTGACGTTAACTCACATCCTTCCTCCACCCCCCGATTTCCTGTTAGCCTCTTTTCCGGAGTCTAGCTCTCTGAGGCAGTTTGCTTATTTCATATCATTGAGGTCATGTAGTATTTGTCCTTCAATGCCTGGACATAAGATTCCAGCATAAGACTCAGCATAAGATTCTCAAGGTTCATCCATGTTATCACGTGTGATTTTAGTGTATTTGTTCTAACAGCCGAGTAGTATTCCATTGTGTGTATATACCACATTTTATTGATCCACTCGTCTGTTGATGGACATTTGGATTGATTCCAACTTTTGGCGATAGTAAACAATGCTGCTATGAACATTGGTATACATATATCTGTTTGTGTCCTTGTTTTCAGTTCTGATGGGTATATACCCAGCAGTGGTATTGCTGGGTCATATGGCAAATCTATGGTTAGTTTTTTGAGAAACCGCCAAACTGTCCTCCAGAATGGTTGGATCCTTCTGCATTCCCACCAGCAGTGGATGAGTGTTCCCCTTTCTTCTCATCCTCTCCAGCATTTGTATTCTTCTGTTTTTTCTTAGCTGCCAATCTTATGGGATTAAGATGGTATCTCATTGTAGTTTTAATTTGCATTTCCTTGATAGCTAGAGATTTGAGCATTTTTTCATGTGCTTTTTAGCCATTTGTATTTCTTCTTTGGAGAAGTGTCTGTTTAAATCTTTTTCCCATTTTTTAAATGGGTTGTTTATCTTTTTGTTTACAAGATTTATGAGTTCTTTATATATGCAAATTATAAGCCTCTTATCAGATATATGGTTGCCATATATTTTCTCCCATTGTGTGGGTTCCCTTTTTACTTTCTTGACAAACTCCTTTGAGGTGCAGAAGGCTTTAATTTTGAGGAAGTCCCATTTATCTATTTGTTCTTTTGCAGCTCGTGCTTTTGGTGTGATATTCATGAAGCCATTTCCTATTACAATGTGCTGTAGATGTTTCCCTACACTGCTTTCCAAGATCATTATGGTCTTGGCTCTTATATTTAGGTCCTTGATCCATCTTGAGTTGATCTTTGTATAAGGTGTGAGATGGTAATCCTCTTTCATTCTTCTACATATGGCTATCCAGTTCTCCAGGCACCATTTGTTGAATAGGCCATTCTCTCCCAGTTGAGAGGGTTTGGTGGCTTTATCGAATATTATATGGCTATATACATGAGGTTCTATATCTAAACTTTCAATTTCATTCCATTGGTCCATGAGTCTCTCCTTATGCCAATACCATGCTGTTTTCACTATTGTGGCTTTGTAGTATGTTTTGAAGTCAGGAAGTGTGATTCCTCCAATTTTGTTTTTCTTTTTCAATATGTCTTTGGCTATTCAGGGCCTCTTTCCTTTCCAAATAAATTTCATAGTTAGTTTTTCTAGTTCCTTAAAGAAGGCTGTGTTGATTTTTATTGGGATTGCATTGAATGTGTAGATCAGTTTTGGTAGGATAGACATCTTAATAATATTCAGTCTTCCTATGCATGAACAAGGAATATTCTTCCATTTATTTCGGTCTTCTTTGATTTCCTTGAACAGCCTTGTATAGTTCTTGGTGTATAAGTTTTTTACCTCTTTAGTTAAATTTATTCCTGTGTATTTGATTTTTTTATTTACTATTGTGAATGGTATTTGTTTCTTGATTACCTCCTGATCTTGCTCATTATTGGTGTACAGAAAAGCTACTGATTTTTTGTGCATTGATCTTATAACTTGCGACTTTGCTGAACTCATTTATGAGTTCTAGAAGCTTTGTTGTAGATCTCTCAGGGTTTTCTATTCATAGGACCATGTCATCTGCAAATAATGAAATTTTGACTTCTTCCCTTCCAATTTGAATGCCTTTTATATCTGGTTCTTGCCTCAGTGCTCGTGCAAGTACTTCCAAGACAATGTTAAATAGGAGTGGAGACAATGGGCATCCTTTTCTTGTTCCTGAGTTTAGAGGAAAGGATTTCAGGATTTCTCCATTGTAAACAATGTTGGCTGTAGGTGTTTCATATATACTCTTTATCATGTTCAAAAAGTTTCCTTGTATTCCAATCTTTTGGAGTGTTTTTATCAAGAAGGGGTGCTGTATTTTGTCAAATGCCTTTTCTGCATCTATAGATATAATCATGTGATTTTTTTCCTTCAATCTGTTTATATGGTGTATCACATTAATTGATTTTCTTATGTTTAGCCATCCTTGCATACCTGGAATAAATCCCACTTGGTTGTGGTGTATAATTCGTTTAATGTGTTGTTGAATATGATTAGCAAGTATTTTGTTAAGTATTTTTGCATCTAGGTTCATTAGAGAAATTGGTGTGTAATTTTCCTTTCTTGTGGTGTCTTTCTTTGGCTTTGGTACTAGGATAATGTTGGCCTCATAGAAGGAGTTCGGCAATGTTCCTTCTGTTTCGATTTTTGGAATAGTTTCAACAGGATTGGTGTTAGTTCTTTCCGGAATGTTTTGTAGAATTCACCTGTGAAGCCGTCTGGCCCTGGGCTCTTAGTTGGGAGATTTTTAATGACTGATTCTATCTCTTTGCTTGTGATTGGTTTGTTAAGATCATCAATTTCTTCTTTCGTCAATATGGGCTGCTTATGTGTTTCTAGGAATTTGTCCATTTCCCCTAAATTGTCATTTTTGTTGGAATATAGTTTATCAAAGTATCCTCTTATGATAGTCTTTATTTCTGTGGGGTCAGTGGTGATATCACCTTTCTCATTTCTTATTTTGTGTATTTGCATCTTTTCTCTTTTTTTCTTTGTTAGTCTTGCTAAAGGTTTGTCAATTTTGTTGATCTTCTCAAAAAACCAGCTCTTGTTCTTGTTTATTTTTTCAAGTGCTTTCTTATTTTCTATTTCATTTACTTCTGCTCTTATCTTTGTTATTTCCTTCCTTCTTCTTCCTGATGGGCTACTTTGTTGTTGTTTTTCTAATTCCATCAAAAGTGCAGTTAGTTCTTCAATTTTTGCTCTTTCTTCTTTTTTGATATGTGAATTTATGGCTATAAATTTCCCTCTCAGTACTGCTTTTGCTGCATCCCATAAATTTTGGTATGTTGTGTTATCATTATCATTTGATTCAAGGTAGTCATTGATTTCTTTTGAGATTTCCTCTTTGACCCACTATTTTTCTAAGAGTGTGCTGTTTAATTTCCAAATTGTGGTGTGAAGTCTGGGCCTCTGTCCCTTGCAAATTTCCAGTAGACGTAAGATTTTGACATTATTCTTTGATAACCTGTAACAAATATCTCCCTATATAGTTATTTTATTTTATTTTTCATTTATTGAAATATATCACTCATACATAAACATACATAAAGAATAAATGTATAATAGTTGTGAACTCACAAAACAAACATACATAACATCAAACAAACATATATAACATCACACCCTACCACCAATAACTTGCATTTTTCTAAACCTTTTTAACTAATAATTAAAGAGCATTGTCAAAATATTCTATTAAGCAAAGTATTTTTCCCCTAACCAATCCAATTATCTTTATATCATGTATATATGAACATACATAATCAATTAAGTGTATAGTAAAAGTTATGAACTTACAAAGCAAACATGCATAACATCATACAGTGGTCCCTTACATCCACCCTCCACCAACACCTTGCATTATCATGAGATGTTTGTTACAAACTATGAAAGAACACTGACAAAATTTTACTACTAACAGTCTTATTTTACATTTGTTGTGTTTTACCCCAACCCACAATATTGTTATTTTTTAAATATATATTTTTATGATAGAAGTTGTAAATGTATAAAATAATGAGGCACATGTGCAGAATTCCCAAACAACACCCCTGCATCAACACACTACAATTTTGTCTGTTATTTGCTACAAATAATATCATCTGATTGTTACCATGTCCATAGTGTACATTTGGCTCACATTTTCATACTGCCTCAGTATCAACACAGTACATCTTTTGCATAGATGCAAGAATATTATATTATTACTACTAACCACAGTCCATAGGCCACTCCAGCTGTATTTTCCCCATGCGTCTCCACATTCCCATCATCCTGCAGTAGTGATATACATTTGTTTTAGTTAGATCATTTTCAGTCACATCCGCATTTATAATCTAGCTGTTACTCACTGTGTTACCATCCATTCTATACATTTCCACAATTTTACAGTAAAGCTAATTAAAATTTCTACATACATTAAACATCAGTAGTCCCCTCTGTCCTTCTCTTATCTCCTTTAAGAATTCACCACCTACTACCAGTTCTTGAAGATATTTTGCAATACTTTCTTCTAGAAGTTTTATGGTTCTTGTCTTTATTTTTAGTTTTTTGATCCATTTTGAGTTAGTTTTTGGATAAGGTGTGAGATAGGGGCCCTCTTTCCTTCATTCAGCTATAGATGTCCAATTCTTTCAGCACCTTTTGTTGAATGGATTGTTCTGCCTGAGTTGTGTGAGTTTTACAGACTAGTGAAAAATCACTTGATCTATGAAGGTCTGTTTCTGAACCATAAATGTGGTTCCATTGGTCTATTGTGTCTGTCTTTAGGCCAGTACCATGTTCTTTTTACCACTATAGGTAGGTATTATAATTTAAAGTCTGGAAATGAGGGTTCACTTTTCCTTTTTATGATGTTTCTGGCTATTCAGGACTCCTTACCCTTCCAAATAAATTTAATGATCATGTTTTCAATTTTTTCTTTAATGCTGGTGGAATTTTTATCAGGATTGCATTAAATCTATATATCAATTTGAGTAGAATTGGCATCCTAATAATATTTAGTCTTTCAATCAATGAGCATGAAATGTTCTTCCAGGTATTTAGGGCTTTTTTTTAATTTGTTTTAAAACTAAGTTGCAGTTTTCCAAATACAAGTGCTTTATATCATTGGTTAAGTTTATTACTGACTACTTGAATTTTATCTGCCATATTTTATTTTCACCACTCTTTTGACACTTTTAGTTACTTTTATTGATATAATCTTCATTTCTAGACTCTCTTCCAGGCCTCTATCTCCTGTCTTTTCTTTTCAGGCTCTAGTATACACCTTAGTATTTCCTGAAAATCCAGTCTCTTGCTTAGAAATTCTCAGTTTCTGTTTATCTGTGAATATTCTAATTTCACCCTCATTTTTGAAAGATGGTCTTGCTGGATATAAGATCCTTGGCTGGAAGTTTTTCTCTTGTAGTATCTTAAATATACCAGACCACTGTCTTCTTGCCTCCATGGTTTCTGGTGAGTAATTGGATATCCCTTATATGTTATATATTGCTTTTCTCTTGCTGGTCTCAGAATTCTCTCTGTGCTTTGGCCTTTGATATTCTGATGAGTATGTTTCTTGCCATTGGTCTATTTGGATTTTTTCAGATTGGAATATGTTGTGCTTCTTGGACAGGGATATCTATGTCCTTCAGTAGAGTTGGGAAATTTTTGACCATTATTTCTTTATATACTCCGTCTGCCCCTTTTCCCTTCTCTTCTACTTCTGGGACACCATGACATGTTTGCATGCCTTTCCCTGAGGCCTTGTTCAATTTTTCCCATTCTTTTCTTCTTCTCTTCTTTTGTATATTCACTTTCAGAGGCTATTTCTTCAAGCTCACCAATCCTTTCATCTGCCTTCTCAAATCTGCTATTATAGGACTCCAATGTTTTTTTAAATTTCATTGATTGCATCTTTCATTCCCATAAGATCTGCTATTTTTCTATGTATGCTTTCAAATTCTTCCTTGTGCTCATCCAATGTCTTCTTAATATCTTTAATCTCTTTAACCATCTCATTGAATTTATTAAGCAGATTTGTTTGAATATCTATAATTAGTTGTCTCAACTCCTTTATGTCATCTGGAGGCTTATCTTGTTCCTTTAACTGGGCCATAGCTTCCTGTTTCTTGGTGTGTATTATAATTTTTTCTTGGTGTCTTTGCATCTGGCTTACTAGAGGTTATTATTTTTTTTTTTGGTGCAGTTTTTCTCTCTAGTTTAGGGCTTCCTATCATTTCTTCCTTGCTGGTTATGCAGTAGGAGTCAAGCATGTAGTTGGTACTGTAATTTGTAGAGGCTCAAGCTGCCCTCATTGCACTAGGGACCAATGAAGCTTCTTCCAACTTCTTTTTTGCCAGGGATAGGGACAGAGTCACAGCTATGTGGAATAATCCATGTGCAGCCCTAGTCTCTAGCTCCCCAGAGAGACTGATGAAGCTTCACATCCCTTTATCCCCTACCTGGGGCAGGGATGGAGTTGCAGTTGTGGGCAACAATCTATGCAGTATGGGTCCTAAGATGACTGCAGTTGCCCTGGTAGACTTCTGATTTTCAGTCTGTGCCAGCCAAAATTCCCTGCAGTTACCTGTATAGGCTGGTGCAGGGCTCCTCAGGCTCTTCCCTGACAGAGGTGGGGCTGAAGCCTAGGGGGTCTGCAAGCTGATCTGTGTGAAAGAAACTGTCAGCCCGGCTTCCCCTCAGGCTGGGGGTGGAGTCAGAATGGCAGTTACTGGCCTCTTTCTGACTTGGGCTGGTTCTCACCCCAGCTGTTCTCAAGATTGTCTCTTAGCCAGCCGAGTCTCCCAATCACTTGTTGAAATTGGCAGCCAATTGTCTCCTCCCCTGCTTCTGGGAAATGGAGCTTCCAATTCCCATCACAGAGCAGCTCCTTGGGTGGCTTGTGATGCCAGAGTAGGACAATCACTGGCCTCTGAAGCTTGGCTGGTAATTTCTCAGAGAGGCTGGTGCAGTTTCCCACAGCTTCCTTCCTGCTGGAGGTGGCACTGCGGCCGAGGCTAGACTTGCAATATGATCTGGATGCAAAGAAGCCAGCCACCACCAGCACTGGGATGTTCAGTCTGCTCTGCTTCCCCTCATGCCAGGTGCGGTGTTAAGATGGTGGCCCCTGGCCTCTTTCTGACCTGGATGGGCTCAAACTTTAGTTGTTCTCAGGATCATACTATAGCCCACTGAATTTCCTCATCAGTAGCTGAAATTGGTGCCCAACCAACTCTTCCTCCCCTGTTTTGGGGAAGTGGAGCTTTCAACTTCAGCTGTGGAACAGCTCCCAAGGAGGCTTGGGCCTCCAGTGGAGAATGGGCACTGGCCTCCATGGAGTGGAGTTCTCTACTTATGAGTCTTCTCTGTAAACTGGCGGTCTCCTCCTTGTACTCTTTCAAGAACATTGCGGGAGGCTCTTCTGGTCTCCTGGAGCCCCCAAACAGGTGCTTCAGCTAGCTCCAGAGAGCTCTGGGTGTTTGCTAACTGCCCTGTAGCATGAGTTGACTCTGCTGCCATCTTGCTGGTTTCCTCCCCCTATATTTTTGATGTATCATTTATGTAATGTAAAACTTCTTTAAAATTTTTGAAAAGAAAAACATAAAATGTTATTGAAGAGCTGGTGGTGTGAGTCCGATTTCAGAGACTAAGAATCCCTTAAGAGTTGATGACAGACCAACTAGACTTTGTTCCCTGAATTCATGTTTGTTCATTCCTCATTCTTGAGGATTTTCAGATGGTGATGCCCATTGGATCTCTGATTGAGAAAGGGCTTAGATCTCCTGGGGCAATGGATGGAACTGCACTGCTTGCTATTATAGACACACTCTGCTTCCTGGTATCAACATTATCTGTCATCATCCTTTTGTTAATTGTCCTGTGTGAGTCCAGTGAATTGATAAGTAGCTGTTGCAACTCTGCTGAGATTCAGGGCTAATCCAGGACACTAAGTCAAAGATTTACAGCTCTGGGACATATATTTAATGAGTGTAGTGCTAAAGGTAGGTTCAAATACATGTGGCAGAAGAATCATAAGTATGGAAAATACAAATAAGTCTAACTCTGTTACATTGGGGATCATATATTCCAAAGTAAGGCACATTTGCAGGGTGCCAAATTCCTGAGGTTGTCTGCCCTGCCTTCAATGTCTAGATGTCTCTAGAGCTCTCAGGTGATCTGCTGTTTGAGGCACTGTTTACTGTGGCAGATAGTAGTATCCTGCTGGGGTAGTATAACCCCTGGAATAACCTCCTGACTTACTTTGAAACCTCTTAGCCATAAAAACTCATTTGTTTTTATTATTTCCCCCTTTTGGTTATGGTCTTTTTCAAGATTCATTGCTAGTGGGTGCTTGGTAATAATCCATCAGTGCCAGGAAGTCTTTTCCCTGGGAGGCATGAACAATCCTGGGGGAAAGTAGTGTGTTTATATTCTGAGCTTGGCTCAAAGAGATGCCACATTTGAGGAACAAGGATGCTTTTAGGAAAAACCTCTTAGGCAATATATAATTCTAGACTAAGTTTCAATTACACTAGAAGAGGTTTATAAGCATAACCATCAATATCAAGGGCTGGATGTAATGGTCTGTCCTTCTTCACTAGGCACTGCCTATGTACTCAGGGGATTCTCACTGCTCTAATAGAGAATATAGCAGGATTTCTCACGATCAAAATTCAATATTCTTTTGATTATTGTTTGGAAATACACCCACCAATTCAATGCCCCATGACCACTTGAACATATTCATATAACATAGAGGCATGACCCAGGTGCACCCCTCTCCACACAACCCTTATCATGGACATCCTTCACCAGTTATCCTCCCCTGCCACAGCTGTGAACCTTCTGCAATCCAAAACCTTCCCCAGAACAAAACAAAAAAGCAAATAAAATAGTATAAAAATAAGATAATAAAAAATAAAAATAAATGAAAAAATTAAAATAAAATAATAAAATGTAAAAGTTCATTATGCCTTTCTTCACTGTATGATCTCTTATCTGTTATATACAATGTCAATTTCTTCCATATGTTCTCCAGGTGTCTTATTCTTTTCATGTTATTTTCAAAAAAGCTTTAGGTTACAGAAAATTCATGAAGAAAATATGAGGGATTTGCATATATACAAACACTTTCCACTCTTCCACTCTACCCAATTGAAAGTATTTTACACATGTGTGGTATATTTGTTAAAATTAATGAAAAATATCAAAGCATTCCTACTCATCATGGTAAATGGATTGCATTATGGCAGGGCATTGAAAGTGGAATGATATATGGGATAGGGCACATCTGGGGCATGCTTTTTTATAATATTAATGTGTTCATCTTCTCATAGTGTGTTATCTCAGTGGTTGGAGTCCCAATAATAAACAAGAAAATATTAAGCTCCCATCCTCAGGAGTCTTGCTATGTTCTCATTTTGAGAACATAGGCAGTGCTTAATAAAAGAAAGCAGACCAATATGTCAAGCCCTCAATATTATTGTATTTAACTATGAACTTTCTTCTTTAAAAATTGAATCTTAGTGGTTATCATTGGTTCTGAGGAGGGTGGGAGAGGAGAATAGAATAGAAGGAACATAGGGCATTTTCAGGGCACTGGAATAGATCTGCATGTTCTTGCAGTGATGGATACAGGCCTTTTTAAATTTTGTCAAAACATATAAAAGTGTATGGGCAAAATGTAAACTATGTTTGATTTTTTTTAGCTTTTGACTTTTTTTTCTAGCCTTTATTCATTCTAAACTGTATGTTATTATACTTTTTTTAATTTATTGAAATATATCACTCATACATAAACATACATAAAACATATGTTTGATATTTTAATATTTGTTTGCCTCCAAGATTTCACCTTTTGTTAATAACTCATGAGGAATATTTCATACATAAATTACCACTGTCTCTATCAACAAGGTCATTACACCATTTTATACTTATAATAGAAAATATTTGTATATCTTATAATTTAAGATATTTTTAATATAACATACATATAAATGCATGTTGTCAATATATACAGTCCATAAAAAGATTGGCAAAACAAGTTTACATAGAAAATCCACAAATTTTTAAAGAAATGATTCAGATATTAGCATTTAATTTAATAGCAGAAATGATCATAGCATAATCAATCCTAAGCCTAAAGAGAGCAACCTAGGTGATCACATGCTTGATGGCCATGCACAAGGTCAAGGAAGTTACCAGTGGAAAACAACCATGGATCCTTAAAGCTTCCCAGTCCATCACTTATAGGGAGCCAAGAAAGCTATTTGCTGAACAATGCACCCTATGCTGCATTATAATATGTCCTTGGAGTCTCTAGTTAGCAAGTTGATTATCTCACCAATTTTCAAAATTATTTACCCGTTCTAATATGTTACAATTATTTAAGTTATATAGACATCTAAACAAGCTAAATACCACTAAAGCACAAATAAAGAGATAGATATCATAGTGTTGCATAATATGGGTCTGTACATAAAGACTTCAATCCTTTGAGGATCAAAATCTGTTCTAGAGATGCTTACATGGCTTAGCCACCTGTCATAGAGCAGCATTACAGGGAGACTGATTTAAAAGTCCAAATGAACTACCAAACTGAAGATTTAGCTAACTCTGATAGAAAATCTTCCCCTCCAGGTTTGATCATATCTTTTAAATTAGAGAATTTCTTTAAGATTCTCCCAATGTGTTCCCCTTTGTATTATCTGGAGACCCATGCATTCATAATTTCGAGGTCATGATGAATCTGTCTCTAACTATATGACATATTATAAGCCATATATAAGGAATATTCAGTGTTAGGTATTGACACAGAAAACACCATGTCAATTTTTAACTTTTTCAGTTAATGTCTTTAGGCCTGACTTATAAAACATTATTTAGGAGTTTAAAATATTTTTCTATAATACAAGCTAACCATGAGGTATGACATTTGACTCAAGATTTTGAATATATCATGATTGTAACAGTTTGATACTATTGATGAATTCCAAAAAGAAATATGGGATATGTTTCTAAACTGATCTTTTCCTCTGGGCATATTAGATTACATTGGATTTAAAGGTTTAATTGATTAAATAATGATGAAGGCTTTGATTGTGCCACATCTGTAGGATGTTGCATCCCCACCACCTTGGTGGGCAGGGACTCAAGAGAAAATGATATGGCAGAAGAGATAGTTGAAATTTTTTATCTGAAGCCTTGGGAAGTAACCACACAAAGGAGCTTGGTCATGAGGAAAGAGAAATGTCCCTAGAAGAGAAACAGGCCATTCCCCTTATAGTCTATAGCTAGTTTTGTGGAGGTAACAGGAGCTGAGTCTGGAGGGAAGAAAGCCCCAGGCAGAGTGGAACCCAGGAAGCCTGAACCCTGGCAGATGTCAGCAGCCAACTTGCCCCAACATGTGGCAATAGAGTTTGATGAGGGAAATAACTTATGCCTTATGGCCTGGTAACTGTAAGCTTCTACCCAAAGTAAATAGTCTTATAAAAGCCAACAGATTTCTGGTATTTTGCATCAGCACATCTTTGACTGGCAAATACAATGATAAATATAGAAAACTGCACAACTCAAATTTTCAATACTATAATCAGTTATAGGGAACCAAAGACCATCTACTAATATAGCACTGACAGTTAGTAGTACTTTCTAATACTGCAAAGCTAGTGTCCATTAGATTCAAAATTGTCCTGATATCACCAGAAAATAAACTGTCCAAAAGACTTTTCAATAAGAGACAAAATGTCTTGCCTACATAGTGGGCATTTTTGAAACACTTCTTGTTCTTTTACCAGCAAGGAGAAACAGCTTTATTTGTACATGATCATCCAACCTTGTTTTAAGTAGACACTGGGACAATTTTCTCCCCTATTAAGACTTTTCAATGTCCACCTTTTCTTATGAGGAACAAAATATCTGTTGGGACACTCATGCTACCTTTCTATCACATTGTCTCTGTGCTTTGGAATTTCTCAATATGTCTTTCCTCTCAGCCCTTCCACGTCCACTAACCTGTTTGATCAGAAACTATTGACTCAGTGGGAAAGCATTTTATGTGCACCCCAAAGAACAATTTCATGTTTATGCAGACTGATGTCCCAGTTCACCCAGTTCACCACCTTATACTGGCTTCTTTGAATTCCATGTATACTTATGTCCCTGTATTGCTTGAAAATGACTTTTATGACAAATACAAAAATCTGGTTTGCTTAAAGAATAAGAATTTATTTTCACACAGTTTGAGAGGCTAGAAGTGCAACATCAATATTTTGCCAAGCTTTCTTTCTTCCAGAGTTTGTAGTAATATGACAATCCTCTGTCATATGACAGTATATCTGTCCTGTGAGTGCTCCTCTCCCCCTGATTTTAGAGGACCTCACACTTTTATTTCTATATCTAATGGCCTTTACTCAAAAGGACTTCAGACATGTTAGATTAAAGCCTCCCCTTAAGCAGTTTTGCCATACTTTAACTAATAATATCTTCAGAAGTCTTAATTACTAATGGGTTCACAACCACAGGAATGTGCAGTAATGCTGTCCATGTCTTCTGTGGGGTACCTGATTCAATTCCTGACAAACACCAAACAATATCCTCTAAGTTTTCATTGAATTTATGATTTACTTTCATAAGTACACAGTATTCTCAAGGTTAACTCATTTATAGGTGTGGTATAAATATAGAAATCTTACAAGTTAATATTGACTCTATACTACCTCTGACTAATTTTCCAATTAGTCTTTGGACACCCGAAGCAACAGGCTCATTGTTTTAGATTTATATGCAGTGGGGTTATTCATTCTAGATACCAGTGATGTAACACTGCTATCTTCCCAATAAAAATTATTAATATTATAATTAATATTTATATAAAACTTAAATACTATTCATTATGAAAGGTACCCATGTTAAAATGTGGTTCCCAACCTAAATACTACCTCGGCTTCTATTCCTCCAAATTCATCTCATGCAAATTAGTAGATCTTTCTACAGATATTTCAGTATCTAATTCCACCCAAACTTCCAATAATTTTTCTGTGACATGGGAAAAAACACAATTCACTTGATCTATGAGAACTTAAGCCATCACTGAAGCCTACTCTTAATTCTCTCAGGTTCTCAACCATAATCCTCCAAATATACATTTTTCCTGTTCTTCTACATTAATTCATTATGTAGACAAATTGTCCTTTCAATGGTCAAAAAACTCATATTTAGAATTAGGAAGCTGAACTCAGTTTAGATGATCACATTTTTTTAAATTCAATTCAGTGTTCATATGGAACTTGGTGACGGCACAGTATTCAAGCTTGTTTCTCCTGAAGGCTCTCTTGTGAAGATATTTAGGCTGTTTTCCACTGCAAAGTGGGTGATGCGTAGAACTCTTTTTTCTGTAGCCATTGACACCTTTCAGTACTGCCCTCCTTGTTTTCAA